>NC_044567.1:73071801-74321801 GCF_007565055.1 Rhinopithecus roxellana
CTGTTAAAAACCTTGTCACCTGGATGTTTCCCCCTCTTAGAGAGAAGAAGATGGTGGAGATCAACTTCCTTTGTGTCCACAAGAAGCTGCGCTCCAAGAGGGTGGCTCCAGTCCTGATCCGCGAGATTACCAGGCGGGTTCACCTGGAGGGCATCTTCCAAGCTGTTTACACTGCCGGGGTGGTACTACCAAAGCCCGTTGGCACCTGCAGGTAAAACTGTCTTCCTGTAAGTCCTTTAAAATACTGGTGTCTGCACTCTAGTTGAGGAGCATGGGCCACTGTGAGTTACAGCTCCGCCTTTAGCATCCCACCTCTGGAGTATCTGGTAAGGCGGGCACCTGGTGCCTGCAGGAGCCAGATCGGGAGCGTGGAGAGGGCGGGAGGGTTGTAGGGATGGCAGACTGGCAAGTCTGTCCCTGCCTTGTCTGGAGGGCTCTTGGTGTCTGCTGGCTGCTGCTATTTGGAGATGGTGGGGGCGGTACTGGTGGTTTTTGTTTGTTTTTAGGGATGAGCTCAAATCTGGCTTTTTATGGGAAATGTCCTAAAATTTTAAATGGTTGGCTCAATTTGTTTTGAATATTGTGTGCACCAAATAGAGCAAGTCTGCTATGTGATCTAAGGGCAACCTCTGCCTTAGAAAGTTGTTTGAAACAATTGAATAATCTCTCCCTAGAGAACTTTAAAAGTAAAAACACCAGGTGTGAAGGCAGAAGAGGAGGAGGGAGGAGGGTGAGTGCCTCTGCCATCATCTTCTGGGCATGACTACAGCCCTTTTCCGTTGACTTGATTCTAGGAGTGAGGATTGTTCTCCCCAGACAACCGCTGTAGCAAAGGAATAGTTTTGGAAATTCAGCAAGAAAAATAGGGAGAAAGAAGATCTAGGAGGAGCTTTGTCAGCACTCACTGGGGGGAGGCTAGAGAGCAGGGTGACACCACTGGCTCCGGAGGCACCTGATGTGTCTCTCACGCCACCTGCTGGCCAGCTGGGGTCTCCCTGCCATTGTCCTTGTAATAGGGATTGGCCAGAACCCTGAGGACAGGACATTTGTGTCCCCACAGGTATTGGCATCGGTCCCTAAACCCACGGAAGCTGATTGAAGTGAAGTTCTCCCACCTGAGCAGAAATATGACCATGCAGCGCACCATGAAGCTCTACCGACTGCCAGAGGCCAGTGGTGCCCCGGGTGGTGGACAGAGAGAGGGCAAGGAGAGCCTGGCTGTCAGCAGGAGAGAAGGGCTCTGGGTGGAGAGGGGGCTTTCTCCTACCAAAGGCCAGTGGTGCCCCGGGTGATGGGCAGGGGGCAGAGAGAGGGCAAGGAGAGCCTGGCTGTCAGCAGGAGAGAAGTGCTCTGGGTGAAGAGAGGGCTTTCTCCTACCAGAAAAGTGAACCAGCCCATAGTCTTCAGATTTCCTGGACTTTCTATTTCTGTTATCTGCAGCAGGATTTTATTTTAGTTTAACTTTCTCAGTTCCTTTGAGCCTGTGCCTGGACTAGCTTCTCTGCCATCTGTTGAAAGGCTCAGAGAACACCTATTCCCTGTAATTTTAGCCTAAGTAAAGCTTAAATAGAATGATGAATCCACTTAGTGAACCTTCATACACATGGCAGTGTGTTCCAAAGCCCAGCGCAGATGCACTCGAGGGTCTGTGGCACCCCTCTGCCGGGCCAGGTGAGGGGTGACCTGAGCTTGTGAAGGAAGCCCTGATTTCTAATCCCAATTTCCCTACCCAGATTTGGCACTGAAGGACTGGGCAGCTTTAAAGTGAGCTGCTTTTCTATTCTGGGTCTCAGTTTTCCTAGTTTCCCAAAGAAACAAATGCTCCAACTGTGGCTGGCTTCAGGTAGGGATTCTTTTTTTTTTTTTTTTTTGAGACAGGGTCTCACTCTGTTGCCCAGGCTGGAGTGCAGTGGCAGTCACAGCTCACTGCAGCCTTGACCTCCCAGACTCAAGTGATTCTCCCACCTCAGCCTCCCAAGTAGCTGGGACTACAGGTGTGCGCCACCATGCCCAGCTAATTTTTGTTTTTATAGAAACGGGGTTTTGCTGCTGGGCACAGTGGCTCACGCCTGTAATCCCAGCACTTTGGGAGGCTGAGGTGGGCAGATTACACGGTCAGGAGATCGAGACCATCTGGCTAACACGGTGAAAGCCCATCTCTAGTAAAAATACAAAAAATTAGCTGGTCATGGGATGGCGGGCGCCTGTAGTCCCAGCTACTCAGGAGGCTGAGGCAGGAGAATGGCATGAACCCAGGTGGTGGAGCTTGCAGTGAGCCGAGAACGCACCACTGCGCTCCAGCCTAGGCGACGGAGCAGGATTCCGTCTCAAAACAAAACAAAACAAAAAAAGAAACAGGGTTTTGCCATGTTGCCCAGGCTCATCTGAACTCCTGGGCTCAAGTGATCCACCCACCTCCAGCCTCTCAAAGTGCTGGGATTCCAGGCGTGAGCCACCTTGCCCATCCCAGTAGGGATTCTTAAAATCCCTTCTCAGGCCGGGCGGTGGCTCACACCTGGAATCCCAGCACTTTGGGAGGCCAAGGCGGGCAGATCATGAGGTCAAGAGATTCACTGCCAACATGGTAAAACCCTGTCTCTACTAAAAACAAAAAGTAGCTGGGTGTGGTACGTGCCCGTAGTCCCAGCTACTTGGGAGGCTGAGGCAGGAGAATCACTTGAACCTGGGAGGCAGAGGTTGCAGTGAGCCGAGATCGCGCCACTGCACTCCAGCCTGGCGACGGAGCAAGACTCGGTCTCAAAAAAAAAACAAAAAAGAAAATTCCTTTTTTTTTCTCGGAGTGCTTCTGGTTGGCCATCAGTCCACACAGTTACTGAGTTCCTGCTGACGTGAGGGCTGCCTGCCTGGACTTCTCAGCCTCTAAACAAGATTGATCACTCTGAAATCAGGCTAATCCACCAGCGGATTGAGGTCATTAGTGTCCCATCTTGAGAGACTGCTGCAGTACCGTTAGACACTGCCAAAAGCACAGGTTTGGGGGACTGTGGTATGTGTCTTCTTCCTTCTGTTCTCATGACAAATCTGCCCTGCCTTCTAGGCCGGTGGGCAGGCAGGCAGAGAGCATTCTTATAGTGCTGCAGCAGCGAGAAGACTGTCTCACCCATATCGGGGTGGAAACCCCAGCATGGCTGTGTTTTCAGTCCAGGATTTGAGGCATCATTATGGGAGCTGCCATGTAGAATGAGGTCAGTGAGTGTTCCCTAGAGAGACGAGGATTTAGCAAGGAATTTTAGAGGCTGGAGGTTCTAGAACTGAAGTTTTAAAAGCAATTCCTGCACTGGGAAGCATTGTGTCAGGCACTGACTGAGGCCTGTAAACTGTGACACCACCCTGTTTGCAGATTGCCCCAAGCCCACCTTTGTGTATCTGAGCCTCTGGGGATGTTCTACTAGCCCGGTGTTTGCTCCACAGCATCATATGGTTTCATTCCACTGAAGCATTTTTCTAGCAAAAGCAGCTGCTGGGTGGTGGGACGCTGACTGGGGATGAAATCCTGGGAGTGTGCTGCTTTTCTTCTGCATTTAACTTGCAGCCATGGCTCTCTGAGAAGTAGTGGTGTCACAGTGTCTGGGTGGGCAGACCCTGACTAGGCCCTGGGGTCTATGAAGTGCTCTAAGTCTAGCAGAGAGAGAGCAGTGAGTATGGGATGGCATCAGTCACAGTTCAGTGAGAAGCTTGTGAGGACCGCTGGGCCGCATGGGCAGAAAGTACAGCTAGAAAGGCCAGCCTGGCCCAAGGGTAGAAAGTCTTGTGCTCTGGGGCGGGGAGTTTGAAACAAGGGTGGAGCATGAAGGGTTGTGTTTTCTTAGGAAGTCAGTCTGGGGCCATGTGGCTGATTGATTGATGCAGCAGCCTGAGTCCGCCTGGACTAGGAGGGAAAGGGCCAGAAGATATGGAAGAGGCAGGCCCTGTGCCTGAGGAGAGATGCACAGGGGTGCAGGGAACCTCCAAATGACCAGGGATTCTCTCTTGAGGGCCTGATCTATCCTCACCATGGATAGACCCAGGGTGATCAGCTCATCTCACTCCATCTCTTCTGTCTTGCTTCCAGACTCCCAAGACAGCTGGGCTGCGACCAATGGAAACAAAGGACATTCCAGTAGTGCACCAGCTCCTCACCAGGTACTTGAAGCAATTTCACCTTACACCCGTCATGAGCCAGGAGGAGGTGGAGCACTGGTTCTACCCCCAGGAGAATATAATCGACACTTTCGTGGTGGAGGTGAGTCAGGGAGTGGTGTTCCAGGCCTCTAATGGGTTCCCAGAGAGGCACCCCCCTGAGTGGCCGGGTTCCCAGGGCTTGAGTGTTGGCACCCTAGACTTCCTTGACCATCCGTGTTTGGTCCTCCCTAAAAACAAGGAGTTGGTGCTTGAATTTGCTGAAAAGATACCTTTGGATCTGGCTTGAGCCCTTCTCCCCCTCTGCCCCACTTTGATAACACAGAATAGAACTGAGCCCCGCTTAATCCTTCAGGAAAGCCTGCAATTCCCTGCCTGTCCCAACTTAACCCAGTGCTGACCAGACATAGGAGACACAGTCTGGGGGTATGTGAACTGCAAGAAGAGGTCCCTGGTGGTGCCCCTGCTGGGAAAGAGGTTTGGCAGTTTCATTCTACGATCATGGCTCTGTCCTCAAGTGCCCTGAGCCAACGTCCCTCCTCCTCCCCACGTGTCCTGTTGCAGTTTCCACCTGTTTATCTAGAGGGGCAGAGCTGCCTGAAGGCAGAGCGAAAGAAAACGTTTTGTTCCTGGGCCACAGTACCACTGTGCATGCTTGACATTGCCTCTTTATTGCCTTCCCTTCAGAACTCAAATGGAGAGGTGACGGATTTCCTGAGCTTTTATACGCTGCCCTCCACCATCATGAACCATCCAACCCACAAGAGTCTCAAAGCTGCTTATTCTTTCTACAATGTTCACACCCAGACCCCTCTTCTAGACCTCATGAGCGACGCCCTTGTCCTCGCCAAAATGGTGAGGAGCAGACCAGGGGCTCTCTGGAGATGTGTGGGGAAGGGGCAGTGGAGCCATGGTGAGCACAGCTCCCGGGATGCAGCCTCCCATGGGCTGGGAGGCTCCGAGTCCTCCTCACCTCCTGTTCTGCTTAGGCAGGGTTCCTGCAGTTTTTAGCCAGAAACTCAAAACTCGGAAGGAGCAAGGAGCATCCGAAGTGAAGGCATTGAACTCCTCCTGATTCATTTCAGTGAGTTTCGTTCTCACAGGAGGCGCCACCAAGGAGCCTGAATAGCCAGGCCTGCCCTGGGAGGACACGGGTTCTCCTCACAGCTTTCCCAGCGTGGGAAAGGGGTGATTGCTCTCTGTCGTGGTGAGTCATCGGAGTGTCTGACTGCCAGCAGCGGGTGGACAGCCCGTCGGTCAGTGCTTCGCTGTGGGTTCTGGTGACCTCCTGCACCCAGCCCAGCCTGCTGTGGGCAAGCTGGTCCCTGCCCTGTGAGAGCTTCTGCTCCAGTTGGTGAGGTTTAGGAAGCATCTTCACAGTCTCCAAGCGACACAGCAGGTGTCATATAACATGAGGTGCACTGAGGGCCTGAGAGTTGGGGTCTACATGGAGTAAGGAAGCAACACAAACCCCAGGTAGCTGATGGCAGCCAGCTTCTCAGAGGAAGGGGCTCAGGGCTTGGACTCCAGAGAGGACTGTGGAAATGACTAGAGTTTCAGGGAGGCATAACCAGGAATAGCAAGAGCCCCAGTCTGGATACTGAGTACCTATGTGTATACTCAGAGGGAGACTGGGCAGAGGCCAGGCTGGAGGGGGCGCCCAGAGTGTCCTGAGAACGCCTGGAGAGCGGGGATTAATGCGGAAGCAGCAGAGCTTCTGAGGGAACCTTATTCTTGTGGCTGCCCACAGGACAGCTTTGAAATGGCAGCAAAGGGTTAGGAAGGAGGCCATCCCCACCTGTCCTCACCTGTTCTTGTTTCTCCGTGCTGCTTTGCAGAAAGGGTTTGATGTGTTCAATGCACTGGATCTCATGGAGAACAAAACCTTCCTGGAGAAGCTCAAGTTTGGCATAGGGGACGGCAACCTGCAGTATTACCTTTACAATTGGAAATGCCCCAGCATGGGGGCAGAGAAGGTGGGCACCACGCAGCCAGAGTCCAGGCTGCCCGACCCAGGGAATCAGTGTCTCCAGCAGAAACCAGGCCATGGGTTGGGGAGACAGCTACAGTCTGGGTCCTTGTTACCTGGAGTTGAGCCTTTGAAAATGCCCTCCCTCCCTTTCTGGCTAACACTGTGAAACCCCTTCTCTACTGCAAAAAAATAGAAAAAAAATTAGCCAGGCGTGGTGGCGGGCACCTGTAGTCCTAGCTACTCGGGAGGCTGAGGCAGGAGAATGGCATTAACCTGGGAGGCAGAGCTTGCAGTGAGCCGAGATCGTGCCACTGCACTCCAGCCTGGGCGACAGAGCGAGACTCCGTCTCAAAAAAAAAAGAAAAGAAAATGCTCTCCTGGGCGACACAGCGAGACTCTGTCTCAAAAAAAAAAAAAGAAAATGCTCTCCCTCTGCCCTCTGCTGGCCAGACCAGCAGGTCAGCGTTCCCCTCTCAGCAACTAGTGTGAGATGGCAGAGGGGACAGAGCCACACAGGAGCAGGAAAGTCATCTCCAGTGAGGCCTTCCCACTTGAGGGAACCGTGGAAGTTGAGTTGCCCACGGTTTGCCAGGAGGGTAGGGCTGCGGGATCTCTGAGGAGATTTCCTCTCCTGAGCTGCTGCCCTCTTCCTGGCATGACACTTTCTTAGCCCTTCCTCCCCCAGCGCCACAGGGGACATGAGGGTGAGCTGGAGCGTGGACCACTTTTCCCTGGGAGGTCTGATGGACATGTGAACCCTGGTGTGGAGGTTGAGCATGGGGCCAGCTGGGTGTGAGTCTGCTCCCACAGTGCAGGCGGTGGACCCCGGGCCCAGCCAGTCGGAACTTCGGGGATGGGAGGTGTGGGAGAGTCTTTGGACTACTGTCGACTCAGCTCTGCCTCTCCCTGTTGGCTCTCCTAGGTTGGACTGGTGTTACAATAACCAGTCACCAGTGAGATTCTGGATAAAGCCACTGAAAATTCGAACCAGGAAATGGAACCCCACCACTGTTGGTCCAGTTTTCACACACGTGAGAATCCCTGGCAAAGGGAGCAGAACTGAACCGGCTTTACCAAACCGCCAGCGAACTTGACAATTGTATTGCGATGGCGTGGGCTGCGTGATGTCACCTCCGGTCGTGTCTCTGGTCTCCGTGTTTTCCAGTTAATTACATCTTCATGCAGCCGTCATCAAGGGAATGTAACTGCTGAAAACTAGCTCGTGATTGGCATATAATGGAGTTAACGGGTGAATAATAAAAGTATATATATATATTATATATATATAAATATTTTAAATATCTTTCATGTTCCAAATGTGCAAGGATGTTTGGTCTTTAATGTAAAGCTGAATCCAGATCATTCCTCAGAATGAGGACCCGAGGACAGTGGCAGACAGATGCGTTGGCACAGTCATGGTTTCCTCCAGAGGAGACATTGACTTATCTTGGGGAAAAAGAGGATCTGGAGAACCTCATCCAGTTCCCCTTCTGAATCAGCTGGGATGACTGGCTTTGAGAAGGAAGGGAAGGTGGAACAGGCTCAGATCTCACTGGATGGCACGTGGAGCTCTTGTCTGGGGCTGACCCTGGGCAGGGACTTTCCTGCAGGGCCAGACCTGCCTGCATTTTGAGACACAGCAATGGGACGGTCCGCAGAAGCAGACCTCATTGATCGAGTCCCTTCTTCCATCCCCTTGACCTGCTCCCTGTAGGAGGTAATCCTGCCAACTGATTCAAAAGGGCTCTTGAGCCAGCTGTTGCCAACCTTAAAGGGATGAGTCCCCTGTGAGATTTTGCTTTTCCACTGCCTGGGATGACTGGCAGTTTGAAGAGGCCCTTGGACCTCCTTTGTAGCATCAGGGACCTTTGGAGACCATATCAGTGTAAACCCTGCTTAGCTCATCTTAGAGCAAAGAGCCAGCACCCTGATGTCCCCAGGGGGTCTGGGCAGGAGTGGCATGGGGTCAATACCCAGACCCCTTCAGCCACCAGCCCCTGGCCTGTGCCTTCCAACCCATTAGCCATTTCTTGTTTCCAAGATACAGCCTGCAAGTGGCAGCAAGAAGTGATTAGAGGCAGATCTGGACTTGGCAACAGAAATGGTTTCCCATCACCATTGTCTGAGTCTGACTTTTGCTGATGCTGTTTTGTGGATTTTTATGGTAGTGATGGTTGTTGATGCTGCCAGTTTCCCAAAAAATAATCAAGCCTCTGGCCGCATGTCTGTCGATGTAGGCATTCTTGAGTGGTGTTCAGCCACGTGGCCTGGGCAGAATTGGGCTGTGGAATTGTCAGGAACCCACTTCCAGGCTTGGATGTAATTTTTGCTCTAGAGAGAAGCAAGTGGTGGGGAGGAGGTAGCATGACGTGTGGCGTGTGGGGTTTCCTTGCTGCCGTCACCTCTCCGCTCATACGGGAATGAAGCCTTAGCCAGGAGGCCAGGCTCAGCCCTGTGCCACTCACCGAAGCCACGCTCTGCAGGCCAGCAGGGGCTTGTTTCAGGCTGTGGGTTTTGGTGTGGTGTGTCAGAGGCTAATTCTGCAGAGTTGCCAAAACCAGGAGACATCGTATGCTTGGGATGGGGGCCGTGCCACCTGTGGGGATGCTGCCCGCTCTGCAGGATGGGGGCCGTGCCACCTGTGGGGATGCTGCCCGCTCTGCAGATTGCTGCTAGAGCCAGCAACTTCACTAAGGTGGATTTTCGTCAGAGGCCTGCAGGGGCCTCCCTTTTCCCATTGTTCCTGTGCTGCAAACTGTAGGCCCCAGCAATCGTGACTGACGTTTGACTCCTTGACTCCAAGAAACCAAGACCAAAGAAGCTGCTGTTCTTAGCAAGATGCGCACTGCATTCCGCAGACGGGAGGAGTCGGAGGCAGGGGGCTTGCTTTGCAGCCTCACAGACAACAACAGTTGCACAGCACCTCAAGCCCCAGAGTGACTCACCCTGTCCAGACCTTTGAGGATATCAAAGAATAAAGTGCACAAGTCTTTCCTACGTTGGGGGAACCTGGAACTTGGAAAGGCTCCCTGTCCTAGTCTTGGTCTGTTCTGGGCCAGGTCCCAGCTTGAGCTGCCTCTGAGATTTGGGCTGTGTGGATCTCTGGAGTGAGCTCTGTTTCGGTTGACCCAGGTCATGGAATGGAAACGGTGAGGCCCCAGTGGCTGTTCTGGAAGAAACAGATCTCCTGGCAAAGGCCCAGGCATCTCCCTCACTGAAACCAGGTTCCCTGCTCCTTGGACTCTGCTTTATCTCACGGTGAGAACCCTGCTCAGGTGTGCAGGGAATGGCTTGGGGGCTGCTTGCTGCTCGTCTGATTTTTGTCCCAATAGTCCCTGCGTTCTTCATTCAAACCCTTCTGGGACTTCAGGTCAGAGAGCACCATCCTGGGGGTCAGGGCCTCCCCACAGGAGCCCTGCAGTGTGGTGGCGTCATGGCTGGCTTGAACCAAGCAAAGGAAGGACCCTGAAGCCTTCACGCTAACCGTCCTTGAGCAGCCGCTGTTGGAAGGCCTCCCTGGGTCTGGCCCCCACCCTCTGCCACCCAGTCCTCCCAGCTGCCATGTTTCAAAGACCACCTTTACCTCCTGCCTTTGGATTGACTGCATTTGACCACGGACTCCAGTCTGTATAGGGAGAGAGCTGAGTTGGAGGCCTCCGCTCCGGATCGAGGTCTGTATAGGGCTCGTTTCCCCACACATGCCTATTTCTGAAGAGGCTCCTGTCTTATTTGAAGGCCGGCCCACACCCAGCTACTTTAACATCAGGTTTATGGAAAATGTCAGGCCTTCCCCACAACTCCCATATAACTGGTATCACTCCCCTACTTGCTGGCTCTCGGAAGCCCAGGGGAGTCCCTGTGGTCCTGAATTCTTTCCCCGGAGATGACCAGCATTTAACCAACCTAAGGGCCCAAAGGCGTTGGACAGCTGCATGGAGCTGTGGTCTGGGAGAGGGAGGGGCACCAGATGCTAGGTCAGGGGAGGGGGCAGGAGTGTCCCTCCCGTCAGTGCCTACCCACCTGTGGGGCAGCCTTCTGACGGCCTGGCCCACCTTCCCCAGAACCAGGGGAGGCCTGAGGCTTCAGTTTTGCTCTGCTGCAAAATGAAGGCAGGCCCACAAGCCGACTGCACCTAGGGAGGCTGTTTAGGACAAATTTCATTCCATTAAATTAAAAAATACTGACCAGCTGGCAGGCAGGTGCCACATCTGGGAACAGGGATGGGGGAGCTTCACCTTTTTGTCGTGGCTTTTCATTGGGCTGTGGTGGGGGGGGGCATCCATTCCCAGGGAAGGGGAGGAAATACCAAATGCATTGTTCTGCTCAATACATCTCACTTGTTTCTAATAAAGAAAGCAGCTGAACAAACCCTTTTGTCTTCCTGGTATTCCTGGTCAGCAGGTGACAGTGGAAGAAACGGAGTGCTGAGGCCTAGGCTGGAGCCAGGATGACAGGGCTTGGCCACAGAGGCCCTCAAGCCCACAGCATCAGGCCAGCTTCCAAAGGCCTTCCTTTAAGGCTGCCCTTCTTCCAGGGCAAAGTTGGTGTTGTCAGACCTTTCCCACCCGCCAGAGACGAGCTGGTATTGACCCAGGTTCACTCCAAGTTAGAGCAGCAGCTGGGCTCTCAGCCAGCACCTGAGCACCTCAGTGCAGGAGCCGGCCCAGGCTTCCCCAGCTGAGCACAGAGCAGCCCCCTTGGTCCAGGTCAGCAGTGGCTCCTCCGGTGGAGGTGCAGGCCCCGCACCTTCCCACTATGCCCAGGTGTCATGTCTCTCCTCCTGCACCATTGGCCAGGTGGTACTTTGAGTCACTAGGGGTGCATTTTAACATGGCAGGTTGCTGGGCCCCAGTAGCTGTGTTTAAGACTTCCCATTCCCCCTGTTCTCATCCTCTGGAACTTACCCTTTCCCTGACCCCCTGATCCTTTCAGGTCCATGGCTGGTGCCTCCAAGCCCCTTTCCAGGAAAGCTGACAAGACACAGGACCTGCATGACCCCTCTAAAGCCCCCCAACCCTCCTGTCCCAAACCAAGTCACTCAGGCTCCTACGGCCCACACCTTCTTTCCTGCCCTTAGCTTTGGACTGAGAGAACATAGCCCTATGTGTGGTTTCCACCCATGGGCCTCTGGGTTAAAAAGCTGTGATTTTGGGCTGGGCGCAGTGGCTCATGCCTATAATCCCAGCACTTTGGGAGGCCGAAGCAGACGGATCACAAGGTCAGGAGATCGAGACCATCCTGGCTAACACGGTGAAACCCTGTCTCTACTAAAAATACAAAAAATTAGCCGGGCATGGTGGCGGGCACCTGTAGTCCCAGCTACTCAGGAGGCTGAGGCAGGAGAATGGTGTGAACCTGGGAAGCAGAGCTTAGAGTGAGCCGAGATTGCACCACGGCACTCCAGCCTGGGCGACAGAGCGAGACTCCGTCTCACAAAAAAAAAAAAAAAAAAAAAAAAAAAAAGGTGTGATTTCTCCCTCACTTCCACTTCCCAGTTCACTTCCTTAAAGACTCTTGTCCTTTTGGCAGGTCAAGGCGGGCGGATCACCTGAGGTCAGGAGTTCGAGACCAGCCTGGCCAACATGGTGAAACCCTGTCTCTACTAAAAATACAAAAATTAGCCGGGTGTGGTGGTGCGTGCCTGTAATCCCAGCTACTGGAGAGGCTGAGCCAGGAGAATCGCTTGAACCCAGGAGGCGGAGATTGCAGTGAGCCGAGATTGCGCCAATGTACTCCAACCTGGGGGACGAGCAAGACTTTGTCTCAAAAAAAAAGACTCTTGCCCTTTCAAGGCAGCTGTCTCAGCATTGGGCCCTCGTCCTAGCCTTCACCCCTTCCTCTTGGTACCACATACGAAACCAAAGAAGCCAAGCAGGATGGGGACCCAGACCCCCCAGCCAGAGCTGGCTCTGCAGGGGCTGGGCAATGCTAATAGCTCTTCATTCGCTAAAACTGGACTTAGCCTCCCTGTGCCTCCCATCCTGAGGCTGCAGTTTGGCAGCCTGACCCTCTTGACAGCCCTGAGTGCCAGATGCCTGGGCTGCCTGGCCCGGCCCATTCCTTCTGGGCCCTTTTGATTCTGATTATCCTCTTTCAGACAGACAAATTCACCAGAGCCAAACGCCACTCCCAGCATGAAGGAGTGGGGGACACTGCCACTTTCTGCATCAGTTCTTGGAGTTGCTAGAAGGTGGAGTCTGCCCCAGCCTTGGTTTTGGTTTCTGCGGGGCTTGGGGCCAGTTCAAGGCCTATCCCAGCCCAGTTCCAGGCCACCCTCTGGGGACTAATGTCAAGTTCTGCCCTTGTCCAGTGCCGGCACTGTCGCCTGGCAGAACCTAAAACACCAGGCCTCCACATTGTCACCCTGACGGGGGGTGCAGGAATTTTTCCGGATTCTGTTGTCTAGTGTCCAGTGGCTCTCCCAGCATTCCTATAGAGGGGGCCCAAGCAGTGTTTCCAGCCTTTGTGTAAAAGGCTGGCTGGCTGGAGGAAGGAAAGCCTGTGTCCTTGGGATTTGCCCTACTGAGCAGACAGGGGCCTTGAGCCCAGCCAAGCGTGGAGAGTGGCAGCCTGTCTGAGGGTCCCTCAGACTCCTGTCCCCTCCTCATTCAAGGCCCCTCTGTGTGTGTGTTGTGGAGAGGCGCTGACCTTGTGAATTGGCATCCTCACACAGTCTTGTGATACTCGCAGCAGCTTTAAGCCAGGAGCAGGGGTTGGGCTATTTTGAGCTGTGGCATCTCCTGCTGCCACCCCCTGGCTGTCTTAGACAAGTCCATGCCCTGTTGAGGGGAGAGGGCCAAGGGACTCATCCAGCCCTGTCCCTCCTCATGGGCCTGTGGGGCTGGCAGCATAGAGGTGATCAGGGAGTGGTGGTGGTAAAATAAATGAGCTTCTTTATTTTTTAAACTAGATAGGCTCATTCTACTGTCTTCTCCAGGGCTCTTCTATGAAACAGTTACAAACCTACTGCTAGGCCGGGGCAGTGGCTCACACCTATAATCCCAGCACTTTGGAATGCCGGGGCAGGAGGATCACTTGAGGACAGGAGCTCGAGACCAGCCTGGGCAACAAAGGGAGTCCCCCCCATCTCTACATAAAATTTAAAAATTAGCCAGGTGTGGTGGCCTGTGTCTGTAGTCCCAGCTACTCAGGAGGCTGAGATGGGAGGATCGCTTGAGCCTGGGAGTTCAAGGCTGCAGTGAGCCGTGATTGCAACATTGCACTCCAGCCTGGGCGATGGAGCGAGACCCTGTCTCAAAAAATAAAAACCAAAACCTACTGCCAGTTTCCCCAGGGCTTCATGCCTCAGTGCTCCCTTCTTGCTTTGAGAAGGGAAGGG
Organism: Rhinopithecus roxellana; assembly: GCF_007565055.1. Taxonomy (NCBI): domain Eukaryota; kingdom Metazoa; phylum Chordata; class Mammalia; order Primates; family Cercopithecidae; genus Rhinopithecus; species Rhinopithecus roxellana. The sequence goes on from NC_044567.1 coordinate 73,085,253, forward strand.
GAACTCAGGTTCCAGAGCTGGAGGGAGGAGTCCAGGAAGGCCTAGGGTAAAGGAGGGCTTAGGGGCTAAGCCCGGTGTCCGGACCAAGTGGGGTGGACTGTGCTCCTCTGGGGGAAGGAGGCTGGGATGGCCCACGGGAGGACAGAGGGGAACTGAGGGCCCACAGGTGTCCTGCTCCCCAAGTCTCCTGGCAGCAACAGGTTTGGCTCCTCATAAGTCACAATGAGGGGTAGGCTGAGGACAGGAGCTGGGGCCATCTCAGGGCCCCAGGGTTGGAGCTCACTGAAGTCACGTGAGCACCTGTTAATTCTTCAGGAGGGGCCCAGGCAGCCCTCAGCACCCAGGTGAGACCAGCGCCTGGTGAGTGGGCTGAGTGGGCCAAGTGGGTGGACTGGGGGGCTGGTACTCCCACCATCTGACTCCGGAGGAGGAGAGGGCTCTGCAGGGGATGTGGACTGGCACTCGCAGAACCCCAGGGTGGGTGAGCTGGGCCCTCAGGGGCGCAGGATGCGGATTTGAATGAAGAGCGTAGCTGGTGACAGTGAGGCCCCGTCCTTGGAAAGCAGGTGTATGTGGCGGTACCCTGTGGGGAAGACAGCCAGGCCTCAGGTCCTCTGCGTACCCTGGGGGTCTGGCCCAGCCTGGACCCACTTCAGGGCAGGAAATTCGAGGCACAAAAGTGAACAGGGTCTGCAGGGCCTGTACCCACATCCCTCTCCATCCCCACCAGCTTCCACCAACCTTGCTTTAGGCTGCTAAGAGGCAGTGTAAACTGGCCCACAAAGTCATTGGGGGAGGTGGCATCATAATCTTCCACCACAAACCGGACCAGCGCCAGCTCTGGAGCCCGCAGCTGGAACTGCAGGGTCTGCCCCCAGTGGGGGTTGAAGCCTAGGGCACAGGGGTGGCAGTCAGAGCCCCGAGGCCCCAGGATCCACCCTGCACCCCCCTTTGCTCTCTGCAGTCTCCCCCCGACACTTCTGCCAGCAGCTGCCCACCATTGTTGAGCACATAGTCAGTCTCCTGCCGGGCACAGTCTGCGGGCACCCCATGGATCTCAACGCGCACCAGGGGGTCCACAATGGAATGTGGCTTCTCAGCATTCAGCTTGGGCAGCTGCTGTGCAGTCAGCACCTGTGGGGTGAGGGAGGGAGCAGCTGGGGCCCACGCCCACCTTGGCCATCCCCTCATGGGCCTCAAGCTCAGACCACCCGTCACTTCCAACCTGTCCCCAGCCTCCCTTGCCTTCCTCCACCTCACAAAGAGCCTCTCCAGAGCCAGTGTGACCCTAGGCTGGGGCCCGTTGCAGCCTGCTGACCTGGATGCTGAGAGTGGTTCTGGGAGGTCCCGGGTACTCGGGGTCAAAGGTTGAGTCAGGTTGCCGCAGGCAGGCAGGTTTCAGGACGTAGCCACACTGCCCATTGACCAGGAAGCGCCCGGCATTGAGGTCCATCTCGTAGCCTGGCGTCTGGAAGTTCAAGGCCACTGTGGACACAGCAGGGTCAGAGCAGGGGCTCTCAGCGGCCCTGTTCTCACTACTCAGTTTCAGGGGACTGCATTCCTCTCTACAAAGGGCCTGGGGTCCCACTGTCTGCTCAGTGCTGCTCTGCCCCCACCATGACTTTAGGGGAGGGGGTCATGGACCCAGCCCCCACTATCACCTGTACTTCTGCCCTGGGATCCCTCAAGGCTGGGGTGGAAGGTGCTGAAAAGCCCCCACCCGGCTGGGCGCGGTGGCTCAAGCCTGTAATCCCAGCACTTTGGGAGGCCGAGACGGGCGGATCACGAGGTCAGAAGATCGAGACCATCCTGGCTAACACGGTGAAACCCCGTCTCTACTAAAAAATACAAAAAACTAGCCGGGCGAGGTGGCGGGCGCCTGTAGTCCCAGCTACTCGGGAGGCTGAGGCAGGAGAATGGCGTGAACCTGGGAGGCGGAGCTTGCAGTGAGCTGAGATCCGGCCACTGCACTCCAGCCCAGGCGACAGAGCGAGACTCCGTCTCAAAAAAAAAAAGAAAAGAAAAGCCCCCACCCTCAGGGCCAGGCGTGGGTCAGAGCCAGGGGTCCGAGGAAGCCTGGGGTTGTTTCCACCCTTACCCCAAGGAGATGATACGGCCTCCTTTGGTGGGGCTCAGTGTCCCCCAGAGCCCACCCTTATCAGTGTTGATTTAGTGGGACTGCCAGGTGTGTGGGGGTTGTGTGTGTCCAGGGGACATGGGAGTGGAGGTTTTAATTTCTACCATCCTAAAAATGCGAGACCTGTACACTGTCAAGAATAAACGAGCTTGATTTGATTTTCCCACCTACATTGCTGGCAACTTTAAAAATAATCAACAAAATGCGTGTTTCCACCGTCTGGAAGCCTGTGTGGGCCCTCACTGCTGAGGCCTCTCCCACACTGTGGCACCCCGCCTGCTCCCGCTCATGTGGCCGGCCCCCCCTTACCCAGCTGACAGCCCGAGTTCCACATCTCCTGGGGACTATAGTTGGCCGAGTTCATCCGCAGCCCCAGCGGGTACACGCGGGTCAGCTGGCGGGCGTTGTGCCTGACAAAGCTGTTCCCTAGGGCAGAGTTGGGGTGAGACTGTGACAGACCCCGGGGTCCCTCACCCAAAGCCCGGGCCTATAACCTCCAGGGAGCAGAGGCCAAGCCCGTCCCCAGCTCGCCCTGCCCCTGCTCCTCACTCTCTTCTGACCTAGGGTGAGAGGGGAGCTCACTGAGGAGGCTGCAGGGATCCCCTCCACCCACACAGCCTGGCTCCATATCCCCAGCCCCCAGTTCCCCGCTCCTGACAAAGTTCCAACCAAGTACACTGAATGCCCACAGCCCTCCAGCTCCACCGTGGTTCCTGGAACTCTTCTCCAGGCCAAGCTTCCAGGCCTTCAACAACCTGTTCCTCCTGTCTGGAAAGCCCTCCCGCCTCTTCACCTGGCTGCTTCCTAGTCCTCCAGGTGATGTGTCTTCTCTGCATCACCTGCCCCAGGAACTCCTCCCCAGTGTCACAACAGCGGCTGGGCTCCCCCAACCCCCAGCCCAGCCTGGCCCATCTCCTTCTATGGCCGGCCCCACCACAGGGCTCTGAAGGCAGACAGCAGGCCGCCCTCAGCTTGCCACTCTCCCCTCCATCCACCCTGGCATGTGCAGGGCCCTCATTCCCTCAGCCCAGCCCCTCTCTGGGGTCCTCTTGACCTCTTTACTGTCCCCCAAAGCCCCCTCAACTCCTTTCCAGGCCCCCTTCAGGAGGTGCCCCCATCGCCCTCTCGCCCCCAGGCACCCAGGGCCCTGGCTCCTACCTGCTTCCCGGATGAGTTTCTTGGCTTTGCGCTCGCTGAGGGAGCTGACCTGGCAGGGCTGCAGGACGTCGGGGGCAGGGTGCAGGGTCCGCAGGCGGGTGGCGTGGCAGTATACGACCAGGGCCGACAGCTCCGGGGAGATCTGCTTAGCCTAGAAGACCGGCCTCAGCAGGGCTCAGCGGGCCCCCGCTCCCCACACCCCTCCTCCCACCTTCCCCCGCTTCCCCACCCCCCTCACCCCAGCCCACCAGCTCTCACCAGCCGCCTCTGTGCTGCAGCCTCCGCCTCCTCTTCTTCCTCCTCGTCATCGTCCTCCTCCTCCTCCCGGTCTGACAGAGCCCGGCCATCCTCGCTCCGAGCAGCAGGCAGCTTCTTCCCCTTCACCAGGACCCGGCCCTTCAGCTGCTGTGGGGGCCAATGTGGAGGACGAAGGGTTAGGCCTTCTTGCCCCTATGGCGGCCGGTCAGTCAGTTATTCAACCACCACCGTGTGAAGGGCTGGCTGGGGGTGGGAGGCAGGAAAGGAGACACAGAGATGAGTGTCTAATAGGAAAGAGTGGAGAACAGCCTAGGAAGCCATCAGGAAGGGATGCTTAATAAGGTCCCTCAACATCAGAATATACACAGCAGCCACTACAATGCACGCGGCAGCTCAGGACTGAAAGGGAAGCGACCCTCTTCAAAAAAGATCTGACGTGGAAGAAGTGAGGCTACAACCTGGAATCACATAGTCCTTTTTTGGTACCATTTAAAAGAGAAGACAGTACACACATGTACACAGGTAACGTGTGTGGGGAAGTTCGAGAAGGACACGCAAGAGAGTTGGAGATGGTTACTTCCTGTGAAAGAGGACAGGTCACTGGAGGAAGGGAAGAACCGTTCATTGTGTCCCTTGGTACAGCTCAGTTTTCTTTTACCATATGGGTGTGATTTTCATACTAATAACAAAAATCACGTCTCACACACACACGAGGGTGAGTCAACCCTGCCTGCATGTTGGGGATTGGAAGTAGGAGGGGAGTTTTCTCAAGGAGCCCGACAGGATAAACGTCTGGAGAGGGCCGAGGGTGCACTCTGCGGTCTGGGGGAGAGCAGGAGGCTGCCTCAGACCTAAGAGTTAGGGAAGTGGATAAGGTCACAGGAAGAGGCAGCTGAAGTTGAGCTGAATTCTAAGCAGGTGATGCTTGGCAAGTGTGGATGGCTGGGAAGGGACTTCCAGGTGGAGAAAGTGTCAAACGGGGCCTTGCAGGAGGGAATGGCAGAGCCTGCAGGACTCTACCGGCAGGGACACAGGGCCAGCAGGGCAGAGCCAGGTCATGGAAGAGGGTGTGTGTGGGGGGAGGTGGGGTCTAGTCAAGAATGGAGAGCCAGAGGGCAGCAGCAGGACGAGACCAGGGGGTGGCAGATGTCAGATGAACGGAGGAACAGAGAAAGGTTAAGGCAGGGAGAGGTGAGGGGTCCTGAGCCAGAGAGGTGGCACGACCAGTTGGGGGAGGCGGACTCCCACCAGACTTCCCTCCATCCAGGCTGGGGGCTGGGGTGCGTCACCTCTGGGGAAGGCAGCTCCTCAGGATTTGGGGAGTCCAGCGCCTGTGTCACCAGCATGTCCCCCAGGATGGTGCGGAGGTGGCGGGCCATGGCAGCCTGCTGCTCCAGCCCGCAGTGGTTCTCCAGGGATAGGATGACAGGGTAGGGGGACAGCTGTGTGGGGAAGGGCAGTGGCTCAGAGCCACTCCCCTCCCTCTGCCAGTACCTCCCAACATCGGGCTCCCAGACCCTTCAGGACAAGCAGGCAAAGCAGGGCTCTGGAGAACCCAGGGAAGGGCTAGACTGTCCAGGAGGCTGAGGGAGGCTGCAGGAATGATTTTTTTTTTCTTTGAGATGGAGTGTTGCTCTGTCACCCAGGCTGGAGTGCAGTGATGCAATTTCAGCTCACTACAACTCCATCTCCCAGGTTCAAGCGATTCTCTCTGCCTCAGCCTCCGGAGTAGCTCGGATTACGAGCACCCGCCACCACACCCGGTTAATTTTTGTATTTTTAGTAGAGACAGGGTTTCACCATGTTGGCCAGGCTGGTCTCAAACTCCTGACCTCAGGTGATCTGCCCACCTCAGCCTCCCAAAGTGCTGGGATTACAGGTGTGAGCCACCACGCCCGGCCAATTTTTGTTGTTTATGCTTTGGTCTAGCTCCATCACCCGGGCTGAAGGGCAGTGGCGCAGTGTCCCCGTGTTCTCCAGTCCTGAGCTCAAGTGATCCTCCCACCTCAGCCTCCTGAGTAACTCAGCCTACAGGCACCTGCCCCCACACTCAGCTAATTTTTATTTTTGTTGAGACAGGATATAGCTATTTGCTCAGGCTGGTCTGGAATTCCTGGCCTCAAATGATCCTTGCATCAGCCTCCCAGAGTGCTGGGAATACAGGTGTGAGCCACCGCACCTGGTCCCATAAATGCTTTTTACATGTGAATGACATTGACCATGTCAATGATGTTGAAAACTCTCCTGCCATCATTTGCTGATGGGAAGATCTGCACACTGACCGAAGCTGCAGTGTTTATGCAGGTGCCACTGGTGAGCTTCTCTTACAGCTTATTCTTTGGAAGTCATGATTCAAATGTCCTTCCCGGCCGGGCGCGGTGGCTCAAGCCTGTAATCCCAGCACTTTGGAAGGCTGAGACGGCCGGATCACAAGGTCATGAGATCGAGACCATCCTGGCTAACACGGTGAAACCCCGTCTCTACTAAAAACTACAAAAAACTAGCCGGGCGAGGTGGCGGGCGCCTGTAGTCCCAGCTACTCGGGAAGGCTGAGGCAGGAGAATGGCGTGAATCCGGGAGGCGGAGCTTGCAGTGAGCTGAGATCCGGCCACTGCATTCCAGCCTGGGCGACAGAGCGAGACTCCGTCTCAAAAAAAGAAAAAAAAGTCCTTCCCTCCCCCAAAGGTTTTCTTCTGGACACTCTGTGATTTTAAGACATTTTCCAAATGTGAGAGGGAACATGTTTCCCAAATATGAGAGTGGCATCTCATTCAGCTTTATTCCACCCCATTGGCCACTTATCCCAGCAGCGCTTGGTGAATGAATGATTCTCTGGGCAAGGGTTTCCTCTGGAAGGACTGAGCGCAGCTGGCACGTGGGTGTGGACGGAGGTCATTGTGAAGGCTCTGGGGCTGGGGCTGGGCATCCCAGGGGCTCACCGTGAAGGCATGGTCACGCACGGCTTGGACCACATCCCGGAAGAGAATCTTGGAGGTGAGAGTATGTCCGTGATAGATGACGGGCTCCCCTCCTGGCCCCTCCCAGCAGTCCAGCTCCACGCAGCGGCATCCCTGGGCAAAGGCCCTGTGGGTGGACAGATGGGTGGACGGGCAAGGTGTTGCGAGAGTGCCACAGAGCAGGGCAGCAGGCAGGCTGAGCTAGGAAGGCCCCAGGAAGCCAGCCCCATGTCTCTCCAGGTGGGGCTCCCGGGCACGTTCACCCCCTACTACAGTACCTAATGTAGGCCTCGGTGCTGCTGGGTCCCCCAATCTGGGAGTCAGTCAGATAGGTGTTGTGGGAGGAAGAGATGAAGTAGTGGGCGAGGGGCTGGTTCATGTCCTGGAACACACACGTGTGGGTGGTGTCCAAGGCAGCCCCCTCCGGCGACAACAGGTACATCATGAAGCCATCCAGTGTCATCAGCTCGTGCTGCTTGGCTGCAGGGTGGCAGAAGAGGGCATCAGGCCACATGGGAATCCCCCATGTCCAGCTTTCAATGCCCCCAAGGCCCACTCAACTTAGGAATAATGACTAGACAATCTACTGACTAGACTCTACGTAAGTCATGCCACTTAACCTTCGACCAGACCCTGGGAGGAAGGCAGGCTGTTGTGCCATTTTACACATGTGGAAGCTGAGTCTGGAGGAGGCAAGCTAATCCGGCCGAGACAGTGCCCGCAGCCAGCCCGCAGCAGAACCCACTTAGCTGGGAACACGGCCCCGTCAGGTGCCACGACCTGGCCGTGCCGCCCCCCACCTGTCTCGTTGAGCTCATAGGTCTGAATGAGCTGCTGGGCGCGGGCCAGCGTGGCGCCCTCCTCGCCCTGGTCCTCCAGGAACTCCAGCAGCTCAGGGGCACTCAGCACGCGGTCCTCGCCTGAGTACTGATGGAAGATCTCCTCCAGCTCCGGCCGCTTCAGCAGCCGCCGCAGGAACTCCTCAATCTCAGCCCCCTCTAGACGGTCATTGTTGGAGTGGTCACACTCCTGGGAAGCAGTGGGAGAAGCTCAGAGGAGGCAGACACTCCAGGAAACCTGGCCCCTTTAACCTATCTGTCATCTACCACATCTGAGAAGGCAATGTTCCCCATTTCACAGGTGGAAAAACAGAGTAAGACTTGTGACTTCAGCTTTGTTTGTTTTTTGGGTTTTTTGTTTGTTTGTTTGGTCTTGCTCTGTTACCCAGGCTGGAGTGCAGTGGCATGATCATAGCTCACGGCAGCTTCTAACGTGTGATCTCAAGTGATCCTCCCACCTCAGCCTTCCAAATAGCTGGACAGCTGGGACTACAGGTGTGAACCACTGCACCTGGCTAATTTTTGTATTTTTTGTAGAGATAGGGTCTTGCTATGTTGCCAAAGCTGATCTCAAACTCCTGGCTTCAAGCAGTCCTCCCGCCTAGGCTTCCCAAAGTGCTGGGATGACAGGGGTGAGCCACTAAGCCTGGCCTGCAGGGCTGGACTTTAAGGGAGGTCTCTCTGGTTCAATGCCTGCCCCTCTGCACCATGACCTACCCCAAGAATCAAGATGTGGAAGGAAAAATGGTGACCCTGGGGCAAGACAGGGCCCCTGGGCCCTCACACTCCCCTAGGTGGACATGTTACCATCCTGACATGCACATATTCACACCCAGGGTCACTGAACAAGTCAATGAGAATTCATGGAGCATCCCTGTGAAGCTGTGGCCCAGGGGTCCAGCTGCCATGGGCTCTCCTGTCTTTCCAGGTCACAGGTGGGTCCCACTGTCCACATGCACACAGAGGTCTGCCATGGGCTCCAGCTGGGCCGTAGCTGCAGAGCCCACTCCTGTGTGCCCCTGTGCTCCCATGCATGAGGTGCCAACACGTGCCACAGTGGAGGGTCTGCATGGAGAAGGGTGCACACGTGTATCTGTGCACATGCATGCCTGTAGGCTGACTCCTGCCTGTGCCCCTACATGCAAAAGGTGCCCTGCAGACTCAGGGAAATGAAAACAGCTTTGCTGCTCACTTTGGAGGGGTAGGAACTGAGGGTGAGGAAAGTTCTGGGCCCTGGCTCCCCACTCCCTTGCTGGCCCAGTGGCCTCAGGGGAGGCCAAAGGCTAACTAAACCCAGATGTTGCCTTTATGCAGGGAAAGGCTGCTGCTCCAAAAAAGCTGCAGGTGGAGAGGGCAGGGGAGCTGATGACTCAGATGGCTGGGGGCAGGCAGAGGTCAGAGTGATGGCAAAGCCAGGGGCTGGGGTTCAAGGCAGAAGCCCACCTTGAAGAGGAGGTAGGCGTACATGTCGTTCATGTCCACGTTGACCATTCTCAGCAGGCTCTTGATCTCCTTGAAGCTCATCTTGCTGTCCTGGTTGGAGTCAGCCCGGTGCAGATAGGAGTGGATCCAGGTGTGGGTGCTCAGGAAGTAACAGTAACACGCCAGGCTGTCCCCGGCCCCCAGGTAACTGGCCGGTAAGTCAAACCCACCTGGATCTGGGGGCTCCCTGGTTTAGGGGCTGTACTTTCCCCTTGGCCTGTGGACTCCCCGAGCACGGTAGCAGTGTCTCCTCCCCAGGACTGGGGCTCACCAAAGACAGGAGGCCCTGTCTCCCTCCTCAGAAGGCCTCAGGCCTCCCTGAAGGAGGCGCCGAGCCACCCCCTCCTGGTGGGAGCTCGGACCTAGACAGGGCACGTGTCCCCACTCTCAGTTTCAAAGACCTAAGGCTCCGACCCAGACTGTGCGCCCTCGGGACAGGGACCCTGTCTCCCCTGGGCCTGGGGGCTCTCCAAGGATGGGGCTCTCCAAGGATGGGGCTCTCCAAGGATGGGGCCCTCCCTCCCAGCCCCGGCAGGATATTGGTCCAGTCGCTCGCGCTGGCTCATGGCGTCCAGGCGCGCGCGGAGCTTGGTCAGACCGCGCACCCAGCGCTGCGCTTCCTCAGCCGTGGGCGCCGCCAGGTCCAAGTTCTTGCGGCGGCCCTTGAAGGCGATGGTGAGGCAGCGCGCCGGGGCGAAGGCGCCCCCGAAGCGCCGCAGGCCCTCGGACTGGTGGCCCTCGCGGACTGCCTCGATGTGCTGCACGAAGACTGCGGGAAGGTCCGGGTCAGGGCGGAGGACCCGGTCTGTCCCCACCTCCCTGCCCACCCAGCGCTCCCCGGCCGCTCACAGATGTGCTGCGATGGCGCACGCGGGATGCGCCGCTGGAACCACACGCTCAGGCCGTCCTCCTGCAGCCGGTACAGCCGCTCCTTGTGCCAAGTGCGCGAGCGGATCTTGCGGAGCCGGGAGCCCCGCAGCATGGCGCGCACGTCCTCGTCCTCCGTCAGACCTGCGGGGGCGGGAGGACCCGGGTTTCAGGCCGTCCTTACCCGGAAGCTCCCCCTGCTGCCCCTTCCTCCAGCCTCTCCAAACCCAGGCCTTCGCCCCACAGTGAGCTTCCCTGCCCCTCGCAGGCCTCCCCCTTCCTCCCCGATTGTAAGAAGCCTCCTGCACTGGGTTTGGCTTTAGGCTTTGGAGCGCTAAGCGCCCCCCAACCCCCACCCGTACCCCATCTCCCTCCTTCCTTCCAAGCAGCTGCCTCTGTTGTCCCTCAGTGTGGAACTGTCCTCGGGCAATGCCTGGGACTCAGGCCTCACTAAAGGTTGTCCTTTCTGGCCAGGCGCGGTGGCTCATGCCTGTAATCCCAGCACTTGGGAGGCCGAGGTGGGCGGATCACTTGAGGTCGGGAGTTCGAGACCAGCCTGGCCAACATGGTGAAACCTCATCTCTACTAAAAATACAAAATTAGCCGAGTGTGGTGGCACATGCCTGTAATCCCAGCTACTTGGGAGGCTGAGGCAGGAGAATTGCTTGAACCCAGGAGGCAGAGGTTGCAGTGAGCCAAGATCATGCCACTGCACTGTAGCCTAAGCAACAGAGTGAGACTGAGTCTTAACAAAAAGAAAAAAAAAAAGTTGCCCTTCTGCCACTATCCCCCACCACATGGCTTCCAGCCCTCAAGTTCAGAATTTGCCACCAACAGCCTTTTTCCCTTGATGTGAAACCACAGCCATCAGGAAGGTCTCACCATCTAACCTAGATCTCTCTTGCTGTAACCCAAGCACCTTGCCACTGCTTTCCCAGAGACAAGGAGGACAGCAGAGGCCACCCCAGCTCCAGGATCACAGGTCAAGGACTCCAGGATCAGCCCTGCCCAGCTGATCTCCAGGTGTCCTCTTTGTGTCTGGTGGGGCCCTGCCAAAAGGAAGGTGTCCTGTGACATTTGGTGCTCCCTCTTGCCCAGCCAATGCTACCCACCACATGACCCTTCAGCTCACATGCACTCTGCAACCACAGTGTCCCCCTTCCTTAATAAAAGCAAATGTTGGCTGGGTACAGTGGCTCATGCCTGTAATCCCAGGTACTCAAGAGGCCAAGATGGGAGGATCGCTTGGAGCCAGGAACTGGAGAACAGCCTGGGCAACAATGCAAGACCCTGTCTCTACAAACAAACAAAAAAAAAAAAAAAAAAAAAATTTTTTTTTTTTTTTTTGAAACGGAGTCTTGCTCTGTTGCCCAGGCTGGAGTGCAGTAGTGCAATCTCGGCTCACTGCAACCTCCACCTCCTGGGTTCAAGCAATTCTGCCTCAGCCTCCCAAGTAGCTGGGACTACAGGCACGTACCACCACGCCCCAGCTAATTTTTGTAGTTTTAGTAGAGACAGGGTTTCACCATGTTGGTCAGGATGGTCTTGATCTCCTGACCTCATGATCTGCCCTCCTCAGCCTCCCAAAGTGTTGGGATTATAGGCGTGAGCCACCGTACCTGGCCTCTGGAAAAAATTTTAAATTTGGCTGGGCGTGGTGGTTCATGCTTGTAATCCCAGCACTTTGGGAGGACAAGGTGGGCGGATCACTTGAGGACAGGAGTTCGAGCCCAGCATGGCCAACATAGCGAAACCTCATCTCTACTAAAAATACAAAAAAAATTAGCCGGGCATGGTGTCATGCACCTGTAATCCCAGCTACTCGGGAGGCTGAGGCATGAAAATCACTTGAATCCGGGAGGCGGAGGTTGCAGTGAGCTGAGATTGCGCCACTGCACTCCAGCTTGGGCAACAGAGTGAGACTCTGTCTCTAAAATATAAATAAATAAAAGCACCTCCTGTATGCAGGCCCTGCTCATGTATTAACAGACAAGGAAACTGAGGCTCAGGGAAGCTTAAGTAAGTTGTCAGAATTCCATATTGGTAGAAGCCACTTTGGGCTCTGGAGGTCGGGCTCCAGAACCTCTGCCCTTGGGCCCTGCATTGCACCGCTCTTCTAGGGCTTCTAAATTCAGAAGTCTGGGGAATAAGTCTCAACTCTGTCACTTCCCAGTTATTTAAATCATAGCCCCGGTGGCACTAACCTGGCACTAAGCCTCATGTTCTCCATCCATAAAATGGAGACCACAATCATACCTGCTGCAAAATCCAAAATGCAGAGGTTTCTACAGCGTGACTGACACTGTACCCTGGAGAGGTTCGGCCTTCTTCTGGCTCTGGCCCCCTGGAACATGTGATGCCCAGCCCAGATGGTGCCACACCCTGCTCTACAATGCCTCAACGAGAGTCACAGCCAAAGATTGTTGAGCCATGGGACAATAGAGGAGGTGGGAACTGGGTAAACGGAAAGTCCATGGCCTTTGGAGGTGGGGCACAGCCCGGAGTGAATGAGGGCCCAGAGTTTCCAGAGAACCGGAATCTAGATCTGTGTGTGAAGCCTCCAGATATTCTAATGTTGGCAACGAAATCAAATTGAAAAAGACAAAAACCAATAACCCCTGTATGGGCCAAAAGAAGTATGACAGTGGGCCTCTCTTCCTCCCTTTATTTCAACAGACCCTTAATACTGGGTTTGGCTTTGCGACCCCAAGGCCCTTGCTTGCCCAGTTGCAAACTCTGACCTAAGGAATTGAGTCTATATCTCTGGACCATCTCCTCTCACCGTCTCTTGGACCCTTTTGGAGGATCCTTCTCCCTTCTCTTCTTCCTACCTGAGTCCTTGAAGGACCAGTTCAGATATCACCTCCTCCAGAAAGCTTTCCTTGATTTGTCCTCAAGTGGGTGTTCTCCTTCTCTGACCACGAACAGCACTTTTTGCTTTAATTAAAACACAAAGCCCACCTATAAACTTCAATAAATCTGAGGCCAGAGTGATGTCTTATCTCCTCACCACAGTGCTCATCCCAGAGCTAGGCTCCCAGCTAGTGTTGACTGAAGGGGCAGGCAGGTAGACAGGTAGATGGGGGGACTGAGGGAATTCTACCCCCAGCTCTGCCCCATCTGTCCGGAGTTCAGGGCAAAGGCCTGGCAGGTCAGGCTTTCTCAACCTTAGCTGTGCATCGGAATTACCCGGGGGAGGCTGCAGACACCATGGCCCAGGGCATCTCACCCAGCTGGTGTGGGATGGGGCCTGGGCATCTGTATTTTTAAAAACCACTCTGACTGTGACTGAAAATCAGGGTCTCAGGGGCAAGAGGAGAAATCCACCTCCTTAAGAGGCCATGTCCCCTCTGGAGCCAGCCTGCGGCCCTAACGGCTCTAGAGGGTCCCTCAGGGTCTAGACTGTGGCCCTCTGAGTGAATGCCCACTTGGTGCCCCCTGGTCAGGAAGGGGAAAGTGGAACCCTCCTCTCCAAAGAACTGGGCATACATGGCATGTGCCAGGCCGAGGGGTTCACCAGACCCCCCCCCCCCGCCACCCACCAGGTCTAGGTAGCCTCTAAATGGTCCTATCCTGAACAATGACAGGGTGAGGGCAGAACGGTTAGGGGGAGCTTGCAGTGCCACCACACTTAGGCACACCCTCCTACACCCCCTCCGCCGTGGGAAAGGGGACTGCTCGTTGCCACGACAACCAGGCTCTGCAGCCGAGGCCACCTCCCCTACCTAGGCCAGCCCTCTGATGCCAAGCGCATGGGTGTGGGGGAGGTGAGTGACTAAGACCGGAAATGGGGGTGAGTCACCGGGGCTTGCTCTGTCCAGAGCCTTCTGCAAACAGGCCATCAACATAGGCACCCTGAACGCCTGACTGGGCCCCCACTGGGGCAGGCTCCCAATGGAGGGGGCCCCTACTCCTGGCCCCTTACCCTCAGCTCCCCAGGAACCTGTTGGGGTAAGGGGTGACATTCCAGGCTGCCCCACAAACTGGCACTGCCCCCCAACCACACACCCAATGGAAAAGCCAAACAGAAGGAGGGTGCAGTCCCCGGTGGGGCCAGGTGCTGAGTCCCTGAGTGGGTGCTTCTGTTTCCCCATTGTTCATGCTTCAGAACCCTGGAGCAGTGAGAGGACTAGGGTGTCCAGCAGGAAGGGCAGGACCAACAGGTAAGGAGGCAAAGTCAGAGGGGGGGCTCAGGGCCAGGACAGTGATGCTACAAGGACCGTGGCTCTCCGTCCAGCCACCCAGTAAACATTGATAGGTCCTGCAAGGCCCAAACCCACAGATGTTGCCTTGACCTTGTTCCTACCTGCTCTGAGCAGGTGCACAAGCCGCCCACCTCCTACTGTTCCCGTAGGGTTTCTATCTACTTGAACCATCTCTGCCTTGATCCTGCAGCTGCTGGGCCAGTGACTGAGTGGGTGGAGACAATCACAACATAATAGCGGTGAAAATGAGGGTAAACGAGAGCCAAAAGGTGGAAACAACCCGAGGGCTCATCGACACATGAGCCTGTGACCCCAGCACTCTGGGAGGCCGAGGCGGGCGGATCACTTGAGGTCAGGAATTCGAGACCAGCCTGACCAACATGGTGAAACCCTGTCCCTATGAAAAATACAAAACATTAGCTGGGCATGGTGGCTCACACCTGTAATCCCAGCACTTAGGGAGGCTAATGCAGGAGAATCGCTTGAAACCGGAAAGCAGAGGTTACAGCGAGCTGAGATTGCACCACTATACTCCAGCCTGGGCAACAGGGCGAGACTCTGTCTCAAAAAACAAAACAAAACAAAACAAACAAAAAATGAGTGCATAAGCAAAATATGGTTTATCAATACAATGGAATAATATTCAGCCATGTAAAGGAGTGAAATCTGATGCATGTTCCAATATGGATGAACCTTGAAAACATCATGCTAAGTGAAAGAAGCCAGACCCCAAACGACAAATACTATGTGATTCCACCCATGTGAGGTACCCAGAGCAGACAAGTTCATAGAGACAGAAAGTAGCTGGGAGGGTACCAGGGGCTGGAATGGGGAGGTAATGGAGAGTTACTGCTTGATGGTTAGTTTCTGTTTGGATGATGAAAAAGTTTTGGAAATAGGCAACAGTAATGGTTGCACAACAGTGTGAATGTAATTAATGCCAGTGAATTAACCACTTCAAAATGGTTGCAATGGCCAATTTCATTCTATATATTTTGCCATAATTTTTTTTTGAGACGGAGTCTCACTCTGTTGCGCAGGCTGGAGTGCAGTGGCGCAAACTCAGCTCACTGCAAGCTCCGCCTCCCGGGTTCACGCCATTCTCCTGCCTCAGCCTCCCGAGTAGCTGGGACTACAGGTGCCTGCCACCATGCCCAGATAATTTTTTTGTATTTTTTAGTAGAGACGGGGTTTCATCATGTTAGCCAGGGTGGTCTCGATCTCCTGACCTCATGATCCACCCGCCTTGGCCTCCCAAAGTGCTGGGATTACAGGTGTGAGCCACCGTGCCTGGCCTATTTTTTTTTTTTTTTTTTTTTTTTGAGACAGAGTCTCGTTCTAGTTGCCCAGGCTGGAGTGCCGCACGATCTCAGCTCACTGCAACCCCCACTTCCTGGGTTCAAGTGATTTCCAGGTAATTGTTGTGTTTTTAGTAGAGACAGGGTTTCACCATGTTGGCCAGGCTGGTCTCGAATTCCTGACCTCAAATGATCCACTCACCTCGGCCTCCCAAAGTGCTAGGATTACAGGCGTGAGCCACAGCACCCGGCCTATTTTACCATAATTTTTAAAGTATAATGATATAATATGCTGGAAACCATTGTATACATTATTTCTTTTTTCTGAGACAGGGTCTTGCTCTGTAGCCAGGCGGGGATGCAGTGGTACAATAATGGCCCACTGCAGAGCCTTAAACTCTTGGGCTCAAACAATCCACCTGCCTCAGCCTCCCGAGGAGCTGGGACTACAGACTTGCACCACCAGGCCTGAATAATTTTTAAATTTTTTTGTAGAGTTGGGATCTCAATGTGATGCCCAGGCTGGTCTCCAACTCCTGGCCTCAAGTGATTCAACAGCCTCTGCCTCCCACGGTGCTCCCCACTGTGTACTTTCAATGGATAAATTATAAGGTATGTGAATTAATATCTCAAAAATGCTGTGAAAGAGACAGCCAGCCAGGTCGGCACCCGGTGGAGCTGAGATGTGGTGGAAGTTGGGGGAGTCTGACCCCAAAGGGCTGCGAGTAGCCACAACAGGCACAAGCACATGGAGCCTGGTTTAGGCCCGGCCCATAGTAGGTGCTTAGTAAATGATCACAAAGAAGGAAACTAAGACAGGGCTCTGGGGAAGTGAGTCAGTGCCCCAGGTGGAAAGAGGCACCCACACATTCTGATCCATCTGTCCCCTTAGTCCCATGGCCTCCAGCTGGTACCTTCCCCTGACCAGGACAGCGGCACCTCCCGCCCAATTCAGTGTTGTCAGCTGGGGCTCAGACACCTTCCCAAGCTGCCCGCTTATCTCAGCCTCCAGAGAAGGGTCAGGCGTGGTGAGGAAAGGGCAGGCCCAGTTTCTCAACTTCCACAGGCAGCCCGGTGGTTTGGGGCGTGGATGGTCTGGGGCCTGAGCAGTTCTGTGAAGGTAGCCAAGACCAGGGACCAGAAACTACCTCATGTCAGAGCCGGAAGGGGCCCCAAATCCCACCCTCTTCACAGGTGCACCACTGAGCTCAGAGAGGACAAGCCCTGTGTGCTAAAGACAGTGCAGGCTGCCCCAGGCAGGGATGGATACAGAGGCTGTGCGGTGGAGACAGGCACCAGGGCAGCTGGCGGAGAGGGTGGGAGTTCTGTCCAGGCATGTCCTGGAGGGGTGGCATGCAGGGTGGGGTGTGTGCGGGCTATATACATAGACAGGGCGTGTGTGTGTGTGTGTGTGTGTGAGGGGGAGAGAGAGAGAGACAGTGTGTATGAGTGTGAGCGAATGTGAGTGTGTGTGCGAGTGTGATTGTGTGTGTGTACAGAGTTCATGGGTGGAGAGGGTGGAAGGTGGGCCAGCCTGGGGGAAATAGGCGGCTCGCACTTGGGAGGTGCACACAGGGCTCCACAGGAATGCGAGTCATGCAGGGAACTGCTACAGCCAGCAGCCATGGCCAAGGCCAAGCAGGGAGTAGAGAAAGAGCGTTTCCAGGTGGCCGGGGCCGTGAGGCCCTGGGAGAGGACACAAAATGGCAAGGGGTCCCAAAGACCCTCCCATCCTAATCGTTTAGCCAGCAGGCAGCCTCTGAACCTCAAACACCAATCATGTCCCCCATGACCCAGCTGGCTGCCACACCCAGGGCTGGAGCCTGGCGGGGGCTCAGTGCCAGAGTCCAGAACATTCCTTGGAGAATCAACAAAGTCAGGAAAGGCAGGCGGTGCTTCCCTTGGCCCTGGGCCGGACACAGCAAGGAGGGGTGGCAGCACCCTTTTCTGTGGGGACAGAACAGGCATGAAGCCTGGTTGGGTACAGAAGTCAGGGTGGGGGACAGGGAAAGATGTGAGGGAGACCACAGGGCCTGGCAGAGCCAGCCCCCTAGTGCCACCTGGCATGCTCCTGCTTAGCCTGGAGGGCCACCCAGCTTACCCACCACCCAGGCCAGGCACCTGCCAGGGCTAGGGGTTGTTCTGAAGACCCTCACCTGTCAAGCCCACCCACAGCAGTCTCACTCACCCTGCGGGAGACATCCCAGGCAGGCCATGGGCCGAGCCCTCTCGCTCAGGGGCACTTGATAGTGTATGCAGGCCGGACAGGGAAAGGGGCGGGATTCTGCCCACTCAGGCCTCTGCCCGTGGGGAGGATGGGGGCAGGGGCGGAGCATCAGGGCATAGGCACACACAGGGCTCTGGGGATACAAGGCTGCCAGAGAAAATCCAGGACACACGTTAAATGTGAAATTCAGATAAAAAATAATTTTTTAGTGTAAATACATTCCAAATTTCACATTTAGTGGAATTCCCAACTTAACTGGGTGTTCTGTATTTTATTTGGCAGCCCTGTGAGGACACTCGTGGGGGCTGGCAGATGCCCCGTGGGAGAGGAGAGGCCAGCAGGCCCCCTGCAGGTATCAGCTTCTCTATCAGTCACTGTGTGACAAGCACAGACTCTAGGCCACACTGCCTGGGTTCAAATTTTCTCTCAGCTACTTCCTGGCTCTGAACCCTAGGCAAGTTACCAAACCTCTCTGAGTCTCAGTTTCCTCATCTGTAAGAGAAGGCTACTGGTACTACCTACCTCATATTATTGTGAGCATTAAATGAGATAATATGCGAAAAGCACCTGGGACAGTGACAAAATTGTTCATTAGTATTCACCAGGCTAGCCAAGAATGGTAGCTCACACCTGTAATCCCAGCACTTTTGGGTATGCAAGGCAGGAGGATCCTTTGAGCCCAGGAGTTCAAGACCAGCCTGGACAACATAGTGAGACCCCAACTCTACAAAAAATAAAAACAAAATTAGCTGGATGTGGTGGTATCCAGTCTCCCAGTCTCCAGAGTCCCAGCTACTCGGGAGACTGAGGTGGGAGGATCACTTGAGCTCAGGAACTTGAGGTTGCGGTGAGCCATGATCATGATCATGCCACTGCACTCCAGCCTGGGTGACGGAATGAGACCCTGTCTCATAAACAACAACAGCAACAACAAAAAGTATTCACTGGGAGCCATCATGGAAAAGTAGGCTCTGGCAGTGGGCAGGCATGTGGCTTTGGGCAGTGATTACACCCCTCTGCCTTGAGCTTCCCGTCTGTAATGTGACATGAGGACAGCACCTCCCGCACAGGGATGCCTGAGGATTAAGTAGGATCAGATCTGATGCAAGCTCAGCACAGTGCCTCGCGCATGGCAGGTGATCACTGGGCTCTAGCGCTCCTCTCTCTTCAATGATTCCCTGCAAGTCAGCAGCCCAGCCCAAGAGCGGGGGACTAGAGTGGGGACAAAGGATTCCCACTCACTGTGGGGGTGTTTTCTTCCTCCTTCCCCGCTCATCTGGGTCTCCCTAGTGTGGCCCTAAAAGTTTTTCCTTCCTCAGGCCCCTCTGAGCCACTCCCTGCCCTAGTCCCTTGACCTGATTTGACATAAAATCTATTCTCTGTTAGGCTAAGGGGTGTGGTGATGGCAGGGGCAGAGCAAGGCGGGGGAGGCTACCTGGGTGACAGGCCTAGGTCTTGGCCCCTGATGGCCCAAGGGGCTGGGCCCAAGACTGGGTTCCCTTCTCCACCCTGTCCCTGGGCTCCCTATGGCCTGGGGAAGGGACATTCCCAACAGACTTGGACTCAACATTCCTCTCTCTGCAGTCACTCAGCAGGACAGGGCAGTGGTGAGGAATGAGGGTGGCTGAGATGACATTCTGATACCTACATAGTTCCCGAGAGTGTCACCTTGATGAGGTGCCCAGAGCTCCCGTGCAGCCTTACTCAGCTGACGGGTACTGACGCCCGGGTTCAGCTGTAATTATTTGTCTGAATGTGACTCTGTCCACTCAACTGTGCACTTCCTGAGGGCAAAGCTCTGTGCTACTCATCTCTGTAGCCCCAGGCCCTGGCACAGCACCCTGGCCCACTAATGCCGCTCAAAACACGTGTGGGATGAAGAGGCCGATGGGCACGGGGCCACCCCTCAGCCCTTCTGCGGCACCCATGACCCTGCTGGGACTGACTCCCAGGGCTGCCCTCAGCTATCCCCAAACCACACCCTTTCTTTCTTTTTTTTTTTTTTTTGAGATGAAGTCTTGCTCTGTCGCCCAGGCTGGGGTGCAGTGGCCGGATCTCAGCTCACTGCAAGCTCCGCCTCCCGGGTTTACGCCATTCTCCTGCCTCAGCCTCCCGAGTAGCTGGGACTACAGGCGCCCACCACCTCGCCCGGCTAGTTTTTTGTATTTTTAGTAGAGATGGGGTTTCACTATGTTAGCCAGGATGGTCTCGATCTCCTGACCTCGTGATCCGCCCGTCTCGGCCTCCCAAAGTGCTGGGATTACAGGCTTGAGCCACCGCGCCCAGCCCAAACCACACCATTTCTTAGCCCAGAGAATGACACCCGTCGATCACAGCATAAGTGCTTGTTCAGTGCATGCGCAGTTGAATGGATTGCAGGGTAGAGACAGTGTCCTGTGTCTCAGGAAACAGAGTGCCAGGCACAGTGCCCCGACAGAGTCAGCACTCAGGTGGAATGAGTGAAGGTAACGAGAAGGCAAAACTGGCAATCAGGACCCCTGAATTCTGCCCCAAGTTTCACACAGGGTCCCTGGCAGCCTTGTTCTTCTGTTCCAGAGCCCAGTCTATCTCCTGGGAGTTCTGGGGTCCATCCCGGGTATCCCCCAAGTCTGGTCCCCACCCCTTGCCCAACTAACTCCTCAGCCTCCCTCCTTGGGTCTCCCTGTTTCTCCCATGCCTTCATCCAACCTGCCCCCCACTCTCCACACTCACTCCTGCCTGAGCCCTTTCTGAGGCTCCTGTTGCCCTCCAGATAAAGTCCGTGACTCTCCGGGGAGGGCCTGGAGGAGCTCCTCCCACCCCCAGCCTCTCCTCTTTGCCACTCCGGTCTTCCTCAGCTGGGGCCAGCCAGAGCCCTCACTGGCTCCCCAGCCCCTCATGTGCTGTCCCCTGTTCCCCCATCCCCAGGGTCCTGTTCTTTGTTTCACCGTCTGATCTCCCTGCTGGAACCTCAGCTCTCTCATGCAGGAGCCCCAGGGTGGAGCATACCATAGGCACTCCACAAGTGCTTGTACCATACCATGGGCACTGCATAAAGTGCTTGTTCAGTGCATGCGCAGTTGAATGGATTGCAGGGTAGAGACGGTGTCCTATGTCTCAGGAAACAGAGTGCCAGGCACAGCACCCCGACAGAGTCAGCACTCAGGTGGAATGAGTGAAGGTAACGAGAAGGCAAAACTGGCAATCAGGACCCCTGAATTCTGCCCCAAGTTTCACACAGGGTCCCTGGCAGCCTTGTTCTTCTGTTCCAGAGCTCCACACCTGGCTTCTCCATCACTGAGTACCAACGGCAGGTCCAACGCAGCACTTCAGTGGCGCGGTCCCTTCCATGTCAGACAACACTCTCGCATGCACCCTCTCATTCAAGCCCTCCACCACCCTGCGGGTCCCACTTTTCCCAGACTCTGAGAGAGTACCAGGGCTCATGTGGTGGGGCACCACCAGGGTGCCAGTCACACTTTGCCCTTTGTTGGCTGTGTGGTCACAG
The DNA here is from genome assembly GCF_007565055.1 of Rhinopithecus roxellana. Taxonomy (NCBI): domain Eukaryota; kingdom Metazoa; phylum Chordata; class Mammalia; order Primates; family Cercopithecidae; genus Rhinopithecus; species Rhinopithecus roxellana. The sequence goes on from NC_044567.1 coordinate 73,106,168, forward strand.
GCAAATTCCTTGCTGTCTCTGAGTCAGTTTCCTCACCTGTGAAATGAGGATTCACCTCCCACCTAGGAAGTAGAGGAAGATTGCAAGACACCACCTGTGTAACCCACCCAGTGCCAGCTGCCTCTGTGATGTTCCAGTGAGCCACAGTCACATTCCTTCTCCACGACTGACCTCCCCAAATCTGACATGAGAGCCTTGGCTTTCGGGCTTTCTAACTGGTTAGACGAGTCCTGCCAGGGCAGTGTGGCTGTGGCTGCCCCTGTGGGGCGGCGGGTTGGAGGACTACTGCGGAGGCTAGCCTCTTCTGCAGAGGCCAATCACAAACTCGCATCCTTCCTAAGGGCCACCAAGATCCCGAGACACCCTGGCAGACCCTAGATACTGCTGGGGAGCCGGGCGAGGGACACCCCAAGCCTCCCTCTCCCGCTCCACTCTCCCTGGGGACCCCACCAGCGCCCCGTGCCCGAATTCGCGCTCCAGACGCCCCGCGGGCGCCCCCTGGTGGGAAGCAAAGAACATCCTAGGAGCCTGGCTCGCCTCGGGACTCTCGCGGATGACCCCAGGTGCGACCCCCGGCTGGACGGCGCTGGCCCTCCGCCCCTAGCCATAGCCTCCCAGCCCCGTACAGCCTGGGGAGTCCACGAACCGCTCCCTGGAGCGCCCCAGACTGGGCCCCTGGGAACGGTCCGCGCCCACCCCACCGCCCCCTGCCCGTCACTGACCCATCTTCTTCAGCGCCCGCAGCCCGGGCCTCTTGGTGCCGCCATCGGAAGGAGTCGGCGGGGACGGGAGCGCGACCGGCGCCGCGACTTGGGCGGCCACCGGGGGCTCCTCGGGCGGGCGGCGGCAGCGCCTCCAGCGGCCGCACAGCATGGCTTGGCAGGGGGCCGGGGCCGGGCCCGGGGTCTGCACACGGGGACAGGGCAGCGGGGCGCCGCTCCGGCCCGGCCCCGGCTCTGAGCGCGGCGGCGAGCGAAGAAACTTAGCAGCGCTGGAGGGAGTCGGAGGAGGCAGCAGGAGGTGGGGCGGGATGGGAAGGGGGCGGGTCCAGGGCGGTGCTGAGGCGGGGCCAGGCGGTGGCCTGGACCCTCGGAGCCTCAGCGCTCACCCCAGCTCGTGAGTCCGCCTCCCCTTAGTCCGGGCGAGCCTCTGATCTTGGCCGTGACGGTGACCAGAGCCCCCATGCTGCGGGGCTGGGGTTGGGAGCCGGCACCGGGGACGAGGGCCGTCCTCTGGCACAGACACCCTCTCCTTCCCGGGGACCCTGACTCGAGGCGGACGCAAGATCCCCTCTTCCTTCCCTTCCGCGTCCGCGTCGTGCCGCAGGCCTCAGCAGGGAACCAGACCAGGGACGGGACGCAGGGCCGGGAGCGAAGGCAGAACCCCGGGAGCTGAGCCGCGCGAGACAGCGCGAACCCGAAGGGATGGGCATGGGGATGGGGGAGGTTGGCAGTGACGTCATAGGATTAACCTCCCTGTGCCAGGTCAGGTGCTGCCCTCTCGGAGAGCCACAGGCTCGGAGCTGACGGACCTGGGAAGCGTGAGGCGGAGCCAAGCCTGGAGTCCCCAGCAACTAGTTCTGGGTTCGAGGCTGGGACAGGCCGGCACCCCAGCCCGGCACCTGCGATGTAGTTGTCCGCGACGTCAACCCGTGGGTGGGCATCCGCGTGCGGGTTCTGGTGGCCGAGTCGGGTGTGCACTTATTAATTATATGCAAGCACCAGAGTGCGTGCGCGAAGTGGGGGACGTCTAGGTGGCAGCGTTTCTGCAGCCGGTGGCCTGGGTCCGGCAGAGAGATGGGCGCACACCGCCACTCAGCGGCGGCCAGCGGCGTGGCATCCTACAGAGAGGCTAGTGCTCAGGGCCTGGATTTGCCACCTGCTTGCCCTGCTCTACCCCATCCTCAGATCTCCCACGCCCAGGGATTCCGCACTCTGGCTTGGGTCCCTACGCCTCTCTGGGGTCCTGAATTTTCTTCCTGATTATCGTCTTCGCCTTTGTACTTTTGATCCTGCCATTCCTTCCTCCAGGAACAACCCTTCCTTATTCTCCTGGTTTACTCTTCTGTTGTTGTTGTTGTTGTTGGATAAACTAAGTCTACATTTCTTTTAATTGTTATGGATACTTAATAGTTGCAGAGAATTATGGAGATGCATGTGATGTTTTGGTACAGGTATAAAATGTGTAATGATCAAATCAAGGTAATTGAGGTACCCATCACCTCAAGCATGTATCATTCCTTTGTATTAGGAACATTCCAATTCCACTTTTAGTTATTTTTATTTGTATTTTATTTATTTGTTTATTTATTAGAGACAAGTTCTCACTACTTGGTTGCCCAGGGTGGAGTGCAGTGGCATTATCAGAGCTCACTGCAGCCTCAAAGCAATTTTCTTACCTTGGCCTCCCAAAGTGTTGGGACTACAGGCCTGAGCCACCACGTCCCATCCAGTTATTTTGAAATATACAATAAATTGGCCAGATGCGGTGGCTCATGCCTGTAATCCCAGCACTTTGGGAGGCAGAGGTGGGACGATCACTTGAGGCCAAGTATTGAAGACCAGCCTGGGCAACATAATGAGACCTCTGCTTCTACAAAAATTGTTTTTAAAATAATTAATTTAAAAAGATACAATACATTATTGGTAACTATCATCGTTGTATTGTGCCACCGAATACTGGATCTCATTCATTCTAACTGTATTTTTGTACCCATTTCCCCCCCTCCCCAGTACCCTTCCCAGCCTCTGGTAACCATCATTCTGCAATCTACATTTTGCTTTTTTTTTTTTTTTTTTTTTTTTGAGATGGAGTCTCACTCTGTCGCCCAGACTGGAGTGCAGTGGGGCAATCTTGGCTCACTGCAATCTCCACCTCCCGGGTTCAAGCGATTCTCCTGCCTCAGCCTCCCCAGTAGCTGGGATTACAGGCACGCACCACCACGCCCGGCTAATTTGTGATTTTTAGTAGAGACGGGGTTTCACTATGTTGACCAGGCTGGTCTCGAACTCCTGACCTCAGATGATCTGTCTGCCTTGGCCTCTCAAAGTTCTGGGATTACAGGCATGAGCCACGGTGCCCGACCATCTTCCAAAACTCAGCTGTGATGTCCCTCCTCCAGAACGCCTGACGACAGGACATGACTTTTTTTAATCCCCAGTGCCTAAACGTCTAAAGAGGTGAGGGGGTTGCCTAGGATCGGCCAGGCCTGGATATCAGCGAACAGATGGGGATTTCCACCAGGGGGCGCTAGGACGCCACGACCTTTCACTATGTGCACCAGGGGGCGCTGCCGCCCGCCTTGGCCATCCCGGGCTGGGAAGTCCGACCCTAGGATTAAGCCCCGCCTAATTGGGAAAGGCTCTGAGAAACTATTTGCATTTTCTTGAAAGGGCCGCGCTGAATGGTTGAGGTAGATACGCCGACTGTGAAACAAGCTCTCTCATTGGCTTAAATTTCCCCCCTCGCTCTGCGTCGCCATCCCGGCCCCGCTGGACCCCGGCGACAGTAGGAAGCCGCGGGGTGGTGGCGAGAGAGGACCCAGGTGTCCCGGCAGTGGGCGCCGCAGGGCGCAGGCTGGGCCAAGGTGCAGGCGGCCAGGGTGGGAGACTGTTCGCCCCGCCCTGACTCCTCCTCTCTTCTCTGCCTGTCCAGGAGTTGGAGATGTGCAGCTAAAGAAAGCGCATCTGGGGACGGACACATCTGGCACTGCGGCCCTTGCCACCTGCCTCTCCACCCACCGAGGCCCTGGCGACCCTGGCCCCACCACGCTACCTTGAGGTAGGAAAAGGAGGCTCCTCAACCACAACTTCTGACCTCCCAGGGTGTCTCCCTCGGGCTTCTGAAGAGCTTAGTTTGCCCCTCTGGGAAGTGGATCCTTGGCTTATGGTGCCGGGGGTACCCTGGAGGCCCCCTCACACGAAGGCTGCTTCTTGCAGAGTCGCTCAAAAGTAGGGCCCCAGGGCTCGCAGCAGCATGGGCACCGAGAAAGAAAGCCCAGAGCCTGACTGCCAGAAACAGTTCCAGGCTGCAGTGAGCGTCATCCAGAACCTGCCTAAGAACGGTGAGGCTGCGGGGACTCGCATTCAGGACGCCTGGGGTCTGACTCTGAAGAAAAAATGGTCCTGATCACTGCAGTTTTTACAGACAAGCCCCTGCCTGAGCTGTCCTGGGGGTCCCCTCCACTTCCTGCCCCAGTCCAGATGCCCTGGGTGGGACCCATCTCCACCTCTGCCCTTTCCAAGCGGGGTTCTCCCGCCCCTCCGCCCCTTGGAGCTGGGAGTGATGTTCTGCCCTGGCTTCCCAACTCTGCCCAGGTTCTTACCGCCCCTCCTATGAAGAGATGCTGCGATTCTACAGTTACTACAAGCAGGCCACCATGGGGCCCTGCCTGGTCCCCCGGCCTGGGTTCTGGGACCCCATTGGACGATATAAGTGGTGAGCTCCCGGCTGGCTGGGCAAACAAGCCTCAGCTGTCAAGCAGCCCTCTCACAGCCCTCTGCCCCCAGGGACGCCTGGAACAGTCTGGGCAAGATGAGCAGGGAGGAGGCCATGTCTGCCTACATCACTGAAATGAAACTGGTGGCACAGAAGGTAGGGGCTGTAGGTTCCCTGTCCCCAGGCTCCTGGACAGGTGGCCTGCCCCTTGCCCTTCCAGTTCTGACCCTCACTCCATTTCCTAAACATGGACCCCCTCATGGGAATCACCACCTTCATGTTACCCCCAGCCCTGCCTATCTTTGGCCCCTGACTGGGCACAGGGTGGAGGTGTGTGACAGGGCAGGAGCAGGGCAGAAGGGACAGGAGGCCACTCCCTCCCCAACAGACCCCCTCCCCCACAGGTGATCGACACAGTGCCCCTGGGTGAGGTGGCAGAGGACATGTTTGGTTACTTCGAGCCCCTGTACCAGGTGATCCCTGACATGCCGAGGCCCCCAGAGACCTTCCTGAGAAGGGTCGCAGGTCAGACTCCCAGGCTGGGAGCTCCAAAAGTGCTGAGTGAACTCGGGCTAGGTCTAGCCTGAGGTGGGCTGGGGGCAGAGGGCTCCAGGTGACATCCCTGTTGGAACCCCCACGCCCCTGAGAGGTGGATCTCAGGCAGCATCCACGGCTCATCCTGAATAGGGGCTTGATCACACTGGGAGGTGCCAACCTCTCCCCAGCCCCACCTCTGGGTGCTGTGTCTTGGCAGGTTGGAAAGACCAGGTTGTGAATGGAGATGCTGGGGCTGTTTCAGAGCCTCCCTGCCTCCCCAAGGAACTGGCACCCCCAAGCCCAGGTGAGTGCTTGAGCAGGAGGGGTGGACCAAACCCAGGCTGGGGGAGGACTGGAGGGGAGAAGGCTGGATGCCACTGCTGTGCCCTCCACAGACACTGAGGCTTCCTGTGCTCCCAAAGGCAGGGACTGGGGTCTAGGATTCCTGTTCCAGGGCCTTGCTTCTGGCACACATCTGTGCCTCAGGTGGTAATATCTCCAGTGCCTTGTATCTCTAGTGTCTCCTAAACAGGTGCTTCTGTCCAGTGCACACCCCTGCTCTCCCTCCACAGCTTCCCTCTGGGCAGTAACTCTACCAATCCCTCCAGAGTCCCATCCATCCAGAGACCTGGACTCCGAGGTTTTCTGTGATTCCCTGGAGCAGCGGGAGCCTGAGCTGGTGAGACTAGTCCCCATTCCCCTTTTTCCCACCCTACTGTGCTCCCGCTCCCACCCTCAGCCCTCTGACTCATCTCAGCAGGTTTGGGCAGAGCAGCGGGCAGCATCTGGAGGAAAGCGTGATCCCAGGAACAGCCCCGTGCCCCCTACAGAGAAAGGTGAGCTCCTGCCCAACCTTTCACCCACTTCTGCCTTTTCTTGTGGTCTTGGCATCCCAGGCCTTCTCTTGGCTGCCTTTCTAGGGCAGAGGTGAAAGTCCATTGCTGGGCACTGAGCGAGAAGCCTCTGTCCAGGAAGGACTGCCAATCAGCCAGATACCTGCCTGGGTAGGCAAAGTCCCCGCCCTCCCTCCTGTCCCCAAAGGGCACCCAGGAGTCTGTACCTTCTGCAGGTGCTGAGTAAGGCCAGCGGGATGGGAGTCCTAGCCCAGCTCTCCCACCTACAGCTGCACAGCCTCAGGAAGTCATCTATACTCTCTGGAACCCCCATTTGGAAATCTCAGAAGACAATGAGTTCTGCCCTCTTCCCTTCTAGAACTCCTGTTGTGTGTCAGGTCCTGTATGGACATTTTCAAAAGTATCTCCTTTATTCCTCTGATCAAGCAGCCCTGTGAAGGAGATGACATCTTCTCCTAATTTTTAGATGACAAAATGATGCCCAGAGAAGTTAATGACTTTGGCCGGGCTTAATGGCTCACGCCTGGAATCCAGCACTTTGGGAGGCCAAGGCAGGCAGATCACCTGAGGTCAGGAGTTTGAGACAAGCCTGGCCAACATGGTGAAACCCTGTCGCTACTAAAAATACAAATATTAGCCAGGTGTGGTGGGCACCTATAGTCCCAGCTATTCGGGAGGCTGAGGCAGGAGAATCGCTTGAATCCAGGAGGCAGAGATGGCAGTGAGCCGAGATCATTGTGCCACTGCACTCCAGTCTGGGCGACAGAGCAAGACTGTCTCAAAAAAAAAAAAGAAAAAAAAGTTAGTGAGTTGATCTGCGTCATAAGCGGCCATGCTGGGATTAAACCTCCAGCAGCCCATTACTCAGCTACATAAATGGACTTTGCAAGAATCACACTTGGTCCAGGGATTGGGTTGCACTCCCACACTTTCCTGGGCTTGCCCCAGCCTGCCGCCCCACTGCCCAGAGCTGAACTGCCTCCTGAGCCCCCTTCCCTGTGTGTCTGTGCTCCGCAGAGGGGAGCACAGCGGGGCCCCAGGAGTTGGATGTGTGGCTGCTGGGGACAGTTCGAGCACTACAGAAGAGCATGCAGGAGGTGCAGGCGAGGGTGCAGAGCCTGGAGAGCATGCCCCGGCCCCCCAAGCAGGTGAGTCCCCCACCCCATCGGACAAGATGATGGCAGATTCTGGTCTCTATTCTGGGCTCCTCATCCAGCCACTTTTGTTTTTGTCCTCACGCCTCCACCTGCCCACATCTCTCTCCAGAGAATGGCGTGGCTCCTGCAGCAGACAGGAGGTGGGGGTGAGGGTGGAGGGGGCTGACGTGCTTCCACTCTGAAGGCAGAGTGGGCCGGGCCCTTTGCCGTTCTCCCCTCCCTCTGCCTGGAGAGAAGCTAAGCCTCAGGACTAAACCCGCGTGGGAAGGGTCATGATGTGTCTGCTCTGGGCACTGAGGATGTTGGTCCCTGTTGTCCCTCTGTCAGGTCTACTATTCCCAGAATTAGGATTTGCCCCAAATGGTTCAGCCCTTGCATCCCTCTCAACTCCTAGCTCTGCTTGCCCCTGACACTTGGGCTCCTGGGCTTCTGCAAACTAAATAACAGCTGCCATTGCTGGAGCCCCGCTAGGCGCCAAACACTCATGGGCATCTTCCCACTGAATTCACACAACAGCCCTAGGGATAGAGTTTCTTTTCACCTCCGTTTCAGAGAGGGAAACTAAGGCTCCAAAGGGCTAATTTGCCTGAGGGCACATAGCCTGGGAGAGCCTCTCTGAGCTGCTGTGAGGATTCAACCATGCATGTTGGTGCTTCCGTGGTGCCCACCACACAGAAAGCCTTCTCCAGTCAGTTCTGTTGCTACTATTGCTGTTAATATTAACACTAAGCGATGGAGTTGGCAGTGGTCCCTAGTCTGTCTGCCTGCAAAGCTGGTACCCACCATTAACTGTGAGTGGGTCTGTTCTTGAAAAGCCTGAGGTGGTGGGGGCAGGAGAGGGCTGGATTCCCAGAGGTGAGGGATCTCTGGGGTGACCTCTAACCCACTCAGCACAGCGGGGGTGAGCCCACAGCAGCAGGATTTCCTCAGATCCACGATGGCTAACTTTTCAACACAGCCCCTCCCCCTCAACAGGGCTTGCTTTCTTTTCTTTTTTTCTGTTTTTGTTTGTTTGTTTGTTTGTTTTTTGATTTTGAGATGAAGTCTTGCTCTGTCGCCCAGGCTGGAGTAGAGTGATATCGGCTCACTGCAACCTCAGCCTCCTGGGTTCAAGTGATTCTCCAGCCTCCAGAGTAGCTGGTACTACAGGTGGCACCACCATGCCCGGCTAATTTTTGTATTTTTAGTAGAGACGGCGTTTCACCATGGTCCCCAGGATGGTATCAATCTCTTGACCTTGTGATCCACCCGCCTCAGCCTCCCAAAGTGCTGGGATTACAGGTGTGAGCCACCACGCCAGGTCCCCTTTTCTTTTTTTCCTACCATTTACTACTTTTAAATGTTGAAGATTTTAAAGTAGATTACAGGCCAGCATGGTGGCTCACACCTGTAATCCCAGCACTTTGGGAGGCTGAGGAGGGAGGATCTCTTGAGACTGGGAGTTCAACACCAGCCTGGGCAACATAGCAAGATCCTGTCTCAAACAAACAAACAAAAAAACAGATTATAAACATCATGATGTTCCACCCCGAAAGAGTTGGGTTCATATCTCTCAAAATAGGCTGGGCGTGGTGGCTCACGCCTGTAATCCTAGCAATTTGCAGACCTGCCTGGTCAACATGGCGAAACCCCGTCTCTACTAAAAATACAAAACTTAGCCGGGCGAGGTGGCAGGCACCTGTAATCCCAGCTACTCAGGAGGCTAAGGCAGGAGAATCACTTGAAACTGGGAGGCAGAGGTTGCAGTGAGCCGAGATTGTGCCATTGCACTCCAACCTAAGTTACAGAGCAAGACTCCGTCTTAAAAACAAAAAAATATATCTCTGAAAATAAGAACATTCTACCTAGCCCAAACATCATATTACACACAATTATTAATTTCTTTTTTTTTTTTTTTTTTTTTTTTTTTTTTTTTTTTTTTGAGGCGGAGTCTTGCTCTGTCGCCCAGGCTGGAGTGCAGTGGCCGGATCTCAGCTCACTGCAAGCTCCGCCTCCCGGGTTACCGCCATTCTCCTGCCTCAGCCTCCCAAGTAGCTGGGACTACAGGCGCCCACCACCTCGCCCGGCTAGTTTTTTGTATTTTTAGTAGAGACGGGGTTTCACTGTGTTTGCCAGGATGGTCTTGATCTCCTAACCTTGTGATCCGCCCGTCTCGGCCTCCCAAAGTGCTGGGATTACAGGCTTGAGCCACCGCGCCCGGCCTATTAATTTCTTAATATCATCAGATATCCAATCTAAATTCCAACTTCTCCAGTTATCCCGAAACTACCTTTTCCAACTGCTGTTTTTCCAGTCTAGGACCACACATTGCATCTGTTCCCCTTTCAATTCTCTGTTAATCTAGCTTAGTCCTTCTCCTTGCTGTTGACTTGCTGACCAGTCTGAGCTGGTGTCCTATAGAATGTTGCACCTTTTGGGTCTAATTACATCCTCATGGGTGATTCCTCGATATACATTTCCTGTGAACTGGAGATTAGATCTAAACACTGGATTAGAGTCAAATTAAACATTTGGGCCGGGCACGGTGGCTCACAGCTGTAATCCCAGTACTTTGGGAGGCTGAGGCAGGCAGATTGCTTGAGCCTAGGAGTTTGAGACCAGCCTGGGCAACATAGTGAGACCCTGTCTCCACAAAATATATTTTTAAAAATTAGCTGGGAATGGACTGAAGCAGGAGGATCGCTTGAGCCCAGGAGATTGAGACTGCAGTGAACTATCATGGTGTCATTGCACTCCAGCCTGGGCGACAGAGTGAGACCTTGTCTCAAAAAAACACAAAACGCAAAAAACCACAACATTTTGGACCAGACTACATCAGAGGTGATGTTTTTTCATGGCAGAGGACACATACTATCTGGATGTTCCACCATTAGTAACTCTAGCATGGACCACTGGCATGGTTGAAGGGAGTCTGATCCCACCATTGTAAAGTCATGTTTTGCTCCTGCAGTCAGATAATATCCAGTCCCGCATCAACTCCATTTGCCAGTTTTTGACAATTGCTAATCCTTGCCTGAGTCAATAATTTAGTGATTGCCAAAAAAAAGCTGACTTTTAAATGCTATGATTCCTTTAACATCTATTAGCTATCATTTGTGTACTGTTTCCCTTATCATCTTGAGTTTCCCTGAAATACAGTGGAAAGGAAGGATAAATGCTTCATTCTTTCTCTGTAGTTACCTATTTTTAAAGTAAGAAATTGGGGCCGGGCGCGGTGGCTCAAGCCTGTAATCCCAGCACTTTGGGAGGCCGAAACGGGTAGATCACGAGGTCAGGAGATCGAGACCATCCTGGCTAACACAGTGAAAACCCGTCTCTACTAAAAAATACAAAAAACTAGCTGGGCGAGGTGGCGGGCGCCTGTACTCCCAGCTACTCGGGAGGCTGAGGCAGGAGAATGGCGTGAACCCGGGAGGCGGAGCTTGCAGTGAGCTGAGATCTGGCCACTGCACTCCAGCCTGGGCCACAGAGCGAGACTCCGTCTCAAAAAAAATAAAAATAAAAAAAAAGTAAGAAATTAATTTAGGCTAGGTATGGTGGCTCACACCTGTAATCCCAGCACTTTGGGAGGCTGAGGTGGGCGGGTAGATCACCCAAGGTCAGGAGTTTGAGACCAGCCTGACCAACATGGTGAAACCCCATCTCTACTAAAAATACAAAAATTAGCTGGGCATGGTGGCAGGCCTCTGTAATCCCAGCTACTCAGGAGGCTGAGGCAGGAGAATCGCTTGAACCCAGGAGGCGGAAGTTGCAGTGAGCCGAGATTATGCCGCCACGTTCTAGCCTGGATGACAGAGCAAGACTCCATCTCAACAAAAAAGGAAAAAGAAAAAAAAAAAAGGAAAAGAAAGAAATTAATTTAAAAGCCACCTACCTAAATGGTGACAAAATTCCAGTTTTCTCTTGAGTATCACTGTGGGCTCATGGATTTCACAGATTCCGTATTCCCAGGAGCCACAGTCCTTCTTCTTCTTCTTCTTTCTTTCTTCTTTCTTCTTTCTTCTTTCTTCTTTCTTCTTCTTCTTCTTCTTCTTCTTCTTCTTCTTCTTCTTTCTTTTTTTTGAGATAGAGTCTCACTCTGTCAGTCAGACTAGAGTGCAGTGGCGCAATCTTGGCTCACTGCAACCTCCGCCTCCCGGTTCAAGCAATTCTCTGCCTCAGCCTCCCGAGTAGCTGGGATTACAGGTGCCTGCCACCATGCCCGGCTAATTTTTTTGTATTTTTAGTAGAGACAGGGTTTCACCATGTTGGCCAGGCTGGTCTTGAACTCCTGACCTCGCGATCTGCCCGCCTCGGCCTCCCAAAGTGCTGGGATGACAGGTGTGAGCCACCGCGCCCGGTCTGCCCCAGTCATTCTTTTTGATGCTCAGTCACAACTCTGGCCATTCGAGACCCTTTCAAACCGGGTCCTATGTTCTTATAACACGACCTGATGAATCTTTAAAAGCGGCCTTGCTTTCCTGGTACAAGGCGCCCCACATTCACTCCCACCTTCCCTGCCCTAGGCCTGGAATCAACCACTTCTCCAAGGAGCCTTGGCTCCTTTTTAGTGGAGAATGATAGTTGGAAACTAAAATCTGGGTACCCAGGGCTCTCATTTGAAACATGTGGCACATCCTTAACGACAGAGGCCTTCAGGTAATACCAACGGCCATTGCTGTGTGGCCCAGAGAAGATGGCATGGAAGCCGCTCCCTCTATCCACAGCCCTTCCAGCCTCTCTGGACACTGGGATTGCCCTGGGAAGGAAGATGTGGGAGGGAGTTGGCATTCAACCTGTCAGGACCACCTGGGGGCCACTTCCCTTCTAGTGTTGCAGACTTGGGGCAGGGTCTTTCCAGTCTCCCACTGAATTGGAAGCAGGTTCCTAGGGAGGTTGTGCTGAGGCCTGGACTGGCCTCTGACTCCTTCCCTCTTGGCTGCAGAGGCCTGCAGCCCAGGCCCAGTGCTCGGCCATGGCCCCTTGGGCTCCCGGGGCCCACGCTGCTCTTCTTCCTCCTGTGGCCCTTCGTCGTCCAGTGGCTCTTCCGAATGTTTCGGACCCAAAAGAGGTGACTGTCAGTGGACGGGTCTCTGTAGCCAACTAAGACTATGTTATGTGCCATGAGCCTTCCTAGGGTTTAGAAGAACAGCATTCAAAATTCCCCCTCCTGTCAGTGTTTGCCTTCGCACCTCCTCCCCTAACGCAGCGCGGGGTGCAAATAAGACCCCACCCCTCCCTGCACCTTCACAGGGACGCTTCCTTCCCTCCCCGCAACCACCCCAGGCTTCCCTGGGAGGCTGCAGTTGTGGTGCACGTCCCCGGTGCTGGGTTGGCCGTGACTCGGGGGCGGGGCTATCGGGTCTCAGCCCCTGCCCTCCCCACCCTCTGGGTCACCTGACTCTCTTCCCACCCCTGCTTCTCCCCGAGGAGGTTCAGCTCTTGGGCAAGTTGGGACTCGGGCCGGCGCCTGGAAGAATGATTGGCTGGGAGGCTGCGGGAGGGAGGCCAGGAGGCCCCGACCAGTTGAGTGAGCAGGCCCCGGGGGAGGGGGATGAGCGCAGTTTGCTCGCCTTCCTCCCCTGCCGGCCCCCTCCGCCCCCACACACACTCAGGACGTCTTCACTGAAGATTCACTTACAAACGAATGTTTCACTCAATAAAAGAAAACCATAATCTTCTACTGTCTGGTCCCCTACGGAGGGAGCGGGGAGCGGGGCCTGGAGCGGGAGAAGCACAAGTCCTTTTCCTGCTCCCCACCCAGTGCCCCCTTGATGGCCCTGAAAGAAGGCCGGCGGTTGGTGATTCTGAATGGGGAATATTTTCCCTCCTCCCTGGGCAAGCGAAGGGAAAACAGGCCTCGGTGTGGAGGGGAGAGGGAAGGGAACCAAGGGTGGCCCGGGTCGGGAGGGGAGCACCCTTGGGAGGGCGGAGCCAACGGGGGCGGGCCGAGGGCGCGGCCCTGCCCGCTGCCCCGTCGGGGACGCGGGGTCCCAGCGAGCTGGGGGTGGCGGGGAGGAGCGGAGCAGGGCTGGGCGGGGTCGAGGAGCTGGTTTGGCCCCCGCCCGAAGGGGACGGCGGCAGCTCTAGCTCCGCGCCCCGGGCGTAGGGATGGGGTTCCGAGCCCCAGGCTCCAGAAATGTCCGCTGCCCCCTACTCAGCTGCCTGTTCCCAGTGCCTCACCTTGATCTCTGGGCCTGGGCCTTCCCAGGGAATTTTCTGGAAGGCCAAGGCCCGGCGAGAACCTCGTCGTCGCCCAGCCTTGAGTAGAGGGCAGGACCCTGCGCGCCTGGAAGCCCCGGTCGGGGTGGGCCGAGCGCCCGCGTGCAGTCGCCTTCCGGGGGGTACAGGCCAGAGGCTTTGGCCTCCCTCTGTCAGCACCAGCTCTGTCGTCGTGGGCCGCCTTGGCTCAAACCACGGCCTGGCCCGTATTCAACAGCGAAACTGGCCGCTCTGGGCGCCGCCTGGTGCCAGCGCCTCCAAGTCCACTGGCCAGGGTCCCTACCAGAGTCCCCCGCCGCTGCCACCACCTGGGCCCTAGGACCTTCCTACCCCTGGGCAAGGAAGAGGCAGTTCTGAAGGTCCCTGGCTGAGATCCTTAAACTCTTGAGTTCCCTGTCAGCCTCTAGTCTTGACCACCGCCCCAGGCTTGGCCATCATTAACCCCACTGGAAGCCACAGTCACTCTTTAGTCGTCAGTCCTTTCCAAGCCGGGAAGGCATCCCTGAGGCTAGACGGTGCGCTCTGCACCGCTCAGCCCAGGGACACAAGCACAGGCTGAATAGCCCCTGTGATATGGCTGGACTGCAGCAAGCAGGACAGACAACAGCAGGGCCACCTTGGTGGGGGATGCAGGTCCAGGGCTGAAGCCAGCTCCACCACTTGCACAGTAGCTGTGGAACTTGGACAAGATTTTTTTTTGTTATTTTGAGACCGAATCTGGCTTTGTTGTCAGGCTGGAGTGCAGTAGTGCGATCTGGGCTCACTGCAACCTCTGCCTCCCAGGTTCAAGCGATTCTCCTGCCTCAGCCTCCCGGGAGTAGCTGGGACTACAGGCACATGCCACCACGCCCAGCTAATTTTTTGTATTTTTAGTAGAGATGAGGTTCACCGTGTTAGCCAGGATGGTCTCGATCTCCTGACCTCATGATCAAAGTGCTGGGATTACAGGTGTGCGCCCCCGCGCCCGGCCCTTGGGGAAGATTCTTAACTGCTCTGGGCTTGGGTGGCCTTGTTTGTGAAATAGGGTTGATCTCTTCTTCATAAGGCAGTCCTCGGGTTTACCAGTGATGGGGCATGTTAAATGTCTGGCAAAGGGTTAGAACCCAGCTAATAGTAAAGTTGCCTGGCCCCTTGACAGAATTCTAGAATTCCACAAGCTATTCCTCAGTCCACCTCTCCTCCAATATGACAAATGAGACCATACAATGGAGCCCAGTCCAGGACACTGAGGCTGGGCTCAGCTGTACCTTCCAAATGCCCCAAATTGGGGTACCCCAGAATCATCTGGAGTCTGAAGATGTGGTAACAATTTGGAGGTCTCTGTGATAACCAAGTTCTCTGCAAAACCCCTTTTTCCTCCAGGAGTGCTCTGAGGGGCAGTTCTTGGTCTCAGGAAGCCTGCTAAGGGATGAAGCCACACAGAGTGGGGAGCTTTTCAGGTGGACCCGAGTTCTTGGAAGCCCAGAGAAAACAAACGAAAGTGTTCATTTCAGAATACATAGCTGTGCCCAGAGGCCCGCGTGCTTGCTTGCAGCTCCCCTTAGAGGCATCTACATTGGCCATGCCCATCACCACTGGCCCCCGCCCCCCAATATCTCATACTGCCCAGAGCCACCGAGGTCCCAGACTAGCCCTTTCCTGGCACATAATGCTTGGTCTTCCTAAAATGCCCCTCTTCGGCCGGGCGCGGTGGCTCAAGCCTGTAATCCCAGCACTTTGGGAAGCCCAGACGGGCGGATCACGAGGTCAGGAGATCGAGAGCATCCTGGCTAACACGGTGAAACCCCGTCTCTACTAAAAAATACAAAAAAAAAAAAAAAAACTAGCCGGGCGAGGTGGCGGGCGCCTGTAGTCCCAGCTACTCGGGAGGCTGAGGCAGGAGAATGGCGTGAACCCGGGAGGCGGAGCTTGCAGTGAGCTGACCGTCCTGGCTAATACGGTGAAACCCCGTCTCTACTTAAAAATACAAAAACTAGCCGGGCGAGGTGGCGGCGCTTGTAGTCCCAGCTACTCGGGAGGCTGAGGCAGGAGAATGGCGTGAACCCGGGAGGCGGAGCTTGCAGTGAGCTGAGATCCGGCCACTGCACTCCAGCCTGGGCGACAGAGCGAGACTCCGTCTCAAAAAAAAAGAAAAAAAAAAAAAAAAAAAAAAAAAAAAAAAAAAAAAATGCCCCTCTTCATGCCACTTTGCCTGAAAGTTCTTCATCCTTCAGAGCCAGCCAGGAAGTCACTTGCTCCTGACACTTGTCCATAATTCCCAACTCCCACGCACTCAGCTCATTGGCTCCCACCGGGATTTCCCTCACTTGCCATTTTGGCTGGCTGTGGTCTGATGGCCTCCACAGTCCATGAGCAACTTGAAGGCAAGGATGGCATCCCACCCCTCTTTGTACCCTCCTGGATGCCAAATGATACAGGGGCCGAATAAGGTTGAAGTTGTTGGGAATGAAAAGAACGAAATCCAGAGTTTTTCCCGATTTTAAGAAAAAACGGGGTTTTGTGTTTGTGACAGAAAGAAAAATGGCATGGGGAGGTCACAAAGACCCGCGCTGTAGCCAGAACTGCCCCATGGTTGTCATGTGACCTTGGACAAGTCACTTATTTTCCGGGTGTTTTAGAGATGCCTTATCTGTAAAATGGAGACAGTCATTCTTATCGTGCCTAACTCGCCAGGCTGTGGTGAGGTCACATGGTTCTGTGCGTAAAAGGTGCACAGTGCAAACGTGCTGGAATGTCAGGGATGCTACTAAGGAAGCAAGAAGAAGAAAGGGTCACTGGGTGTGTGGCGAGGGAGAAATGGAAAGGGCGCCAAGATTTTAGGCCCCAGTGACTGGTATGGAGGGTTCTCTGGGTCCTCTCAGTCCCTGTTTACGGAGGGCAGGGCGCTTGGGTCTGGAGAATTTCACTCTGAGAAACTATGCCCCCGGGGGAATCGGCCCCCCAGCCCTGCGCCAGAATCTCCTGCCGCAAGTTTCGGGGCAAGGTCTCCTCCATGCTTCCCTCCCAGTCTTGCCCAGCGCCCACTTACGAGGAAGGGCCTCTGCAGGTGAGACCGGCTTCCCTCTCGGATAGCCAGGGCTGATGATTTCAACTCATTAATCATTCCGAACCTTTCCCAACAAACAGCCTCATGGCTGGCCCAAACCTCCCCTGTCCCGGCTCAGGAAATGATCTCGGTCGGAAGTGAAAAGACCAAATCGGCCCCAGGAGGCCATTTTCTTCGACAGAAGCTGAGGCCTGGGGGCGAGGCCTTCCCCCCGCCCCGCTTCCCTTCCATTCCCCCCCCCCCCCCCCCCACTTTCCGATCTCGGCCCAAAGAAGAGGCTTGGCCGCGAATCACCGGTTTGCATTGGCCCCTGGGGCGTGGGCGGCTTTCTGAGACCAGGCTGGGGCTGGGACTCCGCCACCTTCAACTAAGGGTACCGAAGTCAGTCCGGGAGTCGGCGTCACTGGGACTCGAACCTGTCTTTTCGTCTTCCGAGGCCTAGTGCGAACCTGCTGCGCTAAACTCAGTCACACTGTCCCTTTAAGGCGGCACTTTTTATTCTTCATTTGTTTACTTCTTCATGCGCTTTTCGGGCTTTACAAAATGTGCTCGCGATATCCTTCCGCAAGTGTCAATCTCAGGCACTCACCACCCGCCTTGAAGCCGTTTCTGTAACCTTAAGAATCGCGAGTTAGCAGCCGTGGGCCGACATCTCTCTTTATAGGATTTAATTCTTATACATTTTAGGGACTACTTTTTAGGAATAAACCATTCTTGCGTTAGTTAATAAAGGTTCATAACCTTCGGAACCCTTCCGCTGAGAACAGAATAGGATAATAGCCTTTATAACGCACCTTTTCATAAAAATATCCTGTGTGGACTCTCAAAGGCCATCGAATCTTCTCGTATTCCTGAAACAGAATGGTACGGTCCAGAACCCGCCCCATCTTCTCGGCGATTGGCCGTCCTTCCTCAGCGAGTCGTGTGATTTTTCACCAATGGCCGCTCGCGTTTCTTTAGCGAGGGCTAAGCGATGGAAGGAGGTGGCCAGGGAGACGCCCCCTACGCGTTCTGGGATTGGCTACGTCGCACGGCGCGCGAGGACGGCGAGCCCGAAAGATAAGAACTACGACTCCCGGCTCCCCGCAATGGGAACTCCATTACGCATGCGCATGGGCGGGGCGAACA
This sequence comes from Rhinopithecus roxellana, assembly GCF_007565055.1. Lineage (NCBI taxonomy): Eukaryota > Metazoa > Chordata > Mammalia > Primates > Cercopithecidae > Rhinopithecus > Rhinopithecus roxellana. The sequence continues at coordinate 73,123,528 of NC_044567.1, forward strand.
AGCTTCTATATAAAAAGGGCGCAGAGGGCTGGGAGGCAGCAGTTGGAAGTTGGCAGGTGGAGAGGCAGGTTGGGAGGGAAAGTCGGGGGAGGAGGCGGAAGAGGAGCTGTGGGAAGCGGGAGGAGGGAGGGAGGAAAAGAGGAGGAGGCGGAGGAGAACTGAGCAGAGCAGAGCAGAGCATCGAGCCAAAGGGGAGATGAGTTGTCTGTCCTCTGCTGAGGCTCCGGCCGGGCCTAGGGAACTGGGAGCTTGGGTGTAAGCGACACCCGTGGAAGTGGGAGGAGGTGGCTCCGGGACTTTAACCCCTTGTGGGCTCTGCGGCAGGGGATTTAACCCTTTGTGGATCTGGCCCCTCGGAGGCAGCGTCATCGGTAGTTTTAACCCCTTCGGGGCTGGGTTTCACCCACTGGACTTACCCTCATCACCTTGCTTACCAACTCCTTTATTGGGGTGCTCCGCTTGGAGGTTTGAGGCCCACCTCCGCACATTACGTACTGTTCCTGCCGCTGCACCCCCTTGGACCCGCTAGCTGGCCGCACTGTGGGCGCTTAACCCTTTACTGACTTGAGCTCCCCAGATTGCAATTGGAGTTTGCTGACAGAAGGACTAGCTAAAGGCGTCACTGCAGGAATTACAAACTGAAGAGGACTCTGTTGGACTGTTTTTCTTTTCTTTTTTTTTTTTTTTTTTGTTTAAGAACTCCATTTTTTTTCCTTGAGGACTTACTAGCCAAAATTTCTCAAACTTCGAGGACTCTACTAGCCATGGCCGAGCCATTCTTGTCAGAATATCAACACCAGCCTCAAACTAGCAACTGTACAGGTGCTGCTGCTGTCCAGGAAGAGCTGAACCCTGAGCGCCCCCCAGGCGCGGAGGAGCGGGTGCCCGAGGAGGACAGTAGGTGGCAATCGAGAGCGTTCCCCCAGTTGGGTGGCCGTCCGGGGCCGGAGGGGGAAGGGAGCCTGGAGTCCCAACCACCTCCCTTGCAGCCCCAGGCCTGTCCAGAATCTAGCTGCCTGATAGAGGGCGAGAAGGGCCAGAATGGGGACGACTTGTCCGCTGGCGGCGACTTCCCGCCGCCGGCAGAAGGGGAACCGAAGCCCGAGGCCGAGCTGCTCGCCCAGCCTTGTCGTGACTCCGAGGCCAGTAAGTTGGGGGCTCCTGCCGCAGGGGGCGAAGAAGAGTGGGGACAGCAGCAGAGACAGCTGGGCAAGAAAAAACATAGGAGACGCCCGTCCAAGAAGAAGCGGCATTGGAAACCATACTACAAGCTGACCTGGGAGGAGAAGAAAAAGTTCGACGAGAAACAGAGCCTACGAGCTTCAAGGATCCGAGCCGAGATGTTCGCCAAGGGCCAGCCGGTCGCGCCCTATAACACCACGCAGTTCCTCATGGATGATCACGACCAGGAGGAGCCGGATCTCAAAACCGGCCTGTACTCCAAGCGGGCCGCCGCCAAATCCGACGACACCAGCGATGACGACTTCATGGAAGAAGGGGGTGAGGAGGATGGAGGCAGCGATGGGATGGGAGGGGACGGCAGCGAGTTTCTGCAGCGGGACTTCTCGGAGACATACGAGCGGTACCACACGGAGAGCCTACAGAACATGAGCAAGCAAGAGCTCATCAAGGAGTACCTGGAGCTGGAGAAGTGCCTCTCGCGCATGGAGGACGAGAACAACCGGCTGCGGCTGGAGAGCAAGCGGCTGGGCGGCGACGACGCGCGTGTGCGGGAGCTGGAGCTGGAGCTGGACCGGCTGCGCGCCGAGAACCTCCAGCTGCTGACCGAGAACGAACTGCACCGGCAGCAGGAGCGAGCGCCGCTTTCCAAGTTTGGAGACTAGACTGAAACTTTTTGGGGGAGGGGGCAAAGGGGACTTTTTACAGTGATGGAATGTAACATTATATACATGTGTATATAAGACAGTGGACCTTTTTATGACACATAATCAGAAGAGAAATCCCCCTGGCTTTGGTTGGTTTCGTAAATTTAGCTCTATGTAGCTTGCGTGCTTTCTCCTGTTCTTTTAATTATGTGAAACTGAAGACTTGCTTTTCTTGTTTTCCTTTTTAGAAGATTTTTTCCTTAATGTGAAAGTAATCTGACCAAGTTATAATGCATTTTTGTTTTTAACAAATCCCCTCCTTAAATGGAGCTATAAGGTGGCCAAATCTGAGAACAATTAAATTCATTTTAGTTATAATAAATTTAATATTTGTAAATGTAACATAGTTTCAGTGTGATTTCTAGAGCTAATTCAAAATAGTATTATTTTATGTGACTGCATTTTTGGGGAGGGGTACCGAAATCGTTAAATTTGTCAGTTTGCAAAAATATCAGTCTTTAATGGGAGAATTTTCAATTTGCCAATTTTTTCCTTGAATGGGTTTAAGTATGCTACAATATACAGTTCAGGCAAAATATAAAGATTTAATTATCTTCAATACTTAAGTGTGCTTGCTTTCTAGTGCCTTGGTTTTCTTTCTTGATGCTGGAAAAATAAACCGGTGTTGAGTGTTTAGGCAACTAGAAAGTGGCTACAATCCAAAATTTTAAATTTAAGTCTGCCTCGGCCATTCAAAAGTCTAATAACAAAAAATGTAAACCTAATTTGACAGTTTGTTAGGTTAGACAACTGTCAGCATTTCATTCCTACAAGTTGGTTTTCAGTAATCTCTTCCTTCCCCCCAGTAAGGCTGGAAGAAGTTCCTGGACGCCTGGAAGAGGCTCTTAGCAAACTTCTTAGTGCAAGCAATGGTTAGATTAATTTGTGGGGCAGCTCTTTAAGACATTCAGAGGTAGGAAATACTGGATTTATAAAGGAAATGGCTGTTTGGGGGATTCCAAGGACTTACCCTAATTGTCCAATACTACGTGCTCTGTATACAAAAAAAAAAAAAAAAAAGGGAATAGGAGCTATCCACCTTTCCATGTGGTTCAAACTAAAATTAGAAATGTCCCCTCACTGCAGATCAAATGTAAAGCTTCCAGTTAAGGAGCTAAATGAGGTCCTCAGCTGAACGAGGAACCCTGTACATTTCCTTGCACAGCCCAATTCTAAATCGCCTAAACTATGCTGATAGCTTCTTAGGTTCCTGAGTAGTTCTGCTCTTAAATGTAGGGAGGCCCTGAGAACTAATTTTTGCCCCAAAATAAAAATAGAAATAAATTATGAGATTATTCCCTCCTGTCACTTTGGTTAACCCAGTCCTTCACCTGCCCTGTGTCAGTGTTTCCTGAGGGCAACTGCGTTGCTCAAATCACTAACACAGAGGTTCCTTAACTTGGGGCCTTAGAAACCACTGTGGGCCTTGGGGTCCATGAACCCCATGAAATTATTTGTAGACTTGTGTTATATGTACATTTTTCTGGGGAGAAGGTTCAAGGGATTCATAAGATTGTCAAACTCCTTGAAGGTTCAGAACCCCTGCAGGGAAGGGGGAAGAAAACCCTCCCATTAGGAAGCATGCTTTTGCAGTTAAATGGCGGTCATTGAGGTGACAGGGACTTCAAGAGTAAAATGCACCTTGTGATGCATAAGAAGCATACACAAATCAATACATCAAGGGAGATTATACCAGTAGGACTGAATCAGGGCCTTCAAAGCTGGACTGAGTTGGTCCTGTTCTGGCACATATGGTCCACTGGAGACAATGTATGATTGTGTTTTTCTTTGGCCTAAAAATTATATTAAACATTTATTTTGAAATAGTTTTCTTCGTGTTTTTAATTTTTCTTCTGCTATGACGTCATGCAGCAGCCCCAGAAAAACAGCTGCTTGGAAAGGCAGCAACAGTGCCCTCTGGCTTTACAGTGCAGAGCTGAAGGCTCATTTTGACTGTAAGATGCAGTAGTGATTATCTCTGATATAAGACCCTCTTCTTTTTTTTTTTTGAGATGGAGTTTCGCTCTTGCTGCCCAGGCTGGAGTGCAATGGCATGATCACCGCAACCTCTGCCTCCCAGGTTCAAGCGATTCTCCTGCCTCAGCCTCCCTAGTAGCTGGGATTACAGGCATGTGCCACCACGCCTGGCTAATTTTGTATTTTTAGTAGAGACGTGGTTTCCCCATGTTGGTCAGGCTGGTCTCCAACTCCGACCTCAAGTGATCCGCCCGCCTCAGCCTCCCAAAATGCTGGGATTACAGGCATGAGCCACCGCGCCCAGCTGAGACCCTCTTCTTAAAGAGGGATTCATCTATGAAAATCTTGTTTCCCCTACTATTAGAAAAATACTTACAAAATGAATCTTGGAAAGACTATAAATGCATTTATCATCAGAAAAAGTATGTTTTAGAAGACAAATTCAGTCCAGTCTTCAAATATACAGATATCTAAGCTGGGCCCAGTGGCTCATGCCTGTAATCCCAGCACTTTGGGAGGCTGAGGTGGGCAGATCACCTGAGGTCGGGAGTTAGAGACCAGCCTGACCAACATACAGAAACCCCGTCTCTACTAAAAATACAAAAATTAGCCGGGTGTGGTGGTGCATGCCTGTAATCCCAACTACTTGGGAGGCTGAGGCAGGAGAATTGTTTGAACCCGGGAGGCGGAGGTTTTAGTGAGAGGAGACTGCGCCACGGCACTCCAGCCTAGGCAAGAAGAGCGAAACTCTGTCAAAAAAAAAAAAAAAATATGTATATATATATATAAGTAACTCTTATACATCAGTTTACCTTAAGCTATGCATGTCTGAATTTTGCTTTCAAAGGCACTAACATTTTACCTTTTTTATTTTGCATTTATATTCTTACAATGATGAGGCTTATTGAAAATTTCAATTTTGTATTAATACTTTCTATACTTTTTCTTTTTTTTGAGATGGAGTCTCACTGTCGCCAGGCTGGAGTGCAGTAGCGTGATCTCGGCTCACTGCAACCTCTGCTTCCGGGTTCAAGTGATTCTCATGCCTCAACCTCCCAAGTAGCTGGGATTACAGGCGCACACCACCGCACCTGGCTAATTTTTGTATTTTTAGTGGAGACGGGGTCTCGCCATGGTTGCCAGGCTGGTCTCAAACTCCTGACCTCAAGTGATCTGCCTGTGTCAGCCTCCCAAAGTGTTGAGATTACAGGCATAAGCCACTGCACCCGGCCTTTTTTTTTTCTGAGATGGGTCTCTCTGTGTCGCCTAGGCTGGAGTGCAGTGTCGTGATCTGGACTTACTGCAACCTCCATTTCCCAGGATAAAGCGATCCTCCCACCTCAGCCTCCCAAGTAGCTGGTACTTGCCACCATGCTTAGCTATTTTTTTTCCTGGGTTTTTTTTTTTTTTTTTTGGAGAGACAGGGTTTCACCCTGTTGCACAGGTTGGTCTCAAACTCCTGGGCTCAAGCAATCGCCCTCCTCAGTCTCGGCCTCCCAAAATCACAATTGTGAGCCACCAAGCCCAGCCTATTCCTACACTTTTTTTTTTTGGGGGGGGCGGGGTTGAAGTCTTGCTCTGTCGCCGAGGTTGGAGTGCAGTGGCACGATCTCGGCTCACTGCCAGCTCCGCCTCCCAGGTTCACGCCATTCTCCTGCCTCAGCCTCCCAAGTAGCTGGGACTACAGGCGCCCACCACCATGCCAGGCTAATTATTTTGTATTTTTAGTAGAGACCGGGTTTCACCGTGTTAGCCAGAATGGTCTCGATCTCCCGACCTCATGATCCACCTGCCTCGGGCTCCCAAAGTGCTGGGATTACAGGCATGAGCCACCGCACCCAATCTCCTAGTTCTACACTTTCTATTGAAACATTTAACTAGCATATTGCTCTCCTGGCAGAGAGGAGAATTAGTTACCTATATTTTAATTAAAAAAAAAAAAGTTAGGTGGGGCATGGTGGTTCATGCCTATAATCCCAGCACTTTGGGAGGCTGAGGTGGGTAGATCACCTGAGGTCGGGAGTTTGAGATCAGCCTGACCAATATGGAGAAACCCTATCTCTACTAAAAATACAAAATACAAAATTAGCCGGGCATGGTGGTGCATGCCTGTAATCCCAGCTACTCGGGAGGCTGAGGCAGGAGAATCACTTGAACCAGGGATGCGGAGTTTGCAGTGAGCCCCAGCCTGGGCAACAAGAGTGAAACTCCACACACAAAAAAAGAAGCTGGGTGCAGTGGCTCACGTCTGTAAACCCAGCACTTTGGGAGGCCCAGGCAGGTGGATCACCTGAGGTCAGGAGTTCCAGACCAGCCTGGCCAACACGGTGAAATCCTGTCTCTACTAAAAATACAAAAATTGGCCGGGGGCGGTGGCTCACACCTGTAATCCCAGCACTTTGGGAGGCCAAGGCGGGCGGATCACGAGGTCAGGAGATCGAGACCATACTGGCTAACACGGTGAAACCCTGTCTCTACTGAAAATACAAAAATTTAGCTGGGCGTGGTGGGTGCCTGTAGTCCCAGCTACTTGGGAGGCTGAAGCAGGAGAATGGCATGAACCCGGAAGGTGGAGCTTGCAGTGAGCCGAGATCACGCCACTGCACTCCAGCCTGGGCGACAGAGCGAGATTCCGTCTCCAAAAAAAAAAAAAAAAAAATTAGCTGGGCATGGTGGTGGGTGCCTGTAATCCCAGCTACTCAGGAGTCTGAGGCAGGAGAATCACTTGAATCCGGGAGGCAAAGGTTGCTATGAGCCGACATCATGCCACATTGCACTCCAGTCTAGGCAGCAGAGTAAGATTCTGTCTCAAAAAAAAAAAAAGCTTTTTTTGTTTTTTTTTTTTGAGAATTGGGGTTTCAGCTGGGCCCAGTGACTCACACCTGTAACCCTAGCATTTTGGAAGGCCAAGGTGGGCAGAATGCTTGAGCTCAGTAGTTTGAGGCCAGCCTGGGTAACATGGTGAAACCCTGTCTCGAAAAAAAAAAAAAAAAGCTGTGGTCTCCCTTAGTTGCCCAAGTTGCCCAAGCTAGAGTGCAGTAGCACTATCATATCTCACTGCAGCCTCAAAATTCCTGGGCTTGAGTGATTCTCCTACCTCAGGTTCCTGAGTAGCTGGGACTAAAGGTGGGTACCAACACACCCAGCTGATTTACCTATATTAAACGGGGCTTTGATGACAAATGATCCCCAAGCCCACTCTAGTCTTTCACTTAAGTCCTCTGTCAAGCCTTTTAACTGAGCTACTCAAAAGACCAGGCTTACAAATTAGCAATTTCAGTTTGTTCCCTTTTTCCTACTGGGGCCTAGGTATTCAATCAGGAAAAACTGCTTCCCAAACTGACACAGCTAGCTGGACAGCTTTTCTTAGAGCCCTCAGGAGACAGGGTCCTTTAGACTTCAGAGTTTTAGGAGAGAGAGCCAGGGAGTTCCAGATTGGTTTAGTTCTGAAAAATATACTAGGTATCTCTAAAGAGGGGAGGCATAATAAAGATTAGACAGGCCAGGCACAGTGGCTTCATGCCTGTAATCCTAACACTTTGGGAAGCCGAGGCAGGAGGGTCACTTGAGCTCAGGCACTCGAGACCAGGCTAGGCAACATAGTTACCAACACAGGCAACAAAGACCAGCCTCCTCTCTATTGAAAAGTAAATTTAGGCCAGGCATGGTGGCTCACACCTGTAACCCCAGCACTTTGGGAGGCTGAGGCAGATGGATCACTTGAGGTCAAAAGTTCAAAACCAGCCTGGCCAACATGGCAAAATCCTGTCTCTACTAAAAATACAAAAATTAGCCAGGCATGGTGGCGGGCACCTCTAATCCCAGCTACTCAGGAGGCTGAGGCAAGACAATTGCTTGAACCTAGGAGGTGGAGGTTGCAGTGAGCCGAGATTGCACCACCGTACTCCAGCCTGGGCAAAAGAGCAAGACTTTGCTTGGAGAAATGTAAATAAATATACTCTGCCCTAATGACTGCAAAAGTTAGAGAAACCAAAGAGGGACTCCACAGACCTAAACAACGAAAGCCACAACCTAATAGTCTACCTACTCAAAGGCTGGCTATATTTAGTCAAGCATTAGGTAATGCATCAGTTGTTCCCTTGATCACTTATACCCGTAACAGCTAGCAACAAATATTCACAACAGTGTGGTGGAAAAGTTGGTTATAGTTAAATAGTATTTGAAAATTAAGTACTTAAGTACATTTGAGTTTGTGGGGTTTCGAGGTTTGTTTTTTGGGGGAAAGTACTATTTTTCACATTTGCACAACATCACTGCGATAACAATTCTGCTTTATTCTTTCTCACACAAAGTGTTAATGATTGAGGCTAGAAATAAAAGTTATTTTTTAAAAAAAAGAGAATGTTGCCAGGCTCAGTGGCTCACGGCTATAATCCCCGCACTTTGGGAGGCCGAGATGGGCAGATCACCTGAGGTCAGGAGTTGGAGACCAGCCTGGCCAACATGGTAAAACCCTGTTTCTACTAAAATTGCAAAAATTGGCCGGGCACAGTGGCTCACGCCTGTAATCCCAGCACTTTGGGAGGCCAAGGTGGGCAGATCACAAGGCCAAGATATCGAGACCATCCTGGCCAATACAGTGAAACTCCGTCTCTACTACAAATACATAAAAAATTAGCTAGGCATAGTGGCACCCACCTGTAGTCCCAGCTACTCGGGAGGCTGATGCAGGAGAATCGCTTGAACCCAGGAGGCGGAGGTTGCAGTGAGCCGAGACTGTGCCACTGCACTCCAGCCTGGTGACAGAGTGACTTTGTCTCAAAAAAAAAAAAAACTACAAAAATTAGCCAGGTGTGGTGGTGAGCCGCTGCAATCCCAGCTACTTGGGAGGCTGAGGCAGGGAGAATTGCTTGAACCCGGGAGGCAGAGGTTGTGGCGAGCCAAGATCGTGCCAAAAAGAAAAAAAAAAGAATGTCAAATTCAGCCCTAAACACCATGGCAACTGCTGACCAAAGGATAATAATCATACTTTGCAACTGCAAAGTTTCAATCTTTGGCCAAATTTTTGCCAAAAAAAATCAAGAACAGGATGTCAGGGCCTAAACAAAGGAGCATAAAAAATTAACTGGCCAGGCACCATAGCTCACACCTGCAATCCCAGCACACTGGGAGGCCGAGGTGGACAGATCACCTGAGGTCAGGAGTTCGAGAACAGCCTGGCCAACATGGTAAAACCCCATCTCTACTAAAAATACAAATACAGGCCGGGCACGGTAGCTCATTGACTGCAATCCCAGCACTTTGGGAGGCCGAGGCGGGAGGATCATCTGAGGTCGGGAGTTCAAGACCAGCCTGACCAACATGGAGAAACCCCATCTCTGCTAAAAATACAAAACTAGTCCGGCATGGTGGCGCATGCCTATAATCCCAGCTCCTCAGGAGGCTAAGGCAGGAGAATCGCTCGAACCTGGAAGGCGGAGGTTGTGGTGAGCTGAGATCACGCCATTGCGCTCCAGCCTTGGCAACCAGGCGAAACTCCATCTCAAAAAAAATAAAATAGGCTGGGCGCGGTGGCTCACGCCTGTAATCCCAGCACTTTGGGAGGCCGAGACAGGCAGATCACGAGGTCAGGAGATCGAGACCATCCTGGCTAACACGGTGAAACCTCGTCTCTACTAAAAATACAAAAAATTAGCTGGGTGTGGTGGCAGGTACCTGTAGTTCCAGCTACTCGGCAGGCAGGAGAATGGCGTGAACCTGTGAGGCAGAGGTTGCAGTGAGCTGAGATTATGCCACTGCACTCCAGCCTGGGCAACAGAGTGAGACTCTGTCTCAAAAAAATAATAAAAAATAATAAAATAAAATACAAATACAAAAATTAGCCAGGCATGGTGGCAAGTGCCTATAATCCCAGCAACGCAGGAGGCTGAGGCAGGAGAATCCCTTGAACTCAGGAGGCGGAGGTTGCAGTGGGCCAAGATTGCGCCACTGCACTCCAGCCTGGGTGACAGAGCAAGATTCCATCTCAAAAAAAAAAAAAAAAAAAGAAAAAAGAAAAAAAAAATGATTAACTGCGGAAACCAAAGAGAAGCAAGCATCTTCATCCCAAAGAGGGGGAATCACTGTAAAGAATTAGTCCTTTTCTGCAATTATATAGGCAGTAGGAAAAATTTTAAATAACTCCTACCTCTGTCAATAAATCCTACTTACACATAGTCACTGGTCCCTAGGATTTGGCCATCAGGCAAAATGAGCATCCATGACTTCATGGAAACAACCAGTGGGCACCCTGAGAGACTGATCCTCATTCAGCCTACTTGGATGGCTCTTTTGTGGTACTATGGACAACTAAGGCCACACTTTGGTAAGGCAGGCTTTCCAACTGCCCCAATGATCTTTGAAGCATTCGTTGTGAAGTTCTCATATAACAAAGTTACAGGGAGTAGGTGTTTACACAGCGACTTAAGACTAGTTACTCCTCTAGGTATTTATGAGGGAGACAGCACTGATACCATTTTCAAATGAGGAAACTTATGAACATAGAGTTTGTAGAATTTGTCATAAAGAACATAAGAGTTTGTAGAATTTGTCATAAAAGCATAACACAACTCATCTCAGAGGGGAGAGCTGAGGAGGAAGTTGAAAGTCTAGTTGAACAGTAGATGAACAACAGACTAAGCAACAAAATGACCAGCTTGGCCTCATCATCAGTATTTGGCCTCTGGCCCAAGCCAACCAAGTCAATGGCAGCACACACAGAAATAGAGCTTGGAGTTCCTAATTTTCAGTCCTTTAGTCCTGTGTTTTCTTTAGATAAACCAGGAGGCCATTAATATGCCGGTTTTATTCCCAATTTTTCTTTTCTTTTTTTTTTTTTTGAGACGGAGTCTCACTCTGTGGCCCAGGCTACAGTGCAGTGGCCCCATCTCAGCTTATTGGACCCTCCGCCTCCCGGGTTCATAGCTGGGAGTACAGGCGCCCACCACTGCGCCTGGCTAATTTTTTCTTTTCTTTTATTTTCTTGAGATGGAATCAAGCTCTGTCGCCCAGGCTGGAGTGCAGTGACGTGATCTCGGCTCACCGCAACTTCCACTCCACGCGCCCCCTCCCCCATTTCAAGCGATTCTCCTGCCTCAGCCTCCCAAGTAGCTGGGACTACAGGCGCGCACCACCACACTCAGCTAATTTTTGTATTTTTCGTAGGGACCAGGTTTTACCATGTTTGCCAGGACGGTCTCAATTTCTTGACCTCCTGATCTGCCTGCCTTGGCCTCCCAAAGTGCCGGGATTACAAGCCTGAGCCAGCGCGCCCGGCCTTTTTTTTTTTTTTTTTTTTGAGACAGGGTTTCAACATATTGGCAAGGCTGGTCTCAAATCCTGACTTTGTGATCCTCCTGCCTTGGCCTCCCAAAGTGCTGGGATTACAGGCGTGAGTCACTGCACCTGGCCTATTCCCAATTTTTCTTAGCAAAGAATGGAAAAGCCTGTGGGTCAACCTTAAGGATAGTAACTTTCATTTACAAATGAATAACAAATTTCTGCCGCTGGTACTGTATTTGCCATTCAGTAGCATTCAAAAGTTTCACTAGATTACTTTATAATGGAGGATGAATCACAAATGTCTAGGATCCTCCCCCATTAAATTCTTGACAGAAGCCTCACAAAGATCATCTTTAAAACCCTTTTCTGCTCCTATGACTATTTAAGTCCCACCAAGTTAGTGAGCTTTTTAAAGCTCACATCTCTTGATCAGTGTAGAGGCAACATGCCATATGTAGGTAAAAAATCAACCCACAGTAGGGATCAAGTGTACTGAAGCTTCAGTTAGGAGTAAGTGGTTCCAGTTTTGGATTGAGAACCCTAGTCAATGATGATCCTATTCTGTGATCCAGTTGTAAGATATCTGGGGAACAGAGGGGAAAAAAGTTAACGCTATGGAATTGTCACTCCAACTGAAGAAAAATTATTATTATTTTTTTTTGAGACGGAGTCTCGCTCTGTCGCCCAGGCTGGAGTGCAGTGGCCGGATCTCAGCTCACTGCAAGCTCCGCCTCCCGGGTTCACGCCATTCTCCGGCCTCAGCCTCCGGAGTAGCTGGGACTACAGGCGCCCGCCATCTCGCCCAGCTAGTTTTTTGTATTTTTAGTAGAGACGGGGTTTCACCGTGTTAGCCAGGATGGTCTCGATCTCCTGACCTCGTGATGCGCCCTTCTCGGCCTCCCAAAGTGCTGGGATTACAGGCTTGAGCCACCGCGCCCGGCCCTGAAGAAAAATTATTAATAGGAGGGGCAGAACTTAAGTTCTGGAAAACTTTTTTTTTTTTCTTTTGAGATGGAGTCTTGCTCTGTCACCCAGGCTGGAGTGCAATGGTGAGAGGCTCACGGCAAACAGTGCCTTCTGGGTTCAAGCGATTCTCCTGCCTCAGCCTCCCGAGTAGCTGGGATTACAGGCACGCACCACCACACCCGGCTACTTTTGTATTTTTAGTAGAGAAGGGGCTTCACCATGTTGGCCAGGTTGGTCTCAAACTCCTGACCTCAGGTGATCCACCCGCCTCCACCTCCCAAAGAGCTGGGATCACAGGTGTGAGCCAGCATGCTGGGCCAAGTTTTGGAAAACTTTTAGTAAGGCTGAAGGCTTAGGCATGTTTTGACCATTTGTAACTGATAATGACACTCATCACAAGGTACCCACAAAATTCACTGCCAGTCACCCTGCTACGTCAAAGCCTCTCCTACTTCAGAACCTACCTAGCCATAATTTTAACTGACACTTTAGCAACAAAACTTTTATTTGAAGATATCCTTGAGCCACAAATCTCTCTGGATTTAGATTTCAAGCAGTAGAAAATAAGATGGTTTAACCTGCAATTCAATAAAAGAACTTCACATCAAACTTCAATATTTAAGAAGCTGCTACAGCTATACAGTAAGGTTAAGAGTTTATTCTTTCAAAGCAGGTCTCCTCATCTCTTAAACGCTATATATATTAAGTAGATAAAAACTACAATTTCTATTTTGGTAGCATTTAGGATCTACAAAAGTGATCTTTCAATTACTTGGAATTTCAAAGTAGAGGTTACTTAGTAACAATGCACCAGTAGAACACAAAATACTCTGATTTTGTTTAGTCCGTGGGGAAAAAAAAAAAATCTTTAAACTGGAAAGATTCTGTAGCCTTACGAAGATTATTACATTGGAATTGGAATTACTGTAGTTCGTTTTTCCCTCTAGGAGGGCAGCCATTTCTCTACAAGTTTTGTAAAAGTTAAGACTCGGATTTCAAAATGCAAGCAGATGTTGATGAAGCATACGAAATGGGCAACTCCATTTCTATTTCGGAGCCGCAGTGACTCCGACTTTGTGCCCCAAGCCTGTAAAGCACAAAACCTCATCCCTTTGGTGTAAACCTTCAAGAGAAGTAGGGCAGCACACTTCAGGCTTTTCACCAACAGGCTGGCGACATGCTAGGTCAGGGTGTCCGGAGAATCGGGGCTGAATGGGAGAGATCTTGAGGGCAAGAGCCTCAGACCTTCAGGCACCGGGCTCGTGAAGGTTTCCACGTGCCCCTATCTAGCTGGTCCCAGGGGGAATTAGTGGTTGCTACAGTAGTTTAAGAGGGCCGTGGTTTTTCGCACCCCGGACGGCGAGATGGAGCTTTGGTGTAAGCGAGGTAAGGTGGGTGCACTGGGATCTCCGCTCTCGGAGCCTCCAGTTGACTGCCACGCCGACTTGCGGCCAGACCTGCGACCTCCGCCCTCCCCCGCGGCGCCAGCCTCTGGAATCTGGCGTCGCCCCCACTTCTCCAGTCGAAGTGGGAGTCCCTCTGTGCGGGACCTCGCCGCCATACCCAGGCCGAATGGGGGTGGGGAGGGAAGTTGGCAGAGCTCGGCCTCAGGATCCGCGCCCCTGTGGAAGGACGGCAGAGGAGAGCCGTTTCACCAGCCTCTCCCCTGCTGGGGTCTCGGGAAACACGCGGTAATCACCGAAGAACCCCGCACTCTGTGAGAGGCGAGGCTGCGGGGTTGCCGGGACATTTTGAGGACCGGGCTCGGCCGGGGAGACTCCAACCTTCACCCTCCCTGGCCCCCGGTCCCACTTCCCGCCTTCTCCCGGCGCCGCCACTTCAGGCAGCCCACTCGGCCCGGCCTCTCCCCGCGCCCGGACCACCCCCCACGGGGTGCTCTCACTGCGCAGCGAGTCCCTCCGCTGCCTCCTCCCAGCCCAAAATGGCGGCGATGGCCGCCGATCTTCTCGTCGCCTTCCTCAAAGGCCAAGGATCCCTCCGCGCATACTGCCCCGCCCATCTTAGCCGGATCTCTTTTCTGCCCCGTAAAGATTAACGCCATCAATGAACTCTTTAACTGAGTTCGGAGAAGGCGGGTCCAGTTGTGCCTCCTCACAGCTAATCGTTGCCAAAAGTGAGAATATTGGCAGAAGGCTTAACCAATCAAAGAAGGCAGCGATGCACGCGCGTTCTGTCCCCGCGCAAGGGTAGATGGGTTTTGGAGTCTCGGGTGTGGCTGTTGACGTGACAGGCGCTTGGATCGCTTTTCAGGCTAAAAGAACTACAATCCCCAGCAGGCACCGCGCGTCCAGGCTTTCTCCTCCCCCCATCTTAGTGGCCTGAGCGGCTTGACCACAGCTGCTGCAACTGCAGCAAGAGGTAGGGCTGAGGCGTTGGGAATTGCACCGACAGGCAGTCGCACAGAAAGACACAGAGATGTAGTGGTGTGCATAGCCCTTGACAGCGAATAGGTCAGTTCCACTTTTGCAAAACCTCTTTCCATGACTCTCTCCCCTCTTCCAAGAAATCCATCCTTATCCCAGTTGGGTTTCCCGCTCAGCTGCATGTAGCGCAAAGACCTCTTTCCCCTTTCCCCTGTTTCCCTTTCTGAGAGGAAGGAGGGAGGCAGGCCATGACCTTAGAGGAAAAGGCCTCAGCACTAGGCTTGGCCCAGGTCCCAGCTGTGCTTCTGGCCTTTGGAGCCCAGCCTGGGGAGAAGGTTGGGGGTGCAGGGCTGCATCAAGATTGAGGCCCCTGGAGACAGTGGGAAAGGACTCCTGAGCTTGCTCCATGTTCTCCCGTGGCGGCAGCAGCTCCGCTGCACTCCCAGCCTTCCCAGGCAGTCCTCCTTTTCCCCTTTGGTGGTTGGGGAAACAGAGCTTACACCCGGCTTCCTGGCTGCCAGTCTGGGCCTCGATGACTTCCAGGAGGACAGTACAGGACATGAACCCTGGTGAGAGACCCGAGGAACAGGACAGGGAAAACGGCCCCTGAATCCCATTTGGCCCCTTGCTGGCTGGAGGTGTGAAAACCAGTGGTGGAGGCAGCCTTCGGGGCCTGCATTTGAGAATAAGGGTATGAAGAGCTGGGGTACAAAATGGCTGCCGCTGCCTGGGCAAACAATTCTGGACAGCCAGAGTCTTCCTGAGAACGTTCCTTCAGGACTTGGGTTTCTGATGTTGTTCAAAGCAGGTGTCACTAGTTCCAGGTGTCTGCTGAAAGATTTGGAACGGAAGATGATGGCCACTCCGAACCAGACCGCCTGTAATGCAGAGTCACCAGTAGCCCTGGAGGAGGCCAAGGTAAGCCCCTGCCCTCCTGCCCACCCGAGTACCCCAAGCATGGGTCCCACAGCTGAGATCCAAACTTCTTGTCTCAGATATGTTGGTAGATTTGGAAAACCAGTATTTTGATGAGTCCACTAGGCAATAGGCCGGAATCCCAGTCTGTGCTAGCTTATGAAATCTTAGTAACTGGCAGGGTGCGGTGGCTCACACCTGTAGTCCCAGCACTTTGGGAGGCCTAGGTGGGTGGATCACCTGAGGTCAGGAGTTCGAGACCAGCCTAACCAACATGACGAAACCCTGTCTCTACTAAAAATGCAAAATTAGCCTGGCATGGTGGTGGTGGGTGCCTGTAATCCCAGCTACTTGGGAGTTTGAGGCAGGAGAATCACTGGAACCCAGGGGGAAGAGGTTGCAGTGAGCCAAGATCTCGCAATTGCACTCCAGCCTGGGCGTCAGAGCGAGACTCTGTCTCAAAAAAAAAAAAAGAATCCTAGTAACCCTTTCAGGTAGGAAGTATTTCTAATTCCCAGAAGCTAAGGTTCTGAGACCTGAAATACCTGTTCCAGAATCATGCTGTCTACAAGCAACAGACCCAGGGTTTAAACTTAGGGCCTTCTGACAACAGAACATTGCCTTGACCTCAAGTTCAAAGAGGGCATGGAGGGACTGGGTTGAATGTTTGCGTTTTGTCCAGGCCAAGAACCAAGTCTGAAGCAGGAAGAAAAGTTTTTGGTTCATAATTTGGAATAGACCCAGGCAGGCAATTCACTTGAGACCAGGAGTTCAAGACCAGCCTGGCCAACATGGTGAAACCTCATCTCTAGTAAAAATACAAAAATTAACTGGGCAGGGTGGCACATGCCTGTAATACCAGCTACTCAGGAGGCTGAGGCATGAGAATCACTTGAACCCAGGATGCAGAGGTTGCAGTGAGCTGAGATCACACCACTGCACTTTAGCCTGGGCGACAGAGTGACACTCCATCTCAAAAAAGAAAAACAAAAAAAAAAAAAACAGGCCAGGCGCCGTGGCTCATGCCTGTAATCCTAGCACTTTTGGAGGCTGAGGCAGGTAGATCATCTGAGGTCGAGAGGTCAAGACCAGCCTGGCCAACATGGTGAAACCCTGTCTCTGCTAAAAATACAGAAATTAGATGGGCGTAATGATGGGCGGCTGTAATCCCAGCTACTCAGGAGGCTGAAGCAGAAGAATCACTTGAACCTGTGAAGTAGAGGTTGCAGTGAGCTGAGATCGTGCCATTGCACTCCAGCCTGGGCAACAAGAGCAAAACTCTCTCAAAAAAAAAAAAAAGAAAGAAAAGAGCTCGAAGCTGGGTGCAGTGGCTCACGCCTGTAATCCCAGCACTTTGGGAAGCCGAGGTGGGCAGATCACTTGAGGTCAGGAGTTTGAGACTAGCCTGACCAACATGAAGAAACCCCATCTCTACTAAAAATACAAAATTAGCCAGGTGTGGTGGCGCATGCCTGTAATCCCAGCTACTTGGGAGACTGAGGCAGGAGAATCGCTTGAACCTGGGAGGCGGAGGTTGCTGTGAGCAGAATTTGCACCACTGCAGTCCAGCTTGGGCAACAAGAGGGAAACTCCGTCTTCAAAAAAAAAAAAAAAAAAAACAGTTCGAGACCAGCCTGGCTAACATGAGGAAACCCCGTCTCTACTAAAAATACAAAAAAATTAGCTGGGCATGGGTGGCGGGTGCCTGTAATCCCAGCTACTCAGGAGGCTGAGGCAGGAGAATCGCTTGAAACTGGGAGGCAGAGGTTGCAATGAGCCGAGATCACACCCCTGCACTCCAGCCTGGGCAACAGAGTGAGACTCCATCTCAAAAAAAAAAAAAAAAAAACCCTGAAATTAGCCCAGTGTAGCCCAGTGTGGTGGTGCATGCCTGTAATCCCAGCTGCTTGGGAGGCTGAGGCATGAGAATCACTTGAACCCAGGAGGCAGAGGTTGCAGTGAGCTGAGATCACGCCACTGCACCCCAGCCTGAGTGATGAAGTCACACTGTCTCAATAAAATAATTTGGAATGGAGGTAGGGGGTTAGGATATAACCTGCAAAAGAGGAGAGAGAAAGATTGTATCAGACCCTCAGAGGATGCCACTTTCCAACTTGGCAACAGGAACCCATGCTTGTTCAGCCTGTGTTCTCTCACTACCTGCCCTTACCCATTCTTCCTTAGTCCATGCCTCCCTATAGATGAGCAGGGAGCTTAGGACAGGGGTCAGAGAGCTTCTGACCCACGCTGCCTAGCCTATTCCGTGTTTTCTGGATTGACTGAATTTGGAATTCATGACGTGTCAGGGCTACAATGTTCAGCCAGGTCACACAGCTTATCTACAGTAGTGGTCATGGTGGTAGCGGGCCAAGTCTTCAGGAGGGAGGCAGTAGGTAGGGCTAGGGGGCTGGGTTTGCTTGGGTGAGGGTGGAGGATCAACAGGGCACTTTTACTGAGGGCTGGGAACATGTGACTGATTGTGCACACCAACAAGCCACCCTGCCTTGGCATCTCAGGGGCCTTGCCTGTCCCAGGTGGGGCGACAGCTCTATCTCATTTGGCCCAAGCCACTGGTGGAGACAAGGGCTATTGCTTATATTTAGTGATCTCCCTGCAGGTGAAGTAACACAACAAACTCCACATACCTACATACCCCATACACATACACAGCCTGACATACCTTCTTTTCCCTGAAATTCTCTTCAAGGTCTGCAGAATACACATGACACATGCCTGGCTCTTAAGGGCTGCGCATACACTACATTCCTCAGTACACACCCTGTGTGCATGGACCCATGCTCACATGTCTCTGAACTGCACTGCATATTATTCAACACCATACCAGTGGTAGTAGTTATTATTAGAAATTGCCCAAACCACAGACTTAGAGCAATTCATTTCCCATCTCCCACACCCAGTACTCCCACCCTTCCCACAACAGAGATAAACAGATGCCCTGAGCCTATACTGTCTTGACAGAACCTTTCTACCTCTTAGATAAGTTCTGGAACTCTCTCACTGCAGACTGGAGGCCGACCCTCCCTCTCCTTGGAGAGGACCTCTTTCCTGCCATTCATTTTGGAGAGTGATGCCAACTACCAACTTCTGCCTGGAATAAATATGTTCCATCATTTTATTTTATTTTTTAATTTAATTTAATTTATTTTTTCTGAGACAGTCTCGCTCTGTCGCCCAGGCTGGAGTGCAGTGGCGCGATCTCGGCTCACTGCAAGCTCCGCTTCCTGGGTTCAAGTGATTCTCTTGCCTCAGCCTCCCGAGTAGCTGGGACTACAGGTGCCCGCCATCACGCTAGGCTAATTTTTGTATTTTTAGTAGAGATGGGATTTCATCATGTTGGCCAGGCTGGTCTCGATTTCCTGACCTCAAGTGATCCACTCGCCTCTGCCTCCCAAAGTGCTGGGATTACAGGCGTGAGCCACCGCGCCCGGCCTAATTTTATTTTTTGAGACAGAGTCTTACTCTGTTGCCCAGGCTGGAGTGCAGTGGCATGATCTCGCCTCACTACATCCTCCGCCTCCCAGGTTCAAGCGATTCTCCTGCCTCAGCGTCCCGAGTAGCTGTGATTACAGGTGCCCACCACCATGCCCGGCCAATTTTTTTGTATTTTTAGTAGAGATGGGGTTTCGCCATATTGGCCAGGCTGGTCTCGAACTCCTGACCTCAGGTGATCTACCAGCCTCGGCCTCCCAAAGTGCTGAGATTACAGGCATGAGCCACCATGACCGACCTGCTACATCTTCTTTATGCCAGAAGGATAGAGAGAGGAGTCTTATTTTTCTGTTTTTTAAAATTATTATTTTTATTTTATTTACTTATTTTTTGAGACTCCAACTCTGTCACTCAGGCTGGAGTGCAGTGGCGTGATCACAGCTCACCGCAGCCTCAACCTCCCACTTCAGCCTCCTAAGTAGCTGGGATTACAGGTGCTCACCACCATGCCTGGCTAATTTTTTGTAATTTTTGGTAGAGATGGTGTTTCGCCATGTTGCCCAGGCTGGTCTTGAACTCCTGGGCTTGAGCAATCCACCTGCCTCGGCCTCCCAAAGTGCTAGGATTACCAGCATGAGCCACCATGCTCGTCTGTAAGTCTTATTTCCCAATATCTTTTGGATCTCCCTATCTTATAAGCTTTAGGCCACTTAACAGATATTTACTGAGCACTGCCCTTGTGCTATGCATAGGAATATAGTGGTGACTTGGACAGACAGCCAAGATGCATTCTTACATGAGGAAGACAGATGTTAAATGGCCATATGCTAAATGCTATGTGCTAACTGCGTGACATGATAGAATCACTAGGGAGGGGAGATGGGGAGTCTACTTTAGGTAGGGTGGTCAAGGAGGGGCTCCCTGAGGAAGTGACATTGGAACTAAGCTCTAAAAGGTTAAAAAAAGGTGGCTGGGGGCAGTGGCTAACGCCTGTAATCCTGGTACTTTGGGAGGCTGAGGCAGGTGGATCACTTGACGTCAGGAGTTTGAGACCAGCCTGGCCAACATGGTGAAACACTGTCTCTACTGAAAATACAAAAAGTTAGCTGGGCATGGTGGTGGATGCCTGTAATCCCAGCTACTCCGGAGGCTGAGGCAGGAGAATCACTTGAACCTGAAAGGTGGAGGTTGCAGTGAGCTAAGATCGGGCCACTGCACTCTAGCCTGGGCAACAGAGCGAGACTCTTGTCTCAAAAAAAAAAAAAAAAAAAAAAAAGCCCAGGTGTGGTGGCTCACGCCTATAATCCCAGCACTTTGGGAGGCCGAGGTGGGCAGGTTACTTGAGGTCAGGAGTTCCAGACCAGCCTGGCCAACAGGGTGAAACCCCATCTGTACTAAAAATACAAAAATTAGCCTGGCATGGTGGTGCACACCTGTAGTCCCAGCTACTCAGGAGGCTGAGGCAGGAGAATCGCTTGAACCGGGGAGGCGGAGGTTGCAGTGAGCCGAAATGGCACCACTGCATTCCAGCCTGGGCAACAAAGTGAGACTGTCCCACACACACACACACAAAAAAAAGATGAAGAAAAAGTCAGCCATGCAAGTAGCTGGAAGCAAGATCAGCTACATAATTTGTGGGGCCTAGTGCAAAAGGGCACCTTATTCAAAACTTATTAAAAAGTTAAAGATAGTGGCCGGGTGTGGTGGTGCATGCCTATGGATCCAGTTACTTGGGAGGCTAAGGCAGGAGGATTGCTTGAGCCCAGGAGTTTGAGGATGCAGGGAGTTATTATTGCACCACTGCATTCCTGCCTGGGCAATAGAGTAAGACCTTGTCTCTAAAAATAAAAGATCTTTTTCGTTTGTTTGTTTTTGAGATGGAGTCTCGCTCTGTCGCCCAGGCTGGAGTGCAGTGGCGCAATCTCAGCTCATTGCAAACTCCGCCTCCTGGGTCCACGCCATTCTCCTGCTTCAGCCTCCTGAGTAGCTGGGACTACAGGCGCCCGCCACCACACCTGGCTAATTTTTTTGTATTTTTAGTAGAGATGGGGTTTCACCTTGTTAACCAGGATAGTCTCGATCTCCTGACCTCGTGATCTGCCTGTCTCGGACTCCCAAAGTGCTGGGATTACAGGCGTAAGCCACCTCACCTGGCCTGTTTGTTTTTGAGATGGAGTCCCGCTCTGTTACTCAGGCTGGAGTGCAGTGGTACAATCTTGGCTCACTGCAACTTCTGCCTCCCATATTCTCCAGCCTTAGCCTCCTGCGTAGCAGGGATTACAGGCATGCACCACCACACCTGGCTTATTTTTGTATTTTTAGTAGACATAGGGTTTCACCATGTTGGCCAGGCTGGACTCAAACTCCTGACCTCAGGTGATCTGCCCACCTTGGCCTCCCAAAGTGCTGGGGATTACAGGCCTGAGCCACCACGCTGAGCCTAAAAAAAACTTATTTCGGCCAGGTGCGGTGGCTCAAGCCTGTAATCCCAGCACTTTGGGAGGCCGAGACCAGCGGATCACGAGGTCAGGAGATCTCGACCATCCTGGCTAACACGGTGAAACCCCGTCCCTACTAAAAAATACAAAAAAAAAAAAAAACTAGCCGGGCGAGGTGGGGGGTGCCTATAGTCCCAGCTACTCGGGAGGCTGAGGCAGGAGAATGGCTTGAATCCGGGAGGCGGAGCTTGCAGTGAGCTGAGATCCGGCCACTGCACTCCAGCCCGGGCGACAGAGCGAGACTCCGTCTCAAAAAAAAAAAAAAAAAAAAAACTTATTTTAGGCCGTGCGCAGTGGCTTACTCCTGTAATCTCAGCACTTTGGGAGGCCAAGGCAGGTGGATCACCTGAGGTCAGGAGTTCGAGACCAGGCTGGCCAACATGATGAAACCCTGACTCTACTAAAAATACAAAAAATTAGCCGGGCGTGGTGGCACATGCCTGTGATCCCAGCTACACGGGAGGCTGAGGCTGGAGAATTCCGGAGGAAGAGGTTGCAGTGAGCTTAGATTGCGCCACTGCACTCCAGCCTGGGTGACAGGGAGACTCCGTCTCAAAAAATGAAATAAAATAAGGGTTTTTAAAAATAATATGTTTAAGACAAGGACAGCATGAAGCCAGGTGTGAGGCCTCTGTGGAACTTAACAGGTCACCTGCCCATGAAGCCAGCTGTGTTTGAAAGTCAGGCTTTCTGGGAAGAGGGAAGAGCCAGTGGCATTTGGGCTTCTGATCAAGCAAATGCATCAAGATCCATCTTCTATCCCAGTTTTCTTCTTCTCCTACTTTACTCATTTGGACAGTATTTATGGAACTCCTACTCAGTGCCAGGTATTATTCTAGGCATTGAAATTACAGAGTGAAACACACAGGCAAAATTCCTGCTGTCACCATGAGTTTACTTGGGGAAGGCTGGGGGACAGACAGTAGACAGGTCACTTTGTAAACAAATGGTTGCAAAAGGGTGTGGGGCTAAGAGTGACCAAGTTAGCTGAGTGTGGGAAGGTTGGCTTCAAACTGGGTAGAGAGGGAAGGGTTCCACCTCCAAGGACAGGCTGTCTGATCCATCCTTCTTCCTCCTCCCTCTCTTTAGACCTCTGGTGCCCTGGGGAGCCCCCAAACACCCCCTGGGCCTCATGACTCTGGTGGTTCCCTGCCCCTGACACCCCGGATGGAGAGCCACTCAGAGGATGAAGATCTTGCTGGGGCTGTCGGTGGCCTGGGCTGGAACAGTAGGAGTCCCCGGACCCAGAACCCAGGGGGCTGCTCAGCGGAGGCTGTGCTGGCCCGGAAGAAACACCGTCGGCGGCCGTCGAAGCGCAAACGGCACTGGCGACCCTACCTGGAGCTGAGCTGGGCTGAGAAACAACAGCGGGATGAGAGGCAGAGCCAGAGGGCCTCCCGGGTCCGCGAGGAGATGTTCGCCAAAGGTCAGCCCGTGGCCCCCTACAACACCACCCAGTTCCTGATGAATGACCGAGACCCGGAGGAGCCCAACTTGGATGTGCCCCATGGGATCTCCCACCCAGGTTCCAGTGGGGAGAGTGAGGCCGGGGACAGTGATGGGCGGGGCCGAGCGCATGGTGAATTCCAGCGGAAGGACTTCTCTGAGACTTACGAGCGCTTCCACACGGAGAGCCTGCAGGGCCGCAGCAAGCAGGAGCTGGTGCGAGACTACCTGGAGCTGGAGAAGCGGCTGTCGCAGGCAGAGGAGGAGACTAGGAGGCTGCAGCAGCTGCAGGCGTGTACTGGCCAGCAGTCCTGCCGCCAGGTGGAGGAGCTGGCTGCCGAGGTCGAGAGGCTCCGGACTGAGAACCAGCGGCTTCGGCAGGAGAACCAGATGTGGAACCGAGAAGGCTGCCGCTGTGATGAGGAGCCGGGTACCTAAGGGTGCTTCCCAGCCTGGTGGACCCAAGGAGAAGGTCCCATTTTGTGCACACTCAGGCCAGTTGGGTCTCAAGGAGGCAGGTGGCAGATGAAAACCACCGTCAACACCCTTTGCCCCCTGAGAACAGCTAAATGGGTTCAGACTCCCACCACCGTTTCCACAGTTGGCTCTTTCGTGTCATCTTACTCTTTACAGAGAAATTAAATGGTCTTGGTGGGACCAAATGGGAGTGCCTAGGATTGATTTCCCTAGGGCTGTTGTGAGAACCAAAACATTTGCCCCAGCGAGGTCTGAGTGGGGTCCCAGTCCCCACTGCCCCACGCCTGGCAGGACAGCAGACCTCTGGATAGGGACCTCCCAAGTTCTCCAGGATACCTGAATCCTGCTCTGTGGGTGTTGGAGCAATCAGACTGCACCAAAGGTTTTCTAGGTGGGAGGGAACTCCATCAGGAGCCCCCAGTTTCAGCCAGAAACTGAAGCTCAAGATCGCTGTGAGGAGTGGTGAGCTTTCCCTAGAGGAGAGAACGGGGGTTTTTGGAGAAGACCCAGGCCCAGGGGTTCCTTCAGAGTTTGCTGCTGAGCTTCCTGTATTCTCCTCACAGTTTAAAGGCTGTACTAGATGGGTTCTGTGTGCCTTGTGCCTCCTTGTTCTTGACAGCCCCCAACCGGGACCCCTCTCAGCAGGGGCTTGGGCCTGAGGTTAGTCATCATGTGTTTTTGTTTGTCCCTTACCTCCCAAGGGTACTAAGGGAGGTGCTCTCCTGGTGGAAAATAAAGTCAAGAGACAGAGGGGGACAGCACATGGATCCCCAGCAGAGCATAGCAGCCTGGCTCTCCTGGTGCCTGCCATGCGTCTGTGCGTCTTGCTCCTCTCAGCCTCATCATGTGGGTGTGAATTCCCTCTGAAGTGTGTGAGGCCCTCGCCTATCTGTGCATCAGAGACAGCTGGGTCAGCCTGGGTAAGGCAGATACCACTAGCCAGCGTCGGGCTCTGAGACAAGCTCACTCACCCCCTCACACTCAGACCCACCCTTCCCCAGGCACCCTGTCTCTTCCATCCCTTCCTGGTGCCCTTGCAGGCTAGTGTTGGGTGTCAGGCAGCAATGAACATGGATAACTAGTGGTGGTGGAGGAAATTAGTCAACTCACCAGTGAGCCAGTGCTGGCTGTGCCACCAGGCAAGGGGAGGGGCAGAGGCCTGGCTGCCCAGCCTGGCTTCTCTTCCAGGCCCTCATCTTGACAGGCCACATTGGGCAAGATGAGGCTCAGCCCAGGAGCTGCTGGGGATGGAAATGTTGATGTAATCTTGTGTGTTGCCAGGACAACTTTCATTTCTATCCTGCCACACCCAGGCCTGGCCAGAGCCTCCTACAATGAAACACATAACAGATTCTAGGAACGCATGGGTTTCAAGAGAAAGCAAAATTCCATCCTGGGAGACCTGCCCCTAGAACCCTGGGTCCTCAGACAGCTCAGTCAGGAAGGGCAGCAGGAATGATCATCCCCACTTTGCAGATGGGAAACCGGAGGCTTAGCGAGGAAGTGGCTTTTCGGATTCCAGGAGAGCCTCTGGAGGCCTGCCTGCCCCTGTGGGGTGCTGTGGGGTGCTAGCCTGGGACCCAGAGGCCCCTTGGCATTTGCTGGCAGACTCCCAGCTGCATTCTTCAGCATGGAGCCTGAGGGAGAGAGGAGGCCTGGGACAAAGGTGGACAAAGGTGGTTTACCCGGAGGTGCCTGTGTGTGTGTGTGTGTGTGTGTGTCTAGAAGGTGAGAGAAGATTCCAGAGGGCTGCTGGAGTGTCGGGGGAGGGGTGTGGGTGAGGGTGCTGGGGGCGCATTGTGGGCTGGTTGTGCCAGGGAGGGGCAGGTGAAGAGTCTGGCCCTTCTTGGCCCAGAAGCTGTGGAGCCTGGAGAGAGGAAAGCTACCAGCTGCTCCCCCAACATCCCCCTTCACATAAAAGGCTGAAGGGCGCAAATAGGGCAGCACCTCGGTGGGTTAATTCCCGCACCCCCGCCTTACCCTGCTGGAGGGCGGGTGGGGCAAGAAGAGAACAAAGGAGAGGATGCGAGCCGAGCCGGGAGTGTGGGAGGGCCTGAACCCAAATGGGAGGCGTCCGTGAAGAGGGTCCCTGTCCGCCCCTCCCCCCGTCTGGCTCCCTGATTCCTGGGTAAGGGGTGTGCAGGGAGGAGATCGTCGTGGGGCCAGAGCTGGGGCTTAGCACTGGAGAGAACTGGTTCAGCTGTGGGTGGGAGCCAGGCCTGAGTCCCTTGGTGCCCCGCCCCCTTTGCCGCTTCCAGTTGTTCCCACACCTGCTGCTTGGTCTTGAAGCTTGGGCCTCCACTCCGCCCACTGCAATGGTAGAAGCTCCAGTTTACGAGACACCCCTATCCCCACATCACACGCCCTAACTGGGGAAGTTGGGCTTGGACACAGCCTCCCTGGGCCTTTCCAGAGCTGCCCTCACGCCCTGTGCTTTCTGGGACCCTCTTGGTCAATTGGGCCGGGGGAGGGAAGTGCAGAGAACAGATGTTTCACGGGAGTGACTGTTGAAGCTTCCCACCACCCTCCCACCACCCCTGCCCAGCCTGGCTTAGGATCCCTTTTTCTTCCCCGGCAGGAACTCCCTGACCCCAGGTGGAAACTCCTGTGCCCAGTGGACAGACCCTGCCTGCAGTAGGGTCAGGGAATGAGGGAGAGGGGTGGGCAGAGGTTGGTGAGGTGGAGCAGGAGGAAGCTGCCAGGGAGTGGGGAAGGGGGTCCAAAGGGAAGTAACGGTATTGGGGGGAAAGGTGGCCAGGTCCCATTGCCCCTGTTGGGAACAGGCAAGTGTGGCACTGGCCCTTTAAGTGGGGGTGCCAGTTAGTGCCCTCCCCCAACCAACCCAATTCATGGGCACACTGAGCATGTGCAGGGGCTGTGCATGTGGGGAGGAGAGGGGAGGGAAGGGGAGGGGAGAGGGGGGCATACATTCCGGAGGGAGCTTCTCATCCCCCTACTTCCGGTAGCTGCCCCCACTTCTCCTTCCTGGGTCTGACAAAGGAGCCCATGGTGCTCACCCAATCCCTTCCCCCACCCCAGGCCCCAGGGGGTGCTGCCCTCTGCAAGTGCTGAAGCTGTCATGGGTGCTGGCCAGGCCCTCTCTGCCCTGGGGAGTCTCCTGGCCGCCTGGAGGTGGCACACACGTAGCCCAGTGCCAGCCTCACTTCCCTGGTGTGGGCGGCAGTGAATCTTCCTGCTGCCTACGTGTTCCATTTCATTCCATTGGTGCCAGGGTTTTTAAAAGAACCATCCACCTGTGATGCCACTTTGAAAGTGAAACAGCTCAAAGGATGCAGGCCCTACCCCCCCCCACCAGGACCTTCCAGTCAGAGAGGAAGCAAACAGCCCAGAGGCTACAAGGGCCTTCCCTGAATCCCGCTCCTTCTGCTTCTCCCCTGCTGGCCAAGGGATCAAAGTCAGCTTCCTCCAGACTACCTTCACCTGCAGCCTCCCTCGAACCTTTCCACCACCTCAACCTTACCTGTTTCTGCCAAGTCTTCCCCTCTCCCAGCCCTCAGCCCTTCCTGTTACCTCCCTACCCCTTTAGCACTTGTCCACTCTTAGCTACTGGTACCATTATTTTTCTTTTTTCTTTCTTTCTTTTTTTTTTTTTTTGGAGACAGAGTCTCACTGTTGCTCAGGCTGGAGTGCAGTGGTGCGATCTCAGCTCACTGCAACCTCTGCCCCGCCTGAGTTCGAGCAATTCTCCTGCCTCAGCCTCCGGAGTAGCTGGGATTACAGGCGCCTGCCACAATGCCCAGCTTATTTTTGTATTTTTAGTAGAGACGGGTTTTCACCCTGTTGGCCAGGCTGGTCTCGAACACTTCTGACCTCAGGTGATCTGCCTCCCAAAGTGCTTGGATTATAGGCATGAGCCACCGCGCCCAGCCTATTTTTCATTCTTTTTTTGTTTGTTGTTTGGGTTTTGAGACGCAGTTTCACTCTTGTTGCCCAGGCTGGAGTGCAATGGCGCAATCTCGGCTCACTGCAACCTTTGCTTCCCAGGTTCAAGCAATTCTCCTGCCTCAGCCTCCCAGGTAGCTGAGTATAGGTGCCCGCCACCATGCCCAGCTAATTTTTATATTTTTAGTAGAGACGGAGTTTCACCTTGTTGGCCAGGCTGGTCTCAAAAACTCCTGACCTCAGGTGATCCGCCCATCTCAGCCTCCCAAAAGTGCCAGGATTACAGGCCTGAGCCACTGCACCCAGCCTATTTTTCATTCTTGAAGTGAAATTTACATGCCAAGAAATCAACCCTTTGAAAGTGAACAAAGGCCAGGCGTGAGTGGCTCATGCCTGTAATCCCAGCACTTTGGGAGGCTGAGGTGGGCGGATCACCTGAGGTCAGGAGTTCGACACCAGCCTGGCCAACAGGGTGAAACCCCATCTCTACTAAAAAATATAAAAATTAGGTCGGGCACGCTGGCTTACGGCTGTAATCCCAGCACTTTGGGAGGCCGAGGCGGTAGATCACGAGGTCAGGAGTTTGAGACCAGCCTAACCAACATAGTGAAATCCTGTCTCTACTAAAAATATAAAAATTAGCTGGGCGTGGTGGTGGGCACCTGTAATCCCAGCTACTCAGGAGGCTGAGGCAGGAGAATCACTTGAACCCGGGAGGCGGAGGTTGCAGTGAGCCGAGATGGCACCACTGCACTCCAACCTGGGCGACAGAGTGAGACTCCATCTCAAAAAAAAAAAAAAAAGGAAAGAAAAAAAATTAGTTGGGCGTGGTGGCATGCGCCTGTAATCCCAGCTACTCAGGAGGCTGAGGCAGGAGAATCACTTGAACCCGGGAGGCGGAGGTTGCAGTGAGCCGAGATGGCACCACTGCACTCCAACCTGGGCGACAGAGTGAGACTCCATCTCAAAAAAAAAAAAAAAAAAAAGAAAGAAAAAAAGAAAAAAAATTAGTTGGGCGTGGTGGCATGCACCTGTAATCCCAGCTACTTAGGTGGCTGAGGCAGGAGACTCTCTTGAATCCAGGAGGCAGAGGTTGCAGTGAGCTGTGATCGCACCACTGCACTCCAACCTGGGCAACAGAGCGAGACTCCTTTTCAAAAAAAAAGAAAAGAAAAAAGTGAACAAATTCCAGCGGAAGGACTGGAAAAGTGAACAAATTCCAGCGGAAGGACTTCTCTGAGACTTACGAGCGATTATAGGTGGTGGCTCACACCTGTTATCCCAGCACTTTGAGAGGTCCAAGTGGGAAGATTGCTTGAGCCCAAGAGTTTGAGACCAGCCTGGCAACATGGTGAGACCCAGTCTCTACCAAAAAACAGGCAAACAAACAAAACAGGTGTGTTGGTACACATCTGTAGTCCCAGCTACTCAGGAAGCTGAGGTGGAAGGATTGCTTAAACTCAGGAGGTCAAGGATACAGTGAGCCGTGATTGCGTCACTGCACTCCATCCTGCGTGACAGTGAGACCTTGCCTCAAAAAAAACAAAACAAAACAAAACAAAAAACTGGTCTCAGTGGCCCATGCCTGTAATCCCAGCACTTCAGGAGGCTGAGGCGGGTAGATCACGAGGTGGGGGGATGGAGATCATCCTGGCCAATGTGGTGAAACCCTGTCTCTACTAAAACTACAAAAAATTAGCAGGGCATGGTGGCACGTGCCTGTAGTCCCAGCTACTCAGGAGGCTAAGGCAGGAGAATCGCTTGAATCCAGGTGGCGGAGATTGCAGTGAGCCAAGATTGTGTCACCGCACTCCAGCCTAACAACAGAACAAGACTCCATCTCAAACAAAAAAAACAAAACAAAACAAAAATGTGAACAACTCAGTGGCATTTAGTACATATTCATGATGTGTGCAACTGCCACTTCTAGTTTCAAACATTATCACTCCGAAAGGAAACCCCATACCCATTAAGCATTTACTCCCCATTCCCTCCTTCCCTCGCCTGGCAGCCACCAATCTGCTTTCTGTTTCTATAGGTTTTCTCATTCTGGATATGCTGGTGGTAAAGCCACGAGGGGAAAACTCTCTGGTTTCCTGTTGTCTGTACCTGAAACGCACAGACTCCCTGAGGGTGCTGCTGTAGAGGGAGCACTGGACCAGGAGTCCTGAGCCCTGTGATCCATCCCAGTTCTGCTTCTCACTCAGGGGCTCTTTTTCTTCATTTGTTTCAGGGGTTGGGAGGTGGCCTCAGGCCAGTCTAGGATCCTGCATCCTCCAGGATCCATCCCTGGCCAGGGGGCTTCTACCTGGAACAATGCTGCCTGGCCTACCACCCCTTTGACCTCCTGCCTCCTCCCTGTGAGTCCAGGGAGTGGAGGTGGAGCCAGGGGACAGTGTGATTAATATGGTGGGGTTTAGGGTAAGACACAGGAGATGAAGAAACTTGAGCTCAGAGAGGTTGAGAAACTTGCCCAAGGCCACACAATTCCTGCCATACTGGAGCCGTAGCCGGTTCTCTGATTGTAGTTTGAGCCCTTGACCACCTTCGTCTCCTATCTTCAAAGAGATAAAGTAAATTAAAGGCTTAGCCAAGTGCCAGCTGTGTGGGAGGTGCGCTCAGATGTAAGCAGCTATACATTTTACGACTTTCAGGACATTGTGTAATCATGAGTAGCTCCATTACAAGGTGGTTCTTGGGAGTTCTCACTGTCTCCTTCCCTTAACTTTTTTTTTTTTTTTTTTTTGAGACAGAGTCTCGCTATGTTGCCAGGCTGGAGTACAGTGGCGCGATCTCGGCTCACTGCAACCTCCTACTCCCTGGTTCAAGCAATTCTTCTGCCTCGGCCTACCGAGTAGCTGAGATTACAGGCACAGGCCACCGTGCCCAGCTAATTTTTGTATTTTTAGTAGAGACGGGGTTTCACCATGTTGGCCAGGATGATCTCCATCTCCTAACCTCGTGATTTGCCCACCTCGGCCTCTCAAAGTGTTGGGATTACAGGCATGAGCCACCGCGCCCGGCCCTCCCTCCCTTAACTTTGGAGCAGGTTTCCTCTCTGCCCTCTCTATCAGCTTCTCTAGGAGGACAGTTTTTTCTTTTTTCTCTTTTTCTTTATTTTTTTTTTTTGAGACAGAGTCTCGCTTTGTCGCCCAGGCTGGAGTGCAGTGGCGCGATCTTGGCACACTGCAAGCTCCGCCTCCCATGTCCACACCATTCTCCTGCCTCAGCCTCCCGAGTAGCTGGGACTACAGGCACCTGCCTCCACGCCCGGCTAATTTTTTGTATTTTTAGTAGAGACGGAGTTTCACCATGTTAGCCAGGATGGTCTCTTTCTCCTGACCCCATGATCCACCTGCCTCAGCCTCCCAAAGTGCTGGGATTACAGGCGTGAGCCACCACGCCTGGCCTTTTCTTTTTTTTTTTATTGAGACAGAGTCTCGCTCCATTGCCCAGGCTGGAGTGCAGAGGCGCAATCTCCACTCACTGCAGTCTCCACCTCCTGAGTTCAAGCAATTCTCCTGTCTCAGCCTCCTGAGTAGCTGGGACTACAGGCATCTGCCACCACGCCTGGCTAATTTTTGTATTTTTAGTGGAAACAGGGTTTCACCTTGTTGGTCAGGCTGATCTCAAACTCCTGACTTCAGGTGATCCACCCGCCTCGGCCTCCCAAAGTGCTGGGATTACAGGCGTGAGCCACTGCGACAGGATGAGGACAGCCTTTGTGGGGGGTGGGAGGGAGCCCTGGACCCTGAGCCCTTCAGGCAAGTGGGTGTGTGGGAAGCACTGTTTTTCTTTCCCCTCAAATAAGGAGGAGATTTTATTGTTCTTCTCCGCATCCCTTCAAGCTGTATTTATCCATATTTTCATGGCTCAACCTCCACCCTTGCCCCTCAAACAGGAAGCATTAATGGAGCCAAAGAAAGGAGGGGACTGCTCAGGCCTGGCCTGTCAGGGGGACAGGCTGCACAGCTGACACCCAGTTGGCCACTGTGTCCCGGTGGCTTGTAAGCATGGACATTCCAGAGACCACCTGCCCCAGAAGTCCCCTCTATACCCCATTTAAGATGGAAAACCCCAGAGGAGCCCTCAAGGCACCTGCTGTGTCCTGCCTCAGGGCTCAGCCATGTGGTGACTGCTTTGCCACAGTTCAAGGACCTGGACAGGCTCCCTCCTGGCCCGAGCCTTGAGCCGAGCCCTGAGCCTTGAGCCGAGCCCTGTGGCCACCGGGCTGGCAAGTTCCCAGCCTGAGGACCATGGAGGCCCCAGGCCCCACATCCTTCCGGGCTTGACCTCCATGCCTTTGCTTCTCAGTGCCAGTCAGCTGTTTCCTTCTTGAGCCTCTGAGAAAGAGGATTTTTTTTTTTTTTTTTGAGACGGAGTCTCGCTCTATCTCCCAGGCTGGAGTGCAGTGGCGCAATCTCGGCTCACTGCAAACTCTGCCTCCTGGGTTCACACCATTGTTCTGTCTCAGCTTCCCAAGTAGCTGGGACTACAGGCGCCCGCCACTACGCCCAGCTAATTTTTTTGTATTTTTAGTAGAGACGGGGTTTCACCGTGTTAGCCAGGATGGTCTCAATCTCCTGACCTCGTGATCCGCCCGCCTCGGCCTCCCAAAGTGCTGGGATTACAGGTGTGAAGCTACTGCACCTGGCCAGTCATTTTCAAGTGTACAATTCAGGCCGGGCTGACCAGGCCAGTCTTGAACTCCTGACCTCAGGTGATCTACCCGCCTCAGCCTCCCACAGTGCTGGGATTACAGGCATGAGCCACCGCATCCAGCCTATTTTTTTTTTTTTTTTTTTTTTTTTTTTTTTTTTTTTTTTTTTTTTTTTTTTTTTGAGACGGAGTCTTGCTCTGCCGCCCAGGCTGGAGTGCAGTGGCCGGCTCTCAGCTCACTGCAAGCTCCGCCTCCCGGGTTCACGCCATTCTCCTGTCTCAGCCTCCCGAGTAGCTGGGACTACAGGCGCCCGCCTCATCGCCCGGCTAGTTTTTTGTATTTTTTAGTAGAGACGGGGTTTCACCGTATTAGCCAGGATGGTCTCGATCTCCTGACCTCATGATCCGCCCGTCTCGGCCTCCCAAAGTGCTGGGATTACAGGCTTGAGCCACCGCGCCCGGCCATCCAGCCTATTTTTTAAAACTCCTATCTGTACCAGACCTTCTACTTTTTTGGAAGCCTTTCCCTATGACTGCCTTCCTGCTGCTTTCCATCTTGCCAGAGCCCAGCTTCCCTCCCTTTGTAGAACTCCTATGTTCAATAAATCATTGCTTCTCAATTTTACTTCCCACTGGAATCACCTGAGAAAGTTTTCACAGTTCCAGTGCCTGGGTTCCATGCCCAGAATTTCTTTTTTTTTCTTTTGTTTCTTTCTTTTTCTTTTCTTTTCTTTTTTTTTTTTTTTGAGACGGAGTCTGGCTCTGTTGCCCAGGCTGGAGTGCAGTGGCGCCATCTCAGCTGACTGCAAGCTCCGCCTCCCGGGTTTACGCCATTCTCCTGCCTCAGCCTCCCGAGTAGCTGGGACTACAGGCACCCGCCACCACGCCTGCCTAATTTCTTATATTTTTAGTAGAGATGGTGTTTCACCATGTTGGCCAGGCTGGTTTCCAACTCCTGACCTCAAGTGATCTGCCCACCTTGGCCTCCCAAAGTGTTGGGATTACAGGTGTGAGCCACTGCACCCAGCCCAGAATTTCTGATTTAATTGTTCTGGGATTTTTGAGGCTCCCTGGGGGATGCTCAGGTACACCCAGGGCTGAGCAGCTTCTCTGCCCGGCTTGCCCTGACCAGGAGTCCCAGGTGTGGGGTGCCTTGCACCTGCCCACATCCCTAGGAGGATTCCAAGATGGCACTACTTCCAGGGTTTAGATACCAGGCAGAGGAGCTTTAGAGGGTCAACCAGGAAATGGGCAGAATTCAAGTTAAGGGGAAGGAGGAATTTCCACCACTCAGCTGGGCGGTCAGGCTGTCCCCAGAGACTCCTGGCTCCCATCAGTGGATGTGCCAGGGTGCCTGTGAAAGGGCAGGAGGTCAGACTAGAAAACATGCCAAGTGCCCCTCCAGCAATCAGATTCTGAAATTCTGCCTAGCAAGGAGCTGTTGCTTTTTTGCCACAACAGCACAACGCCCTGCCCTGGTGTGTGTGTGTGTGTGTGTGTGTGTGTGTGTGTGTGTGTGTGTCTTCTGCCCTATCCAGGCAAGGGGGCCTCTTCACTGGGGTTTACTCCAGGCCTTCTGCTGGTGGCATACAGGGGGGCGAGTGCTGTGTATCAGCTCCCTGAGAGTTTCAGAATGAAATGCTATCCTTGCTTCCTCTTTAGTGTCTTCTTGATTATCCCAACCCCATTTCTTTTGCTTCACTCAGAGCAGAGGTGGGGAGGAAGGAGGCCACTTGGAGCTCAGGACAGGGAGGGTTCTCTAGAGCTAGCTGAATTACTGTGAGGTCTTGAAAAGTGCAGAGATTGAGAGCACAGACTGGTGTTGGACAGCCCAGGTTCAAATCCTGACTTTGGGCAGGTGCAGTGGCTCACGGCTGTAATTCCAGCACTTTGGGAGGCTGAGGCAGGCGGGTCACTTGAGGTCAGGAGTTTGAGATCAGCCTGGCCAATATGGTGAAACCTCGTCTCTACTAAAAATACAAAAATTGGCCAGGCATGGTGGTGCATGCCTATAATCTCAGCTACTTGAGAAGCTGAGGCAGGAGAATCGCTTGAACCTGGGAGGTGGAGGTTGCAGTGAACTGAGATCATGCCATTGCACTCAGCCTGGATGACAGAGCAGGACTCCATCACACACACACACAAAAAAAACAGTTCTGGCCGGGCGCGGTGGCTCACGCCTGTAATCCCAGCACTTTGGGAGGCCGAGGTGGATGTATCACAAAGTCAGGAGATCGAGACCATCCTTGCTAATACGGTGAAACCCTGTCTCTACTAAAAATACAAAAAAATTAGCTGGGTGTGGTGGCGGGCGCCTGTAGTCTCAGCTACTCGGGAGGCTGAGGCAGGAGAACCACGTGAACCCGGGAGGCAGAGCTTGCAGTGAGCTGAGATTGTGCCACTGCACTCCAGCCTGGCGACAGAGCAAGACTCCATCTCAAAAAAAAAAAAAAAAGTCCTGCCTTGCCTGGCTCACTGCCGCTCCCTACCCTCCGCAGAGCAGGCTAGGCACCTTTCCATTGTCCTGCCTGGACACATACATCCCCCTCTCCTGGTGAAAAGATGCCATGACTCATCAGGAACACAAGCATCACCACAGCACCATTTGTTCATTCAACAGATATTGACTGGGTGCATTTTTTTCCTAAGGTTGCTATAATAAAGTGCCCCTGAGTGGTTTAGAACAATGGAAATGTATTGTTTCAGTTTTGGAGGCCAGAAGTCTGAAATCAAGGTGTTGGTAGGGCCACACTTTGTTTAAAGCCAGTAGGAGAAAGATCCTTCCTTGTCTCTTTATTTTTATGTATAGAAACGGGGTATTGCTATAATGCCCAGGCTGGTCTGGAACTCCGGGCCTCAAGTAATCCTCCCACCTTGGCCTGTCAACAAGCTGGGATTACAGGCATGAGCCACTGCAACTGGCCTTCCTTGCCATTTTTTTTTTCTTTTTTTTTTTTGAGACGGAGTCTCGCCCTGTCACCCAGGCTGGTGTGCAGTGGTGCTATCTCGGCTCACCGCAAGCTCCACCTCCTGGGTTCAAGTGATTCTCCTGCTTCAGCCTCCCCAGTAGGTAGGATTACAGGCACACACCACCATACCCAGCTAATTTTTGTATTTTTAGTAGAGACAGGGTTTCTCCATGTTGGCCAGGCTGGTCTCAAACTCCTGACCTCAGGTGATCCTCCTGCCTTGGCCTCCCAAAGTGCTGGGATTACAGATGTGAGCCACCATACCCGGCCAGTAGTCTTATTTTTAAACAATAACTATCATTTATGAAGCACTTTGGAATATTCAAAGTGCTTTCATTAATGAGTTTATTTTTTGTTTATTATTATTATTTTTTGAGATGGAGTCTCATTCTATCTCCGAGGCTGGAGCACTGTGGCACGATCTCGGCTCACTGCAACCTCTGCCTCCCGGGTTCAAGTGATTCTCCTGCCTCAGCCTCCCGAGTAGCTGGGACTACAGGTACCTGCCACCACACCCAGGCATTTTTTTATATTTTTAGTAGAGACCGGGTTTCACCGTGTTAACCAGGCTGGTCTTGATCTCCTAACCTTGTGATCCGCCTGCCTTGGCCTCCCAAAGTGCTGGGATTACAGGCGTCAGCGACTGCGCCCGGGCCATATGAGTTTATTTGGGTGACATGGTGAGATCCATTTCACGAGTGGGAAGACCGTCTTTTGGAGATCTGAAATTACTTGTTTAGGGTCAAGTGACTTATAAGTAGTAACACAAGCAATAACAATATCTCCAGCCCTTGTTCAATGCCAACCATTGTGGTATGGCTTGAATGTCCTCTCCAAAACTAGTGTTAGGGTGTAATTACCATTGTGACTTTTTTTTTTTTTTTGAGATAAGAGTTTTGCTCTTGTCACCCAGGCTGGAGTGCAATGCTACAGTCTTGGCTCGCGGCAACCTCTGCCTCCCAGGTTCAAGCAATTCTCCTGCCTCAGCCTTCCAAGTAGCTGGGATTACAGGCATGTACCAACACGCCCGGCTAATTTTTGTATTTTTAGTGGAGACCAGGTTTCATCACGTTGGCCAGGCTAGTCTGGAACTCCTGACCTCAGATGATCCGCCCGCCTCGGCCTCTCAAAGTGCTGGGATTACAGGGGTGAGCCACCGTGCCCGGCTCATTGTGACAACATTAAGAAGTGAGACATTTGGCCAGGTGCGGTGGCTCACGCCTGTGATTCCAGCACTTTGGAAGGCTAAGGCGGGGGGATCATGAGGTCTGGAGTTGGAGACCATCCTGGCCAACATGGTGAAACCCGTCTCTACTAAAAAAATAAAAAATGAGCCAGGTGTGGTGGCACGTGCCTGTAGTCCCAGCTACTCAAGAGGCTGAGGCAGGAAAATCACTTGAACCCGGGAGGCGGAGGTTACAGTGAGCCCAGATTGCACCACTGCACTCCAGCCTGCCGCCAGAGAGAGACTCTGTCTCAAAAAAAAAAAAAAAAAAAAAAAAAGCAGTGAGACATTTAAGAGAGGATTAGGTCATGGGGGCTCTGCCCTCATGAATGGATCAATGCCGCTATTGAGGAAGTGTGTCAGTTGTGGGATTGGGTCCTGATAAAAGGATAAGTTTGGCAGATTTCCTCTCTCAGTCTTGCATACTTCCATCATGATGCAGCAAGGAGGCCCTCATCAGACGGGGCCCCTTGATCTTGGACTTCTCGCCCTCCAGAACCATAAGCCAAATAAATCTCTTTTTAAAAAATAAATTACCTAGTCAGTAGTTTTTTATGCTTATTTGATGCTTATTTTTTATGCTTATTTTTATGCTTATATCTTATTTGATCCCCATAAGCATTTTGCAGGATAAATAAATTGAAGTAAGGTGTCCAAAGTCACATCGTTAATAACAGGTCACATCCGGACTGGGTGTGGTGGCTCATACTTGTAATCTTAGCACTTTGGGAGGCTGAAGTGGGAGAATCACTTGAGTTCTGGAGTTGGAGACCAGCCTGAGCAACATAGTGAGACCTTGTCTCAATTAAAAAAAAAAAAGTCATATCAGGACTTGAGCCCAGGCAGCCCAGTTGCAGCATCCAGCTCAGCCACCCCATGTTGCTCATTACATCAAGATACAGCCTCGGCTGGGCGTGGTAGCTCATGCCTGTAATCCCAGCACTTTGGGAGGTTGAGGCAGGCAGATCACAAGGTCAGGAGTTTGAGACTAGCTTGGCCAATATGGTGAAACCCCGTCTCTACTAAAAATACAAAAATTAGCCGGGCGTGGTGGTGGGAGCCTGTAGTCCCAGCTACTTGGGAGGCTGAGGCAGGAGAATTGCTGGAACCAGGGAGGCAGAGGTTGCAGTGAGTCGAGATTGCACCATTGCACTCCAGCCTGGGCGACAGACGACATCTCAAAAAAGAAAAAAAAAAAAAAAAAAAAAAACAGCCTCAGGTCTCTATTGCTGCCCTCTGCTCTACACCAGCAGGTCAAACCTTAATGTCCCCTCCATGCCTAGCAGAGAGCCACCTCTTTGCTCTTCCTTATCAACTGCATCAATTGCTACCTTCTATCTTCCTTTTTTCTTCTACCTTCCCTTTATTTTTTCATAGAGATGGGGTCTTGCTGTGTTGCCCAGGCTGGTCTCAAACTTCTGGCCTCAATAGATTCTCCCGCCTTGGCTTCCCAAGGTGCTGAGATTACTGGTGTGAGCCACTGTGCCCAACCCCTTCTCCCTTTCTCCCTTCCCCTTCCTTCTTCCCTCCTCTTCCCCCCTCTTCCCCTCTTACTCTGGACAGAGTTTCTTTTTTTTTTTTAGATGGAGTTTTGCTCTGTCACCCAGGCTGGAGTTCAGTGGCACTGTCTTGGCTCACTGCAAACTCCGCCTCCCAGGTTCAAGCAATTCTCCTGCCTCAGCCTCTCAAGTAGCTGGGATTACAGGCCTGCAATACAACACCTGGCTAATTTTTTTTTTTTTTTTTGAGATGGAGTCTCGCTCTGTCACCCAGGCTGGAGTGCAGTGGCGCGATCTCAGCTCACTGCAAGCTCTAACTCCCGGGTTCATGCCATTCTCCTGCCTCAGCCTCCTGAGTAGCTGGGACTACAGTCGCTTGCCCCCACGCCCAGCTAATTTTTTGTATTTTTGGTAGAGATGGGGTTTCACCATGTTAGCCAGGATGGTCTCAATCTCCTGACCTCGTGATCTGCCCTCCTCGGCCTCCAAAAGTGCTGGGATTACAAGCGTGAAGCCACTGTGCCCAGCCACCTGACTAATTTTTGTATTTGTATTTTTTAATTTTTTGAGATGGAGTCTAGCTCTGTCACCCAGGCTGGAATGCAGTGGTACGATCTTGCAACCTCTGTCTCCCGGGTTCAAGTGATTCTCCTGCCTCAGCCTCCCAAGTATCTGGGACTACAGGCACATGCCACCACACCCAGTTAAGTTTTTATATTTTTGGTAGAGCCAGGATTTCACCATGTTGGCCAGGCTGGTCTTGAACTCCTGACCTCAAGTGATCTGCCCATCTCGGCCTCCCAAAGTGCTGGGATTATAGGCATGAACAACCCCTCCCGGCCGAGTTACTTATCAAATGTTTAATTTAGTATATGATATTTTAGTCATAAAATATTATACGATATTTTAGGCTGGGCATGGTGACTCAAGCCTGTAATCCCCGCACTTTGGGAGGCCGAGGTGGGTGGATTACCTGAGGTCGGGATTGGAGACCAGCCTGACCAAAATGGTGAAACCCTGTCTCTACTAAAAATACAAAGATAGCCGGGTGTGGTGGCGCATGCCTGTAATCCCAGCTATTGGGGAGGCTGAGGCAGGATAATGGCTTGGACCTGGGAAGCAGAGGTTGTAGTGTGCTGAAATCGTGGCATTGTACTCCAGCCTGGGCAACAAGAGTGAAACTCCGTCTCAAACAAACAAGCAAAAAAACAAAATATACAATAAAATATACAATATTTTATACAATATTTTATATTTATGGCTAAAATATTGACGGGGTTTTGCCATGTTGCCCAGCAAAACCCCGTCTCTACTAAAACACCTATGTACCCATCACCTGGTTTAAGAACTATCAACTCTTAATGTGTGGGAAGCATTTAATGCTGTGTAGGAAGAAAAAAAGTTGCAACATTGTGGTGATTGCTGACGCCCTAGCATTATTCTGCTCTCTAATTGCACTCTCCCTCCTAGAGGTAATTGGGATCCTAGCTTGGTGACAATCATTTCCATGCATCTTTAGAAACACAGTTGCTTTTGACTGACAATAAGGGAATTTCGAGCTTGATTCTTGACAAGGAAACATAGCACAAGGTAGGTCTAAAGATGGAGGTGTAGCTTGAATGGAATCTCTTTTGGAAATATATTATGATGAAATATTTCAGACACAGAAAGGCATATATGGAATAATAGAATGAACCTCTTGCTTAGGAAGTAAAACATTAAAAATACTACCCTCCCCTCCTCAAAATAGTCCCCAGGGTTTTCCCCCCGATTGCATCCTTCTTCCTTTTTTTTTGCTCTTTTTTGCCCAGGCTGGAGTGCAATGGCACAATCTTGGCTCACCGCAACCTCCACCTCCCCGGTTCAAGTGATTCCTCTGCTTCAGCCTCCCGAGTAGCTGGGATTACAGGCATGCACCACCATGCCTGGCTAATTTTGCATTTTCAGTAGACGGAGTTTCTCCATGTTGGTCAGGCTGGTCTTGAACTCCCGACCTCAGGTGATCCTCCTGCCTCAGCCTCCCAAAGTGCTGGGATTATAGGCATGAGCCACCATGCCCAGCCTTTTTTTTTTTTTTTTGAGAAGGAGTCTCACGCTGTTGTCTAGGCTGGGGTGCAGTGGCGCAATCTCAGCTCACTGCAACCTTTGCCTCCTGGGTTCAAACGATTCTCCTTCCTCAGCCTCCCGAGTAGCTGGGATTACCTGCGTGTGCCACCACACCCTGCTAACTTCGGTATTTTTAATAGAGACAGGGTTTCTCCATGTTGGCCAGGCTGGTCTCGAACTCTTGACCTCAGGTGATCCGCCTGCCTCGGCCTCCCAAAGTGCTGGGATTACAGGCATGAGTCACCCTGCCCGGCCATATATATATATTTTTAGTAGACACAATGTTGGCCAGGCTGGTCTTGAACTCCTGACCTCAGGTGATCCGCCAGCCTCGGACTCCCAAAGTGCTGAGATTATAGGCGTGAGCCACCATGCCCGGCCTGATTTCATCCTTCTAGATGAACTGCCCTTCTGAATTTGGGGCTTATCATTTTGACCTGGATCTTGGGAGAGGAGCAGCGGTTTGGGGTCAAGTAGGTGTAGGAAGGGGAGTCACCAACAGAACAGCAGGGTAAAGACCTAGGGGAATGAGTTTGGGGGGCAGGTGTTGGCATGGCTGGTAAGCTGGGTACCTGTTGGGGAGGGGCTGGGACAGGTAAGTAGCTAGCCCCATTCTCCTCTGGGCTCTGGTTTCCGTATTTCCCTCTGTCATTGTCCTAATCACACAGACTCTTAATGATCTGTTAGCTTGACTCCAAGATCCTGAGGGTAGGGAACCTCTTGGTCATTGTCACCCCAGTGGCTGACACAGTGGCACAAATGACTTTTTGTTAAATACTAAATTGATCCACGAACGAATGAGTAACTGACTGATTTCAGCCTGCCTGGTGAGGGAGTTGCTGGTAGCAAGAGGACAGTCTGAGCGCAAAGTGAACGAGAGCATTTTTGAAGAGAATTGTCATTTTATTACCATTCAGTACAGTAACACCTCTGCCTTCATCAGTGTGGCCTAGTAGAGACCTTGCTTGAATGTGTATCAGTCAGGGTGAGAAATCTGCTGTGCGGGCAGGTGTGCGATGATGCAGTAACCAGATGGGCTTCTTGCAGCTTCAACCACCGCCAGCGTCATTCACTACCCTTGAAACTATCAGCTTTGATTGGAGTTAAAGGAATAATCAGTCTCCCACAGAAGTAGGACCTATTTCTCTTCCTTCAAAATAATCCTCAAAGCCTGTGAATCTCTCCAGTGTGCCTATTATGTGGTTAGCTCTGCTCATGGCTGCAGAGGCAGCTCGTTTTGCATTCCTAGAAGCCCCTCTCAGGGCTGGGCATGCTTCAGTGGGTTTTGAGTGGTGAGAATTGCTTTTCTCAGAGGCTGCATTCCACATGAGGCCTAATAAACAAATAACACGCATCTGCAATTAGTGGCATCTCTGCACGCAGACTTAATGTGCTGAAGGCTGTTTGTTGATTTTCGTGCACTGTTCAAAGCGATGCCACAAGCTGTTTGGGCCAGTCTTTGGCTTAGAGAGCCCCTTCTTCCATTTTGTCCCATGAAAAGGACAAAGCAGTGATATAAAAGAGCCCAATAGGTTGAGTTACATCTATCACATAGGCAAATCTGAAAAGGTTTCCAATAAAGATCAAATTATTAAAAGATTTGGCTGGGCGTGTTGGCTCACACCTGTAATCCTAGCACTTTGGGAGGCCAAGGCGGGCAGATCATGAGGTCAGGAGATCGAGACCATCCTGGCCAACATGGAGAAACCCCGTCTCTACTAAAAATACAAAAATTAGCTGAGTGTGGTGGTGCGTGCCTGTAGTCCCAACCACTCGGGAGGCTGAGGCCGGAGAATCGCTTGAACCTGGGAGTCGTAGGTTGCAGTGAGCAGAGATCGTGCCACTGCACTCCAGCCTGGTGACAGAGAGAGTCTGAGTCTCAAAAAAATAAAGAAAGAAAGAAATTTGAGTAGTATTTATCCATAGAAATTTGGGGCCACCTGATTCTGAATTTGCAGGTTTTTTTTTTTTTTTTTTTTTTTTCCAGACAGGATCTCACTCTGTTGCCCAGGCTGGAGTGCAGTGGCGCCATCACGGCTCACTGCAACCTCTGCCTCCCGAGTGCAAGTGATTCTCCTGCTCCAGTCTCCTGAGTAGCTGGGATTATAGATATCCATCACCACACCCAGCTAATTTTTGTATTTTTAGTAGAGACGGGGTTTTGCCATATTGGCCAGGCTGGTCTTGAACTCCTGACCTCAAGTGATCCACCTGCCTCGGCCTCCCAAAGTGCTGGGATTACAAGCATGAGCCACTGCGCCCGGCACCGAATTTGCAGAGTTCTGATTAATGAAGTTTTGTTCTTTCACTGTGCCCTGTAATTCAGTAATTCTGTCATTCAGTTCAGATACAGATAGTGCTGAGTCAGGGTGGGGTTTCTACTATTGCTGCCCCTCTCCAGTCACCCCCCGTTTGCAGAAGCGTAGGGAATGCCCTGGACTTGGGATTTGGCATAGGAGGGTCTGGCATCAAACCCTGGTTCTGAGGCTTTACTGGCCAAGTGATCAAGTGATCTTTCATTCAACAAGCACTTGTTGAGTGCCAGCACTGGGTTAGCGCTGGAAAGACAAAGATAAATAAACCACAATTTCCTCTCTTCCTCCTTTTCTTTTCTTTTCTCTTTCCTTTTTTTTTTTTCTCTCTCTCTCTCTTTATTTTACTGAGGAGTTCTTTTAACTATGTCAATCAGAAAAATATAAAGTATTCAGAATAATAAAATGAACACCCATGATAAGAACCATCCTGCTTAAGAAATAAAGCAGCTGAGTGCAGTGACTCACGCCTGTAATCCCAGG
This sequence comes from Rhinopithecus roxellana, assembly GCF_007565055.1. NCBI lineage: Eukaryota > Metazoa > Chordata > Mammalia > Primates > Cercopithecidae > Rhinopithecus > Rhinopithecus roxellana. The sequence goes on from NC_044567.1 coordinate 73,165,964, forward strand.
ATTTTGGGAGGCTGAGGTGGGCAGATCATGAGGTCAGGAGATTGAGACCATCCTGGCCAACATGGTGAAACCCTGTCTCTACTAAAAGTACAAAAATTAGCTGGGCGTGATGGCATACGCCTGTTGTCCCAGCTACTCAGGAGGCTGAGGAAGGAGAATCACTTGAACCGGGGAGGCAGAGACTGCAGTGAGCTGAGATCGCGCCACTGCACTCCAGCTTGAGTGACAGAGTGAGACTCTGTCTCAAAAAAATAAAAAATAAAAATAAATAAAGCCAGAAATACTTCTTTTTCTTCTTCTTCTTATTATTATTATTTGAGACGGAGTCTCACTCTGTCGCCCAGGCTGGAGTGCAGTGGCGTGATCTCAGCTTACTGCAACCTCCGCCTCCTGGGTTCACGCCATTCTCCTGCCTCAGCCTCCTGAGTAGCTGGGATTACAGGCGTGTGCCACCACACCCGGCTAATTTTTTGTATTTTTAGTAGATACGGGGTTTCACCGTGTTAGCCATTATGGTCTTGATCTCCTGACCTCTTGATCCGCCTGCCTCAGCCTCCCAAAGTGCTGAGATTACAGGTGTGAGCCACTACGCCTGGACAATTTTTAAATTTTTTGTAGAGATGGGGTGTCACTATGTTGTCCAGGCTGGAGTCAAATTCCTGACCTCAAGTGATCCTCCTACCTCAGCCTCCCAAAATGCTGGGATTATAGACAAGAGTCACCACTCCCAGCCTAGAAAAACTTCTGAAACTTTTTCCTTTCTGCATATCTCAGTCCCTTCTCTCCCACTGAAAGAAAATCTCTGTTATGAATTCAGTGTTATCCCTCCTCTGCTTTTTTTTTTTTTTTTTTTTTTTTTGAGACGAAGTCTCACTCTGTCACTCAGGCTGGAGTGCAGTGGTGCAATCTCTGCTCACGTGAACCTCTGCCTCCCAGATTCAAATTATTCTCCTGCCTCAGCCTCCCAAGTAGCTGGGATTACAGGTACCCGCCACCATACCCAGCTAATTTTTGTATCTGTAGTAGAGACGGGGTTTCACCATATCTCACACTCCTGGCCTCAGGTGAACCACCCACTTCGTGGGATTACAGGCATGAGCACTTGGTCCACTGCATGTCTTTTATTTGTACTACCTAGGTATGCATGTTTAAATAATATGTAGTCTTAAGCACTTTAAAAATTTCTGTGAATCATACTGCCAAAATCTCATAACTTGCTGCTTACTTAAAACGTTTTAAGATTTATTTATGTGGGCTGGGCATAGTGGCTCACGCCTGTAATCCCAGCACTTTGGGAGGCCAAGGAGAGTGGATCACCTGAGGTCGGGAGTTAGAGACCACCCTGGCCAACATGGCGAAACCCCATCTCTACTAAAAATACAAAAATTATCCGGGTGTGGTGGCACGTGCCTGTAGTCCCAGCTACTTGGGAGGCTGAAACAGGAGGATCGCTTGAACCTGGGAGGCGGAGGTTGCAGTGAGCCAAGATCGCACCACAGCACTTCAGCCTGGGTGACAAAGGGAAACTCCGTCTCAAAAAAAAAAAAAAAAAAAAAGAAAATATTTATGTGATACATGTAGCTTAATTCATTTGTCTTTGTTCTTTGTCTGTTTTTGTATTAAGGGTAATTTTTTAATGGAAGTATGTAATATTTATACAAAAGAGTAGATAAATAGTAAGTGTACAGCTTAATGAATTTTCATAGTCAACACACCTGTGTAACCACACCCAGTGAAGAAACAACTGTCCAGGAATGGTGGCTCATGCCTGTAGTCCCACCACTTTTTGGGGACCAAGGCAGGCAGATCACTTGAGCCCAGGAGTTTGAGACCAGCCTGGGCAACATGGAGAAACCCTGTCTCTACTGAAAATACAAAAAATTAGCCGGGCACAGTGGCACGTGCCTGTGGTCCCAGCTGCTTGGGAGGCTGAGGTGGGAGGATTGCTTGAGTCTGGGAGGCAGAGGCTGCAATGAGCTGAGGTCTGGCCATAGCACTCCAGCCTGGGCAACAGAGTGAGACTTTGTCTCACAAAAGAAACAACAAAAGAAGAGAAACAATTCTATCTGTACCCAGAACCATCCAAGCCCTGTTTTTTCTTTCTTTCTTTCTTTTTTTTTTAAGTAGCACGATAACGTTTATTTATTTATTTATTATACTTTAAGTTCTAGGGTACATGTGCACAACGTGCAGGTTTGTTACATATGTATACATGTGCCATGTTGGTGTGCTGCACCCATTAACTCGTCATTTACATTAGGTATATCTCCTAATGCTCTCCCTCCCCCCTTCCACCACCCCATGACAGGCCCCAGTGTGTGATGTTCCCCATCCTGTGTCCAAGTGATCTCATTGTTCAATTCCCACCCATGAGTGAGAACATGCAGTGTTTGGTTTTCTGTTCTTGCGAGAGTTTGCTGAGAATGATGGTTTCCAGCTGCATCCATGTCCCTACAAAGGACACGAACTCATCCTTTTTTATGGCTGCATAGTATTCCATGGTGTATATGTGCCACATTTTCTTAATCCAGTCTGTCACTGATGGACATTTGGGTTGATTCCAAGTCTTTGCTATTGTGAATAGTGCCGCAATAAACATACGTGTGTATGTGTCTTTATAGCAGCATGATTTATAATCCTTTGGGTATATACCCAGTACTGGGATGGCTGGGTCAAATGGTATTTCTAGTTCTAGATCCTTGAGGAATCACCACACTGTTTTCCACAATGGTTGAACTAGTTTACAGTCCCACCAACAGTGTAAAAGTGTTCCTATTTCTCCACATCCTCTCCAGCACCTGCTGTTTTCCTGATTTTTTTCTGATCGCCATTCTAACTGGTGTGAGATGGTATCTCATTGTGGTTTTGATTTGCATTTCTCTGATGGCGAGTGATGATGAGCATTTTTTCATGTGTCTGTTGGCTGTATAAATGTCTTCTTTTGAGAAGTGTCTGTTCATATCCTTTGCCCACTTTTTGATGGGGTTGTTTTTTTCTTGTAAATTTGTTTGAGTTCTTTGTAGGTTCTGAATATTAGCCCTTTGTCAGATGAGTAGATTGCAAAAATTTTCTCCCATTCTGTAGGTTTCCTGTTCACTCTGATCGTAGTTTCTTTTGCTGTGCAGAAGCTCTTCAGTTCCCATTTGTCAATTTTGGCTTTTGTTGCCGTTGCTTTTGGTGTTTTAGACATGAAGTCCTTGCCCATGCCTATGTCCTGAATGGTATTACCTAGGTTTTCATCTAGGGTTTTTATGGTTTTAGCCCTGTTTTCTTATTGTTGTTTTTTCGTTTGTTTTGTTTTTTGAGACAGAGTCTAGCTCTGTCACCCAGGCTGGAGTGCAATCGCACGATCTCAGCTCTCGGCTCACTATAACCTCTGCCTCCTGGGTTTAAGAGATTCTCCCACCTCAGCCTCCTGAGTAGCTGGGACTACAGGTGTGCACCACCACGCCCAGCTCATTTTTGTGTTTTTGGTAGAGACAGGGTTTCGCCATGTTGACCAGGCTGGCCTCGAACTCCTAACGTCAGGTGGTCTGCCTGCTTAATCCCAAAGTGCTGGGATTACAGGCATAAGTCAGTACGCCCAGCCCCAAGCCCTGTTTTTAATAACTGTTCCCCCAGGGTAACCTCCATCCTGACCCCTAAAGTAGATTAGTTGGCTGTTTTGGAATTTTCTATGAAAATAAACATGATACATGTACCTCTTCGGTGCTCAGTTTCTTTCCTTCAACATTATATCTGTGAGATTTATCCATGTGGTTATGAGCAGTAGCTGTTCATTCTTTTTCATTGCTGTATAGTATTCCATTGAATTAATATACTGAAATGCCTTCATTCATTCTGCTGCTGCTGGACATTTGGGTTGCTTCCAGTTTGGGGTAATTATGTATGATTAGTGCTTCTATGAAAATTATTTTACATGTCTTTTGGTACACATGTGCATGCATTCCTCTTGAGTTTTATATCTAGGATTGGAGTTGCTGGGTCACACTATATGAGTATACTCATTTTTAACAGAAAATGCTAAATGGTTTTCCACCCTCACCAGTTGAGTATGAGAACTCCTTTGCTCCACGTACTTGGCCCACACTTGGTGTTGACTGCTTTTTTCATTTTAGCAATTCTAGTGGGGATGGACTTCCTTGTTTTGCTTTGTTTTGCTTGTTTTGAGATGGAGTTTCGCTCTTGTTGCCCAGGTTGGAGTGCAATGGCACAATCTCAGCTCATAGCAATCTCTGCCTTCCAGGTTCAAGCGATTCTCCTGCCTCAGCCTTCCCAGTAGCTGGGATTACAGGCATGCACCACCACGCCCAGCTAATTTTGTATTTTTAGTAGAGACGGGGTTTCTCCATATTGGTCAGGCTGGTCTGGAACTCCTGACCTCAGGTGATCTGCCCTCCTTGGCCTCCCAAAGTGCTGGGATTACAGGGGTGAGCCACCACTCCCGGCCCAACTTCCCTGTTTTAAGTTAAATTTATTGTGCTAAGCATTTTACATGCACTTTTTTTTTTTTTTTTTTTTTTTTTTTTTTTTTTTTTTTTGAGACTGAGTCTTGCTCTGTTGCCCAGGCTGGAGTGCAGTGGCATGATTTCGGCTCACTGCAACCTCTGCCTCCTGGGTTCAAGTTATTGTCATGCCTCATCCTCCTGAGAGTTGGGATTACAGGTACATGTCACTGGTGATGCCTGGCTAATTTCTGTATTTCTAGTAGACAGGGTTTCACCATGTTGACCAGGCTGGTCTCGAACTCCTGACCTCAAGCAATCTGCCAGCCTTGACCTCCCAAAGGGCTGGGATTACAGGCATGAGCCACCATGCCAGGTCTTTATATCATCTTCTTATTTTACCTGCATATCAACTCCATGGGAAGGTATTGCTGTTAACCCTGTTTTACAGATGGGAAACTGAACTTAAAGTTAGGGAACTTCAAGGCCACATAGTGAGAGCTAGTGCAGAACCTCCAGGCTTTACTGTCCCTCGTTGCTGTGGTCTGGCGCTGTCTGGTAGTGATGGGGGGGGGGTTGCCGAAGACAAATCATTGGAAGCCGATGACACAAATACAGTAACTGGGATATTATTCGAGGTGCACTGGGGGCCTCAAAGCCGAATGAGATGAATTCCACTGCAGGGGCTGGAAGGAGTCACAGAGAAGGCCTGGACTGAACTGGATCTTCAGACAAATGTAGAGCGATGGTACCCACCTCTGATGGTCCTAGTGAGGATTTAAGCTGCTTTAAGCATTAGGTAAAGCTCCTGGCACTCGCACGTAGCGGGTGCCTAGTGAAGGGCTGTTGAAGGAGTTAGTGAACGCATGTAGGATCGGGAGACCTACGCACCGTTATGGTCCTTCCTGGAGCCAGGGGATGGACAAAATGACGTCTCTAGGCCTCTTTCATCCTGAGTTTGAGTAGGTCAGGGGAGAGCCTAGGGTAAAGGGCCAGCTCCACTAGCCCAGGCAGGGAATGACTCCCCCTCCCCAGCCCCTACGACTGCAGAAGGGCGGCGAGAGCAACTCCTTTCTAGACAGGGAACAAATAATGTCACAGGGCATTGTCTGCGCCGCTCCCCAGCACCCTGTCACCTCTTCTCCAGCTCTACCCTGAGCTCTGGATCCAGCAGAAGGAACTGGAGTCTAGGACCCACAACTCCCAGAAAAAGGCCCAGGCAGGGGGATGGGCTGGGGAGGTGTGTATTTGTTTTGAAAGCCTGTTTTGGGTGGAGGAGGAGGAGGAGGAGGAGGAGTTGTTAGGGAGATGGGGTGGAGGAGAGGGGGAGGATTCATTTGCAGCTTAGATTTTAGGGCCAAGGATTGAAGCCTCTTCCTGCCCTCCTCCCCTCCTCCACTTGGCGTCATCCCAAGGAGTTGCCTTGGGGCTTCCGTGATGGCGGCGGGAATGCGGGGAAGCTGTGGGCCTGGGAGCCCGAGGCGAGATGGGGGCAAAGAGAAGTGAGGCTGCTCACAGACCCTGGCGGGCTGTGTTCTGGAAGAAAACCATGGGCTCACCAGCTCCAGGGCCCGACTGAGCCTCAGCCAGGTTCTGCCAGAGCTGGCTCAACAGCGGCACCTGCCGGCTGGGGCCCTCTCTGAGGGGCAGGGCTCCTCCACCGCCCTGGGAGCCCCGCGGGTGAGTCACTCCTGGCTCGGTGGCCTCCCCAGCTGTCAGATCAGAAAATGTTGTGAGCTGAGGAATGTTCCGAAGCGGAGGGCCTCTGCCCTTCTGGCCGCCATCTGTGCCCCTAACACTACCCTATTCACCCGGGACACTGACCGAGGGCCAGGGCCGGGGAAAAAGAGTAGGATGAAGGCCACTCACTTTAGGGAGGTCCTGGTTTGGGTAGTTAATTTTTTTTTTTTTTTTTAATTTGGAAATACATTTTTTTTTTTTTTTGAGATGGAGTCTCGCTCTGTCGCCCAGGCTGGAGTGCAGTGGCCGGATCTCAGCTCACTGCAAGCTCCGCCTCCCGGGTTCACGCCATTCTCCTGCCTCAGCCTCCTGAGAAACTGGGACTACAGGCGCCCACCACTTCGCCCGGCTAGTTTTTTGTATTTTTTTTTTTTTTTTTTTTTTAGTAGAGACAGGGTTTCACTGTGTTAGCCCGGATGGTCTCGATCTCCTGACCTCGTGATCCGCCCGTCTCGGCCTCCCAAAGTGCTGGGATTGCAGGCTGGAGCCACCGCGCCCGGCCTAATTTGGAAATACTTTAAAGCTTACAAAAGAGCTTCAAGAATGATACAAAGATTCTTCATCCCTTACCTAGATTTATCAGCTGATAAAATTTTGCCCCATTTGCTTTCTTTCTCTCTTTGTATATGCAGTAGATAAAAACGTAGTTTTAGTTAGTTGAACGTGCGGGACAGGAAAATGAAAAATAAAAAATTAACAAAACAACATAGTTTTAGGCCAGTAGCAGTGGCCCACGCCTGTAATCCCAGCACTTTGGGAAGCCAAGGCAGGAGAATCACTTAAACCCAGAAGTTTGAGACCAGCCTGAGCAACATAGTGAGACCCCGTCTCTACAAAAAAATAAACAAAATTAGCCAGCTGTAGTGATGTGTACCTGTAGTCCCAATACTCAAGAGGCTGAGGTGGGAGGGTCGCTTGAGCCAGGGAGATTGAGGCTACAGTGAGCTGTGATTGCACCACTGCACTGCAGCCTCGGTGACAAAGTGTGGCCTTGTCTCAAAAAACGAAAAACAATAAAACCATAAAAACGTAGTTTTTTTTTTTTTTTGTATATTAACTGAACTGAAAGTGGCAGCCATCGTGCCCCTTTGCCCCCAGATACTTCAGTGGGTATTACCTAAAAACAAGGATATTTTCTTGCATTACCACAGTTCAGTGAAATTTAACATCAATACAATAATTTACTGTCTATATATCAATTTTTATCAATAACGATCCTTTAGAATATTTTTTCCCTCTAGTATAAGATCCAGATCAGGATCACACATTGCATTTAATTTGCTTCCTCTTCTCCCTTTTTTTTTTTTGTTTGTTTGAGATAATGTCTCACTGTGTTACCCAGGCTGGGTGCAGTTTCATGATATTGGCTCACTGCAGCCTCTACTTCCTGGGCTCAAGAGATCCTCTCACCTCAGCCTCCTGAGTAGCTGGGACTATAGCCACGTGCCACCACACCTGGCTAATTTTTATTTTCTTCTTTTAGAAATCAGGTCTTGGCCAAGCACGATGGCTCACGCCTATAATCCCAGCACTTTGGGAGGCCAAGGCAGGCAGATCACGAGGTCGGATGATCGAGACCATCCTGGCTAATATGGTGAAACCGTGTCTCCACTAAAAATACAAAAAATTAGCTGGGCGTAGTGGTGGGCGCCTGTAGTCTCAGCTACTCGGGAGGCCGTGGCAAGAGAATGGCGTGAACCTGGAAGACGGAGCTTGCAGTAAGCTGAGATCATGCCACTGAACTCCAGCCTGGGTGACAGAGGGTGAGTCCGTCTCAAAAAAAAAAAAAAAAAAAGAAAAGAAATGAGGTCTCACTATGCTGCCCAGGCTGATCCACCCACCTCTGCCTCCCAAAGTGCTGGGATTACAGGCGTGAACCACTGTGTCCGGCCATTTTTCTTTCTTTCTTTTTTTTTTTTTTTTTGAGACACAGTCTCGCTCTGTCACCAGGCAGGAGTGCAGTGGCGTGATCTTGGCTCACTGCAACCTCCACCTCTTGGGTTCAAGCAATTCTCCTGCCTCAGCCTCCTGAGTAGCTGGGATTACAGGCACTTGCCCCCATGTCCAGCTAATTTTTGTATTTTTAGTAGCGATGGGGTTTCATCATGTTGGCCAGGATGGTCTCAATCTCCTGACCTCATGATCTGCCCTCTTCGGCCTCCCAAAGTGCTGAAATTACAGGCATGAGCCACCATGCCTGGCCATTTTTCTATTTTTCGAAAAAAGTGGGGTCTCCCTATGCTGGTCTTGAACTCCTGGGCTCAAGCAATCCTCTTGCCTCAGCCCCCAAAGTGCTGGGATTTCAGGCGTGAGCCACCACACCCAGATATTTAGGCTTCTTTATTTTTATTTTTTTATTTTTTGAGACCAAGTTTTGCTCTTGTTTCCCAGGCTGGAGTGCAGTGGTGCGATCTCGGTTCAGCTGGGTTCAAGTGATTCTCCTGCCTCAGCCACCCAAGTAGCTGGGATTACAGGCTCATGCCACCACACCCAGCTAATTTTTGTACTTTTAGTAGAGACAGGGTTTCGCCATATTGACCAGGCTGGTCTTGAACTTCTGACTTCAGGCCATCTGGCTATCTGAGCCTCCCAAAGTGTTGGGATTACACTGCAAGCTCCGCCTCCCGGGTTCACGCCATTCTCCTGCCTCAGCCTCCTGAGTAGCTGGGACTACAGGCGCCCGCCACCTCGCCCGGCTAGTTTTTTTGTATTTTTTAGTAGAGACGGGGTTTCACCATGTTAGCCAGGATGGTCTCGATCTCCTGACCTCGTGATCCGCCCGTCTCGGCCTCCCAAAGTGCTGGGATTACAGGCTTGAGCCACCGCGCCCGGCCTCATCTTTCATGACATTTTTTTCAGAGTAGGACTCCCCCACACATTTTTCCTTTTAATCGAATGTACCTTATTTGCGGTTTGTCTGGTATTTTCTTATGGATAGATTCAGGCTATGTCTCCCTGGTGCAAATATAAGCAATATTATATTGTTTGAGTGGAGTTCTCCACTTTAAGGGATTCATGGAACTTCTGAACCTCTGAAGTTGATTAACCCCTGAGTTGTCTGTCAAAAAAAATCAGATTTTCTTTTTTTTTTTTTTTTTTTTTTTTTTTGAGACGGAGTCTTGCTCTGTCCCCCAGGCTGGAGCGCAGTGGCCGGATCTCAGCTCACTGCAAGCTCCGCCTCCCGGGTTCACGCCATTCTCCCGCCTCAGCCTCCCGAGTAGCTGGGACTACAGGCGCCCACCACCACGCCCGGCTAGTTTTTTTTTGTATTTTTTTTAGTAGAGACGGGGTTTCACCGTGTTAGCCAGGATGGTCTCGATCTCCTGACCTCGTGATCCGCCCGTCTCGGCCTCCCAAAGTGCTGGGATTACAGGCTTGAGCCACCGCGCCCGGCCAAAAAATCAGATTTTCAAAACAAGTTAAGAAGGACATCATTAATTATGCATGTGTTATCTCTGCTGATGGCTGGCTAGGCTCTGCCTTCTCTCTCTCCCTTCCCCTCTGACGACCAAACTTGCCCTTGAAATTTCAGCAGCTGCTGTTGAAAGCATTCTTTTTGAAGGCCACTAGGGACACCCTAATTGCCCAACTCAGTCGCTTTCATAGTCTTCATGCTCTTGACCTCTTCTCAGGGCAACGGACTCACCCGCCCTTCTCCCTAAAACCACAGAAGGCTGCGCTTGGCTGCTGCAGTCTCCGCCCATCTCCTTCATCAAAAATGACAGAATGCCAGTTGCTCTGGGAGATACAGAGGTGGATCCACTGTGGAGCCAGCTTTGCAGGTGGTGGCTTGTCCAGCAAATTCTGCAGGTCCTGGTCTTTTTTTCTTTTCTTTCTATTTTGAGACCGAGTCTCACTCTATTGCCCAGGCTGAAGTGCAGTGGCATGATCTCAGCTCACTGCGACCTTCGCCTCCTGGGTTCAAGTGATTCTCTTGCCTGAGCCTCCTAGGTAGCTGGGATTACAGGTGCCCACCACCATGCTCGGCTTATTATTGTATTTTTAGTAGAGATGGAGTTTCACCATGTTGGCCAGGCTGGTCTCCAGAACTCCTGACCTCAGCTGATCCAGCCGCCTTGGCCTCCCAAAGTGCTGGGATTACAGGTGTGAACCACCGCACCGGGTCTGGTCCTGGTCTTTCTTGTATACTCCTGACACCCCAGCTAAGATGTTCTCCCAGCTCCTGTCCTCAGATGGAGTGCCTGGAATTGTTCTTTCCCCTGGAGAGCCTCACCTTCCAGTGGTTTCAACTTTGCCTCTCCTTCAACAACCCAGGAGGGCAGCCCTAAGTCTCCGACCCCGACCCAGTGGATGTCCAGGCAGAATTATGTCAGGAGTGGGTCTGGGTTTAGTGTTTCTTCCTCGGTGGCCTCTAGGGTAAACAGACCTCCCCTCGTACTCCTTTCCCAGGCTGTGAGCTCTTTTTAGGCAGGCTGGGGCCTAATTTTTCTCTATCCCTTGGTGCTGGGCATGCAGTTGGCCCTCCATCAATATTTGTGGAATAATGGCCAGGTGCAGTGGCTCACGCCTGTAATCCCAGCACTTTGGGAGGCTGAGGCGGGAGGATTACTTGAGGTCAGGAGTTCAAGACCAGCCTGATCAACATGGCAAAACCCAGTCTCTACTAAAAATACAAAAATTAGCTGGGCGTGGTGGCGCATGCCTGTAATTCCAGCTATGCGGGAGGCTGAGGCAGGAGAATCCCTTGAACCTGGGAGGCGGAAATTGCAGTGAGCCGAGATTGGGCCATTGCATTCCAGCCTGTGACAGAGTGAGACTCTGTCTCAAAAAAAAAAAAAAAAAAAAAGTTATGGAATAATGAGCAAAGAGGTTCAGTGCTTGCCTAAGGCCTGGCCTTGCTCTTGGCTTTCGTCATAGGGACCTATGGGTTGGCTGTCTGTCGGGAGGGAGACCTTTGGAAACTGGCTGTCCCTAGTACAGGGGAAACAGTGGAGAAAGTTGGGTCCCAATTTCTGGGTTATTATCTTGGCTCTGCCATTTTCTTTTCCTTTTTCCCCCCAGTTATTGTTTCCTGTTTTTGTTTGTTTGTTTTGTTTTGTTTTTGAGATGCAGTCTCGCTCTGTCGCCCAGGCTGGAGTGCAGTGGTGCAATCTCGGCTCACTGCAAGCTCCGCCTCCTGGGTTCACGCCATTCTTCTGCCCCAGCCTCCCGAGTAGCTGGGACTACAGGCGCCTACCACCACGCCTGGCTAATTTTGTTTTTGTATTTTTAGTATAGACGGGGTTTCACCATATTAGCCAGGATGGTCTCGATGTCCTGACCTCATGATCCTCCCGCCTCGGCCTCCCAAAGTGTTGGGATTACAGGCGTAAGCCATGGTGCCCAGCCTGTTTTGTTTTGTTTTTGTTTTTTTAGACAGAGTCTCACTCTGTTACCTAGGCTGAAGTGCAGTGGTACAATCCTCGCTCACTGCAACCTTTGCCTCCTGGGTTCAAGTGATTCCCCTGCCTAAGCCTCGTGAGTAGCTGGGATTACAGACACCCACCACTGTACCCAGCTAATTTTTGTAGTTTTAGTAGAGACGAGGTTTCACCATGTTGGCCAGGTTCATCTCAAACTCCTGACCTCAGTTGATCCACCTGCCTTGGCCTCCCAAAGTGCTGGGATTATAGGCATGAGCCACTGCGCCTAGCCTCTGTTCCTTTTAAAAATCATTTCAATAGATTTTTGGGGAGCAGGTGGTGTTTGGTTACATGGATACATTCTTTAGTGGTGATTTCTGAGATTTTGGTGCACCCACCACCCAAGGTTGTACCTGTACCCATTGTGTAGTATTTTATCCCTCGCCCCCTTCCAGTCTTCCCCTAGAGTTCCCAAGGTCCATTGTTCATTCTTATGCCTTTGTGTTCTCTTATAAGTGAGAACATATGTTTGATTTTCCATTCCTGAGTTACTTCACTTAGAATAATGGTCTCCAATTCTATCCAGGTTGTTGCAAAGGCCATGATTTTGTTTCTCTCTTTTTTTTTTTTGAGACAGAATTTCACTCTTGTTGCCCAGGCTGGAGGGCAATGGTGCGATCTCAGCTCACAGCAACCTCTGCCTCCCAGGTTCAAGCGATTCTTCTGCCTCAGCCTCCCAAGTAGCTGGAATTACAAGCATGTGCCACCATGCCCAGCTGATTTTGTGTTTTTAGTAGAGATGGGGTTTCTCCATGTTTGTCAGGCTGATCTCGAACTCCTGACCTCAGGTGATCCACCCTCCTCAACCTCTGAAAGTTCTGGGATTACAGCCTTGAGCCACTGCGCCTGGCAGGATTATGTTCCTTTTTATGGCTAAGTAGTATTCCAGGGTGTGTGTGTGTGTGTGTGTGTGTGTGTACAACATTTTCTTTAGCCACTCATTGATAGGCATTTGGGCTAGTTCCATTATTTTTGCAGTTGCAAATTGTGCTGCTATAAACATGTGTGTGGAACTCTCTTTTTCATATAATGACTTATTTTCCTCTGGGTAGAAACCCAGTAGGGGGATTGCTGGATCAAATGGTAGATCTACTTTTAGTTTTTGAAGGAATCTCCTGGTCAGGCGCGGTGGCTCATGCCTGTAATCCCAGCACTTTGGGAGCCCGAGGTGGACGGATCACAAGGTCAGGAGATCGAGACCATCCTGGCTAACGTGGTGAAACCCCGTCTCTGCTAAAAATACAAAAAATTAGCTGGGTGTGGTGGCAGGCACCTGTAGTCCCAGCTACTCTGGAGGCTGCGGCAGGAGAATGGCGTGAACCCAGGAGGTGGAGCTTGTAGTGAGCCAAGATCGCGCCACTGCACTCCAGCCTGGGCGACAGTGCAAGACTCCGTCTCAAAAAAAAAAAAAAAAAAGGAATCTCCATACTGCTTTCCATAGTGGTTATACTAGTTTACATTCCCACCAGCAGTATAAAAGTGTTCCCTTTTTACTACATGCATGCCTACATCTATTATTTTTTGATTTTTAAATTATGGCCATTCTTGAAGGAGTAAGGTGGTATCGCATTGTGGTTTTGATTTGCATTTCCCTGATAACTAGTGATGCTGAATATTTTTTCATATGTTTGTCGGCTATTTGTATATCTTCTTTTGAGAATTGTCTATCTATTCATGTCCTTAGCCCACTTTTTGATGGGACTGTTTGTTTTTATTCTTGCCGTTTTGTTTGAGTTCCTTGCAGATTTTGGATATTAGTCCTTTGTCAGATGCATAGTTTGAGAAGAATTTCTCCCACTCTGTGGGTTATCCATTTACTCTGCTGATTATTTCTTTTGCTGTGCAGAAGCTTTTTAGTTTAATTAAGTCCCATCTATTTTTCTTTGTTTTTGTTGCATTTTCCTTTGGGTTCTTGGTCATGATATCTTTGCTGAAGCCAATGTTTAGAAGGGTTTTTCAAATGTTATATTCTAGAATTTTTGTGGCTTCAGGTCTTAGATTTAAGCGTTTGATCCATCTTGAGTTGATTTTTGTATAAGGTGAGAGATAAGAATCCAGTTTCATTCTTCTACATATGCCTTGCCAATTATCCCAACCACCATTTGTTGAATAGGGTGGCCTTTCCCCACTTTATGTTTTTGTTTGAGTTGTTAAAAATCAGTTGGCTGTAAGTATTTGGATTTATTTCTGGATTTTCTATTCTGTTCCATTGGTCTATGTGCCTGTTTTTATACCAGTACCATGCTGTTTTGGTGACTATGGCCTTATAATATAGTTTGAAGTTAGGTAATGTGTTGCCTCCAGATTGGTTCTTTTTGCTTAGCATTGCTTTGACTATGCGGGCTCTTTTTTGGTTCCACGTGATTTTTTTTTTTTTTTTTTTTTTTAGATGGAGTCTCATTCTGTTGCCAGGCTGGAGTGCAGTGGCATGATCTCGGCTCACTGCAACCTCCGCCTCCCGGGTTCAAGTGATTCTCCTACCTCAGCCTCCTGAGTAGCTGTGACTACAGGCACGTGCCACCATGCCCGGCTAATTTTTGCATTTTTAGTAGAGACGGGGTTTCACCATGTTGGCCAGGATTGTCTCAATCTATTGACTTTGTGATCTGCCTGCCTCCACCTCCCGCAGTGCTAGGATTACAGGTGTGACCCACTGCACCAGGCCCCACATGAATTTTAGGATTGTCTTTTCTAGTTCTGTGAATAATGATGACGGTATTTTGATGGGAATTGCCTTGGAGTTTTGGATTCCTTTTGGCAGTATGGTCATTTTCACAATATTGATTCTACCCGTCCATGAGCATGGGATGTGTTTGCATTTGTTTGTGTTGTCTGTGATTTCTTTCAGCAGTGTTTTGTAGTTTTCCTTATGGAGGTCTTTCACCTCTTTGGTTAGGTATATTCCTAAGTATTTTATTATTATTTTTTGCACCTATTGTAAAAAAGGTTAGATTTTTGATTTGATTCTCAGTTTGGTCATTGTTGGTATATAGCAGTGCTACTGATTTGTGCAGATTAATTTTGTATCCTGAAAGTTTACTGAATTTGTTTATCAAATCTAGGAGCTTTTTGGATGAATCTGTTTTTTTTTTTTTTTTTTTTGAGACACAGTCTTGCTCTGTTGCCCAGGCTGGAGTGCAGTGGCCGGATCTCAGCTCACTGCAAGCTCCGCCTCCAGGGTTTACCCCATTCTTCTGCCTCAGCCTCCCGAGTGTCTGGACTGAGGGAGGGAGGGAACAAAAGAACAAAGGGACTAAAATGGCGCATTCCTGGGTTTCGCACCATCTGATTTGCTCCAGGCGACCACCAGAGTAACTGCCAGAGAATAGGCAAGTAAGCAGGTTAAAAGAAAACTTTATTAACTTGCCAATGTGAAGGAGGGGCGAGGTTCACCGGTCTCAGGCGGTGGAGGCCGATGAAGTCGCTCTGGCATTCTCGGGCGAGGTTCCTACGTCCACACACATGCAGGGGCCAAGGAAGTTTGTGCCACGCCCCGCCCCCGACCCGCCTATGTCCCGCCCACTGCCCTCCCACTCCCAGGCCCAGGATATAAAAGCCGCTCCCCGAAGGGCACACGGGGCGAACTTCCTTGGCCCCTGCTGGTGTGTGGACCTAGGAACCTCGCCTGGGAACGCCGGAGCGACTTCGTCGGCCTCCACCGCTGGAGACCGGTGAACCTCGCCCCTCCTTCACATTGGCAAGTTAATAAAGTTTTCTTTTACCCTGCTTACTTGCCTATTCTCTGGCACTTACTCTGGTGGTCGTCTGGAGCAAATCACCGAGTAGCTGGGACCACAGGCGCCGGCCACCTCGCCCGGCTAGCCTGACCTCGTGATCCGCCCATCTTGGCCTCCCAAAGTGCTAGGATTACAGGCTTGAGCCACCGTGCCTGGCCCTGGATGAATCTTTAGAGTTTTCTAGGTATATGATCATATGATTGGTGAACAGTGACAGTTTGACTTCCTCTTTACCATGGATGCCCTTTCTTTCTTTCTCTTGTCTGATTGCTCTGGGTGGGACTGCCATTTTCTTGACCTTGGATATGTCACTGAGCCTCTCAGCACCCCAGTCTCTGCATCTTAATGAAATAATGGAACTAGTAACACCAACCTAGATTTATTGCCATAAGGATGAAACTAACGACACCCTTTCACAGGCCCAGCGCCTGGTGTTCAGCGGGTCTTCGATAATTGTTCCTTCTGTTAGCATTCATTAAACACCTACTGTGTACCAGATGCCAGGCTGTGCTCCCCTAGCCCCAAGAATGTACCTAGGTTTTCTAGGGGGCCCCCTTAGTCCACTCTCTCCTCTCAGCTCAGCAGCTCTGGGCAGCTGTGAGTCCCAGTCTATTTGGCTGCAGATTGGATGGGGCCTCACCTTCCCTACTTTGTTTGTTTGTTTTTTTGAGATGGAGTCTCGCTCTGTCACTCAGACCGAAGTGCAGTGGCATGATCTTGGCTCACTGCAACCTCTGCCTGCCGGGTTCTAGTGATTCACCTGCCTCAGCCTCTCAAGTAGCTGGGATTACAGGCGCCTGCTACCACTTCTGGCTAATTTTTTTATTTTTAGTAGAGATGGGGTTTCACCATTTTGGCCAGGCTGGTCTTGAACTACTGACCTCAAATGATCCACCTGCCTTGGCCTCCCAAAGTGCTGGGATTACAGGAATGAGTCACTGCACCCGGCCTGTTTATTTTTTGAGACAATATCTCACTCTGTCACCCAGGCTGGAGTGCAGTGGTGTGATCACGATCATGGCTCACTGCAGCCTTGAGCTCCTAGGCTCAAGCGATCTTCCTACCTCAGCCTCTTGAGTAGCTGGGACAACAGGCACAGGCACACACCACTATGCCTTGCTAATTTTTTAGTTTCTATAGAGACAGGGTCTCACTATGTTGCCCAGGCTCATCTTGAACTCCTGGGCTCAAGTGATTCTTCCGCCTTGGGCTCCCAAAGCATTAAGATTACAGGCAGGAGCCACTGCAGCCAGTCCCCATCTGCACTACTTTTTGTGAGACTTAGGGCCTTGAAAGAAATGACTACATTTTCTTCTCCTGGCTGTGTTATCAGAGCTGGTTCGGACAGACTGACAGACCAGTAAAGGTGACAGCTATGGTTTGTAGACTCTCAGCTGAGCCAGACACAGTCAGAGTGTGAGAAGTGACCAAATGTCTTCTTGGCAGACTCTTTCAAAGATTAAGACACTTAATCTAAGATTAAGATTTGGAGGCTAGGTGTGGTGGCTCATGCCTGTAATCCTAGCACTTTGGAGGCTGAGGCGGGAGGATCACTTGAACCCAGGAGTTGGAGACCAGCCTGGGCAACATAGGGAGAATCTGTTTCTACAAATAATTTTAAAAAAATTAGCTGGGCATGGTGGTGCATGCCTGTAGTCCCAGCACCTCAGGAGGCTGTGGCAGGAGGATTACCTAAGCCCAGGAGGTGGAGCCTGTAGTGAGCCATGATTTTGTCACTGCACTCCAACCTGGGCAATGGAGCAAGACTCTGCCTTAAAATAAATAAATAAATAGGCCAGGCACAGTGGCTCACACCTGTAATCCCAGCACTTTGGGAGGCCGAGGCGGGTGGATCATGAGGTCAGGAGATCAAGACCATCCTGGCTAACACGGTGAAACCCCGTCTCTACTAAAAATACAAAAAATTTAGCTGGGCTTGGTGGTGGGCACCTGTAGTCCCAGCTACTTGGGAGGCTGAGGCAGGAGAATAACATGAACCCGGGAGGCGGAGCTTGCAGTGAGCTGAGATTGCGCCACTGCACTCCAGCCTGGGTGACAGAGTGAGACTCCGTCTCAAAAATAAATGAATAAATAAATAAATAAATAAAAATATAAAGATTTGTTGTTAACCAAGAAGCTCCTCCTGGCCTCCCTCAGCTGTCCCCTCAGAGACACCATGAAAAGTAAGAGGGCCAGCCTGGGTTTGAATCCTGGCTCTGCCACTTTCTAAGTGGGTGACTTGAGTTACTTCATCATTAGCAGCCTCAGTGGCCACTAATGTAAAATGAAACTAGAATAATCTCTAGTTCACAGGGTTGCTGTTTGTATCTCATCCTTTAGATTCTCTCTTCCCAGACTCAGTGATCACCCTCAAACTCAGCCCTTGCATGTTTTGTTTTTTTGAGACAGTGTCTGGCTCTGTTGGCCAGGCAGTGCAGTGACACAATCATGGCTCACTTCAGCCTCTACCTGGCTCAAGCAATCCTCCTGCCTTAGCCTCCTCAGTAGCTGGGACTACAGGTGTGCACCACTACACTCGGCTAATTTTTAAACTTTTTTTTTTTTTTTTTGAGATGGAGTGTCACTCTGTCACCCAGGCTGGAGTGCATTTATGCGATCTTGGCTCACTGCAACCTCCGCCTCCCCGATTCAAGCAATTCTCCTGCCTCAGCCTCCTGAGTAGCTGGGACTATAGTGAAACGGCACCACACCTGGCTAATTTTTGTATTTTTAGTAGAGATGCGGTTTCACCATATTGGTTAGGCTGGTCTTGAACTCCTGACCTCATGATCTGCCTGCCTCGGCTTTCCAAAGTATTGGGATTACAGGTGTGAGCCACTGTGCCCGGGCTTTTTAAACATTTTTTGTAGAGACAGGGTTTCACTATGTGTTTACCACCATGCCAGTCTATTTTTATTTTAATTTTTTATAGAGACAGGGTCTCACTGTGTTGCTCAGGCTGTCCTTATACTCATAGGCTTAAGTAATTCTGAGTAGCTGGGACTTTGGGTTTGTGCCATCATGCCCAGCTATTTTTTTTTTTTTTTTTAATTTTTTGTAGAGACAGGGTCTTGCTATGTTGCTCGGGCTGGTCTCTAACTCCTGGACTCAAGCCATCCTCCCACCTCAGCCTCCCAAAGTGTTGGGATTACAGGTGTGAGCCACCACAACTGGCCAGTCCTTTAGTCTTTACCCCTTCTCCTTTGACCTCAGAACTGACTATTGCCAAGTTTATCGTACAGATAACTTCCCTCCAAGCTATTGCTGCATCTTCATCATCCTCATCTGCACTTCCATTTTTAGGTCACTATGTGCTAAGGACTTTATACATGGCTTTTTTTGTTTGTTTTTGAGATGGAGTCTTGTTCTGTAGCCCAGACTGGAGTGTAGTGGCATGATCTCAGTTCACTGCAACCTCCACTTCCTGGGTTCAAGCGATTCTCCTTCCTCGGCCTCCTGAGTAGCTGGGACCACAGGTGCCCGCCAACATGCCTGGCTAATTTTTGTATTTTTAGTAGAGACAGGGTTTCACCATGTTGGCCAGGCTGGTTTTGAACTCCTGACCTCTGGTGATCTGCCCGTCTCAGGCTCCCCAAGTGCTGGGATTACAGGCGTGAGCCATAGCACTCGGGATATATAAGGTATTTTTGATGTTCTGTTGTAGATACTTTCTAATTTCTGTTAGGAGTTCTTCAAGCCACACATTTTTGATTAATTAATTAATTTATTTATTTTGAGACAGGGTCTCTGTGGTCCAGGCTGGAGTGTAGTGGTTTGATCATGAATCACTGCAGCCTTTAACTCCTGGGCTCAAGCAATCCTCCCACCTCTGTTTCCCGAGTAGCTGGGACTACAGGTATTTGCCACCATGCCAAGCTATTTTTATTTTTAATTTTTTTATAGAGACAGGGTCTCACTATGTTGCCCAGGCTGGTCTCAAACTCCTGTGCTCAAGTGAGTCTCCTGCCTCAGCCTCTGAAAGTGCTGGGATTACAGGCATTAGCCACTGGGTGCAGCCCCATGAATTATTTAGAATTGCATTTTGACTTTTTTTTTGAGACAGAGTCTTGCACTGTCACCCGGGTTGGTATGTAGTGGCACGATCTTGGCTCTCTGCAACCTCCGCCTCTTGGGTTCAAGCGACTCTCCTGCCTCAGCCTCACGAGTAGCTAGGATTACAGGCACCTGCCGTCACGCCCGGCTAATTTTTGTATTTTTAGCAGCAATGAGGTTTCACTATGTTGGTCAGGCTGGTCTCGAACTCCTGACCTCGTGATCCACCCTCCTTGGCCTCCCAAAGTGCTGGGATTACAGGTGTGAGCCACTGAGCCTGGTGCATTTTGGCATTTAAAAATGCATGGGATTGTTTATTTTTAAAAATTATTGATTTCTAATTTAATTCTATTGCTGTTAGAGAATGTGGTCTATATGATATTTTGAGCTGATGGAGACTGCTTTATGATCTGATATGTGGTCATTTTTGTAAATGGTCCATCTGTGTCTGAAAGTAAAAGTGTGTTCACCAATTGTTTGAACTGGAGTATTTAAAATACTCTATTAGATTATGCTTGCTGATTGCATTGCTCAAATCTTTTAAATCCTTACTGAATTTTTTGTCTGCTTGATGTACCAATTCCAGAGGGAGGTGATTTAACTCTTCCATTGGTGGATTTGTCTATTTTTCCCAGTATTTCTGTTTTATGATTTTTGAAGCTATGTTATTAGGTACATATATATAGCTTATTGATAGATTGAGGTAAGCAAGTATCCTTACCATCTCTCTCTGCTGGGTGGATGTTTTTTCCATTACTGTCACAGAATATCACCTTTTGGGCACCCTTGACTTTTTCTTTCTTTCTTTAAAAAATTTTTTGTTTTTGAGACAGTGTCTTGCTCTGTCACCCAGGCTGGAGTGTGGTGGCATGATCTTGGTGCACTGCAGCCTCTGCCTTCTGGGCTTATGTGATCCTCCCACCTCAGTCTCCTGAGTAGCTGGGACTATGGGTGTGTACCATCATGCCCGGCTAATTTTAAGTATTTTTTATAGAGATGGTGTTTCACCATGTTGCCCAGGCTGTTCTTGAACTCTTGGACTCAAGCGATCCTTCTGCCTCAGCCTCTCAAAGTGCTGGAATTACAGGCTTAATCTGCCACGCCTGGTCCACTCTTGACTTTTTTGAAGGGTGCATTATCTCTGATTTAATCTCCTTCTCTTTATGAGGCCCCAGGCTTTGTCTTGTTGCTTTCTGGATTTGTGCCTTAGAGGAGTCTTGTTTTCTTGCCAGCTCAGACTTGAATTGAAAACAACACACACATCTGGGTGCAGGGGCTCATGCCTGTAATCCCAGCACTTTGGGAGGCCGAGGTGGGTGGATCGGTTGAGGTCAGGAGTTCGAGACCAGCCTGGCCAACACGGTGAAACCCCGTCTGTACTAAAAATATAAAAATTTAAAAAAAATTTAAAAAAATAATAAAAATATAAAAATTAGCCAGGCATGGTGGTGCGCGCCTGTAGTCCCAGCTACTCAAGTCTCAGGAGGCTGAAGCCAGAGAATTGCTTGAACCTGGGAGGTGGAGGTTGCAGTGAGCCAAGATCACAACACTGCACTCCAGCCTGGGCAACACAGCAAAAGAACGAATGACAGAAAGAAAGAAAAAGAAAGAGAGAGAGAGAGAAAGAAAGAGAGAGAGAGAGGAGGGAGGGAGGGAAGGAAGGAAGGAGAGGGAGGGAAGGAAGGAGAGGGAGGGAGGGAAGGAAGGAAAGAAGGAAAGAAAGGAAGGAAAGAAGGAAAGGAAGGAAGGAAGGAGACCCACATATATTTTATTTTTTATCTAGCATTTCTAGCTGTTTTGTACCACAAGAGTTTTTCTGAACATACATAGTCCACCTTATTGCTGGAAATAAAAGTCTCTGCTAAGTGCTTTACATAACATTTTATTTAATATTCAAAACAATTCAATAAAATCCTGTCACCATTTTTTTTTTTTTTTTTTTCAAAGAAGAAAACGGAGGCTCAGGGAGTTAGTTTATGACTGGATTCAGATCCTACTTCTGACACTTTCCAGCGATATGACCTTGAATAAGTCAGACACTCCAGAGGACGCTGAGCTCAGTAAGCACAGTGGCAAGCCCTGCCCTGCCGGGATGCTGTTTGCCTTAAAGTAACACACAGAATGCCTCAGTGTCTGGCACATCATTGGTACTCAGAAGACGTCAGTGATGACTGCTGTCTAAAGGGAAGGTGTATGTATCTGGGACATGTAGCCTGTACTCTCTTCACTGGGAAACATTGACAAGGACGGGTCAGTAACTGACTGAATTACCTGGAGGACTGTAAAAGACAGATCCCTGGCCGTACTCCCCCCAAATTCTGATTGTGATGCATGGCCGGCTTTGGGAGCCTGTGTCACTGGGGTGAGGCTCATGTGGTCTTCAGTGGTCCACTCTCTGGGGCTGTCCTCTAGTGAGTTACATAGACAGGATAGCTTTGGGCAGGGTGCAGTGGCTCACACCTATAATCCCAGCACTTTGGGAGGCCAAGGTTGGCGGATCACAGGTCAGGAGTTGGAGACCATCTTGGCCAATATGGTGAAACCCCGTCTCTACTAAAAAAATACAAAAATTAGCCGGGCATAGTGACTGTAATCCCAGCTACTCGGCGCCTGTAATCCAGCTACTCGGGGGTTGAGGCAGGAGAACTGCCTTAACCCGGGAGGCAGAGGTTGCAGTGAGCCGAGAATGTGCCACTGCACTCCAACCTGGGGACAGAGCAGGCTTCATCTCCAAAAAAACAAAAAAGAAATGATAACGTAGTGACTATCATGAGTTGCCAAGAAGAGGGAGGGAGCCCTCATGGTTAGATAGCAAGCAATTTGCTTTCATTTTAATTTACTTTTTTTTTTTTGAGAGGGAGTCTCGCTCTGCCACCCAGGCTGGAGTGCAGTGGTGCAATTTCGGCTCATGCAACCTTTGCCTCCCGGGTTCAAGTGATTCTTCTGCCTCAGCCTTTCTAGTAGCTGGGACTACAGGCACACACCGCCACACCCAGATAATTTTTGTATTTTTAGTAGAGACGGGGTTTCACCATGTTGGCCAGGCTTGTCTCAAACTCATGGCCTCAAGTGACCTGCCCTCCTCAGGCTCCCAAAGTTCTGGGATTACAGGTGTGAGCCTTGTGCCCAGCCACCTTTTCATTTTTGAGACAGAGTCTCACTGTGTTGCACAGGCAGGAGTGCAGTGGCGTGATCTTGGCTCTCTGCAGCCTTGACTTCCCTGGCTCAAGCGACCTTCCCATGTCAGCCTCCCAAGTAGCGCCCAGGCTGGAGTGTAGTGGCGTGATCTTGGCTCACTGTAGCCTCCGCCTCCTGGGCTCAAGCGATTCTCCTGTCTCAGCCTCCCAAGTAGATGGGATTACAGGCACCCACCACCATGCCCAGTTAATTTTTGTATTTTCAGTAGAGATGGGGTTTCACCATGTTGGATAGGTTGGTCTTGGACTCCTGACCTCAGGTGATCTGCCTGCCTCAGCCTCCCAAAGTGCTGAGATTACAGGTGTGAGCCACCGCACCTGGCTTATGGCTAATTTGTAAACTTTTTATAGAAACGAGGTCACTATACTGCCCAGGCTGGTCTCTAACTCCTGGGGTAAAGTGATCCTCCTACCTCAACCTCCCAAAGTACTGGGATTACGGGCATGAGCCACTGCACCTGACTTTAACTTTTTGAATAGGTAATATATGTACATGTTTCAACAATCAAAATGAAATATAAAGAAATTTACTGGAAAGTTCTGTTCCCACCCCTGTCCTTGCCTACCTCCGCCCCCCAGCAACAGGTTTCCCCCAGCTCCCTATAGGTCACCACTGTTATTACTTTCCCTATGCAAATTCAAGCAAATATAAACATCTATTTTTATTTCCACCTCCCTTTCATTCATTGGCTACACTGTGCAAAGCTCTTTTCTTTTCTTTTTTTTTTTTTGAGACAGGGTCTCACTCTGTCACTCCTGCTGTCTCACTCTGTCACCCCTGCTGGAGTGCAGTGGCGTGATCATGGCTCACTGCAGCCTCGACTTCCCCAGCTCAAGAGCCCTCCAACCTTAGCCTCCTGAGTAGCTGGGACCACAGGCGTGCACTACCACTTCCAACTAATTTTTGTATTTTGTGTAAGGTGTAGTTTCACCAAGTTGTTCAGGCTGGTCTCAAATTTCTGCAAGTGATCTGTCCCCCTTGGCCTCCCAAAGTACTTTTAGTAGAGACAAGGTTTCCCATGTTGGCCAGGCTCATCTCAAACTCCTGACCTCAGTTAATCTACCCGCCTCGGCCTCCCAAAGTGCTGGTATTACAGGCATGAGCCACCATGCCCAGCCTCCTCTACCTGCCTTTCTTTCAAAAAAGACGACATACTATGTATACTGTTCTGAACCACATTTTGTGCTATTTTTTTTATTTTTATTTTTTTTAGATGGAATTTCGCTCTTGTTGCCCAGGCTGAAGTGCAATGGTGCAATCTTGGCTCACTGCAACCTCTGCCTCCTGGGTTCAAGTGATTCTTCTGCCTCAGCCTCCCGAGTAGCTGGGATTATGGGCATGCGCCACTACACCTGGCTAATTTTGTATTTTTAGTAGAGACAGGATTTTTCTATGTTGGTCAGGCTGGTCCCGAACTCCCAACCTCAGGTGATCCACCATCCTTGGCCTCCCAAAGTGCTGGAATTAGGGTGTGAGCCACCATGCTTGGACTTTTTTTTTTTCTTTTTTAAGATGGGGTCTTGCTCCGTCACACAGGCTGAGTGTGGTGGTACAATCACAGCTTACTGTAGTCTCAACTTCCCTGGCTCAAGCAATTCTCCCACCTCAGCTTCCTGAATAGCTGGGACTACGTTCATATACCACCATGCTGTCTTTTTTTTTTTACTTGCTGTAGAGATAGAAGTCTCATTATGTTGACCAGACTGGTCTTGAACCCCTAGACTCAAGTGATCCTCCTGCCTCGGCCTCTCATCTTAGCTCCCAAAGTGCTGGGATTATTGGAGTGAGCCACTGCACTCAGCCTATACCACATTTTTGTTTCAAAATATATCCTGAAGATCTTTCCATTTTTCTTGGCATCCTTATTTTATTTTATTTTATTTTTTACAACTGCATAGTTTTCCATTGTGGGGCTATATCAAAATTTATTGAACCCTTCACTGTCCAATATAGTAGCCACACATGGCTACTTAAATTGAAGTTAATTAAAATTAAGTAAAATTTATTTGTTTCCTCAGTTGAACTAGCTATAGCTTGAATACTCAGTAGCTATGAGGGGCCAGTGGCTGCCATATTGGACAGGGACAGATAGAGACCATTTTCATTATTGCAGAAAGTTCTATTGGACAGTGGTTTAACTGATTCCCTAAAGCTGGACACCTAGTTTGTCTCCAGTTCTCAGGCAACTTGGGGATGATGGGCCCATTCCTGGAATACAGCAGAGCTGGGTGAAAGCTGCACTGGGAGTTCTGGGCCTTCAACCTCAGACCTTGCAACCTGGGAGGCTCCTGAAAGAGGAAGGCTTTTGGATTTGGGGCAGAGACTTGACCAGGGTCTGGAAGAGAGAGTGGCCCTAAAGAGCAGGCCTCCTCAGAGGTCGCAGTGACCCGAGATCACGCCACTGCACTCCAGCCTGGGTGATAGAGTGAGACTCTGTCTCAAAAAAAAAAAAAAAAAAAAAAAGAAAAGAAAAGAAAAAAAGTAAAGAAAAGAAAAGAAAAAAAGAGCAGGCCTCCTGCTCAAACCTCAAACCTAACCCCTCCCTCCGGGCCTGCCAAAATGCAGCTCTGTTTCTTTCACTCAATATTTAGCACATACTCCTTGAGTAACTCCCAAGGATGTTGTCAAGTCCTTCACTGGGGATGTAGGTATGAGAAAGACACAGTCCCTGACTTGGAGAAACCTGCGGCCCAAAGAAAAAGACAGATAATCACCTGCTCTGTGACCAGGAATTTTAGAGTCATCACCTAAGATCAAAAGGCCTGATAGGCCGGGTATGGTGGCTCATGCCTGTAAGCCCAGCA
Source organism: Rhinopithecus roxellana (assembly GCF_007565055.1). Lineage (NCBI taxonomy): Eukaryota > Metazoa > Chordata > Mammalia > Primates > Cercopithecidae > Rhinopithecus > Rhinopithecus roxellana. The sequence continues at coordinate 73,191,364 of NC_044567.1, forward strand.
CTTTGGGAGGCTGAGGCGGGAGGATCATGAGGTCAAGAGATCAAGACCATCCTGGCTAACATGGTGAAACCCCGTGTCTACTAAAAATACAAAAAAAAAAATTAGCCAGGCGAGGTGGCGGGTGCCTGTAGTCCCAGCTACTCAGGAGGCTGAGGCAGGAGAATGGCATGAACCCGGGAGGCAGAGCTTGCAGTGAGCTGAGATCACACCACTGCAATACTGTCTGGGCGACACAGCGAGACTCTGTCTCAAAAAAAAAAAAAAAAAAAAAAAAAAAGACCTGATAATAACCTGTTTGTGAGGATTTGGGGAAACAGGTGATCTCATTCGTTGTTGGGGGTTGTAAATTGGTACAAAATTTTTGGAGGGCAATTCTGTAAAAACCTATAAAACATTTAAGAGCACATAATCTTTGACCCAGAATTGTCATACTTATAAATTTATTTTACACACACACATATGTCTACGAATATATGTACTAAGATATTTCCTGCAATTAGCATTGTTTGTAGTAATAAAAGGCGGACACACATAAATATCCACTAGGAGGGGAATGGTGAGTAAATTGTGACACACCATATGATGGAAAACTATGTTGACTATCTACAGGCAGGTATATTATTACATGAAAATAGCAGGTGCTCAACAATGTAGAGTGTGTGCTATCATTTGTGTCACACACACACGCACACACACACAGCATATGCTCCAAATATCTCTGCAAAGATACATCAGAACTGTTAAGAGGCTGGGTGCAGTGGCTCACACCTGTAATCCCAGCACTTTGGGAGGCTGAGGCAGGTGGATCACTTGAGGTCAGGAGTTCAATACCAGCCTGGCCAACATGGTGAAACCCTGTCTCTACTAAAAATACAAAAATTAGCTGGACGTGGTGGCGCATGCACCTGTAGTCCCAGCTACTCAGGAGGCTGAGGCAGGAGAATTGCTTGAACCCAGGAGGCAGAGGTCGCAGTGAACTGAGATCATGCCACTGCACTCCAGCCTGGGCAACAGAGTGAGAATTCATTTCAAAAAAAAAAAAATAAATAAAAGACAAACTGTTAAGAGTGGTTGCCTCTGGGGAGGGAATGGGCAACAGGGAGGCTGACTGGCAAGAGACTTTTCTTTTCCTTTCTTTTCCTTCCTTTCTCTTCCTTTCTCTCGTCCTTTCTCTCTTTCTTTCTTACAGAGTCTTGCTCTGTTGCCCAGGCTAGAGTGCAGTGGCGCGATCTTGGCTCACGGCAACCTCTGCCTCCCAGGTTCAAGTGATTCTCCTGCCTCAACCTCCCAAGTACCTGGGATTACAGGCACCTGCCACTACGCCCAGCTAATTTTTGTATTTTTATTAGAGATGGGGTTTCACCATGTTGGCCAGGCTGGTCTCAAACTCCTGACCTCAAATGATCCACCCACCTCAACCTCCCGGAGTGCTGAGATTACAGGGGTGAGCCATCGCACTTGGCCAGGAGAGACCTCACTTTCTTTGCACATGCTTTTGCACTTTGTTTCTCTTTTGAACTGTGTAATAACCTTTTTCCTTTTTCTTTTTTTTTTTTGAGGCAGGGTCTCGCTCTGTTGCCCAGGCTGGAGTGGAGTGCGTGATGCGATCTTGGCTCACTCCAGCCTTGACCTCCCAGGCTCAAACAATCCCCCCACCTTAGCCTCCTGAGTAGCTGGGACTACTGGTGCCCACCATCATGCTCAGCTGTTTTTTTTATTTTTTGTGGAGATGGGGTCTCACCAAGTTGCTCAGGCTGGTCTTGAACTCCCGGGTTTTAGCAATCTTCCCTCCTCAGCCTCCCAAAGTGCTGGGATTACAGGTGTGAGCCACCGTGCCTGGCCCCTTTTTCCTTTTTTTTTCCCCCCTCGAGACAGAGTCTTGCTCTGTAGCCCAGGTGCGAGTGCAATGGCGCCATCTCGGCTCACTGCAACCTCCGCTTCCCAGGTGGCGTGAGCCACCGCGCCCGGCCCCTTTTTCCTTTTTTTTTTTTTTTTTTTTTTTTTTTTGAGACGGAGTCTCGCTCTGTCGCCCAGGCTGGAATGCAGTGGCCGGATCTCAGCTCACTGCAAGCTCCGCCTCCCGGGTTCACGCCATTCTCCTGCCTCAGCCTCCCGAGTAGCTGGGACTACAGGCGCGTGCCACCACGCCTGGCTAATTTTTTTGGTATTTTTAGTAGAGACGAGGTTTCACCGTGTTAGACAGGATGGTCTCGATCTCCTGATCTCGTGATCTGCCCGCCTTGGCCTCCCAAAGTGCTGGGATTACAGGCATGAGCCACCTCGCCCGGCTCCTCGGCTCCTCGTTTTCCGTTTTTAAGGAGGCTCCTACGGAGTAATGGTGAAGGGGAGAGAAGAGATCCCTGGGGAAACCTTCTCAATTACCTGGGTTCTGAATATCCCCAGTGACTGCACAATACCTCCACTGAAGGTGACAACAGTCCAGAAATGTCGCTTCTGCGGTGAATCCATCCATTGCCGCTGGAAGCCTTGCCCTGTCTTGGCTGTCATACCGTCTGTGGCCAGCAGAGGGTAGCACAGATCCACCAATGTGTTAGTCCCAAGCTTCAGTCATCCCTTCTAGGATTTCCTCCTCAGTGGGCCAAGATGGGAAAGATACCTCCTGCCAAGCCAATGAAATTTACTACGTAATAATTGATTCCATCTTCTCATTTTTTTTGGTAACTTACAGTTCTGATCGGCGAGAGAGAGAGAGAGAATGTAGGCTTGCAGAAACAATAATTTTCCACACAAGAGGTGTTACTTAGCCCAGCTTTATTTCCACCAGGCCTTGGATGAAGAGTGGCTGGCAATGGCTTGAGAAGCCCCAAGGATTGAGGATACAGTGTGGTAACTACTGCATTAGTGGCTCCCCGCCTGGCTTGGGTTTCCAGCTGCAGGGTATGCTCCTACCCTTCTCTTTTCCTCTCACAGAAGTAGTTCTGGGCAAGACGAAGCATGAACAGCTGGTCCCATAGGATGACTTGAAGCAGCCACTCTCCTAGAGGGGTTAAACGTCTGTCCCTCACCAGGGGCGGTGGCTCAAGGCTGTAATCCCAGCACTTTGGGAGGCCGAGATGGGAGGATCACGAGGTCAGGAGATCGAGACCATCCTGGCTAACACGGTGAAACGCCGTCTCTACTAAAAAATACAAAAAACTAGCCGGGTGAGGTGGCGGGCGCCTGTAGTCCCAGCTACTCAGGAGGCTGAGGCAGGAGAATGGCGTAAACCCGGGAAGCGGAGCTTGGAGTGAGCTGAGATCCGGCCCCTGCACTCCAGCCTGGGCGACAAAGCGAGACTCTGTCTCAAAAAAAAAAAAAAAAAAAAAAAAAAAAAAAAAAAAAAAAAAAAGTCTGTCTCTCACTAGGCTGCAAGCAGCCCAAGGACTGAGGCATTTCTCATCTGCCACAGAATCTGCAGGACTGAGCACAGTGATGGGCACATAGCTGGTGCTAAGTAAAGGTTTATTGTTCAATTGAAAGAGACAGCCATTGAGGAATCAGGGAATCCATTCTTTAAAAAAATGTTTGTTTGTTTGTTTGTTTTTCATTAAAAAAAGTCTTCCAGACTGGGCGGGGTGCCTCATGCCTGTAATCTCAGCACTTTGGGAGGCTGAGGCAGGCGGATCACTTGAGGTCAGGAGTTTGAGACCAGCTTGGTGAACAGAGCAAAACCTCATCTCTACTAAAAGTACAAAAATGAGCTGAGTGTGGTAGCACGCGCCTGTGGTCCCAGCTACTGAGGAGGCTGAGGCAGGATAACTGCTTGGACCTGTGAGGTGGAGGTTGCAGTGAGCTGAGACTGAGCCACTGCACTCCAGCCTGGGAGACAGCAAGAGACTCCATCTTAAAAGAAAAAAAAATCTTCCACAACGGTTATCTTATAGAGACAAGAAGAAGAAGAAGAAGAAGAAAGAAGAAAGAAAGAGAAGAAGAAGAGGAAGAGGTCCTAGCTAATCTCAAGGGCAAGGACCCAAGGGCAAGGTTCTGGTCTGTCTGGGAGGGAGAATACGGCAGTGTTCAGGGAATGGGTCATTTTCCCTGCATGCCCAAGGAGAATCCTGCTTTGACTCACCTTGGAGGTCCCTGGTCAGGCCACGAAACCAGTGATCACATCTCTCACCCATCTGGGGTGCTGGTGACCTTGGCAGAAGAAAGGCTTAAACCAGGTCAGCCTGGGGGAAGGGGCTGGCTCCTTCCAGGGTCTTCCTCCAGATTAGTTGTTAACTTTCCATCTCTTGCTTAAAGTCTCAGTGGCTCTGAATGTGAGGGCAGAAGGAGGAGGATGCTGTCAGGGGAGGGGACACTAATGGCTCCTGACCTGGCCTAGAGATAATCCAGGGCTCCTTCAGCCAGCCCTCCCTCCTCAGTGCCCTGGAAGTGTAGGGAGGGGCCAGTTGGGGATCCCCACAAATTAAATGGGGAATGAGAGGAACAACTGAAAGTCTCAAATTCAGGCTATAGATAGGACCCCAGCCCTTAGGTTGCTCCCCCATACTCTCCCATCCTACATGAGATGGGCAGTGGAGGGCCAGGACAGCAACTCCAAGCCAGTGTAGGTTTTGGAGGTAGACAGTGAGGAGGCTTGCTTCTGTCCTTTGTTAGTTGAGTGCCCTTGGACAGCTCACTTACCTACTCTCAGCCTCAGTTTCCCCATCTCTAAAATAAGGCTATCAATACCTACCTTCTCTGGCCATTGTCAGGATGAAGGAAAGAGCTCTGGAAGTATTTCTGTAATTAGCAGACATCAGAGATTGTTATTCTCCAAGGTGAGAGGCCAGCCTAGATCCCTGGCAGTGACAGTGTCAAGATTCTTTTTCCCTCCTCTGCAGTGCCCGCTCCTTTTCCAGTCTTGCGGCTGGCTCTCATCCTCCTTTCCGCAACCCCCCACTCCTCCTTGGGACCACCTTGGCTGGCCCAGCTTCTTGCAACCTGCCCTATTCCATAGGTGCCCGCATTCTAAAACCTGTAGGGGTGTCCTGCACAGGCGCACGGTTGGTAGAGGTGGGACAGGTGGCTGGGGGTCTCCACTGGCCTGCGTCCGCGCCCCCCACCCTGTTTAGGAGTTCCTGTTTGGAGATGGCTCCCCCAGGTCCTCAGCTCGTCTCTGGGCTAAGCAGGGGAGGAGAGAAATAAAAGGTGGGGGACTTGGAAGGGGGTTCCCACCTTCTCAGTCGGGGACCCGAGAGGGGGACGCAGCGCCAACGCTGCACCACCATGGGTCTCCGAGCGGTGCTCGCAGTCGCTGAGATCCTCGGTGCGGAGAAGATGTGCCCCTCCGATCCCCAGGCCGTGACCCCTTTCACCCAGACCCGGCCAATCCCTTGCCCCAGGCGAGCGGGAGAATGCGGTTCTAGGACCCGGAGGCGCAGCCGAGCGCGCCGCCGCCTCGGCCTCGCCTCGGTGGCCTCCCGCTCCGGCAGGTGAAGCGGCGCCGGCCGCCCCCTCTGCAGCAGGTGAAGCGGCTCGGCAGCCCCCTCCCCGCCCACCATGGCTGCGGGGGTCCCCAGGCCGGCGCCCGGCGCTCGCCCCCTCCCTCCAGCCCGCCCCCCTGGGGCTGGGTGCGCGGCGGCGGCGGCGGCGAACTGCGGTTTGCGCGCACGGGGAGCGACAGCAGAAGTTCGAAAATCGCCGCGGGGGGAGCCAGCGCCGCAGCTTCCTGCCCCCGGCCCAGCCCTCTGGCCCCGGCGGCCTGCAGCCTGACTTCCTCCCCCAACCCTGCAGCTCGCCGCCCGGTCCCTCGGACGGGGCCGCCCCGATGGGACGCCGCGCCCTGGCCCCTGCGCGCCGCTGAGCCGAGCGCCCCTCGCCGCCGAGACCCCGCCGCCGCCACCGCCAGCCGCTGCCCCCTCGCCCCCGCCTGGGCCGGGAGCCTTGTCCCCGTCCCCCGGAAAGCTGGATTTCCGAGGCTGGAGGCGCCTGGCCGGCTGGGTGGGGACCACCATGGGCAACGCGGCCGGCAGCACCGAGCAGCCCGTCGGCCCCGCCGCGCCGCCCCCCAAGCAGCCCGCGCCTCCCAAGCAGCCGATGCCCGCGGCCGGAGAGCTGGAGGAGAGGTTCAACCGCGCCCTGGTGAGTGCGACCCGGAGGCGCGTCGGGCGCGGGCGGGGGGCGGCAGGGGCGCGGCAGGGGCTGGGCGCGCGTCCCCGCCCCCGGGGACTCAGGTGCCGCTTGGAGATCCCCGGTCTGGCAGCTGCCCCCTCCAGGGGGTGGGAGCGACAGTGGCCCTTTTTTCAGAGTGACTTAGCACTCTCCCCCCAAAACTTTCTTCAGTAATCGCCCGATCTCCCTCCTTAAGACACCTCCACCCCAGCTGGGTTTAAAGGTCTAAACAAGTATGTCCTGTGAGGAAGTTGGGAGCGGGGCACGCACAGGGGTCCCGAGTCGCCCCATTCCTCACTGCACGCAGGCCCACCGCCCGGGCGCCGGTCTGGGGCATCTGCCTTTCTGTGTCTGGGGTCAAAGATGAAAGGGTTACAACCTCCCGGGAGAGGGAGACCTGCTGGAGGTGTTGGGTCCAGATTTGTTGGGCGCCTGGGCTGCGGGGAATCGGGTTGTCGGCTCATGGCCCGGACCTATCTGTGTTTCTCCCCCGCCATATGTCAGAGCCAGGGTGCCTGTGGCTCTTATCTTGGGGCATCCCTTCCAAGCCACTGAAGGGAGTAAGATGAGTGAGGGTAGGGTCAGGACGGGTGGGTCGCCCAGGCGAGGGGTGGAGCAAAATCTGGAACCACTCCCCACCGTCGCCTACCTGGGGAATTAGAGAGGGGCGCTGGGGAATAGGCCTCTGGGGAGGGAACCGTCAGCTCAGGCCGAGCCTGGAAACAGTCAACATGTTCAGTGGGGTGGGGGCTCCAGAGCAGACTCAGGGGTCCCCAAGACCCTGCATGAGGCAGAAGTAGGGAGGGGAAGAGCTGCTCACTCTCCCTCCCCCCACCCCCGCCCCCATGCGCTGGCCCTGGCTCCCTCCTCTAACTAATTGCCTGGTGGCCTGCCTGCTGTCAGCCTTCCCTTGCTGGACGCTGGGTGACAGGCAAATGAGGCTGTGCCTTCTCCCAGATGCATTTCCCAGTCTGTGCAGACAGCCCTGCAGGTCTGAGGGTGGGGGTTCAACGGAGGCACAGGCCGCAGAGGGTGCTGGCTCAGTTGGTAGCCCTCCATCTCCTTGACATCATTTCCCCTCTCCTGGCCAGTCATTAGGCTGTCTAGATCCTCAGCTTGGCCCCAAAGGGTCGCCTCCTAACAGTTCCTGAAAATGTTGGCTTCTCTCTCCTCCCAAGAGAAGGCTGGGGGGAGTTTGGAGGAGCTATGGGGTGGCGAGGGATCCATCCTTGTGAAGACACCTTGCTTAATTAGAGGAGGGCAGGGACACTGAGGGACGCTTCACAGCAGGCGGGTGCCTGACTTCTCCATCCCTCTACCTGCCCTGCTGCCCGCTCCCCAAGCACACTACTTCACAAAGCTGTGTGAGCAGATGGGGGAGGGGGGAGAATGAGGAGACACAGTCTCTGGGGGCCATCTGGGGAGCCTGCGTTGGTGGTGGGTCCTTGGACCCCTGCCAGCCTGGTTGGAGGGACATGGGTCTGTCTTTCCCCCAAGTGTGTGTCTATGGACCTCTTGGGGTGAGGTCCTGACCCCAATCTTCTGTTTAGCACGCTGATGGGGAGGAGCCCTGTGAATAATTCAGACCAGGGGAAAATCCACAAGTCAAATGGTGAAGTTCTGATGTGTATGTAAGACTTGTTTGCCCTGCTTGGATTTGTGGCTGTAACTGATTGGCAGAGTCTGACACTAAATGCCACTGGGAGTCCCTGAGTACCAGGATGTGGAGGGGGGATACCCACAGGTGGGTCAGAGAGGGTGTGCTGGTGGAGAAAGTGGAGGTGAGTAGCAGCAATTTAGGGTAGCAGCACCCACCAGGGCTTACTCCCTATCGGGTGCCCAGGAACCCCAGTGTGTTTATACCGTCTTCCTGAGGTGGCTCAGCCTGTCTTATATCCTGTGTGGGCAGGTTAAACCCAATCTAAGGACACTTGGCTAAGACCCTGGTTCCTCTCATTCCCTACCAGCAGGGGCATGAGGCTTGCCCCAGGATAACAGCCTTGACCTCTGCCTGAGGCTGCCCAGGGCTAAAGAGTTGGTTCAACCCTCAGGTCTGGCAGTGGGTATCTCAGAGTGGGTCACTATCTGAACCCCCACCCTAACCGCCATGGCCAGAGCTGAGCCCTGTCCTCAGTCAGTGTCTAAGAGGAGAAGAACCTTAGATTGCTGAGGGGATGGGCCCACCGCCATCAGTGGCCCCCAGTCTCGATGGGAGAAGCACAGTCCTGCCCTCAGGGACTTGGTCCAACAGCCCCAGCCTCTTCCTTCCCATTTTGTCCCTAGTGGGGCGTAGGATCCTGAGACCCTAAACTCTCCTTCCTCTCCTGGCTGTGGGACCTTTCTTGTGGGTGAGGGATGTCCCCACTTACAGCCAGACAGGAGGTGCAGGGAGCCCTTCTCCCATGCAAGGGTGGGTGGTGGGGGGCTACCTTTCCAAGAAAGCTGTGAAAGAAAGGGGTGCCCCCTGCTTAAAATGGGGGTGGAGAGAAAGAGCAGGTTGAGCCAGGGTTTCCGGCTGCTGCCTTAGCAACAGCAGAGGAGCGATGGCTGCCCAGCCCCACGGGCCTGCTGCGATGGTGGGAACACCAGCCGGCGGGGTGCCAAGCTCTCGCCTCTCCCACGCCCATGCCCAAGGCTGGGTGTCTTCCAGCCCCTTCATGCCTTCCCCTGGGAGGCACGCAGGGTCAGGGACTGGGATGACAAGGCGACCTTTCCAGGCGTGCCAGAAGAGCCACGCTTACACCTGGGCCTGGGACATCCCTGATCTGCCGGGCAGGGAGAATCCCATAACCTTGGGGCAGAGGGATCAAGGAGAGGTGTCAGGGGTGGTGTGCGTGAGGCCAAGAGCCATGCTGGCACAGTAGCAGTGGAGAGGCATTTGCCTGATGGGTGTTTAGCTTGTGCCCAGGGGCCTGGGTGCCTGGCCAGGCTGTGTGGGCAGGTCAGGATGGCCCCATGTTGGGTTTGGGCCTGGAGTCCTGCTTGCAGCTGGGGCCCTTCCCTTCTGGGGCTGGCAGTAAAGGGCAGGAGGGACTGCAACTAAGGTACTGCCCCCTGGCCACTCCCACCTCTGGGACGGGGCAGATGAAGTGTGGGGACATGGAGCCATGGGGTCGCTTAGGCCTTATGCCTCCCATTTGCAGGGCAGAGGATGTCAAGGGGGCTGCGGCCATGTGGTCTGATGTTGGGCTGGGCAGAGGAGAGGGGTGACAATCCCAGCAGGCAGGGCTGGCACACATTAACCCTGGAAAGCCACGGATGTGGTGGGCATGATTCACAGTGCCATCTGGGGCTGACAGGCAGAGAGCTGGGTGAGACGGGCAGGAGCAGGTGCTCTCGGGGCCATCTCTGCTTTTTTCCTGGGAACACGGAGCCCTGGAAGGTGGCTTGGGTGGCCTTTGAGGGGGCAAGGGTTACTCTATGGGAAAGGCAGGGACGTTTCCTGAGCTTTGGGGTCATGATGTTTGGGGATGGAGATGCATTTTTGTCATTACCTGCATGACCATGGACAAGTTACTTAACCTCTCTGAGCTGTAGTTTTCCTCATCTGTAAAAAGAGAATAACAATGGCATCTGCTGGCCTCCTAGGATTGTTGAGAGGGTGAAATAGAGGACTTCACACAGTGTCTGGCACAGAGCAGATGCTCAGTAGCCGCCCTCCACTGTGAGGAAGGGGATAAAGCTGGAGCTGATCTGGTCTTCTCCATCTCAGGGCCCATTCAGTGGAGGGAGCCCAGACCCTGCCTCTCCCCTCCCTCCACCTCCGCTACCAAGAGCACCCAAGGTTGCTGTGCATTCCCCAGGAGTCCCAGATCCTTAGCTAGTGAGGGCCAGGAAACCTCCCCACCGTCATGCAGGTCACCAGCAGTGGGGCCCAGACCGAAAACTGCCTGGTGGCCGGAAACCACCAGAGGGAGGGCCCACCTCTCCTGGAGGGTGGGGCAGCGGTGGTGCTAACGGTAGCAGTGTGCACATGGGAGGGGGAGGGGAGGCCTCCACTTCCCCCTGAGAGAGGGTGTGCTGGGGGGAGGTTCCCCAGTGAGTAAGAGCTCGGTGTGGGCAACAACAGGAAGCGTGGGGCACTGGGTGGCAGGAAGTGGGGCTGGCTGTTCCTGGTTCCTCAGATGGGGGACGTGGGCCAGGCTGTCTGCAGAAGACCCCTGGGGGCCGGGACCCACATTTCCCATTCTCCGGGTGCTCCTTCTTTGGAGGAAGCTGGGTCTTCCTTGCTAGCTTGCCACTAAGGCCACCCTGGGCAAGCACCTTAACCTCCTCGAGCCTCAGTTTCCCATTTGTGAGATAGGGATTATAATAGTATCTATTTTGTAGGCTTGTTGAGGTTTAAATGAGTTTTGATGTAAAGCGCTTAGAACGGCACTTGGCACCGAATGTTTGGGGATTGAGAGATTAATCCTGAGTTGAAGAAAAGTGTCTGGGGAACACTTGTTACTGTTGCTATTGTCGGTGTTGCTTTTCTCCTACCAGCCCGGATGATACAGGTAGTGGCTTCCACCCTGCTTGCCCTTGTCCCAGCTGTGGGGACCCTTGAACTCTGATGGGAGAAACTGTTAGCTCTTTGGGTCCTCAGCACCTGATCCTAGGGCTGGGTCTCCTCATAGCTCTCCTGTAAGCCTGGAATTGCTTATAAGAGCTCCAGAAAATCTATATGCCAAAGTTCAAAAAAGTGGGTAAAATCAATTGTGTTTGGAGATGCGCTGAGAGCACTACAGCTAAGGCTGAGACCATATAGAGGTGGGCAGGTGGCAGGGAGATGGACGGGGGAGTGGGGGCTGGGGGACAGGCTCAGCTTCTGGGCCCATCGGGCTGAGGAACGCCTGTGGGGTTGGCCTGAGATGGGATTGATGTCCAAGTTCAGGGGTACCCTAGGGCTTGAAGGGCTAGGCCATAGGGAGAGATGGGCAGGTGGATTGGGACATAGGCTCCACTCAAACTGAAAGTGAAACCCTAGGGTGTGGCTGCATCCAGATGTGGATGCAGCCCCTTCAACCTCCTGGGACACTGTCTCAGAAGTCAGCACTGGTGTGGGGGAGGTGGGGGAAGGGCCCTTAGCAGAGTCTTTTGGGGGCTGGCCTTAGGTGAGCAGATGCTGGGGGTCCCCTCTCACACCCAGGGCAGGGAGGGAGGAGAATGGTCCCCACACATTCTAATAGAAAGATGTGGGGAATCAGTTCCTTTTCTCGGCTAACCCTAAAAGATGAATCCTGTCTCTTTCCTCATCTGACCCAGAGCACTAAAGGCAGCAGGGAAAGTAGGCTGAAGGCTAGTTAAGGTTTGGCCAAAGCCTTGGAGACAAGCCCGTGTTTCTGGATGTTTTCACAAACTTCTGCTCACTCTACCATCCCCCCTCCGGGGTCTTCCATGGACCCCTGCCCCTCCACCACTCCTGCCTCTGTGAAGTGCTTCTTCATATTGTTAGACCACCGAAGAGCTTTGTTAAATCCAAACTCAGCTTCTCACTGAGTGTTCCAGGAGCTCTGTGAGTGTGAGGCTCCGGGGAGGGAGTGCGCCCATTTTATGGAGGAGGAAGCTGAGGTCCAAAGGGGCAAAGAAGCTGTCGGGCTAGCTGGGCCCAGAGCCTGGGTCTTTTGAAGCCAGCTCTGGGTCCTCCATGTGGCAGCTCATAGCTGTCCCTCCCCGCCCCCCTCAGGAGGCAGGTATCCTGCCCACCTGGACTGCCAGCCCCTCCCCTCCTACTTGAGCACTGTTAGCCAACTCTCTGTGTGTCCTCCAGCCCCCATCCCAGCTGCCTTGCTGACGGCCCTGGTCTGGGGGTCTGTTCCTGTTTTCAGGATGGCCTCACCCCACCCCGAGTGAGTGGCATCTGATGGCCCCTCTCCTACTCCCTGGAGTGCCCAGCTCCTCGGTGGGCACAGCCACAGCTGAGGAGCAGCTGCTAATTAGTGTTCGGCGCTGTCAGAGCTATTTTTGATTTCTGAGGCTAAATTTAGCCCGTCTGGCAGGCTGGCATGTGGGCCTGGGGCCCTGAGAAGGCCCAGGTGGGGAAGGGGCATGGGCGCCCTGCCCTCCACCACTGTTCAGACAGGTGCTCCAGGCCCTAACAGAGGTTTCCCCTCCACAGTAACAACCGGGGGCTCTCCTGGGGGAGTGGACCCGGGTGGTGGCTCAGAGTCAGCTCCAGGCTCAAAGCCAGCCCAGCTCTCCTCTTACTGGCTTCATAACCTTGGGCAGGTCACTAAACTAATCTGTGCCTACACCTGTGAGATGGGAATGTTAACGGTGCCAGTGATGGCAGTGAGGGTGGAAGGCGGTCGTCGGCACGCAGGGCTCGGAGCAGTGCCTTGCACAGTAGGCATTCTGGCGGAGCTGGCGACCTGACTGTTGGGGATGTCATTATGACTAGTTACTGCCTCTAGAAGTGCTGCTGGGGCCATTCCAGAACCCAAAAGTTCCCTGGGTGGGTGAGGGCCTGGGAGGATTCATGTCGGGAAGCTGCTGTCCGCTCTGTGACTCCGTGCTGGGCTCAGCCGTCCCCTCACTCCCTGGCCGCCATCTCCGTCTTTTGTGCTGGCCATGGCTCCAGTTTCCCTGGCACTGCTGGCCCTGTCTCCCCTCTTTGTCCCTTTCTTCCACCTTGCTCCCACCTTGGCCCTGCCCCACCCTTTGTCCCTGTGGGGTGGGGGTGACAGAGAGAGATCATCAGCAAGATGGATCAGAGAGAGAGACAGACAGATGGACAGAGACAGAGACAGAGAATGACCCCACCTCCTTGGTACTCCTGGGCGGTCTTCCCCTGCCCGCCGCCGCCCCCCGCCCCGCCCCGCCCCGCCCCTGTGGAAGCCGGAGCTGTCCTGGCCCTTGGAGGGCTGGGGGAGGGCGGCCGATGAGACAGCGGTGGTTTCCTCAATCCAGGCTCACTTTCGCAATGGGGGAGAGGGATGACGTACTCCCACCCCCCCAGTCGCTGGGGGCGGGGGGCCTGGTGGAGGGGCAGTTTCACCTCTCCAGTGGGGCCTGGCCGGAAAGCTTAAGCAATGGAGGCTGAGCGCACCCAGCTTCCTGTTGTCTGGGCCTGACCCGAGACACTGATTTTGGGGGTAAGGTCTGGCTGGATCCCCAGAACTAGGCCCGGCACCCTGGAGAGGAAGCTGGCTGGGGAGCCTCAGGTGGGTGTGGCTCCCTGAGTGCTCCAGCTGTGGCCTCTCCTCAAAGCCACATGACTGAGGGTGTGGAGCGTGAACCACCAAGGCTGGCAACAGGAGCCCCTTGGGGGCTCCCACATCCCCGATGGAGACCCTTATTCAACTCAGAGCTCCTTGAGGGCAGGACTTGTCTGTTTGGGCCAGACATATAAAAGGCTCTCAATAACCTGGGGTTTACTAAATTGAAGGGAACTGGCCTCATCTTTTGGGTCTGTCAGGGAGACAAGCCAAGTCTGGGGGTCCAGAAAGCCCCTGGTGCTATTGACACCTGGTTGATTCTGCAGCCCTGGGCTGGCTGTAACCTTCTCTGTGGTGGCAGAGGTACCACACCCTTGTCGTCTGTGGCCAGGGGAGGAGGAGGACCCAGGCAGAGCTCTGTTAACCTTTCTCAGCTCCTGGGGGAGTCCCAGCTGGGCGGCCCACACCACAGACCCAGGGCATTGACTCTTCTCCCCAGTGCTGTGGCGGAGTGACCTTCTCCCCAAATCTCCCCACCCCTGAAGCTGTGATCTGGAACTCCCTGCCTGCTGACATGGCCGCCGTCAGCTCCCCCAGCCCTCTCCCTCCTTTCTCAGCTTTCTCCCCGAGATGGGAGGGGCTGGAGAGGGATGAAGAGAAGGCTGCTGTCCACCCTCCTTGCAGGAGGTTTTCTGGCATTCGTGAGGCACTGGTGCCCTAGGCCTTGTCTGTATACACGTGGGATCTGGTGGCACGTGGAGGTGGGACACTGGCCACTGGCCACACTTCGGCCTGACTGGTGATGGCTCCCATTAGTTTCCCACCAGAAGAGGGGAAGAGACGATGCCCCGACAGGGAAACTGGAGCCCAGAAGTGTCTCAGGTCCCCAGAGAGGTAGGCTGACAACCCACGCACCTGTCTCCACACCAGGCAGGCTAGGGAGGCGGTGTGGGGGGTGACACAGCGCAGGCAGACTCAAATTCAAATCCTGCTGTCCCTTCTAGCTCGTGTGCCCCAGGAAAGGTGCTCTGTCTCTCTTGGCCTTGGCTTTCTCATTGGATAATGCTACTTATCTCCTAGGGTCAGAGGATTCGGGGGGTGATGTACCTCCTGGGGAGCCAAGTGGGTTCCCCCAAATGCCCATTCTCCCCTCCCCCCTTGTTGGGGCCCCAGGCTCAGGGGTCTTACTTTGTCCTCCCTCTCCCCAGAACTGCATGAACTTGCCCCCGGACAAGGTCCAGCTGCTGAGCCAGTATGACAACGAGAAGAAGTGGGAGCTCATCTGTGATCAGGTAGGTGCCAGCACTGCCCAGCCACCCCCTCCCTCCCACTGTCAGCACCCAGCCCTGACCAGGCTGGGGCTATGGGGAGAGGGGCACCGCCATACTGCCCATAGGACCAAGACTCTGCTCAGTGGCTAATGTAGCACCTGGGGAGGGTGCTGGGGTCTGTAGGACTCCCGAATCCCCTTCTCTTGAACTCCCCAAAAGAACTTGTGAGTCACGAGCAGGGCTGGGTCAGCTTCAGAGGAGCTGGCAGGGCTGGTTCAGGGGCACTGGCCGGGGCAGCTGGGGCCTTGTCACTGTCACTGTCCTCCTTCTGAGCTTCCTGAGAAACCTCTCTGGACTGGGGAAGGAAGGGGGCAACCCTGGGGTTAGACATCTTCACCTGACCCCATGGGAGGGAGGGGGGAAGGGGCGGGAATTCCTGCCCTTTTACCTTAGGTCCAGAGGAGCTGCAGTCCACCAGCAACTCCCCAAGGCCAGCCACTTTGGACCCCTGCTTTGGTGCTCTGTCCAGGCGCCTGGGCTCACGGGTCACTCAGCTGCCCCCGCCCCTCCAGCTTCAAGGGCTGTGGTCAGCCATGGGCAGACCCTCTCCCAGTGCCAGGCTGGGTGGGGCTCGGCCGCTGCAGGGATTCTGTGAAGGAGGGAGCTGCAGAGGCTGGGGGTGGGGAGTTGGGAGCTGAGAGCCTCCCCTGGGAGCCAAGGCTGGGCCTTCGCCTGCTGCTAATGAAGCAGATGGCCTGAGCTGGCTGGGCAGCAGTCCAGGGGTAAGGGCTGGGCAGTGGGAAGAGGGTGGGGAGCTGCCCCTGGAGGCTCTGGGGCTGTGGTAGGGGTCCCCTCGGAGCAGCTCGGCCTGGCATCTCAAAGGTTGGGGGCTCAAAGGGCTGGAAGAAGTGAAAGTCTGAGGGGTGGCTTGGCGAATCTGAGGGGTTTGGGTTGGAAGGGTGGGGGCCCCTCTGGGGAGGGGGTCTTTGCCATGGTCCCTGCCTCTTTGTGTCAGTGGCCGCTGGAGCCTGCAGTGGGGTGGGGGAGTTAGGAATTGCATCACTGAGCACAGGAGAGGAGCACACAGGTTCCTGCCAACGCAGGACTAACCCCTGCATAGTCCACCCCAAAGCTGTGTCAGGGCTGTGGCCTGGGAGGCCATACGGGAAGGGCAGACTAGGCCTAGGCTGGGGGTCTTTAAAGTGACCCGATGCTAGCTGGGCGTGGTGGTGCACACCTGTAGTCCCAGCTATCTGGGAGGCTGAGGTAGGAGGATTGCTTGAGCCGGGGAGTAGGAGGCTGCAGTGAACTATGATGGTGCCACAGCACTCCAGCCTGGACCACAGGGCAAGAAAAGAGAAAGGTAACATGAAAGCAAAGAAAGTGGCTTGGTGGACTGTTTGGGTTTATACCGTTGGTATTACAGAGGCGTCTTAAGAAAGCCTGGGACCTCAGAGCTGAGAATGGAACATTGGGACGAGAACTGGTCATTTGCCCTGGGGTAGCTCTGGTTGGTTTTCTGTACACCCCATTCCATCTCCCCAGGAGCGGTTTCAGGTCAAGAACCCCCCCGCAGCCTACATCCAGAAACTGAAGAGCTATGTGGATACTGGTGGGGTCAGCCGAAAGGTAGCAGCTGATTGGATGTCCAACCTGGGGGTACATGTCTCCCCTCTTTACTCTGTCCCTTTCCCCCACCTTTTCCAAGCTCTGGACAGCTGGAGTAACTGTGTGTACAGACTTTTCTATGTGCATGTGTGGGTGCATGTATGAGTATGTGTGTGTGTGTTCGTGTGTGTGTATTTATAGGCGACTAAGAGTGCCCTGGGCATGCCCTTTAGACATTCCCCCGTGCATCCTGTGTGTGCTTACATGGACACATTTTGTGTACTTATACTGTGTGTATACACATGTGCAGCCCATATGTCCATACGTAGGTGTGTGTGTATACTATGTGTGTACTTTGTCCACTTATGGATGTGTGTGTGTGTGCACCCTTGAGTCCGTATACAGGAGAGAGAGAGAATGTGTGTGTCCATGTATGGATGTGTGGATATCCTATGTCTGTATTTAGAGTGCATGTATATGGATGTTCATGTGCTGTGTGTGCACGCACACCCTGCCTCTGTGAGTGTGTGCATGTATCGGGGTGTGTGCACCCTGTGTGTCTGTGTATGGGGGAGCACACGCAGCCTGTGAGTTCTTATTCTGCTAGGCAGGTGTGTGGAGGTGGTGGGGGAGGCTGAGCATGAAAGACCACTTGTGCCAGTCGGAGGAGGGTGGGCGCTGCTGCCTCAGGACTTGGTGGGCCTGTGGGAGGCTGGGCTCCACCCACCAGCCTTCCCTGTTCTCGGTCCCCAGTTTAAGAGGCGAGTTCAGGAGTCCACGCAGGTGCTACGGGAGCTGGAGACCTCCCTGAGGACAAACCACATTGGGTGAGTGAGGGCTCAGATCTTGCTCTCCGGGGCTAGGAAGGCCCCTGCCTCCAGGCAGCCCCTGGAGCTTCCCCTTCCTGCTCCCCCTACCCCCCACAGGGCTGTGCTTGTGGACCACCTCCTGGGGGTGTCCAGGACAGCTTCCCCTCCCCCTCCTGCCCATGCTCTGACTGGCACCTCGAGGCATGGCTGGGCTGTGGGACCCACCTAAGTCTCCCAGAATCCCCTGGTATCATTGGGTCTTTGAGGGTTGAAAGGGCATGCCAGGGGCCCTTGCTGTCCCTGTTCTGTGCCCATCTGGGGCAGGACCTCCTTCCTCGCTGGAGCTCAGGGAGCCCTGTGCCCACAGGTGGGTGCAGGAGTTCCTCAATGAAGAGAACCGCGGCCTGGACGTGCTCCTCGAGTACCTGGCCTTTGCCCAGTGCTCTGTCACGTAAGCCTCCTGCCCCCAGGCCTCATGCCACTCCTCAGAGCTTTGACCCCCGTCTCCCTGCGTCTCACCCACTCCCCTGGCCAGTTCCAAGCCGGGCAGCCCGAGTCTACCCTAGAACCCTGCATTTGGCCTTGAGCGACGCCCCTTCCAGAAGCCTGTCCCCGACAGGGAGGGGTGGCCTCTCTTCCACCACTATGTTCAGCACAGTGCCAAGAACACAGCCTCCTCCTCCTGCTCCTTAGTCTCACCTGCAGGTCTGTCTCTCCTTGCGTTTCTTCTGCCCCCTCTTAAGTTGTCCTTGCAGTGTTGGCCTCCAGCCCCATTGCATCCTGTCCCCAGGTATGACATGGAGAGCACAGACAACGGGGCTTCCAACTCAGAGAAAAACAAGCCCCTGGAGCAGTCGGTGGAAGACCTCAGCAAGGGCCCGTCCTCCTCTGTGCCCAAAAGCCGCCACCTGACCATCAAGTATGTGGGCCACAAGGTGGGGTCGTGGGAGAACAGAGAATTCAGCCCCCACACTGCTGCATCTAGCCAGCCCACCCAGGGCCCTTGGGGTTGGTGAGAGGGGTAGCCAAGCATTAGGGGTCAGAGTAAGGGACTCATACAGAGTTTGGGACACCAGTATGTTAAGAAGCCATCAGGGGTGGGGCTGGGTGCCGTGGCTCAGGCCTATAATCCCAGCACTTTGGGAGGCTGAGGTGGGCAGATCATTTGAGGACAGGAGTTTGAGACCAGCCTGGCTAACATGATGAAACCCCATCTCTACTAAAATACAAAAATTAGCCGGGTGTAATCCCAGCTACTCAGGAGGCTGAGGTGGGAGAATCGCTGAAGCCCAGGGGATGGAGGACGCAGTGAGCCGAGATCGCATCACTGCACTCCAGCCTGGGTGACAGAGTGAGACCCTGTCTTAAAAAAAAAAAAAAAGGGCCGGGCGCGGTGGCTCAAGCCTGTAATCCCAGCACTTTGGGAGGCCGAGACGGGCAGATCACGAGGTCAGGAGATCGAGACCATCCTGGCTAACACGGTGAAACCCCGTCTCTACTAAAAAATACAAAAAACTAGCCGGGCGAGGTGGCGGGCGCCTGTAGTCCCAGCTACTCGGGAGGCTGAGGCAGGAGAATGGCGTAAACCCGGGAGGCGGAGCTTGCAGTGAGCTGAGATCCGGCCACTGCACTCCAGCCCCGGCGACAGAGTGAGACTCTGCCTCAAAAAAAAAAAAAAGGAAAGAAAAAGAAAAAAGAAGCCATCAGGGGTGGGCACCTAGAAGTTGGAGTCTGGATGGGTCTGGGATAAGAAGGGAGTTTCTGGGTTGGTGGGACCCCTCTTGTATGCATCTAATCCCCTGTTTTCTCCCATGCGGCCTCCAGGTGTCCCCCTTCTCCCCGGTACGTAGCCACCTAGGGGCAGGTGCATGCCTGGCTGACTCCCTCCCAGGGTGGTGGCGGGGTAGGATGAGGTATTCAACTGATGTCCCTGGGTTCAGTACTGTGGCTGGGTCCCTCCATCCTAACACGGGCATCTTACTGGGAGGCAGGAAGCAGGCAGTAGGTTGACCCTAGAGCATCTTGTGGATCCCCAGCTTCCTACTTTGGGTCTAGGGGATTGATTGCATAATTAAGCCTCAAACTTTCACAATGTTATTTGTCCATTCATGCAATTATGCATTCAACAAACATTTATTTTTTAGCACTTAGTATGTATGAGGCGTGTGGCAGGTGCCCAGGAGACAGGTCACTCTGCCCTCAGGGACCCACAGTCTAAGTGGGGGACAATTTAGTGTGACAGGCTGTCATGGAAGTATGCCTGGGAGCTCTGAGAAGGGAGGTGGCCACCACTTGGGGCATCAGGAAGGCTTCCCAGAAAAGGTGACACTGGCACTATGTCTCACAGACAGATACAGGCTTTATAGGCAGCCATGGGAACAGGGAAGGGCATTCCAGGCAGAAGGAACAGCATGAACAAAAACTCTGACATATTAGCACAATGACGGGAAAGGGTGATGTGGCAGGAGGGGGTGAAAGCGGGGCCTCCCACTGTTAGTGGGAATGTGATAGAATCGTCAGGGAGACTGATATGTGGAAGTCCGGGTCGGCAGTTCTGCAACAATGAAAACATCACACATTTGTTGGCGAAGAATAAGGGAGTACAGTCATACAGCACTTACTATGTGCCAGGCACTGTTCTAAGCCCATTTCATAGTCCCAACAACTCTGACAGGAAGCTACTATTATTAGCATTCCTATTCTAGAAGCGAGGAACGTGAGGGACAGGGAGATTAAGTGACTCGTCTAGTAAATGGTGAGCTGGGATGCTCCTGAACCCTGGCGGCGTGAATTCAGATCCGCCTCTCACATTGGAAGATGAGCCCAAGTCGCCATGAGCGCCACCTTGTGGTGATCCTTCCCATGTTTCTTCCTTCTGTAGGCTCTTGCCCTACCAAGCCCCTGGGAAGCGTCTTTGCTTCCCGTGTCCCCCATCCTCCAAGCATGCCAGACCCCAGGTCTAGCTTCCGTGTCCCTGCTCCTCCAAGCATGCCAGACCCCAGGTCTAAGGACTGAGGAAGCCTGCCTCCCCTCAGCCAGCCTCTTTGGTTGGGTAGACGGGATGTGGTGCCCTCAGGTTCCATATGTACCTCCTCTTACCCCAGAGGCCATCTGAGTGGTGGGGGAACAGGAAGCTGGGGCTCACTCTGACCCCTGCTGCCTCCTCCACACCCCGCCCAGGCTGACCCCCGCCCACAGCAGGAAGGCCCTGCGGAATTCCCGCATCGTTAGCCAGAAGGATGATGTCCACGTCTGCATTATGTGCCTGCGTGCCATCATGAACTACCAGGTCAGCCGGGGGTGTGGGACTGGGGGACTAGGGAGCCCAGCCTGTCCTCACTGGGGGCTACACAAGCTGCTGAGGCTCTAGGATCCACTGTCCCTTTACCCTGTGCTGTGCTGGGGAACTTGCGCATCTGGGCTGTTGGCTCGGACTTTTAAGGCTGATGTGTCTTGAGGGGAAGCCCATGTTTTTGCTGCCTCTATCAGGTTCTCTGAGTACCCCTGCCCATGGCTGGGACATGGAGGAGCCTCACATAGGGACAGGGCACACCTACCAAGAAGGGCTGGACAGAGGGCCAGGGGAGAACAGTCTCAGGTCGATTCATTTGGAGGCCCGATGGGTGAAGCTGGGCCCTCTTTTACTTAGCCAGCCTTTAAGACAGCTTCACGGTGTTCAAAGTGCCTGATGCTGGCTTTTGGAAACACAAAGGTATTTTAAAAAGAGGCCAGGTGCAGTGGCTCATGTCTGTAATCCCAGCACTTTGGGAGGCCAAAGCGGGAGGATTGCTTGAACCCAGGAATTCGAGATCAGCCTGGGCAACATACCGAAACTCCATCTCTATGAAAATAAAAAAATAAAAAATAAATAAAGAGAGGCCAGGTGTGGTGGCTCATGTCTGTAATCCCAGCACTTCGGGAGGCCCAGGCGGGCAGATCACCTGAGGTCAGGAGTTTGAGAACAGCCTGGCCAATATGGTGAAACCCCGTCTCTACTGAAAAAAATACAAAAAAAATTAGCGGGGGGTGGTGGCAGGTGCCTGTAATCCCAGCTACACGGGAAGCTGAGGCAGAAGAATCACTTAAACCTGGGAGGCAGAGGTTGTGGTGAGCTGAGATGGCACCACTGCACTCCAGCCTGGGTGACAGAGGGAAACTCCATCTTGAAAAAAAAAAAAGAGAGAAACAAGGCCAGGTTTTGGTGGCCACAGAAGAAGTTGCAGTTGGATATGAAGAACTTCCTAAACTCGAGGGGCGGTTAAAGATCAGCGTGGCATGGCACTGACTCTGCTGGGGTGCCTGAAGTCCTGGGGGGCCCTTCCTGGAGACACTGACTTCTCCTCTCTTCCCAGTCTGGCTTCAGCCTTGTCATGAACCACCCAGCCTGTGTCAATGAGATTGCTCTGAGCCTCAACAACAAGAACCCCAGGTGAGGTCCAGGCCCTAAACCTTTCCCATATCTAGAATCTTCTCCTACTTAGCCCCTTGCTTACTCTGTCCTCCAGGTCTCAGAGGCTCATTTCGCACCCGCTATGCTCCTCCTAGCCAGGCCTGTGCCCACCCTTGCTGTGGGTCCTGCCTGTTCTCAAGGGACAACCTGCCCCTTCTCTCTCCAGAACCAAGGCTCTGGTGCTGGAGCTGCTGGCGGCCGTGTGCTTGGTGCGGGGAGGACATGACATCATCCTTGCAGCCTTTGACAACTTCAAGGAGGTACCGGAGTCCCTCACCCAAACATGCACTTCCCCCTATGGTGTTGCTTGGAGTCTTGTTGGCAGCTGTGGCCTTTGGTGGAGGCAGCTGGGGACATTGGGTGGGCATTTGGGGAACGCCCAAAAGTTGAAGTTGAGCCACATCACTGGCTTAACAATCTGGGATGGGGAAGTTCTGAATAGAAGGTGCAGGATCAGGTAAAGGCACCACCTGGGTGGGGGTAGGGACAACTACAGGGACCTGCTGAACCTCTGACTCAGCCTTGCCAGATCCAAACTAGCCTTGGTTCATACCTCCAGGAGTTGTGGACTCTGGCTAACAGGCGTGCAAGAAGTAGATGTGTGGGGATGCATAAGATGCATAAGATATCTTCATTCATTCATTCCTTTAATGAATATTTATTGAGTAACTAGTATGTGTCAGGAACAGGGCACCTGGGGCACATCAGTGAACAAAGGAAACCAGACAGGAAAGGACAGAAACGATATAATAAACGAGCAAATTACATAGTATGTTAGGAAATGATAAATGCTGTGAGAAAAAAGCCAGCAATGTTGCAGAGGGATGGGGACAACATACCAAAACCCCATCTCTATGAAAATAAAAAAATAAAAAATAAATAAAGAGAGGCCAGGTGTGGTGGCTCATGTCTGTAAATCCCAGCACCCTGGTTGCAGGGTGGTCAGGGAAGGCCTCATTGAGAAGTGAGATTTGAGCAAAGCTGTGAAGGAAGCAAGGTAATTGCTGTGGAAATGAGGGCTCTCCAGGGAGTTGGAACAGTAAGTGGAAAGGCCCTGGGGTGGGAATGTGCCAGGATGCCAGTGTGGCTGGAGTGGAAAAAGTGAGGGGGAGTGGGAGATTGACAGGGAGTGGAGGTTTTGAGCAGAAGAGTGATGTGGCTCAACTTCGAATTAACTGGAAAGGAGCCTGTTGAAGCACAGGTGTGGCAGCCAGAAGGTAGCTTAGGACGTGTGTCACTGGGCCTCAGTGAGAGCCATTCCCTTTACCCAGGTGTGTGGGGAGCAGCACCGCTTTGAAAAGCTGATGGAATATTTCCGGAATGAGGACAGCAACATCGACTTCATGGTGAGCTCAGGAGCCCAGCAGCCTGAGGCCTGGGCCAGGCCCTCTTGGGTGCAGGGAGCAGCTAGGGTCCTGGGTGCTGGGCAATGGGCTCTGCCCCAGCAAAGCATGAAGACTGAGTGGTCAGTAGGGGAAGGGTGGATGTTGGCAGGGGGCTGGGAGTTAGTGGAGTGAGTTAGTTCACATGGAGGTGAAATGTTGGGCAGGCCAAGGCTGGGAGTTAGTGGAGTGAGAACTGGGGAGAAGGAGCGAGGCTTGGGATAAGTGGAGGTGGAAGGCACTGAGCAACGCCACCTAGAGGATCATAGATCTGCCCATGTCCCTGGCTCCCAGGTGGCCTGCATGCAGTTCATCAACATTGTGGTACACTCAGTGGAGAACATGAACTTCCGTGTCTTCCTGCAATATGAGTTCACCCACTTGGGCCTGGACCTGTACTTGGAGGTAAGCCCTGTACTGCCCCCCAGACTTAACTGCCTGCCCACTGCAGAGTATGGCTGAGTGGTTAGCGGCATGGGTGCTGGCGTCAGGCAGACCTGGGTTTAAATCCTGGCCCTGCCATTTCCTGCCATGTGACCTTGGATAGGTCTCTTCCTCTCTCTGAGTGTCAGTTTTGCCATCTGTCAAATAGGAGAATCATAGAAGATAATCTTGACTCTAAATGCATAGGCCAGTGCCTGGCACATACAAGGCCCCCAGTCTATGGAATTATTTTTGCAGGCACCAGAATAGGTCAAGGTGGCCCAGGGTCTGGCTCTGGGAGCACCAGCCTCAGACAGGTGCTCTGACTCCAGCACATAACAGGGAACCCAGAGAAACAGGGTGGAAGCAGGAGTTGGCTCATGCTGGATGGGCCCAGGACATGGAGGAGTTCCTTGCCCTGGGGAAGGTAGGCAGAGCAGCTTGGTGCTTCCTGGCCCAGCCTAAGCAGAGAAGCTGCAGCTCCTTCTCTGCTTCTTTTAGGAGGTTTCCTGGAGGAGCGGGGCTTTCGGGGTTGGATTTTTGAAAGCCAGGATTAAGAAAAAGTAGAGAGCAGACTGGCGGGGGGTCTATCCGTACAATGGAATATTATTCAGCCACAAGAAGGAATGAAGTATTGACACATGCTACAACATGGGTGAGCCTTGCAAACATGCTAGGTGAAAGAAGCCAGACACAAAAGGTCACACACTCTATGATTGCTGCTTCTTTTTTTTTTTTTTTTTTTTGAGATGGAGTCTTGCTCTGTCGCCCAGGCTGGAGTGGCGATCTTGGCTCACTGCAATCTCCACCTCCCGGGTTCAAGTGATTTTCCAGTCTCCCGAGTAGCTGGGATTACAGGCGCCTGCCACCATACCCGGTTAATTTTTGTATTTTTGGTAGAGACGGGGGTTTCACCATGTTGGCCAAGTTGGTCTTGAACTCCTGACCTTAGGTGATCCGCCTGCCTCAGACTCCCACAGTGCTGGGATTACAGGTGTGAGCCACCTCGCCCAGCTTTCTATGATTGCTTTATATGAAATGTCCAGAATGGGTAAATCCATAAAGATGGAAAGTAGATTAGTGGTTGCCAGGGACTGGGGGAGGAGAGAATGGCAAGTTACTGCTGACGCCTATGGGGTTTCTTTTTGGGCTGATGACAATGTTCTGGAATTAGATAATGGTGATGGTTGCACAACCTTGTGGCTATACTAAGAATGACTGAATTGTATACTTTAAAATGGATTTTATGATATGTGAATTATATCTTAAAAAATAAAGAAAAAGTAGGCTAGGGCTCAGGCCCCTTCCTCTGGGTGGCAGTGGTGGTGGGGGGTTTGGAAAGACTCCCTCCACACGCATACCAGGCCTCACCCTGCTCCTTCCATCTGGGGGACAGAGGCTTCGGCTTACCGAGAGTGACAAGCTGCAGGTGCAGATCCAGGCGTACCTGGACAATGTTTTTGATGTGGGGGCGCTACTGGAGGACACAGAGACCAAGAACGCTGTGCTGGAGCACATGGAGGAACTGCAGGAGCAGGTGGCACTGGTGAGAGTGGGTCCTGACCCCAGCCTGGCACATCATAGGCCTACAGGGCACACGCAGGCATGGGCACTGGGCAGCAGTGTTCTAGTTGTGCATTGGACGTGCTGCCTGCCTGGCCCCAGAGCCTGGCCTGAATCCAAAGCCTGAATCTGTTGGGTGTCTTTCTCAATGAGTGTGGGTGAGTGCCCTCACTGACAGGCCCCTCCTCTACCCAGGCTCAGACCCCAGATGAACTGAACTGAGTGCCTGGGGCCCCTCCCAGCTCAGTCTCCTCCTCTCCCTCCACCTCCCGCATCACTGGTACCTTGGTTTCCTCTCCTTATTTGCTTGGGTTCGAGTGCCAGGCTCAGCCCACCCTTGGCACCTGGGCTGAGCGGATCTGGGAGCCTCCCCCAGTCTTCCAGGCAGGCATGCCTGATGCCGCCCCCTCACCGGCGGTGCCAGTGCCGGGCTGCGGGTCGGGGCTCACCATGTGCCGGTGCTACAGCTGACAGAGCGGCTTCGGGACGCGGAGAACGAATCCATGGCCAAGATTGCAGAACTGGAAAAACAGCTAAGCCAGGCGCGCAAGGAGTTGGAGACCCTGCGGGTGAGGCTGGGGCGGGTGGTGGGCCGGGCACCCAAGAACAGGCCAGCTGCGGCTTCTAGGCTTGACATCTCCCTCCACCCCGGGAAGAGGATGGGGATTTGGTGCCAAGGAGCCTGGTGGTGGGCATTGACCCCTCCCGTGGGGTTCGCAGGAGCGCTTCAGCGAATCGACCGCCATGGGCGCCTCCAGGCGTCCCCCCGAGCCTGAGAAAGCTCCTCCCGCTGCCCCGACGCGGCCCACGGCCCTGGAGCTGAAGGTGGAGGAGCTGGAGGAGAAGGGGTTAATCCGTATCTTGCGGGGGCCGGGTGATGCTGTCTCCATCGAGATCCTCCCCGTCGCTGTGGCAACTCCGAGCGGCGGTGATGCTCCGACTCCGGGGGTGCCAACCGGCTCCCCCAGCCCAGGTGCGCAGGAGCTTCAGGCTGGCGGGCATGCGGGGCACGGTCTGGAGGGGAGCCCAGGGGCATCTGTGGCGGGCAGAGTTGGGCGAGGGAGGTTTGGATTGTAGGCTCGGCTCAGGTAGGAGCGCATGCGTACAGCGGGGAGGCGCGGAGGAGCCCACCCAAGCCAAGGAACTGACTCGCGCCTCCCCCACCTCCCCTCAGATCTTGCACCTGCAGCGGAGCCGGCTCCCGGAGCAGCGCCGCCGCCGCCGCCCCCACTGCCCGGCCTCCCCTCCCCGCAGGAAGCCCCGCCCTTGGCGCCCCCACAGGCCCCGCCTCTCCCTGGCAGTCCGGAGCCCCCGCCGGCGCCGCCGCTGCCCGGAGACCTTCCGCCCCCACCCCCGCCACCGCCACCGCCACCACCTCCGGGCACTGACGGGCCGGTGCCTCCGCCGCCTCCGGGAGGTCCTCCTGATGCTTTAGGAAGACGCGACTCAGAATTGGGCCCAGGTAAGTGGAGTGGACCACCTTGGGCCCGGGACTTGGGGGAGATGGAGGGAGGGACCTGGGCCTCAGTGTCCTCCAGAGTCTTCTGCCTAGGGGCCTCCTACTGCCTCCTGGCTGCCCCGTCAGCCCTCCCTGGGCCCAGGTTCCCTCCAGTACCCCCAGTGCTCACCACTCCTCCCAAACCCCCGTCCCAGGAGTGAAGGCCAAGAAGCCCATCCAGACCAAGTTCCGAATGCCACTCTTGAACTGGGTGGCACTGAAACCCAGCCAGATCACCGGCACCGTCTTCACAGAGCTCAATGATGAGAAGGTGCTGCAGGTGAGGGGCCCTGCCTGGCTCCGCATATGGGCACTGGAGTCAGATGGGGAGTTGCCTGGATCAGGCTGGGCACTGGGGGTAGTCATTTTCTCCGTCATTTCCCAGGTGAGCAGGGGGAGGCCCAGGGATGGGCATTAAGCCAGGCTGGACCAGTACCTCTAACAGGCAGAATCCTGCCTTCCCAAACGCCTTCCCCTCCATCCCTGCAGAGGGGTGCATCCCCCCATCCCACTCCTTCTGCCTCCAGGCCTCTTTCCTCCCACTTTCCCACAGGCAGCCAAGGCTTCAGCCCTCCTGATTCCACTTCCAGTTTTCCAAAAGGATGTGTTCTCTTGTCTGTAGGCCATTGTTGCCATTGTTCCATTCTGTTCCCTTTGCCTGGAATGTCCTTTCTCCTTTTTACCACTGGCCAGTTCAGCTCTTCCTTTAGCTGTCCTGGCCCCAATTCTGGGTCCCCCGGGTTAGGCGGCCCTCCTCCTCCAGGCTCCCTGTGCTTCCCCTGTGCCTCCCATCAGGGCCTGTGGTCAGGCTGGGTTACTGGTTCTTTGCTGGTGGCCTCATCAGGGCCAGATGGGTGGCTCCAGCACTGTACTCAGCCAGGAGAGTGCCAGACCCCGGCCCCACCCAGCCCTACCTTCTCACCCTGTACCCTCAGGAGCTGGACATGAGTGACTTTGAGGAACAGTTCAAGACCAAGTCCCAAGGCCCCAGCCTGGACCTCAGCACTCTCAAGAGTAAGGCAGCCCAGAAGGCCCCCAGCAAGGCAACACTCATTGAGGCCAACCGGGCCAAGAACTTGGCCATCACCTTGCGGAAGGGCAACCTGGGGGCCGAGCGCATCTGCCAGGCCATTGAGGCGTGAGTGTCCCTGGCCTGGACTTGTGGGCAGTCCGGCCCCTCTGCTAGGCTGGGGTTGTCAGGCAGATCCTAGTAAAAGAGCCTCAATGGTGAGCTCTTTCATCAAGCTTCATACCAACCCTGGTCCAGTAACCTTGTCCCCATTTTAAGGTGGAGAAAACTGAGTCCATGCCTAAATCAGGATGTCCCACTTCCTCCCTGCCTGTTTGCCTAGCTGTGAGCACCCAGACTGTGGGATTTACAGCTGGGCGTCTTCCACTGATGTATGATGGGGACCCGGCTCTCCAGTTCCCAGTTTCTCTGGATTCCTACCTCTTGCTCTCTGAAGCTGTTGGCAAATAGAAAATACTGAAATTCATTTATTAAATCAAGGCAGGGGTAGCCCTGCTCCCAGGGACTGGTGGGTATGGATGATGCCCACTCTCCCCTCTCCTCCCTCCCACAGGTACGACCTTCAGGCTCTGGGCCTGGACTTCCTGGAGCTGCTGATGCGCTTCCTGCCCACAGAGTATGAGCGCAGCCTCATCGCCCGCTTTGAGCGGGAGCAGCGGCCGATGGAGGAGCTGTCGGAGGAGGACCGCTTCATGCTACACTTCAGCCGCATCCCGCGCCTGCCGGAGCGCATGACCACACTCACCTTCCTGGGCAACTTCCCAGACACAGCCCAGCTGCTCATGCCGGTGTGGGCGGAGCGGGCAGGGCGGTGTGGCTTGGGTGGGGATGGGCAGAAGGCACCTCCCAGCCTGGGCTGCAGCAGGGAATCTGGGAGTACTTGAGCCTCCAGATGGAGGAGGCCCCAACTTATCTTACCTCCCCCATCCCACCCCTAGCAACTGAATGCCATCATTGCAGCCTCAATGTCCATCAAGTCCTCTGACAAACTCCGCCAGATCCTGGAGGTGAGGGGCCAGGAGGTGGGGCCCACCCTTGCCTGTTCCGGATAGTGTGAGAGGGAGACCCAGGCCCTGGCCACCTGCAATGCAACCAAGATAATGTTCCCTTCTCATGTACATGCTGAGAAAGACAGATCTAAGGGGGGTGGTGAATGGGAAGGGGTACAGCAGCCATGTCTGTAGCAGCTCACCTGGGACCCTGCCGGAGGGCTCAGTCCCCTTTAGCGTTGCTCTGTGAGCAATGTCACCTGCTCAGTGGAGGGCCCAGGAACCAGTAGAAATGGCCGGTGGAAAGGCAGTGACCACACAGCCTTGGAGGGGACGCTGGCAACAAGTTTTGGGTTGGACTACCAGAGGACAAAATTGGGTGTGCCCATAGTGTTAACTGTGCACATGTGTGAGACCTGTGTGTACACATGTACATGTGCTGTGAATCTGAGGGGCCTGTCTATGCGGGAGTACAGTAGGGGCTGAGTGTGTGGGGCCTGCTCCTTGCCACCTCTTCTCCTTGTGCAATATATTTAAGCAGTGTCCTCAGCCCTGGCATTCTGCTGAGCCTTTCCCTGCCTCTCCCAGATCGTCCTGGCCTTCGGCAACTACATGAACAGTAGCAAGCGTGGGGCAGCTTATGGCTTCAGGCTCCAGAGCCTGGATGCGGTAAGGACCCTGGCTTGGGGGCTGGGGCTGGGGACTGGCTGGTGGCCTGTGACTTACAACAGGTCCTTGTGCAGCTGTTGGAGATGAAGTCGACTGACCGCAAGCAGACTCTGCTGCACTACCTGGTGAAGGTCATTGCTGAGAAGTACCCGCAACTCACAGGCTTCCACAGCGACCTGCACTTCCTGGACAAGGCAGGCTCAGGTAGGGGGTACACAGGTCCTTGGGTGCGGGGAGGGGCCGTGGGCTGGGGTAGGTTGGGAGAAAGCTAGGTGGCCATAGGATATAATTGGTGGGAGGACTGCCTCTCCGATTCACTAACCTGATACTGCCCCATCCCTGGCCCAGTGTCCCTGGACAGTGTCCTGGCAGACGTGCGCTCCCTGCAGCGAGGCCTAGAGTTGACACAGAGGGAGTTTGTGCGACAGGATGACTGCGTGGTGCTCAAGGAGTTCCTGAGGGCCAACTCGCCCACCATGGACAAGCTGCTGGCAGACAGCAAGACGGCTCAGGTGGGCCAGGGCTGGCCTCACCTGGAGGTGGGGGATGTAGGAGCACTAGGTAGCCCAGCCTGGAGGGGTGTGGCTGTAGCTGGGACCCCTTGGGGGGGATGCAGCAGGAACGAGGGGCCACCCTGCCTGGGAGAAGCTGAGATCAGGTGGCCAGTGTCCTGAAGGGCACAGGCTGTGAGAGGTCTAAGCTGGGGGGCTGACAGGCTGTGCCCGCAGGAGGCCTTTGAGTCTGTGGTGGAATACTTCGGAGAGAACCCCAAGACCACATCCCCAGGCCTGTTCTTCTCCCTCTTTAGCCGCTTCGTTAAGGCCTACAAGGTATTTGGGACTGGGGCAGGCTGGGAACCCTGTAGGGCACTGAAGCCTTTCCACTGGGCAGCGGAGGGGTGGGACTGCTTCTGTTTAGGGGGTGGGTAGGGCAGTAGGGAGGGCCACCCTCATGGAGACTGCCTTGGCCCGCAGAAAGCTGAGCAGGAGGTGGAACAGTGGAAAAAAGAAGCCGCTGCCCAGGAGGCAGGCGTTGATACCCTGGGCAAAGGGGAGCCCCCAGCACACAAGGTAGGCAGCTGTTCCTGGGCTTGGTACTGGGCTGCAGGGATGCATGGCATCTCATCACCTTCTGGTGTCACCCCCACACCCTCACTGTTACAGACGGACCCTGCCCCAGGAGCCTGGGATGGGAAAGGGTTCTTTCTGCTCAAGCCAGCTGTCCTTGCTGTGGGGGACCAGGCAGATATTCCAGGGTTTTGGTGGTGGGGAGGCCTCCTGGAGCTGGAGCTATAAATTCCCCCTAGTCACCGCCAAAGGCCCGGCGGCCACAGATGGATCTAATCTCTGAGCTGAAACGGAAGCAGCAGAAGGAGCCACTCATTTATGAGAGCGACCGTGACGGGGCCATTGAAGACATCATCACAGGTAAGGGCTTGACCAGGCCTTGGTCTTATTCTCAGTCTGTCCTTCTATGCTGTCTTCTGACCCAGTCCCCTACCCTCTGGGGGACTGGCTGCCACACTGCTTCTTGCTACCTTTTCTGTTTTTCTTTCCTTTTTCCTTTCTCTACTCTCCTTCACCTGCCCCACCCCCACTCAGTGATCAAGACGGTGCCCTTCACGGCCCGTACCGGCAAGCGGACATCCCGGCTCCTCTGTGAGGCCAGCCTGGGAGAAGAGATGCCCCTCTAGCCCCTCAGGTACCCAGATGACCTGGCTTCCGATCCCACGCTGCCCACAGCCCCCCGGGACCCTTGGGGGAACTGAGGCATGCTGCCTTCTCCTGGGCCAGTGGATGGCTGGGATGTGATTTGGCGTTGGGGGGGGGGGGTGGGGGCGCGTGTCTGGCATACATAAACGGTACCCCTGCCACGTGCACACAATCTGAGTCCTTAGGAGGCTATGGTTGTGCCCTGGAGCCAATGCTCCCAGCTCTGGGCAGACTCCTGAAGGGTAAATGTGTCTCCTTCGGCTGCCAGATCTGCGGAACCAGCCCTACATCCGCGCAGACACAGGCCGCCGCAGTGCCCGCCGGCGTCCCCCAGGCCCCCCACTGCAGGTCACCTCCGACCTCTCGCTGTAGCCGCTATTTCTGCAGGTGGATTCTGCAAGGGTGTGGGGCGGTGCACAGGCTGAGGCTCAAGGAAGATGGTCCTCAGCTCGGCTGGCCGGGCAGCCCCTCCTCCGCTGTGGCCCGCCTCAAACGGGCTGGTGCATCCTCCTCTTGCCACAGAGGGCAAATGCTGCTTGCAGCACCCACCCCAAAGCCCCCTCCAAATAGCCATACTTAGCCTCAGCAGGAGCCTGGCCTCTAACTTATAAAGTGCACCTCGCCCCCGCAAGCCCCAGCCCCGAGGACCGTCCATGGACCTTATTTTTATACGAGATAATAAAGATGTTTGCAAAAGATACGCGTCGGCTCAGTGCCCGCCGCAGCCTGTTTCGCTCAGCAAACGCTTTACTTGTACAAGCTCTTCATAGCAGGCCTCTGCAAACCAGCGGGCGCCTGGGAGAAAGACTGCTTCTTTACTAGAGTTGGCGGCGAGGGAGCCCTGTTTGAGGGGACGGAGGCTCTCGTGGCTGGCCCGGGATCCCTGCGGGAGGCCGGAGGGGGCCAGCGCAAGGGCGAGCGGGCAGCTGGGGTCAGACCCGCCCCGCCAGCCCGCACCAGTTCTCCTTCCGGCTGCCCCGCTCCATTTGCGCCAGTCCTGCCGCCTACCTGGGCATCTGGTCCCTTTCCCTTTCGCCTTACCCAGTACGTAGTGACGCCATGAGTGACCTCGCCTTACATCTCCGCGTGTACCGCCTCCGTCTCCCCCTGCCGGGGCCCCATTTCTTCCGGGCATACCCACGCTCCTCGCCTGCCCCTCCCCTCCGCCAGCCGGTATTGCCCCATCTGTCTGTCCCGCCTCCGCGCACCTGTCCCGCCCCTCACTGCGTATCCCTCCCCCGCCCGCCGGCTCTCACCTAGGCCGAGCCACGCCCCGGGTTGGGCGGGAACTTGGGGCGGCCGGGCTAGTAGGGCTGGGTCAGGCGGAAGCCGGGGCGGCGGCTGGGCTTCGTGTCCTGCGTTCCGGGAGCGCCGACCCCTCCAGGTTAGGAATCTGAGAGTAGGGGCTGCGCGCACCTGGGGTGGGTGCCCGGGAGGAGGTAGAGGAGGAGACGGTCCTCAGAGCGGGTCCTGGGGGTAGGAGGCTAGGGCGGGGGTTGTGAGTGGCTGGGAGAAGTCCCTCCCGCGGGTCCCCGCGCACCCCGCCCCGTCGGGGACTCACCTACTTCGTGCAGTCTGTGCAGCGAGCGCGCCAGCTCCTAGTTGGAGAGGCCGCTGATGCGCGCCGCGTGGCAGAAGGTGAGGCCCGCGTGGAGCGCCCCCCAACCCCCGCAGCCTGGGCTGAGCCCCAGAGCCCACTGCTTCTTGAAGTAGTAGCTTGGAGAAGAGAGGCGGGGCGGCCGCCTCACACTCCCAGCCCCAGCCCTCTCTGTCTCACAGGTGCGGAAGCCAAAGCAGGGCCGGGAGCCACTGCTTTGTCCTGGGGCGACTTGGGGCCCAGGAAACAGACCCAGAATTCAAGGCTCCCGTCTCTAGGGCAGGAACATCAGGGGTTCCGTGGAGCTGGTATGGTTGTGCCCACCTCATCACCTCCTGTGCCAATTTGGAGGGCACAAAGCCCCGGCCCAGCAGCTTGAACAGCATTTCCAAGAACAGGGTCTGCAGTCCCTGGGGGTCACAGACCTGGCTGTTCGTCACCCGGCTTGGGGGCAAAAAAGGTGAAGGAGCGTGAGGAGGGGGCTCCCCCAGGCCAGGCCCACCCCTCCTCCACCAGCCTTGCCCCTCACCCATGCACTGAGCCAAGCGGTGGTTGTCATTGAAGACACCCAGGAAGTCACTGAAGCTTACGATTCCAACACCTGGGGAGAGAGGACAGGGGGCGCTGTGGGTGCCTGCCCCTGCAGAAGGCCTGCCTTACAGATGCCTGCTGGCAGTTCCAGGTGTTAGAGAATCTAGTCCTGCCTCTAGCCAAGGGCAGACCCTAGTTTGAATGGGGGAGAAATGACCCGTGCCTTGGGGTTTCCCAAATCAGGATTAGGATTAACACAGTAGCAACGTTTACAGGCCATGAGATAGGTGTGTTGGTCAGGGCAGGCTTCCTGTAAGAGGGAACTTTAAAATAGGAACAGGCCAGGATTTTGTGGTATTCTTTAGGGAGGTATACTTTAGAAGAATACCTGGAGGTGGGAGGGGACAAGAGGACAGGGATGGGGCACCCACCATCCAAGTCTGCCTGCCGCAGAGCCTCGAACGTCTCCTGTGGACTCAGTTGGATACCCACATTGCCTAGGGCACCTTTCATGCTGCGCATGTCCACGGTACCTGTTGGGCTGCAGCTGAAGAGTTTGAAGATATCCTGGAAGGCTGAGGATAGAGGGGGACAGGTGGCAAGATGAACCACCCACACAGGAACCCTGAGAGCTGCCCACTCTAACTCAGGTGGAACTGACGACTTGGCTCATTCCAACTTCCTCCTGGGTGTTTTAAATTTTTATTTATTTATTTATTTTTGAGACAGAGTCTCACTCTTTGCCCAGGCTGGAGTGCAGTGGTGAGATCTTGGCTCACTGCAGCCTCAACCTCCCAAGCCTCAAACGATCCTCTCACCTCAGCCTCCTGAGTAGGTGGCATCACAGGTATGTGCCACCACACCTGGCTAATTGTTTAATTTGTTGTACAGATGGGGTTTCACCGTGTTGCTCAGGCTGGTCTCGAAGTCCTGGGCTCAAGTAATCCTCCCGCCTTAGCCTCCCAAACTGTTGGGATTACAGACGTCAACTTCCACACCTGGCCTGTAACTTTTTTTTTTTTTTTTTTTTTTTTTTTTGAGACGGAGTCTCGCTCTGTCGCCCAGGCTGGAGTGCAGTGGCCGGATCTCAGCTCACTGCCAGCTCCGCCTCCTGGGTTTAGGCCATTCTCCTGCCTCAGCCTCCCGAGTAGCTGGGATTACAGGCGCCCGCCACCTCGCCCGGCTAGTTTTTTGTATTTTTTTAGTAGAGACGGGGTTTCACCAGGTTAGCCAGGATGGTCTCTATCTCCTGACCGCGTGATCTGGCTGCCTCAGCCTCCCAAAGTGCTGGGATTACAGGTGTGAGCCACCGCGTCCGGCCTGGCCTGTAACTTTTAATATAAAGAGTAGCAGTGGCTGTTGTGTATTGGTACATGTTATGTGCCCATCCAGTCCTCATGTCCAAAACTCATATTTGAAAAACATTCAAAATTCATGTCCAAGGTCACATCTGGCAGTCTGGCTCTGAAGCTACAGTGCCTTGGAGCCCTGCTGGTGCCTGGCGTGTCATAGGCACTGAACATTGTTGATGATGAATAAAGTGATTCTGCTTTGAGGGACCCTTGCCAATATCAGGACATGTTGTTTGGGGGAGCATGGGACTGTGGTTTCTTTTGCCTTTACCCCTATGGTCCTAGACCCCATGAGGCAGGGGAACTCAGATTTTTCCCGTCATTTTTTCTCCTCCTTTATCTTCTCCCTTCTTTTCCATCCTGTTCATCATCTATCTATCCATCCATCTAAATACCTGCATTCACCTATCTACCAATCCATTGAGTTTTCCTTTCCTCCCTCCTTCACACACACATGCGCGCGCACACACATACACACACACACACACACACACAAACTGTGAGCTCTAGGGTCAGACAAGCATGGAGGGATGGTTGCAAACACTGACTTCTTGCACTGACCCCAGCTTCAGGGCAGGCAATCCCTTGTAGTTCTTCCCTGAGCACCCCCTAATTTTCTTCCTTACTCCCAGTCCTGGGGCCCTCACCTGCCAGCTGCTGGGGTGTCTTGCCTGTCAAGCTGCCCCAGGAGAAAGAAAGAGGTTGGAAAGGTCTTTGCACCTGTTGCATAGAAATGCCAGGGCCAGCCAGGCCTTACCCCAAACCCAGCCCCCAAGGCCTGGCCCCTGGTCCCTGCCTTTACCTCTCAGACCCAGCATCTGGACCTGACTCTGCTGGATGGGCAGCCACAAGGCCCTGGATTTCTGTTGCCCTCCTCATGGTATGTTCAGCCTTTGTGGCCATGGCTACTGCTAGCTCCGTCTGGGTCAGCCGGGCAGTGTGCAGCTGCAGCCTCCCTTTCTGCATCCTGCCTGCCTGCTCCTCTGCTGGATCTCATATGAGCAGCCTTTGAGGCTGCTGTGGAGGCCTTAGAGGCAGGAAGGAGAGGCAGAGGGGTCCAGCCCACTCAGGTACTCAGACTCCTGAGTAGGTAGGTACTCAGACCTGGGACCAGGCCTGTGGGTATACAGTTCTGCCTCCTCCCAGGATTCTCCACATGAGACTGTACCACAGTCCTCTATGCAGGGGATTCTGGGGAAAGGGCTAGGGCAGTGATTCCCCCCACCCCGGGTGAGGGAAAAGGACCCTCCTCCAGACCTGGTCACCTGTTTGTTCTCAGTGATGACTCAATCTCTTGGTCTTCTGCCCTCTGCAAATTACTCCTAAAACTCAACAGTAAGGCCAGGCATGGTGCTCAGGACTGTAATCCCGGCACTTTGGATGGCCGAGGAGGGAGGATTGCTTGAGCCTAGAAGTTCAAGGCTGCAGTGAGCCGTGATGGCACCATTGTACTCCAGCCTGGGTGATGGAGAGAGAACTTGTCTCAAAAACCAAAAAACAAAACCCCTCAACAGTAAGAAAATGAACAGCCTGATTTTTTTTAAAAAAAGAAGAAGGGCAAAAGCCAAGTGTGGTGGCTTACATCTTTAATCCCAGCACTTTGGGAAGCTGAGGTGGGAGGATCACTTGAGGCCAGGAGTTTGAGATCAGCCTGGGCAACACAGCAAGATCCCATCTCTACAAAAAATAAAAAGCTTAGCCAGGCATGGTGGTGCACACTTTTAATCCCAGCTTTTTGGGAACCTGAGACGGGAGGATCACTTGAGCCCAGGAGTTCAAGGCTGCAGTTAGCCATGATTGAGCCACTGCACTCTGCCTGGGTGACAGAAAGAGGCCTTGTCTCAAAAAAAAAAAAAAAAAAAAAAAAAAAAAAAAATCTAAACAGGCACCTCGCCAAAGAATACATACAAATGAAAGTAAGCATATGAAAAAATGTTCAACATCATATGTTATCAGCAAATTGCAAATTAAAACAATGAGATACTATTATGCACCTATTCAGATACCAAAATCCAAAACACTACCACCACCAAATGCTGGTGAGGATGTGGAATAATAGGAACTGATGAATTGCTGGTGGGAATGCAAAATGGTGCAGCCAATCTGGAAGACAAATTTGGCAGTTTCTTACAAAACGAAACACACCCTTATCACATGATCCAGCAATTGTGCTCCTTGGTATTTATCCAAATGTTTTGAAAACTCATATCCACACAAAAACCTGCACATGGATGTTTATGGCAGCTTTATTCATAATTGCCAAAACTTGGCAACAACCCAGATGTCCTTCAGTAGGTGAATGGATAAATAAACAGTGATACACCCAGACAATGAATAGTATTCACCACTAAAAATAAATGAGCTATCAAGCCAGGAAAAGACGTGGAGGAACCTTAAACGTGTATTACCAGGTGAAAGAAGCCAACCGAAACAAACTGCATACCGTTTGATTCCGAATCATTCTGGAAAAGGCAAAACTGTGGCAATAGTAAAAGGACCAGTTGTTGACAGGAGTTGGAGGGGCCAGGTAGAGCGCAGAACTTTTAGGGCAATTAAACGACTCTGTATCACACTACAATCAAAACCCATAGAACGGGCCAGGCGCGGTGGCTCACGTCTGTAATCCCAGCACTTTGGGAAGCCAAGGTGGGTGGATCACCTAGAGTCAGGAGTTCAAGACCAGCCTGGCCAACATGGTGAAACCCTGTCTCTACAAAAATACAAAAATTAGATGGGCATGGTGGCGGGTGCCTGTAGTTCCAGCTACTTGGGAGGCTGAGGCAGGAGAATCACTTAAACCCAGGAGGTGAACAGAGGTTACAGTGAGCTGAGATCACACCATTGCACTCCAGCCTGGGTGACAGGGCACGACTCCGTCTCAAAAACAACAACAAACCCCCATAGAATGTAGAACACCAATAGTGAACCCCAATGCGAACTGTGGACTTTTGGTGATGATGATGAGTCAGTGTAGGTTTATCAGTTGTAACAAATGTAACAAATGTACCACTGCAGGATGTCCAGAACCAGGGAGGTTGTATGTGGGTGGGGACAGGGGTACATGGGAACTCTCTGTACTTTCCACTCAGTTTTGCTGCAAACCTAAAACTGCTCTAAAAAATAAAGTCTATTAATTTAAAAAAACCTATGGAAAGATTAGTCCTGAGAGCCCAGTGATTCTGGCTCAGTCCCCCACCGCCCCCAAGACACCCACCTCTGCAGCTCCTCCTTGTCCCTCCTTCCAGTCTCCCGCCCGCTTCTCCTCCTGGCCCTGACCCATTCTGAACTGCTCACCCCTTCCTACTCACACCCTCCAGGCCCTAGGCATCTGTCTCCTTGGACCCTCCGAAAGCTGGGCAGGCTCTTGAAGATCCACAAGGCTGGGCTTTCACTTAGCAGGGAACCTGAGGCCAGGCCATGGCGCAGCCTCCCCTTCTCCTTCCCCCAGGCTGCCCTGTCCACATCCTTGTCCATCCATGCACTCTGAATCCCCTTCCTTCCTTTGCTGCCATCTCTACTCTGCCAGGAGTCAGTCTATACTGCCTGCCCTCTCGGCCTCCAAGGCTAAACCCTGGGTGGGAGGTGTGTGCATTTGTGTGCATTTTTTTTTTTTTTCTTCTTTGAGTTGGAGTCTCGCTCTGTTGCCCAGGCTGGAGTGCAGTGGTGCAATCTCAGCTCACTGCAACCTCTGCCTCCTGGACTCGAGAGATCCTCCTGCCTCAGCCTCCCCAGTAGCTGGGACTACAGGCGCATGTCACCACGCCCGGCTAATTTTTGTATTTTTAGTAGAGATGCAGTTTCACCGTGTTAGCCAGACTGGTCTCGCACTCCTGACCTCAAGTGATCTGCTGGCTTCTGCCTCCCAAAGTGCTGGAATTATAGGCGTGAGACACCACACCCGGCCTTGTGTGCATATTTGGTACATGTGACTGTCACAGGCACATGTGTACATGGGGATGGGTGTCGTATGCTGCTTCCTCTGTGTGTGGGTGCTGTATGTGTGATGTGCTGGGCAGCTGGTGATGTCTGTGTGCACACGTCTAGGTGATGTATGGCTCTCTCCTGCATTTGAAGGTACTTCTAGCTCCGGCCTGTTACCCGTGGAGGACCAGTCCTTCGGCCTCATTTTCCTCCCCTTCAAACTCCTGGACACAATCCCTTCCCCATGCCAGGCCTTCTCCATGAAGAGTGCAGGAAGATCCCCCTCAGACCCACTTTCTCACCAGTCCATGCCCAGGAGGCCATCTCCTCAGATGATCCCAACACTTCCCTGGCCTCAGGCCAAGAGGAAGCCTCATTTCACAGTTTAAGAAATGGAAGCCTCAGAGGACACCGAGGTCGCCCCAAGACCAGCCACAAGTTTTTCTGCTGGCCTAGAGGGCTGGCCAGGAGGGAGTGAAAGGAACTGACCCTGGGGAGTGGACAGGTGAGAGATGGGTGGCCAGGACAAGGGTGGCGTTGCCCTCTGGGGGCAGGTGGAGCTGGGGCAGCTAAAAAATGGGGTGGCAGACCAGGACACAGCAGCCAGGTGAGCTCCCTGGCCCAGGGGCATTTGCACAAAAGGCTGAGCTGACGGCCAGCACTGAAGGCTTTATTGGTTCTGTCTAGTCATTTCTCTGGGGTTGTGGGGGCTGACAGCTTAAAATGGATTTTCACCAATAATGGATTCTGTTTCTCTTTTCCTGGCGGCACTGAGCTGCAACACAAAAGAGAGAGTGTCACTTGGGCCCCAGAGGTTGGTCGAAGGAGAGGGTTGAGCCCAGAGGCCCCTCTGAAGAGGTCACTGGGGGGAAGAGGTCTTCTGCTGCTGCCTGTGTCTGGGCAGCTGAGGTTACGTTCTGTGTCCATTCACCACGAGAAAGCAAGGTGTACTGGAGTGCCCTGCATCCTCATTCTCCCCTCAAGAAAAGTGGCCTGGACCCCAGGGTTGGGGCCAAACGGCTCTCAACAGGGCAGACCCCAGCCTGAGCATTTCCGACCTTGGTGAGGCCCAAACCCCAGGGTGGGAAGCTGCCTAATGCCAGCGTGGTCCTTCCCAGTTTGAACCCAGGCCCCTGTGCCCACCCTCCTTGGTCCCCAGGCCTCCTCCAGCCCTCGCCTTGGCTCTGCACCTCGGTCCACTGGAACCTTGTTCTAACAGCCTTTATGAGGTCACTGAGGTGGAGGCGTCACAGCCCACCACATCCTGCTCCCAGGTCCTCATTCCAGTGTTCCCCACCCCTACCCGGCTGTGTGAGGACCCCTCTATGTTCTAGCATAGCCCCTCTATGGGAGCTGTGGGGCTGGCCTCACTCACTCTTCCTTGCCTCCCGGCAGCACAGGGGACGTGGCTGGTGGCTGGAGAAGCTGCATTTGCCCTTTGATGGTGGCCCTCTTGATCCCTGGCTTGCTGAAGTCAAAGTAAGATTGAGTGAAGTTCTTGTCTTCCTGACTCCAAGATTTCAGTGGTGCTCTGGCTTCACGTGGTTTCTCTGGCAGGGTCTCTGCGTGCTTTTCTGGCTCTTGCTCCTCCGCAGTGATCAGGAGGGGCTCTGTGGAAGGCTCCAGAGCCTCCTGGGGTGGAGGTTTCATCATGTGTTCCAAACTGGGCATATCCGCCCTGCTGGAGGAGGCCATGGCCAGGGAAGATGCAAAGGTGATTAGCTCTGCCAGGCCAATGGGTGGCGGGAGATCTGAGGACAGGAGGGGGCTTGGCTCCTGGGAGCTTGTGGCCAGAGGAGCTGAGCGGGCATCAGGGCTCTGGAGCTGCTCCTTGGAGCACAGGGCGTCAGTGGGGATGGCCTCCCGGAGCTGGGAACTGATGGGCTGGCCTGCGCTGCCATTGTTGAGCTGCATGTTGATGGCCCGCTGCAGGCTGTTCTCTGAGGCTTGGATGAGCTTGTTTGCCCAGAAGAGGTGCTTGGAGGTCTGTGCACTGATGGAGTGATGGCAGGCGGACACGTGGTTCTCCTCCGTGAAACTCCCGTAGTTTGAATTCAGACTCCATGGTCTGAAGGTCTGCGGCGTGGGCGGCGCCATGTTGGAGTGGACGGACTCTATCTGGCACACCAGCTGCAGGGGCTCTTCGAGGTCAGACTCCTCGTTCCAGTTGGCTTTTGTGTCCAGCTCAGTTTCAAGCTTGAGGGCTGGGTACAGCTCTGACTCCAGTAAAGCCGGCACCTGTCCGATCTCCAGTTCTGGGTCTGGGTCTGGGGCCAGGACCACTTTGAGTTGGGGCTTCTGCTCTAGTATGTCTGCCTCCAGCTGAAATGTTTCAACTCAAAGCTGAGGAGGCAGGAGCGGGAGGTCCTGCCCCTGAGGCCCTCCCTGGCCCTGAGTCCCTGCCCCACCCCTGCCCCGGGTCCTGCTCTCTTCCCCCCGCCCCCCAACCGCATGCCTGCCTCCTCTCAGAGACCTGCCTGGTGAGGGTGTGTATGTGAGTGTACCCACACTGGCTGGTACTAGGGTCCCAGGATTGTCAAGGGTAGGGGCTGGTGGGGACTTAGGGAAGAGCCCTGCCACTTGCCTACCACCTCCCCATAAGAGGACACCCCCATTTTTACCTCCTGTTCCTCTTGTATCTGGTGTTGACTTAAGTCATCTCTAAGACAGAAGGAAACAGAGTGGGTGATGGGGATCTGTGGGGTGGGTGGTGGCTTCAGCGGGAAGGGGGTTTCTGGGGCCCTCAAAGCCCTCTGCCTTGTAACAGAGGCTGGCAAGATGCACCTCCCCCCGACCACCCCGCCACCAGCTCATCCACTCCCCTGGCTGTCCCACTCCACTGCCACCAGGAAGTCTGGAGTTGTATTCTGAAACTTTAGTGAGTTTAGGAAACTCCTTGCCAACTCATGCCCCCCCTGCCCCCGCAAAAGAGGAATCCAGTTGGTTGGAGGTAAGGCCCAGGAATCTCATTTTTATCAATCATTGCAGGTGAGCTGGGGCAACTCACTTCGCAAATTAGTGCCCAGAACACTAGTCCCCAGCAGGGGAGCCCCAGAGCAATGTCCTCCCACCCACCTGCCCACTCCTTCTTCAAGTGCCTGCCCACCCCCGCCTTGAGCAGCTCTGTCCTCAGCAAGCCAGGTATCTCTGAGGGGTCAGGTCCTATCCTGTCCCTGGGTGTGCCTCACCACCCCTCAGTCTTCCTCTGCCAGGGGCTGAGGGCATACACAGAAGTGGGAGGGTAGATACCCCATGCCCTCCCCAGTCTTTTGGCCTGGACACTGGCGCCGGGGAGGTTTTGAAAATGGCAGAAGGGAGGGAGATCCTAGGCTGGGGGATTGGTGGTGTTGGGGGCCAGGCTGGAGGTCCTGGAGGGCTCGGGGCAGGCCTGTGATGATCGGGGATGGTTCTCACCGCATCTCTGCAACCTCCACTGACCCTTTGCTGCAGCATGGAAATCCATGGGTACCTGGCAGGGGAAAGGAAGTGAGGGCAGGGAGCTGCAGGGTAGAGGACAGTCCCGGAGGGATTCCGGAGCCAGCCACCTCCTCCTGCCCTTCTTTTTCTCTGTTCCCGGCTGCATTCCCTCACCGACCTGCCCCGCCCTCCTTGTTCCCTAGCCGGTAGCCATTCCTATCCTCCAGTCCTGCTCCCTCCACTCTGTCTGTGCCTTGCCTCCTCGGAGGCTCCCTGTTCCATCTCCTTCCCCTAAAACCGTGACTGCTAACAGTACCCCGACCATGCGGGGCGCTTCCATAGCCTGGGCACTTTACCTGCTTTATCTCATTGATTCAACACAAAAAATTAGGACAGGTTCATTTGCCCAAGGCCCCCCAGCTGATCATAGCTGAAGTGGTGACTTGAATGCGGTTTTGACTCAGGAAATTCTTAACTCCCTGGCCCCCGGCTACTCCCAGGAGCCTGTAACTGCATGGAGTCCCCATCACGCCCCACGCGAACCTTCCCCATCTCCCCATTCCTGCTCCTCTGCCGGCTTCCTTTACTCTCTCTGGATCATCCATCACTGACTCCAGGCCAAGGCCTGCACCCGGGGTGTGTGATCTGAGGTGGTGCTAGCACCTAGGCGACGATTTATGAGCTCAGATCCCCCTCTGCAGGGGAGACTGACTCCTTGGGAATGTCCCCAACCCCACACCCATCCCTGGAAGCTTGTATCTTTTACTGCAGAAGCTGTTTCTTCACCCTGTGGGGGTGGGAAGCACCAGGCTGCCCTGTTCTCTGCTACCCAGGGTCATGCATAGGGGTTGATGGTGGGGCCATCATGACGACCCTGCCATCATGCAAGGTGGGTCCCCATCAGCCTGGGGTGTGGCAGGAAGTGACAGCCCTGGCTCTGGCTGGGAAGAATCACTCCCAGGAAGCGATTGGAAGGATGAGAATGTACTGCGATCTCTTCCTAGAGATGTAGCGGCTGGAGGGAGGGGTCCTTGCATGGCTGGTCCTGGGATTGGGACCATCTGCTTTAGCCTGGTCTTGGGGGATGTATCCCCCAACCCTCCACCTCCTTGATCACTATGCTTCCCTGGCTTCCTCACGTGTCTCTCTTCTCCCTCTGCAACTCCCCCTACCCCAGGTCCTGCTGTTCCCCAGGCTTCTGACCTCAGGACTTTTGCTACCTTTCCCTGGGCAGTTTAATCAACACCTACAGCCTCAACCCCTCCATAAATGGCAGCTGGGTATGGACAGGAGAAGAAATTACTGTTGTGTGAGCCTCTTAATAGCACTGAGGGCTGGGAGAAAAAGTCAGATGTTGACTCAGCTTGGGACTTCTGTGCCTAACTTGAGAATATTCTATTAGGGATTCAAATGATATTCTACAGTATATGAAATAATTGAAATAATTTTTTTTTTTTTTTTTTTTTTGAGATGGGAGTCTTGCTCTGACCCCCAGGCTGGAGTGCAGTGGCGCGATCTTGGCTCACCGCAAGCTCCACCTCCTGGGTTCACGCCATTCTCCCGCCTCGGCCTCCAGAGTAGCTGGGACTGCAGGCGCCCGCCACCACACCTGGCTAATTTTTTTTGTATTTTTAGTAGAGACAGGGTTTCACCGTGTTAGCCAGGATGGTCTCGATCTCCTGACCTCGTGATCCGCCTGCCTCGGCCTCCCAAATTGCTGGGATTTTTGCTACCTTTACAAAATTTCCCTGAGCCACCACGCCTGGCCCCGGC
The DNA here is from genome assembly GCF_007565055.1 of Rhinopithecus roxellana. Classification (NCBI taxonomy): domain Eukaryota; kingdom Metazoa; phylum Chordata; class Mammalia; order Primates; family Cercopithecidae; genus Rhinopithecus; species Rhinopithecus roxellana. Next base: position 73,234,597 of record NC_044567.1, read on the forward strand.
TCACTTTTTGTATTTTTAGTAGAGATGGGGTTTCACCATTTTGGCCAGGCAGTCTCAAACTCCTGGCCTCAAATGATCTGCCCGCCTCGGCCTCCTAAAGTGCTGGGATTACAGGCATGAGCCACCGTGCCCGGCCGAAAGAATTTCTATTTCCAGTGGTTTGTTGCTAGCACACAGAAATAGATCTATCTTTTGTATCCTGCAACCATACTAAAATCTCATGCGTTCTCATAGCTTTTTTTTTTTTCCTTTTAGATTCTGTCGGATTTTCTACATAGACAATAATGTGTGTGAGTCAAGACACTTTTACTTCTTCCTTCCCAATCTGGTTCCTCTTATTTCCTTTTCTTGCCTAATTGCACAGGAGACAATCTCCATACAATGTTGAGTAGGAGTGTGTGTGTACGTCCTCACTTCGTTCTGAGCTTAGGGGAAAGTGTTTAGCCTTTCACCATTAAGGATGATGCTAGCTGTAGGTTTCTTCATGATGCCTTTTATTAGCTTGGGCATCTTCATGAAGTTTCCTCTCCTAGTTTGCTTAGTTTTAATTAGGAATGGATGCTGGATTTTGCCTAATGCTTTTTCTGCATTTATTGAGAATTTTGCCTAATGCTTTTTCTGCATTTATTGAGATGATCATATGGTTTTTCTTTAATATTATATATGTAGACATAACATACGTTATAATACATTAACATATGAGTAATGTTATATTATTTGGGTGATAATTCTTTTATATTTTTGTATTCTGCTTATGGTAAAATACATAGATTTTTTTTTTTTTTTTGAGATGGAGTCTTGCTCTGTCCCCCAGGCTGGAGTGCAGTGGCCAGATCTCAGCTCACTGCAAGCTCCGCCTCCCAGGTTTACGGCATTCTCCTGCCTCAGCCTCCCGAGTAGCTGGGACTACAGGCGCCCGCCAGCTCACCTGGCTAGTTTTTTGTATTTTTTTAGTAGAGACGGGGTTTCACCAGGTTAGCCAGGATGGTCTCCATCTCCTGACCTCGTGATCCGCCCGTCTCGGCCTCCCAAAGTGCTGGGATTATAGGCTTGAGCCACCGCGCCCGGCCACGTTGATTTTTTTTGAGACAGGGTCTCACTCTGTTACCCAGGCTGGAGTTCAGTGGCGCAGTTACGGCAATCTCAACCTCCCTGTCTCAAGTGATCCTCCCACCTCACCTCTGGAGTAGCTGGGACTACAGGTGTTCACCAACATATCCAGCTGATTTTTGTATTTTTTGTAGAGATGGGTCTTGTTATATTGCCCAGGCTGGTCTTGAACTCCTGGGCTCAAGCTATCCACCTGCGTTGGCCTCCCAAAGTGCTAGATTATAGGTGTGAGCCACCGTGCCCAGCTATAAATTGATTTTTTAAAATGTTAAATCAGCCTTGCATTACTGGGATAAACCTCATTTGGTCATGACGTATTACCCTTTTAATATGTTGTTGGATCTGATTGGCTTTTTTTCAGAATTTTCACATGCATATCCATGAGGGATATTGGTGTATAATTTTCTTTTCTTTATAATGTCTTTGTTAGGTTTTGATAGGGAGGATGGCTTGAGCCCGGGAGGTGGAGGTTGCAGTGAGCCGAGATGGTGCCATTGCAGTCCAGCCTGGGCGACAGAGCAAGACTCAGTCTCAAAAACAACAACAACAACAACAACAACAACAAAAAAAAACAGAAAAAAGAGATGAGGACTCACTATGTTGCCCAGGCTGGTCTCAAACTCCTGAGCTCAAGCAATCTTCCCACCTTGGCCTCCCAAAGTGTTGGCATGAGCCACCGTCCCTGGCCTAATTTCTTACCTCAAATTCACACTCTGTATGTCCAGACTCTTAAGTGTGGCCACCACGGCTCTGCCTGTCTGACTCCTGTCTCCCTTTCTAGTCTGTCATCTCTCCATATCCACTCTCCTCGCCCCATTCATCCTTCATCCTTTCACCCAAATGAGAAACCTGGGTCATTTGTGACTCCTCCTCACTCCGAAGCTTCTGCCCTCCTACCCCTGATGCTCTCCTCATCTCCCAGTACCAGAGCCAACACAAACCCATGTCTTCCTACCCTTTGGCACTTGGTGCTGAGTGCTTTGCATATTCAATCTTCATACCTACCCTATGCCCAGTTGGCCACGGCTCTCCTCTCACAGATGAGGAAACGTGTATGAGGTCACACAGCTATTAAGAGCAGCACACGACCCAAAGGCAGGTCTGGCTGACTCCAGACTCTGGGATGCTACTCACTGCACTGTCTTAAATCTCTTTAGTCCTCCAGTGGGACCACTGCAACCATGTCCCCCTCCAACCTGGATTTTCAATGACCCCAGAGTGAGCCTGCTATATCTCACTTGCCTCTGGTCACCCCCAGACTCCATGTGGCCTCTTGGTCTGATCTCTACCTTCATTTTTCATCTCTTGGCATCCATCTCCTGTCCCTCACCCTAAGCCAAAGCTACCCCCAGAGTACCGCAGGCCCTTCTGCACCCAATGCCTTTGCAAATGCTATTTCTCATACCTGGAAAGCCTTCTTCTGGCAAAGTCCTACTCATGCCTGAAAGCCCAATTCAAATAATCAGTGTAATCCTCTCCATGACAGACCTGGCTGTCCAATCTACGTTTTTCCTTACAGGCGTGAGCCACTGCACCCGACCTCTGGTTAATTTTTTTTTTGACAGGGTCTTGCTCTGTGGCCCAGGCTGGAGTGGTGTCATCATAGCTCAGTGCAACTCCTGGGCTCCAGTGAGCCTCCCAAGTAGCTGGGACTACAGGCTCATGCCATCACACCTGTCTAATTTTAAACATTTCCTGTAGAGGACAAAGCCTCGCTATGTTGCCTAGGCTGGTCTTGAACTCCTGGCCTTATGTGATCCTCCCACCTCTGCCTCCCAAAGTGTTGGGATTGCAGGCATTGAGCCATCATGCCCACCTAATTTTTGATAATTTTTAATGCTGGCTCATGCCCTTCTAGGAGAGAGGATCCCCAAAAGAAAGCCACCATTTCAGTGGGGGATCTGACGCCCCTATGGGAAGGGGAGACCCAGGGCACTAGGGGCAAACATCTTTGCTCATTGGTTCAGAGAAGAGTACAAGACACCAAGGAAGCGCTCAATGAAAATCTGCTCAAGACTGCTGCTCCTCCCTGCAAAGCCTCAAGCATCAAGCAGGGACAACTGGATGTGATTTTTTGGATCTGCAGTTCAGGATAATTCATGAGTCGTTTCCTGTGCACAAGGCCATTGCTCCTTCTGTGGTCTTAGAACCCCTTCAAGAACCACTGACGCTGCAGTCCCTACTCCAAGGCGCGCATGCGTGTCCGTGCGCGCACGCGGGTGTGCACCACGCAGGGGCTGAGGCTGGGAGCCATAGTCAGGGGCACCGGGTGGGCTTTGGCAGGGGGTCGACCTGCCTTTCAGGTGCCGGGGGTTTGGGAGCAGGGGAACGGGCCCCGGGCCGATTCCTGACCGCCCCCTCCGCGCCCCGCCCCCACTCATTTTCGCTTCACCCCCCGCGCCCGAACCCCCGCCCCCGGGCGCCCGCCCGCTCCCACCTGTCACCCCCATGCAGACCGAGGCTCTGTCCTGGAGGCGGGGAGCGGGCTGGTAGATGCTGCCTCTCAGCCTCCAGTGTGCTCTTTGGCTGGGAGACTGGGGGGCGCTGGAAATATTGGAGGCCTGTGATGTCGCCGCCTCTGTGACGTCCCCGCCGCGACCCCGCAGGCAGGGAGCCGCATTTAGGTTCCGGGCGGGCGGGGGCGGCCCGAGTGAGGTGTCCTCCGAAGGCTGCGGGCCCGAAGCCAGAACCCCTCTCCAAAGACCTCGGGAGTGGGGTTCGCGCTTCCGCTGCGGGCCCAGAGCAACAGACAGGCGGCAGGTAAGTTTGACTCTGCTGGACCGGACTTGCACCCGCTCTGCACGCCAGGGGCTCAGGGCCGCCGCCCCTTTCGTGGTCCCAGGGCCCTTCCAACAACCGGCTAAACCAACCCAAGCTGCGCGCACACACACTTGTGCACACAGGGAGTGTGGAGCCACATTCGATAAGGCATCACGTGTGCCCCAGCTCCATGACCAAGGAACTCAGCCACAAGGGCATCCCTGGCCCCATCCAGGGCTCAGGAGGCAGCGGAAAGGGTTGAGTCCAGGCCTCAAGGACAGGAGGGGAGGGTGGAGGGCCTGTGGTGTGCATCCAGCATCCCTAGCTGGTCAGGGCCCAGAACCCATCCCTATTTCCCTTCTGGTGGTAGGGGGCTGCCTGACTTGGGCAGTGGCATAAAGCATGCAGGCTTTGTCATCCGCCTCCTCCACCCTTCAGCCTGGCAGTGTTTGGCGAGGGACTTCCCTGATGCCACTGGACACGGCATCTTGCCTAACTGGTCTGAATGAATAGCCCAGAGGTGGGACTAGAAGCACCCACTGGGAGTGGTGGGAAAGCACCCCACTCAAGGGCTGAAACAGTCCTTGTCCAAAACAAGGGGGACTTGAAAAGATCTCACCAAGAAGGCAGAGAGGCAGTTGTTAGTGTCGTGAGGTTCAGCAAGCCAGCAGGCAAGAGAGAGGACACCGATGGCCTGGAAACATTTGTCATCACCCCAAACTTTATTGCTTACAAAGAGTTCTCTACAACCCACACTCTGCAGTACCAACGCTGCAGTTCTTTATGTGCTGGGGGCCGGGGCTGTCTCCCCGGGAGCAGTCTGGCTGGATGTGGACAGCTGGACAAAGGCTGTCTTGGCAAGACGTGGGGATGAGCTTCTCCCAAGGAGTCTCGGCGTCCCCCGCCCCAGGAGGTTGAGGCTAGCTGACACCCCCCTGACAATTCACAGCTGACTTAATGCTACATGAGTCCTGAGTAGCTCCCCTGGGAGAAGAGGCTAAGCTGGGGCAATGGGGAAGTGGGTGCTATTAGAGAAATCTGGAAGAGGTTTGAGGAGTCACATGCATGTAGACAGCTCAAGACTGTCCCTTCACCCCATCTCCTGGCCTGCTATGCTCCTACAGAGTCACTGACCTGCCCTGCCAGAGGGCAGCCATGAAAGTGCTTTGAGGTCATCAGAGTGCAAAGTGCCGTCGGCAGTACCCTCCGGCCCGGGGCAGGGCAGGGTGAGTGTTCGTGTGAGCTGTGCTCTGGGGGGCCCGCACGCTGGACACTGACAGTAGGGCTGGGGTGCTGGAGCGTCTCCGTATGCTGCTTTCCTTAGTATTGATCATGTCCATCTACAGACCGTTCCTGTCAGGCACATCCTGCATCACCCTTCACCTTTACAGATGAGGGAAGAGCGCCAGCGAGTCTGGGGCAGTGCTGGGCCCGAAGGGGCTCAGGGTCTGCTGCTCTGGGGAAGAGTGGTAGCCAGCAGCAAAGGGGCACGTGTCTGGGGACTGAGAACCACTTCACTTACACACCTTCTTTGGTCCTTGGCTGAACCAGAAGTCAACTCAGGACCTGTGTTGCAACAATCTGAAAAGTGTGGTGTATTCTACCAGGGAGCCTTCTGGGGTCAGGCATTCCTTTCCCCTACACCCGAAAGGGATGAGCTGGCCAGGTGAGGCCGGGCAAGGGGGTCAGAGGCCTCCCGTTAACCTACGGGTGGGCATACCTGCTGACCTGGTTGTGCACTGAACCTGAGTGTGGGCCCTTACACACTCGACACCCTCACACCAGCCTGGAGGGTGAGGGGCTGAGGGGCTCGCCCACCCCTTCTGACCCAGGCTGGAAGCTGCTCTCCCCTGTCTGCCAGCAAATGGTCACTGATCCAAGTGGGCCAGGCCAACTCAACTGGAGCAGGGCAGAGAAAATCCTGTTTGTTTCCCGAGGGAACTCCTGCCGTCCTCCTCTGTCTCCTCATGTGGCAGAGTGTTTTCTTAGCAGGGTGGGGCAGGACTCAGGTGGGAAATCCTGGGAGGCGTTCTGCTTGCCCCCACCTTGCTGCGGCCAGGCCCTGGTCCCACTGCTGAGCCGGGGGCTGGCAGATCCCTGGGGGCGACTGAGCCTGTGTTTCAGGGCAGCACTGTGCGCCGAGCAGGAAGGCTGCTTCCGGCAGCGTGGAGCCGGCAGTGGAGGGTGGGGGTTAGGGCCTGTTCTCCAGCTGGCCATGCTTGACCCTCCAGCTCCAGGCGAAGCTGCCATCAGGGGCCAGCGTGCACTGCAGGTCAATGCCCGAGTCTGGCACCTCCATGTCATAGCGAACAGGCTGCCCATCTTTGGTCACCAAGCTGAAGGCTGCGGCTGGGATCTAAGGGTGGAGCAAACCAGTGGGCTGAGATCATGGCATGGGGCTCAGAAGCCACGTAGAAGGGTAAGGACATCTCCCTCCAGCCAGACTGGCAGCCCTAAGGGCACTGTCTGTTTGTCATTCCACAGGACTCAGAGAATCCCACCCAGCCCAAGTGTGGGTCTGGAGGACCTCTCCGTCACCACTGCCAGTCTTGCTTTGAGGCCCTGGGGGACATCAAAGGCCAATTCCAAGTATTCCCTAGAGTGCCATTCTACTTCTTTGAAAGCCTTCCTCCTGGAGGGTGGGGCCAGGTGCACTGGTTTCTGGGACTCTGCCGGTCAAGAGCGTACCTGCCCCCCTTACCTGGCTGCTGATGCCAGTGGCGATGTCTCCCACTTTGACCCGGTGGAACTCCCGGATGTGCAGGTGTTCACCATTGAGAGACTGTATTTGGACTTTCACACCTAGAAGGCGGGCAAGGTGACAGTCAGGAGAGCGGCTGCTGGCTCTCCAAGGACCAGGGTCCTGGCAGGGGCTGAGGGAATGTTTTTGTTAAAAGTCACTCTGCCCTTAATGTAGAGGGGAGCAGGTGTGGTGTGATGAAGCAGCAGAGATAAAGTTTAGGCTGGTCTAAGCACAGCTGCATTTTTGTTTGTTTTTGAGACAGAGTCTCACTGTGTTGCCCTGGCTGGAGTGCAATGGAGCAATCTCAGCTCACTGCAGCCTCTATCTCCCGGGTTCAAGTGATTCTCCTGCCTCAGCCTCTCGAGTAGCTGGGATTACAGGCATGCGCCACTACACCCAGCTAATTTTTATATTTTTAGTAAAGATGGGGTTACACCATGTTGGTCAGGCTGGTCTCGAACTCCTGACCTCATGTAATCCACCTGCCTTGGCCTCCCTAAGTGCTGGGATTACAGGCGTGAGCCACCACACCCAGTCACAAAGCTGCATTTTATAAGAAAAATAAAAAATTCAGGCTGGAACAGCCCTCATGTTATATACACCTGCTAGTTCTTCCTGGCCGCCAGCACCTGGGATCTGGCCTGTGCGTTGCTAAGAGCTGGGGTTGGCTCCTATGGGGAAGTAGTATTTCAACTTGGATGCACAGCAGAAAGGAACTGAACACAAAGATCCTCAAATTAGATTATGGGCAATTTAGATTGTTCCCCGAGTTGAAGTGGCCTCTGGCCAGCGATGGGGGCCTGCTGCCATGAGTCACACTTGCCCTGGAGAGCAGGGCACTCCGATCTGATGATGCCCTTGTTCTAGCAAAGCCACATCATAACCTATGCAATCAAGCTTGAAAACGAAGGAATTTTGTCTTCCTCATTTGACCTCAGCTCTCAGAGGGGATTCCTTTGGCTGAGTTTCTGATTAAAATGCTCATGGGTCCTGTTCCTTTTTCCCTTTAGAAGAGATTAATTGCTCAGTTTCCTGACTCCAGGTCATGAGCGACTGCTCTCCTCCCCAAGCTGGGGGAACCTTCTGGGACTCTATCAGCCGCCAATGAGGGCATAATGGTCCCTCACTGCCCAATCAGGAAAGGCTCGTGGGTGATTGGGACCTTTGCTCGAAACCCAACTTACTGGCCAGGAATCTCAAGTTCTGGGACCAGGCGCCCTCCTCCCTCCCACTGTGCCAGGGGAGGGGAGACACAATCCCTCAATGGCTGTCTAGCTCCAGGCAGATCAGCTGCCATGGGGGCTGCTGAGCAGGTGGGAATTGGACTGTACCATTGAAATAGCTTGGGGTGTCGGTGGGCCGCCCCCGGGCCAGCACCATGTTCCAGCTGGAGCTTCGAGCCTCAGCCTGGCTGCTCCAGGAGTGTACGCCTGAGCTCAGGGTGTCGCGCGAGCTTTGAGAGGCCTTTGATGGGTTCTGAAACAACAGGATTGGGTATGGACTCAGGGCCCTGGGCTCCAGGATCCATCTCTGGCTTGGGTCTCATTTGAGGCAAAGGGGCACTGCTCATGCCCTCAGCTGGAGGAGGGTAAGGGTTGCCTCCATGGGGGACCAAGGCCTGCCTCCCCATTATCTCTGGTGGCAAAACACATTCCCTAATCCCAGAAGGGTAGATTCCCATGGTTTCTCTCACTCTGAACCATGACCACCTCCCCCAAACTAGTGAGGACCCCTACCAGAAGGAAGGGGTGACCCCCATCACCCTCCCTTTACCCACTACTTGCAAAGTCCATTCACTAGCTGGACGCAAAGCTATTTGCTCTGTGCCAGGACCGGGAGAACCACACCCCTGGAGCCATGGCTGCGGGGCCACAACTGACTCACCTTCTCGCTGTCATCCGACAGGGAGAGGCTGTCGATGCTGAGGCACGAGAGAATTTGTTCCTGCTCCTCCAGAGAAAATGGCTGGGACAGGCTGTTCAGGAATAATTCTGCAGGGAAAAGTGGAAGATGGCTGTGAAAGACTGGGAGGAGGCTGGCTGTCTTTTCAGGGGTTCTTCCTGCACAGTCTGTAGAAGCTGAGCTGCTGGGGAAGGGGCTAGAAGAAAGCCCACACCGCAGGTAAGGAGAAGCGCCGGCCTCCGCGGCCACTGCTCAGGGCCCCAGCTGCAGCCATGGTTGTCCATACCTATTTCCAGCTGCTGCAGTTCCTGCTCTGGGAAGGTTGCTTTCCGCTCTGGTGAGCTGGGGTTTCTGGCAGGCGCTGGCTCCAGGGAAGACAGAGGTAAGGGTTCCCACATTCCAGACTCCTCCTTGCTCAAAGTCAAGGGAGGAGACTTGTTTGGCTCTGGGGGCTCTGGTGGGAGAGGAGGCTGGAGCTTAGGGGCTCTGCCTGTTGTCTCCTCAACTGGCCGAGGCGCTGGGGCCCTTGGCGAAAGCTCCCTCGGCTGGGCATGGAGGGTCTGGTGATAATTGGCTTGATTTGGTGGTGGATGTCTTGGTTCTTTATATTCTCCCCTCCAAGGGCTCTTCAGACCTCCCACTAGAAAACAGAGAGTACAATGGTGAGGGGAAGCGTGCTGTGCACAGACAGCAGTCCAGGCAGGAGCGGCCTCTCCTGAGAGCAGAAGGGCTAGAGGCGAACAGAAGGGAGGACCTGCCCCAGGCCACCATGGGAGGTGACTTCAGAGGGCAGCATGGTGGCCTCCACAGGAGACTTCTTCAGTAAGATGGTCCCAATATAACAGGGATGGGACTGGATTTCTGTCTTTAATTCCGTTTTCCTTCTAGGTGTCAGCAGCAAATTGAAAAACTACAGAATCAGTTCCAGAGGACTTTGTTAACAAGAAAGAGACGACTGAAAAAAGCCCTGGGGCTATACCAACTCAAGAGTTCCCAGGCAAAGTGGCGTCCTGGACCCGCCATCTCTCCTACCCCGTCCTGAGTCAGTACTTCCCCAGGCACCGTTGGTTCTGGTGTGGGGCAAGTTCAACCCTGGGACCACCCTCATCCTTATAACTACCAGCTGTCTTTGGTGAGGTACAAGATCTCTCTGGTTTTATTTCATTTTCATTCCTATAATCACGGCCTTTTTGTGCCCATCCCTCAGGTGACGTTCTATTGTGTTTGATGTATCATTTTTGATTGTGTTGTGTTCTTGCAAAATGTGTGTTTTATTTATCGATTTTTATTTTTGTATTTTTTGTTTTTTAAAGAGACGAGGTCTCACCATGTTGCCCAGGCTGGACTCCAACTCCTGGGCTCAAGCGATCCTTCCACCTCAGCCTCCTGAGTGGCTGGGACTACAGACGTGCAGCACCATACCTGGCTATTGATCAGTTTTTAGTTTACCAAACATTACCATCTGGGTCCCATTCTGTGTCGGGTTCTCTTTTCACTCGGCACCGTGGCTTTAGGATCCATCCATGCTGCTCTGTGAACACCGAATTGCTTTAACTGCTTGGTGCTCCATGTGGCATCCTCTTTTGTGTCTCTGTCCTCCCAATGAGGGACCCCATTGTACCCTATTCCCCTCCCACAAAGGAAGCTGTAGTGCGCATCCTCAGGCGTGTTCCCATATGGATCTGTTGGCATTCCTTTGTCAGTGCACCCAGGGGTAGAGGTCCTCGGTCTCAGTCTGTAGACATCTGCCTGAGTGCAGCCAGGTGCTCTCCAGAGTGGGCAGCCTTGTCCACATGCCCATCAGCAGCACCTGAGGGGTCCCAACAGCCCCACATCCCACCAACTTTCTGCTTTTTTCCAGTCAAATGGCTCTCGAGTGTTACCTGGCTTTATTTATTTATTTTTTGAGTCAGGGTCTCTGCTGCCCAGGCTGGAGTGCAGTGGTACAATCGTGACTCACTGCAGCCTCGACCTCCCAGGCTCAAACAATCCTCCCACCTCCTGAGTAGCTGGGACTACAGGCACATGCCACCATGTCTGGTTAATTTTTAAATTTTTTTTTGCAGAGAAAGGGTCTTGCTATGTTGCTCAGGCTGATCTTGAACTCCTGGCCTCAAGTGATCCTCCTGCCCCAGCCTCCCAAAGTGCTGGGATTACAGGTGTGAGCCACTGCTCCCGGCCTCTCTTTATTTTGTATTCTTGGATTCCTAGCGAGTTTCAGCCCCCTTTACACATCATAACCCTTGTGATATTAGTAAACATATATTTCATCTTTAACCCCATTTCTGGCACATAACTCCTAAAAGCTTTACTCTCCAAAGTGATCTCTTTCTGTGTATTAATGGATTGACTGAAGGCTGGCAGCCCCTAGGTAGCTTCAGGATGGAGGCTGGTCATCCGAGAGACATAGGCAGGATTAGAGGGCTGGGACTTTCATCCTACCATCCCACATACTGGGAGGGAAGGGGGCTAAAGGTTAAGCTGTTCGCCAATGGCCAGTGGTTTCATCAGTCATGCCTTTGTAATGAAGCCTCCACAAAAACCCAAGAAGACAGGGTTCAGAGAGCTTCTGGTAGCTGGGCACGTGGAGGTTCCTGGAGGGTGCCAAGCCCTGGAAGCTCCGCGCTCCCTCCCACATGCCTTGCCCTATGCATCTCATTTGTATCCTTTGTAATATCCTTTCTAATAAACTGGTAAATGTAAGGAAGTGTTTCTCTGAGTTCTGTGAGCCACTCCAGCAAATTAATCGATCCCAAGGAGGGGGTCGTGGGGTCCCTGATTTATAGCCAGTTGGTCAGAAGCACAGGTAAACACGTGGGCCTGAGACTGGCATGGGTAGGGGGCACAGTCTTGGGGATCAAGCCCTCCTGCTGCAGGCTCTGACGCTACCTCCAGGTAGATAGTGTTAGAACAGAACTGACTTAGAGGACACCCAGCTCGTGTCTGTTGCAGAACTGATTGCTGGCTTGGTGGGGTGGAAATCCCCACACATGTGGTCACAGGAGTCTTCTGGTTGATTGTAGTTGAGTGGGAGAATGGAAACAACACTTCGAGCTCGTGTGTGAATCTTCTCTTTCCCATCTCCTGAGCGCTGCCTCTGCGTCAAGGCGTGGTACTGCCACAATCTCCCAACAACCCCGAGGCTGCTGCACCCCCTACTCCAGAGGGGGAAACTAAGGCTCTGAGGGGTACCTTGCTCTGGACCTGCGGCCACCTGTCTCCTCTGTCTACCTCTGTCCTCTGCCCCCCGGGGCAGCCAGCGCGGGGCTCCTCTTACCTTGCTGTAGTGCCCGGTTCACCTTCCCTGCCAGCTCCGCTGCAGACGCACGGTGGACAGGCTCTTTCTTCAGTCCCTCCTGGATGGCCTGGGCTGTGAGAGGGGCACAGGAGGGTGGGATCTCCCTCACAGGCGGAGGCTCGCTGGCAATCTGGGGCGCAAAAGACAACAGGTGAGGCCTGCCTTCCCTCATTTCCTGATACCCGGCTGTTATTGCTCTCTGTGCAGCTCCCGCCGGCCCCTGCTGCCACTGTGCTGGGGTCTAACACAAGGAATGGAGGGGTCTGGGCTACAGTGAGGGCACTTTTCCCAGGACAGGGACAAATGAGCCCGTAAAACAGGCCAGAGCCAGGCAGCAAGATGCCCATAGCTTCCAGGCCTGGCCCGTTAGGAGGCAGGTGGATGGGGCCCAGGGTATGGACAGAAGGGAGTTCTCACCTGCCATGAACTTGGTGAGCCTCCGCAGCTGGATCTCCCTTTGTACCCCCAGATTTGGGTGGCAAGTATTTGAATTAGGATCCCACATGGATGACCAGGCCTCCCCTTGCTCCAACTGCCACCGCAGAGCAGCCCCTCAAGCCTGCGGCCCGGGCCCCAGGGCCCTGCAGCTCCCCATGTTGGCCATGCCAGGTGCCGTCACCGACCTTGAGGCAGAGCGGCCCTCGGAAGAACTGAGTCCAGGGGTGGCAGCCGTTGAGCATGTGCAGCATCATGCAGCAGCTGCTCCAGACGTCCACCTTGGCGTCGCAGCGCCTGCCCAACACCACCTCCGGAGCCATGTGGGTCTCTGTGCCAGGGATGTAGTCCCCTGAGAAGGCGGATAAGACATAAAGTCACCTGGAAAGTTGATGGGCAGGAGCCTAGGCAATGGTCACCCCAGTTAATCCTCGGGGTATCTTAAATTTGTCACTGTTAAAGTACTTTTTATTTTATTATCTTTTTCGTTCTTTGAGACAGAGTCTCGCTCTGTCAACCCAGGCTGGAGTACGATGGTGCGATCTTGGCTCACTGCACCCTCCGCTTCCTGGGTTCAAGTGATTCTCCTGCCTCAGCCTCCTGAGTAACTGGAATTATAGGCATGAGCCACCATGTCCAGCTAATTTTTATATTTTTAGGAGAGATGGGGTTTCACCATGCTGGCTAGGCTTGTTTTGAACTCCTGATCTCAGGTGATCCACCCACTTCGGCCTCCCAAAGTGCTGAGATTACAGGCATGAGCCACTGTATCCGGCCATGTTAAAGTACTTTAAATACAGAAATAACATCTCCAAGTCAAACTTGTAGGGAGGAGCTAGGCGGGGACTCTGCTGGGAACTTGTACCAAGCAATAGAGCATCCATGATATGGACTCTGCCCTTTGGACCAAACCCTTAAAGTGTTTTTTGAAAACAGGGCAGGGGCTGGACATTACAAATTAGGTTGTAGAAGGTTAATTACTGGTATGATGTTCCTGAAATACTAGTAAGTGAAATTTAAAAATCATAATAGAAAACTTATTTGCACAAAAGACTGAAAGGTAGATGGCAGATGTGAACAGTGGTTTTTTTCCTGGTGATCTGTATTTGTAATTTTTGTTTAGCTCTACTTTCTTCAAAAGATATTAGAAAAAAGGGTCAGGCTCATGCCTGTAATCCCAGCACTTTGGGAGACTGATGTGGGAGAACTGCTTAAATCCAGGAATTTGAGACCAGCCCGGGCAACATACTGAGACCCCATGTATATCTACAAAAAATAAAAAAAATGAGCCGGACATGGTGGTGCATGCCTGTGGTCCCAGCTACTCATACTCAGGAAGCTGAGGTGGGAGGATCAATTGAGCCAAGGAGCTTGAGGCTGCAGTGAGCTATGAGTGAGCCACTGCACTCCAGCCTGGGTGACACAGCAAGACTCTGTCTCTAAAAAATAAAAGTTAAAAAAAAATTAGAAAAGATACTTTTTTTTTTTTGTAACAAGAAAAAGCCCACTAAAGTTATTTTAAAAGGGCTTAAAACAACACGGGTGGAGGTCAAGTGTCCACATTCAATTTACATCTTCAGAATTACCAACACAGTCCTTCAACAACACACAATCATATACTTCCCAAAGATTCTTTTTCTGTTGGTCAGAATGAAATCATTTTATCCTTAATTCTATAAATGAAAAAAGCAGGGCACAAAATTGTGTTATAATGGCGCTAACTAGACACAGGGAAAACAACAGCCTGCAAGGAATTATCTAAAATATTCATGATTCGGTCGGGCGCAGAGGCTCATGCCTGTAATCGCAGCACTTTGGGAGGCTGAGGGGGGCGGATCACCTGAGGTCTGGAGTTTGAGACTGGCCTGGCCAACATAGCAAAACCCCGTCTCTACTAAAAATACAAAAATTAGCTGGGCATGGTGGCAGGTGCCTATAATCCCAGCTACTCAGGAGGCTGAGGAAGGAGAATTGCTTGAACCCGGCAGGCGGAGGTTGCAGTGAGCCGAGATTGTGCCACTGCACTCCAGCCTGGGTGACAGAGTGAGACTCTGTCTTAACGAAAACAACAAAAAAATTTGTGATTCTCTCTCTGGGCAAGAGGAATGGTGAGAATTCTGTTCTCCACCTCTTTTATATGCTTAACTCTATACTTCACAGTGGGCATGGATTATTTCAATAATCAGAGGAGTTAAAGAAAGATATTTCACTGGCTTTAGAGACCAGGCCCCTTGGTCAGCCTGTCCACTGTGCTTCCAGCCAACTGTGCTCAGAGGCGCAAGAGAGCTGGGGTCACAGGCTGGCAGTGCACTCCCCTGAAAAGGCCAGACAAGAGGCGGGGGGAGCCATGGGGCCTCCAAGGCAGAAGGCCTGGGACCTAGCAAGAGTCAACAGCCTTTCCCTCTCTTCCCTGTGTACAGGAGCATCAGCGATGAGCACCTGACATCCATGATCGCATTTCCGCGTAACAAAGAAACCTCGATAATCATCCAGACTGGGTGTGGGGCTTAAACACACAGGTGGACCTAAGTGTTCACATCTCAGTTCCCATTCTGGAAAGCATGGAAGGCATTTGGCGAATGAATGCACTGGGGGGCACAGCAGTTGGTGGGGGGCCTTACCTGTGAGCAAGGACTTCCCCAGGCCATCAGGTTGAAGACACACAGCATGGCCAAAGTCGCAGAGGGCTGCATGGCTCCCATCGCTGGACAGGAGCACGTTGTCAGCTGCCAGGCCGCCCCGGGGAGGAAGAGGAACAGGTGAGTCATGCCGGGTCCCAGCCCACCCTGGCTCGGTTTGGCCTGCCCTCCAGTGACGTAATTTTCTGGCTGACCCTACGTGGCAGCTGCTGCTTCTGATTAGTTTCATTAGTTGTGGAGGAAGGGAGGAGGGTATCAGTTCAGGCTAGAAGCAGACAGGATCTCTGAGGGCAAGGGGACAGGAGCAGGGTTTACTCTGGGGAACGCTGCCACTCTGCTCGCCTGCCCCAACCCCATACCAGGGGTCACCACTGGGTGGGAGCTTGACCTTCGGTTCTCTGTGGCCACCATCTACCAGAAACTACAGTGCTTGGCTAAGGGGTTGGAGAACATCATTCCCCTTCCTACAGGCAGAGTCCTGTCAGCCTGACTCAGGGCCTGCTACTGGAGATGACCAGGCTAGCCCAGAACTGAGAGGAGATCAGGCAGGATGGTGTGAGAGAAGAGCCTGCTGGGGACCAGGGCCGTGGGGCCTGGGCCTTACCTTTGACGTCCCCATGCAGAATCCTTCGTGAGTGGAGGTATTCCAGCCCCTCCAGGGCCTGGCCCAGGTAGTAGAGGGCCCGGTCCTCTGGGAGACAGCCCTGCTCCTTGACCAGCTGGCCCAGGGAGCCACCTAGGAGAACAAAGGCCAGGCTATACCTGGGACTTGCTCGAGCCTCCATGCCAGCCAAGGGCAAGAGCACAGGGCAGGTGGTGGAAAGCAGGGTCATAGGGTCAAGAGGTTAACAATGGATGGATCAGTGACCAAGGCCAACTTGGGCAAGACTCAGGGGGGAACCTCTGGCCCTGAATTTGGAGAAAGAGTGGGACCTGGCTCCTTACCTTCCAGCAGCTCCATGAAGATGTTGACCCAAGGCCCTTCCCTCACAGCTCCATACAAAGGGACAATTCTGGGTGAGGTCAATCCTGCACATGCCATCAGTTCCTCCGCCCGAAATACTTCCAGCCGCACCTGCAAGGGCCCAGAGGCAGCTGTGAGACAGACAGGATGAGGGGACCACAGCTGGGTCCCTGACATCCTGTCAGGACCCTGGTGCTCCACACACAGAGGCTGCTGACGTTTCCAGTGGCTATGCAGGGGCCTGGGGGGCCTGCTGGACCCTCAGAGCCTAAATATCCCGTGGCCTTGGTATCAGGAGCAACTTCCTGAACTTAATTAAAGTTCTGGAGTGCTGCCCATGTGCAAAAACAGCCGCATAAAAACTACATTCCGGGCTGGGCGTGGTGGCTCACGCCTGTAATCCCAGCACTTTGGGAGGCCGAGGTGGGCGGATCATGAGGTCAGGAGATCAACACCATCCTGACTAACACGGTGAAACCCCATCTCTACTAAAAAATTAAAAAAAAAAAAATTAGCCAGGCGTGGTGGCAGGCGCCTGTAGTCCCAGCTGTCGGGAGGCTGAGGCAGGAGAATGGTGTGAACCTGGGAGGCGGAGCTTGCAGTGAGCTGAGATCATGCGACTGCACTCTAGCCTGGGCGACAGAGCGAGACTCCGTCTCAAAAAATCCAAAAACAAAACCAAAAAAACTACATTCTGGCCGGGCGCGGTGGCTCATGCCTATAATCTCAGCACTTTGGGAGGCTGAGGCGGGTGGATCAAGGAGATCAAGGTCAGGAGATCAAGACCATCCTGGCCAAAACCCTGTCTCTACTAAAAATATAAAAATTAGCTGGGTGTGGTGGCATGAGGCTGTAATCCCAGCTACTCAGGAGGCTGAGGCAGGAGAATCGCTTGAACTCGGGAGTCAGGGGTTGCAACGAGCCGAGATCGTGCCACTGCACTCCAGTCTGGCGACGAAGTGAGACTCCATCTCAAAAAAAAAAAAAAAAAAAAAAAAAACGAAAAACCACCCCCCGCCCCCCAAGAAAACCAAAACCCTACATTCCTCATCCAGGCTGCTGGCACGCTGTCCGCCCTCAAATCTGCCAAACGTAGAACATTTTTTCCTCCAGCTAAATGTCTGGGCAATTTCTAGGATGTGGGTCCTTTTGCTTATCACCATCCATGTCTACTCTCAGAAGCTGGGCTTCTGACTTATCTGATGGTCAGGAACCAAGATTTGGACTCCATCGGGTGCATTTTGTTTTTCTTTTCTTCTTTTTTGAGACAGAGTCTCGCTGTGTCACCCAGGCTGGCATACGGTGACGTGATCTTGGTTCACTGCAACCTCTGCCTCCTGGGTTCAAGCGATTCTCCTGCCTCAGCCTACCAAGTAGCTGGGACTACAGGTGTGTGCCACCATGCCCGGATACTTTTTGTATTTTTAGTAGAGACAAGGTTTCACCATGCTGGCCAGGCTGGTCTCAAACTCCTGACCTTGTGATTCGCCCGTGTCGGCCTCCCAAAGTGTTAGGATTACAGGCATGAGCCACCGCGCCCGGCCTCAACACTTTTCTTAACTCTTGTAATTATTTGTTTCTTTCCCAGAGGACTAAAACATCCACATAGACAGAGCAGTGTTTATTCTATGTGCAGCTGTCTCCCAGCATCTGGGAACATAAGGAGGCTTCTGCGGAGGGGTTTGGCCGAGGGCACTCCCACTGCCGACTGGCAGGTCTGGGATCATCCACTCCTTTCGAAAGGGACCAGCAACTTGGTGGGAGGAAATAGGCCTTGGATATAAACATCGTGGGCTTAGATCCTGGCTCAGCCTTTTAAAACAAGGCAGCAGACTTCCCATCCACGTGTTTCCATATGCAAACAGCAGGGACAGTGGTATCTGCTCCTGGGTAGAGCAAGGATTTGGAAGGATGGTAACTGACACCAGGCCTGGCAACCAGTGGGCACTCAGGAAGTTCTAGCTCCCCAATTCCTCCAGCTCACATCAGAGAAGCTGGTACTTAGACTGACACTTAGACCTTTTTTTTTTTGAGACAGAGTCTCGCTGTATCACCCAGGCTGGAGTGCAGCGGTGCAATCTCAGCTAATTACAACCTCCGCCTCCTGGGTTCAAGCAATTCTCCTGCCTCAGCCTCCCGAGTTGCTGGGAGTACAGGCGCCCACCACTATGCCCAGCTAATTTTTCATATTTTTAGTAGAGACAGGGTTTCACCATGTTGGTCAGGCTGGTCTTAAACTCCTGACCTCAGGTGATCTGCCCGCCTCGGCCTCCCAAAGGGCTGGGATTACAGGTGTGAGCCACTGTGCCCAGTCTCTTAGACCTTTTTTTTTTTTTTTTTTCTGAGACAGAGTCTTGCTCTGTCACCAGGCCGGAGTGCAGTGAAGTGATATCTCAGCTCACTGCAACCTCCGCCTCCTGGGTTCAAGGGATTCTCATGCCTCAGCCTCCCGAGTAGCTGGGACTACAGGCACATGTCACCACACCCAGCTAATTTTTGTATTTTTAGTAGAGACGGGGTTTCACCATGTTGGCCAAGCTGGTCTTGAACTCCTGGCCTCATGATCCGCCCGCCTCAGCCTCCAAAAGTGCTGGGATTACAGGCATGAGCCACTGCGCCCGGCCTCTTAGACTTCTTAATAGACTTGCCCTCCTTCCCGGCTGCTGATGGTTCTCAAGTGAGCCTTGAGTGGCATCACCAGGGGGCGCTGGCAGTAACAGAACCAGCTTGGAAGCGATCTCCACAGACTTGCTGACTTGGCAAACAGCTCTGACACTGTGGGGTTTTTGGACTTTTGCCTATCAGTGGAAAATATCACCATTCTGGTTCCCTAATATCTGGTTTGACTAATCACCTCCTATGAACTTTGACTCTGCAGTGTTTCCAGCTCTAAAAAGCCTCTGAACCTGAGTTGGAACTAATTCAACAACAGGACTTGTTAGCAAATGTTTTCAGCCTAACCAACCCCAAACTGAGCTGAGGCACCCCGGGGCACTGCAGAGAACTCAGAAGGGTGCCAAATGGATATCTGACATTTGAGGGAAACAGCCATAGCAACATCTGCTGGACACCGCATGAACTACTTGCTCGAGACAGTTCAGCTTCAAAGTTCGATCACGTGACATTCCCTTTGATAATGTATCTCTATGAAGCTAGGTTTTTGGAGGTCACTGTGATTGAAAGTACTTCAAGGAGAAAATGTGGGAAATGAAGGTGGTGGTGTCCTATCTGATTTCAAGGGTTGAGATGTGCAACAAGGCATACGTCCCATTAATAATCCGGCTGTTTGGAAATGGAAGGACCCTTTTTCTTTCAACTTACGTGTCGCTTTTCAAATGGCTACTAAGTTGTTAGGATAAAGACTTATTTGACCTCATTGCTTCATACACAGATCTGTTGGGTATTTGTTTTGGCCTGGGTTGCCCTGAAACAATGACTGAGATATTAACAGGGCTGTGATCCAAAAGAGTTGGGGAAACTTGGCTTTAACTTTGCAGAAATCTGTAAGTCCTCTTAGAGTGTCCCGTCCATGCTAAAAATATTTCCAGTTACCCAGACCAAAGAGGGTGGGAGGAGATACTTCAAAACACAAGGTGCTTTAGAAGTCTGTGCCAGCGGAGAAAGCAGCCCAGCCTTTCAGGCCAAGCTGGCTGCCCGTGTGGCCACTCCTCCTCTCTGAACTTCCGTGTTCCTCATCCGTAAAATGAGGGGGCTGGACTGTGATGAGGATATTCATGAGAATTACGATCTAATGCCCACTTATCATTTCCCAAGCACTGGTAAAGCCCTTTCTAAGCATTAGTTATTCAGATCTTACAATAGCCTGTAAGCTGGTGGGATCATTATCCCCATTTTATAGATGAAGAAGCTGAAGCCTGGGCAAATAATTTGCCCAAGGTCACTGTGTATAAGAGATCACAGCCGGGCTTTTACTCGGGTAAGCCTGACTCCAGAGCTGCCAGCTACTCTGCCTCCTGAAGGCCTTTCCATGCTGAACTTCCTTTTTCTTTTTTTTGAGACAAGGTCTCCTCCCTCGGTTGGCCAGGCTGGAGTGCAGTGGCACAATCACAGTTCACTGCAGCCTCAACCTTCTTGGGCTCAAGTGATCCTCCCATCTCAGCCTCCCAAGTAGCTGACACTATAGGCACCATGCCCAGCTAATTTTTGTATTTTTTGTAGAGATGGCGTTTTGCCATATTGCCCAGGCTAGTCTTGAACTCCTAGGCTCAAGTGATTCTCCCACCTTGGCCTCGAACATGTTGAGATTACAGGTGTGAGCCACTGTGCCTGGCATCCATGCTAATGTTTTAAAATACAATCAGGAGCGAGTATCCCCGGGGGGAAGCACTGTCAGCAATGAGCCAACTGCCTGATCCAGAAGCCACTTCCCTCCACTCGACTGCCTGCACGCTGGACACTGGGAATCACCTTTTCCTCCTTGAACTTTCCTCTTGTTTTCTTTGGTATTCCTTTTTTTTTTTTGAGATGGAGTTTCGCTCTTGTTGCCGAGGCTGGAGTGCAATGGCATGATCTCGGCTCACCGCAACCTCTGCCTCCTGGGTTCAAGTGATTCTCCTGCCTCAGCCTCCTGAGTAGCTGGGATTACAGGCACCCGCCACCACGCCCGGCTAATTTTTGTATTTTTAGTAGAGATGGGGTTTCTCCATGTTGGTCAGGCTGGTCTCAAACTCCTGACCTCAGGTGATCCACCTGCCTTGGCCTCTCAAAGTGCTGGGATTACAGGCATGAGCCACCACACCCAGCATTCTTTGGTATTCTTTTTTTTTTTTTTTTGAGATGGAGTCTCACTCTGTCGCCCAGGCTGGAGTGCAGTGGCGCAATCTCAGCTCACTGCAACCTCTGCCTCCCAGGTTCAAGCGATTCTCCTGCCTCGGCCTCCCGAGTAGCTGGGACTATAGATGCCCGCCACCACGCTTGGCTAATTTTTTAGTATTTTTAGTCGAGACAGGGTTTCACTGTGTTGGCCAGGATGGTCTCGATCTCTTGACCTCATGATCTGCCCGCCTCGGTCTCCCAAAGTGCTGGGATTACAGACATGCGCCACCGTGCCCAGGTTGTTCTTTGGTATTCTTATCTGTTTTATAACATCAATAAAAAAAGGCATAAGAGCAATTTTATAAATTCTTTTGCAGATTCCAGGAACGTAAACTGTGTGAAAGGGACTACCACAGTACTGTGCACAGATGTCCAGTGAATATTAGAGGGTCCCGCCTTATTTTCTCAGCACCATCAAGGTATTCTCCTCTGATCCTTGTGCTATTTTCCTTCTAAACACATGTCCAGGACTGAAGGCTGCTCACCTTTACCCTAATATAAATGTCTATCCCCCATTACAACTCGGGTTCCTTCAGGTCAGGCCTGTGGATTTCACATCTTTCCCCAGCCCCTGCACAGTGTCTGTCACAGAGCCGGTGCTTGGTGACAGCTGGGTTGACTTGGCCAGGGTCACATTATCCCAGATCAGCGGCAGAGCCAAAGCGAAGCTCCCAGAACTTCACACTTGAGCCAGATGTTCTAAAAGGAGTGATTCTTAACCCTTTTTGGGCTACAGACCCCTTTGAGGATCTGGTAAATGATATGAATTATTTTTCAAAAATGTGTGATTGCCCATACATGCAACACACAAACACTTTTTTTTTTGAGACAGAGTCTTGCTCTGTCACCCACGCTGGAGTGCAGTGGCATGATCTTGGCTCACTGCAACCTCTGCCTCCCGGGTTCAAGCAATTCTCCTGCCTCAGCCTCCTGAGTAGTTAGGATTACAGGCATGTACCATCACACGCAGCTAAATTTTTTATATTTTTGGTAGAGATGGGGTTTCACCATGTTGGCCAGGCTGGTCTCGAACTCCTGACCTCAAGGGTTCTGCCCACCTTGGCCTTCCAAAGTGCTGGGATGACAGGCGTGAGCTACTGCACCTGACCGACAAACATTGTTTTGAATGAAGTTCCTAGAGTTCATGGATCCTATCAATCCACCACTGACTAGGATAAGAACTTCTACATGGCCGTTAAAAAGCATAAGAGAGTTGTATATGTGCCAATAAGGAAATCTGTCGTGATATATTATTGCATGACAAAAACATGGTACAGAATAATCGCTAGAGTAGGATCCCATTTTTTATGGGGTTGGGGGACAGGGTCTCACTCTGTTGTCTAGGCTGGAGTGCAGTGGCATGATCTTGGCTCACTGCAGCCTCTACTTCCTGGGCTCAAGTGATCCTCTCACCTCAGTTGCCCGAGCAGGTGGGACCACAGGTGTATGCCACCATGCCTGGCTAACTATTATTTTTTTTTGTAGAGACAGGGTCTCTACAAAGAAGTGCTAGAATTATAGGCATGAGCCCCACACTGGCTGATCTTTTTTGTTTTTGTTTTTTTGAGACGGAGTCTCACTCTGTCGCCAGGCTGGAGTGCAGCGGCACAATCTCGGCTCACTGCAAGCTCCACCTCCTGGTTCAAGCAATTATCCTGCCTCAGCCTCCTGAGTAGCTGGGACTACAGGCGCCCGCCACCATGCCCGGCTAATTTTTGTGTTTTTAGTAGAGATGGGGTTTCACCATGTTGGCCAGGATGGTCTCGATCTCCTGACCTCGTGATCCGACCCCCTTGGCCTCCCAAAGTGCTGGCTGGGATTACAGGCGTGAGCCACAGGCCTGACCTGATCTTACTTTTTTTTGAGACGGAGTCTCGCTCTGTCACCCAGGCTGGAGTGTTGTGGTGTGATCTTGGCTCTCTGCAACCTCCGCCTCCCTCGTTCAAGCAATTCTCTGCCTCAGCCTCCTGAATAGCTGGGATTACAGGTGCCTGCCACCATGCCCAGCTAGTATTTGTATTTTTAGTAGAGATGGGGTTTCACCATCTTGGCCAGAGGCTGGCCTTGAACTCCTGACCTCGTGATCCACCTGCCTCAGCCTCCCAAAGTGCTGGGATTACAGGCGTGAGCCACCGTGCTTAGCCCTGATCTTACTTTTAATTGCAAATATAGGCTCATTATAAAAGAATTCAAATGATACCAAAAAAAGCAAAAGTCCCCATTTCCCAGTCCCATTCTAAGAGGTAAATGCCCTTTGACAGAAATCTTTTCAGACTTTTAAAATTTCTTTTTTATTTCTATTTTTAACTTTTTGGTAGACATGTGATCTTGCTATGTTGCCCAGGCTGGTCTCCAACTCCTGGCCTCAAGCAGTCCTCCTACCTCAGCCTCCCAAAGTACTGGGATTACAAGCATGAGCCACTGTACCCAGCATGGACTTTTTATGCGTATATAAACAAGTAATTGTTTCTTCTATTAAAATAGGATCCTGGTGGGGCACAGTGGCTCACATCTATAATCCCAGCACTTTGGGAGGCTGCCCAGGAGTTTGAGTCCAGCCTGGGCAACACAGTGGGATCCTGTTTCTACAAAAAATAAAAAATTAGCTGGGTGTGGTGGTGCGTGCCTGAAGTCCCAGCTACTTGGGAAGCTGAGGCAGCAGGGCTGTTTGGGTCTCCAGGGCTGAGGCTGTGATCATGCCACTGCACACCAGCCTGGACAACAGAGCAAGATCCTGTCTCAAAAAAAAAAAGATCAAACAAAAACCTTAAAAAAAAAAAAACTGCATCAAATTCTGGACCCATGGCCAATCAGCATCTAGATCAGGATGTTCTAGAAGGAGGACGAAGGGAGTGCTGGCACCGCCACGTGACATCTCACATACTGGATTCTCCCCAAGAAGCATTGGGGGGGCACAGACTTACTCTGACCCGGTGTGCGGCCTGACCTCTGATGCTGCGCCCACCTCCCGGTCCCCACCCCCTCATCAGGGAACTGTTTCTCCTGCTCTTCCAGATGAAAACCCTTAAGGACACCACTGCCTTGATGGAAAGGAGGGGCTGTCTGCCCAAGCAGTGGCAGCTGTGCGGGCTGCCGAAGAGTCATCCCCACTGTATTCTCCGGGGTGGGAAGGAAGCGGTTCTGCGAGTGGCCAGCTCTGGTGGGCTTGAGCTGCAGCTCTGGTGCTGAGAAGTCCACGTCTTGTGCTTGGAGCTTTTCCAACTGCCTTGCAGTGGATGGGAGGGGCGAAACATGGAGTATGTATCCTCTTCCACTATATTAGGGTTGTTTACCTTGTTGCCTGGGAAGACTCTGAGGCCCTCAGCAGGGGAACAGCTGAGAAGCCCAGTGACTAAGCTCCCAGCGCTGGGTGCGCGTCTCTTCACACTCTCACACTCTCCTCCCACCACCTCTCAGGAGGGACAGCTGAGCCTTCTCCGGTAGCCTGGAGAGGGGAACTGCAGCTGAGCAGGTCAGGCGTGTGGTCTTGGCCTCCAAGTGGAAGATGATGATCCACACTGGCAAGAACTCAGCAAGAACTCAGCACGCACTCAGCACGTGCTGCCAGTCGGGGGTGGTGAGAGCAGAGTTTTCATATTTGACACAGTGTGTCTGAAGTTTGGGGTGGTACCTGCAGATAGTCCCCTCACCGGTCTCACCATCCAGCCCAAGGACACACTAGGGAAGCTGGGTTCAT
Organism: Rhinopithecus roxellana; assembly: GCF_007565055.1. NCBI lineage: Eukaryota > Metazoa > Chordata > Mammalia > Primates > Cercopithecidae > Rhinopithecus > Rhinopithecus roxellana. Next base: position 73,258,981 of record NC_044567.1, read on the forward strand.
TCACATCCCAGTTGTCTCCTTTCCCCTTAAGGCCACAGGCACCCCGGACGGTGGTGGCGGTGTCTGCTCTGAATGGGGCCAGTGTGTGCCGGGCTTTTGTGCTCTGGCTACAGTGAGCATTTCCTGTGTCAGGCTGGTGCTCCAAAAGTTTTGGACTTTGGAGCACTTCAGATTTTGGGTTTTCAGATTGCGGATGCTCTACCTGTATTTGTTGCTTTCCTTTTGGAGATTGGAGCGTCTCTGACATAAGCCACTTGAAACAAGGTGTCTCTCTGAGCTTACTTCACCCTGCCCAAAGGGCCAAGGGGATGGTCCACAGAAATGCGCCTTAGGTCCTGGTGCTGGCTTTGAGGTTGAGAGCTTTGAGTGGAGACAAGGTGGCTTCCAATCAAGGTGATCCAAGAGTCAGGGGTGGGGGAAAGGTTGGTGATGGGGAGGAGGACCGACACCCGTGAGGCCTGTGGGTCTGCAGCTGCCACTGATGCTCCCTCTGGGCCCGGACAGTGTAATCTGACAGGAGGAGGCCTCAGTTCCAGGTCCAGCATGCCACACTGTCTTCTCTGCTCTCCCCTTCTAACATCAGTGAGATGAAGAGGTGGGAGAGGTGATTCCTGTCTTCTGTCTCTACTCAAAACTCTAGGACAACAAGTCTATCTTCTTTCCTCTTCTTCCTGAAGAGTGGTTGGAAGCCGAACTCTCAGGTCAGACAGACCTGGTCTGAATCAGGGCTCTGCCACCAGGCCACTGACTTCCTGTCTTGCCAAGCTTGATTTTCCCCACCAAGTCTGTCTTGTAGGACTGTGAAACACCTGGCCAACAGGGCAGAGCTCCGACTCCCACTGAGACTGGCCTCCTCCTGGAAGCGCCTGACAGGTGGAGACTACTGCTTTCCCCATCATCTGGCCCAGGTGGGGGGCGGCCCCCTGTGTGGTTCAGGGATTTTACCTCAGTGTGAATTTCATGACGCTCCAACCATCTTCCATGTTGGGACTTGCCCCTCAGGGCGCTGGCTATATTGAGACACCGAGGCCGCGTGTGTCGTCTCACACTGCCTCTCACATACACACATGCCAAGGGCAGCGGCCAGGCCAGGACACGTGACAGGCTGCTCCCTTCCAGTTCCAGCCAACCTCAGGTGGCCAGTGACAGCCAAGTTCTGTTCACAAGTCAGACCCACAGTCACCCTGCGACTGTCCTTGACAGAAAGCAGAGGGAACACACCAGGCCCCTTCCTGGCTTCCCTTTTCACTCAGCCCCTGAGCCCTGGCGTACCTTTTTGACAGCGCACTGGAAGCCAGTCTGCTTGTCCTCCATCCTGTGCACCTCTCCGAAGGAGCCTCTGCCCAGGCGGGGCTGGTGTGTGGCCCAGTGCACTTCTTCTCGGTACTCATAATCCACTGGCTTGAGTTTCTGGGGTTGGCAGGAGAGAGAGGCCAGTTTTAGTGGCCAGGGCAGCAGAGGGCTACAGGGCTACAATGAGGAAGGCCCTCCAGCTAGTGACCTTGCCAGGCTGCTGAGCTGAGCCCTCACAACCAGGCAGCCCTGGGGCGAAGACAGGGATCTGGGCCGGGCAGCACCGGAGAGGGGGTAGAGGAATGAGGTGAAGGCGAAGGAGGGGTTCATGGGCTGCGGCCACTGATCCTTGTGATGAAAAACATCCCAGACTTGTGATGGTGAAACAGAAACAGAACTGCCAATCACCTTGACAACGAAAAAACAAAACTCAGGAGCTAGGTGGAAGGAAGGGAGGAACAGTGAAGAGGGGCCGGGGTCAAGGATGATGTTAAAAGTGGATGGAGGGGCCGGGCATGGTGGCTCACACCTGTAATCCCAGCACTTTGGGAGGCCAAGGTGGGTGGATCACTCAAGGTCAGGAGTTTGAGACCAGCCCGGTCAACATGGTGAAACCCTGTCTCTACCAAAAAATACAAAATTAGCCCAGCATGGTGGTGCATACCTGTAGTCCCAGCTACTCGGGAGGCTAAGGTGGGAGAATCACTTGAACCAGGAAGGGGGAGGTTGCAGTGAGCTGATATAGCGCCACTACACTCCAGCCTGGGCAACAGAGTAAGACTCTGTCTCAAAACAAAACAAAAAATTAAAAAATAAAAAAGTGGATGGAATAAGATGGTGCAGTGGCTCACACCTATAATCCCAGCACTTTTGGAGGCCAGTGTGTGAGGATTGCTTTAGCCCAGGAGTTTGAGACCAGCCTGGGCAACACAGCAAGACCTCATCTCTACTAAAAAAAGAAAATAGCTGGGCGTGGTGGTACATGCTTGTAGTCCCAGCTACTCGGGGAGCTGAGGAAGGAGGATTGCTTGAACTCAGGAGATGGAGGCTGTAGTGAGCTATGATTGTACTACTGTACTCTAGCCTGGGTGACAGAGTGAGACTCTGTCTCAAAAAACACATTTATTAAAAAAAAAAAAAAAAAGTGGATGGATGGAATAAAACCCAGAAATCAAAGTTTGATAAAATCATTTAAAGTTATACACTTATTTGGGAAGTGAACAAGAGGAAAAAGGGAAGCAGGTGGGTGGTGAAAACAGGTCCCATCCTCATCTTCCGTCTCTGGGGGCCATGATAACATCTCCAGTGGCTCCTGGCTGATTCTCCTTGTCCTCAGCATGTGTATTATTCATGCAGTGCCCGCATTTAGCAAGCAGGAGGTGACCAACCAGAAGGACTCAGAACAGAAGATGCTAAAAAGGCTGTGAAAAGTGAGGTTGGCAGCGTAAGAGATGACACTTTTCATCCACAGTAAGCACTATCCTACTGTTTGATTTGTCACCACAGATAAGAGTGACTCTGATAAAGAGAGAAAAGCATCCCCCAGGTTACTGGTGGAGGGACGTATACAGGTGCTGGGGGATTAGTTACCTCAGTGAGCAGGACGCCCTCGCTGTCCTCAGTTTTGGGGCTGGGCTCCCGGGGTCTGGAGCCCCCTACTGCCCAGGTCTTGGCCAGGCTGGTCAGGCTGTGGGCCTGGCCTGAGCTCACGCTGCCTTGCAGAGCATGCACCAGGTATTCCTCCACAGAAAACTTCTCATGGGCACCACGAGACGGGCAGCTGGGCTCCAGGTGTGGGCCAGGCAGGGGCTTTGGACTGTCTACACAGGCCAGTTTGCTCAGGTGTGGGTGAGGCAAGGGTTGCTGGCTGTCTACACAGGCCAGTTTGCCCAGGAAGGACTCTAGGGGGTGAGGTTTCCAGGGCTGGAGAGGGTGGAATGGGAAGGGATGAGGCAGTCTGCTATAGGGGAAGGGGTGCGTGGGCAGGGGCAGGGGGCCTCCATCCTGGGGGTGGTGCAGTTTCCACACGTGGTTCAGACATTGCAAGGGGCTGATCAGTTTGTGGAGTTCCGATCGAGGCAGAGCTGGTCGCAGGCCCTCGCCAAGCTGCTTAAAACAGAGTTGACCAAGGCCTGGTTCCTTCAGAGGCTTGGTGAACTGTGGGGTGTTTCTCACATATGGGGTGCCGAGTGGAGACTCATCCTCCTGTTGGGAGAAACACAGCTGTCAGCACAGAGGGCCAGGGCCAAGGCACAGGCTCCAATTCCAAGGCCCCATGAACCTGCTGTCTGGGCAGTGGGTGGAGGGTCTCACCTGCACTGGGATGGTGCAGCTCTCCTGCTCAGGGGTCCTGGGGAGGGGTTTGGCCAAGGCCACTCCTGCATGAGCCAGGGACTTTGAGCTCTTCTTCTTCCGTTTCTTCCGGGCTTTGCTACGACGCTTTCCCTTCCAACACACACGGGCCATTTTGCCCTCGGTAGCATGGGCCACATTGTTGGGGATCTGATCAAGACTCTCAGACTGGCTGTCAAAAAAGGGACAGATTTGCATATTGAGCACGAGGAGGCAGGAAGATGCAATGGCCCAGACACTTGTATCTGGACTCCTGTAGATCCAAGGTCAAATCCCAGCTTGCCATTACTTGTGTGAATGCGGCCAAGTTTCTAAATCCCAAGGAACCTCAGTTTTCTCACTTATAAAATGGGTTTGGTATTTTCTGCCATGCAGGGTGGAAATGAGGTTTCAGTAATTTAGTTCATTTAAAAAGCCCAGCTCAGTGTCTGGCCCCAAGGCAAGTTGCCAAGAAGCTGTGCTTGTTACTATGGTGATGGGGTACAGACACAGCATTTCTTGGGGAGAGTCGGGGGAGCAGACACGGTTTGCTCACTGCTCTCCAAGGTCAGCTGCCCTTGGAGTTCCCAGGAGGGGGCCAGGCTCATGGCAGGCCTCTCAGCTCTGACTGAGCAGAGCTTGTTTCTGTTGCCTCCGGATGGAGGAACAGGTAAGGCTGGTCACCTCCACTCTCACGGTTCCTGGGGGTCCCTGGCTGCTGTTGAAGGTGATACCCTGGGCTGCTGCCTGGTACCGGGGAATCTGCCCTTCTCTGCTGGCCTCGGGGCTCATCACTGCCATGGCTCTAACTGGACTGGGGTCCCTGCCAAGTATGAAAGGACCTGGCAACAGATGGGTTGCTGCAACAGCTGTGGAGGAGATCATGGCCTCAGCCACCCTCCCTTGGCCTCATCTTCTGTCCCCACAGAGGAGGCAGACTCATGGCAGTCCTGGGGACCACTGGAAGCCTACAGGCTTCTCTTGGACAGCTGAAAGTATGTCTATCAAAGGCTCCTACTCTGGGCCAAAAGGCACCCAGGACAGCAGAAGGAATCCCACCAAATTCTAAGCCTTTCTTGGTTCCAAGGCAGCTGCCCTCCCCACAATCTTATCACTAGCAGGTTCCAAACTCCAGTGATACAAAAACCTGCCTGGTGATAGGGGAGGGAGCTTGAACTCTTGTTTTTTATTTTTCCCAGACAGAATCTCACTCTGTCACCAGGCTGGAGTGCAGTGGTGTGATCTTGGCTCACTGCAACCTCCAACTCCTGGATTCAAGCGATTCTCCTCCCTCAGCCTCCCGAGTAGCTCAGATTACAGGCATGCACTACCATGCCCAGCTAATTTTTGTATTTGTAGTAGAGACGGAGTTTCACCATGTTGGTCAGGATGGTCTCGATCTCCTGACCTCGTGATCCACCCGCCTCAGCCTCCCAAAGTGCTGGGATTACAGGCGAGAGCCATCACGCCCAGTGCTTGAACTCTTGTTTCAAAAAATCATCTGTGGGGGAATGCAGAGCCTGGGAACAGACTGAGCCCCACCCTGGCTTCCTTTCTACCAGGCCACCAAGTCTATCTGTCCCCTCCTTTTCTACCGCCTGCATCCCTACTTGGTGCATCTCCCAGGAGAAAAGGCACCGGCAGGTTTCTCACATAGAGGACAGTAGAAGGCCCCCTGACCAACCCGAACTGCGCTCACAGTCACGCAAGAATGGGAAGCAGCTTCTGTTCCCGGTACCCTCCCTGTTGATGGGAAACGAGGAGGTGCATTAAGGACTCTGAGGAGAATAAAAATAAAACGTCAAGTTGATGTGGCCCAGAAGCAGTCAGCCACAAGCTGTGAAAAGCCTTTGAAAAGCTTATTTGGCTGAGAGAGCGGCTCAGCCAGGAAAGCCTGGGCGAGTTCCAGGAGCTGAACCACAGGTGCTGAGGGAGGGAGCCCGGGGTCAGCAGGAGCGGCCCAGGCAAGCGCTGGGGACGAGGACGCTGGGTCCAGTCCCCGCCTTCCCACTCAGGTTTGTCTCCGCTGCTTACCTGTACTGTTTGGAACCAGCGATGAAAATGCGTTCTGAAAAGGTGGGGCTGAACTCCTGGCTATTCTCACCTAAAGCAAAAGGAGTTAGATTAGCAGAGTGGAGAAAAAATACGAATTCAGCACTTAGGGGAGAGACATTTTACAGAGACCCCCTCTGGCGCCTCTCCTTCCCCTCCTTTCCAGACAACCCCTGTCTGGCAGTCACCTCCCCACCAATGCCTCCTTCCCGCACTGTCTCCCCAGCTTCTCAGCTTATGGTCAAGAGCAGACCATGGCCTCAGCCACCTGCTCTGAAATAGCCATGCCTATAATATGGGGATCATAGGGTGCCTGCCTCACATCCTGTGAAGCTGAAGTGAGATGATCTCCAGAAAACGGTCAACACAGTGCCTGGCTCATAGGAAAAACAGCTCAGTAAATACCAGCTATTAGGTATTTATATACGTATGTACATATAAGTATGGATATATGTGTGTGTATTTTTTTTTTTAATTATGTCACTCACTGCATTTTAGTTTTTATTCTCTCATGTCTCCTCAAAAACCAACCAGGAGGAAGTGGGGGACGAGGGCAGGATGTGTGCGTGTGGAGAAACGCCAGCACGGCTGTCTAGCTCTCCAGGTTCCACTCCAAGAAGCCTCCCGGGTTGAGGGAAGGTGTTGGAGAGACAGGACTCCTGGCCCTACCCAGGCCTCGTGGGAGTTTCTGTCTCTAAGGGAAGCCACCATTACTAGTCATCATAAGGTATCATAAGTAGAAGCAGAAAGGACCAGACCAGGCCTCACCCTGCCATGGCCTGCCCCCCAGGACTGGCCCAGCAGGCTCAAGAGCATGGTGCTCATTCCTGGGGGTGGGGCCATCTCTAGGTGGAAGATGGTGAAGGCCCTACAGGCCCCAGTGGGGCTTTCCAGGAGACCTGGCCTTTCCTGTCTGGAGCCTTTCCAGATACTCGGGCTGCTCAAGGTCACAGCATAAGGTTGATGGCCTGCTTGATGATTCTGCAGAGTCCCGAGCGCTGTCTGTTACCTCTCTTCCCCTGCTCCAGTCATGATGGACACAGCCTCCCCTTGCCACATTCACCATCTGTGCACTTTTACAACCCCACCTTCCATGATTCTTGGCATAGACCTCTGGTTGTGTCTCGTGAGAATCTTATCTAGTAGTGGCACGGACCTCTCTCCTCCATAGGGAACCCCTGGGCCCAGCTACCCACCTGCAGGCCCACCCACCTGCCCCGTGCCCACAACAACCCCAGGCCCCTACACTCAGCCTGGGCGATGATAGAGATGGCAGCTGGCCCTGCCTCAGAGCCTTCCTTGGCTGTGCCCTTGGTAATCACGTCGTTCAGGATCTCCCACTTTCCGCAGAACACAGGGCTCTTCTCCACGGCCTCAAGCTTGTAGACGGAGCTCTGTTTCTTCCCCAGTGGCGGCGTCTTCTCCTTGGCTTTGGGGAGTTCCTTCTGCTGCCCCACTGCCGAGCCAGGGGCGCCTGGGCAGGCCATTTCCATCACTGCCATCTCCCAGGCTTGTGCTCACCCTGAGAGAGACCAAACACAGAGTAGGTCACTTAGAATCCCGGACCTGGGAGAATACAGGTCAGCCTTGGGTCGGTGAGAAAGGCAGGGGCAAAGGGTCTCTGCCTCTTTATGTGTGCCTCTGCCACCCACTCATCCTCCAAACATCCTCAGTGGTAACAGAGTCAACCTCTCAACATCTACACATGTTCCACATGGCACAGGCCCCCGGTCCTCCCAGGACCACAACATAAACAGCTTCTTCCACTGTGTCCAGCAAGGATGCCAGCCAGCTCCCTCTAGGACAGCTGTGGCACAAATGTCTGGGTCGGCTCTTTCTTGCCTTTATGGTGGCTGAATCTTTTTCTGTTGTTTGTTTTATGGCAAACTTTGCTTCCCCAGGACAGGGTGGTGAATCCCAAACTCCAAAACCATGGCCTCACCGACCCCCACATAAGCCTTTGGAGAGGACCCGTTGACATACACCATCCACAGCGACTTTCTCCAAGTGGAGAGAAGCAAGATTCTATTCTGTTCCCTAGTAGGAGGTAGATGTGTGTGTGTGTGTGTGTGTGTGTGTGTGTGTGTGTGTGTGTGTCCTACAAAGTCTAAAACTCAGCATGCAAATGGTGCTCAGCACGTGGTTCCTTGCCCAATGCAGTCTGTTTGTGGCTGTCCAGAAGGAACTAACATGCTTCCTCCTCTAATGTCCAGACTCATTGGCTGAAAACTTCTAGGTATCACTTTTCGTTCAGGCAACATCAGGAGTAGAATTTATACTAAAGGCCCTAACACCAACCTATACCTCTAGAAATAAAGAATAAAGCACAAGAATTCACGTCTCTCTGGGTTCTGTCTTGCCCAGCCCTAGGAAGCTGCAAAGAAGAGCAAACCAGAGTTGCCAACAACCTGTGCAAACAGCCTGCAGACTGGAATTGGCAAAAAAGAGAAGAGCACTGATTTGAGACTGTTACCATTTGGAAACCTTTTTAAAGACTGGGAGTTTTTAAAGGGCAGGACCCCTCTCAGGCATGACTTGCCTTAGAAACAGCCTGAGAAGGTCCCAAATGCAGAGAGATTTTTAATAACTGCTCTCTGATGGTAGGTTTGTCTTAAAGCTGCTACTAACAGAAATCATCTTCCTTGCGGTAACTCTGTGAACCCTGGATCACGACTCTGCTTCTGGGGCAGACAGGCACACCACCTGAAGCTGAGCTCTAAGGCCTCTGGCCTTTTGCCCTGTGATGCCTGAGGACTGAATGAGATGGTGGGAAACTGAGGTACTAAGTTGAAGCCTTTCTCCTTCTGAATCTGCCTCACTGGTCTTCCCACCTCGATGGCTCTGAAAGGTTCTGCCAGCTTGGCTGGGGTGTGTGGTGGGGTTTGTTGTTCACCATTGATTAGTCCCTTGCATCTCTGTCTTCAAGAGTCTCCTAGCTCTGAACTCGGAGCAGCTCCAGCTTCCGCAAGGATGCCTGGATTTGGTTCCAAACACCAGATGCTGAGGAGGCCGAACGGGTGGCCTCACTGTTACCTGAGGATCTTAAGAAGTCTGAGGGGGCTGGGCACTGGTGGCCCATGCCTAAAATCCCAGCACTTTGGGAGAATGAGGCAGGAGGATTACTGGAGCCCAGGAGTTCAAGATCAGCCTGGGCAACATGGTGGAACCCCGTCTCTACAAAAAATACAAAAAATCACCTGGGGTGGTGGCATGTGCTGTAGTCCCAGCAACTCTAGAGGCTGCAGTGGGAGGAATGCTTGAACCCAGGAGGTTGAGGCTGCAGTGAGTTGAGATTGCACCATTGCATTCTCCAGCCTGAGTGACAGAACAAGACCCTGTCTCTAAAAGAAAAAAAAAAAAAAAGTCTAAAGGGTGTTCTGAATCCAATTAGGTAAAAGCCCTTCAAGGCTGGCTATACCTCTTGTAACGGTACTTTCATCCCACCTCACATCTCCCCACCCCACTCGACCTCCAGAAAAGAAACTGACCTAAGCCCAGAGCCGATCCCACCTTTCTCAGCCTCTTTACCAGGGGAAACGAGATCTTAAGAACAGACCAAAAAGTCTCCAAACCTAACAGCAGTAGGGAGTGCCCACTGGGAGCTCGATGTGACCTTGACCTCCTCATTTCTATCTGAAGAAGCTGAGGCCTAATTCAGTGGAGACTTGCCCAAGGTCACCCAACCCACGTGTGACAGGGCATGGTCAGGACCCAGACCCTAGGTTCTTTAGGCTATGATGCCCACTCCCCAAGCTCCCGGGTTACAGGCGAATGCAGAAGGGGACACGAAGGTCCTCCCTGGTCAAGAAGCCCTGGGGCTTCCTGCTGGAGTGAAGAGACTCCTGAGGGCAGAGGTGGGGCCCTGCACACAGTGCCTCCCCAGTGTATAGCACGGGGGCCACAGACCAGGCAACTGACGCTGGCTGAATGAGGGACTCAAAGGACAAAGATTGCTTTTCCATAACCTTTGGAGACACGATGATCCTGAATGCTGAGGAGGAAGAGAGAGTCCTGCCTGATGAATGAGAAAAATGAGGCCAGGTGGTATAGCTGCTGCTCTGAGGGTGCGTGGCTATTAGAGATCTGGCTGTGTGGGGGCTCTGATAGCCTGTCCCTGCCCGGCATGGCCCAACGGAGGCTTCTGGATAGGTCATCCTGAGCTAGAACTCCTCCAGAGAGGGTGCAGGGCATCCCGAGTCCCAGAGTTGTCCTTTCATATCGGTGCTGGGTAGGCAGCTGTCCAGGGCCCTAGTCGCCCCTCTGTGGGCACACCAGGCTCCCCTCTCCCCAGAGAAGTGGAAGCTGAGGCTGAAGCAGCCATGCTCAGAGCCTCCTCTGCAGTTCCCTGATGACTCATCCAACAGCCTGGCAGGCAGACAGTAACAAGGAGGCTGTTGAGAAGCTGACCCAGCAGATGGCAGCTGAACTTGTGAAGGGCATGGGGAAAACAGGCTGACCCTCACCTCCCAGGGGCACAAATCACGGCCTGGGAGCTGTAAAGCTCCTCCTGTGGCTGGCTTTTCTGTGCCACATCACCATGACTCAGACCCTCACTGACAGCCTCCAAGTTCAAGAGGCTATTCTTGGGACACTCTGGCCTGACAGTGGCTCTCCCCAAACACCTCCCACACAGACACACATGCACACATACACATGCACACACAGACACATACACATACATATGCACTTGCTTCCTCTCTCCTTCCCTAATTCTATCTGTGCTCTCGTCTACAAAAATCATGGTTCTGTATTAAGCCCAGGACTACTGGCTAGGGGGCCTTCCCAGCCCTGGACTTTGGCCTCTGGCTGTCACCCCAGCTCATGGCCCTGCTGCTATGCCCCTTCTCCCTCCTGCAGTGTGTGGGGAAGACAAAGTGGGAGCCAGTTATGTCTCTGCCTTTGAAGGCAAGTCCAACTCCTGATCCATTCCTCAGACTAGACACTCTCCCCAGCTTCATTCAGGCCCCAAATGTATTGGGTCCTCTGCTCTCTGCATAAGAGTTGAGGACACGAGTAGTGGCAACAGTCAAACCCACATAGCTCACCCATAAGCCCATGAAATCAGAAGAGGAAAAGAAAGGAGCAGAATTTACTCCATATTCTTTGAGGCCTGATGCATAGACACTGTTGGTTCTTTCTTCTGTGATGCCTCAGTGACCTCCTGGCGAAGCCTGGGGGATAGGAATGATCTAGATGGTACCAGATCAACCCCTGGGCATAGGTGTATGAGGAGTTCTTAATCTGGGTTCAAGGATGGATTCAGGGAGGAAAATATAATTTGCATTTTTCCAGGGAAGACTTCGTCCACAGCTTTCGACAGATTCTCCAAGGATCTGCCATTCCTCAGAAGGTTGCTCTAGTCTCCCGAGAAGATCAGGGCCAGGCTAAATGCCTGATTCTGGCTCTATTCTTCTACTCCAAGGAAGAGCTCTCCAATGCAGCAGTTTCCAATCTGACCACAGATTAGAATAACCAGATAAGTTATTTAAATGCATTCCTCCTAGGCCTGCTGAACCAGAGTCACTGGGCATTAGGCCCAGAATCTGTACTTCTGACAAGTTCTCTGGATGATTCTGATGCCAAAGGACCAGGGACTGCCACCTGACCCCTGCTCTGTACTCAAGGCGACACTGTCCAAAGTGGTAGCCACTAGCACCATGTGGCTATTTACATTTAATTAAAATGAGGTAAAATTTTAAAATCAGTTCCTCTGTTACACTAGCTACCATACTCAACAGTACAGACACAGAACATGTCCATCATTGCAGCAAGTTCTATTGGATAGTGCTGTTCTGAAGTGATGAGAGCAGTGTTTTCTCTGACAGCAAAATTTCTGTTCCTAGGATTCTAGGGCAGGAATGAGGTTTACAGTAAACAAATTTTTGATTCACTGGAAGGTACAAAAGCAATGTTTTAAATGTGAATCTTCAAAGATGATAACCTTTTAAAGAATATATCATATTTCAGTTCCCTGTTTTAGCAAGTACAGCATAGTAAAAATGTCAGACTGGGAACCAGAAGTTAGGGGTTCTAGCCTTAACGATTTTTTTTTTTTTTTTAAGATCAGTGGGACCATTTTTGTCAAATGAAATCATACCTCAACTCCCAATAACTAAAAGAACCAGATGCATGGAACTGGCATGTAACTCACATTTGAAACTGCTGCCCTGGCTGAAGGAGCTCCACATGCTCAGTGTCCCTTCATCCACCGAGGACCTCTACAAAATCCTAGTTCTCCAAGAAAAGAGTTTGGAAACCAGTGGCCTAGGAAATCTTTTGAGGTTCCTTTTAGTTCTGAGAATGTAGCCCATCTGTCAGGATTCTCTGAGGGCCAGACAACTCCAATTCAGAACACTAACTGTCGCTATTTACAAATCACCTACCGTCATCTCATTTTCAGACATGAAGATATGGCTTAGGGAAGTTTAGTAGCACACTAAAAATTACGCAGTTGCAGGTTGCAGAGGTGGGGTTGAACCCAGACTGCTGCCTCCTAAGTCGACATCTAAACCTTGAGCTAGCCACTTAACTTCTCTGAGTTTCTTCTCTTAGCTTCTTCAGAGCTGTTTCCAGGACCGAATGAAGAAGAGTACATGAAATGCCGATCGGGTTGCCTGGCCAACAGAAGGGGCTAAATGAATGTTCATTCCCTTGTCTGTCACCAGGCTACTAAAAGCCATCACTGAGACGATGGGACTTCTCTGTTTCAGCACCATATAGCCAAGGTATCTTGAGCCTTACCTAGTTCATGCAACACTTGGAGACTTGATTCTCCACATACGAAAGGGAAATAAACATCTGTCTTACAGAGCCATCTTGAAAATGTCCACAAGGGGCCAAGGCAAATCCCTCTTATGACTATTTCACCTGGAAGTAAAACTTGTCCTTCTCTGAATGCCCAAAGGGGATAAATAGCAGAAGTAGAATGACTCAACTTCCTTAATAAGATATTGGTTGAAAACCAATCTTCTCCCGACTTCCTCTTTTAAGCCTCCAGCTTGCCTGGCCACCAGGCCACAATAGGCAAACCTCTGCCTATCAAAGTGAGGGGCTGGGCTGGGCGCAGTGGCTCACACCTGTAATCTCAGTACTTTGGGAGGCCAAGGCAGGAGGATCACTTGAGGCCAGGAGTTTGACACTAGCCTGGGCAACGTAGTGAGACTTCATCTCTACAGAAAATTTAAAAATTAGCCAGGCGTGGTGGCACATGCCTGTAGTCCTAGCTACTTGGGAGCCTGAAGCAGGAGGACTGCTTGAGCCCGGGAGGTTGAGGCTGCAGTGAGCCATGATTGCACCACTGCACTCCAGTCTGGGCAATGGAGCAAGACCCTGTCTCAAAAGAAAAAAAAAAAGAGAGAGAGAAAGGGAAAAAAAAAACACAAAAAAAGAGGGAACCAAGGGCAAGTATCAGGCAGAGCAAGCTGGCCTGGTAAAACAGCCATCTGGCGAGGCAGACCCAGAAGTCCCCATACATGCTCACCCTGACTCCCCTTTCTGCCTTTCCTGCAGCCCTTCCCCCAGTTTATTCCAGACTGATCCCTTCACTTGCCTGAGCAGGGCAGCACTGGGCAAGCCTGATTCCCTTCTTCTGCCTACCCTGTTCCTCCCATAAGGAGTGGCTGCTTGTCTTCCTCCCTTATCAATGTCTGCCCAGATCTCACCTATCCTTTAAGGCCTATCTACTCAATGAAGCCTTTTATGGTAAGCTTCTGCATCCACTCCATAAATATTCAATGAGTGTCTCCCAAGTGCCAGGGAATGGAATAGCCACCACCGTCCATAAATGTTTTCTGTGTACGGGGCATGGTGCCAGGAACTGCCTTGTTGATGCATTCCACACTAACCCTGCAATATTATCTCTAATTTTACAGATGAAGAAATTAAAGCTTAGAGAGGTACATTACCTACAGGAATAAATGAGGCTCAATTTATACGGTTAGAGCATCCAACATGGAGTTAGGGCTCAAGCCAGAACACTCTTGGCCCATTCTCTTGGGACCCAAGGATCTCCAGTTCCTTCCTAGAATATCTGGTTGGCAGAGGCATGTAGAACATCCAGGAACTGAGCAGTATTACTACCCATGTGGATATTACTACCCCTAGCATCTGCCCATCTACTGTTGGTAATAATTTCTTAGCCCATATAGACAGGAAGCAGAAGAAGATCCCTTACTGATGAGGGGTCTCATCAGTCAGGGCTGAATCAGCCATCAATTTGTCAGACTTTTAGTTCAGTTACACCACTAAATCCTCCTGGGGTGTTATGACTTAACTTGGTGGTTTTAACAAGTCATTTCATTTTCTTGAAACAATCAAACAAGTCCACATCTAATACACATATACACAAACAGGAGTTCTAATACACATATACACAAACAGGAGTTCTAATACACATATACACAAACAGGAGTTCTAATACACATATACACAAACAGGAGTTCTAATACACATACACACAAACAGGAGTTCTAATACACATATACACAAACAGGAGTTCTAGGTAAGGTGGCACTGCCTTCACTGACAGAACCACTGAAGGATGTGCTTTGCAAAGAAAAAAAGTAAACCAGAAAAAAGGAACAATGGTAGGCACAGGAACTCAAACAATATGTTGGTCAATGTAATTAATAGTTGAATATGAAAAATTGGTTTAAATCTTTTTTTGTTTGTTTGAGACGGAGTCTGGCTCTGTCACCCAGTCTGGAGTGCAGTGGTGGAATCTCAGCTCACTGCAAGCTCCGCCTCCCGGGTTCGCACCATTCTCCTGCCTCAGCCTCCCAAGTAGCTGGGACTACAGGCGCCTGCCACCACGCCCGGCTAATTTTTTGTATTTTTAGTAGAGACGGGGTTTCCCTGAGTTAGCCAGGATGGTCTCAATCCCCTGACCTCGTGATCTGCCCGCCTTGGCCTCCCAAAGTGCTGGGATTACAGGCGTGAGCCACCGCGCCCAGCGTTTTTTTTTTTTTTTTTTTTTTTGAGACGGAGTCTCGCTCTGTCGCCCAGGCTAGAGTGCAGTGGCGCAATCTTGGCTCACTGCAACCTCAGCCTTCCGATTCAAGTGATTCTCCTGCCTCAGCCTCCTGAGTAGCTGGGATTACAGGCATGTGCCACCACCCTTGGCTAATTTTTGTATTTTTAGTAGAGATGGGATTTCCCCATGTTGGCCAGGCTGGTTTCGAACTCCTGACCTCAGGTGATCTGCCTGCCTCAGTCTCCCAAAGTGCTGGGATTATAGGCATAAGCCACCATGTCTGACCAGTTTAAATCATTATAAAACATGAACATCTAGACACCAATAATAAGGAAGATGTGTGAAATGGGTTGTTCGATGGGTAAAAAGTAATATGATCTTTGCCTTTTTGGGGACTTTATGTACAAAAACGTTTAAATGTTACTAGAAAAATTAGTTAGTATGTATGTTGATTTGAGTAATGACTAAAATAATAGAAATACAATTCAGACCAGAAGAGTAAAGAAGGAAAAATAGAAAATGCTGTCAACTTGATACAAGGCAAGGAAAGGAGGAAAAAAGAAGCAAAAAGGACAATAAATGTAAAAAAAACACAAGATGGCAGAATTCAGGCAAAATATTAGCATGTCATTAAACCACGGCGCATGTGAGTAGATTACAAAACAGCAAACCAGATAGGATTTTAAAAGATCCAGCTAGATGCTGATGAAAAGAAACGTAACAAAATTATCCAGAAAAGGTGGAAGTAAAGACATAGAAAGAGATGTGCCAGGCCAATATTAACCAAAAGAAGTAATATTCATATCAGACAAAATACTTAAGACAAAAAGATATAATCACTTATAGGCACCCAACAAAGAGCCTCCAAATCCAATGACTGGAGGCAGCCTGAGGCTTTATGTTGAGTAAAGTCTTCGCCCCAGAGTGTCCTGTCTAGCTGCAGAGCAAGGATCTTATGCGTGGCAGTTCCTGGGCATGTACTGGGTCTGCTGGGTGTGGGGCCCTGTGCCGAGTGCTGGCAGTACAGTGAGGAAGAAGACACTGTCCTTTGAGGGTCTTACAGCCTACTGGGGGAAACAGACAAGAAGTCAGAAGAGTTCAGTACAATACAGGGATGCAAGGACAGAGACAGACACACAGCAGATGCGTCGGGAACACAGGGGGACACCTAGTCCATCCCAGGACGTGATGCCTGGGCTGAGTCTAAAGCAGTGAGCAAGACCTGCCCAAGAAAAAGGAGAGGGTATTCTGGGTAGAGGGGATGGCAAAAGGTAAGACACAGGGGTAAGTCAATGCAGCAATCACCAGCAGCTTGAAGTTGTCGGTGAGTAAAGTGTAAGTCAGGCAGTCCCAGGAGAGGAGGCTGCAGATGAAGTTCAGGTATCAGACCATGGACACACGCTTGATCCTCATACACCCCCAGGGTTTAAATTCTCAGATGAGTGAGGTGGGTACAATTCCACATTCCTCCCAGACTCTTGGGGGTCAAGTTCCAGATGGCAGAAGCCGCAGAGTAGGGGCAGATGGTGGATGCTGGGCATTAAATGAACGAGCCACTGGCCAGGCACAGTGGCTCATTCCTGTAATCCCAGCATTTTGGGACGCTGAGGCAAGAGGATCACTTGAGCCTGGGAGTTTGAGATCAGCTTGTACAACATAACAAGACTGTGTCTTTATGAAAAAAAAAGAAAAGAAAAGAAAATCCTGCCATTGGTACAGAACCCCCACCCTGGCCTGGGCCAACAATCTGACAAGTGACAGGCTTCTGAAAGGCTTGCTTCACTCTCTCCCTCAGGCGGAGAGGGAGAGTGGCCATGTGATCCCTGGGATGTAGAAACAGATGTCTGAAGGAGGAAGGGGCCTTACTGGGGCCTGCACTCAGGCACTGTGAGTGAAACGCAGCCAGAGGAACCTCAAAACTGGACTCATTGGCCGGCTTGAAGCCTTATTCCCAGGAGAGCAATTTCTGCATAAGCATTTCCCATTAAGAAGGATATGAAATGTGAAGGTACATTAATCATTAAAATCTTACAGATCAATTATTAAAAAGAAACAAATCAGACATGCCCTCAAAAAGTCAGTCTCGGCCAGGCATGGTGGCTCACGCCTGTAATTCCAGCACAGTCTCGGCCAGGCATGGTGGCTCACGCCTGTAATCCCAGCACAGTCTCGGCCAGGCATGGTGGCTCACACCTGTAATCCCAGCACAGTCTCGGCCAGGCCTGGTGGCTCACGCCTGTAATCCCAGCACTTTCGGAGGCCGAGGCAGGTGGATCAGTTGAAGTTGGGAGTTCAAGACTAGCCTGGCCAACATAGTGAAACCCCGTCTCTATTAAAAATACAAAAATTAGCCGGGTGTGGTGGCACATGCCTGTAATCCCAGCTACTCAGGAGGCTGAGATGAGAGAATTGCTTGAACCTGGAGGAAGAGGTTGCAGTGAGGCAAGATCACAACATTGCACTGCAGCCTGGGCAACAGAGCGAGACTCTGTCTCAAGAAAACAAAAACCAAAACTCAGTCTTGCTGCCAATCCCACAGGTCAAACTGCAGGGTAAATACAATTTATGGGGTAAAGTTTCTGACTGTCCTCCAATTCCCACCACATGCCTGATGATGGCTAGCCAGCCCTAGCCGTGTAGAAACTACTGTCTATAAGGCCCCTTCAGATGTTTAGGGCAATTCCCTCACATCTATTCTATTGGCATTGGTCTTACCCACTTCCAGCTTCTCTCTGACCTCCCACCCTGGTGCTGAGCTAATCCTGAAACATCATGTACTTAAGACAACCTCAAGCTCAAAGACATCTGCTGGCTCTGCACTGCTATGGGCTCAGTCTCAACTCTGTGGCCCATTATCTTTCTGGCCACTGTTTCCCCAAACATAGGGTTTGGCTTTGGCCAGTCTGATCTCTCCACAACCCCTCGGCTACTCAACTCTCCAGGTCCCACCTGTGCCATGCTGTTGTGTGGGCCACCCCATACATCCTGCTTGTCCTTCAAAGGCAAGGTTCAGCCTCCACCCAGGAAGCCCCTCCCATCAGCTCCACTGCACAACGGCCTCCTTTTCTGCCTGCCCACAGCACCTTGTCTCCTCTCTCCTCACCCTCCTCCTAGTCCTCACACCCCCACTCCCTTTTACTCATTCAATGAAATAATGTAGATGAAGGAACTCTGGGAACAATCAAGCATCACACCAAGTGAAGATACCCACTCTTTGTGTGCTCAACTCACAGAATTGCAATCTAGGTAGGGAACAAATAAAAAAAAACAAAACAGAAAAAAGCATAATCAAAGATGTTCGGGGCTGAGCGTGGTGGCTCATGCCCATGATACCAGCACTTTGGGAGGCCAAGGCAGGAGGATTGCGTGGGTCCAGGAGTTTGAGACCAGCCTGGGCAATATAGTGAGACCCTATCTTTACAAAAAAATACAAAACTTAGCTAAGCATGGTCGCATGTGCCTGTAGTCCTAGGTACTTAGGAGGCTGAGGTGGCAGGATTGCTTTAGTCTAGGAGTTCAAGCTTGCAGTGAGCCACGATCACTCCACTGCACTCCAACCTGGACAACAGAGTGAGAGCCTGTCTCAAAAAAAAAAAAAAAAAAAAGCCAGGTGCTGTGGCTCATGCCTGTAATCCCAGCACTTTGGGAGGCCGAGGTAGATGGATCACCTGAGGTCAGGAGTTTGAGACCAGCCTGACCAACATGGAGAAACCCCGTCTCTACTAAAAATACAAAATTAGTCGGGCATGGTGGCACATGCCTGTAATCCCGGCTACTAAGGAGACTGAGGCAGGAGAATCACTTGAACACGGGAGGCAGAGGTTGCAGTGAGCTGAGATTGCGCCATTGCATTCCAGCCTGGGCAACGAGAGCAAAACTCCATCTCAAAAAAAAAAAAAAAAAAAAAAAAAAAGTCACAGTATTTCTGTAACAGTAAAAAACTAGAACAAAAAAGTCTAATTACAGGGGAAGGATAATTATTAAATAAATCATGGAACATCCATTAAAAATGTTTATAAATCATTTTAACAATATGGAAAAATGGGATATTATATTAGTAAAAAGAGGATAAAGAAGTATATCTAAAATATGACCCTATATACATGTGTCCGCATATTATAATGACATTTATAAAAATGCAGATACCTAGAACATATAGCAATGGTTCTCTTTTGGTGGTGGGCTTATGGATGATTTAATATTTCTTTTTATACTTTTCTAATTTTTTCACTTTTTCAGTGAGCATGTATTAGTTTTCTCAGTTCTTTTTTTTTTTTTTGAGATGCAGTCTCACTCTGTCACCCTGGTTGGAGTGCAGTGACAAGATCTCAGCTCACTGTAACCTCCGCCTCCCAGGCTTAAGTGATCCTCCCATTTCAGTCTCCCGCGTAGCTGGGACAGGTGCGTGCCACCACGCTTGGCTAATTTTTTGTATTTTTGGTAGAGACAGGGTTTCGCCATGGTGCCCAGGCTGGTCTTGAACTCTTGAGCTCATGAGATTCACCTGCTTCAGCCTCCCAAAGTGCTGGGATTACAGGCATGAGCCACTGTGCCCAACCTTAGTTCTCAGTTTTAACAGATAATGTTTCTAAACGGTAAAACAAAAACAAAAACAAAAAACAGACGAGGTGCCAATGAAAAGCATGAGTCCTTCCCTCCCTTCCTCCATTCCTCTAAGGGGATCCCCAATAACAGTTTCTTGTATCTCCCTCTACTGATTTTTTCTGTAGGTATTACTTTTCTTTTCTTTTCTTTTTTTTTTTTGAGACGGAGTCTCGCTCTGTCACCCAGGCTGGAGTGCAGTGGCCGAATCTCAGCTCACTGCAAGCTCCGCCTCCCGGGTTCACGCCATTCTGCTGCCTCAGCCTCCTGAATAGCTGGGACTACAGGCGCCCGCCACCTCGCCCGGCTAGTTTTTTGTATTATTTTAGTAGAGACAGGGTTTCACCGGGTTAGCCAGGATGGTCTTGATCTCCTGACCTCGTGATCCGCCCGTCTCGGCCTCCCAAAGTGCTGGGATTACAGGCTTGAGCTACCGCGCCCGGCCACTTTTCTTTATTTTTATTATTGTTATTATTTTTATGAGATGGAGTCTCACTCTGTCGCCCAGGCTGGAGTGCAATGGTGCGATCTTGGCTTACTGCAACTTCTGCCTCTTAGGTTCAAGAGATTCTCCTGCCTCAGCCTCCTGAGCAGCTGGGATTACAGGCGCCCGCCACCATACCCGGCTAACTTTTGTATTTTTGGTAGAGACGGTGTTTTACCATGTTGGCCAGGCTGGTCTCGAACTCCTGACCTCAAGTGATCTGCCTACCTTGGCCTCCCAAAGTACTGCGATTACAGGCATGAGCCACCATGCCTGGCCAAATATTACTTTTTATCATGAAAACAATAAAAAAGAATCTCTTGGCATGGGATGAGAATTTAGGAGGCATTAGATCCACACTTGAGATTGGGGCTTTATAAATACGTGATGAGCAGGTTTCTCCTACCCTTTGCATGCACATGCACACACACGCAAGCACACACCCATGTGCAGGCAGGAAACTTCACCAGAATGTCTGTGGCTCTTCTGTTCTGCTCACTGAGTTTTGGCAGCTGGGCCGCTAAAACAGAAGGCTGGAGACGGTAAGCTTGTCCTTCCTGGTTTTGGTTTTCATTTCATTCCCTCCCTTGTTCTCTGATGGGGACTGAGAGTTTTTTTTTTTTATCAGTTGTGACTCAAGAAGTAGGAAGGTGCTCAGAAGATGGGGACTGTTTCCTGCTTTGACTTATCCAGTGGCAAATGCATGCGTGGTTACAGGCCTGTGCGAGTGCTGGATGGACCAGGTGCCCCGGGCACAAGTGGCCCCATAGAGTGAAAAACAGCAGAAGTGGACCAGGGAGAGAAAAATCAGGCCTTCCTGCACTGCTTGGGCAAAGGGGTGGGAATTGCAGGGTTAGTCCTAGTATGGGAAACCCAAAGGAGGCCAGTTTTCCTAGCTAGCCTCTCCTACCTTCCTTATATATGATCTTTCACCTTGCTTACAATTTTTTTTTCAGGCCAGGTGCAATGGCTCACACCTGTAATCCCATCACTTTGGGAGGCCGAGGTGGGTGGATCACTTGAGGTCAGGAGTTCAAGACCAGCCTGGCCAACATGGGGAAATCTCATCTTTACTAAAAATACAAAAATTAGCTGGGTGTGGCGGTGGGCACCTGTAATCCCAGCTACTTTGGAGGCTGAGGCAGGAGAATCACTTGAGACCAGGAGGTAGAGGCTGTAGTGAGCCAAGATTGTGCCACTGCACCCCAGCTTGGGCAACGGAGTGAGACTCCATCTCAAAATTTTTTTTCAACTACCAAAACAATTGTTCATTATAAAAATGTAAACAAAACAAAACTGTATACAGAAAAAAATTCCCGGCACCGTCCCCTCCTCTCTGCAACATAAAAAACACTTAAGTTTCATGTAAATCCCTCTAGTTCCAATTACTATACATATACAAGCATATAGTTTGGGACTATTTTTAAAAGAAACATGGGATTATACACATGTAATATCATACAAATTGCATCTTTCACTTAACAAGATACTATGAATACTGTTCCATCTCAGCACATGTAGATTTATTTCTTTTTTTTGTTTGTTTTGTTTTGAGACGGAGTCTCGCTCTATTGCCCAGGCTGGAGTGCAGCAGCCCATTCTCGGCTCACTGCAACCTCCGTCTCCCGAGTTCAAGTGATCCTCCTGCCTCGGCCTTCCAAGTAGCTGGGATTACAGGTACCAGCCACCACGTCTGGGTAATTTTTGTATTTTCAGTAGAGACGGGGTTTGACCATGTTGGTCAGGCTGGTCTTGAACTCCTGACCTCAAGCAATCCACCTACCTCGGCCTCCTAAAGTGCTGGGATTACAGGTGTGAGCCACCACGACTGACCTCTAATTCATTCCTTTTAAGGCTTCATCAGATTACATAAGATTGCAAGGTACAGATGTACCATCATTTGCCCACCTGGAAACTTTGTTTCCAATTTTTCACTTATAAGTAATAATGGAAAAAACCCTACCCTTATTCACATTTATGTGTACTTGTAGAAGGAATTCTAGGTGGTAAGCTCCTGGGACTGGAATTTCTGGGTGACTCTTTTAATGGGTTATCTCTTTTCTCCTGTTTCTATGTGTCAGAGAAGTAGGCAGCATTGGATAGGTGGTTTCCAAACACACTATTTATTTGCTGTGAAGATGCTATCCTTGCTTTCAACATGCTTACAGTCTAGATGGGGAGAAAATGGGTAGATGGATAAATAAATCATAAAGGAATCAAAATGATCTTAGCATCAGAAAGACCTTCAGAGGTAATTTATTCCAACATATTACTTACTAATCCTGAGGAATGGCCATTCAGCCACACGACAGGATGGCCTCGGAGTCAGAAGATTTGAGTTTGAATCTTAGTTTCTCAATACTCTGGTGTGTGACCATGGGCAGGTCACATAATCTGAGACTCAGGAGTTTTATCTGTAATACAGGGATCCTTAAACCCACATGACAGAATTTTACAGGGTGACTCAATGCAAGGAACAAAGTTTAAATTACATAGTACAGTGCCTGGCATGTAGTGGGCACTCTGGAAACATCAGTGGAACCTCCAGTGAGATGGAAGCTGCTACAAGATGAGCAGTCAGACCTTTGCACGACCAGAACTGTAAGATTTTTTTTTTGTGAGACAGTTTCGCTGTCACCCAGGCTGGAATGCAGTGGCATGATCTTGGCTCACTGCAACCTCCGCCTCCCGGGTTCAAACGATTCTTGTGCCTCAGCCACCCAAGTAGCTAGGATTACAGGCATGCACCACCATGCCCAGCTAATTTTATTTATTTATTTATTTTTCTGTAGAGACGGGGTTTTGCCATCTTGGCCAGGCTGGTCTCAAACTCCTGGCCTCAAGTGATCTGTCCACCTCAGCCTCCCAAAGTCCTGGGATTACAGATGTGATGGGCCATAAGTGTTAAGTTGCTTGAAAGTTGCTGCTATGAGGCACTGAAGGCTACCTCCCACAGCTTCTAGCCAGCAGCCCTAGCATCAGACGGAAAGTCTGGAACAGATGTGATCAAAGCAGGAGCAGGAGAATCCTGAGAGCAGAGGGACAGAGTTGTCGGCAAGAACCCATGAAGATGTTCTTTGAACAGCATTCTGCACACCCCATCTGGCTTCTGTGTCCACTGGCAGTGCCTCAGCTCTGCGTGATAAACTGGGACTCACAATTCCTTGGCAGCTAAAGCTGAAATTAGTTGTTCTGTGGTCATCTTTGGGTGTTGCAACAATCTGCTATTTGTATACATATAACCACATGCTGGCTGTTGGTAATCACACAAATGAATAATAATGGCAGCTATTATTATTCGCCATGTATTAGGTAATGCATGCATTTTTTTCTTCAAGCTTCACAACTCTGTGAGCAAGGCACTAATGTTATTCCTCTACAAGGAGGAAGAAACTGGGCCTCAGTAGGCCAGGTAAATTGTCCAAGGCCACGCAGAAGCAAAGTGGCAGAGGCAGGATTTGCACAAGGGACTTTTATGTCAAAGCCCATACTCTTAACCATGATACTCTATCTACTTCCAAATGATCTAAGATTTAAATATTGGGACCGAGATGCAGAAGCTGTCACAAGTCAAAGGTTGGTGAGAAATCCAGGGACTGGCCTGGGAGGAAGCACCTTAATTATGAAGCATGAACTACAGCCAGCCTATGTTCTGGAAAAAGCAACTTTAAAATGACAACAGGGAAGAAAGACTCCAAGCTGGAATTGTGGTGGGCCTGTGTTCCTCAGCCCACCCAGGCCTGGCATAGCCGGGCCCATCCCAAGGAGAAATTCTATGACAAATGCAAATGTGCCCTTTACTTTACAAAGCCTGGCTCCAGGCTTCTTGAGCTAATATTTACCACTCTTTTTATAACAAAGACTTGAGCACCATTTGCTATCTTCATAAATTTCATCAGTACTTTTGCCCCCAGGCCCTGATATAGGGCATTTTATAAGCTTTAAAAGAGAAGTATTACAATGGTATTTTCAATTCAACCTTCAAATCCTTTGCACAAGGAGAGCCAACAGCAAATAGAAAAGATGCCGCAGGGGGCATCACAGATGCACAGAGACCCAATATGCAGGAGAACATGTGGGGCAAAGTAGTATTGAGATAAAAACCTGCCACACGTGTACTTAATTTTATACAATAAGCCACAAGGAATGTTTAATGTATGTTGTATAAAAATTTTTTCAGGCCGGGAGCGGTGGCTCATGCCTGTAATTCTAGCACTTTGGGAGGCCCAGGCGGGCAGACTGCCTGAGGTTGTGAGATCGAGACCAGCCTGGCCAACATGGCAAAACGCTGCCCCCACTAAAAATACAAAAGTCACCTGGGTGTGGTGGTGGGTGCCTGTAATCCCAGCTACTCAGGAGTCTGAAGCACGAGAAGCGCTTGAACCCAGGAGTTGGAGGTTGCAGTGAGCTGAGATTGCGCCACTGCACTCCAATCTGGGCAACAGAGTGAGATTCTGTCTCAAAAAATTTAAAAAAATAAGAAATAATTTAAAAATTAAAAAATGTTCAAGTGTCATTGAAATCTGCAACTCAGGGTGTTTTGTGTAACTGAATATTCTGATGAAGTGGGGCTGCCCTGTATGCCACTTAACAACAACCGATTTCCAAAGATTAGAAGGCCATCACTGCCCTTGACACTAAAATCATGTGAAACACAGCCAGTTTCTTTGATGACTCAAAACGTACTTTGTGATTTTGCCAAGCTTTGAGATCATTGTTGTCAAGCAGCATTTTGGTTGTGAAAAACAACTCTCCTTATTTAACCTTTCGGGTGGATTCTGAGCAAGAAGTTCCCTAGGCTACGGTCAATCTCGCTGAAATACAACCACCCGCTGCTCCTTTCTGGGTTTGGAAATCTGGTTTTCAGAGGTGGGAGTGGGCTTCAAGCAGCGTCTACCTGTGTTCAGAGAAGATGAAGAAAGACAGGCTCAGGCTCCCTGCATAGGAGAATTCAAGTTCATTGCAGTCACTGGTGACTGACTGGTTCTGAAATTGAGGAACTAGTTTGAGGAACTTCAGAATAAACAAGAAACCCAAAGAACTCGGCTTTCCACGGAAGGCTTCCAACGCATGGAAGCAGGCACAGGTTCAGCTCCGCCCTGTGGCGGGGCAACCTCGACCCTGGCCTCGTTTCAGATGCTGCTCCACACGCTCTTTGACAAGCTGGCCCAAGTAACCAGCTTGAGGACATGATCGGCAGAGGGGTCCGTTTATAATGAGGGGTCATAGTCTTGTCCTCCACTGGGAAGGGAAAAAGGGGCTCGGGACATGGGGCATGACGAGGAATATTCTCAGAGGATCTCACACGATTCTTTGGTAAAAGAGGGTAAATCATGAAACAGCCCGTGGTTCTCTTGTCCTCCTCAAGGCCAGCAGGGCCTAGCAGGAGTTTGGATTCAAGTCTTGTACTTTCTGTCAACAGCAAATACTTAACCAGTGGCTACTATGTTTCAGGCACCATGCTGGCCAGCGGGAATATGAGGATGATGAAGAGGCTTCTCTGTTGAACCCCTCGAAAGGCCTTCTTGGAATGCTGAACCCAGTTACCTAGAAGCACTCCCTTGATCCACCTGCCTGCAACTCTCTAGTGGCAACAAGCCTATGGGATATGCCAGGGTGGTCACTGCCCTCCTAATTCCCGCCCGGAAGGGTGGGAGGTGGTCAGTCTTTATTAGCTGGCTACTCACTGTCTGATTCTACTTTGAACTATATTTTCTTTTTTGAGAAGAGGTCTTGCTCTGTCACCCAGGCTGGAATGCAGTGGTGTAACCACCGCTCACTACAGCCTCGAACTCCTGAGCTCCAGTGATCCTCTCACCTCAGCCTCTGAAGTAGCTAGGACTACAGGTATGCACCACCATGCCCAGCTAATTTTTTTTTTTTTTTTTTTTTGACAGAGTCTTGCTCTGTCGCCTAGGCTGGAGTGCAGTGGTGTGATCACGGCTCATTGCAACCTCCGCCTCCCAGGTTCAAGTGATTCTTGTGCCTCAGCCTCTCGAGTAGCTGGGATTACAAGTGCCCGCCAACACGCCAGGCTAATTTTTGTATTTTTAGTAGAAACAGGGTTTCACCATGTTGGCCAGGCTGGTCTTGACTTCCTGGCCTCAAGTGGTCTGCCTGTCTTGGCCTCCCAAAGTCCTGGGATTACAGGTGTGAGCCATGGTGCCTGGGCATGCCCAGCTAGTTTTTTAAGAAAAAATTTTGGAGGTGGGTCTCACTATGTTGTCCAGGTTGGTCTCCAACTCTTGGCCTAAAAGGTAATCCTCCTGCCTTAGCCTCCCAAGTCACTGGGATTACAGGCATGAGCCACTGTGTCCAGGCAACATTTCAGCACATTTCTCCTGAGTGTCCCTATGCTTCTGAAAATGCACTTCTTTCCCCCAGAGTGCCGAAGTTTCCCAATTGTTACCAAGCTCCCACTCCAAGCTGATGAGTGGTACAAGACCTCAGGATGAGAGAAATACGAAGGGGTTCCCACCCAGGCACCTGCAGAATCCAAGACGCTCTACGCCTGACAGCGCTGGCTCAAGCTGGAAAAGGAGGGCCACTGGGCTGCACATGGTGGCCTCCTCGCCCCCTCCAGTTCCTATTGTCATGGCTCCCGACCAACACCGGGGCTGACCTGTGAGGTATCTGCCTTCGTGCCCAGCTTCCCCCCGTCATGGTGAGGTCCTCCAGGGCAGTGCCTCAATTGTGTTTGGTTTTCTAGCACCTAGCAGATGTGGCCCATTTGACACACTTGGCAAGTGTTCCTGAGTGAAAGGACAGACATACTTCTGAGGAGTAAATGAGTGCCATAGGCTCTGGGAGTCTGGCTGGACAGGGACACGTGTCCACACTGTCCAATCACCTGGCAGGCTGGAGGGGAGGGAATCACAGCTTGGTGGCTGTATTCTAACTGCATCCCAGCAAGCAGGTGTCCTGAAAGCTGGCTATGGAGCCAGTCCTGCCATCCCCTTTGCTAAATGCTGACCTAGAGACCCAATTACTTCTACTGCTTGAGAAGATAACTCTTCTGAACTGGACAACACCTATCTGGGCTCGGATTTGCATGTATCTAATACATGCTAGAGGGAGGTGGTGCAGGACTCTGTCCTTCACATTGATCTGTACAAAGCTATTCCTGCCTCTTCAGGCACAGCATCTGCCAGTGGAGACTGTTGGGCAGGACTCAAGGAGCCTGGTGGGTCCAATCAACTCCTTTGGCCAAAGGACTCAATTTGTAACCCTTTTTTTTTTTTTTGAGACAGAGTTTCACTCTTGTCGCGCAGGCTGGAGTGCAATGGTGGATCTTGGCTCACTGCAACCTCCACTTCCCAGGTCCAAGTGATTCTCCTACCTTAGCCTCCTGAGTAGCTGGGATTGCAGGCATGTGCCACCATGCCCAGCTAATTTTTTTGTATTTTTAGTAGAGACGGGGTTTCACCTTGTTGGCCAGGATGGTCTCAACCTCTTGACCTCATGATCCGCTCGCCTCAGCCTCCCAAAGCGCTGGGATTACAGGTGTGAGCCACCGCGCCTGGCCTCCATTTATCTTAATTGGCAACCACATCCTCATTGGAGGCTGGCTAAGCCTCCTTTCCTCCCAACCCTCCTGGCTATCCCTAGTATCGACCAGAAATACCTACCTTTTAATTCTGGCCCAGTAAAAGGAAACATTAATGTCAGTAGAAGGTGGATTTTGGCTGCAATAATTCTTTGCATTTACAGGGGCCACTATCCAGATACGACATCATGAAATCATGCTTTACCCATAAGGAAGAGCCTCTCAATGAGAGGAGCCAGACAGATCAGCTAGGATAACACGCAGAGTATGCATGCACCTCCTGCACAGAAGAAAGATGCAGAAGAGCCTCATGCACTGTGAGTTTGGACCCCTGTAATCAATCATTGAAAGTTACTAAATACCCACTCTAGGTGAGATACTGCTTGGCTAGGTAGGAAAGTGCTCTAAAGGTGTGGCCAACCTTTGAGACTTCCTGGTAATTGTATTTTCTTATCAACCTTGACCTCCTTTTGATTACATGAACCTCATGGTATAAGAGAGCGTCCAACAAATAGCTTTCTGTTTACTTTTTCTTAGACCCAGGGCAGCAGCTGCTGTGGCTCCACCCTTCCCAGGCCTGGCAGAGCTTGCAGAAAGGCTGAGAGTGATAGGGTTGGGGTAGGAGAATAAAAGGAGGAGCTAGTTAAAAAAGA
Organism: Rhinopithecus roxellana; assembly: GCF_007565055.1. Classification (NCBI taxonomy): domain Eukaryota; kingdom Metazoa; phylum Chordata; class Mammalia; order Primates; family Cercopithecidae; genus Rhinopithecus; species Rhinopithecus roxellana. The sequence continues at coordinate 73,286,913 of NC_044567.1, forward strand.
AAAAAAAAAAATCCTGCTTCAGGATTAGTTCCTTCATTCCCTGGCAGCAGAGCACAGTGAAGAGTCTGGGTTTTATAGTTCAGGCTCTGCCATTAACTAGCTGTGTGGCCTTGGGCAACCCACTTGGCTTTCTTGGGCCACCTGCATTTTCTCATTGCAAAAAATGTGAATGATCATGTCCAGGCTGTAATCCTAACAGCTCCTTCTGGACAGTGAGGTTAAGGTTATTGAGCCATGCCAGCAGGAAGTGACTGCCGGTTGGTCTAGATTGATGGGGTATGGGTACAGGGGATGGGTTGGTGGTCTGCCAGAGATAGGGAACAATATTACTTGCAAGAGAATAACCGTTCCTCGGTTGTAGCTTCATTAAAGTCAAGCACTCCTTGTACGTGGTCCTGGACATTGCTTATAGATGTCCCTGGCCATAAGCAGTCAAGTTCAACACCAACTACACTAGTCCAGAACAGTGTCTGAAGAAAATCTCTGCCTTAATGGTCACCTGATAGTGGTTTTAGCGGAAAGAGGGTCAGGAGAAGCTGTAGTAGCCAGAAACTGGGACGGAGGGATGGCTCAGGAGTTCCCCTTGCTGCTTCTTTCTGGGTCCAAACCCTGGTCCTAGAAGTGTAGACAACTGAGGTGGTGGCAGGCTTGGGATTCCTGAAGCTTCTTGAAATCCAGGGTTTAATATAACCTTTCCAATCACTGGAGCTCTGCAGAGCCTCCAACTCAGGTGGTTGAAAAGGAGGCAGGTGGAAAAGCGTTCCTAAAAGGTTTTTCACACCAAAATAGGGTTTGTCGCTCTGCTCTCTGCCAAGGGATTTCCCAGCTCCCTGGGGCCAAAGCTCCCCTCCTGCTTCTTTGCTGACTGTCACTGGAAGCAGGCCATTTTCCACCCTCAAGGTGGCTGGACTCAGGAGTCAGTGACACTGCTGATCTGGGCTCTGTGCCCTGTCTACGATCCCCCCTCCGCTGTCAGCCCCCAGGCCCTAGAAGCCTCCTGTTTGCCTCCTGCCCCCTGCCTCCTAGCCCGGGGCTGGGATGAGGATGATTTGTGGCAGAGGGCTCCTCACGAAGGTCTGCTCAGGACTTTCTTTGCAACTGTGCTGGGGAATAAATCGCCTGTCACCTACACCCCTGCACGGGTGACTCACCTTCCAGAGAAAGTGCTCTGCTCACCTAAGCAAAGCTGCTTGGAAAATGACTAAGGCACCTATCAAATGCATTCTGTGGGGTCAACCAGTTATGGAGCAAGGTCCAGGCACACTCTGCCTCTCACCTCCAGCTTGAAGTCAAGTGCAGAGCTGCCACGCCAGGCCTGCTGGTTTCATTTTCATCTGAACCCAGCTCCACATGAGGCTTGACATCCGGTGATCTATTTTTTCTAAAAACTAGCTTCACTTGAGAAATGACTCTTCGGCCATCAAGTCAGCTTCCCCAAGAGAAAACAAAATGTTATTTAAAGGGAATGGCAGCCTGGTGAGAGCCTATATTTTTGTTTTGTATTAAGAGGAAAAAAGACTTTAAAATATAATATGAAACTGGTTTTTTTTATCCCCTTGTGAGATTAAAACAAATGTTTTTCTTTTAAGAGATGGGGTCTTGCTATGTTGCCCATAGCTACTTGACCCCCTGGGCTCAAGTGATCCTCCCGCCTCAGCCTCTCAAGTAGCTGGGACTACAGAAACACACACCACCATTCCAGGCTTCCTGTGAGATTTAAAGGGAAACCTGCAAGTCCCTGACTGCAGATCCTGGGCTCCCAGACATAGTCCTGGAGAGAAGCTGACAAAGACATCTTTATGAGAGGGCAAGGATGGTGAGCTGGGGATGTCATGTGGTAGTGGGAACCCCACTCCTCAGAACCGAATGTTCCCTCCTAGTCCCCCAGACAAAGAGCAGGTCCTTGCTGACCTACATGCCATACAGTATTTTCCCTTTCTTCACCTCCAGGGTTAATGCAGGAACCTACATGATCACATGTGGGACACAGGAAGCCCCCAGACAGGCCCAGCTGTGTCTCCAGCTCAGAGTCAGGATTGTCAACTGGGCAGAGCCTGGACCTTTGTAGGCTTCTTTGGAGTACAGTGAGGACAGTATATAGTGTAAGGCAGGGAAAACATGACAGCTGAAGCTTTTAGACTGAAGAACTGTCCCCCTAAAGGTCCTACTGAGAAAATGACTCTGGCCTGTCAGGCAGTCTGACCCTTCTTGACATCATCTTACAGAAAACAGGTTTAGTCACAACGCATTAATTGGCAACTACTACTGCTACTATCACTGCTGCTATTACTACTACTACTACTGCCACCACCACCACCAATAACAACAACAGCAACAGTTACAGTCGCTATGTTCTGTGCCGGGCACTGGGCTCAGCACTTTATATATGTTCTGTGCCGGGCACTGGGCTCAGCACTTTATATGTGTCCTCTCATTTTCTACTCAAAACACTCCCATGAAGTATTTCTGATTCCATTCACAGATGAGGCACCTGATGATTAGAGAAGTGAAGTGATTTGCCTGTGGGCACACAGGCAGGCAGTGGCAGACCTCGACCTGACCCAGGTCTCTCTGACCTGACAGCCTCAGCCACCACATGTGACACGGAGACACCAAGGACTTGTTCTGTTGCTCTGGACAAATCACGGGCTCTCTGCCTTTGTTTCTACATCTGGAAAATGGGCACAAGCACACCTGTCCAGATAGCAGGCTATTCCTCTTTTAGCCTTTTATTAATTAACAATCAATATCAATTAACAATTGACTGGTACAATAAATAAATAAAAGCTGCTAGCCTGGTTTCGTTATATTCAAAACTGACATGTTTGGGGGAGGAAAATCCTTACCGTTTCATGAGCAAGTTAGTAGAAAAAGCAGTGACCTAGATGTCAGGAAAAGAGGGTTTAGATTCTGAGCAATCCTGTCTATTTCTCCTTCTGAGGCTTCACTTTTCTGATCTTTGTCCCTGCCCTTCTTCACATGAGCACTGTGTGAAAATAGAAAGACTGGCTATAAAATTATTCATCATGCCACATAATTTCAAGGGATTTCTATCAGGGAGCTGAGGGATTAAGAGATGTAGAAAAGCAAGAAGGGAAGAGGCTCCTTTAGAACACAAAGAGCACATCGGCCACTGAAGAAAAATGACTTTTTCTGCATTGTCATTCAGGCAGTCTAAGCCTAGAACGAAAAATCTCATACTTCGATGTCCTGCTCAGCTCAACAGAAATGTTCCCCTACAATTTGCCCTGGGTCTCGCCTTCCCTTTCTGGGCTACTGCTTTCAGCATTTTAGCCAGCACCACAGAGTAAATGCAAAACCTTCACACATGCATCACTTTGAATGCCCACCCAGCTCTTGCAGACGCTCAGCCCCATTCTGTTCCCTTACTAGGGAATCGTGGTGTGTGGAGACTAGAGGGGCTGACATCCTTAGAGTGCCCTAAATCCACTGACATGGAATTGTCCCCGGCCCACCAATTTCACACTGGTGCCATCAACAGTGCCCATAATGCTCAGATGTTTCCAGTTTAACTGAAATACTAAAATGGGGCAAACAGGAAGCATCAGACACAACTGCGGTAGTGACTTATTAATCACGAAAGCAGAATTTTAGTTGCATTTTAACCTTTTGCCAGGAAAAAAAAAAAAAACAACCTTGAGATGATGGAAGCCATCAGTAGAAATATGCTGCCTGTATGCGTATTGGGCTGACTTAGACTTTTTACTTAGGACTGACTTTGCTTTTAAGATTTCTGAACTTTCCCCCCAGAAAGAACATCTGTCAAACCAACCAGTATGAATCTGTCAGCTCTTCATAGGGGCAGGCAGGCTTGTTAGGAAAGCCCATGCGCTGTCCATTGAGACAGGAAAAAAAATAGGAAGTTAAAAGTGCCTTCACAGGCCAAAGTGATACAACACTGTTCAGAGGGTGCCAACAACGAAGAAAACAACCTTGGATAAAGCTTTCATCTCTTTCACATCTCCGCAGATCTCTCACCAGACCCTGGCCAGGGATGAGCTGTTATCAATCACCAAAACCAAACCAAACAAAACAAAAATCACAACAGTGGCCTAGGGCTGGACAACCAACCAGCACAAGTCATCTTCTCAGCAGTAAATGATATACACATATTCCAGGCAGATCACAAAGGAGTCAGTGTTCAACAGGAGAACCAAAATGAGGAACCAAACCTTCATCTGTTGAGGCGAAAAGGCCCAACCAGACATTTTTGTTTAATAGAGGGAGACTGATTTGGCAGGGTCTCTGTGGTGCCGCTCCCACAAACCCTTAACAGACAATACCAGTGACAAAAAACCCCCTTCAGAACTGCTCCTTAGAATCAGAAAACACTCAGAAGATGGCCTGAAGCTTGGCAGCGTCTTGCTGTCTGATTTCACAAAGAGCTGGTACATACACCTGGGTACTTATCTCTAAAATTAGAGTCAGAGATGATTACTTTTATTTTGAGATCTTCTGAGAAGTTCTCCACACCCTTCAAAATAAATGAGGATGTCCGAAAGGTGTCTGAAAAATTCAGAGGTCTGGCATCGTTCCAAAGGAACTGATTGATATCACTTAAAAAACACCAAGAGTAAATCCAAACACAACCAAAGTAAGGCAAGCACTTTTTAACTGTCCTCTCACACTGACAGCATAAAAACCACACCAAAAACTTCTCCCTCCTTTCTGCATCTCAGTTCTAAAATGTGGTCCTGATCTAGGATTCTGGAGAAGACCCATCCTTAGTCCCAGCTATGAGGCATCAGGCAAGATATATACCACTCCCACTCCCCTCATACACACCTGCCTCAGGTGCCTCACTTATAAAACAGGACACTACAATCTGTCTTACCACACAGCCATCTGAAGGAAAACAGAGCTCACAGGTATGAAGACACTAAGTAAAAAACACATCACTAATGTTAAGATACTGTCTCCTTCTAATCTTTCAGAAAGACCATGTTTCTAGTCAAGGGGTTTTCAACATTTTTCCTGGAATAAACTCCAGACTGCTATTTTATACCACGACCTCACCCTAATCATTTAATTTCACGTGCTTTTAGGATCCTTAGTTAAGTCATTGGTGTTCATTGTCTCCAGTGATCAAAAGTAGTTTTACCATTTACTTTGCTGATGTATGTACCTTTCACCACTTATTCTCTGCCTCATTCATACCTCCAGTCTACCCTTTAGGGCCGAGAGCAACTTTTTAACCTCGACTAGGAAGAAAACCCTTTTTCTGAAGTTAGCCAGCACTAAGGAGGCTCCCGGGCTAGTGGGAAACTGTACAAGTGGCCCCTCTGTCTGCCTGGTGCCCGGTGGTTGCAAGATGCCAGGGCCACGATGGGTTTCCAAGATGGGAATATTACATCTGAACTGACAGATAAAGTCCCGAGTTGGAGAGCCTAGAAGAATTACAGAGGAGGACTGGGTTCAGAGGGCGGAGGGAGGATGCTGCGGGCGGCCAGCACTGCCCTGCTGCATGCTGAGGACAGGCTTAGCTCGTGCTCCCCGCCTTGAGGTGTGACCTGAGAACTCCCCAGGAAAGGCCAGGAGGGTTTCACGACAGGGCAGATGCGAGGGCGCACTCCTGCAGGAGACACGTCCGCCCCACGCCAGGCGAGCTTCATCCTGGGGGCACTGGGGCGCAGAGCAGGCGGGCGGGCCTGGCGGCGGCGCGGGGCCCTGGTGAAGGGGAAGCAGGGCGCCCCTGCGCGCGCTCGGAGCCAGCGTGTGGCCAGCAGGAGTGCGCGGCCTGGAGGCCCGGGGCGAGCGCGGCGCCGGCAGCGCGTGCGAGGGCGCCCCCGCGGACCGCCGCGAGTGGGGTGGACGAGGTACGTCGGACTGCGATGGCCGGGCCGCCGACCCCACTGTTCCGGGACGAGGGGCCAGGCCGCTGCCCAGCCCGGGGCTGAGGGGCAATCCATCCCAGCCGCTCCCTGGGCGCCTCGTTCCGGGCCCCAGGGTCCCGCCCCGTCACCTACCGGCCAAGCGCCGATCTCCCCAACCAAGCGAGTGTTGCGCTCCGCTCGCCCGCGATCTCCTGCCGCCGGCCGCCGACCGCTGAGCTCCCGGCCCGCGGTCGCCCCGCCCCGGTCCCGGGCTCCGCCCCCTCGCCTTCACCGCCGCCCCCGGGGCCACGCCTCCCCCGGCGGCTGTAATTTTGCCTCGCTTCGCGCCTCCTTTCTTCGGCCGCACCGCGACCTGTGGCCCCGCCCATTTCCCCAAGCCAGCCAATTAGACGGCCGTCCCGGCAAGCCCGTCTTCCCGCTCTCTAGCAACGATTGGTTAACGAGGCCTGGTTTCCAGAAATGGGCACTATTTCCGGGCGATGTTTGTAGAGGGGAGATCGCTGGGCGGGCGGACAGAAGGCGTAGGCGACTAGGGTGTTGGTGGAACCACACATGCGCCCTCGGCTTCTGGCAGTCTTACCAGCTGCGTTCTTCTCGAGGTTACTGGAAGGAAGGGCGAGTGTGCGCATGCGTGGGCACTCCCTGCCTCTGACTTCGGTTACCTTGGCGACAGCTAGGCGCTCTCCCTGGTGGGTCGCGCGCGGTCCGCTTCCTCTCTGCTGCCAGGCGGTGGCGGCTGAGGCGGGAGGTGGTGGGGGTAGAGACGTTTTTATTGAGCTCTTACCGTGTGTCTGGTGCTGTAGAATCCCTGAAATGAATAAAAAGTTACAGTGCCTGCCCTCGAGAAGCTTCGGGAGCAAAGGGCTTACAGGGGCCCGACCTGTGGGTTGAAACCCAGGTACAAAGAGAGCATGTGGGTGAGTGGCGTGGTATGAGCGCTAAGCAAAGCATCTGCTCGCCGAGTTTGCAGACCACAGAGCCGGCAAGAGGATGAGAGCTTGATGTATGCAAAGAAAGGACCTGGAGTTCAGAGTATGCGTTGAAGTGTCAACAGTGCTTCTTTCAGAATGGGGGTCGGGGGTGGGGAGTAGGGAATGTATGGACATTTTTTCTAACTTTTGCTCCTCTGTATTATCTAGTGTTTCCACACTGAACTTGTATTTTATTTGTAATAAATTCCAGGCCAGGCACGGTGGCTCACTCCTGTAATCCCAGCGCTTTGGGAGGCTAAGGCAGGAGGATCGCTTGAGGCCAGGAGTTGGAGAACAGCTTGGGCAATATAGCGGGGACCTCGTCTCTGCAAAAAATAAAAGAATAACCGGGCTTGGTAGTTCGCACCTGCAGTCCCAGCTAGAGGGGAGGCTGAAAGTTTGAGGTTACAGTGAACCATGATCGTGCCACTGCACTTCAGCCTGGGTGACAGAGTAAGGCAGTCTTGAAAAAAAAAAAAATCCGGCCGGGCGCGGTGGCTCAAGCCTGTAATCCCAGCACTTTGGGAGGCCGAGACGGGTGGATCACGAGGTCAGGAGATCGAGACCATCCTGGCCTACACGGTGAAACCCCGTCTCTACTAAAAAAATACAAAAAAAAAAAACTAGCCGGGCGAGGTGGCGGGCGCCTGTAGTCCCAGCTACTCGGGAGGCTGAGGCAGGAGAATGGCGTAAACCCGGGAGGCGGAGCTTGCAGTGAGCCGAGATTGCGCCACTGCACTCCAGCCTGGGCGACAGAGCGAGACTCCGTCTCCAAAAAAAAAAAAAAAAAAATCCAAATTCGATTTGTTTTATTTGCAAAATAAAAGACGTACTCCTACCCTGGGCATCCCACTTCCACGAAGGGTCCATGATAGGTGTGGTGAGTGGCTCTAGTCCTGGGATAGGCAGGCCCCACCGAAGGCTGTCTTGAAAAGTAAGGAACATCCCATCTCTGAAAGTATTTGAGCAAAGACCACCATCTGCTTGAGACTACTTTGCAGACAGTCCAGAGCTGAAATCTTTCTGGATATATCTGTGCCAAACAGTCATCTCTGCTGGGGGATAGGGAAGACCATTTATTTAGGCAGTGGTCAAATACTCACAACCTGAGGGCCTCATCCACTCACCCAGGCCAGAAATATGCTTTGTTTGGCTGGCCCAATATTTTTTTAAATTTGAATTTGAATGCCTTAGAGCAGAGCCTACGGTTCCTTACAGCTCCCGCCACTCTTTTTTACCCAACCATCTAACCTTATGTCACCTGTCTGGCCAGTGGAGCATTTGAGGTTGTGGCTCCCATAGAGTCTGTGATTTAGAGCCAAACAGTCTCTAGTGCCCACCCTGGCTCCGCCACTGACGAGCTGGGAGATGGCAGGCAAAAAAGAAGCTGGACTGGTGGCCCCCAAATCTCTTTCCACCCCCAGGGTTTTGCATTTCAGTGACTCAAGGAGAGGCAGAGCTTGGCCAGATGTACAGGTTGGTATCGGCAAACTTGGATGCCCTTATTGTCTCTCCCACCACCTGTTTGCCTCTGGGCACAGCACTTCTCAGGAAAGATGTGGGCACACCTCCAGAGTCTGAGACGCTCCCTGGCTTGCCTTTGCCTTCTCTCTCTTTCACTATTCCTTCTTTAAAACACCCGGTGCCTCTGTACTTTGCCCAGATTCTCTTGACAGCTCTGGTCCTGGGTCCTCTGTACACTCCCACCTACCCAATCAAGATGATCTGTCTTTAAATTCATCCTTGAACACTAATGTGTATTAATCAGAGAGAGTGAACTGTGTTGACTCAAAACTGTTTGGCCAGGTGTGGTGGCTCACTCCTGTAATCCCAGTACTTTGGGAGGCCGAGGCAGGCGGATCATGAGATCAGGAGATCGAGACCATCCTGGCTAACACGGTGAAACCCTGTCTCTACTGAAAATACAAAAAAATTAGCCGGGTGTGGTGGCGGGCGCCTGTAGTCCCAGCTACTCGGGAGGCTGAGGCAGGAGAATGGCGTGAAGCCGGGAGGCGGAGCTTGCAGTGAGCTGAGATCGCGCCCCTGCACTCCAGCCTGGGCAACAGAACAAGACTCCGTCTCGAAAAAAGAAACAAACAAACAAAAAAACTTTAACTCTGGAGAGGGAATGTCACATCAGGTTGCAGGAGAGGAACAAACCACTAAACACTGGTAAGGAAGATATTCGGGATAGGCAAGGCGTCTCAGTTTCAGCTACTTTTCTGAGGTCTTTCCAAGCCCCACTGTGTGTGGGTGAGGTGAGAAACAATACACCCACCCAGAGTGAGCAGTGTGGTGTCTCTGAGTTGTGAAGTGCTTGCACCCTCTGGAAGGAGAGCTTTGGGACAAGATTACTTCCTTCCAGCCTAAGTCGAGACAACCTGGGAAAGCTTCTGGTCTTGAGTCACTTGTGCACCCTCAGCTCTACTTTAAATATAAGAAATTGACATTTACAGGATGACTCACACCTGGAGTAGTGAACTAGGTTCTCAGTACTCAAGGGTTTTCACATCCCATCCATTTCACTTCTGGAAATAGCGTGAGACTGTGCTATTCCAAAAGAATCGCAGCTTGTTTTCTGATACTTTACAAAAAGTAAGCCCGACAGACTTACGGTACTTCATGTGCATAACCTCACTGAATGTTCCCTCTAGGCCAGGGTTTCTCAGCCTGGCACCATAGACATTTGGGGTTGGATAATTCACTGTTGGGGGAGGGGGCTTGTATTAGCCCGTTTTCACGCTGCTGATAAAGACATAGCTGAGACGGGGTAATTTATAAAGGAAAGAGGTATAATGGAGTCACAGTTACACGTGGCTGGGGAGGCCTCACAATCATGGCAGAAGGAAAAAGGCATGTCTTACATGACAGCAGACAAGAGAGAATGATGAGAGCCAAGCAAAAGGGGAAACCCCTTACAAAACCATCAGATTTCATGAGACTTACGCACTACAATGACAACAGTATGGGAGAAACTGCTCCAGTGTTTCAGTTATCTCCCACTGGGTCCCTCACACAACACGGAATTGTGAGAGCTACAAGACGAGATTTTTTTTCTTTTTTGAGATGGAGTCTCCCTGTGTCACCCAGGCTGGAGTGCAGTGGCGCGACCTCAGGTCACTGCATCCTCCTCCTCCTAGGTTCAAGTGATTCTCGTGACTCAGCCTCCTGAGTAGCTGGGACTATAGATGTGCACCACCATACCCGGCTAATTTTTATATTTTTAATAGAAATGGGGTTTCGCCATGTCAGCCAGGCAGGTCTTGAACTCAAGTGATCCACCTGCCTCAACCTCCCAAAGTGCTGGAATTACAGGCATGAGCCACTGCGGCTGGTCTCAATATGAAATTTGAGTGGGGCCACAGCCAAACCACATCAGGGCTGTCTTGTGCATTGGAGGATGTTTAAAAGCTTTCCTGGCCTCTGTCTACTACATACCCATAGCACTCCCTCATCCACCCAATGTGACAACAATAAATGTCTCTGGACATTGCTGGATGTCACCAAGGAAGCAAAATGGCCCCCAGGTGAGAACCCTTACAGTCTAAACCCATAGAATAGGTAGTATTACTGTCCCCATTTCAGTGATGAGCAAACTGAAGCTCAGACAGAAGTAACTTGCCCAGTGTCACTTTGCTGTAACAGGAGACCCAGGATTCAAACCATGTCTGACTCCAGAGCCCCTGCCGTCCTGCATGCTGGACTCTGCAGAGAGACTTCAGGCTTCAGGGAGCCAGTTGCCCATCAGTTCTGTAGAATGATGAAGAGTGAGTAAATCAGTGAAGGAATGCTATCCTTGGATCATTTTTCCTTTTCTGTTTGCCTTGGAAGAAAGGAAATTATATTCTGGTTTTTATTGCCTTAGTCAGCACAGTTTATGGTGCTGAGCCATGTCCAATGAGAAAGTGGCTGATGAGTCATCTGAATGTCTGTGGATTTCAGGCCCCAAATTACTGTAAGATTCTGAAGTCACACTTGAGAATTCAGATGTGAGGCTGAGATGAGAGATGACTGGGGACTGTGGGGTGGATGTTCCTGCAGGAGAACGGTTTTCCTTTCCCTATCGGGACTGCCTGAAGTTGCAGCCACAGTGCTGTTGCTGCCCTCCCCAGCTTGAACCTGCCCCACTGCTGCTGTCAGCTGAGATCTATGGAGAGGCCAGGGAGGCAGGAAAGGAAATGGATAAATGGATGCAGGCAGAAGTGTGATCTATTCTCTCTTCCTATTTTGTGATCAGTGATCTCATATTGGTAGCTTGAAATTGGACATGTTGGGAGTATTTACACGTTGGAAGTTGGCAAACAGTATAAATCAGAACTACCCATCCCCTGAGTTGGTTGTTGAACACCTGCCGGCACACCACTGCATGCTGGTTCTGGCCTCTGCCTGCTGCCCACCAAACCCACCCCACATAGGGAGATGGCAGGGGGCACCACGAACCACAGAGCTGCTGGAGAAGAGGAGGGGCCATGGCGATGTGGGTGAGGGGGAGAGGAGTGCCAATTTCAGCAAAGAATGGAGGTGAGGGCTGGTGGGGGTCTCTGGAGGGTACTGGGCAAAGATGGCCTTACAAGAACAGGTCCTGGGCATACCTTCCAGAGATCTAGCCTCCTCTCCCAACTTTGGAGACTTCTTAGGGTGCCCTGGCTTGACACAAATTCTTCTCACTTCCTGATTTGGAGATTTTCCCCTGCAAACTCACCTGCTTACCTCCAGTCTCCTCTCCACACTATCCTCAAGCATTCTGATGGATTGAATCCTCCTAATAGATCGCATAGGTCCTGTCATTCCACTCCCAATGTGCTAGCATCTCCTGCCCTTCAATATCTCCCTCCTATCGCTTCTTCCTTTCAACCTACAAATGAGATCAAGCCGAGGACAGCCTAAAAAGAACAAACAAACAAAACCTTGCTAGTCCTGGCTTTCCCCTACACTGTTAGCCCAGCCTTCTTTCCCCCTTCACTCCCAAACTTCTTGAAAGTCTGCTTCATCTGCTGCTCGAGTGTGCCCCTTGCAGCCTAGTTTCTGCTCACCAGCCGTTTTCTCCATGGACTGCCTCCTAGTAGATGACCTTGTCTCAGTTTCTTATCTGCAGCCAGCCACAAATGTGATGCACTGAGATCCTCTGTGTCAGGCTTTGGGGAGGAAGCATGGAACCTCCAGACCAGTCTGTCCCCGCCCTTAGGGAGCTTCCTTGAACAGGTAGCAACAGATGAGGACTTAAGCCACTGCAAGCATGGCAAGAAGAGGGGAGAGTGTATTGTGTCAGGTAGGATCCAGCCAGGAAAACAGAACCCATTTTGAGATTTTTAAAAAATTAATTTTGATAGAGGTAGGGGTCTTCCTATGTTGCCTGGGCTGATCTCGATCTCCTGGCCTCAAACGATTCTCCTGCCTTGGCCTCCCAAAGCACTGGGATTACAGTCCTGAGCCTCTATGCCCAGCCCCATTCTGAGTTTTTATTTTTATTTTATTTATTTATTTATTTATTTATTTATTTACTTTTGAGATGAAGTCTCACTCTGTTACTCAGGCTGGAGTGCAGTGGCACGATCTCAACTCACTGCAACCTCTGCCTCCCAGGTTCAAGCAATTCTCCTGTCTCAGCCTCCTGAGTAGCTGGGATTACAGATGCCTGCCACCACACTCGGCTAATTTTTTTTGTATTTTTAGTAGCGATGGGATTTCACCATGTTAGCCAGGCTGGTCTCGAACTCTTGACCTCAGGTGATCCACCTGCCTCGGCCTCCCAAATTGCTGGGATTACAGGCGTGAGCCACCTTGCCTGGCCTCTGAGTTTTTAAACATAGAATAAACATAGAATTGAATGCAGGAAATTGATTACATAGGGGATGAAAGGTTGGAGAAGTTCTTCAGACAACAGGGGAAGTAACCAGGAATCCAGCTGTGACCCCTGGGTTGGAGGGACTGGACTGGGGCAGTGTAATCAAAGGCTGGGACTGGGGTCACTTGGAAGAAGTTGAAACCACAGAGAAGACACAACCATTTCCACAGATACCACTAAGACTGAGAGGGATGGGGAGAAATCCCTGGATTCTCCTTTCCTTCTACCTTCGAGTTTCCTGCCAGAGCCTCTCACTGGCCTGGGAGCCTAGAGGTGTCAGTCACTTGCAGTGCAGAGCAGAGCATGTAAGGGCTGGATGGGGGAGCACACAGCCCAGGACCAGCGCAGGTATGGCATGGGAGAGGATAAAGGGGGACTAACTTAGCGGAAGAGGCTCAGAGAAGGCTTCCTGAAGGGACTCAGCTGCAACCTAAAAGACGAAGGCAGTTAAAAAGGAGAAAGTATTTGCAGCAATCACCAGCATTTTTTTTTTTTGGCCAGTCCTCTTTCCGGGGCTTCTGAGATACTGTGTTTTTTGTCTGTTTCCCTCTCCTGTTCTTTTTTTTTTTTTTTTTTTTAGACAAGGTCTCACTGTGTCACATAGGCTGGAGTGCAGTGGCATGATCTCAGCTCACTGCAACCTCCACCTCCCAGGTCAAGCGATTCTCTTGCCTCAGCCTCCCGAGTAGCTGGGATTACATGCGCCTGCCACCATGCCTGGCTAATTTTTGTATTTTCAGTAGAGACAGGTTTCTCCATGTTGGCCAGGCTGATCCCGAACTCCTGACCTCGAGTGATCTGCCCGCCTTGGCCTCCCAAAGTGTTGGGATTATAGGCATGAGCCACCATGCCCGGCCTCCCTCTCCTGTTCTTAAAAATTGAGATACTCCAAGCTTCAGGCCTAAGCCCCTCATTTCTCTACACTCTCTCCCTTGGAGTCCTCATCCACTCCTGGCTATATTGAATCATTCAACCAACAGTAGTTGAGCACCTATTCGGTGCCAGGCACTTGACTAGGCCCTGGTGCCAGAGAGAGATGAATGAGTCATGAGGCCTGGCCTCAATAGGGGAGATGAACATGGTAACGATAGATGTGGAGGGTAGAAGGAATCCTTGGGTGAGGTAAGAACTCACAGAATAGATCAAAGAAGGCTTCCTGGAGGAGGTGATGCTTGAATTGGTTGCTGCCAGCTACACTAGCAGTAAGCCAGATGAATGAGGTGGGAAGAGCATTCAGGCAGAAGGAATAAAATGTACAAGGGCATGGAGACAGGGGACAGTCAAGACATGTTTGAAGAACTGGGTCTGGGATGCAAGGAACTGGGAGGGAGATGCAGCTGGCCCTACAGTCTACAGCCTGGATTGTGGAGGAGGGCCTCTAGGCAACTCTTAGTAGACTGGGTTGGAGAAAAGACAAATAACATTGCCAGAATGGAATTTAGAAATCTTTCTCTGATTGCAGTGGTGAAGAGTGCAGGCTGCAGACCCAGAGGCCAGTTGGGGGGCTTTGCAGTGAACCAGGTGAGAAATGATGGGAGCTAGACTCTCAGTGGCAGGAAGATGGGAAGCAGGAGAGATGAGCAAAATATGGACAGAATCAGTATTGAGAAAACAAGTATGATGACAGGATGTGGACATGGGTGGGGAGGGCGAGTCTGGGATGAGGCTGCAGAGGTTGGGAGCCACAGGAGGAGAGAGGATTCTGGAAGAAGAAGAGGAGCGCCGGCTTTGGACCTAGTATATCTGGACTGCCCTGGCTCTCTCAATTGTCCTCTCTTTGCTGTTGACTGCCACGTTAACACCGTCAGTTCTGACCATGATCCTGGGCTCCAAACCAGAGTTTCCAGGGGCCCGTAGAGTATTTCCACCTTCTAGCCACCTGGCATCTCCAGCTTTGCACTGTTCCCCAAACCTGTTGCTTGGCCACCCCTCTCTGTTAATGACCTCACCGCCAACCCCGGGAGTGTCCATCACCTGCCTCTTCTTGCTGTCTCATGCCAAGCCATACTGATTCTCTCTCCATGGTACCTCTGTATCTGTGGCTTCCCTGTGTCTCCCCTGTTTGATGATGATGTCCTTGTGGTATGTCAGCCTTTCCTCTTGCTTCCTGCCATTTATATTCCAATCCCTCCTAAACTGTCTGTCACTTCCTTGCCCAAAATTTTCAATGGCTCCCCATTGCCTACTGATGAAGTACAAGCTTGTTATCTGGCTCACAAGGGCCTCACAGTCTAGCCCCAACTCACCTCTTTTGGTCTTACTTTTCACAGCTTCCCTGCGGGCACCCTCTGTACTACTCATCATTGACCCAAACCACATGTCTGTACATCCTGACCCAAGGCTGCCCTGTGGACTGAAATGCATCCCTCTGCCTCTGCCTGTCAAATCATACCCATCCATCAAGTTCCTGATGAAACGCCTCCTCTCCAAACACCACATAGCCCAGCTATGTATCTGCCTACCTTATCTCTCTTAACAGACAGTATGCACCTTGATGGCAGCTTGTAATCACCAAATGGTGAGTTGGTATTTAGTAAGTGTATGTTGACCTGAAGTGGCTCCAAAATCATTCTTCAGATCAAGAACCTCCTGTGGGCTGGGCACAGTGGTTCACCCCTGCAATCCCAGCACTTTGGGAGGCCGAGGCAGGCAGATCACTTGAGGTCAGGAGTTAGAGACCAGTCTGGCCAACATGGTGAAACTCCATCTCTACTAAAAATACAAAAATTAGCCGGGTGTGGTGGCAGGCGCCTGTAGTCCTAGCTACCTGGCAGGCTGAGGCGGGAGAATTGCTTGAACCTGGGAGGTGGAGGTTGCAGTGAGCGAGACTCTATCTCAAAAAATAAAAGATAAAAAAAGAACCTGCTGTGGCTCCTTGTTGACCACTTCAGAAGCCTGTTCCATCTTAGTATCTAACTTTACTCCCCCACTGTTGCCTCCAAATATGTCTCATGTTCAGTTTCAACCCTACAGTAGAAGTGTGCAAGATATAAACATGAAAAAAGGCATTACTGCCCTCCAGAATTATGCATTCTCCTAGGGTTGATAAGCCATGCATACTAACGACTAATAGAATTGGTTTAAAATCATATCTTAGCCGGGTGCAGTGGCTCATGCCTGTAATCCCAGCACTTTGGGCAGTCGAGGCAGGTGGATCACTTGAGGTCTGGAGTTGGAGACCAGCCTGGCCAACATGGTGAAACCCCATCTCTACTAAAAATACAAAATTAGCTGGGCATGGTGGCATGCACCTGTAATCCCAGCTGCTTGGGAGGCTGAGGCAGGAGACTCGCTTGAACCCAGGAGGCGGAGGTTGCAGTGAGCCAAGATTGTGCCATTGCACTCCAGCCTGGGCGACAGAGCAAGATTCTGTCTCAAAAAATAAAATAAAACAATAAAATAAAATTATATCTTTTGCTTAGAGGCAGATATCTAATCTCTCCTTTTTTATGATCGGAACCCGGATTTTATTCATAGTGGTGACCTGCCCAGTGTGAAATGCTTCACCGGCTCTCTTACAGCTAGGGTGGTTGATGTAATTCTGGCCAGTGAGATGTACATGGAAGTCTCTAGATGGAGCTTCTGGGAAAGCTGGGGGGCTGACCCAGCTGGCACAAACCCTTTTGTCTGTTGCCCTTGGCCTTATCCCCTTTCTTTAGTCTGGAATGCACACCCAGTGCTTGGAAGTGTAGCAGCCAGCATTTGAGCAGAAGAATGCAAGCCTCATTCTATGATGGCAGAGCAGAAAGCTAGGCTTTGAGTCTCCAATAGCCTCATGGAACCATCATGCAGCTGGGGACTGCCCACCTCCTGGGGACTGCTGACCTTCAGCTTCTGGCATGTGATGAAGCCACTGCAGTTGGGTTTCTGTGACATGCAATACTGACTGGGACAGTAAGAGTTGTAAAATTTAGCCAGCTTGAGAATTCTCAACAATGAAAAGTAGCCCCAGGATAAAATTACACTGCAGCAAAAGCCTTAAGTGTAATAAGCTGGCCAGACGCGGTAGCTCACGCCTGTAATCCCAGCATTTTGGGAGGCCGAGGCGGGTGGATCACAAGGTCAAGAGATGGAGACCATCCTGGCCAACATGTTGAAACACCGTCTCTACTAAAAATACAAAAATTAGCTGGACATGGTGGCGCATGCCTGTAATCCCAGCTACTCGGGAGGCTGAGGCAGGAGAATCACTTGAACCTGGGTGACGGAGGTTGCAGTGAGCCGAGATCACATGCTACTGCACTCTAGCCTGGGTGACAGAGTGAGACTCCATTTCAAAAAAAAAAAAAAAAATGTAATAAGCTTATGCTCATTAGGGATTGTGTAACAGATGGAAACAGTAAAGGTCTGTAACCTGCATGAGTAGAGATAGCTTCTCTTGTTTTCTGAGAAAGGGAATCTCACCTGGGAAAGCTGTGGAAGGAGATGAGTGACTTCATGGGCTAGACAGGATGCCGGAAATGTCAGTCAAGGACTGCGTGACTCCTTGTGCTAATCATAAGAAGTCTTGATCAGGACCAAGATATATTTCACCCGATTCAGACAAAGGATGCTCAAATTAGGTAGAGGGAAAACCCAGGTGTTAAGATGCAGAGATTAGAGCAGATGTCTGTCTGTAGAGACAAGAATGCTTTCACGCAATTCATGCCATCTGGACAGGGCTTTACTATAAATCACAGTTCCCCAAAGGGAGGCATGTGGTTCCCCGGGGTGCACTAGATGATGTGTGGTGGCCCACAGCTCTGAGAAGCATTGGATCTCATGCTGAGCTAGTTATTCTCTAATTCTTTTTTAGATTTGTCTATTTCTTGAATAATTGATGCATGCAGTTTGTACAAATTCCAAAAGAGCACGCTTCTCCCACCTCTGGCCCCAGGCTCTTTTTTTCTTTTTTCTTTTGAGATGGAGTCTTGCTCTGCTGCCCAGGCTGGAGTGCAGTGGTACAATCTCGGCTTACTGCAACCTCTGCCTCCCGGGTTCAAGTGATTCTCCTGCCTCAGTCTCCCAGGTAGCTGAGATTACAGGCACCCACCACCACGCCCAGCTAATTTTTATATTTTTAGTAGAGACGGGGGTTTCACCATGTTGGCCAGGCTGGTCTCGAACTCCTGACTTCTGGTGATCTGCCCATCTCGGCCTCCCAGAGTGCTGGGATTACAGGTGTGAGCCACTGTGCCTGGCCGCCAGGCTCTTTTGAAACAACCGTTCTCGGCCGGGCGCGGTGGCTCAAGCCTGTAATCCCAGCACTTTGGGAGGCTGAGACGGGCGGATCACGAGGTCAGGAGATCGAGACCATCCTGGCTAACATGGTGAAACCCCGTCTCTACTAAAAATACAAAAAACTAGCCGGGCGACGTGGCGGGCGCCTGTAGTCCCAGCTACTTGGGAGGCTGAGGCAGGAGAATGGCGTGAACCCGGGAGGCGGAGCTTGCAGTGAGCTGAGATCCGGCCACTGCACTCCAGCCTGGGCGGCAGAGAGAGACTCCGTCTCAAAAAAAAAAAAAAAAAAAAAAAAGAAACAACCGTTCTCCCATCCAGGTACTAACCAGGCCTGACCCTGCTTAGCTTCTGAGATCAGACGAGATGGGGAGTGTTCAGGGTGGTAGAGCAGTAGATGAAGCAACCATTCTTACCAGTTCCTTGTGTATTTTTCCAGATATACTTCAGCATGTGCAAACAATACATTCCTATAGCCTCTTTCTAGTAAAAAGTTAATGGAGGCATACTGTCCACAACTGCCCTGTACCTTGCTTACCTCACTTAACTTATTAGTGAGTTCCACATTATACATATAGTACTGCCTCCTTCTTTTATAAAGACTCATACTATTCAACTCTATGACTGACTGGTATATAATTTACCCAGTTCACTGTTGATAGACTTGTTTCCAACCATTTCCAACCATTATAAGAATTGTTACAATAAATATCCTTATACGTATTTCATTTTGCATATTAGTTAATCCATGCATTCAACAAATATTTTTTGAACACCTACTATGCCCCAGGTCAGGTCTAGGCACCAGAGGCAGAGCAGTGAACACAATAGATGGAGTCCCTGCATCACGGAGCTGCCCTTCTGTAGTGGAGAATAGCCATAGGATTAACTCCTAGAAGTGGGTCACACTTTCAGTCCTTCTAATGAAGTCAAGTAGAAAGGCACACTCTGGTGCCAATATGTCTTTTTTTTTTTTTTGAGACCAAGTCTCGCTCTGTTGTCCAGGCTGGAGTGCAGTGGCGCAATCTCGGCTCACTACAACCTCCACCTTCCTGGGTTCAAGTGATTCTCCTGCCTCTGCCTCCCGAGTAGCTGGGATTACAGGCGCGTGTGCCACCAAGCCTGGCTAATTTTTGTATTTTTGGTAGAGATGGGGTTTCACCATTTTGGCCAGGCTGGTCTCAAACTCCTGACCTCAAGTGATCCACCTGCCTGGGCCTCCCAAAGTGCTGGGATTACAGGCATAAGCCACCACACCTGGCTGAGTGCCAATATGTCTTTAATGTATCTCGCTCTGACACTTGTAAATTGCTTTAAGACAGAAAGTGCTGGCCTTAGGTTTAGAGTGTATGACAGGCCACAGAGCCTAGCTAGAGTTGAATAACAATGTTTGGTTGTTGCTGGATTTATTTTTTATTTATTTTATTTTATTTTATTTTTTTTTTTTGAGGTGGAGTCTCGCTCTGTCGCCCGGACTGGAGTGCAGTGGCCAGATCTCAGCTCACTGCAAGCTCCGCCTCCCGGGTTTACGCCATTCTCCTGCCTCAGCCTCCCGAGTAGCTGGGACTACAGGCGCCCGCCACCTCGCCCGGCTAGTTTTTTTGTATTTTTAGTAGAGACGGGGTTTCACCATGTTAGCCAGGATGGTCTCGATCTCCTGACCTCGTGATCCGCCCGTCTCGGCCTCCCAAAGTGCTGGGATTACAGGCTTGAGCCACCGCGCCCGGCTGCTGGATTTATTTTTATATAGCAAAAGTTATTGATTTTCCATCTATAGTCAAAATATGAAGGTTCCCTTTAAAATACTCAAGTTCCTTTCAAAATAATTTTTTAAACTTATTCTTTTTTTTTTTTTTGGAGACAAGGTCTGTCTCTGTCACCCCGGCTGGAGTGCAGTGGCACCATCATGGTTCACTGCAGCCTCAACTTCCTGGGCTCAAACAATCCTCCCATCAGCCTCCTGAGTAGCTGGGACTACACATGTACCACCATGCCTGGCTAATTTTGTTTATTTTTTGTAGAGACAGGGTCTCATTATGTTGCACAGGCTGGACTCCAACAACTGGACTCAAGCAATCTTCCCACCTCAGCCTCCCAAAGTGCTGGGATTACAGGCGTGAACCACCGTGCCCAGCCTCAAAATAATTTAAGTAAAAATAAATAAATAAATAAAGGAGTCAATATAGAGAAGAATGTTAAGTAAATTAATAACATAGGTGGAATTCAGATATAGAAAAAACCCACAAAGGTGATAGTCAAATGAGTGAGGTTAGGAAATCATCAGATTAAACAAAGCAAGGAGAAAAGGTTAGGCTCGTTATATTGTATTTGATGTTTATTTTTGTATCTTCACTCATCTTTGGTGTTGAAACATTCTCACCTCCATAATTCTTCCTAGGCAGCTGGTTTGCTTATCATTTATTATTGTTTACTACTTGTTTGGTGATTCTTATGCTTAGATTTCCTGGAGCTCCTGGTCATGAAAATTTTGCTTTGTGGGTTTTTTTTTTTTTTTTTTTTTTTTTTTTTTTGAGATGGAGTCTCGCTCTGTCACCAGGTTGGAGTGCAGTGGCGTGATCTCGGCTCACCACAACCTCTGCCTCCCAGGTTCAAGCGATTCTCCTGCCTCAGCCTCCCGAGTAGCTGGGATTATAGGTGCACATCACCAAGCCTTGCTAATTTTTGTATTTTTAGTAGAGATGGGGTTTCACCATGTTGACCTGGCTAGTCTTGAACTCCTGACCTTGTGATCCACCTGCCTTGGCCTCCCAAAGTGTTGGGATTACAGATGTGAGCCACCGCGCTGGGCGCTTTGTTTTGCTTTCATGAACTTTCACCAATTGGCATTCTCTTAGAAGATCTCTTTCACTCTGAATCCCCCAAAGGCCCCGCTCTCTTTGTCATTGCTGGCTCTAGAGGGGTTGGAGATGCTCCTCCTGGGGGCCTTGAATGCAACACCCTTAGTCAGATTTTCATAATCAGGCTGAGGCTTGCCCAGTAATTCTCTAAAAATATAATATGATGAAACAACCAAGCCCAAGTAAGCCTTCGAGGAGATCTCAAAGCCAGAAGCTTCTGAACAGTGCCCACAACCACCAGTGGGGCTGTAATCACCCACAGCTTGTTAGCTAAAGACACAAACAATTAGCTTGGTGGTTGGAAAGGTAAACAGGGGGCATTTCACAAGTGTGCTCTTTAGGTCGAGTAGGTGGTAGTAAGTCTCTAGCTGTGGTTATTGGCTTTCTTTGTGGCACAGGTTGGACAGTGGGTGCTGCCTCTAGGCCCTGGACAGAGTATCTTTGAGGCGGGCGGTAAGAGGGACCAGAGCTGAATGGAGAGGGAGTAGATGGGAGCAAGCAGGGCTCCAAAGCAACCGAAGGAGCACCTGGGAGCCTGAGAAATAAGAGACAACAAAAAGTAAGGCCATCCATTAGAGGGGCAAGTCCTTGAGTTTTGAAATCTAGTGGAGTTCTCAATTAATGACTGAGGGCCTACCATGTACCAGGCCCTGACTTAAACTTTTTCTTGTTTCTTTTGAGATGGAGTCTTGCTCTGTTGCCCAGGCTGGAGTGTAGTGGCACAGTCTTGGCTCACTGCAACTTCCACCTCCTGGGTTCAAGTGATTCTCCTGCCTCAGCCTGCTGAGTAGCTGGGATTACAGGTGCCTGCTACCACGTCCAGCTAATTTTTTGTATTTTTAGTAGAGGTGGGGGGTTTCACCATGTTGACCAGGCTGGTCTCGAACTCCTGACCTCATGATCCACCCGCCTCGGCCTCCCAAAGAGCTGGGATTACAGGCATGAGCCACCATGCCCGGCCTGACTTAAACATTTTTATAAGTACCAGCTCAGTGGTTCTCAAGCTTTTTGACTTGTTCATAAATGTTTTTGAGGACTCCAAAGAGCTTTTGTTTATATAGATGATATCCGATGGTGTGATGGTACATGTTTAGCAATTGGTTCTCTGCTGAAAAGTCCTAATTTGTAGCACTTACCAATTCCATGGTGTAAATACTTCCACCACGGCCAATTTCTTTTTCTTTCTTTCTTTTTTTTTTTTTTTTTTTTGAGATGGAATCTTGTTCTGTCGCCCAGGCTGGAGTGCAGTGGTGCGATCTTGGCTCACTGCAACCTCCGCCTCCCGGGTTCAAGAGATTCTCTTGCCTCAGCCTTCCGAGTAGCTGGAACTACAGGCATCTTGAACCCCTGACCTCAGGTGATCCACCTGCCTCGGCCTCCCAAAGTGCTGGGATTACAGGCATGAGCCACTGTGCCTGGCCCACCATGGCTGATTTCAAGATACCAACCTAACATCACTGAATGTGAAATGGGAAGACATCTGCACAGTCAACTTTCCCAAGCCAGTGCAAGCAGACTGCAGTGTACCACTGGAATTTGTATTGATGTTTACAGTATGGGAAATTAAAACTCAGAAATTAAAAAAAATGCCTTCATTAAAAATACTAATAACAAACCCATTACATATGAATACAAACATTCTTTTTGAAAATAACTATTTAGCAAAAATAAAAAATAATTAGTGAAGACAGTGGCATTGTTTTATGTTTTGCAAATCCCTTTAGCTTAATGTAAGATAGCAGCATTCACAGATCTCCATTCGATCAGTTGTGATGTCCTATATCATGTGGTCGTTGGAAAACTCCACAAAAGGGCACTAAAGGTAAATAATAACTTAGCATTACTATGGAAATAGTTTTGACCTCATGGACCCCCTGAAAGAGTCCTAGGGACTTCCAGGGAGTACCAGGACCACACTTTGAGAATAGCTGTACTAATGCATTTAATTTTTCCAAGGAGCCCAGTGAGGCAGGTTTCTTATATCCCTCTTTTGCAGATGAGGAAATTGAGGCACAGAGTACTTACCCGAGGGCACTAAGCTAGAAAGTGCCAAAGTCAGCCAGACGTGGTGCCTCACACCTGTAATCCCAACACTTTGGGAGGCCAAGGCGGGAGGATTGCTTGAGCCCAGGAGTTTAAGACCAGCCTGGGCAGTAGAGTGAGACCTCGTCTCTACAAAAGATTTAAACTAAATCAAAATAAATAAAAAAAGAAAATGGTGACTGGGCACAGTGGCCATGCCTATAATCCCAGCACTTTGGGAGGCCGAGATGGGCGGATCACTTGAGGCCTGGAGTTCAGTACTAGCCTGGGCAACATAGTGAAACCCTGTCTCTACTAATAATACAAAACTTAGCCGGGCGTGGTGGTGCATGCCTGTAATCACAGCTACTTGGGAGGCTGAGGCAGGAGAATCGCCTGAACCTGGGAGGGAGAGGTTGCAGTGAACTAAGATCACACCATTGCACTCTAGCCAGGGGTGACTCCGTCTCAAAAAAAAAAAAAAAAAGAAAAGAAAATGGCAAAGTCAAGATTCCCACCCAGTCAGTCTACACAGATGGGCAGTTGAGTTGGTGACTATCACTTATTAGATGTGTGATCTTGGCGACAATTAACCTCTCTGAGCCTGAGGTACTGTCATTTGACCAATCCATCATCATCCCCTAGGTTAGGCAGGACTCGACTTTCTCCACTGTACCCAGCTCTCACTGATGGGGCCTCATCTGTGCTCCCTTAGGACCTTCTCTTTTTCTCTGCTCACCTGACACTTTATACCACACTACGTGGCATTGTTTAATTGCTCCATCAGGCTGTGTGCACCCCATGAGGACAGACACCACATCTATCTTGATTACGTTTGTGCCATCAGTGTCTGCAGCAGGTCTTCAAAAGTCTTTGCTGAAGAAATAAGTGAAGAACTCTATGGATAGACATTTTGCAAGAAGGCAGGACATAGTCCATCCTACCTAGGGCTCTTCTCTGTGCCTCGAGGGAGAGAAGTGGCAGCGTGGGAGTGGAAAGGGGATAAAGTGATCCTACCCCCAAATAGCACTTATATACACTTGGCCAAGCCTGCTGCATCATCCTAATTACAGGACAAATCACAGGCTAAGGAAAGCCTCCTCCTAAATTCTCCAAAGAGATCACCCCCTTCTTGCCTGGTGTCTCCTCCACTCAATGTTCCCATTACTTGGCACTCAGACGCTTGAGTTAGCAGCCCCTCCAGGTATTCCTTCATTCTTCCAGAAACTTCTGTATCCCCTGTGCTGCTAGAGGTCCATGTAGTACATATAGAGCTGCCTCATTCCTTGGAAAGACTGCATACTACCCTACTGTATAATTGGCATATAATTTACATATGGCGGGCTCTGCTTTTTCCCTTCACATCCTGGCCTATGTGATGAGTTACCGGCACCCACCCCCACTACCCATTTTTAGGGCAGTTAAAGTTAAATCTTTTTATGTCATCACCTACGGAAAGGGTCCAGGGACAAAAGAGTGGCCCACACCACTTGGGGCCCAATTAATGATTACTCTTGTGGAGACTGGGGACTCTGGCAGGTGGGAGTGGTTAAATAGAGGCTCTCCGTAGGGCCTCGCAGCTTCCTCTTTTGCTATCTATACGGTCCTTTCCAGCGGTGACCTTCTAGGAGTCTCAGAAGCCCCAAGAAGGGAGAAGTGTAATTGTGGGGGAGGGAGGGAGCAGTGCAGAGACAACCAGTCAGGGTTCTGCCTGGAAGGTCAGGGGGCTGAGCTCTGGCACCAGAGACCTTTAAGAAACAAAAGGAACTGAGAAAGCAGCCAGGAGTCTGCTCAGCCTGGAGTTCCTGGAATTCTGCTTTGTGGGTGAGCTTCCTGTGGCAGCCAAGGGCCCTTCTGACGAACAGTACATGAGAATGGGAGGTGAGGAGGGTGGGTAGAGAGGTGGCTGGGCCTGCCAGCTCTCCTGGCATTGCCAGCTCCCCAGACTGGCTCCAGATTTCCTCCAGGAGCTGAGCTGAGATTCCTGGGAATCTCAGCCACTTGGGTGAATGGCTGCCTGCCTGCTGAGCAGAGGTTGGGTGAGTCTACAAGTCAGGTTCTCTTCCCACCCAGGATCAAGCTGTCTGCCCACCTGGTCTGGAGTAGGCAACAAAACTAAGGCCATGATCTCTGGAAAGCCATCTCTAAAACATGAACTTTACATAGGAGAGAACAACTGGCCCCACAGCCATTTTTATTAATATGATTAGGTGGTTGCCACCTTGGAAGGCACTGTGAGCCTGGCCTGGGCTGCAGGACTGATGGATTTCAGTAAAAGGCAGGAGAAGAAGGGATCAGGAGCAGGAGGCGGGAGCCAGGGAACACCAGCAGGGGTGGGATTCTTACGAACTTGGGGTCGGAATCACTCCTGAGGTTGCAGACAAATCCAGGGATCCCATTTCCTCCCTCCACCCACTGTTAGTGCAGGTGAAATCTTGCTAAAATAAAAATCAAGGGTAGCCTTGGTATACTGTCGACTTTTCATACTATGTCATAATCGTTCACACATGTGCCTCCCCTTCTAACCTGTGAGGTCCTGGGGGATGGAGGTCTGGGTTGGACTCACCTCTGGACACCAGCGTCCTGCACTGGGCTTGGCACAGGGGAAGGGCTCAATAGGTATTACATGAACGAGTGAAGGAACCTGACTGAGTCCTCCCCATATGCCAGGCCCACCCAGGGGGGGCTACCAGCAAGGGCAGTTGATTGGGATGGAGGTGTGGACGCACCTGTCTGGCGGCTGCTTTCTTTGTTTTCACTGCTCATAGCTTCCTCCTCCTCCTCCTCTCCTTGGAGCTGCCCTGGTCTCTAAATGCTTAGATAAGGTGGTTTATTCATCCATTCACCAAATGTTTACTGGGCACCTGCTGTGACAGGCCCTGGGTTCTGCATGATTGGGAATGAGGCCTACACATTTCCTGCCTCCTCCAGCTCCCAGTCTAGTGTCATTAAATAAGTAATTACAGCAAGTAGTGACAAACACTGTGACTTGGTAGGTCGCATAGAGCTGGGGTGATGGTGTAACTTATTATCCTAACTGGGACGCCTTTTGGGAGTAAAAGTGCTGGTTGCCAGTTGAGTTCCCCAGGAAGCAGATTCTGAAATGGAGATTAGCGTGCAGAAAGTTGATTAGGAGGCCTTGGGGATCAACACCTGTGAAAAGGAAGGGACCAAAGCAAGACTGAGCAGAGGGAGATGTTGGGATGTGATGGAGTGTCAACAAAGGCCTCAGCCAACCCCACAGGGCACCTTCGGCTGAGATGGCCCTTCAGCTTCATCTCTGGTTGGCATGAGGAGGCCTGGCCTTCATACCATCGTTTCGATGAGGCACTGGATACTGGCTACCTCTGGAAGGAGGTATGACCTTGGGTGAGGCTGTTCTCAGTTGAGACGGTCTTCAGAGAAGGTTGACAGCTGCAGGCGTCTTCCCATTGCCGATAGCCAAGGATTTGGGTGGCGCTTCCCAGCATCTGCCACAGAAGCACGTTGATAATTGTGTCCAGGTAATAGGCGTTTGCCAGGACTGGCTCAAGTACCTACAGCAAGAGCACCCGGCTGGGAGTTTCAGCTGGAATCCTGCACAAATGTGGGGTGGCAGAAAGCTCCCAGCAACAGGAACAAGCCCAGGGCTTGCTCAACCTGCAACCTCTTCATGGCTATCTCTCCTCCTTTCTCTTCCCTGTTTCCTTTTTTTTTTTTTTTTAAACAGGTTCTCACTCTGTTGCCCAGGCTGGAGTGCAGTGGTGCCATCATGGCTCACTGCAGCCTCAAACTCCTCAGTTCAAGGGATCCTCCCAACTCAGCCTCCCGAGTAGCTGGGACTACAGGTGTGCATCACCACACCCAGCTAATTTTTTGATTTTTTTTTAGAGGCGGGCTCTCACTATGTTGCCCAGGCTGGTCTCAAACTCCTGGGCTCAAGTCATCTTCCTGCCTCGGCTTCCCCAAGTGCTGGGATTATAGGTGTGCACCACCATGCCTGGCTTCTTTGCTTTATAGAACCCGTCGTGGGTATCACATGCTACATCACCTACTTCATATGCATTCTATCACCCATTTCCCATGCATTCTATTCTTTAATTTGTGGTGAGGTGGGTATAATTATTATTCTCACCCCATACGTCCAAACTATCAGGCAGTCCTTTCACTGTTACTTCCAAAACAGAGCCCAACCATTCCCTTTTTCTGTCTTCAACACCTCCGTCTTGGTGCAAACCACTACATCTCTCTCTTAACTGCTGACATTGTTTTGAATTTGAACCCAGGTAGCCAACAGCATGGATCTGCTGAAAAGGCAGATGACAGCGGTAAAACAACAGCGGAGACAGACCACAGACGGAGATCCAGGTAGAGCACATACGCTGAGAAAACTCCAGGGAAGCCAAAAGCATGGTATCTGAACCAAGAGATGAGCACATGAGCTGAAAGCTCAGGATATTCCCTCTTCAGAACAACATTGAAAGCAGGGGAGCACAGGGGTTAACAGCATGGCCTCTGGGCCAGAGCGCCTGGGTTTCTGTAACCTTGGGCCAGCTTCTTGATGTCTCTATGCCTCAGTTTCCTTGTCTGTAAAACAGGGGTGATGATAATAGAACCATCATAAGGTGTTTTAGGAGAAGTAATCAGTCACCATGGGTAAGGCATTTAGAGCAGTGCTCTGCCAGGGTTAGCTGCAGGTATTACCCTGGAAGCTACCGTCTTGGTCCACATTCAGTGTGGCCAATGTGGCTGTTAGCACTCCTTGTCTGCTCCCATCTCCAACACCTTAGCCCCATGTGGAGTCATTTATTCATTCAACAAGTATTTCTTGAGCACCTACTCATGTATCAGGCACTGAACTCTTGTTTTATTTTCCTATATCCCAAAAGTCGCTGAGCTTAAGGGCAGGCTGACCTAGGCTTGCTTTCTGTTGGACAGGGGGGCTCCATTCCCCATCATTTCTTGTTCATGCTCAAGGTCATCTGGATGAAAAGCCGGCTTCTGTGTGACTCAGCTCTCTGTTGTTCTCCCTTTTGGATCTCTGGCTGCTGGGTCTGAGTCCTTGGGTTTAGAGTGAGCAGGAGAATGACCCCTAGGCCCTCCTCTCAGACCCCAGAGGGTTCAGCGGGAAAGGAGGCTAAGCGGTTTACTTGGGCCCTTTGCAGGATGGGGCCCTGCTCCCTCCGGTGGGTGCCTCCTCCACGTGGATCCTCCCTTGGCCATGGCCTCACGTACTCCTGGTCTGAGCCTCCTTTTCTGGGGTGGCCGCTCTCCATCTCGGGAAAGGACCTGGAAGGGATGAGGGAGGAGTTCATAGGAGAGAGAAGAGGGCAGAGGCAAGTGGAAGAAAAGAGAGAGGCCAAGTCAGGCAAGAGGGGTTGAGAGGGAGGAGGGGGGGAGGATGCTGATGATGACATTTGACATGATTGATTAATGCACGCCT
Organism: Rhinopithecus roxellana; assembly: GCF_007565055.1. NCBI lineage: Eukaryota > Metazoa > Chordata > Mammalia > Primates > Cercopithecidae > Rhinopithecus > Rhinopithecus roxellana. Next base: position 73,315,103 of record NC_044567.1, read on the forward strand.
TAATTCCTAGGAGGTCAGAGCTGTTATTATCCCCACTCTACAGTGGAGGCTGAGGCAAAGTGGGTTATGAAACTTGCCCAAAGCCCTGGAGCTGGTAACTGGCAGAGCTGGAATTTGAACTTGAATAGTTTGACTCCACCTCCCCAGAAGGGTGCAGAATTCCCAAAAGGCATCCTGAGGTGTTCAATGAATCGTGTTGAATGGACGGTGGGGTGTGTTTGTGTGTGTTGCGGGGACAGGGGGAGGCTGAAGGCTCTGAGTTGGCTCTTTTTTTTCTTAAGAGTCAGTGTCATGGCTGGGCACGGTGGCTCACGCCTGTAATCCCAGCCCTTTGGGAAGCCAAGGCGGATGGATCACTTGAGGTCAGGAGTTCGAGACCAGCCTGGCCAACATGGTGAAACCTACTGAAATAAAAAAATTAGCCAGGCGTGGTAGTGCAGGCCTGTAGTCCCAGCTACTCGGGAGGCTGAGGCAGGAGAATCACTTGAACCTGGGACGCAGAGGTTACAGTGAGCCGAGATTGGGCCACTGCACTCCAGCCTGGGTGACAGAGTGAGACTCCGTCTCAATAAAATAAATAAAATGAAATAAATAAAATAAAATAAAATAAAATAAAATAAAATAAAATCAGGGTCTTGCTCTGTCACCCAGGCGGGTGTGATCATAGCTCACTGCAGCCTCGAACTCCTGGCCTCAAGTGAATCCTCTCACCTCAGCCTCCGCAGTCGCTGGAATTACAGATGTAATCCCTGGTGTCTTTTGGCCCCTTCTGGTGAAGCATCTTATCTTCCCCATGAAGTAACCTCTCATGCACTTGGGTCAGGATCTTATGATCCTCCCACCAAAGGGAAACCTGTATTCACCAGGTTCTGAGACAGCACTGTCCACAGCAGCAGTGTGAAGAGGGAGGTGGCTGTGGTGTGGGCCCAGGCCTGATATTGGTCATTTGCTATCCCTATGATCATAGGTGAGGCGTTCAGCCTCATTTTCCTCAGTCACAAAATAGAAATAAGAAGTCCATCCTCATAAGGCCATGCTGAAGCTGAAACAGCACAGCGGAAGGGCCTGGCAGGTTGTGATTCCTGCAGCTCCCGTCACCAGCCTCACTGCTTGGTGGCTGGCAGAGCCCTTCCCACCCCACTCGCAGTCTGGCTTAGATCCCCGGAGCAGGTAGGCAGGCACTTGCAGAAGCCCCCTCACTGTTTCACAGATGAGCAAATTGAAGCTCAGGAGGTCAGAGAGAACAAGGAGGCCTTGCAGAGGTGTGTGAGGATCTGCTGGAGTCTGCGGGGGTGTCAGGAGGAGAGGGCCCTCTGGGTGGACAGTGCGGGGCTCAGGGGCCCAGTGCAGCTTCCCTGCTCCTCCCCTAGCTACTGAGTTCATCTACACGGCTGGGATCTGTTGGCCCACAAATGGCCCCCATGTCCCTTTCCAGCAGACTGACCTCGTCCACTTGGAGAAAAACAGGAAGCTGGGCACTGCCAGGAATCAGAACACTCCCTTCCTCAGCTCTGGGCTGCAAGGATGCTGGGATGGCAGGGGGCTCTGGGAGAAGAACCTGGGACAGGGTGTGGGGTGGGGACTCTGTAGGCTAAGCTGGGGTGACTGGGCTGCCCTTGGGGCTTTGGCTCAGTCGGCTGGACTTGGTCTGGCCTGGCCTTGCTGAGCCAGACCCGGGGCTGGGAGGAAGCGGTGAGGTGGGGAGGCAGAGAAGGAGCTCCTGACTTTTCTCTCCCATGTGGAGACAGAGCCCTGGGGCACCAGGGCCACATCGCCTTTTGCATTCATGGGCCCCTTCCTCCACAGAAAAATATTACAAAGTATATTATTCAACTGTGTTAGTATAAAGACGAATATAACCCAAGCTGGATTCATGATTATATGTTTATTATTTTGTTCAACATTTCTTCTGATTATAAAATAAAATTAAAACATTTTCAGCCAGACACCGTGGCTCACGCCTGTAATTCCAGCACTTTGGGAGGCTGAGGCGGGTGGATTGCTTGAGCCCAGGAATTCAAGACCAGCCTGAGCAACATGGCAAAACCCCATTTCTACAAGAAAAATGCAAAACTTAGCCAGGTGTGGTGGCACAATCCTGTAGTCCCAGACTCGGGAGGCTGAGGTGGGAAGATCACCGGAGCCCGGGGTGTTAGAGGGTGCACTGAGCTGCAATTGCACTGCTCCACTCCAGCCTGGGCGACAAAATGAGATCCTGTCTCAAAAAAAAACCACCACCACCAACATTTTCACGGGGCCTCAAAAGTGTCAGTGTGCCTCTTGTGTCTAATGGAGAATTTGACCCCATGGGGGGAAGCTTTTAACACTTTCATATCCTGCAGGAGCCATGTACCCCCACTCAGCCATGCAGCATGGCCATTAGCACCCAGGGGAATGCCAGCTCAGCCTAGAAACTGAACCTCCCCAAGCCCCAGTTTCCTCTTCTGTAGAATGGGATAACGAAAATGCTTGCCTGCTGGTGCTTTCTTTTGTTTTGTTTTGAGATGAAGTCTCCCTCTGTCGCCCAGGCTGGAGTGCAGTGGCATGATCTTGGCTCACTGCAACCTCCACCTCCCAAGTTTAAGTGATTCTCCTGCCTCAGGCTGCCAAATGACTGGGACTACAGGTACATGCCACCATGCCTGGCTAATTTTTGTATTTTTAGTAGAAATGGGGTTTTACCATGTTGGCCAGGCTGGTCTTGAACTCCTGACCCCAAGTAAGGCTCCTGCCTTGGCCTCCTGAAGTGCTGGGATTACAGGCGTGAGCCACCGTGCCCGGCCCTCATGCTCTTTTGAGATGATCCCATGAAAAGTATCAGGCCCAGGGCCTGACCCAGATAACCCCCAACTGTTTTCACCACGTATGTGAGCCTCAGACGCTGGCAGAGACCCCAAGAGCAGCAAGGTGCCTAGCTTTGGGGCTTAGGGACATTTCCAGGGCTGCCACACCTTTCACTTCTTTCTCCTCTCCTGCCTGTCCCTCTTGGACTCCTGCTCAGGGTCAGACCCAAGGCAGTCATGAATCTAATCTATCATGTTAGTCCAGTTCACAAGCCACTTTGGCTCCACGACTCCATCAGTCCTCACAACTACCCCACGAGGGTTGTCTTGTGAGATTCTTCACCCCATTCTCCCAGAGAGTATACCAGCCATCAGAAAGGTTAGGTACCTGTCCAAGGTCACACAGCTAGAAAGGACAGAGTTGGGAAAAGCGTTTAGATCTGTCAAGCCTACCCTCAGTTGGCAATGTTACATCTGACACCCCAAAATGTTTATGCCAGTCAGTGTGTGTATGTGCGTGTGTGTGTTTGTGTGATAGTTCTTGTGACAAGGTAGGTGACAAGGACTGGAGTGACTCTGGAAGTCTCAGGACCTTTCTGGGATGTGCTGACTGGTGGTTCACAGGGGTCCCTGGGCATCTGGGCTCCTGTCTTTGCCCTGCTTAGGGCTGGGGTGGGACCTGGTCCCTGTCTCCTTGGCTCTACTGCAGCTGCACCCTCCTTCCTGTGCCCCTGGTCCTCCTCACTGGCTGTCTCAGTGGCAACAGAACCAAAGGAGCAAAGTGGTTTAAGATAATCCTGCCATTTTACATCAGAGCTCTAGGGTCATCCTTACTTTTTACTTTTTTTTTTTTTTTTTTTTTTTTGAGACGGAGTCTCGCTCTGTCACCCAGGCTGGAGTGCAGTGGCCAGATCTCAGCTCACTGCAAGCTCCGCCTCCCGGGTTCACGCCATTCTCCTGCCTCAGCCTCCCGAGTAGCTGGGACTACAGGCGCCGCCACCTCGCCCGGCTAGTTTTTTTTTTTGTATTTTTAGTAGAGACGGGGTTTCACCGTGTTAGCCAGGATGGTCTCGATCTCCTGACCTCGTGATCCGCCCGTCTCGGCCTCCCAAAGTGCTGGGATTACAGGCTTGAGCCACCGCACCCGGCCTACTTTTTTTTTTTTTGAGACAAAGTCTCACTCTGTCACCCAGGCTGGAGTGGAGTGGTGTGATTTTGGCTCACTGTAACCTTGGCCTCCTGGGTTCAAGCGATTCTCCTTCCTCAGTCTACCCATTAGCTGTGATTACAGGCATGCACCACCATGCCCAGGTAATTTTTTTTTGTATTTTTAGTAGAGACAGGGTTTTACCATGTTGGCCAGGCTAGTCTGGAACTCCTGACCTCAAATGATCCGCCTGCCTTGGCCCCCCAAAGTGCTGGGATTGTAGGTGTGAGCCACACATTTTTAAGTGTTTGTTTGTTTGTTTGAGACGGGGTCTCACTCTGTTTCCCAGGCTGGAGTGTAATGGCCCGATCATAGCTCACTGCAGTCTTGACCCTTGGGCTCAAGCGATCCTCCCACCTCAGTCTCCTGAGTAGATGGGACTACAGGTGTGTGCCACCATGCCCGGAATTTTTAATTTTTAAAACTTTTAGTAGAGAAGGGATTTTGCTATGTTGCCCAGGCTGGTCTCAAACTCCTGGCTTCAAGCCATCCTCCTACCTCAGCCTCCCAAAGTGCTGGGATTAACAGGCGTGAGCTACTGCAACGGGTGTAATTTTTAAGTTTGTACTGGAAAACAATTTATCATCTTCAAATATACATTATCTCATAAATAGAAATATAGTGAGAAGCTGGTATTCAAGTTAGATTCCAGTAAAGAAGATTTAGGCTTAGGGTGAAGAAGGATTCATAGCCCATGAGTATTATTTAAGCACAGAAACTGATGACTGTGTACTGTGTAGTGCATGGAGAACCCTTTTTAAAGAACTTCCAGGGCAGACTGAATTTCTCTCTGGCAGGGATGGTTTGGGTTAAGGTTTTAACTTCGGTGCTGTTTCTGATTAAAATCTTCCAGCGCCTCTGGCTGAGTTAGACCTCTCTGATCTCTTGTTACTTTGTTGTTTCCTAAGAATCTGAGCTGGAGCTGGATGACAAATACAGTCCTCTGCCCCATCTGCCATGGACCTGGGGGATGACCCTTCATTTGCCAGAGGAGGATGGGAGCTTGTGGGGTGCTAAGACTGACAGTGGATCCACCCAGCGGGAGAGTCTCTTAATGACTCGACGGGGATCCTGTCAGGGCTCTGCCTGCGCTCTCGCTCTGGGGCATCCTGTGGCTCTCCCAGTAGGGGTGGAGGGGGCGTGGCTGGATGCTTGCTCAAGGCCCTCCCCATCCCAGCAGAGTCTTGCCCCCTTGACTCCTGAAGCTGGCTCCTTCTCCAGGCCTCCCCTCCGCACTTCCTGCCACTCTGCTGAAGCAGGCTCCACGGTTCCTCCCAGCTCCAGCCTCCCGCTGGCCTCCTCCACGGCCCTCTGCATCTGAAGATGCACCGCATCCTGGTGTGAGTCTTCAAATCGAGTCCATCGGCACAGTGGGTTGTAAGCTCCCTGAAGGCTGAGACTCACCCTGCTCTGCTCATCACGCTATGCCCAGCTCAGCCAGCCCACAAGAGGAACCCAAGAAATATGTGCTGAACCCATTATTGTATGGATTAATATTGTAATGTAATAAAATAATGGATTCCACAAATATTTCTTGGAAGATGGGTGTGGAAGTCACACGGACCTGGGTTCATGTTCCATCTCAGCAAGCTGCTTAGCCTGAGTCCCTCAGGCTTGTTACCTTCAAAGTGGGGGTAATCATTCCACTGGGCCCACGGGGCAGCTGTGCGGAAACTGAGGCAGTGCACATGCACCACTTAGTAGAATGCCAGGCAGGGCACAGTACACACTGAAGGGATAGGAGCCACTATGATGAGACTCCCTCTTGTGCTGGGGTGGTGAGGGTGAGGGCCCAGGATCCATCGTACAGGCAGACGCACAGTGAGCAGAACGCGTGTGAGGCAGGGGGCCCGATGTGCCTTGGGATGGCAGGAAATAATTCATCCCTGCTGTTGACACTGGCTAAAATCATATCAGATGGGTCAGAGAATATACCCTAGTGGTTAGCTATGGAGGTTGGCAAGAGAGGGGATGCGGCTAGCACAGGAAGAGGGGAGAGGAAGAGAGGGGCACCAGCCAGGCAGACCAGGCAGGGTAGGTAAATCAAGCAATCCTCCCATCTTGGCCTCTCAAAGTCCTGGGATTATAATTGTGAGCCACTGTGCCCAGCCTTGTCAGATTCTTTCCTGCCTTCCTAGGAGGGTGGGGAGCAGAGCAGAGGGCTAGGCCCTGGGGGTGGGTAGGGAAAGAAAGAGAGACTCTGGCATCGACACCCAGATCCTAACCCCAGCTTTGCCACGGTGTGAATATGGATAAATCACCCTCTTTCTCACCCTAGGTCTCAGCTCCTCCCCTGTGCAGACACACTGACAGCCACATGTGGACTTATGTCCCGGCTGCAGTGGGGAATTGGCCTCCAGTCAGAAGCAGGATAGGGAACAAGCATGGTGGATTTGGTGTCATGGATTCAAATCCCAGCTGGGTGACTCTGCTCACCTCACCTGCCTTTCAGTTTCCATGACCTGCTATATAGCAGAGTGGTCAGGAGCACAGACTCTAGAGCCCAACCCAAGGTTAATCCCTGTTCTGCCACTGACTGTGGGAACACAGGCAAGGCACTTCACTCTGGGCCTCAGTTTACCAATCTCTTAAATGGGGATGGGTATAATCATTCTCTTCTCATAGGGATATTGTGAGAGTTAAAGGAGCTAATTAACATAAAACCCTTAGAACAGTGCTTGGTGCAGGTGAGGGTCATGTTATTACATGTCGCTGAATATAAGACACTGTCTGTGATAAGATGCATTACACTTTTAAAGATGTTAAAATGCAAAAGTGTGCACCCCCTAATTGAGGAAGTAAGGCATAATTTTGAGATACTGCATAGAAAACATCACTGTAAACTCTAAAATAATAGGCAAAATCCTAAAGTTCTTGGGTGTTTTCTGTGTGCCAGGCATTGTGCCAGCGCCTTACAAGCATTGTCCCATTCAACCCTATAATAACCCTATGAGGGAGGTTATAGAATCATCTTCACTTTACAGATGATTAAGTGATTTGCCCAAGATCACACAGCTTTGTCTACATAAATGGTGGGCATTCATCACCACAACCACAACTGTCCCACCCCTTTTTGGCTTCATTGGGTTTAGAATATTTTTTGTTTGTTTGTTTGAGACAGAGTCTCACTCTGTTGCCCAGACTGGAATGCAGTGGCATGATCTTGGCTCACTACAACCTCTGCCTCCTGAGTTCAAGCGATTCTCCTGCCTCAGCCTCCCAAGCAGCTAGGACTACAGGCATGCACCACCATACATTAATACATTAATTTTTGTATTTTTAGTAGAGTAGGGGGGGGGTTCCATATGTTGGCCAGGCTGGTCTTGAACTCCTGACCTTGTGATCTGCCTGCCTCAGCCTCCCAAAGTGCTGGAATTATAGGCAAGAGCCACCGTGCCCGACCTAGAATGGTTTTACTCCATGGTTCTGGAACTTGGCTGCTTGTTGGAATCACTAGGGAGCTTTAAGAAATCCTGAGACTGGGCAAGATAGTGAGACCCCATCTCTACAAAAAGATAAACAACAACAAATTAGCCCGGTGTGGTGGCTTGTGCCTATAGTCCCAGCTACTTGGGAGGGTGAGGTGGGAGGATCTCTTGAGCCCAGGAAGTCAAGGCTGCAGTGAGCCGTGATAGTGCCACTGCACTCCAACCTGAAGTCTGGGGCTCCACCTCAGAGATTTATATGTAATTGGTCTGGGGTGTGGTCTGCACATTTGGGATTTTATAAATGACCCCCCTTTCAATAGCAGACAGGTGCTTCACACACACGCGCGCACACACACACACAAAACAAAAAATGACCCCCAGTGATTCTACTGTACAGTCTGGAGTGAGAACTTCTGTTTTACTCCAGGTATGACTTCAGCAGCCTCCTAACTTCTCACCAGTTGCTCCCTCCCTGCCTGAAATCCTTTTGACATAACCCAAAGACTTTCATAGCTCAATAGAGATAAATTAGTTAAAATTCAGAGACTGGTTGAGGAGAGAAAATGGCTGAATCTCATTCCTACACATGTTCCATTGGGCAGCTGTAAGATTCTTTCCTTTTTTTTCAATAGAGATGGGGTCTCGCTATGTTGGCAAGGCTGGTCTTGAACTCCTGGCCTCAAGTGATCCTCCCGTCTTGGCCTCTCAAAGTGCTGGGATTATAGGTGTGAGCCACTGCTCCCAGCCTTGTCAGATTCTTTCCTGCCCTCCTAGGAGGGTGGGGAGCAGAGTGGAGGGACTGGACCCTGAAGATCAGTAGGGAAAGAGAAAGAGGATCTGGCAACAACACCCAGATCCTAACCCCAGCTTTGCCACTGTGTGAACATGGACCAATCACCCCCCTCTCACCCTAGGTCTCAGCTCCCACTCTGTGAAATGATATTCATTTGAGAACCAGCATCCTAGAGCTAGGGACACAGTCCCTAAGAACCTGCCTTCCAGCAACCCTCAAGGCCACACATCCGGGTAGCTTCCCTGGGGTCTAGCTTGCCCTGCCTTCTGAAGTTTATTTGTTTAACACAATTGAGTTATTACAAAGCTTAATTCCCAGAAGATATCACTGTACTTTTGAGCTTATGAAGCAACTCAAAGTAAATTTATGAGGTGTTGACAAGTAGAGGCCGTGGGGAACCAGCTTTTTGTTGCATAGAGAATAATCTTCTGTAGTCAGCTGGAGGCTTATCTTCAGTTAGATGTCGTCTAAGAGAAAACATTTCCTCTTTTGAGCAGATCAACGTGGAGCCTCTGTAATAACTCTTTTGCACACTTATTTAAAGGGAACCCTGTTCTGATTCCTGTGGTTACCAATTAATTGATGAGGCTTTTATAGTTCTTGGAATAAAGAAGAAATGGAAATTCCAAGGAAGAGAGAGACCTATAAAGCCCTTTTAATGAGATACATGAGTGGGTAGTGGTGAAGTAAGGGAGTGTCCTGGAACCAGCCTGAAGGGTGGGCCCAGGAAGCTGTTCCTACTCTTGGCTTTCAGAGTTTTGTGTTTTTTTTTCTTTTTTCCCCAAAGTCATGGCTGAAGGCCTCCCAGCTGTGGAGCTTAATCAGCCCCAATGATTGCATAAATCACAAACATCTAGCACTAGCCCAATCAGGCCCAAACCCAGCTTTTTTGAATGTTAGAACTTGCACATTTGAGGTCAAGTTCTGTTGGACACAGAGAGGAAGGGTATTTGGAAAAGGACAAACTTTTTCCAGAAACTCTTTGGCACCCAGCCTCCCTCCCCCCGAGTCAGATTTGGGAGCACATCCAAAGCAAGGCACCCACACAAAGACCAGGGACGCTTTCGAGATGAGATCCAGCCCCTTGTCTGCCCACAGGCATTGACTGAGTCTCCTTGTGCTCGCTGGGTTAGATGCTTGAGCAGGAGCTGGGAGGTAAGTCAACTTGGCATCATCTCTGTGCACTGAGGGAGTTGAATAATCCTGTCTTCCATGTATTGTGCCTGGGTTGGGAGTTAAGAGGTGAGAGAGGGCTGCCCCTCCTTTGGAGCAGTTTCTACAGGAGAGACAGACCAGATGCCTGGCCTGACTGCTCTGCTGGTTCCACTCATGATGAGTATTAAGCACCCCCTACACCGTTGTATCCCTTCCTTATTCCACTGGCTGCCAATGCGCTATCTTGTTGACCCAGCCTCCAAATAATTTATCTTGATTATGGAGTTTTGGCACCTCCTGAAATTTTGCTCTGGAGGCAAGCGCCTAACTCAGCTAATCCTAATGAAAGCCCCGATAAACATCTGACTGATGGCGACACATGCAAAAGCAGCTTCAAGCCACAGTGCGTGAGTGCTTAGAAAAAAAGCCCCATGAGACTCCAGAGGGACATCTGCGTAATTCTGGGGCAGTGCTTCCCAAAGTATATGCTGTGAAACATCAATCCTATGAGGTGTTTCTCCAAAAGGTAAGAGATTTTTGTGGACAAATAATTTTGGGAAACAATGCATACTCTTAGCTTCCACCTTAGATATTCATTATGGACATGAACACGCTAAAAGCTCAGACTCCTGGGTGAAGAAACATCACTTTTCTAGTCCATCCTTTTTGGCTGCTTAGCTGGGTCAGCTTGAGCAAGTCTATCAACGTTTCTTAAAGGGAAACGAGAGAGTGCTCATCTCAGAATCCCTTATGGGTGCTTGTTAGAGAGTACTGGCTGGTCGTGGTGGCTCACGCCTGTAATCCCAGCACTTTGGGAGGCTGAGGAGGGTGGATCACCTGAGGTCAGGAGTTTGAGACCAGCCTGGCCAACATGGCGAAAGCCTGTCTCTACTAAAAGTACGAAAATTAGCTGGGCGTGGTGATAGGAGGCTGAGGCAGGAGAATCGCTTGAACCTGGAAGGTGGAGATTGCAGTGAGCCAAGATCATGCCATTGCACTCCAGCCTGGACGACAGAGTGAGACTCTATCTCAAGAAAACAAAAAGGAAAATAGAGAGTACCCAGCCTGCTGTAGACTTTCTGAATCAGAGTCTCTGGAGCCCAGGAACCAGGAATTTGTTCTGAAGAGTGCCCAGCTGATGGTGATGCATGTTCCACCTGAGAACACCAGATAAACTTTGCAGGGCTTTGGCTGTTTCTGAGTGTTGTAAATATCAAGATATAAGTTTGACCAACAGTTTAGTCAAAAAGAAACTTAGGCCCTTCCCAACTCATTATTTGAGGCCTGATACTAAAACCGGGCAAAGAGAACACAAAAAAGAGAAAACTACAGACCAATACGTGTTATGAATATAGATGCAGTCTATGGTACAGAGTGAGGCTTTGTCTAATTAAAAATAAGAAAAATTTATACTGGAAGTCCTAGCCAGAGTGGTCAGGCAAGAGAAACAAACAAGAGGCATCCAAACTGGAAAAGAGGAAGTCAAACTATCACAGTTTTCTGGTGATATGATTGTATGCCTAGAAAACCCTAAAGACTCATTGAAAAGGCTCTTAGATCTGATAAACGAATTGAGTAAAGTGTCAGGTTACAGAATCAATGTGCAAAAATCAGTAGCACTGCTATACACTAACGATGGCCTAGCTGAGAGTCAAATCAAGAAAGCAATACCTTTCAACAGCTGCAATCAATCAATCAATCAATTAAAATACCTAGGAACAGACTTTACCAAGGAGGTGAAAGATCTCTACAAGGAAAACTACAGAACATTGCTGAAAGAAATCACAGATGACACAAACAAATGGAAGCACATCTTATGCTCGTGGATGGGAAGAATCAGTATTGTGAAAATGTCCATACCACCCAAAGCAATATTCAATGCAATTCCCATCAAAACATCATAATTTTTCACAGAACTAGAAAAAACAATCCTAAAATTCACGTGGAACCAAAAAAGGGCCCAAATAGCCAAAGCAATGCTTAGCATTGCTTTGGAAGTATCACTTTACTGGACTTCAAATTACACTACAAGGCTACAGTTACCAAAACAGCATGGTACTGATATAAAAATAGGCACATAGACCAATGGAACCCAGACAAAAAACTAAATATAGCCAACTGATCTTCAACAAAGCATACAAAAACATTAACTGGACACCCTATTAAATAAATAGTGCTGGGAAAATTGGCAAGCCACATGTAGAATAATGAAACTGGATCCTCATCTCTCACCTTATGCAAACATCAACTCAAGATGGATCAAAGACTTAAATCTGAGACCTAAAATTATAAGCATTTTAGAAGATAACATTGGAAAAACTCTGCTAGACATTGGCATAGGCAAAGAATTCATGACTAAGACTCCAAAAGCAAAAGCAACAAAAGCAAAAATAAATAAATGGAACCTAATTAAACTAAAAAGCTTCTGCACAGCAAAGGAAATAATCAGCAGAATGAACAGACAACCCACAGAACGGGGGAAATATTTGCAAACTATGAATCCAACAAAGGGCTAATATCCAGAATCAACAAGGAAATCAAACAAATCAGCAAGAAAAAAAATCAAATAATTCCATCAAAAATTGGGCAATGGACATGAACAGACATTTCTCAAAAGAAGATATACAAATGGCCAACAAGCATATGAAAAAATGCTCAATATCAGTGGGAAATGCAAATTAAAGCCATAATAAGATACCACTTTACTCCAGCAAGAATGGTCATAATTTAAAAGTCAAAAAAAAATAGATATTGGTGTGGATGTGATGAAAAGGAAACACTTTTAAACTGCTGGTGGGGATGCAAATTAGTACAACTTCTATGGAGAACAGTATGGAGATTCCTTAAAGAACTAAAAGTAGATCTACCTTTTGATCCAGCAATTCCACTACTGGTTATCTACCCAAAGGAATAGAAATCATTATATGAAAAAATCACATGCATGTTTATAGCAGCACGATTCACAATTGCAAACATATGGAACCAACCTAAGTGCTTATCGACCAATGAGTAGATAAAGAAAATGTGGTATATATACACAATGGAATACTACTACTAAAAAGTACTAATATTTTTTGCTCCATAAAAAGGAACAAAATAATATGTTTTACAGTAATTTGGATGGAGCTGGAGGTCATTATTATAAGTGAAGTAATTCAGGAAGTAATTCAGTAATTCAGGTGCTCACCTATAAGTGGGAGCTAAGCTATGAGGATGAAAAGACATACAAAATGATATAATGGACTTTGGGAACTCGGGAGGCAGAGATTGGGAGGAGGGTGAGGGAAAAAAGACTACGTATTGGGTACAGTGTACACTGCTTGAGTGATGGGTGCACTAAAATCTCAGAATTCACTGCTATAGAAGTCATTCATGTAACCATTTGTACCGTAAAAGCTATTGAAACACTTGTACCGTAAAAGCTATTGTTTTTTTTTTTTCCCTGAGACAGTGTCTTGCTCTGTCGCCCAGGCTGCAGTACAGTGGCACGATCTCGGCTCACTGCAAGCTCTGCCTCCCGGGTTCACGTCATTCTCCTGCCTCAGTCTCCCGAGTAGCTGGGACTACAGGCGCCCACCACCACGCCTGGCTATGTTTTGCATTTTTAGTAGAGATGAGGTTTCACCTTGTTAGCCAGGATGGTCGCGATCTCCTGACCTCGTGATCCGCCCGCCTCAGCCTCCCAAAGTGCTGGAATTACAGGCGTGAGCCTCCGTGCCTGGTCTGAAATTTTTTTTTAAATAAGAAAAATTTAAAATATAAAAATAAAAACAAAATACCAACCACCAATTCCAACAGCATATCAAAAGGATTATACGCCATGACAGAGTGGGATTTGTTTTAGGAATGCAAACTTGGTTGAATAAAAAAAATTGATGAATATAGTACATTGTATCAATAGGATAAAAGACAAACATCATGTATCAATCCACACAGAAAAAGCATTTAACAAAATCCAACACCCCTTTACGATAAAAATAATCAACAAACTAAGACTAGTAAAGAACTCAGTTTGATAAATAGACAAAAAACTCACAGCTAACATCATATTTAATGGTGAAAGGCTGGATGCTTTTCCCCCTAAGAACAGGAACAAAACAAGGATATCCACTCCTGCTCCTTCTATTCACCATTGTACTGAAGGTTCTAGCCAGGGCAATTAGGGAAGAAAATGCAATAAAAGACATCCAGATTGGAAAGGAATAAGTAAAACTGTCAATATTCTCACATTACATGGTCTTTTATATAGAAAATCCATTAAAAAAAAACTGTTAGAACTAATAAGTTCAGCAAAGTTGTAGGAATTTTAAAAATCAGGTGTACATCTATACACTTGCATTGAATAATCTGAAAATGAAATTTAAAAATGATCCTATTTGTAGGAACATCAAAAATAACAAGGTACTTAGGAATAAATTTAACAAAAAGGTACAAACCTTATACTTTTGAAAAATACAAAATGTTGTTGAAAGAAATTAAAGAAGTTCTAAATAAATACAAAGATACTCCATATTTGTGGATTGGAAGACTTAATGTTGTTAAGATGACATTACTTCCAAAATGTATCTATAGATTCAATGTAGTCCATATCAAAATCCCAGCTGGCCTCTTACCAGGAATCAATAAACTGATTATGAAATTCATATGAAAACAAGGGATCCAGAATAGGCAAAACAATCTTGAAAAAGGAGAAGAAAATTGAAGAACTCATACTTGCCAATTTCAAAACTTACTACAAAGCTACAGTAATCTAGACAGTGTGGTGCTGGCATAAGGATAGACATATCGATCAGTGAAATAGAATCAAGAATTCGGAAATACTCTCACCTTTATGATCAGCTAATTTTTGGCATGGATGCCAAAACAATTCAGTGGGGAAAGAATTTCAACAAATGGCGTTGGGACAACTGAATTGCCACAAACACAAAAAATTAAGTTGCCTCTCTACCTCACATTATATTTTTAAAAAATTACAAGTGGATGAAAGACCTAAAACTATAAAACTCTTTAGAAGAAAACATGGGGTTAATCTTTATGACCTTGGATTAGGCAATGGTTTCTTAGATATGATAATAAAAGCACAAGCAACAGCAATAAAAAATAGATAAGGCAGACTTCATCAAAATCGAAAATTTTAGTGCTTCAAAGGACACCATCAAGAAAGTGAAAGGCAATCTACAGAACAGGAGAAAATATCTGCAAATCATGTATCTGATAAAGGCCTAGTATCCAGAGTATATAAAGAACTCTTACAACTCAATAAAAAATAACCTGATTTAAAAATGAGTAAAGGATCTAAATAGACGTTTCCCCAAAGAAGACATGCAGAGGGCCAATAGACATGTGAAAAGATGCTCACCGTCATTAGCCATCAGGGAAATGTAAATTAAAACCATAGTGAAATATCATTTCACGCCTACTAGGATGGCTGAGATTAAAAAGACCAAAACAGGCAATAACAACAATTGGCAAGGATGTGGGGGAGAAAACGTGATGATGGGAATATAGAACAGTGCATCTGCTTTGGGAAACAGACTGGCAGCTCCTCAAAAGGTTAAGCACAGAGTTGTATGATCCAGCAATTTTACTCCAAGTTATGTACCTATCCAAGATAACTACGAATGTACAGACACAAGAACACTTGCATGTGAATGTTCATAGCAGTATTATTCATAATAGCCAAAGAAGGTGGAAACAACCCGAATACCCATCAACTGATGAATGGATGAATAACGTGATATAGCTGTACAAGGCTATTATTTTAGTCTTGCAAAGGAATGAAGTCTTGATACATGCTACGGCCTGGGTTAACCTTGAAAACAGCATGCTAAGTGAAAGAAGCCAGGCACAAAAGGCCATGTACTGTATAATCCTATTTATTTGAAATATTCAGAAGAAGTAAAAATCCACAGAGATGTAAAGTAGATTAATGATAGCTTAGGGTTAAAGTGAGGGTTGGAGAGGTGCAGGATGACAGCTAAAGGGTATGGGGTTTCATTTTCAGGCGATAAAAATGTTCTAAAACTGATTGTAGCAATGGCTGCCCAACTCTGTGAATATACTAAAAATCATTAAATTGTACACTTTATTATTTTATTTTTGATTTAATTTTAATTTTTGGGGGGAGAATCTTATTCTGTTGCCCAGGTTGGAGTACAGTGGGGTGATTATGGCTCACTGCAGCTTCAACCTCCTAGGCTCAAGCAATTCTTCCACCTCAGTCTCCCAAGTAGCTGGGACTACAGGCATGCGCCACCACACCAGGCTAGTGTTTTAAATGGTTTTGTTTTGTTTTGTTTTGTTTTGTTTTTGAGATGGAGTCTCACTCTGTTGCCCAGGCTGGAGTGCAGTGGCACTATCTTGGCTCACTGCAACCTCTGCCTCCAGGGTTCAAGCGATTCTCCTGCCTCACCCTCCTGAGTAGTTGGGACTACAGGCGCCCATCACCACGCCCAGCTAATTTTTGTATTTTTAGTAGAGATGGGATTTCACCATATTGGTCAGGCTGGTCTTGAACTCTTGACCTCAAGTGATCTGCCCACCTCCACCTCCCAAAGTGCTGGGATTACAGGCATAAGCCACTGTGCCTTGCCTAATATTTCAATTTTTTTGTAGAGATGGGGTCTCATTATGTTGCCCAGGTTTGTCTTGAACTCCTGGCCTCAAGCGATCCTCCTGCCTCAGCCTCCCAAATTGCTGGGATTACAGGCATGAGCCACTGTGCGCAGTTGAATTGTACACTGTAGATGGGTGAATTGTATGGTATGTGAATTATATCTCAATAAAACTGTAAGAAAAGAAACCCAGGGATGGAGCTCCAGTTGCATCCCCTGACCAATAAAGCTTATCAGCCTCCTCACACCCCGAAGGAGACCAAGCATGACTCATCACCTCCACCTCTCGCTTCCTCTTCCCTCCTCAGTGTGTTTCCCCTTGGCTTCCCCATCTCACACGTGACCACACTTATCCACAGAACAAAGGAATCCTGGCTGCTAACCTTAGGCTGGTGCTCAGCGTGGCTCCTCTGTCTTCTAGGGTGATGCTTCTGGCTAATTTTCAAGATCTCATTCACCCCAACAAGCATTTACTTAGAACCTATGTTCTGCAAAGCACTTGAAGAAAATAAGTACAGCCATTGCCCTCAAGTTGCTTTCAGCCTAATAGGAGAGATAAGATCTATCACTGAAGATTCAGTTGACATAAGAACAAACCCCAAATAGCAATAGCTTAAATGAGATAGAACTTACTTCACTTACACAAAATAGAAGCCTGGAAGTAGGTAGTCCTAGGCTGGTTCTGTATTTGCTTGGCATCACTGGGAATCCAGGCTCTTTATGTCTCTCTGGGTCGTCCTAGCACGTGATTTTCCTGGGCCAAGATGGCTGTTGAAGTGGGTTGAAAAATGAATGGGGGCTGGGCATGGTGACTCACACCTGTAATCCCAGCACTTTGGGAGGCCAAGGTGGGGGGATCACAAGGTCAGAAGTTTGAGACCAGCCTGGCCAACATGGCGAAACCCCACCTCTACTAAAACAAAAACAAAAACAAAAAAATTAACTGGAGGTGGTGGCGTGCACCTATAGTCCCATCTACTTGGGAGGCTGAGGCAGGAGAACTGCTTGAACCCGGGAGGCAGAGGCTGCAGTGAGCCGAGGTCATGCCACTGCACACCAGCCTGAGTGACAGAGTGAGAGACTCCGTCTCAAAAAAAAAAAAAAAGAAGAAGAAGAAGAATGAATGGAAACTGAGGCAGAGGGAGCAAAGCAATGACACAGTAGTTGCATGTGCACATGCGTCAGGAGAGGAATTTTAAAAGATGGAAGATAGTAGAGGCAAGTGAAATATCTTTTTTTTTTTTTTTTTTTTTGACAGGGTTTCACTCTATCGCCCAGGCTGGAGTGCAGTGGCGCGATCTCAGCTCACTGAAACCTCTGCCTCCCGGGTTCAAGCGATTCTCCTGCTTCAGCCTCCCAGGTAATTGGGATTACAAGTGCGCTTTACCACGCCCGGCTCATTTTATTTCTATTTTTTATTTTTTTGTATTTTTTAGTAGAGACAAGGTTTCACCATGTTGGCCAAGCTGGTCTGAACTCCTGAGCTGAAGTGATCCACCGCCTCGGCCTCCCAAAGTGCTGGGATTACGGGCATGACCCACCGCACCCAGCCGAAACATCTAATTCAGAGACACAGACTGGTGATGGCAGAGGAGGGAGAATGTCTTAGGAGTCCAATCAGTTCTTAAGGAGGTGAGAGGAAACAGCGTCTACTGCACTTGTGGAGCAAATGGCCTTGGAGAGGAGCAGGGACACGCTTCCACTTGTCACAAGGAGGAGAACATGGCACCGATGGAGAGGTGGGAAGGAAAGGGCATTCTGGAGAGGGACAGGTTCTGTTTTTTAATTAAAGGTGGCCTTCCTGCCTTCCGGCCTTCCTTCCTGCCTTCCTGCCTGCCTGTCTTCCTGCCTGTCTGCCTTCCTGTCTTCCCCTCTCTAACTCTTTCCTTCAACAAGCATTTATTAAGCACCTACTGCATGCCACGGCACTGCTCTAGACACTGAGACTATAGCAGCAAATAAACAGACAAAATCTCCTATCTTCCTGGAGCACACATTCTATTGGGTGGAGAGTGTCAACTAATACAATGAATAAGTCAGTTTTATCGACGTTAGAAGGTGGCCAACGCTCCAGAGAAAAATAAAGCAAGCAAGAAGGTAGGGCATTTTGGTGGGAAGAAGAGAACAAGAGAAGGATTATGGACGAAAAGCGGTGGGGTGGCCGGATTGGAGCTGTCCTCACACTCAGAACACTGGCGCAGTGGGGAATGAGAGCCAGAGGGCCAGAGGGAAGGGTGACGGTGTCCAAGTGTGGGATCCTGAAATCAGGATATTGGGGGTGGGACAAGGTCTAGAGTGTGCTATGCAAATGGGTGGACAGAGTTGGAGTGGAGCAGAAGGTCTTTGGAGGTGAGGAGGTCAAATGACTGAGAAGCCAGAGTATTGAAGTTCACACATGTGGATGGTGAGGTCACAAGAATGTTGACAGGGTGTGGGGCTGGAGTGGAGACAGTGCCTGGAGCTAAAGTCCACCATGAACAAGGAGGTTGGGCAGGAGGCAGATGGATGCACTGAGGAGAAATACAGAGTGGTTTAGCCAGTTAGCGTGCACTTCAAAGGAACTAGGGTTTTTTTTTTTTTTTTGAGACAGAGTCCTGCTCTGTCACCCAGGCTGCCTGGCGAGCAGTGGCGTGATCTCGGCTCACTGAAACCTCCGCCTCCCAGGTTCAAGCTAAGATTACAGGTGTGCGCCATCCTGCCCGGCTAATTTTTGTATTTTCAGTAGAGATGGGGGTTTCACCGTTTTGGCCCGGCCAGTCTCGAACTCCTGACCTTAGGTGATCCACCCGCCTCCACCTCCCAAAGTGTTGGGATTACAGGTGTGAGCCACTGCGCCAGGCCAGAACTAGGGTTTTCGAAGAAGGAAGGAAGAGAAAGGACTTGGAAAGAGTAGTAGGGAGTAAGAAAAACACCTGCCCCTCTTACCTCCTGGCTCTGAGGATCCTGGAATAGGAGAGAAACAATAGCTTCCTCTGAGCCAGAAGGAAGTATCTCAGGGACTCGCTTGGTTTCCATTAGGGCCAGGAAGTAGGGGGAAATTTCCAGAAGAGGTTGAGAGTAGGGTAGAGTGGAAGTTCCAGAGAGCCCAGCGGGAGGGCTTGGGAAGATGAGAAGAGGGCTTCGGCAGCCTGGAATGAGTGTCTGGTAATGGTGGATCAGTGGCTTCTTTCAGTGAACAAGGATGCAGGCCTAATGGGGTTGTTTCTGTGTTTTTTTTTTTTTTTTTTTCTTTTCTTTTCTTTTTTTTTTTTTGAGACAGAGTCTTGCTGTGTTTCCCAGGCTATAGTGCAGTGACGTGATCTTGGCTCACTGCAACCTCTGCCTCCAGGGTTCAAGTGATTCTCCTGCCTCAGCCTCCTGAGTAGCTGAGATTACATGTGTGTGCCACCACGACCGGCTAATTTTTTTTTTTTTTTTTTTTGGATTTTTGTAGAGATGGGGTTTACACCATATTGGTCAGGCTGGTCTCGAACTCCTGACCTCGTGATCTGCCCACCTTGGCCTCCCAAAGTGCTAGGATTACAGGCGTGAGCCACTGCGCCCAGCCCAGTGGTCTCATAAGAGAAGAAAAAATGGTCCAGACGGTGCTGCCCAAGATTTGTTTTGCCTTTTTTCCAAAACATTTTATTATGAAAAATTTCAAACAGACAGAAAACTGGAAAGAATTATATAGTGGGCGGTCGGGCGCGGTGGCTCATGCCTGTAATCCCAGCACTTTGGGAGGCTGAGGTGGGCGGATCACCTGAGGTCGGGAGTTTGAGACCAGCCTGACCAGTATGGAGAAACCCCGTCTCTACTAAAAATACAAAATTAGCCGTGTGTGGTGGCACATGCCTGTAATCCCAGCTACTAGAGAGGCTAAGGCAGGAGATTTGCTTGAACCCGGGAGGCAGAGGTTGCGGTGAGCCGGGATCACACCATTGCACTCCAGCCTGGGCAACAAGAGCCAAACTCCATTTCAAAAAAAAAAAAAGAAATTTACAGTGGGCATTTGTATACCTACCACATAGATTCTACAATTAACGTTTACTCTATTTGCTTAATCACATACCTGTACATCTCTCCATCTATCCATCCATCCATCCATCCATCCATCCATCCATCCATCCGTCCATCATTCCATCCATCCATCCATCTAGCCGCCCATCCACCCATCCTTCCGTCTTTTTATTTATTTTTTGAATCATTTCAAAGAAAGTTGCAGACATCAGTATATTTTACCCCTAAACACTTCAGGATGCACATAATTAACTAGAGTTCAATATTTGTTTGCCTTTTTAAGGTAAAATTTACATACAGGAAATGCACAGATCTTAAATATGAGTGAGTTTAAGGTGAGTTTTGACAGATGCCTGTACCTGTATCACTCAAACCCCTATCAAGATATCAACAGCAGAAATTACAGACATGAGCCACCCAAGGTGGGTGGATCACCTGAGGTCGGAAGATCGAGACCAGCCTGACCAACATGGAGAAACTCCTTCTCTACTGAAAATACAAAATTAGCCAGGTGTGGTGGCACATGCCTGTAATCCCAGCTACTCAGGAGGCTGAAGCAGAAGAATTACTTGAACCCGGGAGGTGGAGGTTGCAGTGAGCTGAGATCACACCATTGCACTCCAGCCTGGGCAACAAGAATGAAACTCTGTCTCAAAAAAAAAAAAAAAAAAAAAAAAAAAAACATATCAAGAGCATTATCATCACCTGAGGAAGTCTCCTCATGCAACTTCTCAGTCATTCTGATTTTTGTCACCATAGATTAGTTTTCGCCTATTTTAGAACTTACAATATGAGTCCCAGTTGTAAGTAGTCTTTTGGATCTAACTAGTTTCACTTACTATAGTGGGAGATTTATCCATGTTGTTGCACATATTGGTGGTTAATATCCTTTGTTGCTCAGTGATATTGTATTATGCGATTATAACAGAAGAATTATTTGTTCGTCTGTTGATAGTCATTGGAGCTGTTTCTAGTTTTTAGCAATTATGAATAAAGCGGCTGTGAAAATTATTTTATGAGTCTTTCTGTGACATATGCTTTCAGTTCTCTTAGGTAAATACCTAGACATGAAATTGCTGGGTCGTAGACAGGTTTCATTTTATAAGAAACTACCAGCTCTTTACCCCAGGTGGTTGTATCATTTTACATTCTTACTAATAATGTATGAGAGTTCCAATTGTTCCACATCCTTGCCAACATTTGATGTTGTCAGTCTTTAATTTTAGCTTTCCTAGTGGGTGTATGTCGGTGTCTCATTATGGTTTTATTTTATATTTTCCTGATGACTAATGATGTTGAGCACTTTTTTATGTGTTTCTTGGCCATCTGTGTGTCTTCTTTTGTGAAGTGTCTATTCAAGTATTTTGTATATTTTAAAAATTGAGGTATTTATCTTTTTATTATTGAGTTGTAGGTATCCTTTATATAGTCTGCATATAAATCCATTGTCAGATATGTTTTGCAAGTATTTTCTCCCTGCGTGAGGCTTGCATATAATTTTGTTAATAGTGTCTTTTGAAGAGCAGAAATTTTTAATTTCGATGAAGTCTAATTTATCAATCTTAAAAATATATATATTGCTTTCTGTGATCTATTTTAAGATGTCTTACCTATTCTCAAGTCCCAAAATATTCTCCTGTTTGCTTCTAGAAATTTTTTTTTTTTTTTTTTTTTTTTGAGACGGAGTCTTGCTCTGCCACCCAGGCTGGAGTGCAGTGGCCGGATCTCAGCTCACTGCAAGCTCTGCCTCCCGGGTTCACGCCATTCTCCTGTCTCAGCCTCCCGAGTAGCTGGGACTACAGGCGCCCGCCTCATCACCCGGCTAGTTTTTTGTATTTTTTAGTAGAGACGGGGTTTCACCGTATTAGCCAGGATGGTCTCGATCTCCTGACCTCATGATCCGCCCGTCTCGGCCTCCCAAAGTGCTGGGATTACAGGCTTGAGCCACCGCGCCCGGCCTGCTTCTAGAAATTTTAACTTAAAAAATAATTTTAGCTTTTGATTGATTTCTATGACCTATTTAAAATCAATTTTTATGAATAGCGTGAGGGAGG
Organism: Rhinopithecus roxellana; assembly: GCF_007565055.1. Classification (NCBI taxonomy): domain Eukaryota; kingdom Metazoa; phylum Chordata; class Mammalia; order Primates; family Cercopithecidae; genus Rhinopithecus; species Rhinopithecus roxellana. The sequence goes on from NC_044567.1 coordinate 73,337,136, forward strand.
AGGGGTTGAAATTTATTTTTTTCCAGGCTGGGCACAGTGGCTCACATCTGTAATCCCAGCACTTTGGGAGGCCACAGCAGGTGGATTGCTTGATCCCAGGAGTTCAAGACAAGTCTGAGCAACATGGCAAAACCCTGTCTCTTCAGAAAATACAACAATTAGCCAGGTGTGCTGGTGAGCACCTGCGGTCCCATCTACTCAAAAGGCTTAGGTGGGAGAATTGCTTGAGTCTGGGAGGTAGAGGCTGCAGTGAGCTGAGATCACACCACTGTACTCCAGCCTGTGTGACAAAGTGAAACCCTGTCTCAAAAAAAAGTTTATTTTTTTCATATGGATATTCAATTGTTCTGGCACCATTTGTGAAATAGACTTTATATTGGACTGCTTTGATGACTTTATACAATAATCAAATGACTGTTTAATTGTGGGTCTGTTTCTGAGGTCTTCATTCCATTTATCTATTTGTTTAACTGTATGTTACTGCCACAATGTTCTGATTACTATAGCTTTATAATTAATAAGTCATGAAGGCTGGGCACAGTGACTCACACCTGTAATCCTATTGTTTTGGGAGACTGAGATGGGAGGATGGCTTGAGGCTAGGAGTTCAAGACCAGCCTATGCAACATAGGAAGTTCCCATCTCTACAAAAAATGTTAACAGTTGGCTAGGTGTGGTGTGAGCTTGTAATCCTAGCTACTCAGGAGGCTGGGGCAGGAGGACTGCTTGAGTCTGGGAGATCCAGGCTGCCGTGAGCTGTCGTTGCACCACTGCACTCCTGTTTGGGTGACAGAGCAAGACCCTATCTCAAAAAAAAAAAAAAAGTCATAAATGTCATGAAGTCAGACAGGATAAATCCTCTAATTTTGTTCATTTTCAAGGCGGTTTGGATATTCTAGGTTTTTTGCATTTCCATAAAAATTTTATAATCAACACGTTCAATTTTGACAAGAGTCTTCTAGGATTATGACTGAAATTGAGTTGAATCTAGAGATCATTTTGGAAAGAAATGTCAGCCCAGCAATATTGAGTCTTCCAATCCATGAACATTTATTTAGGTCTTGAATTTCTCTCAATAATATTTTGTAATCTTCTATGTAGAGGTCTTACATACCTTTTGTAAAATTTATTGCTAAGTATTTCATGGTTTTAAAAAGAGCTATTAAAGATGGAATTTTAAAAACATGATTTTTTAGACAGTCTTACTGTTGCCCAGGTGGAGTGCAGTGGTGCGATCACTCACTGCAGCCAAAACCTCTCAGGCTCAAGCAATCCTCCTGCCTTAGCTTCCCGAGTAGCTGGGACTACAGTTGTGCACCACCACGCTCTGTTAATTTTTAAATTTTTTGTAGAGATGAGGTCTCGTTATGTTGCCTAGGCTGGTCTCAAACGCCTGGGTTCAAGTGATCCTCCTGCTTCCACCTCCCAAAGTGCTGGGATTATAGGCATGAGCCACTGTGCCCAGCAGGAATATATATATATATATATATTTATTTATTTATTGAGATGGAGTTTTGCTTTTGTTGCCCAGGTTGGAGTGCAGTGGCATGATCTCGGCTCACTGCAACCTCCGCCTCCCAGGTTCAAGTGATTCTCCTGCCTCAGCCTCCCGAGTAGCTAGAATTACAGGTGCCCGCCAGCACACCCAGCTAATTTTTTATATTTTTAGTAGAGATGGGGTTTCGCCATGTTGGGCAAGTTGGACCTCAGGTGATCCACCTGCCTCCACCTTCCAAAGTGCTGGGATTACAGGCATGAGCCACCGTGCCCGGACAGGAAACTTAAAATTTCATTTTCTATTGACAGCAGCAGAGGTGAGCGCCAGAAAAGACAGTCCATCAGGATATCCTAGGTGTGTGGGGAAGTGGGGTGGAGGAGCACCACTTATTTGCAGATGGCTGTGCAAGACCCGGGAGTGTGGAAAAGAAAGGTGGCCATGTGATGGGGGAAAGTCGGATGCATAACACTTTTGAGAAGACTCTTCCTCTCTCTGCCCTGTTCCTAAGAAGGAATGTTGTTCTTCCTCAACACTCTCCTGGGAGGTGAAGGCAGGACAATGCCAAGGGGCCTTGGGAAGGTGTTCCTGTTCCGCCAAGCCTTCTGAGCTGCATCATTCAGCGCCCCCTCTGTGGGGGCTGTTGCCACCATGGCCTGAGATGAGCATGGTCCTCTGGGGACAGATGAGCTGGCCTCAGTGGTACAGGTGATACACTCTCCCCTCTCCAGGAGAAGCCACAATGGCCCCTAATCCTTACTTAGCTGGCTCAGCCTGCAGGGAGGAGATGGGGGCTGAAACACCTGGACCTTCCTCTACTCAAAATATCATAGCCAGGACAGGTGCAGTAGCTCATGCCTATAATCCCAGCACTTTGGGAGGCCGAGGTGGGTGGATCACTTGAGGTCAGGAGTTCGAGACCAACCTGGCCAACATGGAGAAACCCTGTCCTCTACTAAAAATACAAAAATTAGCTGGGTGTGATGGCACCCGTCTGTAATCCCAGCTACTTGGGAGGCTGAGGCAGGAGAATCGCTTGAACTGGGGAGGTGGATGTTGCAGCGAGTGGAGATTGCGCCACTGGACTCCGGCCTGGCCAACAGTGCGAGGCTCTATCTCAAAAAAAAAAAAAAAAAAAAAATTCACATCCAAGCCCCTGGCCTGGCTTTCCTTTTTGCTCCCTTCCATTGACTGCCTCCCTTCGTGGTCTCTCCAGCCCGTTTTCCCATGTTGCCCCACCCAGTTATGGAGTCAGCTGGCCACATCTCTCAAAGGCGCCAAACTTCCAACTCATGCTCTGAGGAAGGATTCTTAAGAAATAGAAAACTGGACAATCCAAAACTCCACCCATACTGGGTCCTGTCCCTGTCTTGTTGGGAAGAATGTGGGTGGAGAAGGAAGGAAGAGAGCAAGAGAGCTTCCCCCTTGTGAAGCAAGAGGACCACTGGAGGAGGAGCAGTTGCAGTGCCAAAGGGGACTTTCATCCCTGCGTACCCCTCACAGTGCCCCAGAAGCCCCTTCAAAGAAAGATGTACTCTCCATACTTCAAGACAATGCTAGTTACTACAACAGGTGAACCCCCAAATATATTTTGTTTATTTCTCACTCATTTACCAGTTCGTTGCAGGTATTCTTGGTTGCAGGTAACCTTCCCCCATGCAGTGATTTAGAGACCAGGTTTTTTCCCTTTTGAGGCTCTACCACCCCCTGGTCTATGATCTTCTACACTCATTTAATAGGAGGGGAAAGAGACCCCATGAAAGGCATAACCACGGCTCAAAAGCCTTGGCCTGGAAGTGACACACGTTACTTCTGCTCCCATTCCATTGGCAAGAATGTGTCATGGGGCCAAGGGGTCCTGGGAAACGTGGTCCCTGGCTCGGCAACTGCCTCCCAGTGACAATAACACTGTCATGTTGCTGTCCCTGCCACTGAGTTCTGTTGAGTTTTCACCAGTCAGGTGGCCTTGCTTTTAAACTGTGCAGAGCTCTCTGGGTGTGAGGAGTTATCTCCCACTCCATCACCAGCATGGTTTCTTACTGTCTCCTCCATTGCTGAGGTTGAACAGGCTCTTCTCCAGCCCTACCCTCCTCCCTCAGCCACCTGGGGTCCCCTCCTAGTCGTTTGCCTAAACCTGACCTCCTCCAAGACACTATTCAAGGATCTCAGCATCTTCCATTCTTTGGGCACCCATATACATAAGTAGGAGCACTGTTTGGGGAACATATGTGCCCCTCTCTCATCTGCTTGCTAATGTTTGGTATTCTTCAACAGAGCACCAAGATCTTCTCCCCACGACCAACACCAAGACTTCAGATTCGTGTCCCCAACACCAAGACTTCAGATGTGTATCCCCAACACCAAGACTTCAGATGCGTGTCCCCAACACCAAGACTTCAGATGCGTGTCCCCAACACCAAGACTTCAGATACCTGCACCCTGGGGGAGGGGGCAGATCTGACACACAGGGGAGTGGATGACTGGGAGGTCTTTATAAGTCCTTGCAGAGGGGAGGGAAGGAGAGCAAGGGGACCCTGGGCAGGGGCAGACAAGGGAGCCAGCTGTTGAAAAGGAGGCTTTGGCTATATTTTTCAATCAGCTCTATTTTTCAGTCATATGTTGAGCATCTTCAGCTTTTTCTAAACAGACTAATCAAATAGTGTCCACTTATTAAATGCTGATATGGTTTGGCTGTGTCCCCAACCAAATCTCATTTTGAATTGTAGTTTCCATAATTCCCACGTGTTTCGGGAGTGACTTCGGGGGAGATCATTGAATCATGGGGGCTGTTTCTCCCATACTGTACGTCTCACGAGATCTGACGGTTGTAGAAGGGAAACCCCTTTCACTCGCTTCTCTCATTCTCTTTTTGCCTGCCACCATGTAAGACATGCCTCTCGCCTCTGTCATGATTGTGAAGCCTCCCCAGCCACGTAGAATTGTGAGTCCATTAAACCTCTTTTTCTTTATAAATTACCCAGTCTTGGATATGTCTTTATTAGCAGCGTGAAAACAGACTAATACAAATGCCAACCTTGTGCTGAGCACTACTAGCTCTTTTTATAAGCATGGCCTGATTTATCTTCCCAACAACCTAGTGAGGTAGAAACTCTTATTTTATCCCCAAGTGGCACAGGAGAAAAGCAAGAGTTGGAGAAATTTAGTAATTTTCCCAAGGTCACATAGCTTCTAGTCACTCTAGAAGAGCTTGGGTTTGAACCTAGGTATCCAACCTCAAAGTCTGCCAGTCCTCTGTGCCTCTGTCTCCTCTTCCCCTGGGATACCCAGCATGGCAGAGGCACTCAATGCTCATTGACTACCCATGTCCTCTTCCACACTTTAGCCTTCCATGCAGTCAGGGTAGGGTCATGAGACAAACTCTGACCAACAGGCTGTGAATGGAAGTGACAGGTGTCATTTCTGAACTGAAACACTGAAGTGCTGGTGTCCAACTCTCCTGTTCTCTCTTGGCCTTTAGTGGCAACCACAGAGGCCATGGTTTGAAATGGTAGAACCACTAGAAGGAAGTAGCCTGTACAAGGAACAGCTAACCTGGACAGTTACCCAACCTGCAGCAGTTTTGTGTGAACAAGAAAAATATACCTTTGTTGTGTCAAGAAGCTGCTAAGATTCGGAGGTAAATGTTTACCTCAGCACACTATAGCCTCTCCTGACCAATACACCAGAACAGGACACCAGATAGAGTAGGGTTCCACCCAGTTGGTTACTGACAGGGTGGTGCTTGCAGACATTTTGTTTTATATACTTTACAGTGCTCCAGAGTAAGGATGGAACTGAAGGACTTTCTAAAACACAAGTTCCCAGCCGGGCGCGGTGGCTCACACCTGTAATCCCAGCACTTTGGGAGGCCAAGGTGGGCAGATCACTTGAGGTCAGGAGTTTGAGACCAGCCTGGCCAATATGGTGAAACCCCATCTCTACTAAAAATACAAAAATTAGCTGGGCGTGGTGGCGGGTGTCTATAATCCCAGCTCCTCAGGAAGCTGAGGCAGGAGAATCACTTGAACCTGGGAGGCGGAGGTTTCAGTGAGCTGAGACTGCACCACTGCATTCCAGCCTGGGCGACAAAGTGAGACTCAGTCCAGTCGCAAAACAAAACAAAACACCAAAACACAACAACAAAAACACCACAAGCTCCCAGAGGCAGGTGGGAGAACACCGAGGGTCTTCATCAGCCCCCTGGGGAGCAGGAGCCCCTGGCCCGGCCTCCCATCCCAGCTTCCCCTCTGTCCTGCATCAAACTTCTCCCTGTTGCTGGTTTCTAGAGCTGTTCCCCTCTGGCACAGCTCCTCTGTCTCCACCCCCAGCAGCCAGCTTCCAGAAGCTAAAGCGCAGACACCACTGGCCCCTCCCCAGATGCCGCCAAGTCCTGGAAGTCTCCCCATGCCTCACATTGTCTTTACTTCACATTGTCTTTCAGATGAGTCCCTGGGGATGTGGAGCTCTTGCGATTCTGCCATCTGATCCTGCAATCCAGGAAATCACCACTTTCTGGCCTCTGAGAACTGGAGAGCCAGTGTGGCAGGCAGGAAGCTCCAGTCTGGGCTGTCCACTGCCAGGTCAGGTCTGGGGAGAAGGTGGAGAGTCCCAGGCCCGGGATGGGCTCCTGGCTGGGGTGGGGAGGGCCAGGACAGCCAGCGTGTTCACTCCTCCCACAGATGGTTCTGCAAACCCTTGCGAAGCCTCTCTGTGCGCCTGGCCCTGTGCTTGGTGCTATGGGAGCACAAAGGCAAGAGATGGTGGCACCTGACTTCCAGTAGCCTCCATCCTGCAGGCCCAAGTAGGATATTAGCTGCAGAGACACAGAGCAAAGGAACAAATATCAGTCAGGGATTTTTCACTTGCAAGTGATGTGAACCCAGGGCCAGAGTAAGATCTATAGAGAGGCCGGGCTCAGTGGCTCACATCTGTGGTCCCAGCACTTTGAAAGGCCAAGGTGGGCGGATCACTTGAGGTCAGGAGTTTGAGATCAGCCAGGCCAACATGGCGAAACCCTGTCTCTATTAAAAATACAAAAATTAGCTGGGCATGGTGGCATGCCCCTGTAATCCCAGCTACCCAGGAGGCTGAGGCAGGAGAATCGCTTGAACCTGGGAGGCGGAGGTTGCAGTGAGATTATACCACTGTACTCCAGCCTGGGCGATAGAGGGTGACTGTGTCTCAAAACAACAACAACAACAAAACAAAAAAGAAAGGAAAGAAAGAAGAAAGAAGAAAGAAAGAAAGAAAGAAAAAGAAAGAAAGGAGGGAGGGAGGGAGAGAAGGAAGGAAGGAAGGAAGGAAGGAAGGAGGAAGAAAAGAAAGAAAGGAAGGAAGGAAGGAAGGAAGGAAGGTAGGAAGGAAGGAAAGAAAGAAACAGAAAAAAAGCCCTGATATAGTTCTGGCTCTGACTGGGTCACAGCCCCAAACCTGAACCGATCCCATAGCAAGCACAGGGTTCGGGAGTGGAGGGGGTGGGAGAAAAGATGGGCTACTCTGACTTCGAGGCCTGGGCCGCATGCGCCTGTCTGGATCCTGGGGGTAGAATCAGCTTCTTCTGGACCACATATCTGAAGGTTGGGGGACAGATATTTCTCATGGAATATTGGGGTGTTTTGATCAGAAGGAGAAAGGATGCTGGGTAGGGTCACATCCAAGGCCTGCTGCTGGTGGGAGAATGGAGTATGCCCTCAGAGAAGTATGAACCAAGGGCTGTGGGAATTCAGAAGAGGGAGATGTCATGCCCAGCTGAGGGGGTCAAGGAAGGCTTCATGGAGGAGGAGGCATCTGGGTCTTGAAGAATGACCAGAATTTGAGCACTGGATCTCGTAGGATGGGAGGAAAGGGCATTGTGGGCTCAGGGAATGACGTGAGCAGAAACCTGGAGGTAAGCCCAGAGAGAAGCAGAGGCTGAAGCCGGATGAAGGAAAGGCCTCGAATGCCATACTAAGGGGCATGGATTGAATTTGGGGAGCCAAGGATGGGATCATCAGATCTGAGCTCCTGGAAGCGCATACTACCCACTCAGGGGCCCGGCTCCCCACCCCACCTCTGGCCTGCTCTGGGTGCTCACAGATCACTTTTTCTTTCATTCAGCTTAGACAGATCTGGAGTTCTCCAATAGAAACGCTTACTCAGAAATGGAGAAAAAGTGAAAACAGAAAGTGTGATTACAGACCTTAGCTTTCTCCTGCCAAAGTAGAGAAGCTTGGGTACCTGTGACAGCCCCTCTCTTCTCTGGGCTTAACCTGCCCTCTCCTCTCTGCCTGCTGAGCCCCAGGATAGGTGGGGGCTGTGCTGGGGGTAGATAGCGTGCTCTCCCTGTGGGACCCTCAGGCTCTCCAGGGTCCATTCCCGCCCTGCCCTGAATAGTACTTGCTCTGTAGCTGCCCTGGCTCAGGGCAACAGGGGCACCTCCAATTCTCACCCCCTAAATTCTTCCCCTGACCCTGGAGCCACACTGCTCTTACTATGTCACCAGGAGGTTTTTCCAAGATGTCTGCCAAGAATCCAATGAAAATCAGCTGCAGGTTGAGTCTGCGCTAGTTCTCAGCCCCTGAAGGGTGAGTAGGGCCATGTTCCAGTCAAAGGTGTGGACTTTGGATTCCACCTCTGTCGCTAAGATGGGATAGAGATGTCACGTAGCCTCCCCGAGCCTCGGTTTTCTCTTCTGCAATAGAGAACTAATGAGCTCCAGCTCACAGGATTTGTTGGAGGATTAAACAGCATCCCGGATGTCACTTACAGGCATGGGACATGTCTGCAATAAGCGGTGACAATGATGATGATGAAGAAGAAGATAATGGAGATGAAGGAACCACCAGGAGGGGAGACATGGACCAGCAGGGTCTTTTCCTTTGGATTGCTCTGAGCTGACACCAGGTGTGTGTGAGTCCACATTGACAGGCTGGACAGACGGATGGGCAGGGGGTCAGGACACAGCACAGGGCTGAGGGCAGCACATCCCGAACCACACTCCTAGGCTCTGAGCTCGCCTCACGCTGCTGGACTCAAGAGAACCTCAACATGAACATTCATCATGTCCTCTAGCCTGGAGCTTCCCAAATTAAGGAAGGGGTGGCCTCTGGGTCATTCCAGAATGCCCTGGGATTCAGACTGTGCCAATGTTACTCTGGGTGGACTCCCTCAGCCTCAGCTTCCCCCATCAGTTAGGGGATCCCAATCAGGCTTTTTGGAGGTCAGAAACTGCCAGAAGAGAGGGCTTTTAACAAGGTTTCTACAAACCTTGAGTTTGCTAAAAAGGGCCTGATGGACAGGGTGGGGCAGGCGGGGAAAGGTGGGAGGAGGTGGAAGGCTCAGCTCAGGGGTCACCAGGCTTTAATGATCCTCTCTCAGCAAACTAACTTGAGGATGCATTCCAATTGTATTTACTTATTTATGTCAGGAACATAAACTATTACATTAATATATTATGCGCATTATAAAAATATGTATAAAATGAAAAATCTAAGAGATATCAATAGGAAACAAGTTAAACAAATGACATCCCATCCATACAATCAACTATGACTGACCCATTTTTTAAAATGATGTCTTATAACTCGATAATAAGAAGACAAACAACTAAATGTAAAGATGGACAAAACAGGCCAGGTGTCGTGGCTCATGTCCGTAATCCCAGCACTTTGGGAGGCCAAGACAAGTGGATTGCTTGAGGCCAGGAGTTCGAGACCAGTCTGGGCAACATGGTGAAACCCCGTCTCTACTAAAATTACAAAATCTAGCTGGGCGTGGTGGCAGGTGCCTGTAATCCCAGCTACTTGGGAGGTTGATGCAGGAGAATCGCTTAAACCCAGGTGGCAGAGGTTGCAGTGAGTCAAGATTGTGCCACTACCCTCTAGCCTGAGCAACAGAGCAAGACTTCCCCACCCCCAACTCCCGCTGCAAAAAAAAAAGACAAAAGACTTTAATTGACATTTTTTTCAAAGAAAATATATGGGCTGGCATGGCTCAATATACTGTGGCACACGCCTGTAATCCCAGCACTTCAGGAGCCGAGGTGGGAGGATCTCCTGAGGCCAGAAGTTTGAGGCCAGCCTGGTCAACATAGCAAAAACCCCATCTCTACCAAAAAAAAAAAAAAAAAAAAAAAAAAATTAGCTGACATAGTGGTGTGTATCTACAGTCCCAGCTACTCAGGAGGCTGAGGCAGGAGGATCTCTCGGGCTCAAGGAGCTCAAGGCTGCAGTGAGCTATGATCATGCCACTGCACTCCAGCCTGGGTGACAGAGGAAAACCGTGTCTCTCTCCTAATAATAATAATAAGAAGAAGAATGGTTAATAAGCACACAAAAATGTTCAATTTAATTTGTTATTAGAAAAATTCAAATTAAAACCACAATGAGATACCATTTCAGACCCACCAGAATGGCTATAATCAAAAAGACAGATAATAATAACAAGTGTGGTGGAGAATGTGGAGAAAGTGGAAGCCTCATCGATTGCTGATGGGAATGTAACATGATGCAGCCACTTTGGAAACAGCTTGGCAGTTTCTTAAAAAGTTAAATAAAAACCACCCAAGAGAAGTAAAGACATGCGGCCACACAAACACTTGTACGTGAATGTTCATAGCAACATTGTGCATTTTAAAAACCCTGTAAACATCCAAATGTGCAAAGGCTGGTCACTGGATAAACAAAATGTGAAATATCCATTCAGTGTAATGCTACTTAGCAATAAAAAGGAACAAACTGGCTGGGTGCGGTGGCTCACATTCGTAATCTCAGCACTTTGAGAGGTCGAGGCAGGTGGATCACCTGAGGCCAGGAGTTTGAGACCAGACTGGCCAACATGGTGAAGCACTATCTCTACTAAAAATACAAAAATTAGCCAGGAGTAGTGGTGCATGCCTGTTGTCCCAACTACTCGGGAGACTGAGGCACGAGAATTGATTGAACCTGGGAGGCAGAGGTTGCAGTGAGCCGAGATCGCACCACTGCACTCCAGCCTTGGTGACAGAGTGAGACTCGGTATCAAAAAAAAAAAAAAAAAAAAAGGAACAAACTTCTTCAACGAGCTACGACATAGATGAACTTCAAAAATATTATGCTCAGTGAAAGAAGCTAGACACAGAAGATCACATATTGTATGCTTCCATTTATACGAAATTTCCAGAAAAAACCCTGTAGAGAAAGCAAATCCATCATTGCTGGAGCTGGGATGGGTGTGAGGATTCACTGCAGATGGATCCAATAGGCCTTTGGGGGATGATGGCAATGTTATAACACTGGCTTCTGGTGATAGTTGCCAACTCTATACATTAAAAAAAAACTGTTGAACAGTACATTTACAATGGATGTGTTTTATGTAAATTATATCATATCTCAATGAAGTTGTTTAAAAGAAAACAAAGTGAGGAAGCTTGTTAGGTACTGGTTTAGAAAGGTCTCCAAGTTTTTTTTGTTTTTTTTTTGTTTTTTTTTTTTTGAGATGGAGTCTTGCTCTGTCACCCAGGCTGGAGTGCAGTGGCGCGAACTCTGCTTACTGCAACCTCTCTCTGCCTCCCAGGTTCAAGTGATTATCCTACCTTAGCCTCCCCAGTAGCTGGGATTACAGGCATCTGCCACCACGCCCAGCTAACTTTTGTATTTTTAGTAGAGACGGGGTTTCAACATGTTTGTCAGGCTGGTCTCAAACTCCTGATCTCAGGTGATCCACCCGTCTCGGCTTCCCAAAGTGTTAGCATTACAGGTGGGAGCCACCATGCCTGGCCTCCAAGGTGTATTTTTTAAATGGAAAAACAAAGCGCAGAATATGCTACCATTGTGGGTTTTTTTTTGTTTTTGTTTTTGTTTTTTATTTGTGTGTGTGATGGAGTTTTGCTCTTCCGCCCAGGCTGGAGTGAAGTGAGATAATCTCGGCTCACTGCAACCTCCGCCTCCCAGTTCAAGCAATTCTCCTGCCTCAGCCTCCCGAGTAGCTGGGATTATCAGTGCCTGCCACCATGCCCAGTTAATTTTTGTTTTTGTTTTTTTTTGAGACAGAGTTTCATCTGTTGCCCAGGCTGGAGTGCAGTGGTGCGATCTCAGCTCATTGCAAGCTCTGCCTCCCGGGTTCATGCCATTCTCCTGCCTCAGCCTCCTGAATAGCTGGGACTACAGGTGCCCGCCACCACACCTGACTAATTTTTTGTATTTTTTAGTAGATACAGGGTTTCACCATGTTTGCCAGGCTGGTCTCGAACTCCTGACCTCAAGTGATCCGCCCGCCTCAGCCTCCCAAAGTACTGGGATTACACGTGTGAGCCACCGTGCCCAGCCCCATAGTGTTTTTAAAAGAGGAACAGGTGTGTATATATATACTTTTATGCAGATTTACATTTATATGTTTATACTTACACATGCCTATATGGATTTGCACAGATGCTCTGGAAGGATACACAAAAACTGGTGAGACTAGGTGTTTTGGGTGAAGGAAGTGGATGGCTTGCAGGCCAGGAGTGGGAGAGTGACTTTTGCACCTTTATGATTTTTCCTTTTAATTTTGGTAAAATGCACACAACAAAGTTTACCATCTTAGCCATTTTTTAAGTGTACAGTTCAGTGGTGCTAAGTACATTCGCCTTTTGGTACAACCATCACCACCATCCATTACCAGAGCTCTTTTCATCTTGTGAAACTGAAACTCTGTACCCGTAAAAGAACTTCAGTTCCTCTCTCCCTAGGTTCCTGGCACTCCCGCTTCTCTGTAAAGAAGCCTGTTCCAGACACCTCATATAGTGGAATCACACAGTATTCGTATTTCTGTAACAAGCTGATTTCATGGAGCACAATGTCCTCAAAGGTTCACCCATGTGGTAGCATGTGACAAAAGCGCCTTCCCTTTTAAGGCTGAATAATGTATGTGTGGGCCACATCTTGTTTATCCATTCATCTCTCCGTAGATATTTGGGCTGCTTCCACCTTTTGGCCAATATGAATAATGCTGCTATGAACATGGGTGTACAAATATCTCTTCCAGATCTTTGTATCTTTATTAATTTTATTTGTCAAGACGGGGATCTCCCTCTGTTGCCCAGACTGCCCTCGAACTCCTGGTCTTAGGCGATCTTCCTGCCTCAGCCTCCCAACGTGCTGAGGTTACAGGCGTGTGAGGCACCGCGTCCGGCCGCTTTCCTTTTTTAAAGCATATTAAGGTACTACCTATTTGAAAATAAATTTAAACGTAAAAGGACGAAGTACAAATAAATACAAACGGAAGGTGTACAGTTTCTTCCCATATCCCCTACCAAGGTCCCAGCGGGCAGGGCAGCAGCCGGCTCGCCCGCGCAGGGGGTCCCTGCTCAGCCGGGAGGTGCCCTCGCCTGCCCGCCGCCCACCCGTTCCCCGCCGATTGGCCGGGTCGCATTCCTGCGCGCTGCCCGCGGCCACCCCGGTGACTCACGGTGCAGGCAGCCCAGGAACGCCCGCTCGCGGGATGAGGCTGCGGCTCGCCCGGCCACGTCCTGAGGCCTGCAGCCGCTGGTTTTCCTATTTGGAAACTCCTTAGACGCCTCCGCTTCCAACGAGCTGGTCTCCTCCCTGGCCCCCAGCAGGCAGGGAAGCCTGGGGACAAAGCGCCCTCTCTTTCTGTGCGGGGATTCGCAGGCCTGATCTCCTGAGGAACCACGTCCACCTCTCCTCAGTTCCAGAATCCCCAAAAGCCTGAAAACCGTGCTTACAGGATGGCGAAGTCTGACCTGAACCAACCTGAGATTAAGTTGCAGTTTTACTTATCCGGCTGCACGTGAATATTTATATGTTTGCTGAGGGGGAAAAAAAAGAGAGAGAAAAGTACATGTTTGATTACAAGAATGCGGTCCCAGGTACCCTGAGGGTGCCATCTATACACGCACCAAATTTTGTTTCTAAAATCTAAATAATTCTGCATTCCAAAGCACATCTGGCCCCAAGATTTTAAGTAAGAAACTGTGGGTCTGTGTTATACCCATTTTACAGAGTAGCCCAGGCTCAGAGAGGTCAAGTCACAGCCAAGAACAAGCTAGTGGGTCTAAGTCCAAGTTCCTGTCTTCCTCATCGGCCGCCCAAGGCTCTGCCCACCCTGTGTGTCCCATTCCCTCTGCTGTCCTTCCTCTGGGAAGCTCTCCTTGTCCACTACAGCCAAAGACATCATCCTTCTTGGCAAACGACCTTCCCCCTCTTTGGTCGCAGAGCCGGGCCCAGTGCCTACCACTTACGGGCAGTTGTTGGGAGACAAGAAATCTCAGTGACTAAGCCCAGACTCAGGGCTCCAGCTCCCCAGGCCCTAGCCTTGGTTTGGCCACTTTTCAGCTGTGTGACCTTGGGCAGGTTACCTAGCCCTTCTGTGCCTCAGTTCCCGCATCCATAAAAGGGCATAATAATGATACCCTCAGTCAGGAGTGGTGGCTCACACCTGTAACCCAGCATTTTCAGAGGCCAAGGCGGGGGGATCACTTGAGGTCAGGAGTTTGAGACGAGCCTGGCCAACATGGTGAAACCTTGTCTCTACTAAAAATACAAAAATTAGCCAGGTGTGGTGGCACGTGCCTGTAATCCCAGCTACTCTGGAGGCTGAGACAGGAGAATCACTTGAACCTGGGAGGCAGAGGTTCCAGTGAGCCAAGATCGTGACACTGCACTCCAGCCTGGGCGACAGAGCAAGATTCCGTCTCAAAAAAAAAAAAAAAAAAAAAAAAAAAAAATTAAGGGGGCCTAAGCCCACCCCAAGCCACCCACATTCTCTCCCCATTTCACTTGTGAATGGAGCAAGTGGGGAGGTGGCAGATCTAGCTGCGGACAGGCCCAGCCTGAGGTCGTGGTGGATCCGGGCCGACCCCACCCACATCTTTAAGAACATGTCCTGGGCATTCATCCAGCCAGCAGACTGTTGTTGGGGGCTACGAGAAAGAGCTTGGGGTGAATAATCTCTCTGCTGATGCCAGGGGAGCAGAGGACTTTCAAGATCGCTTGACCTGACATTAGGTGGATGAGAAAACTGAGTACTCAGGAGGGAGGTGGCCTATGAAACTCACAGAAATCTTTCCTGGGGGAGCAGCCACCAAAAGCCAGTCCAGAGTCCCTGCCCCACCCCCACCCCTACCCCCTGGGGATGGTGTTAAAGGAGAAGGACCCAGTGAATTCAGGCCCTGGGAGTTCACAGCCCTCCCTACTACCCAACTGGGAATCCCCGTCGGGAGTGGGGGTTATCTGGGAGGCCTCCTTTCTCCCACATCCCCCATGCAAGTTTCAGTGTGTTTCAGGCCCTCGGCTGGGGCCACCAGGCCTCTGTCTGCCTCCCTGAGCAGGAGAGTCACTGAACGTCAACCTCAAACAAATGAGAAAGCTGGCCTTGGACAAGTTTCACTTCCCAAGGGCTGTGGTGGCTACAATCTGGGCAGCGGCATCCCCAGTGCTCCCTCACCAGTTCCTTGCGAAACCCCACGGGGTTCAGTGAACGCAGGACCCTGCTTCTCCCTTCTCCCTGGCCCCAGGGATTGATCCAGGCCCCCAGCAGGGGAGAAGGGGCCTCCTGAGCATGTACATCTCCAGCCCACAGAGCCCCCCTTCCAACCCAGCAGTGCTCCAGCCTCTGCATGCCCAAGCTGGGGTGTCCATGCCAGACAGGACAACACTTTGACCTTCCTAGCATGTCTCCTCTCTGTTCCATCCCCATCCACACAACCACTGCCTTAACAGAGACCCTCTCCTCTCTTTCCCTGCAGCCTGGCAGCATGTGGAGTCCTGGCTAATTTTTGTACTTTTTGAGAGACGGGGTTTTGCTATGTTGGCCAGGCTGGTCTTGAACTCCTGACCTCAAGTGATCTGACCAACTTGGCCTCCAAAGTGCTGGGGTTATAGGGGTGAACCACTGTGCCCAGCCTATTTGTATTTATTTTGAGACAGGGTCTTGTTCTGTTACCCAGGCTAGAGTGCAGTGGCAGGATCACAGCTCACTGTAGCCTGGAACTCTGGGCTCAAGGGATCCTCCTACCTCAGCCTCCGGAGGAGCTGGGACTACAGGTGTGTGTAACCATATCCAGTTAATTTTTAAATTTTTTTTTTGTAGAGATTGGGGGGGTGTCTCACTATGTTACCCAGGCCGGTCTTGAACTTCTGAACTCGAGCGATCCTCTTGCCTCAGTCCCCCAAAGTGCTGGGATTACAGGCGTGAGCCACTGCACCTGGTGGTCTGTGATTTTAAACCACGTTGGCTCTTTTTGCTATTTAGCTCTCTTCCCAGTAGAGTGTGATCTCCATGAAGGCAGGGAGGTTTCTTTGCATTGTAATCTGCTGCATCCTCAATGCCTACAACAGTGCTTAATAAACATTCCCTGAATGCATAAGTGAATGGATGAATAACATGCCCATTACTGTGGGGCCAAAACTGGCCATAGACTGGGCACTGCTCTCTCCTCTGTGAAATGGAAGCTGTGGCACTGCCTACCCATCAGGGGTGTGGTGAGGTCACTGGAAAGGGTGACCTAATATGTTGCTAATGCTCAGATGGGGATTACTGGGAGTGCTGGGTTTCTCAGTTGTCACAGGGCCACTAGGCGAGTCCCTCCATCTGGAAAGACAAATCCAGGCTTCCTGTTGCCCCTGGCCCAGACTCCATGAAGACACCCAACCTGTGAGCTTCCTTGGAGATCCCATACTCCGTCCCGGTTTGTACCCCAGTTCCACTCTGGTCCACTGATCACTTGTTGAAATCCTGGAGTTTCAGGACCAGGCCTCATCCCCTTTATCCCAGGGTCTATCCCCACTCTGCCCAGCGCTGGAGAATGGACAATGAGTTGTTCGGAGAGTCCCCTGAGATGACCTGATAAGAAGGAAGAAAGAAAGAAAAGAGGGGAGGTGAGGGGAGGGGACGGGAGTGGAGGGGAAGGGAGGGGAGAGGAGAGCAAGAGCAAGAGCCAAGAGAGTGGCTTACGGGCCAATGTCTTCCCATTTCCTGCCCAGAAGGTAGGAATCTCATACCGAGCCTATCAAGACAAAGGAAATGCTGACGTTAAACAGGCCCCACCTGCACACACAGACGAGGTAGCGGTGGCCCTCTGGGAGGCACCTGCTTTCTCTTCAAACAGAGCAGAGAATGAGGGAGTCCTGGTGGTTAATACAGAGCCCCAGGCTCCCCCAACCCTCCTGATGGTCGAAGAGCAGTTTCTGTGCCGTTAGGTGGCGCCTCTCTGATGCCTGCAGAGATTGTCTACAAAGGAACAGGGCTGAAGGGATGGGGCCTGCCCGCTGTGCCTTTCAGCTGTTTACACCTGGGTCTGCCCCGGAGTGTGAAGGAAGGGAGTGAACTGGGGGAGACTAGTGTTGTTGGCCTGGAAAGACCTGGGCAAAACTCAATTTGAGCAGTTTGGGAGTTCAAGGCCGTCCTAGAAAAGCTAGCCTGTGCTAACAGCTAGTTAACTTTTCACCCTCCTTTGGACCCTCCCTCCCTCCAGTGTTGTCTGCCACCTACAACCCACCATCTCCACATCCTTCTCTTACCCCCACCTCCCACTCCTGGCCCTGGGGGGAAGCGTTCCAGCAGCACTGTTCAGAGGAAGCACCTCATTGCCAGGACGTGGAGGTAGGCCAATTCCAAACCCTTCTTCCTTCAACCTTTGGCTGCTGCTGCTTTTTTTTTTTTTTTTTTTTTTTTTTTTTTTTTTTTTTTTTGAGACGGAGTCTCGCTCTGTCGCCCAGGCTGGAGTGCAGTGGCCGGATCTCAGCTCACTGCAAGCTCCGCCTCCCGGGTTTACGCCATTCTCTTGCCTCAGCCTCCCAAGTAGCTGGGACTACAGGCACCCGCCAACTCGCCCGGCTAGTTTTTTGTATTTTTTAGTAGAGACAGGGTTTCGCCGTGTTAGCCAGGATGGTCTCGATCTCCTGACCTCGCGATCCACCCGTCTCGGCCTCCCAAAGTGCTGGGATTACAGGCTTGAGCCACCGCGCCCGGCCTTTTTTTTTTTTTTTTTTTTAAGAGGCAGTGTCTTGCTCTGCCACCCAGGCTGGAGTGCAGTGGGGGTGATCAAAGCTCACTGCAGCCTTGAACTCCTGGGCTCAAGCAATCCTCCTACCTCAGCCTCCTGCATAGCTAAGAATACAGGCACATGCCACCATACTCACCTAATTTTTTTTTTTTTTTTTTTTGAGATGGAATCTCGCTGTGTCGCCCAGGTGGGCATGCAATGGTGCGATCTCGGCTCATTGCAACCTCAACCTCCCGGATTCAAGTGATTCTCCTGCCTCAGCCTCCTGAGTAGCTGGGACTACAGGCACCTGCCACCACGCCTGGCTAATTTTTGTATTCTTAGTAGAGACAGGGTTTCATCGTGTTAGCCAAGATGGTCCCGATCTCCTGACCTCGTGATCCGCCTGCCTCAGCCTCCCAAAGTGTTTGGATTACAGGCGGGAGCCACCACGCCCGGCCTACAGCTAATTTTTAAACTGTGTGTAGAGATGGGGGTCTTACTATGTAGCCAAGACTGGTCTTGAACTTCTGCCTCAAGTGATCCTTCCACCTCCACCTCTCAAGGTGCCTGGATTACAGGTGTAAGCCACCTCACCCAACCCCTCGGTTCCTCTGAACACACCAACCACCCATGCCCCTGCCAGTGCTGGTGCCTACCACCTCCCAGCCAGTCCCCCTCACTGGGGCACCTTTAGCTCCTGGCTCACTGCCTATGGTCCACCCAGCCTCATTCAAAATGACTCTAACATCCACACGGTGCCTCGTCTGCATCCTGGCCTCCTCGCCTCCAAACATTACTTTCTCCACTGCACCCAGCTGTCTGCTCCCATGGTCACACCCTAGACCTTGTCCTCTTTTCTCGCAGCACCATCCCTGAATTTTTACCCTGACCACACCTCTTATCCTTCCAGCTCACTTTCTCTGGGGCAGGCTCCTTCTAAAGTTCTACTTTCTCTCCGGCCATCCCCCCTTCTTTCCCTCCTTTCCCGCCTTGGGGGGTCCATGTCTACCATGTTGATTATTGTCTTGCAACAGCCCCAGCGGTTGTTTCCTGCTCCCCTTGTCATCTTCGGCTGGCAGAACCTCACTGTGGCAAAGCCAGCTGTGCACTTTTCCCCCAGCTGCACCAGGGAAGCCAAAGTTGCTGAGCCCATCCCATAGCCAGGCTTCCTGATGGTACACATTAACCTGAAATGCATGCATGGCACTGCCTGGCAACTCTTCCACTTTCTTGATGGACACTGACAGAGCTGATTGAATGTAAGAGGTGAAAGAGAGAAAGGATGCAAAAATTAGAAATTTCTGGCTGGGGCAATAGGGTTCTAGTGGTACAATTTTCTGAAATGATGGGAAGAAAGAGGTGTGGAAGAGAAACAATGGCTTCCGCAGTTGGTTCCACAGTTTTACCTCCTGCATAGACCCTAAGCTAATGCCAGCCTTTCCACGTCCTCTAACTCTAGCTTGGCCCCATGGTCTTGTTAAAATGTCAACCAGAATGCATCCCTCACCTCTGCAGACGCTTTCCGTGGATTTGCATCTCACTGCAGAATTAATCCAGATGTCTACAAGCCTTCCCCAGTCTGGCTGCTGGCTCCTACCTCAAACCTTCCACTTCCCACTTCACCCCCATCAAACATTCCCGTTCTCCATAGACACCGACCATCTTCCTCTCCTCCTCCAGTGCCTGAGCACTGTCCCACCCAGGACCTTTGTACCTGCTGTGTTCCCTGCCTGTCATTGATTGCATGAGTAAAGGGATGTGTGGATGGATGGACCCCTTTCTCTAGGGATGCTGGTACTGGATGGGAAATCACTCTGGAAACTGCCTCATGCTGCACATGGTAGGTGTTTTGCCCTGGCACCACACCTGGCACAAAATAGGTGCTCAATAAGTGCTGATAAATGAACTTGTGTCACATGAGGCAGGATTTAGGGTGTGTAGGAAGTGTACACAAAGAGCTAGGGGCAGTGGGGTCTCAGAATAGGAAGGGGGTGAGGGAGGGCGAGTGCTCTCACTGCCCGGCCCTGCCCTGCCTGCCGGGCACTCCAGCCTCTGTCTACTCCAACTGCATCCCATCCCCCTCACACATACTGCTGGTTCTCCGTGCCAGGCCTCTGCTCACTAAAGACCACCCTCCTAGAATGCCTTCAGAAGGGCCAGCTTTCACAGAGCCCTCCCAAGCTAGCTCAGCAATTGCCTGATTCCTTTGCAGTTGTTGATTAAACATCTCCTGTATGCTCACCATGGTCCCGAGCATTCATAATTGGGGAAACAGCTGAGGACAAGGTGGAGGGCCCTGCCCTCATGGAGCTCACATTCTGGTGGGACAGAGCAAACTCACCGCAATCAAAACGTCAACCTCCTCCAGGAAGCCTTCCCTACCCCTGTCCCCAAATCTCTGGTCTCCCTCAGGTCCCATGCCCCTCCCCAACGACACGCACCATCCTGTACTGTGAATTTCCATCTGTATCTGACTCCGCATGGGAGATAAGAAGACCAGGGTTCTTGCCGTTTCCAACTTATTCTGATCAGCACAAGGCCAGCACTTGGTGGTAACTGTACCTGTGGGTTGAGTTCCAACTGTGGAAAAGGTGGGGCTGAGGGACGGGCATAGTCACAGCCAGGTGCTGTGTAAGTGCCTGCATATTTGGGGAGAGCAAGGAGTGCAGGGCAGTGGGGTGAAGTGAGATGCTCACTGTCTTGCCAGATCTTGGAGGGCAGCACAGGTTTCAAAGGGGTTCTATGGCAATTTTCTTGTTAAAGGAATATGACTCAATTTACCAAACCACGAAGGGAACTGTAGACTCAGTCACACACAAAGTCATATCAGAACAAGATGCCCCTCTCTTCCCCCTGCACCTTCTGATGACTTACAAAAGTTTAAAATAAAGCGCTGGGTGTGGTGACTCACGCCTGTAATCCCAGCGCTTTCGGAGGCCAAGGTGGGAGAATCACTTGAGGTCAGGAGTTTGAGACCAGCCTGGCCAATATGGCGAAACCCTGTCTCTACCAAAAATACAAAAATTGCTGGGTGTGGTGATGCGCACCTATAGTCCCAAGTATTCAGGAGGCTGAGCCAGGAGAACGTCTTGAACCCGGAAAGCGGAGGTTTCAGTGAGCCGAGATGGTACCACTGAACTCCAGCCGGGGTGACAGAGCAAGACTCCATCTCAAAAAATAAAACAATAAAAAAATAAGCATCCCTTTCTTATGCAGCAAGTGCCTGGCTTAGGGAACCTGTTACCCTTCTGCAGTGAAGTAGAAGTTGGAGGTGCTATTATGGGTGACCTATCCATATACGGTGCTAAAGGGAACTGGGATGACTTGGGGACATCCCTAACCTTTGAGGCTGACGTCATGGTGATAACCACTCACCCACAACACATCTCGTGGTGCCAGTTCTCCGTAAGATGGATAAGGTCCCTAACACAGGGCTGCACGTCTGATGTTCTTATGAGCACGCAAAAGGAACCAGGCCCTCCCTGCCAGGAAGCTGCAGGGAAATTAGAATCATTTAAAGAGCTGTCCATTCTTTCATTTGGCTAGTAAGTAGCTACTGAAAGCCTCCTCCTAGGAGCCGAATACAGTGCCAACTGCTACAGGAATGGCAAACCATATAAATAGCCCAAATAGGATATAATTAGCATCGGACGTGCACATGTCATGGGTGGAATGGTGCAGAGAGGGTGAGGCAGCCCCCACCTCGGGCTGGCATCACATAGGAGGAGGTGTTTGAGCTAGGCATGGAAGGATGAGCAGTGTGATTGCCGGTGGAAAGGCATTCCAGAGGAACGGCATGTGCAAACACCTGGGGGTGCAAAGAGGTCTGTGTGAGATAGCAGGGCTGGTTCAGGGAGCAGCAGGCAGCTGCGTGTGGCTGCAGTTATCCCACTCACCCAGTGTGTTTAGTGCTGGGCCTCTTCATCCCACTGAGCAAGCTCATCATCCTCTAAGGGGATTTATAGGTGAGGAGGCTGATGCTCAGAGAGGCTAGGTAACTTGCCTAGAGCCCACAGCCAGTGGCACAGCTCAGATTCGAAGTCAAGTTTGTCAGCTTCACAAATATGTGCTCTTTTTTCTAAGCTCCCCTTTCCCAAATCTGTGCTCTTAACTACCATGCAGAACTGCCTTTGTAACATGATGCAGGACCTCATAAGCCAGGCATGGCAATTTGGACTTGATCCAAGGCAAAGTTCCCCCAAATACCTGCCATTTGCACTGTACCTTCAAGTTAAAGCTGTCAGAGCCTAGAACTGTCACTTTCTTTCCTTCCTTCTTTCCTTCCTTCTTTCTTTCTTTCTTTCTTTCTTTCTTTCTTTCTTTCTTTCTTTCTTTCTTTCTTTCTTTCTTTCTTTCTTTCTTTCTTTCTTTCTTCTTTCTCTTTCTTTCTTTCTTTCTTTCTTTCTTTCTTTCTTTCTTTCTTTCTTTCTTTCTTTCTTTCTTTCTTTCTTTCTTTCTTTCTCTTTTCTTTCTTTCTTTCTTTCTTTCTTTCTTTCTTTCTTTCTTTCTTTCTTTCTTTCTTTCTTTCTTTCTTTCTTTCTTCTTTCTTTTTCTTTCTTTTTTGTTTTGAGACAGAGTTTCATTCTTGTTGCTCCAGGCTGGAGTGCAGTGGTGCAATCTCGGCTCACTGCGACCTCCACCTCGCTGGTTCAAGTGATTCTCCTGCCTCAGCCTCCCAAATAGCTGGGATTATAGGCACCTGCCACCACCCCGGCTATTTTTTTTTTTTTTTTTTTTTTGTATTTTTAGTAGAGACGGGGTTTCACCATGTTGGGCAGCCTGGTCTTGAACTCCTGACCTCAGGTGATCCGCATGCCTTGGCCTCCCAGAGTGCTGGGATTACAGGCGTGAGCCACCGCACCCGGCCTCATTTTCTTAATGTTTGTCTTTAAATGTTTCACGTTAAAAAACAAAAAACAAACAAACAAAAACCCTTATATTTAACTAATTTTGGTTGGTCACGGTGGCTTACCACCGTGGCAAACCCAGAACTTTGGGAGGCCGAGGCGGGGGGACCACTTGATGCCAGGAGTTCAAGACCAGCCTGGGCAACGAAGTGAGACTCCCGTCTCTACACAGAATCACATAATTTGCCGGGTATGGTGATGGGCGTGTCTGGTGCCAGCTATATAGGAGGCTGGGCCAGGAGGATCACTTGAGCTCAGGAGGTCAAGGATCGCCTGAACTCAGGAGGTCGAGGTTGCAATGAGCTGTGATAGCACCACTGCACTTCAGCCTGGACAGCAAGACTCTGTCTCAAAAAAATTTAAGTAATTTTTTCTTGATGTATAATGTATATATGAAAGAGTACACAAATCAATCACTTTTCATTTGTGTAAGAACACAGTAAATTTTTCACCCAGGTCAAAAACAATATTATGAGTCTTCAGCAGCCCCCTCCCAGGAACAACTCCACAGGGTAACCACTTTCCTGTGAGTTTAAAAAAAAGAGCACAGATTTGTGAAGCTGACAAACTTGACCTTGAATCTGAGCTGTGCCACTGGCTGTGGGCTCTAGGCAAGTTACCCAGCCTCTCTGAGCATCAGCCTCCTCACCTATAAAGGAATATGACTCAATTTATCAAACCACAGAGGGAACTGCAGACTCAGTCACACACAAAATCATATCAGAACAAGATGCCCCTCTCTTCCCCCTGCACCTGTTGATGACTTATAAAAGTTTTAAATAAAGTGCTGGTTGTGGTGGCTCACGCCTGTAATCCCAGCGCTTTGGGAGGCATAGATTAATTTTGCCTGCTTTTGAATTTTATATAAATGGAACCATAACAGCTGTTCTTTTTTGTGCCTGGCTTCTTTTGCTCAACATTTGTGTGGCTTAATTCATTTTCACTTTATACAGTATTCTGTTATGTGAATACACCACATGTTACCCATTCTGCTGATGAACATACAGGTTAGTTTTCATTTTGGGCTGTGATGAATAAAGCTGCTATGAACATGCTTGTGCATGACTTTGGTAAATGCCATGTACTCATTTCTGCTGGAATTATACCTAGGCATTGAATTCCTGGGTTATAGGGTAGTGTAAATATGTTTAGCTTCAGTAGATATGACCAGTTTCCAAAGTAGTTGTTACAGTTTATATCTTCACTAGAAGTAAATCAGACTTCTGATTGTTCCACACCCCTGCCAACATTTGATACTGTCTTTTTCACTTTAGCCTTGTGGGTGTATAGTGATATCATGCTGTGGTTTTGCATATCTCTGATGACTAATGAAATTGATCACTTTTCATGTTTATTGGCCACTGACATATCCTCTTTTGTTAAGTTTTGGGCCCATTTTTATTTCTATTGATTTTTTAAATTGATAAGAGATTTTTATTGTTTGTTTGTGTATTTTTTGTCTTGTTTTGTTTTGTTTTGTTTTTTGATACAGGGTTTCACTCTGTCGCCCAGGCTGGAGTATAGTGGCGCAGTCTTGGCTCACTGCAACCTTCGCCTCCTGGGCTCAAGCAATTCTTGTGCCTCAGCCTCCTGAGTAGCTGGAATTACAGGCATGAATCACCATGCCCAGCTAATTTTTGCATCTTTAGTAGGGACAGGTTTTGCCATGTTGGCCAGCCTAGTCTCGAACTCTTGGCCTCAAGTGATCCGTCAGCTTCAGCCTCCCAAAGTGCTGAGCCACTGCACCTCGCCAAGAGTTCTTGACATATTCCAGATGTTATTTCTTTGATAGATATGCAATTTGCATATTGTCTCCCAAATAAATTTATTTTTATGGAACATTACTACCATAACTAAAGACCCAATATCACATGTCACATATAGTAGGTAACTGTAAAATAAATAAAATTAAGATGTTATCTTTCCATTCTAGCTTGATATCTTGCTGCTGGTGGCTGTGGCGGGGATCCTGATCCCTGCAAAAATGAGAGATTAGCAAGAGAAAAACAGATGTGAAGGATAATAGGGAGGACTCTTCTTGGTGTACTCAAAAGGCTGGACAGAGTTAGAGAAGAAACAAGTTCCTCATCTTGCAACTACTAAAGATCACTGCAGTGCACCTTTGGTACATGGTATGGAGGTCCTTGAACCTCCTAGAATCATGCCATGTGTCACTCACTTTGTGAGTCCTCCACTTAGGGAAACACAACCGGATGGGATGTGGATGCAATGAGGTTGTTAAGCTGGGGTTGACATAATAAGAATGGTGTTCTAGAGAAATCAAGTGGCAATGAGCACAGAAGCAAAGGTGGAGGAGGGGAGCCCAAGGGAGGAGCAGTTGAGGAGATCCAGGTGGCAAATGGGGAGGGTCTAAGTCAGGAGTGAGCCAGGGGCTGGGGTGGGGTGGGGTGGGAAAGACTGGAGGTAGAATCTGGAAAAGCAGTGACTGGTTGATGGGTTGATGTGTTAAGTGACACTGGGATTTTTAAAATTTTTTTTTGAGATGGAGTCTCACTCTGTCGCTCAGGCTAGAGTGCAGTGGGGCGATCTCCGCTCACTGCAAGCTCCACCTACCGGGTTAACATCATTCTCCTGCCTCAGCCTCCCAAGTAGCTGGGACTACAGGCGCCTGCCACCAGTCCTGGCTAATTTTTTGTATTTTTAGTAGAGACAGGGTTTCATCGTGTTAGCCAGGATGGTCTCGATCTCCTGACCTTGTGATCTGCCCGCCTTGGCCTCCCAAAGTGCTGGGATTATAGGCGTGAGCCGCCATACCCAGCCAACACTGGAATTTCTAAATGGGGGGACCGGGAGGAGAGAGGTAGCAAAGACAGGAGAAGGAAATTGTGGGGAGAGAGGAGATGACAAAATCAATCTGGGATACGTTGAATTGGAAGTGTTTACAGGACCCCAGAGGGAGATTCATTCATTCATTCATTCATTCATTCATTCATATTTATCGAGCATATGCTGGCACCAGGGGTGCAGCCGTACACCAGACAGACAAAATTCCTGCTCTAATGGAGCTTGACGTTAGTGGGAAAGACAGACGGGGGAAGGACAGATAAAGACAAGCAAATAAAGAGGAAGTGGTGGGAGGTATGCCTGGGGCTCAGGGCTCCGGGCTGTGGAGTGGATTTGGGGTCTGGCAGCAGAAGGGCAGCAGTTACAGCTGGTTGGGTGGGTGAGCTTGCCTAGGAAGGGGGCAGAGGGAACTGAGCAGAGGGGACGGCGGCCTGCCAGCATTTACAGGCTGCAGGGGAAGGAGTGGCCACAAGGAAAACCACCAAGGAGCAATCAGAAGGGCAGCCGGTCACAGGAGGAGAGTTCAAAGATATGCCAACTGGCACATTCATTCATTTATTCACTCTAACTTCACTTGACCCTTTATGTGTGCCAGGCTCTGGGTGATCAGAAATGAATGAGAAGCCTCTGGAGGTGACAGGTGTGTTGTGTGCCAGTGACGAGACCAGGCCACATTAGGGAGATTCTGTTACAAAGTCCACACGCCCACGCATTGTGGGGGCACCCAGGATGGGGGCTCACATTTTTTTAAGCCTGACATGTGCAAGGCCTTGGGGAAGGCTTCGCGGTGGTGGGGCAGGAGGCAGAGAATAGGGACGAGGGCGTGGCGGCGAGACCCACAGGGCTTGCACAGACAGCGGAGGCATCCCGGAAGGCTGGGCATAGGGGTGAGAGCAGCGTCAGCCAGAGGAAAAGGAGCCGAGGATGGGGCAAAGATCGCACAGGGAGAGCGAGCTGAGCTCTGAAAGGCATGGGAGACCCCTGCGGGTTTTGAGGAGACTACCTGCTGCTCAGGAATGTTCCACCAAGCAGACAGGAATCAGAGGCGGCTGAATGCCAAGGCCCCTGGGATACTGGGGTCAGGGCACTTCTTCCTGGATCCCCAGCAGTTAGCAGGTGACAGAGCTCAGTAAGCGCCCACTCTGTGCCCTGCACAAGTGCGGGATCCACGCAGCCCAGACCATGCTGGGTAAGGCACTGAGTGGGGGGCAGTGGGGCATCTGGAAAGGCATCTTGAGGGAGGCAAGAGCCGGGTATAGAGCCCAGGAGCAAAGAGGGACTAGCACATGCTCCAGGGTCTGGGGAGACTTCTCTTGGGAGAAGGATTCTCTTGGGAGAATCTTTGGATGCTGAGGATGGGAAGGGTGGGCGAGGCAGAGGTGCCAATGTCCGGCCAGGTGGCCTGAGCCCAGATCCGCCCTCTGACGGGGAACCCCAGGCCCACAGGGACCTCCCTCTGCCTGACCCCAGACCGCTTCTTCCTGGTCCAAGCCTCACCTCACCTTCACCTCCTCGACTATATGTCATCAGCCTCATCCCCCAGCCTCGAAGCTCAGGATTGGCTGGAAACATGGGGGCTGGGGTTAAGAGAGGGCCAAGACGTCAGGATTCTCTTGGCCCCGTGCATAGCAGCCCAAAGGCTCCCTCTAACACTCCCTGCTGTTCCCGCCTCGGAATCACCCCTTAGGCAAAAGGCCTCTGGCGCTCCCTACTGGCAGCTCAGCTTCAAGATTCCCAATCCCTCTTCTGCTTCAACCCTGTCTGAAGCGAGGTCCAGCCTGAACACATCTAGGGCCAATTCCAGGCTGCAGAGAGGTGGTGTGGGGGCTGGGCTAGGATGGAAGTCTTGTGATATTCACTTGAACACCAACAGCTTCCTAACTGGTCCCCTCACTCCCTCCTTCAGCCACAGCTGGGAAAATCTGTTTAAAAGCATATTTGTAGGATACTGCTCAGGAGTAACAAGTAATGAACTATTGATACCCAGCAATGACTTGAATGGATCCTAAGGGCATTATGCTGCGTGCAAAAAGTCAGCCTTGCAAGGTTGCCTACTGTATATTTCCATCCATTAACGTTCTCAAAAGAAGCAAATTATAGAGATGGATAAAGACAAGGTTGCCAGGGATTAGGGAAGGAGCAGGAGAATGTCAGTGGAAAGGGGAAGCATAAGGAGTTTCTTTTGAGATGATGGAACATTCTGTATCTTGGTTGCTGCAGTGCTGGCTATACGAATCTATGCATGTAATAAAATGTCATGGAATTATACACAAAGATAAACAAAAATGAGTGCATGCAAAGAATGGTGAAATCAAACAAGGTCTATAGTTAGTTACATCGCTTTCCTGGTTTTGATAAGGCACAATGGTTATGTAAGACGGCACCACCAGGGGAAGTCAGGTGCTGGCTGCACCAGACCTCACTGTACTATTTATGTAACTTCTTGTGAGTCAATAATTCTTTCAAAATAAAAAGTTTATAAAAAGGGAAGCCGGGTGCGGTGGCTCAAGCCTGTAATCCCAGCACTTTGGGAGGCCGAGACGGGCAGATCACGAGGTCAGGAGTTTGAGACCATCCTGGCTAACACGGTGAAACCCCGTCTCTACTAAAAAATACAAAAAGCTAGCCGGGCGAGGTGGCTGGTGCCTGTAGTCCCAGCTACTCGGGGGGCTGAGGCAGGAGAATGGCATAAACCCGGGAGGCGGAGCTTGCAGTGAGCTGAGATCCGGCCACTGCACTCCAGCCTGGGCGACAGAGCGAGACTCTGTCTCAAAAAAAAAAAAAAAAAAAATTAAATTAAATTAAAATAAAATAAAATAAAAAGGGAAAAGCATCCCTGGCTATATTGTCCACCTGGTCATCAACTAGTGGCATCCAGGGGGCCATAAAAGATGAAGTTCATTCTCCCAGCAGGGCACAGGAGCCCTTCATGGGCTGGCCCTTTCTTCTGGAATGACATTTGCCATCTCCCTTAATATACCCAGCCCTGCTCTGAGACTGGCAACAAAACAAGAATATCCACTCTTGGAGGACACAGGACTCTTGGAGGGCACAGGGGGCTATACCTCACTCATGGCTCCTGTTCTACCTGGCAGGGCCTCTCTTGTTGATACCAGTGGGTCCCCTCCTGTACTGGCCTGAGGGGACAGTCTCCTGCTCCTGATGCTCTTGCCCAAACCAGACAAAAGTACCTTTCCCTACAACACTGCTGGACTGAAAACTTGAAAAAGGACAGCTCCAGTGCTCTGGAAACCAACGAGTCACTGGCTCAGTGTGCCCTACTGTCCACCAGGCGATCTGGCTGCACCCCAGGGGTCCTCTACAGCCCTTCCACATCTGGTCCCACCGCAGAGGCTGTCTCACGCCCGGACACAGGACTATCCTTGGGCCTGAGGAGCAAAGACGACCAAGACTTTGCAAGTGTTCCAGGCACAAATGTTCCGCCACCAGGTGCTGGGCCATGCGTGTTGCACATGTCATTTTATAATGGTGAGAAGTGTCTGAGGTAGGCGTGAGTGTCCTAACTTTATAGATGAGCACACTGAAGTGGACCCCTTGCCCAAGATCACTTGATAGGAAATAGCAGAGCTGGGGACTGAATTCCAGCTGTCTTCCTTTTCACGTATCAGCTTGTTAATGATAGTATCTCTTAAACACCTTTTTTTTTTTTTTTTTTTGATGGAGTCTCGCTCTGCCACCCAGGCTGGAGTGCAGTGGCGTGATCTCGGCTCACTGCAAGCTCTGCCTCCCGGGTTCACACCATTCTCCTGCCTCAGCCTCCTGAGTAGCTGGGACTACAGGCGCCCGCCACCACGCCTGGCTAATTTTTTGTATTTTTAGTAGAGACAGGGTTTCACCGTGTTAGCCAGGATGGTCTTGATCTCCTGACCTCATGATCCGCCTGCCTCTGCCTCCCAAAGTGCTGGAATTACAGGCGTAAGCCACTGCTCTTGGCCTCTTAAACACCTTTTAAGTGCCAGGCACTGTGCATGCAATGGTGAGCAACGACAGAGTCCCCACTGTCCTGGGCTTGTAGTATCATGGCGGGGAGGTTCAGACAGCAATAAATAATCATGATATATGAGTGCAAAATGACAAATTTAGATAAGAGAAGCATATGGGGTCTTTTTTTTTTTTTTTTTTTGAGACAGAGTCTCGCTCTGTCGCCCAGGCCGCAGTGCAGTGGCGCAATCTCGGCTCACTGCAAGCTCCGCCTTCTGGGTTCACGCCATTCTCCTGCCTCAGCCTCCTGAGTAGCTGGGACTACAGGTGCCCGCCACCGCGCCCGGCTAATTTTTTGTGTTTTTAGTAGAGACGGGGTTTCACCATGGTCTCGATCTCCTGACCTTGTGATCCGCCTGCCTCGGCCTCCCAAAGTGCTGGGATTACAGGTGTGAGCCACCGCGCCCGGCATATATGGGTCTTTGATGGTGTGTAACAAAGAATGCTGACCTAGCTGGGCACTGGAAAGAGCTGCCCGAGGAAGTTACCTGAGCACAGTGCTAAAAGATGACTAAGCAAAGGGAGAAGAGAACTACAAAGAGAGCACAGCACATGCAAAGGTCCTGGGGCAGAGGGGAGTGTGAAACATTTGTGAAATCAATGGGAGGCCAGTGTAGCTGCAGTCTGTAAACCAAACAGCATGTAGGCACAGGACCCAGCAAGTGTTTACTGCAGCCAGACTGTGTTCTCAGAGCCTTGTATCATCTCGTGGCATCTTCAAAACCACCTGTGAGGTTGGTGCTGCTATTGCATCCCCATTCTCCAGAAGAAAAAACGGGCACAAAGGAATGAGTCAATAATCCAAAACCATCTGGCAGGGGCAATGTGGAGCTCACATTTGAATGCAGGTAGCCTGACTCCAGAACCCACACGCTGAGCCACTGTCTCACACTGGTTCACGAGAGAAGGCTGAGGGGTGGGCAGGTTCAAGCCCCAGGCAGGCCATGCTGAAGCTTGGTCTTTTCCTTAGATGAGTGGAAAGGTTTTCATGCAGGGTGATAATATAATCAGGCATGTGTTTTGAAATGAGGCTGGATGCGGTGGGGGCAATGAGGACGTGGGATGGGGAAGGGGGCTGGGAGCTGCTGGGTCCAGGCGGGAGATATTAGCCCCTTAGACCAGGAAGGGGCCCTAGTGATGGAAAGGGGTGGATAAGAAAGGAAGGACTGACAAGACACAGATCGGGTATGGAGGTGGGAGAGAGAGATGAGATGGAGGGAGTAGGCCACATTCCCAGGTTCCTGGCTCATCTGACTCAGGGGATGATGGAGCTTTGCCTGGGACAGGTAAGACCCTGGAGGAGTACAAGGTTTGGGGAAAATCACAAATCCAGTCTTGGGCTGGGGATCGTCCCAGAGCAGATGTCAGGTTGTCAGAGGACACCAGGATTGGGAGCTTAGAGCAGTCAGGCCTGATACTATGGATCAGTGAGTCGCTGATGCTGTGGGTGTAGACGGTTTCATCCAGGGAGGGGTGGGCCCCAAGGACTCTGCCTGTACTGGCTGTGCAGCAGAGAATGAGATGCATGGCCAGAGATGGGAGGAAAATGAGGGGGAATGTGCAAGCCAAGAGAAAGGGAACATTTCCAGGGATGGGGTGGTCAGCAGGAATAGGGTGCCCCCAAAAAGGCAATTAATACACAGACCCCCAAATATCCAGCAGCTATCAATGGGAA
Organism: Rhinopithecus roxellana; assembly: GCF_007565055.1. Classification (NCBI taxonomy): domain Eukaryota; kingdom Metazoa; phylum Chordata; class Mammalia; order Primates; family Cercopithecidae; genus Rhinopithecus; species Rhinopithecus roxellana. The sequence goes on from NC_044567.1 coordinate 73,367,966, forward strand.
ATCAGTGAGTTTAGGGGAAAAAAAGTGGTCTGATGTGTGGGGAGTGGGGTTGAGGAGCGAACAAGAGAAGCAGATTGATACCGTGAGTGTAGATGACTTCTGAGAAGTTTGGCTGCAAAGGGGAGGAGGAGGAGGATGGTGGCAGCTGCAGAGAGATGTGGGGTTGGGAGCCATTTCAGAGAGAGGCACTTTAGCACGTTCCCGTGGCAAGGGGAAGGGACCAGTTGATGTAGTGGATACCATGGATGCCTCTCAGATGCCCTCCTCCAGGACTGAGCAAGGATTTCCCAAAGGGCAGGGAGGGTCAGTGGCCAATAGTGCTCATCTGAGCGTCTCTCCAGGATGTGCCCTGGGCTGAAGACAGCTGCTCTACCCAAATCCATGCCCTCGCTTCTCCCACCTTACAAGGCAGCCCACATCCAGTGGCCTGGCCCCCTGGCCATAATGGGGCACAAGGCTGAGGCTGTCCCAGCTCCAGGGCTCCCCATGGGGTGGCTGAGGCCTTAAATGGTCCTGCACCCTAGCTCAGCTTCTCTCTCAGCTGCTCCTGCTGGCTCCGCCCCTCAGGCATTGGTCACGAGATCAGACCCAGCAAGCCCCCTGCCAATGTCTCTGTTTCCTGGGACATTCAACCTGAGACAGCAGCTAAATAGCAAGAAGAGGGGCCAGCGATTGTGGATATTTTCTGAAAAAACAGGTGAGCTGTACCCTGGAGAAATGTCTGCTCTGAGGTACCAAGGAAAGGAGGCCAGGGAGGCCGTGGTGAGGGAGGGCTGAGCTTTGTGGTGGGATGCTAAGTGTGTCCACTATTCCGTGAGGTGGAGGTGGGTCACCTCATAAGAGAGGGAAGGCTGAGAGGGCCAGGGGTTGGAGGAAATGAAGATCCGAAGCAATTGTTGCAGAAGGCGAGAGGGAGCAGAAACCCTCAAACACAACTGGTGGGAGATTGTGCAGCTATAGAAAATAATTTGATGGTTCCTCAAAAGGTTAAAGGTAGAGCTACCTTTTAATCCAGCAAACTCCTGGAAATTCCACAGGAGAATTAAAACATGAGTCATAGACTGAGTGTTTGTGCATCCCACCCCATTAATGTGTTGAAACCCTAACCCTCAATGTGATGGTATCGAGATGGGGCCTTTGGGAGGTGATTAGGTTCACGTGAGACCATAAAGTTGAGATTAGTGTCCTTGTAATAAATGGAAGTGACTGGAGCTTACTCTCTTTGTGCCACATGAGGACACAGTGAGAAGGCGGCTGTCTGCAAGCCAGGAAGAGAGCCCTCATCAGAACCTGACCGTACTGGCACCTTACTCAAACGTCCAGCCTCCAAAACTGTGAGAAATAAATCTCTGTTGTTTTAGCCACCCAGTCTATGGTATTTTGTTATGGTAGCCCTAGCTGACTGAAATGATATGTCCACAGAAAAACTTGTACGTGAGTGTTCATGGCAGCATTATTCATATTAGCCAAAAAGTGGAAACAACCCGGCTGGGCGCAGTGGCTCACGTCTGTAATCCCAGCACTTTGGGAGGCCAAGGCAGGTGGATCACAAAGTCAGGAGTTCAAGACCAGCCTGGCCAAGATAGTGAAACCCCGTCAATATTAAAAATACAAAAAAAAATAATAATAATTAGTCGGGCGTGGTGGTGGGCACCTCTAATCCCAGCTACTCGGGAGGCCGAGGCAGAGAATTGCTTGAACTCGGTAGATGGAGGTTGCAGTGAGCCGAGATCATGCCACTGCCCTCCAGCCTGGGCGACAGAGTGAGACTCTGACTCAGAAAAAAAAAAGAAAAGTGGAAACAACCCAAACGTCCATCAATTGACACATGGATAAACAAAAATGTGATATATCCATACAATGGAATATTATTTAACAATAAAAAAGAATGAGGGCCAGGTGTGGTGGCTCACGCCTCTAATCTCAGCACTTTGAGAGGCGGAGGCCGGAGGATTGTTTGAGCTCAGCAGTATGGGACCAGCCTGGGCAACATGGTAAGACCTTGACTCTACCAACAATGTAAAAGTTAGCCAGGTGTGGTGGTACACGCCTATAGTCCCAGCTACTTGGGAGGCTGAGATGGAAAGACTGCTTGAGCCTGGGAGGAGGAGGTTGCAGTGAACCAAGATTGCACCACTGCACTCTAGCCTGGGTGACAGAGTGGGACTCTGTCTGAAAAATAAATAAATAAATACAATAAATAAATAAATAAATACAATAAAAAGGAATGAGGTAATGATGCAGGCTACGATCTGGATGAACCTTTCACACTTCTGCCAGCCCACAGCCCAGTGGGGAGACCTGGCCATGGAAGCATGATCGTATGCAGTGAGCTAAGTGTGACGAGATACAAGGGTGAGATCTGAGGAGGGTGTGGGGAGTAGGTGTGAGCTGAGGCTTGGAGGAGGAGGAGGAAGAGGAACTGGCCAGGGGAAAGGGAAGGAGACAGGGAAGACTGTTGACCCAAAGGTGTCGAGGCAAGAAGCAGCCTGGAGTGTCCTGGGGCAGCAGGCATGGGCACAGCTGGTGTGCATAGGTGGGAGGGGTGGCTGCTGGGTGGAGGATTAAATGGGGAGGAGAGGCACCCATTCAGAGGCTGCTGTGATCACCCAGATGAGGGAGACTGATGGAGGATGGGATATATTTAGGAGTAGAAGATTGGGACTCTGGGGACTGGAGGTGTCATGCTCAGAGACAGGGAGCAGGGGTTGGTTGAGCTTTGTTGCAGATGGGTTGCACTTTGAGTGTCTGGCAGCCATCCACATGGAAGTGTCTCCTGAGCAGGTAGATTTTGCACATGCGACTCGTGAGAGAGCACTCCAAGCTGGTGTTAGAGATTTGGGTGACATGGGTGCAGGCTTGGTGGCTGAGTCTGCAGGGTGGAATGGATGAGGGATTGTGGAAGGGAGAGAGCAGCGGGCCAAGGGCACAATCTGGGGGTGGGGGCATCACCATTTACAGGGCAAGCAGAGGACATAGGGAGCTGAAAAGGGAGGGGTGGAGTGGTAGAGAAGACTCATGTAAGCCAGGCACAGTGGCTTATACTGTAATCTTGGTGCTCTGGAAGGCTGAGGCAGGAGGATCACTGGAGGCCAGGAGTTTGAGACCAACCTGGGTAACACAGTGAGATCCCATATCTACAAAAAGTCAAAAATTAGTCAGGCATGATGGTGTGTGCCTGTGGTTCCAGCTGCTTGAGAGGCTGAGGCAAGAGGATGGTTTGAGCCTGGGAGGTTGAGGCTGCAGTGAGCTATGATCACACCACTGCACTCCAGCCTGGGCAACAGAGTGAGACCTTGTCTCAAACAAACAAACAAACAAAAAAAAAAAAAAAGAAAAGAAAAGAAAAAGGAAACCCCATGTTGCTACAGGCAAAGGAACAGTGTGTCTCAAGGAGGACAGCAGGCAGCCCACGTGTTTACTTGCACAGGACTGGGCATGTCCCCCGACTTAGCAACCAAGTGGGCACCATGGCCTTTCTGAGAGTAGCTTCAGGGGCAGACTGTAGGCTGCAGGAGGACTTAAAGGCATCTGCTGAGAGGCAGTGGGCTTGGGGAGAGATCCCTGTGGCAGCCCTTATCAGCTGTGCCACTGTCGCTCCTTTTTATAGCTCTCCCCAACCAGACGGAGCTTTAAGAAGGAAGACACCACTTCTATATTCTTTGTATTTCAGAACAATCCAGTTTGCTCCCAACTTATTCGATGCACACCTACAGTGCTCACCATGCATGTGCTCAGGGCTAGGGATGTACGACTGAGCCTTGGACTTCTGGTGAGGGGCACAGTCGGTCCCTAGACTGTGCAAATGAAGCTCTGGGCCAGGTTCTGCCACCAACCTGCCATGTGGCTGCAGGTGACTTATGATGTTCTCTCTAGAAGTTTCCTCATTGGTGATTTCTGAAGCTCCCCTTCATGTCAAAAATGTGATAATTCTAGGACTTCTCTGCCTGCTGCTACATTATTTGCCCACTGAGGCCTTGGCAGGGTCAGAAGCCTGGGGTGGCGAAGGAGGTGGGGAGCGGACACTTTCCAAGACCTCCCTGCCTTTCGGCTCCTTGTCTTGGGGACCCAATATCCTTGGCCATAAGGTCCCACATGCTCTGTCCCTTACAGCTCTCCAGCTTCACCTTGTACCCATGCTCCCTGGTTTTCTGGGCTCCAGTTTCAATGGTCTTCTCTCAGATTTTGTTCTCCCCACAAGCTTTCCTGCCCCAGAGCCTTTGCACATGCCACTCCTACTGACTAGCACCCTTCCCTTAACCCCTTGCCTGCTTGACTCCTCTTCATTATTGACTGCTTCTCTCAAACGTGGCTTCTGCAGAAGCATCTCAGGTCCCTGGGCAATATTCACACCCCATGACACTCCTTCCGAGCACCCTACACTTCTGCTAGCTCTTGCACAAATGTGGTAACCAAGTGATTAGCTACTTACTGTCTGTCTAGTTTCACCCTTGGACTCAAATGAGAGGGGTCCCTGCCATGGGTCCTCTGCACAAGGCTCTTGTGCCTGTGGCCCTCCCCACAGGATGAGGAATCTGGGGGGCCCTCTTGAAGCCTGGACCCTCCCTTTAGAACATGCTTCTGATACATGGGGCCCCAGCATGCCCTCCCCAAATAGCTCCAAGCCCATCCCCTCAAGGGTGGACTAAGTCACCAGTGGGGTAGCCAAGTGGCAGCTGGCTGCAGGGGTTATGGGCAGTTTGCACACACAGACTACAATGTCCACGTATGAGCCCGTGAGCCTCTGCTTGGGGGAGGAGGGCTCTATAGGTGGGAAGATGAGAGGGAAGGCTGAGCCCAGAGCCTGGCCTTCTCCTACCACCACATTGGGGCATGGAACTTGGAAAAGTCAAAGACTTTTAAATTAGAACCTGGCCTTCCAGGTCATTATCAAGACACATTTGTCAAAGTAGGAGAATAGAACATATTTTATTTAACAGTTGTTAGCTTGATTGATAACTTTTAAATATTTAGACATATGGTATGAGGCCCCCGTGTGTACTCTTGCCCTGGCCCTGCTGGCAGTGAGGTGGGCTTGGGTCAGCCTCACCCGTCAGACCACAAGCTCCACCAGGGCAGGCAGCCCGTGCAGTGCCCCTGTCCAGAGCACAGCACCTGGCACAGAAGAGTGGATAATAAATACCGGCTGTGAGAAACAAATGGGATAATCCAAGCTAAATGCTTGGCATGGTGCTAATGTCCAATAAATATGAGCTGTCATTGTCTGTTGAATAAATGAACAGGTGGGTGGGAGGGGCTGGGGGCCAAGAGCCACAAGCTGAGGTGGCTTGTGTCTGAGGAGGGAAGGGACCCGCTGTTCCCTGGGATTCATGCTTCCTTTCTTGAGGTTGTGTCCTCCTTCCCCACACCCTGCAGGCCTGCCCAGCTCTTCATGGCAAAGCGGGCCCCAGATGGGCATACTTGTGTGTCAGACTGCCAAAAGGGGCTGGGAGCTCCTGCTAGGGCTACGTCCCCCTCCTCTAGGACAGAACAGCTGGGGCAGTTTCCCTCTTTGCCTTCAGGGGCCTCCCCAGGTCCAGACAGAAAACACTCAGTTTAGTTCCTTTCCTTTCGCATAGGCCCAAAGGTTGGAGGGTGGTAGCTGAAAGGACTGATTTCCCCCCTACGCAGGCGGTGCTCTGGTGTGGGAGGAGCCTTTTATGGGGAGTGAGGTCACTAACTGGACCTTGAGCAAGTCACATTGCGGCTGCAGGCCTCAGCATCCTCGTCTGTAAAATGGGATTGTGTGTGGAACTGGTGCATGCCATGAGTGGCAGATGCGAGGTGCGCACTTGGTGAATAGGAAGAAGCCTAGCACAGAATACCAGTGGGTCGGGGACAGCAGAGGCCCGGTATCCCCAACAGAAAAGCAGATGAAACTGGCGCACAGCCAGCCTGCGAGAGGCTCAGGCAGGAGGTCATCCCTGAGGCCTGAGGAGGACAGCTTCAGCCGCCCACACTGGGTCAGTCCTATTTCCACAGTAGGGAAGTGGTTACAGCTGCTTCATGACTGGACAGTGCCGGCACAGGGTCCACAGGGTCTCTGTGAAGGCCTCCACGAGGTGAGGGCCAGAAAGCAGCCAGGAAGCCCCCCACCAAACTCCTCCCCCCAGCATCCACCATTCCAGAAATTCCAACTGTCACCCCCACACACCCTATCGCGCACGCACAGTAGGAGCGATGCAATAGAGAAAAAAACCTAATTAACCCCAAATAGGACGTGACGGGTGCGGGGGAGGGGGGAGGGGAGAGGGGTGGCAGGGGTGATGAGGAGTTGGGGGAAGGAATCACATTTTGCAGACTGCCCACTAGGGGTCACCGTACCCTCAAAACCGAGGGTGCAGAAGTCACACCTGCCTGCGGCTGTGCGCTGGCGGAAGGTCCCAGAGAGAAGGCCGGGCCGCGTGGCCTCCGCCGCCCAGCTTGTGTGGCAGGCCCTTGGCCGCCGCCCCAGTCGCAGGCCCGCAGTCAGTGCGGCGGGAAGATGTCCGCACACTGCTGCAGGATGAGCTCCACCACCTGGTTCTGGAACACCATGGTCATGGGCATGCTGGTCTCTTCCACTTCGGGCCGCAGCAGCGTGGGCCCGAACACAATGGCCACGCTCTGCACCGACATGCGGTTCTGCTCGCCGTGCTCGATCACCCTGCGGCAGGGGTGGGTGGGATCAGGGCTCCGAACTGCGGGGAGGCGCGGGGGGCTCCAGCCGGGACCTGCCTCCCCCTTCCCGCGCGGCACTTCTGGCTCACCGGCAGAGGTGCTGGAAGAGCATCCGCACAGTGTCATGGTTGGGAGCGGGCAGCGAGCGCACCAGGTCGCGCACACAGCGGCTGCGCTGGGCCTGGTCCTGCAACTCTGGGTGAAGGAAGGTTTAGAGGGAGGGAGTCGGAACTGGAGGTAGGGGGTGGCGGCTGGGCGAGGGGAGCCTGCTAAAGGGGTGGCCCGCCACGCCCCTTACCCCATCCGCCCCACCCGCCCCAGGTGCTCACTGATGGCTGCAATGAACTGGCGGAAGTGCGAGAAGGGGAAGAGGGGCTCGGGCAGCTCCCGAAAGAAGAGCTTCAGGGCGCCGGTGATAACGTGGACGTCCTCCCAGCGCCCGTCATCCAGGTCAAGGCGCTCATCTGTGCCAGAGGAAGGGAGGAGGATGGAAGGGAGGTCAGTACCCCTCGCGCCTTCAGGCTCTGGGGCAGGGGGTGGGGACGGGCCTCACCATGGTCCACCTTATAGCGCAGCTTCTGGATGGTGGCCAGGTTTCCACTGATGCGGTACAGCCCGTCGATGTCCAGCCCTGGGGCAGAGGGAGGAGCTGATCCCAGGTTCGGGGGTGGAGGTAGGGTGGGGCTACGGGTCCCTGCTATGATTCCCAGTCGGGGCCTCCCGTACTTTCCCCCCTGGACCCTGCTTCCATCCAGGGGTCTTCAGCCTGCAGTCCTGGCAGGAGACCTGCGGGCACCCCAATGCCTGCCTCCCTCACCCCCACAGCGCACGTACCGCGGGCCTCGACGGCGCGGATGCACTGCTGCACAAAGCGTGGCACCCGGCTCCTCTCGCGCTCACACAGCGCGGCCAGCGCGCAGCCGAACACCTGGTCTAGGGGAGAGGCTCGTCAGTTCCCGTCCAGCTTGCGCCCCGTCCCAGTTCCCGGGTCCCTGCCCCCCGCAGGCCTCGGGTACCTTTGATGTAGCCCTTCTCCCGCAGCGACTGCAGTGTGGGCCGCCTCTGGAGGAACTTGCGGAGCTTGTACCGGACCTTGCTCAAGTCGCTCTCCAGGCCCCCGGGGCCCAGGGCGGGCGCGGCTGCCGCGGGGGAAGGCAGGACTGAGTCAGGAAGCAGCGCCGGGGCAGGCCAGGCAGGCCCCAGCAATCATCATTCCCCAGGAGAGGTCTCCTGGGAGCCCCCAGCCCATCCTGCCTTGCTCACACCTGCATTCGGCCGCGCGTCCTCCTCTTTCTCCTGCCAGCTTCCCAGGCGCTCACTCGCCCCGAAGTCCACTCTGCTGCTCTCGCTCTCCTCCTCTGGGGGCAGATCTGCGGACTGGATTCCCATAGCCTCAGAAAGGTGGGGCCTTGAGCCAGCTGCGGGTCCTTCCAGGATGGGGCAAGGGACCCGAAATGCACTCCCAACAGTCATGGCCTGGAGACCCTCAGCGAAGAGTTCTCTCTTCCCTTAACCAGGTTAACTCTCCTTATCTCCACCAGTGAGCCTGAGAACATTCACCTCCCTTGGCTGCGTGGAGCCCTTAAGGTGCAGAGACAGTCATCCTGTTCTCCCACACCCCTTCCTATCCTGGCAACCCCTACCCACCTGGAGCCTTCTTCCTCTGTTTTCCTCAGTTTCTCTAACTAGGTCAGCATTCCTCAATACGTGGCTCCCAGTTCTGAGCCTGCACCTCCAGCTGTGGCTGGAGCTCTGCCAACAACTGTACCAATATCACCTCTCTGGCTCTGGATTCCTACCTCTATTAATACAGCCAAAAGCTGCACTCAATGTTGGCTCATAGGGAATTAAGGGTCAAAAAGCCCTGGGTCATTTCCAGGTCAGTAGTTGTCAGAAAGCCCCTGTCCTAGCTCTACTTATGCAATTGGTATTTTGAGCCTTAAAAAAATGGTCGACTATTAAAATCAATCCTTTAACATTTTATCTGCTAGTTTCAGCCTGCCGTTGGTTGGCTTGCAGAGTATGTATTTGGCCTTCTGCTTCCCGTGAAATGGGAAATTCCTTTAGAATGTGCCCCTACCGTCACCTGGAGAGTCTTCCTGCAGCGCCAACCCCAGGGCTGGATTCACAGACTTACAGAAGGCAGTTTCTTCAGCAGCCTACCCTGCCATCCCAGCCATTAGTGGGGGACTGCATTTACGTTACCCACTGGTACCTTAGAGCTCCCTGAGCCTGAGCAGAGGGCCCCACTCATAATGGCCACCACCTCCCCACCACCCCTAGAGGTTCTGGGCTCTGCTTACCAGCTCCTGGATGCCCTGAGCAATGGCCTTATGCCAGGTGCTGATGATAGCCTCCGAGTCATGCTGAATCAGGTACTCCGAGCCATCTCGGCTCCGCAGCTGGAGGGACACAAGTCACTGGGTCATCTCTGGTACCCTGGGTCTGCCCTGGGGGTAGGCACTCAGAGCTTAATGGAGCAAGGGCCTCACCCCAGGCCAAGTGTTGGATCTTCTGCCTCGCTTAAAGCAGTGGGTGACAGCATCTCTGTGTTACAGATGAGCAAACTGAGGCTCAGCAAGTTTTAGCTGCTTCTTCATGGGCACACAGCTAGTGAGTGATGAGCACAGAGCTGCATGGCTCAATTGTCTGGTACACTTTCCCTCCCCCATCCTGCCTCCCTGCAAACCACAGAACGTGGCAGGCCTCATGCAGAGCACTGGCCTGCAAACTAGGTGAAAGAAAATTCCTATGTGAGGCCAGGCACGGTGGCTCACACCTGTAATCCCAGCACTTTGGGAGGCCGAGGCAGGCTGATCACCTGAGGTCTGGAGTTCAAAACCAGCCTGGCCAACATGGTGAAACCCCATCTTTACTAAAAATACAAAAATTAGCCGGGCATGATGGTGGGCTCCTGTAATTCCAGCTACTTGGGAGGCTGAGGCAGAAGAATTGCTTGAACCTGGGAGGCGGAGGTTGCAGTGAGCTGAGATCACGCCCCTGCACTTCAGCCCGGGCGACAGAGCAAGACTCCATCTCAAAAACAAACAAACAAAAAAACCCCAGAAACTTCCTATGTTGAGACCCCTGTCTATTAGAAGCAACAGTGAAAAGAGGGAGCGAGGATTTGAAAGCAGATCATGGCTGATCCCAGAGAAAGCAAGGTCTCCCCTTGCCCCTCCCCATACACACACTGAGGACTCAGAAACGTTGTCCCACCTTCTGCAGCCAGGAGTTCCCACCACTTCCCACACTTCAGCGTGGGCAGCACATCTTCTGTTAGCTCACTTCATCATGAAGAATAAATTAAACAAAACACCAGATGGAAACTTGCCACCGCAGGACTGATGCTCAAAGCCCTCTCTGAGTTGGATGGCAGCTTAGATGGATCCCTCATCAGCCTCTGGCTCTGAGGACCCAGTGTTCCAGGTTAATGTGAATGTTTAGCTGCAACAGCTCACACCAACCCTGCCCTTTCGATTCAGTGAGAGTCAGAGACAACAGAAACTGTCTCAGACCCCAGGACACAACTTCTAGAATTAGAGTGGACTGTCTTTGGCTGTCCTTTAAAACTTATACTTGAAGACTATTTAAACTGCTTTTTAAAATAAAAAGAGGCTGGGCACGGTGGCTCATGCCTGTAATCCCAGTACTTTGGGAGGCTGAGGCGGGCGGATCATGAGGTCAGGAGATTGAGACCATCCTGGCTAACACGGTGAAACCCTGCCTCTACCAAAAATACAAAAAATTAGCTGGGCCTGGTGGCATGCACCTGTAGTCCCAGCTACTCAGGAGGCTGAGGCAGGAGAATCGCTTGAACCTGGGAGGCAGAGGTTGCAGTGAGCCGAGATTGCGCCACTGCACTCCAGCCAGGGCGAAAGAACGAGACTCTGTCTCAAAAAAAAATAAAGAAAAGAAAAGAAAATGGCATATCGCATCCCCTAGCCCTCCCCTGCAAAGGATAGAAAACCTTCAAGAGGCAGATAACACAGCCTCACTCTAATCAAAGCAGACAAGAGCCCTGCTCAAGATTACCTCAGAGAATGGCTTGACAACACTTCTAAAACAATAGCCATGATTTTTGGCAGCTCTCTCAAAACATAATCAGTTCACATTTGCAAGTTTCATATAGAAGGCAAAGCTGTATCATTACATAGCAATGTATTTCACAAAATATTCACCCCTAGCCATGCCCATAATCCTAGTGCTTTGGAAGGGCAAGGTGGGAGGAGTCCCTGAGACCAGGAGTTCAAGCCTAGGCGATATAGTGAGACTCTATGTCTAGAAAAAAATTTAAAAATTAGCCAGGCTTGCTGGTGTGCACCTATACTTCCAGCTACTCAAGAGGCTGAAGCGGCAGCATCACTTGAGCCCAGGAGTTGGAAGCTGCAGTGAGCTACGATCAGGCCACTGCACTCCAGCCTGGGCAACACAGTAAGACCCTATCTCTAAGAACAAACAAATTAACAAAATATTTATCCTGCTGACTGCACAGGCAAATGCTAGCAGCTTTCAGGGGACTGTTGCTGAAGTTTTCTCTGACTTTGGGGTGACTAGGAAGACCTGCTATGAAAATTTCCTGGGTCCAACAAAGCTATCCATCCTGAATGATATAAAATTTGGGGCTGTCTCTTGAGGAAAACCCTGGAGCTGCCTACAGGCCACCCTGCACAGAGGGAGGATGGCCAGCAGTCAACCAGGAGGCAGGGGCTCCTGATTTCCACTCAGGCCTGCCCACCTTCCCACTGGCCTGAGCAGCACCTGCCTTCCAGTCCTTGCCAGCAAAGACAACTCAGAAAGCCCTATTCTTTAACTTTCATCAAAAGCCCATCAGTGAAGACCTTCATCGAGAACTGTTTGAAGGATATCCCTAGCCCTCAAAGTAAGGGGAGAAACATGCCTAGCAAAGGTGATGTCTCAGACCGGGCATGGTGGCTCATGGCTGTAATCCCAACACTTTGGGAAGCCAAGGTGGGTAGATTACCTGAGGCCAGTAGTTTGAGACCATCCTGGCCAACATGGTGAAACCCTGTCTTTACTAAATACAAAAAATTAGCTGGGTGTGGTGGCAGGTGCCTGTAGTCCCAGCTACTCGGGAGGCTGAGGCAGGAGAATCACCTGAACCCAAGAGGCAGAGGTTGCAGTGAGCCAAGATTGCGCCACTGCACTCCAGCCTGGGCAACAGAGTGAGACTCTGTCTCAAATAATAATAATAATAATAATAATAATAATAATAATAATAATAATAAAGGTGATGTCACTCCTCAATTGAACACCATGGCAGATATTGTTAGTTGATCACAGAACTCTACCCTGCCAAGCCCAGAGAAGCCTTCAGAATTCTTCTCAAGAAGGTTCCAGGCGGCTGGGTGCAGTGGTTCATGCCTGTAATCCCAGCACTTTGGTAAGCTGAGGTGGGTGGATTACGAGGTCAGGAGATCGAGACCATCCTGGCTAACACGGTGAAACCCCATCTCTACTAAAAATACAAAAAATTAGCTGGGCATGGTGGTGGGTACCTGTAGTCCCAGATACTTGGGAGGCTGAGGCAGGAGAATGGCATGAGCTCGGGAGGCGGAGCTTGCAGTGAGCCGAGATGGTGCCACTGCACTCCAGCCTGGGTGACAGAGCAAGACCCTATCTCAAAAAAAAAAAAAAAAAAAAAAAAAGGAAGGCTCCAGGCTGGGCACCATGGCTCACATCTGTAATCTCAACCCTTTGGGAGGCTGAGGCTGGAGGATCACTTGAGGCCATAAGTTTGAGACCTGCCTGGCCAACATAGTGAGACCCCATCTCTATAAAGACTAAAATTAGCCAGATGTGATGGAATGCACCTGTAGTCCTAGTTACTTGGAAGCCTTAGGTGGGAGGATCACTTGAGCCCAGGGGCTTGTGGCTTTAGTGAGCTATGACCTGTGCCACTGCACTTCAGGCTGGGCAACAGAGCAAGACCTTGTCTCTAAAAACAAAAACAAAAAATAAAAACAAAAACGAAACCCCACAAGACTCCAGACCTACTCATCAGAGTAGCTCATGAGATGAAACCAGTTTTCCAACTTTGCTTTGTAGATATCCTGGCTCTAGAACTGAATGGAGCTTGGTGAATAATCACGAAACGACGCACTCAGGTTCCTTGCAGAATTGCTTTTTCTGAGCTCAGACATGAGGTCACACTCTTGGCCTTATCATAATGATGCTACCTGAAGCAGCCCCAGATCTTGAATTAAACCTCCCTGGAGCTGTTTTGCAGGGTACCTGCCGCGTGCTTCTAGATCCCATGTTCATGGAGCTACACACAAGAAATTTAAGAGTGAAGCCTTAGGAAAAACCTTTGATTCCCTCAACATCTAGGTGGGTTTTATTATTTTTTCAACAACAAAGAGACATGCACATGATAGCCCTTCTCTTTTCACCTCACCTAGCAGCAAAGTCAGAGCTAAATTTTCCTCAGTAACCACCACCTTAGTACATCATCTCCCCCTAATTCCTCTCCATCTTGAGTCCCATCTCTTACTTGTTTTCTGTGGTCCTGGCTTTTCAGTAAATTTGCCAGTTCACCACATGTGTTTCTGTTGTGAACTGCCTCAAACCTTCTAGGGACTGAGGTCAGGGTAAGAGTAGTTTACAAACAAGACAACATGTGGACAGTGAAGGGTGTGGCACTGGGAGTACCTTCCTGGGTCTTCTCTCCCTTCCTGAGGGGGTAGCATGGTAGTCTTCTCCACTGCCCCGGTTTACTCACTGGGGATGCAGTCCAGTCAGAAATGGGGCAGGGAAGGGGACCTGGGGAGAAAGAGGTCTTCCAACCAGGCCTGTCACAGTAAGCAGCCAAGGACACGGAGCCTCCTGTCTCTCTCAGGCTGGGATGAGGGCTGCCATTCTAGGCAGGAGAATTTCCTCTCCCAGAGGTCCTACTCCTCACCACCCTCCAGGGCAAGGATTATTATTAACTCATCTCCTGGAGAGGGAACTGCAGAATCTGTGATGTTAGAAACACAGGACAGGTCCCCTGGGGTTGGGGGCCAGCATTGGCCTTGAGCCCCAAGAATTGGTAGCCCCAATTCCTCCCAGGTCCTCCTTCTTGGGGCTTGCCTACAGTAAGGATCCCAGAGCACTGCCAACAACTGCACCAATATCACCTCTCTGGCTCTGGATTCCTACCTCTATTAATACAGCCAAAAGCTGCACTCAATGTTGGCTCATAGGGAATTAAGGGTCAAAAACCCCCAGGTCATTTCCAGGTCAACAGTTGTCAGAGGGCTGACAGGCATCACTAAGCCCCTTCCCTCCTTCTCCCCACCCCGGCTACTTACCTCCAGCACATTCTTCCTACTGGATTTGTCTTTGGGGGCCCAGGAGAGAGTGGCCCCCCTCAGCTCCACTGTGTACTCGGGGGTGGAAAACTTGGAAGGCTGCCTCTGTGGGAGAGGGAGGAAGGTGACAGGGAGCCCTCAGCTCAGATGTGTCTGCTGTGGCACTCTGACCCTAGGAATAGGATGGGGTCTATGGCATGGCCAGGAAACAACTCTGGGGAAAAGAGCCCCAGGGGTTCCTGAACCCAGACCCTGATGCTTCTTAACCACAGAGCCTGCTGGCTGGCCTGTCCACTGCTGTCCACCCATCCAGGGGAGGACAAGAAAGGAGCGCAGTCTGCATCCCTGCAAGCAGGTATGCCCGCCCCCAGCCTCCCTGCCCTCCAGGCTGGAGCTGGCCACCCTCAAGACTGTTCCCCATCTCCAGCGGGCTAAAACTACTTGTCTTGGAGTGAAGCTGCCAGCATCACCCCCTTCCTGGCAAGGCCCAGCTCCTCTGACACTCATGAACCACTCTCTCAGACATCGTCATCTCCAAGCCAGATTAGATAGAGCAGATGGGGGCTGGGCACAGTGGCTCACGTCTGTAATCCCAGCACTTTGGGATGCCGAGGTGGGCGGATCACCTGAGGTCAAGAGACCAAGACCAGACTGGCTAACATAACAGAAACCCCATCTCTACTAAAAACACAAAAATTAGCCAGGCATGGTGGCACACGCCTGTAGTCCTAGCTACTCAAGAGGCTGAGGCAGGAGAACTCTGGAGGCAGAAGTTGCAGTGAGTCGAGATTACACCACTGCACTCCAGCCTGGGTGACATAGCGAGACTCTGTCTCAAAAATAAATAAATAAATAAATAAATAAATAAATAAAAGCAGATGGGGTGGTCCCTGCCCTGAGGGCCTGGCCTTACCAGGCCGCCTGCAGCTGAGGTCTTTGAATCCTTGAAGAATGTCAGGACACCACCCTCCAGCACAGTCCAGGAGGCACTCCAGTGCTTCTTCCTAGGTGGGGGTGGGGAAGTAGGGGTGGCAGAACTTAGATTTGGTCCTGGGTTGAGGGCCCCTCCTACCCCAGGAACAAGTCAGAGCTTAGGAACACAGGCTAGGGCACCCCACTATGAGGGTTAGAATCCCGACTCTAACACCTAGCAGCCAAAGGACCTTGAGCAAGTCACTTTATCTCTCAGTGTCTCATGTCCACAGAGGACCACTCACAAAATTGTTGTGAGGATTAACAAGAGCCTGGCGTATAGGAAGTGCTCAGTGAACATCATCACCAAGGCCCACCCTGCCCCGGCCTGGGTGTAGATGGGCTCTCACCGGAGCCGCTTTCCCTTTTCTGCCGTCTTGGTGCGATGGAGCACCCCTGCCTTGTCCAACGTCTTGGTCTAAGAGAGAAAAGAGAGAGAAGGTGCAAGAGTGGGTAGTTAAGGGGTGAGCTATGGGGAGTAGAGGCTGGTCACCTGCTCAGCTGCCACTCTCTATGGTCTGAGCCCATGGCCCCACTGAACCCTCCTCGCCAGCCCCACCACCTGGCTGGGGGTAGGGGGTGATGCCTACCCTCACAGCAGCTGTGGCAGGACAGACTTCCTCCCAGCTCCCAACCTCATCCAGCTCTGCAGGGACCTATGGGGAAGACAGATATGTCCCGCCCAGTCCCTCCTCCCAGACCTCCAGAAGCCCCCCAATGCTACTGTGGTGGTCCTGCCAGGACCTCAATGGCTCCTTCCCTACCTTCTCCTCTGGAGGGCTGGCCTGGGCTGGGGTGTCATCATCCTGGCTGGATTTATGGATGCTTCGAGGGGCAGGGACAGGGACCTGGGGAGAAAGACACAGTCGTATGTGATCTCTTCCTCTCTCCCCAGCACCCCCCTTTCCCCAGGTTGTTACCTGGGGCAGCTCCCATCGAACGGAGGAGTCCTCTGGATTGTAGAAGTATGGCTTCCCGTGAGGGTCCTCCAGCCTCACCCACTGTGGAGAGAGGAACGGTCAGGGCCTCCCGCCCTGCTCATGAGAAGGGAGGAAAAGGTGCCCTCCAACCAGGTTCCAAGACAGCACCAGGGAGTCTGGAGGGGCAGGTGCAGGTGATGCGTTTGACGGGTTTAGGCTCTTTGTGGGAGCTACAATTTAGAGCACTCAGGCGACCTATTAGTGAGGAAGGTTGTGGGGAGGACTCCGAGGCTGGCCGGGTCCATCTGCCCGCTTCGCCTACCTGCTCCTGGGTGAAGTGGTTGGTGTAGAGCATCTGCTTGTCCTGGCTGACATGACAAGACCAGCCGGGGGGTGTGGTCAAGGGAGAGGTGGGGCCGGGCTCACCGAAGGAGCCCACGGGAGAATAGTCCTCCTCGGGGTAACTGGTCAGTGACTCGGGGTAGTCCGTCTCAGGGGTGGGGGGCTGCGGGGAACAGAAGGTAGAGTCAGAGGCTCTGATGGCCAGTACTGCCCGCTAGCCCTGCCGTTTTGGACCAGGCCCACCCCTTTGCCCTCTGGTCCCTGGAGCTGTGGGAGCAGGAGGTAGAGTCAGAGATACTCAGAGGTAGCTCCGCCCACCCTGGCTCCGCCCCTCACCCTCTGGTCCCTGGGGCTGTGGGAGCAGAAGGCGTCAGAGGCACTCAGAGGTAACCCCGCCCACTCCAGCCCTGTCCCAAGCCTGTGCTCCCCGCGTCTATAAAACAGGAGGCGGGGTCAGAAGTGCTTAGAGGTAGCCCCGCCCACTCCAGCCACGCCCTTCACCGAGGGGTCCCTGGGTCTGTGGGAGCAGGAGAAGGAGTCAAAGGCTCTCAGAGGTAGCCCTGCCCACCCATCACCACCCCTCACCCGTGTGTCCCTGGGCCTCTGGGAGCAGGAGGCAGGATCAGAGGAGCTCAGAGGTAGACCCGCCCACTCTGGCCCTGCCCCTCACCCGCGGGTCCCCGGGGCTGCCAGGGCTCAGGCCCGGCTGCATCTCGAACTCCTCCTCGGGCTCGTTCTCGGCCTCGTCCTCCCAGGCCGTCTCGCCCGTCAGCGGGTTGTAGAAGAACACTCTGCGGCTCTCCTCATCCCAGTACTGGCCCCACTCGGTCTCGAGGCTCACGTGGCTGTCCACCGAGGCAGGGGAGGTGGCTGGGCTGGCGGCACCCTCGGCAGCCTCAAAGGGCGACTCCCAGGTGGTAACTCCCGTGTCTGGATTGTAGTAGTAGGGGCGCCCGGTGCCCGCGTCCGTGTGCGTCTCCCACACTGGGCTGGGGAGGGGGACCGCAGTGGCGCTTGGCGAAGTGGCCCGGGGCTGCCTCTCTATGTTCGCGTACACGGGCTCCGGGGGGTCGTCCACCTGTGGGAGGAAAAAGGAGGAATTTTGTGTTTTCAGAAACCTTCCAAAATGCTAACAGAGGTCCCCTCTGGGCAGTGCGATTATAGGGGTTTGTTTTTATTTTCTTTAAACTTTTCTGCAGCCTCAAAATTTTGTACAACGAAGCTTTTTAAAAATCACAGTTCTTCTGTTGACTGTGACAACATCACTAATATGTAAACTCCTTGAAAGGGGAAGCGCCTGTTTGAAGTGGCCTCTCCCTGAGCTTTAGCCCCTTGGGCGACCTTTGAAAAGTCACACTACCTCTCTGCCTCAGTTTCCTGGGTGTAAAATGTCTGCTCTGCCCACTCCGGAAATTGTAGTGAAGAGTGAATGAGGAAATGCTCTTGAAAGTGCTTTGTGAAGTGTTCAGTGCCCCAGATGGCTAGGTCAATTACATTAATTTTATTTATCAATAATAATAAAACATTGATAACCCAGTTCTCACAACTGTGTACTCACAGAGGCAAGTCAGAGGTTGGGCAGGAACTGAGAAGTGGCCTGGGGGATGCCCCTGTTTGTGGTGCCCATTCAGGGCCCTGCTGCATTCTTTTTTTGTTTTTTTGAGATGGGGTCTTGCTCTGTCGCCCAGGCTGGAGTGTGGTGGTGCAATCTTGGCCCACTATAACAGCCGCCTCCCGGGTTCAAGCTGTTTTCTTAAAGCCCCATTAAAAGTTCCCACCCCACCTCCCTCCCAGCCCAGAAAGCTCTGGGCCTGGACTCAGTACCGTGTCTGGATTTGGGGACTGAACTTTTCAAGGTGAAGTTTGCAGGTGTCAGAACCAATTCCAGACAAGAGAGGGAGAGAGGACAGCCAGATGGGCTGGAGAATGGAGGGGCAAAGAGAGGTGAATCATATTCCAACACCCCAAAGGAGAGTGAGGGCAGCTGGGGGTTCAATCACATAGAACATAAACCTAGCCATGTTTAAGCCTCCCAGAACAGAGGCTCTCCTGACTCACACCTCAGAGCTCCCTGCGGGCTGCAGGGCGAAGTCTAAGCCCTTAACCAGGCACAAGAGACAGTCCCCTCACCGGCCTGTGCTTCCACTATTATTTCCTGCCACTCCTTGCCCCTTGCCTTGAACTTTAAGCTCCAGTAGCACCAGTTGCTAGAGGTCCCCACCTTCCCTGCTGTTTCCTCCAGGCCTAGGCTCATTTGCAGCCTGCCCAGGCCCATCTCCACCCCTTTTTATGCCTGGCTGACTCCAATTCCTTCGTCAGGACTCAGCTCAGGTGCCAGGTTCCAGCCTTTTCCCAAGATTCCCGCCATCGCCATGCCCCCACATTCAGCCCAGCACCCTCAGCTCCACAGAGGGACAGGCGACTACATTCTCGAACCCCAGGCAGCAGCATGGTATTACTACTATTTTCTTTTCTTTTTTCTTTTTTTTTTGAGACAAAGTCTCTCTCTGTCGTCCAGACTGGAGTGGAGTGGTGTGATCTCGGCTCACTGCAACCTCCGCTTCCCACGTTCAAGCGATTCTCATGCCTCAGCCTCCCAAGTAGCTGGGATTACAGGCATGCGCCGCCACACCTGGCTAATTTTTGTATTTTTAGTAGAGATGGGGTTTTGCCCTGTTGGCCAGGCTGGTCTTGAACTCTTGACCTCAGGTGATCCACCCACCTCGGCCTCCCAAAGTGCTGGGATTACAGGCGTGAGCCACCATGCCCGGCCGATTACTATTTTCTAAGCATACACAAAACTTCAGGGGAAAGCGGATTTCCACATTTCAATTTTTTTTTTTTCAGAAACTTTCCAAAATGCTAACAGAGGTCCCCTCTGAGCACTGTGATTATAGGGGTTTATTTTTGTTTTGTTTTCTTTGAACTTTCCTGCAGCCTCAAAATTTTGTACTACAAAACTTTCAAAAAATCACAGAAGTTCCTCTGCTGACTGTGACACCGTCACTAAGCTGTAAACTCCTCGAAAGAGGAAGCACCTGTTCAAGGTGGCCTCTCCCTGAGCCTTAGGCAGACGCCAAAAAGAAAAAAAAAATCATTTTTCACCAAACTGATGCTAAAAAACCAAAGCAAACCAAGCCAAAACAACAAAAAGAATAAGGAAAAGAAGAACATTCGTTCACCCAACAAAGATTCGCCTGCTCTGCGCCAGGCGCTGTTCGAAGCACGGGGAATGCAGCAGTGAAGAAAGGGACACAAATCCCTCCCCAGCAGAGCTGGCACTCAAGTGCACCTGTGTGTAAATGGCAGGGGTGATGAGTAAATGGACAGCATGTCAGTGCTGATCACTGCTAAGCAAGAAAGGAAAACACTGTCAAAGAAGAGGATGTTACACGGTGCTGGTCCCCAGGTGCCCGGGGTCAGAGAGAGCTGGGGATCCCAGCCCATCAGTTCTTCGCTCCTCTCCCCTTCCTCTAGGCTCCTGTGTGGCTGAGAGGGGACCCTCCACCCCACTTCTCCTTTCTCTACCCCCACCACAGCCCTGATGTGGCATCCTGTAGTCCAACCACAACAGGACTCTCACTGGCCCCCAACAGAAAAGGCATCCTCCCACCTCCATGACTTTGCTCCAGCCGTTCCCTCAGCCTGGAATTCCCTTCTCTGGTTCTCTGCCTACCCAAATCCTGCTGTCTCACGGTGCTCAGCTGACAAGCCTCTCCAGGGAGAGGCCAAACCTGCTGGCACTCTGCTCACTGCTCTGGTGGGGCCCAATGGCGTTCTGCCTTGGTGGGCAGCCAGTTGTCCAGTCATCTGCCCACCTCCTCTGCCCCAAAAGGCAGGATTTTCTTGAGAGCAAGACTAAGGATAATGTAGCTGATTCCATTTGCCGCCCAGCAGCTGGGCCAATGCCCTGAAGCACACAGCAGGTCTGCCACAAACACTTACTGCTTGAGTACACAAGTCTAACCCATGCCAAGTTTCAGCAACAAACACACCTGACATGGCAGGAGAGCCTGGAATGAGTTGAGTTTTCTGAGGAGGACGTTGGAGCCACAGAAACCAGGAGATTCCTGGGGAGGGCAGGATGGAAGCAGCAGGGAAAGGAAGGCAGAGGAACTAGACACACCTGCCATCCTCCCAGCTGAACCCACTGGGGCAGGGGTTGAAAGGCCCCACCGGGGTGGATGAGCTGATAAGGAGCAGACTCTTTGGAGCAGGAGTTTCTACTTGGCAGGCTGTGGGCTGTGGCTGAGTCCCCAAGGAGTCCCAGGCCAGTGAGGCTGATGGGGTCTTCACACAAAGGAACATCCCCAGCAGGTACAGAGGAGATTTGGGAGGTAGACGTTTAGGTCCCCAGGATGACAGGGCTGTCACAAGGAAGAGAAGACATGGTATCACGCTGCAGGGGCAGAGCAGCGTTCCTCTGAAGGAAGCATTCTGAGGACTGGGCCTGCCAGAGACACAGGCTGCTTCTGGAGGTAGCAGGGGACGCTTGCTGGAGGTGACTGAGCAGAGTCTACTCCCTGTTAGGGAAGCCACAGCCCTGTGGTGGGCATTGAACTGCAGCATCCTTCAGGCCCCTTCAAACTCTAGAACTCTCTGCAGACCCCGCGCAGTGCTGAGCTAGAGATGCCTCCTCTCCTGGCAGAGCCTCAGCTGGGTTCTGACCAGCTCCTGGGACCAGATGCAGTCACGCCCTCCACATCCTCTGGCCTTCAAGGAGTTACAGCAGCACCTGCCGCTCCTACCCTCCTCCTTGCTCCCATGCGTGGAGGTCCAGCAAGACCCAGATGCAGCTCATAAACAGGGGCCTGACCACAGAGCCAAAGGCTCTTGGGCCGCATCCTAGAGACAAGAAGTCGCCTTCCCACCCCAGGCCAGAGGAGGAGCCAAGAGGGACCTGGCTGTCAAGCTCCAGGCTGCCCAGCCCCCTGGCACTTCCTTACAGTGGTTCACCCCTTGTCTCCAGTTCCCTCCCCTGTCCACAAGCAGGTGGCAGTCCTGCCACTCTTGCCCCAAGCTGACCACCTCTTGGATGGGCCTCTAAGAAGGAAAGAGAAAAGGAAGTATGAGCCCCAACTTCCAAGAGGCTCCGTGCTCTGAGCCCCAGCTCGCGCAGCTCCTAACAGGGCTTGGGGTAGAGGTCCACGGGGCACCCCTTGACCCCAGCGTCCCCTACCTGTGCCCGCAAGGCTCGACTCTGCCTCCTAGTCACTTTGGCGATCATGTCCACCATCCTGGCCCCTCCGAGCTGCCGGGACAGAGCCCTGGGAAGGTTTTGGGGGTGGAGCCCAGGGGGCACTACCCCAGTGCTGGCACAGGGCAACAGGGAAACAAGAAGTTGCCTCGAGATGGCGGGAGGCTGAGACTCCAGCCCATTTCCTGTCAGGGCTGCGGAAGTGTTGCTTGTGTTGGGGCGGGTCGGGTGGAGGGGCCTTAGATTGGGGATATTTTTATGCTTCTAGAAATACCGCTGGCTGCCCCACTCAGTGCTCTAATGACCAGTGAGCCGCATCCCAGGCCCAGACATAGCCATGGTGTGGGCTGCACAGGGGAAGATCAGGGCCAGACCCAGGCACAGCACAAACTGCACAGAGAGAATCACAGCTGAGCCTGTGGGGGAGGGGCGCACTGCACAGACAGGGCGGGCAGAGGAGGTGCTGAGTGCTGGGGGCCTGGGCTGGCCTGGAGTGGCTCCTGGGGCGGAAACAGGACAATGAGTGGTTGTCCACTCCCTCTAGGCCCAGGGAGGGCGTAATGGGAAAGAGGAAGCGTGTGGGGGGAGGGGAAGGGTTCCCAAAGAGGAAGGGGTCTGGGCAGATGTGATATCACAGGGAGCTGGCGTCTGGACTGTGCCAGCTCCGAGGAGGACAGGAAGAATTCTGACCATACCACTATCTGCCCACCTGACCACCTGGGTCTGTCTCCTCCAGACTCAGTCACCAAGATGCACATGCCCTCCCCTGCCTGCATGCCCACATGGGCCCACTCCCACTTGCGTGTCCACATACATGTACAAGTATGCCCGTGCCTGTCCCCTCTTCTCTAAGGACCCAGAGAAGAGGGCCAGGCACCAGCTTCTTCCAGGAGGAAGACTAGATCTTCTCCCTGGCCTCTCTTCCCTTCACCCCCTCGTGTGCGGTGTTAGACCCCAGCCACATGCCCTGAGTGAGAAGTTGCAGCCCCTCCTCTGAGCCCATAGGCCCATCTTGTCTTCCCTCCTCCCTTAGAAGTGCTTCCTCTCCAGGCTTAAGGGTCAGGCAGCACTAAGCCCACGAGCCTACCCCTGCTGAAGGCTACCTCCCTTCCAGGTCAGGCTCTGACCCCCGCCCTCCCACTCTAGGCCCATTCTTCCTCCTCCGGCCCCCACCCTGGCTCTGTTTTTCTCCCCTGCCGTGTCCCTCAGCCCTTCCTCTCCTGTACCCATTGTGGACTGGGGACAAGGACCCCAAGCAGAGCCAGGCACAGTGTGAATGTGGGGCATGAGACACTTGGAGAGATCACACTAGGAGCAAGACTGGGCCCCATGCCCTGCTCTGCCCGCAAAAGCTCTCGTACCAGTGTCCCATTCCCTGTGCCTGACTCAGAAGCCCAGACCCCAGGGGTAGACTAATCCCCTCCTCCCTACCAGGGCAGAGGACAGCAGGAATCACAGAAGGTTGGAGGCCTCATGCTTATCACATACCTGACCCATCTCTCTGTCCCCACCCTGAGGCTAGGGATGCGGACTCACACACACACACACATACCACACACATGTGTGCGTGCATATGACAGGTCACCAAGGGATATACAACCAGGTCCCAGAGACAGGAAGAGCCTCTGTAAATTCTAGAGAGGCCAGAAACTCTGAGCCACCAGGGAGGAGCTGGGTGGGGAGGGGAGAGAGGAGGACAGGTGTGGAACTCAGGCCCTCAGCACTGCCCTGCAGGTAGAATGGGGGGCAGGGACTTCCTGTGGCCAGGGCCAGGAGTGTCAGTGTCAGGGCTGGGACTGCAGAATGGGCAGCCAGCAACTCACCTGGCATCTCACCTGCTTCTCTTCCCCAGTAGGAAGCTGGGCCCCCACGATGGAGGTCTCCCAGGGAGCTCCAGCCCCAAACTATAGGGACTGAACAAACTCACACAGTTCCTGCCTGCTCTTGGCCACAGAAGTTGGCCCTCAGGCCCTGTCTGGGCTTCCCTTCCCCCAGCGAGAGGAGGTGATGACCACAGTGGCTCCCCAGTGGGGTCCGCCTCCCTCCACCACACCCTCATCCCTCTGAGAGGCACAAGGGGGAGGATCAGGAGAGGTTCTAGAACAAACCAGCTGCACAATACCCCTCCTCTCCCTGCTGTGACCTCACTCTTCCCTCCCAAACCCTCATAGGAAGTGCTGGGACAGGAGCAGGTGTACTAGGAAGATACAGTCCTCTGGGGCTGGAGGCAAAATGAACACCTCCAAACCAGGACTTGGTCCAGGAACTGACTCAGGGGCTGGTGAGGGGACATGATGTCCTTTGTTGACTCAGTGAGTGTGCTCTGTGCCACCCAGGCCAGGTGGAGGGGGAGCCGGAAAGAATGGTGATCTTTGCCTCAAGGAGCTCAGCCATGTCCACACGACAGGTCCCTCCCCCAACACATGTTCTCCAGGACAGAAACTGGGTCTCCCCTTAACCATCCCGTCCTGACCCAGAGCTACATGTCCAGGGGCAGGATCAGGGGAGCTGGGGGTGACCCCACAGGGTCCTGGGCCTTAGGCCTCAGTAGGCTTTGGGGAGCCGTGCCTAGCCCAGCCCTCTGAGATGCTGATGGAAGTGGTTTGGGCTGGGACCTGGGGAAAGTGTTTAATTTGAAGCCTCCTTCGGTGATTTGACTGTGCCTCCCAGGTGAGGCACCACGGCTCAGTATAATCTTTTTTTTTTTTTTTCTTTTTTATAATATGGAGTCTTACTCTGTCACCCAGGCTGGGGTGCAGTGGCTCGATCTCAGCTCACTGCAATCTCTGCCTCCCAGGCTCAAGTGATTCTCCTGCCTCAGCTTCCTGAGTACTGGGATTACAGGTGCCTGTCACCATGCCCAGCTAAGTTTTGTACTTTTAGTAGATACGGGGTTTCATCATGTTGGCCAGGCTGGTCTCAAACTCCTGACCTCAAGTGATCCGCCACCTTGGTCTCCCAAAGTGCTGGGATTACAGACAGGAGCAGCCCAGCTGGCTCAGTGTCATCTTATTGCATGGATGTGTGGGGAGATTCCAAACCTAACAGTTTCAGGTGAGACCCTTTTCTTGGGCTTGGGGCAGAAGCTTCCATTGATTCAAAGGGAAGAAGAGTGAAGCTGGAGTCCAGAGACTCGGGCTCTTGTCTAGGCTCTACTTCAGGTTCCCGACGAGCAGCCGCTTGAATTTCTGGCCTCAGCTTCTCCATCTGTAGAACAGAGCTGTCAAACCCTACCGTGTCACAGGGCTGCTTCTGTGAAAGAGCCGAGCGGGCCCTGGGTTTCCACACCCATGGGGATTGGGGGAAAGCAGGCCTGCACTTCTGCTTTTCTGCCTTCGGGTTTCGATTGGGTGCCCTCAGCTGTGGACTCTGTCCCCAGCCTCTGGGTGAACTCATGGGGCTGCCTGCCTGGCCTGCTCCTCCAAGGCAGGGTGGGAGCTGGGGTGGGGCTTCCTCAGGGCTCACACCACCTGTGCTCTAAGTAAGGCTGGCAGAGACCCAGCAGGGCCGCTGGGGCCAGGAGGGATCAGAAATGGTCCATGAGGGGCCTGGCGTGGTGGCTTAGGCCTGTAATCCCAGCACTTTGGAAGGCTGAGGCAGGAGGATTACTTGAGGTGAGAAGTTTCAGACCAGCCTGGTCAACATAGTGAAACCCCGTCTCTACTAAAAATACAAAAATTAGCTGGGCGTGGTGGCATGCACCTGTAATTCCAGCTACTCAGGAGGCTGAGGCAGGAGAATTGCTTGAACCTGGGAGGCAGAGGTTGCAGTGACCCAGGATCGCACCACTGCACTCCAGCCTGGGTGACACAGCGAGACTCCGTCTCAAAAAAAAAAAAAGAAGAAGAAATAGCCCATGAGGGAACCTCCCAGTCAGCAAAGCCTGTAGGGATGAGCCAGGCTAGGGAGGTGGGAAAATGAGACCAAGGAGTGGTCACCTTCTGCCCACCCCCTCAAACGTATCTGTGTTTGCACCCACCATTCCTTCCCCCTCCCCCAGTGGAAGGCACAGGGCCCTGCCATCCAAGCCAACGTCCCCAGCCCAGGCCTGAAGGACCCCATTGCCTCCCACTTGCTCGGAAGTGGCCTCACCTCAAATCTCCAACCCTTCCTTTCTGACTACCTTTGTCCCTTTCTCATTTCAACAAACTCAAGGCCTCACCTTTTTTTTTTTTTTTTAGACAGCGTCTTCCTCTGTCACCCAGGCTGGAGGGCAGTGACATGATCATGGTTCACTGCAGCTTTGACTTCTTGGACTCAAGCAATCCTGCTTCAGCCTCCCAAGTACCTGGCAGTACCGGCCCACACCACCATGCCCAGCTGTTTTTTTTTAGAGACAGGGTCTCACTATGTTGCCTAGGCTGGTCTTGATCTCAAGAAATCCTTGAGATCCTTGGGCTCAAGAAATC
Organism: Rhinopithecus roxellana; assembly: GCF_007565055.1. Lineage (NCBI taxonomy): Eukaryota > Metazoa > Chordata > Mammalia > Primates > Cercopithecidae > Rhinopithecus > Rhinopithecus roxellana. The sequence continues at coordinate 73,393,779 of NC_044567.1, forward strand.
CTCCCACCTCAGCCTCCCAAAGTGCTGGGATTACAGGCATGAGCCACTCCACCCAGTTGGTCTCTCCATCTTAAAAAGAAAATGTTGGCCGGACACAGTGGCTCACGCCTGTAATCCCAGCACTTTGGGAGGCTGAGGCAGGTGGATCGCTTGAGGTCAGAAGTTCAAGACCAGCCTGGCCAATGTGGTGAAACCCCATCTCTACTAAAAATACACACATACACACAAAATAGCCAGGTGTGGTGGCGGGCGCCTGTAGTCCCAGCTGCTTGGGAGGCTGAAGCAGGAGAACCACTTGAACCCCAGATGTTGCAGTGAGTAGAGATCACACCGTTACTCTCCAGCCTGGGTGACAGAGAGAGAGTTCATCTCAAAAAAAAAAAAGTTCGTTCCCTGGACCCAGTTCTGCATCCCCTTTTAACAACGAATTCCTTTTTCCTTCCTCCTGTTTGAGCCAACTTCTCTGTCCCCTCACTTAGACAGCCAGCCCACTGCTGGCCTTCCACCACTTCCTTGATGACAGATCTGGTCCTTCGCTGGCCTGACTTCTCTCCAGTGTTTGCTCTTTAAAATCCTCTCCTTCTTGGGCTTCCTCGGGCCAGGTGTCCTGGTTTTCCTTCTTTTCCTCTGCTACTGCTCAGCAATTCGGCCCCAAGCTCCACCTCCCCTGCCACAGCCTCTTGCTTGGTGTCTCACCTGGCTTCTCACTCCACTGCCTTGGGAGAGCCCAGCCCCACCGGCTGTAGAGGAATAACTCGCAGCAAAGTCTCCAGGGTCACATATCCCACTGCCATCTGGATGTCCTTTGTACACGTCAAAAGCTGTGTGCCCCAAATCAAATTTGTCCTCTCCCTCCTCCTTCCTCCATCTCAGCATCTGAGTGACATCTACCTCTGTCACTCAAGGTAGAATCATCCTTGCCTCCTGCTGGCTTTGCCTCATCTGACACTGAGCCCCATTGATCCCACCAGCCTAAGCCTTGCAGACCTGCCTACCAGTTCTCAGGTAACAAACACCAGGGTTAGAGGAAGACGGAAACACTGCTGCACGGAAGCAGACACCTTGCAGGCAGGGCAATGAGTCAGTGTCCAGGCAGAAGGAAAGGGCGGGGCTCTTCAAGGGAGATTGAAGAGACAGCCAGATGCAAGGCATGGCCTTGGACGGGATCCTGAACCAAACAAACCAGCTATGAGAGAGATGTTTTAGGATAAGGCAGAAATCTGACGATGGCTTAGGTCATAGATGATACTAAGGAATTATTGTTAATTTTGTCAGATATGATAGGGTGTTTATGGAGAAAGACATCACTTTTCAGAGATGCATGCTGAAGTTTTCAGGGGTGAAATATATCTAGAATTTATAATTCATCAGCAATAAATAAATAAAAATAAACATGGCAAATATTGTTTTTTCTCTTTTCTCTCTTTTTTTTCCTAGTAGAGCAGCCAGCAAGATGCTGGCTCCTTGCTATTGTTAAATCTAGGCAATAGGTAATTGTATTTTTTTTTAATTTTTTATTTTTTGAGACAGAGTCTAGCTTTGTCACCCAGGCTAGAGTGCAGTGGCGCAATCTCGGCTCACTGCAACCTCTGCCTCCCGGGTTCAAGCAATTCTCTGCCTCTGCCTCCTGAGTAGCTGGGATTACAGGCGCCCACCACCATGCCCAGCTAATTTTTTGTATTTTTAGTGGAGACAGGGTTTCACAATCTTGGCCAGGCTGGTCTCAAACTTCCGACCTTGTGATCCGCCTGCCTCAGCCTCCCAAAGTGCTGGGATTCTAGGCGTGAGCCACTGAGCCCAGCCCATATTCATTTTTCAAAAATATTATTGGCCGGGTGTGGTGGCTCACAGCCTGTAATCCCAACACTTTGGGAGGCCGAGGTGGGTGGATCACCTGAGGTCGGGAGTTTGAGACTAGCCTGACCAACACGGATAAACCCCGTCTCTACTAAAAATACAAAAAAATTAGCCGGGTATGGTGGCCCACACTTGTAATCCCAGCTACTCAGGAGACTGGAGAATCACTTGAACCCAGGAGGTAGAGGTTGCAGTGAGCTGAGATTGAGCCATTGCACTGTAGCCTGGGCAACAAAAGTGAAACTCTGTCTCAAAAAAAAAAAAAAATTATTTTTGGCTGGGCGTGGTGTCTTATGCCTGTAATCCCAGCACTTCGGGAGGCTGAGGCAGACGGATCACCTGATATCAGACATTCGAGACCAGCCTGGCCAACATGGCAAAATCCCTCCTCTATTAAAAATAGAAAAATTAGCAGGGCCTGGTGGCATATGCATGTAATCCCAGCTACTTGGGAGGCTGAGGCGGGAGTATCACTTGAACTCGGGAGGCAGAGGTTGCAATAAGACGAGATTGTGCCATTGCACTCCAGGCTGGGCAACAGAGCAAGACTTGGTCACAAAAAACAAACAAAAAAAAAAACAAAAAAAAAAATTCTTTTTGTCCAGGCATGGTGGCTCACACCTGTAATCCCAGCACCTTGGGAGGCAGAGGTAGGTGGATCACTTGAGATCAGGAGTTCGAGACCAGCCTGGCCAACATGCTGAAACCCCGTCTGTACTAAAAATACAAAAATTAGCCAGGCGTGGTGGCACGTGCCTGTAATTCCAGCTACTCGGGAGGCTGAGACATGAGAATCGCTTGAACCTGGAAGGTAGAGATTGCAGTGAGCTGAGATTGTGCCATAGCCCTCTAGCCTGAGTGACAGAGCAAGATTCTGTCTCAAAAAAAAAAAAATTATTTTTACTTTTCTTCATGTTGGACATTTTCTTTTATTGGTTTTAAATTTAAAATGTATTTACTTATTTTTAATATCGAGGCAAGGTCTCACTGTGTTTTTCAGGCTGGTCTTGAACTCCTGAGTTCGAGCAATCCTCCCGCTTCGGCCTCCCAAAGTGCTTGGATTATAGGCATGAGCCACCAGGCCCAGCCTATTTGGACATTTTTATAATAAAAAGTAAAAAAAAAAAAAATTCCCTCAAACTTTTTTACTATTCTCCATCCTCACTGTCGCTACCATATAAGCGTGTGGTCTCGGCTATTTGGGAGGACGAAGTGGGAGGACTGCTTGAGCCCAGGAGGTTGAGGCTGCAGTGAGCCATGATCGCACCACTGCACTCCAGCCTGGGTGACAGAGTGAGACCCTGTCTCAAAAAAGAAAAGAAAAAAAGTTGTTCATTATTTCTCCTCTGGAAACAGACTGCCCTTCAGCTTCTCCTGCTCCCGATGTGTGACAAAGTAGTTCCTCTCGCTTTTAGACACAACTCTGGAGCTGGCATTCTGGGAATAAGGCCACTTCAACATGCCCTGTTCCCCTCTGCTCCCAACTGCGACCTGCTACTGCCTAAGTCAAGCAGAGGCTGGGGCAGTGGGTGGGTGGGACCTGGCTGGCACAGGTGAAAGGCTGTGTCTGAGGTGGAGGCTCCCAGGGAAACCCTGGGGCAGGCTGGCCCATCATGGGACCCCAGGCAGAAGGCAGGGTGGTTCTTGTATCCTTGTGCCCAGGAGCTCAGGGGTCCAAACAGGTGGGCCAGGTAGTCTCTACCCGTAAGGCCAGGGCACCAAGGAGATAGGGAGAATTCCTGCTGGTGTTTTGACATCACAGATGTCCCATGCCTAAGGCCCACTGGCAGAGACCACCATCCCTTCTCCACTCTAGGCCCCCCCCCCCCCACCAAGTGGAGTACTCCTGCAGCTTGACCCCAGCTCTGGGGAGCAAAGACATATAAACTCAGTCTGTGACAGCTCAGCAGGGGGAACAGACAGAACCACCAAACCAGCTGCCTGCCGCCACCAGACCCCAGCACAACCGGGACCCAGGACGCACTAAACAGGCCACCGCCACCAGACCCCAGCACAACTGGGACCCAGGACGCACTAAAGATGCCATCACAGGTCATGGGGAAAGACAAACTTGTCAGTGAAAGGCCACAGAACAACTGGCTGCCCATCCAGAGATAAACAAATAAATAAACACGTATATAAACAAGGGAGGGTCCACATCTCACTCTGTCCATCCACAATAACCCTCAAAGGATTAAAGATTTAAATTTTTAAAAATGAAGCCATAAATATAATCAAAGAAGAAAACAAAATCTAATATGCTATATGTATATACATATATATAAGCCTATATATTTTATGTCTATATATATAAAAGACTTCAATATGCTGCACATATATAAATATATATAATATAAACTATGCTCTGTGTGTGTATATATAAAAGACTTAAATATGCTGTATGTATATATATATAAAAGACTTTGTAACAAAGACTCAAAATATAAAAGCCATAAAATAAACGAGTGATACATCAGACTACATAAGTATACTTTAAGAAAACTTGCATGGCAAAATAATGCTATTAACAGAGTCAAAAGACAATCAGGGTTGGGGAGGGAATTACGACTGGTAATAACAGACAAAGGGCTATTTTCCCTAGTATAGAAAAAGGTACTATAACTCAATAAGAAAAAAAACCGACAACCCAATACAGAAACAGGCAAAGGATATAAGTAGACCATTCACAGAAAAAAAAAAGGGGGGGCGGGGAACAAACAGCCCTTAAATATATGAAAAGATAATCTTACTGGAAAGAGAAAGGCAAATTTAAAGTACCTTAAGATAATACATTTTGGCCGGGCGCGGTGGCTCAAGCCTGTAATCCCAGCACTTTGGGAGGCCGAGACGGGCGGATCACGAGGTCAGGAGATCAAGACCATCCTGGCTAACACGGTGAAACCCCGTCTCTACTAAAAATATAAAAAACTAGCCGGGCGACCTGGCGGGCGCCTGTAGTCCCAGCTACTCGGGAGGCTGAGGCAGGAGAATGGCGTGAACCCGGGAGGCGGAGCTTGCAGTGAGCTGAGATCCGGCCACTGCACTCCAGCCTGGGCTACAGAGCGAGACTCCGTCTCAAAAAAAAAAAAAAAAAAAAAAAAAAAAAAAAAAAAAAAAAGATAATACATTTTATGGTCAGGTTGGCAGAAAACAAAAGTTTGACAACAGTCAGTTGGCAAGGCTTTGGGGACTAGACACTCTAATTTGTGTTGATGAGGGCAAATTGGTATACGCCTCATGGGACATACCCATCAAATATCTATTATTTACCTTTTGACCCCAAAATCCCACTTCTGGAATTTTTCCTACTTCTACCTGTACATATGTAAAAGGGTATTCATTATGGCATTGCTGTAACAGCAAAAAATGGGAAACATTCCACGTGCCTGTAAACAGGAGACTGGTAAAATGGATTATCTGTAGTTGTAGGGAAGGAGACACAACCTCTCTAGGTACAATCTCCAAGATACATTGTCAAAGAAATAAATAAAACAAAAAGTAAACAAGGTTTTTTTTTTGTTTAGTTGTGTTGTGTGTGTGTGTGTGTGTGTTTTAACCTTGTTTTACACACAGGACGGTGTTGCTTAAGAGAGAGAAAATTAAGTAATCAGAGTCGTAGTCATACTTGTTTGTACTCAGAAACTTTGGAAGAATTAAGAAAGAATGAATGAAAGGCGTGACTTTTGAGGTGAGGGAGAACAGAGCAGGGAAACAGGGTACACGTGAGATTTTTACTATAGACTTTAAAATATTGTTTTGATTTAAAAAATACTTGTAAATATACTACCTAGTAAAATAAATTCAAGGCTATTGGCAAAATAGAGGGGCTGGAGAATGCAATTACAACTTGAATACAAACTCTTAAGGAGACTCGAATCAAGCAGAGTTTTTAAAAAGGACTGATTTTGGCCGGGCGCGGTGGCTCACACCTGTAATCTCAGCACTTTGGGAGGCTGAGGCGGGCAGATCACGAGGTCAGGAGATCGAGACCACCCTGGCTAACACGGTGAAACCCCATCTCTACTAAAAATACAAAAAATTAGCTGGGCGTGGTGGCGGGCGCCTGTAGGCCCAGCTACTCGGGAGGCTGAGGCAGGAGAATGGCGTGAACCCGGGAGGCGGAGCTTGCAGTGAGCTGAGATCCCGCCACTGCAGCTCAGCTTGGGCCACAAAGCAAGACTCCGTCTAAAAAAAAAAAAAAAAAAAAAAAGGACCGATTTTTAGAATTCATTGTACTAGTTGAAGGAGAAGAAATTCACTCTTGAGATTCAAATTTGCAGCCTGGAAGGTCAAGAAGAAATATCAAACCTCAGAGCAAAAGGACACCAAGAATGAAATAAAGACACCAAAGATAAACGGGGGACCCAGTCAGGAGTGCTCATATGCAAAGGAAAGAAAAAGCTGGTGAAAGAAACAATAATCAAGCAACAGGGCGAGCGCGGTGGCCCACGCCTGTAATCCCAGAACTTTGGGAGGGGAGGCAGGCACATTGCTTGAGTCCAGAAATTTAAGACCAGCCCGGGCAACGTGGCGAAACCTTGACTCTCCAAAAACTACAAACAAAATTAGCTGGGCGTGGTGGCGGGCGCCTGTATTCCCAGCTTCTCAGAAGGCTGAAGTGGAAGGATCACTTGAACCCAGGAGGTCGAGGTTGCAGTGAGCCGTGATCGTGCCACAGCACTCCAGCCTGAGTGGCAGAGTAAGACCTTGTCTCAAAAAAAAATAAAAAATAAAGAAACAAGAATCAAATCAAGTAACAAATAGATGTTCCTAAGCTGAAAAAAGACCGGAGTCTACAGAGTGACAGGTTCTGTAACTTCCAGATGAGGGTGCTGAGAAAAGAATCCCCATCAAGGAATGTGCTAAAGAATATGTGTTTGATTAGGAACCCCAGAGAAGAGACAGCTGCCAGTAATGAAATGGAAAGTGTAATGGGAAGAAAAAGGAAATGGATAACCAGATCAGAGGGAAAAAACTGCAAGGTAAACCAATAAATGTAAAATAAGCCAAAGGTAATCAAATCAAGTACAGTAGATCAACTGTTAAACGAAATGTGAACAGATTGAATTCTCCCACTAAAAGACAAAGAGTCAGCTTGGGTTTAAAAATGCAGTGATAGGCTGGGCACAGTGGCTCACACCTGTAATCCCAGTACTTTGGGAGGGTGAGGCAGGTGGATCACCTGAGGTCAGGAGTTTGAAACCAGCCTGACCAATGTGGTGAAACCCTGTCTCTACTAAAAATACAAAAATTAGCTGGATGTGGTGGCGTGTGCCTGTAATCCCAGTTAATCAGGAGGTGGAGGCAGGAGAATCACTTGAACCTAGGAGGTGGAGGTTGCAGTGAGCCGAGATTGTACCACTGCACACCAGGCTGAGTGACAGAGGAAGACTCCATCTCAAAAAACATACAAACAAAAAAACCATGAAAATAACAAAAATACAGTGGTGATGGGCAACATGAAGAAACTCCATCTCTACAAAAAATACCAAAAAAAAAAAAAAAAATTAGCTGGGCATGGTATCATGCCGGCCTGTGGTCCCAGGTTCTCAGAGTGCTGAGGCAGGAGAATTGCCTCAGCTAGGGAGGTTGAGGCTGCAGGGAGCCATGATCACACCATTGCACTCCAGCCGGGGCAACAGAGGCAGACCCTGTCTCAAACAAAACAAAACAGTGATGTGACATATGCAAGAAATTAGTAGTCTCAAAAAATGATAATGGTAGAAAATAAAATAATGCTAAGCAAGTGCAAAAAAAAAAAAAATAAAGTAAAATAAGAAGTGGTCATATTAACAATAGAAGGGCGAAATTTAAGGCTAAGCACTATAATAGGATAAAGAGGGACACTGTGTAATGATAGAAAAGCACAATTTGGGGCCGGGCGCGGTGGCTCAAGCCTGTAATCCCAGCACTTTGGGAGGCCGAGACGGGCAGATCACGAGGTCAGGAGATCGAGACCATCCTGGCTAATACGGTGAAACCCTGTCTCTACTAAAAAATACAAAAAACTAGCCGGGCCAGGTGGTGGGCGCCTGTAGTCCCAGCTACTCCGGAGGCTGAGGCAGGAGAATGGTGTAAACCCGGGAGGCGGAGCTTGCAGTGAGCTGAGATCCGGCCACTGCACTCCAGCCTGGGCGACAGAGCAAGATTCCATCTCAAAAAAAAAAAAAAAAAAAAAGAAAAGCACAATTTGTACCGACAGAACACTTTAAATCTGCATGCTCCCAACAGCACCATAGTTAAATATAAAAAGCAAAAACTAGGAAAAGCACCAGACGAGCTTTATAGAGAACATTTGAGTGGAAGGTTTAACATAACACATCTCTATCAGAATTAGAGTAAAAGACCCCTGCCCCCAAGCAAAGGATACAAAGGAAATGAAAGTTTGAATAATATAATCAATAAACTTGATTTAATGCAGATAGTACCTTATATCCCTTAAATAGAAAATATGCATTTTTCCGGCCAGGCGTGGTGGCGCACACCTGTAGTCCCAGCACTTTGGGAGGCTGAGGTGGGTGGATCACTTGAGGTCAGGAGTTCCTGACCAACCTGGCCAACATGGCAAAATCCTCTCTCTACTAAAAATACAAAAATCAGCCAGGTGTGGTGGCACACACTGATAATCCCAGCTACTCATAGGCTGAGGCAAGATAATTGCTTGAACCCAGGAGGTGGAGGTTACGGTGAGCTGAGACCACGCCACTGCACTCCAGCCTGGGCGACAGGGTAAGACTCCATCTCAAAAAAATAAAATTAAAATTAAAATTAAAAAAGAAAATATGCATTTTTCTTACATGTCTATGAAAAACTTAGAGAAATCATTTACTTGGTCACAAAGAAATTCATAATAAATTTTAAAAGTGGAGAGTTTACACATCTGGAGAAAATGAATGCTTTCCTAGTAAAATATAAAATGGCCACAATTAACCAGAAGGTGAGTAGAAACTTAAATAAACTAATTACCACTGATAAGAAAAAAAATCTGCCACTGAAAAAGGCACCAGGTCCAGAGGGTTTCACTAGAGGGAACTGTAGAAACCTTTTGAATTCATCTCTGCCAACACCTTCCTCCTCCAGGAAGCACTCCTGGATTTCCCTCTTGCCAACAAGATTCTGGGAGGGCGGCTCCTCCAACATGCCCCCAACAGCTCTTTGCAGACGCGTCATATCATATCATATCTGCCATACCATAACTGCCATGCCATACCATATCATAACTGGATCTGCTATTCAATTTCTCCTGGACAGTAAGCTACCTGAGGTCAGGAACCATCCTTTATTTTTCATTGCTCCCTAGTCACCAGTACAGCAGCTGACATTCACTGACTAGGTGAATACGGTAAATGGAAAAGCAGAAGGCACAATCGTCATTACTCTGTGATGTCTCTACAGGAGCTGCCCGACATACTCATAAGAAGGCAGAATAAATGGGAAGAAACCAACATGCTAACAGTCATTCGATTGAGATTCCCTCCTATTATTCAAATATTTGTAATGGAGTTAAGCGATTTTTATAGGGAGGGAGTAGTAATTTACACATTTAACTGGGCCAAGGAGGAGAAAGGAAGGGGGAGGCTGGGAGGATTCTGCAGGCAGGATCTTCTGCTACCTCTGCTTCCTCTCTCTGGCCCAGTCCCTAGACAGACATGGAGGCCTGGACAGGGGCCCCTGTCCCCCTCCCTTCATGCCTCACAGGGGACCCCCAGCCAGGAGAAGGCAAGGAGGCAGGGTGGGCACCTGCAAGAGCCTGGGCTGGATAGAAAGATCCTGCAGGCCCAGGCAACATCTCTGGAAGTTCCCTCAACACTAGAATCCTTCTGCAATCTGGAAACACAGCTTCCCAAATTTTAGCAAGAGCACCTGTGCCCCTGTGCCCCTGTGCCCCAGAGCCCTAGTCCTGGCTGCCCTGTTTCCCTTTCAATATGAACCAACAGCCGCTGACCTCTCACTCCCCAGCACAGATCCAGCTCCGAATCTCCCCATCATTCAGGCATGGAGCCCTGGCCACATTCCTGGTTAGCAGCTGCCCCCTGGTCATGATCATGGACCTTCCCATTCCCCAGGGCCTGGCACTGACCACCCATCCAGGCTGGCATTCAGTACGATGCCCACCCCTCCCTGTACTGGACACAGTCAGCTCTAAGAGGGGCAGAGAAAATAGGTCTATGGAGCTAAGCTATGAGGATGCAAAAGCCTAAGAATGATATAACGGACTTTGGGGACTTGGGAGTGAGGGAAAGGGTGGGAGGGGTGTGAGGGATAAAAGACTACACACACTGGGTACGGTGCACACCACTTGGGTGACGGGTGCACCAAAATCTCAGAAATCGCCATTAAAGAACTTATCCATGTAACCAAACACCACCTGCTCCCCAAAACCATTGAAATAAACATTACAAAAGATAGGTCTAGAGTGAGGCCAACTGCTGAGTCTTGGGAAGGAAGTGAGGGGCAGGTGGGCTTGTCCTGGGGCCCATCTCAGGCCCCTGGGGGCTGAAGGAAGCCAGGGACTAAGAGGTGAGAACCAGGCACAGGCTCCAGCAAGACCCCAAGAGATCATGGGGCCTGCAGGGGAGCCGCGGGGGGTGAGGGTGGTGGGCAGGGAGATCTCTGGGGGGACAGCAATGTGGGGTGAGGGTGGGAGGGGGACCCAAGAAGCTGCTGTCTCCTATGTCAGATCCTAGGCAGAGGGCTCCTGGGACAGCCCGGGGCTGCAGGTGAGCCACTGGGAGGGAACTGGGTCAGGTGTAAAGAAACCGGCAGAGCCACCCCAGGGCGGCTGCCCCAGCTGGGGGGTGGGGGTGGGGGTTGCTGGAGGAGGGAGTGCGATCAAGGGGCTAGCTGGAGTCCCCTCAACTTGGCCTCAGCTTCCTGCTGTTACCAACCCCCCTTGCCAAAGGCCACCTAGCTGGCCCCGAACGGGAACAGGTGGGTCTGTCCCAAGGCCAGTTCCTTTCTCTCAATCACAGTGGCTCCAGCTGCCTGGGTGCTGGGCCTGGATCCAGAGAGGAGGGGCCCCCAGGTGGGTTTTAGGATTCGGGAAAGGGAGGGGACAGTGGGGAAACTGCTGTGGCCGCCCTCTAGTCCCCTAGGGGCGAGGGCTCACTCACAGTTCCCAGCAGAGGAGGAGGAATGAAGGCCCCAGGCTCCTTCCAGTCGGGGCTGCCAGCTCAGGTGCGGCACCTCCGGGGCTGCTTGTATAAGAACACGCAGCGGCCTGGCTGGAACTTCCCTCCCAGCGGCCAATGCTCCAGCAACAGGGGCGGGCTCCAGGCCAGCTCCACCTGCCTGGGCCTTCCCACCCTGGGCGGGGATGGTGACCGCACCCTGAAATCCCAGAGTCAGGACCACAGCCACGGGAAGAGTCCCAGAGTCAGGACCACAGCCACGGGAAGAGTTTCAGAGTTCCCTTTATTGCACTGGCTTTGGACTGGCTTCCCAGGGCTCCCTGAGTGGCCTCTTTGGGGGAGGGGAGGAGTCATCCCTGCTTACCTCCCCTGTCTCCCTCTCTCCCCTCTCAGAAGGGTTTGCTTCTGCCCTCTCCTGGGCAGCAAGAGAACAGGAGATGCCCCTCTCCTGGGACATCAACTCTTCCACAGCAGGGCTGGGCACACAGGATGCTCAGAAGAAGGAGCACATGCCTGCCTTCAGCTTGTACTGTTCTTGCCGAGGGGAACATGGTGGCCAACCCTAAAGGCCACCAGGCTGAAACTGAACCTGGTGGCCAGGGTGGGGCTTTGGGTCAGGGGGCCTGGAACTGTTCTGGACACAGCCACTTCCTGACTGTGTGAGCTTCATCCTGTCACTAAACCTCCCTGAACCTCTGTACTCAGGGCAAATGGAGGTGTCCATGCCTGCCTTCCAAGCTGCTGGGAGCTTAACCCTGGGTACAAGCCTTTGAGCAAGAGCCCACAGGATTCTTAGCCCCTTGGGACCATGTCTTACCACACTTTGTCCCCAGTGTCCAGCACAGTGACCAGCCCACCCCAAGTGCTCAATATATGCAACTAGAGTGCATGGGGAGTGACAAGGCTGTAAAACACAATCCATGGCAGGAGCTCCTCTGTTCTGGGGGTCCCTGGCCCTGCCCGGTAGCCTGCCCTAAGCCCTGAGCTGCTGCCTGACAGACGGGCGTCCCCACACACTCCCCAGTGCCCCCATGCCACTGCCATCCCCACATCCTGCCCCCTCTGTTCTGCACCCACTTTCTTGTGCGATCCCTTCTCAGCAACGACCTCCTCCCCATCTTCAGTCTCCCTATCTCCTGCCCACGCACCTAAACCTGGGGACCACGTTTCCATCCATGGCCTACACCCCCTCTGGGCACACTGTGTCTCTCTCCTGCCCGTTGTCCACACGCTCAGATTGCACACTCACTTCTCTCTTGACCACTACCCTCTGCCTTCAGCACCCCCCTGACCAGCTGAGCTTCTAGTGGCCACTTCGGATAAGTGTCATATGGCCTTTCTCTCACATGACCTTCCTGTGCGTCCTTCTTCTGGACACTTCTTGGCCTCTGAGCCAGCACTCTCATGCTTCTCTTCCCTTTGTCTGGCACCTAAATCCAGGCGGCCCCATCTTTTCTCCACCCCGCTCCTCCCCAAGTCATCCCCACCTCAGTAAGCAGCACCACTGTCTGCCCATGAATGCCAGCCGCGAATCTAGAACTCAACCCGATTTCCCTCCTACCTCCCTCGGCCCCCAGACCCTGTCCATCCACCTCCCAAACCTTTGTTACCACCACATGCCCACGAGACCACCAAGACATTTGGCCATTCTTGAAGCCCTGGCCACAGGGATTTTTTTCTCAATCCCACTCCTGTCTCTGCTAAAAGCCTTACAGCAGCTGCAGGATAACATGCACATTCTTGGCAAGGGCCCATGAGGCCCTGCCCGGGTGGGTACCCACTCTCAACCCCATGCTCCACTCTGAGCCCCGGCCCCATGTCTTCTCTTGCTGGCCTCCTATCCAAGTGGGTGAGTCCCCTAGGACTGTGGCTGTGCCTCAGTCCTCTCTAGATCCAAAGGCTCACCAGGGCTTGGCAGGTATTTAGCTAGTTCATGCCTAATGAACAAGTGAATGGGCCTGGAGGGTCATGGTGAGTAAATGCCACCTGGGACAACTAAGAGCAGGGGTGGGGTTCCCTTGGAGGGCACGAGCAACTCCCTACCCTGGACTTTGTTGGGGGTGGAGCACCAGGGAGACCCACAGCTGCCTCTTGAATAAAGCTCCGTGCAGGGAATGTGGTTTTATTGCACCCACTGCACAGGGAAGGAAACAGGACCAGAGATGCAGGGTGACTTGTGGAGGTCACACAGTGAATCAGGGCCGTAGGCGGGGCCAGGGAGCTGCCTGTCTCTGGCCAATGTCCTAGCTCCCCCCTGGGTAAGTCCCCTACCCCCATCACCGGTGCCCCTCCCTCCATATGCCACTGCAACTGGGAACCTGCTGGGAGCTGGAGGAAGGATGGGTAGAGGGGCCACCTGGCAGGCGCTCTGGCAGCTGGGGTGATCCGTCTTCTCAGGAGATGTCAGGACCTGGGCAGTCTCCTTCCTCTTTTGTCCTGGGGCCTTGGGTGTTGGCCCTTGGGCAGACCTATAGAGCCCTGGCTCATAGGTAAAGGGCTGCCACACCTCTGACCTCCTCAACGTACACTCTCTGTGCATTCTGTTTGAGCCAGACCCTGGGCCAGATGCGAGGTTCAAAGAGCAAGGCCATTCCCCCACCTCCAGGGACTCGGCTCAGATGGGCAAGCACCCTCCCACCGTCACCAGGACAGAGAACGTGGAGAGGCCCGGAAGTGCGCCACCGGGAACCTGCGCAGGAAACAGAGGGGTGCTGCGAGGGAAGAGCGCTGGGATCCAACCACCCATCCCAGAGAAGCTGCCTGGCCGGCTGGCAGGGGCGCGAGACAGGAACCCGCCGCGGTGCCCAGCCCCGCCCGCCAGGTGCCGTTCTCCACCCTGGCCACAAGGCGGCGGGCTGCCGCTGCAGAAGCCCGAGGGAAGGCGGCGGAGACGCAGGGAAGCCAAACGAGGAGGACCCAGTCTGGGTGGACCCCCTGCTGCTGCCAGGCGCTTCGAAGCCTTACCTCGTTTAAGGCTCACAACCCTAATCCTTAAATATTGTGCTTACACCAAAGGACGCTGGGTCTAGGGGAGCGTCCTCGCGTGTAAGTGGCTGTCAGCAGCTGGCAGGTGACCCAGCAGAGTCTGGTTCCCCTTTCCCTAGTCTCAAAACCTGAGCTCTGCATTGTAACCAGACGGGCAGAGGGAAGACCCAGCAGCGGGCCTACGGAGGGGTGTCTCCTTCTTCTGGGCATCCCAGACTCAGTCCTGGCACACGGTGGGCATCAATGTTCATGGTAGTGACATCAGGGACAGCGAAAGAAATCAGGGGCTCCCAAGGTTCAGAGGTCATCTGTCCACCCCTCCCTTTGGGCTGAAGAACAAACTGAGACCCTGAGTGAGGAAGGGAACTGTCTCTAGATCATCACACGACACAGCCGGTGGCAGATGGCAGAACGGTTCTGAGCATCCTTTTTTCCCCTCGGGCTGCCCCTCCCTGAAAAGTTCCTAAAGTTCAAAATGTCAGGGTCGCCCAGAGTGTTCTGAGGATGTAAGACGTGCTCTATTTCCGATTTCCCAGATTAACACAACTGGACTCTGAAGAGGGGGGAAAAACAACCTCACTTAACCGGACGTCTTTCTGAAACAAACTCATCAAGAATTCTTTAAAAAAAGGAACTGAAATGCTGGAAGCACTCTGAAAGGGAAGCAGACGCCTGACTTTCACATCCACCCTCTCATCTGACCCCAGGATCCTGGGAGACGGGCAAGGCGGTTGAGCTGGGGCAGGCCAGCAACCCCCCGTTCTGTGCCCAGAAGCGCTTCGGAATACACAACAGCTGGGACTTGGAAAGATAATATGGGGCACACACCTGCTATAGGTTATATAACCTCCCAGCAGGGCTTGGGGCAGCAGCAGACCATCGAGCTCATTTCCTTTTCTGCAGCGAAACATGAATATTTACACAAGTGCGATAAATACAGACCATCAACAGCCTCACATCAGTTCAAGCGCAATTTTGCCACCAATTGGATTACGAAAAACCTCTGGGCTTCCAAGGAACTTTGGGAATTGCTGATGAGGGACTGGGGGTCTGCACCGCTCCCGTTTCGCGGTTGGGGAGAGGGCGCTCATCCGCAGTCTTCAGACAGAGGTGGGCGTCGTGCCCGACGCTGAGCGGAGCGGGTCTCCTCGAGCCCCGGCTCCGTGCGGACGCGGTCGCCAGCGGGCCTCCCCGCCTCCGCGTCCCCCCGTCCCCGCTCCCGGGGTGGTACCTGCTCCGCTCTCTCCTCCCGCGGCGGGCCGTGCACGTCCTGGATGACCTCGTAGACGTTCTCTGAGTCGCTGCGCGCCAGGGGCCGCGGGCACACCCAGGAGCCCGCCACGCTGCAGGCCTTGAAGCTGCCGCTGCTTCCTAGGAGGCCGCAGGGAGGCGAGACGGCGGCGCGCGCCAGGTCGTCCAGGGACTGCGCGGGCCGCACCGGCGCCGCGGGCCGCAGGTACAGGCAGGTGGGCAGGCCGGGCGCTAGGCTGCTGCGCTGGGTCGCGGCGCCGCGCTGCGCAGGGCCGCACAAGGAGCTGGCTCGGCCTCTGGGCTCCGCGGGGGCGCCGTCGGGGCCCGTGGCCGCTGCCGCGCTCACAAACCGGTAGTCATAGGCCAGCGGCTCGGGGGCCGCGGGGCCCGGGTGGGGACCTGGCGGCGGGGCGGCGGCAGGGTTGCCCAGCGCGGGCAGCTCGCGCACGTACTGCGCGGGCAGGTAGAAGGGGCGGCCACCAGGCTCACGCCGCACGTGCCACCAGTGCTCGGTGCTGCGCCGCAGCAGCCGGTAGCGCTCATTGGGCCGGATGGCCACGCGGCGCCCGTCCTTGCCGGTGTACTCGAAGGGGTGCTCCACCAGCACGTACACGTCCCCCTCCACGTCCGCCGCCATCGCGGCCGCGGCGTTTTCCTGCAGGCAACAAGAAGGAGGGCCGCGGAGGTCAAGACCACCTAGCCCGGGATAGCCCCGCACTCGGGGACAGACTTGGGTTCGAGTCCCGATCCTGCACTCGCCGTTCGCCTTCGGGCCTCAGTTTTCCCATCTCTAAAATGGCAACTTGCATAAAATCACATCTAAGGCTTCCATTCTTACACTCAGTGCTGGAATTAGGACAACCTCTTCGTTCCGTGGGGTAGATTATAAGATCTGGCCCTTGCTTCAGTCCTGCGGTGGGGAGATTGTGAGTAGTCTTGGTCCAAATCGACTAGGAGGGAAGCCTTGGCTTTAAAACAAGGGGTGATTGCCTGCTCTAAGGTTGACACCACGCTTGCCTAATAGTTGACTGAGCCTTATTTTTCCCGTCAGTTAAGTAGGAAGAACACCCCATTTACTGCCGCTACCCGGCCCTGTCCCGCCCGGACGCCTCCCGCCCTCAGAGAATCCGCAGAGGGTCTCGTAGCACTGCCTCCCTCCAGGAGCTTGCGCCCCGACTCCCTGGTCAGAGTTGGGATGCGGGCTCTGCACGGCGCCCAGCGAACAGCTCTACCTGGGGGCTGTCCCTGCCCCGCTTAGTCCAAGGGCCTTGATGTAGAGGCCTCTGCTGCCAATGCGGGGGAACCGGTTCTCTCGGTTTCTCTTTCCTTCCCCAGCTGCATCACCGCAGACGTGAGCCCGAGCCCGACCCGCCCAGCCCGGCCCGCACCGCCCCCTGCTCTCTGGCTCTCACGCCGCCTCCTGAGAAAGGCCCTGCCCCTGCGGCCTGCCCACCTACCTGCCCTGTGACCTCTACAGTTTCCCCACGAGAGTGGCTCCTGGAGAATGCACTCTGAGACAGTGACTATCAGTGCGGAGTCCCAGAGCAGGGTCCCCCAAACCTCTCCGGAGTGCTGGTCACATGCCCCGCTCCCGCCCCGGCTCCCGGGTGTCAGGGATGGGGGACACCCTAACTAAATCTGCCTGCGCCCCTCCACCAAAGCCATGAGTCGGTGGTCTTCTCCGGAAGTGCATGGCCCATCCAAAGTCCCACACTGACCACACTTCCTCCTGCCCCCTAAGCTGGCCGGGACCTGGGGCCAGGAGACCGCCGCTTGCCAAGGCAGAGGGACCGAAGGAGCAGGGTCCAACCGGGGCCTCTTCAGGGCTCCTTCGCCACTTTGTCAAGCGTTCCTCGACGAGGAAAGGGAGTAAACTGAGTCACTAAGCACATTGGGCCCTGGAGGCGGGGTCATCGAGCTGCCCAGAGCTGAGCCAACAAACCCCAAGGAGGACACTCCCCCAGCGCCCCTTCCCCCTGGACCCCGCAGCGCACTCACGTCGGCTGGGCGGGCCTCAGGGAGCCCATGGGCTGGGTGGGTGGAGCCGGCGGTGGCAGCAGGTTAGGCCCCTACCATCGCCCTGGGCGGGGTTTCCAGGGGCGAGGCCGGAGAGGCTGCGCGGAACCGGAGCTGACAAGTGGAGCGAAGAGGGACAGGGACGCTCAGGAGTGCTGTCACCGACACCCAAAGCAGCCGTGTCTGGGCGGGGCGAGGAGGAGCCTGAATGCCTCTGCTGGGGACCTCGGGGGGCATTGGGACGAGGCCCAGAGCAGAAGGCCGGGACCCGGAGCCGCGACGGCTGCGTCTGAAGGGGCACTGGCGGGTCGCGAGTGGAGCCCAAGGAGGGTGGGACCGCCCCTGCTCCGCCTTCCCCTTCCACCCCTCCCCCGTGGATTGCTGTCTCGGAGTCCCTGCGTCCCTCCCGTGCGCGGCTCTGGGAATGCCGGGCTGGGACTGGTTGTCTCGTGCGGGCGTTCCCGTTCCCGGGGAGGTCATTTGCACCCTGAATCACCCACTGCGAGCCCTTCCAACAGGATTGCAGACCCGCCCGCTCCGGGCCCACCTCCTCCCTCACCAGGGCCTTTCCCGACGCAGCCCGGCCAGGCCTGGAAAAACTCCGAGCGGGATTCCCAGCGCAGGGACGCCCACTGGAGCTCAGTGTCTCGGGCTGGATAAGAAGGAGACCCGGCCTCGGTTCCTTCCCCGACCCTGGGGAAACACAGAGAAGGGGAGGGATTGGGGGAGCAGGGAGGATCCCTGGAGTGCAAGAGCGCACCAGTCGCCAGGTGGTCCCCTGCATCCACTGCCCAAGCTACAACGGCGTCAATGCCTGGGTCGGCGCTGGGAGCCTGGGCCTGCTCCCCTCCCGCCCCCAGATGGAGGGCAGCCCTTTGCCTACCTTCTCCTCCCCGTGGGATGCGGCCCGCGCAGCTCCCGCCCCAGCACGGAGACAAGGGGAGCAGGCGCGCGGAGCTCCCGGGTGCGAACCCGCCACCTGCCGCACCCTTCCCTCCCCCACCCTGCCCCTTTCCCTACCCCCACCCCACCTCCCACCCCAAACCCCGCTCGGCGCCCCACTCCCGACCCTGCTTGCCCAGGCACCTCGGGGCGTCCCCTCGCCGGCCTCGCCTCCACTTGTCCCGGCAGGCGCGCGTGGGCTCGGCTTCCCGCGCTCCCTCCTCGACCGCGCGGCTCCCGCGCTGCCGGGTTTCCTGTTCAACAATATAACCAGGGAGGCACCGGCGGAGAGCGCCCGGCAGAACTTCCTCCCGGACTGGGGCTGGGCTGCGGTTGCGAGAGACAATCCCCGGTGTCCTGGCTTCCTGTCCCCTCTGGGCTGGGCCAGCGCCTGACGAGCGAAGACGCCATCCCCTCCCCTGCACTTCCCGGGATCCTGGGCCACACCTGGCTGTCTCCAGGGAGGAAGAGGCCGCGGGGCTGAGACGGTGGGACTGGGGAGGGCGGGAGCCTCCCCCGTAGCTTCTCCTGGCCAGATTGCCCTCCCACCATCCCCCACCCGCTCTTGATCCTTGTGGGTTAGGGGGGCCACCCTCCAATCCGTCCACAGGGTAAGCTCAGAACAACCTCCAGGAGTCCAGCCCCAGGGTCCTCAGCCTTGGGGGTTTTCTGTTTGGGAATTTTCTGCCTCTCTGGACAAGCAGCCTTGCCCTGATCTGAGCCTGCACTTACTGCAGACGTTACAAGCCACAGCCCCAGCAGATCCCCTGCCCTCAGGGGCCCCAAGGAACAGTTGTGCCTGTGGACCTGGCTGTGTGTGCCGGGAGCTGGCTGATTCAGGCTAGTGTTCTGGGAGGAAGAAGGGCCCACATCCCAGGCCATGGCCCCTCTTGACACCACCTCCTGGGAGCCCAGGGTTGGGTGGGAAGCTGAATCTGGCCAGGCTCATTCTGGAACTCCCTTACCTGTCTATCTTTGCCTCTGCTAGGCATTGCCCACCCGTGAGTCCCCACTTCCTCTGAGAATCTCAGTGTGTCTGAGGCTTGGTGGCACCTTGGGACCCTCCAGGGTAGGCACACAGCAGAACTTGGCATTGGTCTTTGCTCAGCATCGGTCTTTAGTGCCTGACATGCTTAGAAAATAGTGGCTGAGGAATCTTCTCTCCCTCCCTACCTTTTAGGTGCCTCCCCGCCTGCAGCACAGCCAGGCAGCAGCTGCAGTGGTGATGGTCTTTGGTGGGGTCAGGCAGGCATGATGCCCCACTCTGCTGCTTGGCGGCTGGTAGGCCTTGGGAGCTCTGCCTTCTCTCTGCAGCTCAGCTTTCTTTCCTATCAACAGGATAGTAACACCCACTTCACTGGATTATTGGGAGGATTAAATGAGGTCCACTAAGCAGTGCTTACCACATGCCCAGCGCACACAATATATCAGCTATTTTTTTTTTTTAAGACAGTCTCGCTGTCGCCCAGGCTGGAGTGCAGCAGCACGATCTCGGCTCACTGCAACCTCCGCCTCCGGGTTCAAGTGGTTTTCCTGCCTCAGCTTCCTGAGTAGCTGGGATTACAGGCATGCACCATCATGCCCAGCTAATTTTTGTATTTTTGTAGAGACGGGGTTTCACCATGTTGGCCAGGCTGGTCTTGAGCTCCTCACCTTGGATGATCCAACCTCCTCAGCCTCCCAAAATGCTGGGATTACAGGTGTGACCACCATGCCTGGCTATATCAGCTATTATGACTACTTATATTATATGATAAGCTCTTGGGGGTTGGATTGGAATCTCCAAACCACCCATCCTCCTTCAGGCAGAATAGGAGAAGGGGAAGTCCCAGCTACTCAGGAGGCTGAGGCAGGAGAATCGCTTGAACCCAGGAAGTGGAGGTTGCAGTGAGCCAAGATCACGCCACTGCACTCCAGCCTGGGCATCAGAGTGAGACTCTGTATCAAAAAAAAAAGGGGGGGGGGAGGGGAGAAAGGGATACAGGTACCCTCAGAGGCACTTTGCTGAGGCTGGAGAGGGTCTGAGCCCACTGGCAGGGCAGCACCAGGTCACATGCCATGGCCCTCCACTGGGCCTCCCTCCCCCAGTTTCTCTTCTCTTCTCTGGGCCTACCATCTACTGTCCTGGAGGGAGGTGAGGCCCTTGGGGAAAGGTGGGGCACCTAGATGGGCAAAGGGTGCCACCTTGTAATCTGAAAAGGACCTTCAAGGACAGGAAATCACAGACCTGAATGTTGTCTGTTTCCATCCCATTTTACTGCAACCTGATTTCCCTGAGAATTAGTCTGTTTCCTGCTCCTGTTCTTAAAATGGACAGTGGTGTGGGCCTCCCCTTGGAGGGATCCCCTGGGCTTCTCCTGGAACTTCTGAGGAAGGTCAGCAGCCAAGTAAAAGTCATTTTGAGCCCTAAAACCATGAGCCCTGAATCAGGGACTCTGCTTAAATAATCCATCTTTCCTGAGCCCCAGCTCTCCTTTATTTCTCCTCTGAGAAATGTCCCCTGTATCCTGAGGTTTCACATGATCCAGTGTCAAGGGTCTGTGCTTTGACATTTAAGTCACAGGAAAAGAAGCCACCAGCATGGGATCAGCTTGAATTGTTATACAAGTGTGAGTATACCTCCCCAGAGACCCTGACTGCTGGGCTTGGCAAGGTGGCTTTCTTACTCTCTTCTCCCTGCCCACTCCTGGCATGCAAGCCCTCTGCCTACAAGTGTTTGTCACGGACCTCCCAAGCCTTCCCCTGTGCCAGGGACTAACAGGAGGGTAGGGGGCCCCTGACAGATGGTAACGATGGCTGGTGGTCTCCTCCCAGGCAGTGGCAGTGTTAGAATTCAGAAGCCAGACCAGTGATGAGAAAGATCAGGTCTTTACTGCAAAATCATTCAAAACTCACATGGCAGCAATTCCTTCAATACATTGCCAAGACTCCTCAGGGCCAGAGCCCTGCTCACTAGGAACAGTGTATTGCATAAAATAACATTTTAAAAATAGTGTGGGCACTACCTTTCTGAGGGAGGGGAGGCAGGAAGAGTCAACGCATCAGAAAACACTGGCAGCTTCTGGGGAATGGGCCCCTCAGGGCCTCAACCCTGCTGCCTCCAAGGGCACCTTCAGAGAGAATCCTCACAGGCCCAAGCCCTCCCCAGGCCAGGCTCCTGCCCACTCAGGGATGGGGCAATGAGGGCTCTGACTAGGACCGGCTTGTGGTGGAGGGTTTATGTGGGCCATGGCGGTGCATAAACCCAGCTCCTGGCTTAGGAAGCGTTGGCGTCTGGGCACAGGTGTGCGCCATGACCGGGAGAAGCTGTGCGCAGCCTCCACCTGCCTGCTACCACCGCCTCTGTTCTGATGCACAGGGATCCAGCTCCAAGGCTGGGTGGATGACTCAGCAGCTGATCGCCCCCAGGGAAGGGTGGAGGTGGGCTCATCTCTGACAGTGACATGCGGATCTCCACCTGAGGCCTCAGACTCCAAGCTGAGCACAGGTAAGACAACTAGGACTGAGAGCCTGCTGGGTCCAGGAGAGGTGGAGGATGGCGACAGAGAGACCATCAAACCCACATTTCCCCAAAGCCTGGAGGGTCTGAACATCGCTTTGAAAACAATTCCAGGCTCCCACCCCAGCCCCAAGGCCCCTTCAAAGGCAGTCCTGCTCCGGGGAGGTTCTTCAGTCTCCAGTGTCCTGGCTGGGCAAGTTCAGTGATGCTGTGGGAATTCATGGCTTTGTGAGGCGGCAGCTGTATCCACAGGGCAGCTCCCCAGCACGCCCTGCATAGCTTAGGGC
This sequence comes from Rhinopithecus roxellana, assembly GCF_007565055.1. Taxonomy (NCBI): domain Eukaryota; kingdom Metazoa; phylum Chordata; class Mammalia; order Primates; family Cercopithecidae; genus Rhinopithecus; species Rhinopithecus roxellana. The sequence continues at coordinate 73,415,747 of NC_044567.1, forward strand.
AAAGGACCAGGTCACTTCTCCACAGTGCAGGGCCGGGCTGCCTGCCTTCTCTGGGGTCCTGCCTATCTGTGCCTTGGCAGGGGTTAGGCAGAGTGTGACCCCGGGCACCCACCAAGGTGGGCCTGGAGCATCTGCAGCAGCGCCCCTATCTGTAGAGGGGTGAGGAGGGCACGGGGATCGGGGGTGGGCAAGACGGTGACCCTCCCTAAACCGAGGAGGGCTCAAAGTGCTGACAGTGCTGGTTTCCAGTCATTTCTCCTCCTAATGGGACCAAGGCCCCAGGCTAGAGAAGAGCTAGGGGCTCTGGCGCTGAGAAAGGGGTGTGCTCAGCAGGCGAGACGCACTGGGGTGAGGAGTAAAGAGGAGACAGAGAGGAAGCGGGGTCACCAGGACTGGCCCTGCCCTGCTGAGGGGCGGTTTGGCACTGGCAGTGAGGGCCAAAGAAAGGCACTGGGTGGGCCCACAGGCCCTGTCCCAGCAGTGGCCTGCCCGCCAGCCACCCGCTGCCTCTAGGCCAGGCCTGAGTGGCTCCTGTGCACCCACTGGGGGTGAGAATGTCTTGATTTCTTGGGTGACTCGCGTAGGGTCACCAATAAAAAAATACTTTCTGTTGAAATATGAATGGGAAAAACCCACCTTAAAAAACTAGACCTTTTAATCAGGAATGTGGAATTGGAAATGCTCCCCAAGCCTCCTTTCCAGTGTTTGGGCAGCCCTAACGGAGGTGCCGGGACGCTGGTGAGCCAGGGCCTGGTGAGTAAAAGACCCTGTCTGCCCCGAGACAGGGAGCATCTGGTGGTGGCGACGCCTCCTGCAGCAGAGGGGTGGTGAGGGGGCCAGGGGACATCATGGGGGCTTCCTGGGCTTTCTCTGGAAGGCCGGTGCTCTGGTCACATCTGAGGGTCTTCCTGACAAGGGGACACAGCTGTGATACGGTGAGTATCCTGGGCTGATGGCAAACCCAGCTGGGATGGCTGAGCTGCACTCACCCTCGGCCTTCAGAGCGGGGTCAGCAGATGGGCATCAGGCGAAAACATTCTGTTCCTGGTACTTGCGCCGGCGGGCACAGCGGGGGCAGCCCTTCTTCACCACAGCCTGGCAGCTCTGGTGGAAGACGGTCTTGCACTCGGCACACCTGGGGAGAGAGCAGCACGCCTGCTGGTGCTGGCTGGGCTGGAGGTTGCCCTGTGGCCACGCTGGCCAGCGCTTTTGACCAGAACCCATGATACGGCTGTGACGTACTGTGTAACCCATGCACGCACACTGTACCTCTCCATTCCAGAACAGGAGATTCTCGAAACAGTGCTTACCGATATGTCACACAATGCACACTGATTTTCTCTGTCCTACTGCATTTTTTTTAATAAATGCTGCTTGAGAGTCATTAAAGATTTCTTGCCTGTATTTAAAAAACATTTACTTATTTTATTTATTTTTCAGAGTCTTGCTCTGTTGCCCAGGCTAGAGTACAGTGGCATGAAATCGGCTCACTGCAACCTCTGCCTCCCAGATTCAAGTGATTCCCCTGCCTCAGCCTCCCAAGTAGCTGGGATTACAGGCGTCCACCACCACACCTGGCTTACTTTTGTGTTTTTAGTGGAGACGAGGTTTCACCATGTTGGCCAGGCTGGTTCGAACTCCTGACCTCAAGGGATCCACCTGCCTCGGCCTCCCAAAGTGCTCGGATTACAGGCATGAGCCACCACGCCCGGCCAAGATGGTATAATTTTAAAAACTCAGCCCCAGGCCCATTCAGGGCTGAATCCCGGCCAGTGGACACCGACAGAAAAAGAACTAATGTTCCCAGTTCAGTTTTCCACTCCCACATGGGTTGCAGGAAGTCTGGACAAATTTTTCCATTGAGAGGTTGCTGATAATGAGCAATAACTGGGAACAAGAGTGATCATTTCAGCAACAGATGCAGTGGCAGTGGCAGGTACCACCCACCAGGTGCCCACTTTGTGCCTGGTCTCATGCCAACAGTGCAGGGCAGTAACTCATACAATCCTCTTCAACCCATGCATACACTGTGGCTTCAGCAGGCTCTACTCAAAGAGAGCCGGCAGCCACCTCTAGGAAGACAGATGGTTCTGCAGAGGCAGAGGAGTCCTGGGAAAGCTTGTCTTGTCTCCTGAGCTGGACCAGAGCTGGCCATGACTGCCCAGGGCATGGGCTGTCCCAAACAACTGCACCGTCCCTTGGCACGGCACAAAGCCGATGTTCAATATGCTCCTGCCCATAAAGCGAGTCCTGCTGCCCTGAGTGCTTGGGCCAGGCTGTGGGTGTGGGGAAGGGTGGGGCTGGGAGACGGCTGGCTGGGTGTGCCACATACCTGACTGTGGTGTCAAACTCAAAGGGGAAGATGATGTCGTGGTGCTGGCAGATCTGGCAGATGAAGCCGCGCTGGGTGCACAGGTCGCAGTGGTAGACATGCTGGGAGGCAAATTCGATCAGGGCCTTGAGGAATCCTTCATATACCCCGTCTGCAATCTGCGGAGGGCAAGTAGGAATCCTTCATACACCCTGTCTGCGATCTGTGGGGGGGCTGGTAAACTGAGGCCCCAGGCCTTCCAAGCACCTGCACTGAGGCGCCATGGCACCCTGCCTGGAGAACTTCTACCCCTAGTTTCCACGTGGGCAAGAAAAGAAAACCTCCCTGAGTCAGGCTGAGCAGTGCCAGCGTCCAGCCCGTGGGCACTGAGGTCACTCAGGGCTAATGGGACTCACAGATGAGACCTGACTCCATTGAACCCTCTCCCTGGGGAAAGGAGTATTCCAAACTCTTTTCCTGTGATCCTGGGGTTGCTGGAGTGCTTGCTTATTCCAGGGTGCTGGGGGTATCCGTCCCTGCCCAGGAAGCTAGGGCAGCAGGGCAACCCACCCAGAGCTGCAGAAAAGCTGCAGACTGCTGTCTTCAGTAAACTACAGACACCCCCTCCCATCTTCCTTGCTGACTTGTCCGGGAATGAAGTCTCTCTGGAGGTCTGGGCGGGGGAAGCAGGACACTCTCACCTGCTGGAGGTCAGCAACACTGAACCTATGCGGAGACTCCAAGAGGTAATTCCTGTGGTTGAGCCTTCAAACAAAACACAAGTGATTCTTTAGAGCGGTTTCCAAGACCCGGGCCAACCTGTGTTGTTTGTTTTCATTCCCCTGGCGCTGCTCACCAGGCAGACACCTGCCGCCTGGGCGGGGCAGGGGCTAGGAGCGTAATTCGGCCTGCCTGGGCTTGGGGCCTGGTCTTCAAGGTAACTAACTAGCTGGTGGGACCTTGGGCAAGTTACTCAACCTCTCTGAACCTTGGGTTTCCCTCTCTGGGAAATGGAGTTGTCTGGATTAAGTAACTTATTTAAAGCATTTGGCTTGGTGCCGAGCTCACAGTAAACACATAATTAATCATGAGGAGGAGGATGGGTGCAGACACCTGGAACCTTAGACCCGGAACTGGGCTAAGAGCTTCATACGCATTCATTCATTTGATTCTCACAATAATCCTGTGAGGCTGGTACTATCACAATCCCAACTGAGAAGAGGAAATAGGTTAAAGCACTTGCCTGAGGTCACACAGCTAGTAGGCAGGAGAGCTGGAGTTTGAACATAAGGGCCTGGCTCCAGAGCCTGCACCCCTGTCTACCTGGCAAATGCCTAGAGATGCAGGTTGTCATTATTGCCACCATTACATACCAGGGACAGTGCTGGGGACAGTAATGCACAGGATATGGCCTCTGCCCTCCTGTTTGGCCCCTGGTTTGGCTGAGGGACAGACATTAAAGTGTCTGGTTTCAGTGCTACACGAGAGCAACTGAGATGTGTCCTAAGTATAGCAGATCCCATTTCAGAGGTGGCGGGGGCAGCAGAGAACAAGGGCTCAGCCGCCAATGCAGCTCTAGTTTCCACCACACCAACAGGAGGGATCCAGCGGGCCCCATCCTGATGGAGAGGAAACACCTGCAGAAGGTCTCCTGGTGCAAAACCTGCCTGGCCTGGCTGTGTGTGTTTGTGTGGGTACTGGTGGTGGGAGGTTACTCCAAGTCAGAGGATGCTTGGAAACCTGCCCCAGGATGCCCCAGACATCTGGGGACAGGATGGTGCCAGCCCTGGGTCTGGGCCTCCTGGGTGCAGCAAGCTGTGGAGCATCTGGAATGGGGGCTTGGCCTTGTCCCAGCTGGTGGCCTCAGCTGTGGTCCAGGGGAGCCCAATCCGGGGTAGAGACGGTGAGTCCCACCAAGCAGCCGTATAGGCCAAGATGCCAACTGGCCCCTCCGTTTACCATGCTGGTGTCCCCAGTAAAATTCCTGCACTCTAGGAAGGGAAGCTGCCATTTGTCACCAAGAAAACATGGGACACAGCAGGCAGGGGGGACACAGGTTGGCCCTGAGCTGGCAGGAGTGTGGGCTGATCTGGATGGATAATTAGCTTTGCCATCCATCCTCTGACCATAGTCGTGGAAGCTCTGGGAGCCCCTGTGCCCTGGGCCTGTCACCCTCTCAGCAAGGACTTGCAACTGGCTTCTCCACAGTGCTCAATCAAGGCCAGAGGGGAGAGGGTGCTGGCCCAGGGGTGAGAGGCCACTTCCTCTCCTGGCCTCCAGGAAAGAAACTCTCGTGCACCGGGGCACAGCCAGGCCTACTTGGGGCCTCAGTTTCTCCACCCACACAATGAGGAGAACTCTCTTTGTCCTCTGGCGTGAGGCTGGGAAAGAGACCACAGGAATCTGGAGGGCTCTCTAGGAGAGAGGAAAATGAGGAGAGGTCAAATCTTAGCTCCTGGAACCGATGAAGTGATGGGGAAGGAGACGGCCAGGCAAGGGCTGGAAGATCGGGGGGACATGGGTGGGGGCCTGGGTGCCACCTGCCTCCTGAGCCCTGGCTCCTCCTCTACCCACCGCTCCCTGGCCATTGGGAGGGACACCGAGGTATGGTGGGTGGACAGGGTGTAGGGCATTTCTGTGATGGCTTCCTCCCAAGGACTGGAGAGGACACTCTCAGGGGCTTCTCTGGCTCTTGGAGTCAGGTCCTAGGTCTGCCGGAGAGAATCCGGCCAGGCAGCTGCCACTAGTGCAGGACAGCTCCTCCCTGACTTCCCGTCCCACATCCAAGACCTGCCCATGCCTCAGCCCTCTCCTCCTCTCAACCTTCCCTCTGGCTGACTTGGTCCAGGCCCAGCTCCCTGGTGTTAATTACTAACACCAGCTGCCACCCAGGGCTCTCCCCTTCACCAACTGCACTCTGCTGGGGCCAGAATCGTCTTTTTGTGTGTTTGTTTTGTTTTTGAGATGGAGTCTCGCTCTGTCTCCCAGCCTGGAGTGCAGTGGCATGATTTTGGCTCACTGCAAACTCTGCCTCCTGGGTTCAAGTGATTCTCCTGCCTCACCCTCCCTAGTAGCTGGGATTACAGGTGCCTGCCACCACGCCCGGCTAATTTTGTATTTTTAGTAGAGACGAGGTTTCGCTATGTTGGCCAGGCTGGTCTCAAACTCCTGACCTCAGGTGATCCACCCGCCTTGGCCTCCCAAAGTGCTGGGATTACAGGCGTGAGCCACTGTGCCTGGTCTTTTCAGAGTGGTCTTTTCTAAGCCGTTGATCAGAAGTGATAGCCCCGTGCTCAAAACCCTTCAATGGTTCCCCACAAGTAGCAGATCAAATCCGAAGGCCTCGAGGGCCCTTTGAGTTCTGGCCCCTGTACCCGAAGCCCAGCTGCCCAGAGCCCCTCAAGGGCGTCAGTGAGCTGTGCTCCGGCCAGCCTCTTGCTACCGGTCCCTTAGCCAGGAAAGCCAGGTTCTCCCCTGCCCTTTCTACTCTTTCCTCATTTTTCTAAACCCCAGTTCAACAGACACACAATGCTACTGGTGTTGTGGCAACATGTGTGTGTGGATGGAATGAGGTGCAGAAGCAGGTGGTGGTGGGCTCTGAGAAGGGCTGACTGGATGGTCTGCTTTATTCCCTTTCATAAATGCCCCTCACTTGAAACACTGATCTTTGTAAAGAAGAAAAACATTTTAGAAGAAAAAAGGAAAAGAACTCTGCGTGCCCTAAGCTCAGATGCCATCTCCTCTGGAAGCTCCTTTGGCCCCTGCCAAGGCTGGATCAGGTGCCCTCAGGGCACACATAATGCTAACCCAGGGCCATCTGTGGCCCAGACTCTGGGTCCCTCATGCAGCCCTCACCACTGTTTAGGAGGCCACAGGAATGGAGGAATCACTGGCCCATTTTATAGATGGGAAAGCTGGACCCAGAGAAGTGAAGCAACTTTCCTGACGCACAGTGGGTGAGGGGCTCCCATACGGTTTCCCCTGCCCTATGCTGTTTCCATGGGACTTCCATAGGCATGGGAAGCAGGCTGGACACATAGCAGGAGTACAGCGCTGCTGCCCAGGGACGAAGCAGGAGGGCTAGGGAGAGAGACAGGGCTGCCCCTGGTGCCCGCAGAGACAGGTCAGTAAAGCCAATGAACAAACTCTCTCAGCAGGGTGGGGACGGGTGTATGGGGCTGGGGCCCACAACCCACCCCACAGGCAGCTGGTCTACACAGGTCTGCAGGCCTGTGCAAGTACTTGGCTCCTTGACCAAGGAGGGTGATGAGGCCCCACCCGATCCCAGAGATTTCACCACCTGGTTAGGTGGGCAGGAGGACAGTCTCTCTGGACTCTCAGAGGTAGGGAGTGAGTCAGCGCTTGCCAAGAAGTGGAGACCCAGTCACCTTTGGATGCTTGGATGGCCAGAGCCTTCAGGGGTGAAGCCTTCTAGGGTCTAGGGTCCCACATGGTAGGTCCCCAGAGGGCTTTCTGTTCTTTCAGGCCCTGCAGAGGAGACCAAGGCTCAGCTGGCAGCTGTGGGGCCAGATTCTCCTCTTTGCCTAGGGGAGAGCACCCCTTGAGAGCCCCTGCTCGGGGCACACCCTGGCCTTGAGGAGGTCCGGCTCTGGAAGCACTGCAGCCAGGATGGAAGAGGCAGTCTCCAGAGAGGCGCTCTCTAGGCCAGCCCTGTGGTGAGGGAAGGCCAGATGGAGGAACCTGGAGGGGCTTGTGAGTGGTCCCTGCCCCCAGAAACCCAGAAGAGGTGGACTCAAAGCCCATGCTGGGCAGTAGGCACCGGCAGGCTTCTCCACATGAGGTCTGCCCTCCTGAGGGTGCTGGGAGAGCATAGCCCTGGGAAGACTATGGCCTGGGCTGTGACCTGAGGACTAGGAAGCATTTATGACAGGAATGGAGAGACCTGAGTCCCTGTTGAAGCCCAGCATCACATCCCATTCCTGAGCACCAAAGGCCCCAGGCCCTTGGTGAGAGAAGCTTCCTGAAGGGCATCCTGAGGGCCCTGCCCCGATCACGTCTTCTTTGGAGAATTTCAGGAGGGAAGCTGGCATGGGCCAGATGACTGGCTGGGATGGGGAAGAGGTGGGGACATCTGGCCCTCGCCTGCCTCTCGCCACACTCCCCACTTCCCTCCTCACCATAGCCAAAGTTCTCTCTGGGCTTTCCACCGACGGTGCCTTTGTTCATGGCCTGTGCGTGCTATTCCTTCTGTCTGCAACGCTGTTTCCCCCTTTGCTTCTCCTTTCTAATTCTTCCTAATTTTTCAGGTCTCACCTTAGAAGTCACTTCCTCCAGGAAGTCTTTTCTGCTTTGTCCTCCTTTCATCTGGGCTGGATGTCAAGCCTCTGTGGTTCCAGGACATCCTGCCTCTCACCCTCACCCCCAGATGCAGTTGCTGACTTCCCCACCTATCTCCCTCTCACCCTCACCCCCGGATGCAGTTGCTGACTTTCCCACCAGTCTTCCCTGCCAGGCCAGAGGCTTCCGGTGGGTCGGCCCTGGCTCTGCCCTGCTCAGTGTTGGAGCCCACATGCCTCGCCAGGTGTGCAGTGCTTAGCATGTTCTCAGTCCATGTTTTTGAGTAAACAAATGGTTACATGAACAAAACCCCAAAATCACCCCCAAAAGATGTGATTATTTCCCAGGCCCAGTGGGAAGCTCTCTGCCCAGGTTTCCTCCAGGTGGACGCCTTGCCCTGGGCCCTGCCTCTGTGTGTGTGTGTGCGTGTGCATGAGTGCCTGCATGTGTGTACATTTGTGCACATGTGCATGTGTGTGCATGTCTATGCATTTGTGTATACATGTGTGCACGTGTGTGTACATGTACATATATGTATGTGTGTTTATGTGCACACACACATGCACATAGGTTGCTTACCTCTTGCTGAGCTCCTTCAGGGCGCCGCTCCGGCACAGGCCCAGGTAATCCCCCAGGAGCTTCAGCTGCTCCCGGCTCCTCCCAATGAGGTGCATCCGCTCCACATGCTCGTACAGAGACGCGTTCACCATCTGCAGGTTGATGAGGGGCTGGGCCCGGATCTGTGTCAGAAACTTCAGGGCCTGTCTGCAGATCTGGGGGTACCACCAGGCATTGGGGATGGGAAGGAATGGCTGTTCAGTGAGCACTGCCCGGCCAGGTGCCACATGACCTGCTCACTTACCTGAGAGGCTATCTTCATTTTACAGATGGGAAACGGAGGCTCAAGGAGATCAGGAGATTTGGCTAGGGTCACCCAGCTTGTAAATGGTACAGTCAAGCTCTGAACCCAGTTTATCTGACTCCCAAACCCGCTCTCCCTTTAATGGCAAGGGGCACTGCCCCCTCCCCAACCATGCTGAGATGAGGGAGGGACTGCTCTGGTAACACCCCCTCCCTCTGGGCCTCACAGATCCTTCCCACTCTTTCCTGTCCTCCCAGCCCCTCCTTCCCCCCACTAAAGGAAACAGGCACTCCCCTCTGTGCCCTGACTCAGGAACCAGGTGACAGGCTGAGTCAGGCTCCAGCCACAGGAAGCTACAGATCAGACACAGCTCACCAACAGGCTTCCCTGAGCTCCCTCGGCTCACATCAGCAGCAACACCGGGGCTCCGTGTGCAGCTGAGTGATCCGTCTCAGTCTCTCCCGGCTGACAGGGTGTTGAAGGTTCTACCCTTGGCCCTGATCCTAATACCAACGCCAATAATCGAGCACCTACTATTTGCAAAACACTGGGCCAGGAACTTGACCACATTATCCCTTCATCCTCAGAACAACCCGTTAGGGAGGGTGTCCCTGTCCCCGTTTTCTAGATGAGGAAACGGAGGCTTAGAGGAGCTAACATGGCTTATACAACCTGCCCGCAGAACCTGTCAGGTCTGAGCTGAGGTGTCATCTCTGAACACCAGACTGCTGCACTAACCAGAAGCCCCCTCCCCTGCAGTGGCCTCGCTGCATTATAAGGACGGAGGAGCCGTTCTCCACAGCCAAAAAGTGCATAGTGGTTACAAGTCTGGCCCAGCTCAGATCTTTAACATCTTAACTAGTCCTTTCATTACATATTTTATTTCTGGTGGTTTTGTTTTTGATACTATTATAAATGATTGTCTTATAAAATAGTAATTTGTTTGCTGATGTATAGAAATGAAATTGATTTATTTGACTGTCTTATCCAGCAACGTTTTCAAATTCTAATAAATTGTGTAGGCAAAAAAAAAAAGTCTGGCTTCGGAGTCAGAACAGAATTGAATCCTGCCTCCATCACTTTATACCTATATGACCTGGTGAAACTTATCCCGCTGTGACTCAATTTTTTCATCTGTAAAATGGGGAAAATGAGAGCAACTAAGGCTCACTGGTTTGGGGCCTTTTCGTTCGCTGCTGCTGCTTTAGTGCTGAGGCCCGGCACTCAGCAGGATGTCAGCCCAGGACTAAGGCTTCTTTCTCATGGGATTATTTTGAATTCAGATTAAGAGGTATTCCAGGAGAGCTCCTGGCACAGGGCCTGGCAGGTGGCACATCCCCAGTAAATGTGAGTTGCTATCAGTTGCTGTGTGAGTGCCTGGTGTGGCCCTGTTGTCCCCTTGAGGGCTAGGGACAAAACTGGCCCTCAGGAGACCTACCCCTGTATCTGGGGGCTGAGGGGACCTCTGACGTCTTGCCTCCCAGCTCCACCAGCATCTCTCACCTCCCCCAGCAATGGACAACCTCTTATTTTCCCATAGCCTGGGGCCCTGAGGTACCAGCCCCCCAACCTAGGGAGAGCCCAATGGCAAACTCCTGGTGTCTTGGGTGACTTCTCTAACCCTAACTCAGTTCTTCCCATTACTTGGCCCCAGGCCTTGGGTGAGGCTCTGATGAAATAACACACAGGAATGTGTGCGGAACACTGCCAAGCACTGCGGATGGGCAGGGGCTTTGTGCTCCCCAGCGACTGTTCCTATCCTGTGGGAATGGAAGAGACAGACAGAGAGAAGCCTCACCCCTGGGCTGACATCCTGTCAGTGCCAGCCAGGCCTCAGCACAAGTGGGTCAGCCAGAACAGCAACGGTGAACAATAAGGCCCCAAACCCGTGGGACGGCCACTTTCTATCTTGAATTTCCCTGTCTTTCCTAGGCCAGCAATTTTTGAGAGGGAGAGCAAGCTGAGGATTTCCTGATCTCAGATATGCCTAGAGAAGGACTGTACTTTTCTAGTTAGAAAAGGAAGTGGTACAAGGATAAGGGCAGTGAATAAGGAGATGGCTCAATGGAAGTTATCAGGGTCCTGTAAATAGTGAACGTGTTTTATGATCAAAGGGTTGTTTGCATTTTTTGGTGATTTTGAGGTTTCATTTCCTCTACATGGTTAAATATTTAACACTGACAGCAGGGGTGGGGACAAGGCAAAGAACAAAAAAATCAAAATGAAGCCAACTTCTGCGGGGTTTCCCCATCCCAGGGAGGTGGAGGCTGAGGTAGAACTGACTGAAAGAGTCACCTTCCCTGCACTATGATGAGGACACAGCCACACATCAGGACTACATAGCTGGCAGGCCCTGACTCTCCAGAGGAGCAAACAGCTTCTTCCTTGTGTTTCTGTGTCTGTCTTAATAGAAATCTGTGCCTTTGGAAGAAAACCAAATTTGTACCCCTTGAGGCAGACACTGACCAAGTGAATTAGGGAGATGGGTGGGTGAATAGGCAGGAGGTGTGATAGGCCCCAGGGAGAGAAAGGACACTGTTCTAACTGACAGGCACACACTGCCACACCTGCCCTCCCAAGAGCCCCACCACAGACGCTGTTGTTAATCCTCCTTTTACAGATGAGGAAGCTGAAGCTAATTTGCTCATGGTAACATAGCTAGGAAAGTGGCGAAGTTCAGCTGGAGAAAAGGAAAATTCTGAAAGACTTTAGGGTACATCTTATTCAAAAGCATTTGGTGAACATAAAAAATTAGTATTATACCCAAGGTATAATATTAAGTGAACCAAGCTTCTTATAAAGCAGTATGAGTCCTGTCTGATCCCAACTTTATAAAAAATAGATGCATATGTCAATAAATGCACAGAAAAGGGTATACCCCAAAATGTTAATAATGGTGACCTCTGGGTTACCGCACAGAATTTTGATTGGTCTTTGGGCTTTTCTGTAATTTTAAAATGTTAAACAATAACCATGTATTATCTTAATAATGGGGGGAGCCACAGAAAAAGTGCTTTTCAAAACATGAAATAAATATGCCCATGCAGGGCCTGCAGGGGGGTGCAGTCATCTGGGCCTCATAGGGTTGGCAAAGGCAAGGATGACTGCTCCAAGGTATAGCCAGCTCAGATCTACCCATCCACCTACGTATTCACCCATCCACCCAGCCATATACCCACCGTCTACCCATCTACCCATTCACCTACCCATCTACCCATCTACCTACCCATCCACCTACCCACCAACCCATCCACTCATCCACCTAACCATTTACCCATCTGCCTACCCAGGCACCCATCCACCTACCTATCCACCCATTCACCAATCTACCCAACTACCTACCCATCAACCCATCCACCATTCACCTACCCATCCATGTAGCCACTTGCTCATCCACCTACCTACCTACCCATCCACCTAACCATCCACCTAGCCACCTGCTCATCCACCTACCTACCTGCTCACCCACCTAGCCATGCATCCATCTACCTATCTAATCTATTCTATCTTTTCTTTCTATCTATCTATCTACCTATCTACCTACCTATCTATCTAACATTTATCTGCTGGTACCTTAAGCAGTTATGTTTGTAGCCTATCTATCTATCTATCTATCTATCTATCTATCTATCTATCTGTTTATCTAACATTTATCTGCTGGTGCCTTAAGCAGTTATGTTTGTAGCCTATCTACCTATCTATCTATCTATCTATCTATCTATCTATCTATCTATCTATCTACCTGTTTATCTAACATTTATCTGCTGGTTCCTTAAGCAGTTATGTTTGTAGCTTCAGGAAACCATCCTCAGACTCCCTCCTGGGGACTAAGACAGCCACCGACAGAGCTCTGCCCAGGGCTGTGGACAGGCACCAAGCTTTTCTCTTGGTTAGCTCCCCCACATCAGTGCCTGAACCAGTGACCCCAGCTTCCCTTGTTTAGAGGAACCAAACTCCTCTAAACAGATGAACAGCAGCAGCAAAGAGGAGTGAACACCCCTCTGTCCCTCAGCAGCCCTGAATGGCTGTGACAGGCTGGGCTTGAGACTTACCGGGCGCTTGGTGAGGTCCCAGTTGTGGATGATCCTGGCCGGAATCACTGAGGCATCGTCTTGGTGGCAGATGTCACAGTAATAGAGGCCAGAGAAGGCACAGAGCTTGGGTCGTACAAAGGAGAAGCCGATCTGCCGGGAGCAGCCTGGGGAGATGGGTAGAGAGTGAGTGGTGTGGCCAGAGTCAGCTCCTAGTAACTTGGGAGCTGCTGTGGTGGAAAGGATCTGCTAATTTTGTTTTTAAAGGTAGGTACAAACACAAGAATAACCACTCGTATTTCCACCACTCAGAACTCCCCTACTAATTAAATCTTTACAACAACACACTGTAAGAACTATCATTATTTTACAGCTGAAGAAATGGATGCTCAGAGAGGTTAGGAAATCTGTCTGGTCACATAGTGATGAAGTGGCGTGGCTGGCATTCAGATCTGGGTTTGGCTGGTTCCAGAGCCTGCGTTCTGCTCCATTACTCCTTGCTGCCTGTGTCCAGTGTCCCCACTGCTGGCTTGGCAATGCCAGCCTCCTCTAGGTCCACCCCTCCACTCGGGCCCCAGAATGGAAGCAGCAGAGTAGGAGCTGTGGCGAGCAGCGAAGCAGCTGGGGGGCAGGGACTGGGGTCGGGGATGGCAACAGGGAGTGGATGGGCAGCCAGCAGGGGGCAGGGGAGTCCGCACAGAGTTGGATGCCTCAGGACTGTGGGGCAGGACTGGCTTCGGCCCCCTTGTTGGAGGCGTCTCCACAGCTGGGGCCAGTGGGAATGGGAGTGGGGTGTGCCCTGGGCAAAAAGCAGAGGCCCTGACTCAAATTCTGAACATGTGTCGACTCCTCCAGGGGCAGGCAGAAGGGTCCCCAGGGCCTTGAGACCATAGGGCGGGCTGTGTTGCTCACCAGCTGCCTCACCTTGACCTTCATCTAATTTCTCAAAGCTCCATTTGAGTGACTGTAAAATTCAGTCACTACCAGCTATTTTGTGGGGTTATTACAAAGCTTAAATGAGACAAGGTTCTGCAAGTACCCTGCAAATTATGAAATACAACCCAGATGCCAGTGGTTGGTGTCTGCCACTGAGCCGTGCCTGCTGGGTAGAAAGGAAACCCAAACTCCCTGGTGGCATAGTCCCACCTGCTGGAGGGTGGCAGCCATGGTGAGAGTTACCCCCGCAGCATTCACACCCACAGGCGAGAAACCCTTTCTCGCAAGCCCTGGAGTCCCAGCCCCCTCAGAGCCTGGCCCCCACAAAGTGTGAGTGCTGGGGCAGGAGGGGGAGAGGCCAAGTGAGGCTTGCAGGTGTTTTCTGCAGGAAGCTCTGTTCTGCCTAGCTTCTCCCATCCTTCCGGGGCCAACCGCAGACCACTTCCTTTCAGAAGCTTGAAGCAGGCTTCCCTCCAGTCCACGCCAACAGGACAGCTCCCAAACCAAGGCTCAGCTTCTTGCTCTGGCCTTCTGCAGCAGGGCAACCCCCTCACAGGTCACCTGAGGGTCCCATGGTGATGGGACGCCATCTGCCCCTGGATGGTGGGGGGAGTGGGAGGAGCTAACAATGGAATGTGGGCAGGGGGATGTCACGCACCCTTGACAACCCTAGGGATGCCCTCTAGGGTCCTGCCTATGAGGACAGGCTCTGGGGCCTGACGGTCAAGGTCCCAATTCTGCCTCTGGCCAGGCATGGTTGCTGACACCTGTAATCCCACACTTTGGGAGGCTGAAGCAGGAGGATCACTTGAGCCTGGGAGTTCAAGACCAGCTTGAGCAACATGGGGAGACCCCATCTCTACTAAAACAAACAAACAAACAAAAAAAGAAAATTCTGCCTCTGCCACTTACTAGCTGTCTGAGCTTACTGGCAGACACCAACCAGGTACTTACCAGCTCTGTGCTTCAGTGTCCTCCCCTATCAACAGAGATGATAATAGTAGCACCTATCTCTACAGGGTTGTTATGAGACTTAAATGAGATAATCCAAATAAAGCAGCTGGCCCAGTACCCAGCACAGAAGTATTAGATTTGATGATGAGGAAGACATAGCAGATGTACTGACTTGGAATAACATCCACAGTGTAGGAAAAAACCAAGTTGCAGAACAATATATCCAGCGCTCAACACAGCAGCCAAGAACCCCGTGTGCCCCCTTTAAATGTAAATGAATTTAAATGGAAAATTCAATTGCTTAACCACACTAGCCACACTTTAAGTACCCGGTAGCACCATGTGTCTCACAGCTATGGCACTGGACACACAGATCTAGGAAATTTTCATCATTACAGAAAGTTCTGTTGGGCAGCACTGAATAGCATCAGCCCATTTTTGTAATTTAAAAAAAAGGGGGTACACTTATAAAAGCAGCAGAAATATTTGGAAGCATACCATGCCCCTGCTCTGAAAGAACAGGATAGTAGAGCAAGAAGAAAATGAAGTGGGCTGGGACTCCCTGAGCAGCGCAGTGAGTGGCCAGCCTGCCGCCCATCAGTGGGAGGTGGCAGGAGAGGGATGGGTGAGCAGGGCCGACTGCCTATGAGCGGAGCACTGGCCCCAGCGGGGGCTGGGGAGGAGCGGAAGCTGCAGGGCAAGCCTCATCTGTGGCCTCATCCCTAGGGGAAGGATGGGGGCATTTGCAGGGAGGCAGAAGGGTGGGGAGCCTAAATCAGGAATCCGCAGGAGGCGGAGTGAGGCTGGCAGGCTGGGGGTGGCAGTGGAGCAAGTCGGCACCTGCGCAGAAGCAGCCTTGGGAGTCAAGGCCTTTCTCCATGGGGATGGCCACCAGGTACTGCAGCAGGAAGCCGTTTTCCCGGGTGGCAAATTTCAGAACCTCCTGACAGTTTTCATCCAGGCTCCCGCCCAGGGTCACCGCCTCCTCGGCCGTCTCCAAGTAAGATGCCAGGACTTTGCGGACCAGGTCCCTCCACAGGGCGGCCTCCTCGGCGTTCCCGGCCTGCAGCTTCAGGACGGCCTTGGCTGTGATGATTTTGAAGAAGGACGGGCCCCCAAGGCTTGTGTCTGGCAGGATGTCCCGGATGGTCTCCACGCCATGGCTGTCACTCAGCATCTTCTCATTGTTCCTGATGCGGAAACATTTCAGAGCCTCCAAGGACAGGGAAAAGATATAGGGCATCCAGGTCCTGTCCATGTACAAGTACAGCAGGGACTCCTTGATGGCATCTGGCTCTGGAACCTGGGCGGACGACCAGTCAAACTGAGTGCCCTGGAGGGCCGCGGGCTCGGACAGCACGTCTGAGGGAGAGGGGCAGCCCTGGGGCGCCTCGGGGGGGTCCTCAGGCTGGTCTGGGTACGGCACATTCACCCACTCATCCTCCTGCTGAGGCCGGACCTTCTGCAGGGCCTCCCGCACCCGGTCCAGCCAGTCCTCGGCTTCATCCTGGGAAGAGGTGCGCAGGGCCAACTTCTTGCCAGAGAAGACCAGCTCGAAGCGCCCGTCACTGTGGGCCGGCCCCACAGACTCACAGCGCAGCAGGGAGCAGTTCTCCACACAGGTGCGCTCCTCGTTGCTCAGGTAGAGGCGGAACTCCAGCGGGGAGAGCTCACAGAAGAGCTCCTTCCAGATGCCCATTGCCCCCCGCCGCTCCACGGTACCTAGCTTCATGAGACCCCGGAACGGGTTGGACAGGCCTGGAGGCAGAGGCAAAAAGCACATTAGTTGGCGGGCCTGTCTCTGTCCTGCCCAAGGCAGCCTCTGCTGCCTGATGCCCTACAGTGCGTGTGGACAGTGACTGTCCCCAGAACACAGGCCAGCCACGGGGCACTATCACATGGGACCCTGAAAGCTGGATAGGAACATCTCCATTCACACCTCCACTGCTGCTCTTGCGTCCTGTATTTCACTGAGAAAATAAAAGCACCCAAAAGATCACCTCCACACGCCCTGTTCCCTACACCCACGCCCTCCCTCCTGCTGCCAGGAATGAACCAAGTGTGCTTCTTTCTGTGTGAGGCCAAACCCTCCATTTGTGCAGGAGGTCTCTCCTTCCGCAACCTACTCAAGGACAAGGAGCAGTCCCTCTCTCCTCTGTTGCTGTTTCCTTGTTTCTCTATTGGGTGACTCCTATTGGCACACATGCACGCTGTCATTTCTCCCATCTTTAGCAGCACCTCTCGTCTCCACGCACTTCCCTAATGACCACCATGTTTCTCGGGTCCCTTTACAGAAAACCTGTTTGAAGAGGCATCAAAACTGTTGGTCTTGGCTGGACGCGGTGGCTCACGCCTGTAACCCCAGCACTTTGGGAGGCCGAGGCAGGTGGATCACAAGGACAGGAGATCGAGACCAGCCTGGCCAATATAGTGAAACCCCATCTCTACTAAAAATACAAAAATTAGCCAGGTGTGGTGGTGGGTGCCTGTAGTCCCAGCTACTTGGGAGGCTAAGGCAGGAGAATAGCTTGAACCCAGGAGGCAGAGGTTGTAGTGAGCCGAGATCGTGCCACTGCACTCCAGCCTGGGCGACAGAGTGAGACTCCGTCTCAAAGAAAAAAAAAAGGAAGCACTGGAGGACCTTAAACAAATAGCAGATCCTCCAGCCTGGCCAACATAGCGAAACAACATCTCTATTAAAATTACAAAAACTGGCCAGGCACAGGGGCTCACACCTGTAATCCCAGCATTTTAGGAGGCCAAGGCGGGCAGATCACCGGAGGTCAGGAGTTCGAGACCAGCCTGACCAACACGGAGAAACCCCATCTCTACTAAAAATACAAAATGAGCTGGGTGTGGTGGCTCATGCCTGTAATCCCAGCTACTCGGGTGGCTGAGGCAGAACAATTGCTTGAACCTGGGAAGCGGAGGTTGTGGTGAGCTGATATCACATCATTGCACTCCAGCCTGGGTAACAAGAGCGAAACTCTGCCTCAAAAAAAAAAAAAAAAAAAAAAAAAAAAAAAAAGCAAAAATTAGCTGGGCATGGTGGCAGGTGCCTGTAATCCCAGCTACTTGGGAGGCTGAGATAGGAGAATTGCTTGAACCCAGGAGGCTGAGGTTGCAGTGAGCAGAGATCACGCCACTGCACTCCAGCCTGGGTGACAAAGGAAGACTCCATCTCAAAACAAATAAACAAACAAAACAAATAGCAGATTTGATTAAGCCCCCCAGAGCTGTTACATAAACCAAATACTGAGGGTAAACACCTTTGGAAGGACCAGTTAAAACACCTGGGGCTTCATGGAGCCGGATGTGCTCTGAGCTATAGGTGGAATCAAGAGTTTTCTATAATCATAAATTGCATAGTTTTCAGGGAAAATATTTTCCTATTTGACTGGTGAAACAGTATTTTTGTCCTCTGTAGGCAGTTTTGAGACAATATAGTACTTTTCCTGAAATGCTTCCCTGAATGAGCATGATTATGATGGCATTCTGGAATGAGGTTTTATAATACTTGTGGGAACACACTACCTCTTTAGCAATGGAAAACAGGACTTCAGAGCTGCCTTCTGAAAGACCTGGTCCCTGCAGATGGGACCCACCCAGGACCCTCCTATTAACCTACCCATCTGTCTCCGGTGTACCACCCGGAAGCTCTTATGCCCCTGGGATGGGGCTGCCTGGGCTTGCCTTCTTCCTGGGGAAGGTACACACGCTTGGTCTAATGCCCCCAGGGAGCAGCTTTTTCTTGGTCCTTGAGAAAAATGCCTGTGGAGACCAGGCCTTGACTCTGGAGTCCCCCTGGAAGAAGCTATTGGGTGGTCTGAAGCCATCTCCAGGGGTTGCTCCTGGGAAGGCCGGTAGAAGTCATCTTCTGAGATCCAGCTCTTGTTTTTCTGTTGGGAAAGAAGACAGCAGTTGTTTGTTTTAAAGTTTTTTTGTTTTTTTTGTTTTGAGACGGGGTCTCGCTCTGTTGCCCAGGCTGGAGTGCAATGGTGCAACCTCGGCTCACTGCAACCTCTGACTCCTGGGTTCAAGCAATTCTCCTGCCTCCGCCTCCCGAGTAGCTAGGATTACAGGCGCCCACCACCATGCCCAGCTAATTTTTGTATTTTTAGTAGAGACAGGGTTTCACCATGTTGGCCAGGCTGATCTAGAACTCCTGACTTCAGGTGAGCCACCCGCCTCAGCCTCCCAAAGTGCTGGGATTACAGGCATGAGCCACCATGCCCAGCCTGAAGTTTTTTTTTTTTTTTTTTAAAGTCTTTGTCTAGACATGGCTCATATATCATAAAATTAACCCACTTAAAGTATGTAATTCGGCCAGGCATGGTGGCTTATACCTGTAACCGCAGCACTTTGGGAGGCTGAGGCGAGAGGATCACCTGAGCCCAGGAGTTTGAGACCAATCTGGGCAACATAGTGAGAACCTATCTCTACAAAAAATAACTAGCTGGGTGTGATGGCACACACCTGTAGTCTCAGCTACTGAGGAGACTGAAGCAGGAGAATCGCTTGAGCTGGGGAAGTCAAGGCTGCAGTGAGCCATGCAGCCTGGTCGCAGCCTAGGCAACAGAATGAGACCCCATCTCTAAAAAAAACATTAAAAAGTGTCCAATTCAATTATTTTGGCTTAGTCACAGAGTTGCGCAATCATCGCCACCATCTAAGTTTAGCAAATTTTCCTCACCCAAAAAGGAAACCCCATACCCATTAAGCCGTCATCCCCATTTCCCCTGGCCACTCTCAGCTCTAGGCACCCACTCATCTACTTTCAGTCCCTACACATCTGCCTGTTCTGGACATCTCATATAGATGGAACTTGTGACACGTGACCTTTTGTGCCTGGCTTCTTTCTCTTAGTGGAAGGTTTTCAAGGTGCATCCACGTATAAGTGTTCATTCCTTCTTATTGCCAAATAATATTCCATTGTCTGGATCCACCACATTTGGCTTATTCACTCATTGGCTGATAGACATTTGGGTTATTTCTACTTTTTGACTATTATGAATAGTGCTGCTATGATCACTTATACACAAGTTTTTGTGTAAACATGTTTCATTGTCTTGGGTATATACTTAGGAGTAGACTTGCTGGATCATGTGTAACTCTATGTTTCCCTTCTTGAGGAACTACCAAGCTGTTTTCCAAAGTGGCTGCACCATTTTATATTCCCACCAGCAATGTATGAGGGTTCCAATTTCTCTCCTTGAGAAATATATTCAAATCCATTCAAGTCTAACTCAAATCCATTGTCTGTCTTAAAATGGGGCTGTCTTTTTGTTGCTGAGTGTGTTGTGGGTTGAATTGTGACCCCCCACAAAAGGACATGTTGAAACCCTACCCCCCAGTACCTCAGAATGTGACCTTTTCTGGAAATAGAGTCTTTGCAGAAGTAATTAGTTAAGATGAGGTCATGTTGGAGTAGAATGGGCTGTTCATCTAGTGTGACTGATGTCCTTATAAGAGGAGGAGAAAAGATACACGAAGAGAGGAGAACACCAAGTGGAGACAGAAATACAGAGGATGAACGTGTGTGACAGCAGAGGGGAGACCAGAGTAACATGTCTACAAACTAAGGAATGCAAATGAGCGCCCGCAACGCCAATACCCAGAAGAAAGGCAGGAACAGATTCTTCCTTAGACTCTCCAGAAGGAGCCTCCAGAACTATCAGAGAATAAATATCAGTTTTGTTTTGTTTTTGAGACAGAGCCTCACTCTGTCGCCCAGGCTGGAGTGCAATGGTGCAATCTCAGCTCACTGCAACCTCCGCCTCCCAGGTTCAAGCAATTCTCCTGCCTCGGCCTCACAAGTAGCTGGGATTACAGGTGCCCGCCACTGCATCCAGCTAATTTTTGTATTTCTAGTAGAGACAAGGTTTCGCCATGTTGGCCAGGTTGGTCTTGAACTCCTGACCTCAGGTGATCCACTTGCCTCAGCCTTCCAAAGTGCTGGGATTATAGGTGTGAGCCACCATGCCTGGCCTGTTTTGTTTTGAGGCAGGGTCTTACTCTTTGCCCAGGCTGGAGTACAGTGGCACAATCAGGGCTCATTGCAGCCTTGACTGCCCAGGCTCAAGCAATCCTCCTGCTTTAGCCCCACTGAGTAGCTGAGACTACAGGCAAGCACCAGCACGTCCAGCAAATTTGTTATATTTTTAGTAGAGATGGGCTTTCACCATGTTGGCCAGGCTGGTCTTGAACTCCTGGACTCAAGTGATCCGCCCACCTTTGCCTCTCAAAGTGCTGAAGTCACAGGCATGAGCCACCTGCCCGGCAATGTCTGTTGTTTTAAACCATCCTGTGTATGGTACTTTGTTATGGCGGCCCTAGGAACTAATACAAGTTGTAAGGTCCTTTATATATTCTGAATATGAGACCCTTATCGGATTTATGATTTGCAAATAATTTCCCCCATTCTGTGAGGTGTCGTTTCACTTTCTGGATGGTGTGCCCTCTGGAGCACATAAGTTGTTAGTTTTGATGAAGTCTAGTTTATCTATTTTTGTTGTTGTTTATGCTTCTGGTGTTGTATCTTAAAAAATCGTTGCCTAAGTCAGTATTACAAAGATTTACTTCTGTGTTTTCTGCCAAGAGCTGTATAGTTTTAGCTCTTACATTTAGGTTTCTGATCCATTTCGGGTTCGTTTTTGTGTAAGGTGTTAGGAAGGGGTGTTATTATTTTGCATGTGGGTATCCAGCTGTCCCAGCACGTAGGGTCTCAGGCCTGCTTTAGGGCTTGTCAGTCCTGCTTTTGGGTTAAGATGAGGGAGGCCTGGCGAGCAGGCCTCAGGGTGCTCATTGGCCACCTCTGCCTCTGCCGCCCACCTCTGGGCAGGCCCCTGCGACCCCAGGCAGCCAGGTCCTGCCCCTTCCCTTCGTTGTTCTCTTTTGAATCTGAAGCTGCTCACTGGCTGGGGGAGATGGGGTTGCGGGGAGCATCTGGGGTGAGTAGGCTTGTGGGAGTGGATTCTGGTTTCTTTTCTCCAGTATTTCAAGTCCTCCCTGGCTTTCTGTGCCTCAACATGGAAGGGCAGAGGCAAGGAAGCTGGCTGGGCCACCCTAAGTGTCAGTGTACACAGAGGAAATGAGTCACACAGTGGGAACAGCCCTACTGTTTTGTTAAGTGCCACTAACCTCACCCTGACATCGCTATTTCCAGTCCCTGAATCAAGATTGCGCTCCCTGCTTTGTAAACAGGGAAGGGTTGCTTTGGACAGTTGGATCCACTCAGATGCTATACAACTCCTCAAGCCAAGGGTGGCAAGTTTTGACTCAGGCGACTTGGGGGGTGGCTCACAGAACTAGGTCCCCAGAGACTCCTCCATGGGGCCTTCAGAACTGGCAGGTGCTTCCCCCTGCCAGTGACAGATGATGTGTCAGTCAGGGCAGCCACTGGGGACCATCCACAACACTAGATTCTGAGCAAAGCCTGCCTAGGTCATCAAGACCTGGGGGACCTCCCTGAGGAAAACGGGTAGAAGAAACAGCTCCCCGGCAACCATGTGGCTGTCCTGGCAGCCTCACATATACCTGGGAAGTTGTGTGATCTCCAGCCTCTGGCGGGAGAGGGCACTGTCCCTGAAGACTCAGCTCAGGAGACATCCATCACCTCTACCTGGAAGCTTCTCTCACCTTTCCCCAGCCTCTACCCCTTCCCACCCCCTAGCTGGGTTAGGGAATCCCACAATATTCTGTGCTTACCCTCATTCTAGCACCTATAAGGCTGTTTGGAATGGTTTTCTTGATATCTCCAGCAAGTGCCTGGCCCAGAGTCATACAAGATGAGGGTATAAATCATGACCATCCCAATGTCTTTAACATAAAATAACAAAGGTGGGTCAAGTGGACTGGAAGGAAGGAGACAAATGTAAATTTTAAGATTGTGGACATTCAGGATGGGCGTGATGGATCATGCCTGTAATCTCAGCACTCTGGGAGGCTGAGGTGGGAAAACTGCTTGAGACCAGAAGTTTGAGACCAGCCTGGCCAACATGGCAAAACCTTGTCTCTACTAAAAATACAAAAATTAGCTGGGCATTGTGGTGCATGCCTGTAATCTTAGCTACTCGGGAGGCTGAGGCACAAGAATTGCTTGAGCCTCGGAGGCAGAGGTTGCAGGGAGCCGAGATGGATGGAGATATTGCACTCCCACCTGGGCAACAAAGCAAGAGTCTATCTCGGAAAAAAAAAAAAAAAAAAAGGGTTTATGGACATTCACTGGGGAGGGCCTTCTCTCTCCTTTGAGGAAAGAGACTACTAGGAAATGTTCAGACACAGTCCACTGAGCACAGCTGCCAGGAAATGAAACTAGGGAACACCTTTTACTCTCTTAAGCAACTGGGAAAAACAGTGGAAACATAGGTTCCTCGGAGTTTCTGCACATGGGCCTGGACAGAGCTCTGAGGCTGTGTGCTCCTGGCCCCAGGTGGGTGGGGAGAGGGGAGAGGGTGTGAGAGAGAGTGCATGCATGAACACCACTGTTTCTCTCCTCTCCTTTTTTCTTTCAGAGATGGAGTCTTACTCTGTCGCCCAGACTGGGTCGCAGTGGCATGATGTGGGCTCACTGCAACCTTTGCCTCTCAGGTTCAAGTGATTCTCCTGCCTCAGCCTCCTGAGTAGCTGGGATAACAGGCTCACGCCATCATGCCCGGCTAATTTTTGTATTTTTAGTAGAGACGGGGTTTCACCATATTGGTCAGGCTGGTCTCAAACTCCTGACCTCAGGTGATCCACCTGCCTCAGCCTCCCAAAGTGCTGGGATTACAGGCGTGAGCCACTGCACCCGGCCCCCTTCTCTCCTTTTTTCCCACCACCGACCTACAACCTGCTCACTCAGGCAGGGTCCATGTCTGGCCAGCACCCCATCCTTTACAGTGGAAGGAAATCATCACCGACTAAGGATCTATACCAGAGCTGCAACTGCCACCAGGGACCCAAGACAGAGAAATGCCACCTTGCACTACTAAAGGGTTCATGACACCATATACAACAGCTGAATCCCCATGAGGAGTGTGGCTGAGGAGTGAGACGCAAGGTCCCTGGGCCACTTTCAGAAGGATGAGACTTTGTCCAGCCTGTCCTCATTATGCCAGGCAAATGAACTGCCTGTACTCATAACTGTGGGAGGGGAACCACATACCATGGGTGGTCCATGGAGACAGTGATTAAGACCAAGTCCTAGAACTCACACTGCCCTCTGGAAGTTAAACTGAAATGAACTCACAACCCCCAGATCCCAGACATGCGTCACCCTTGAGAGCCCCCTATTCCCTGCACCTCTCCTTCCCAGTGCTTAGCACAAGTGTAATTATGATTTGGATAATCATTTGTCTAATCTAATGTCTGTCCCTGAAGGGCCTTTGTCTATCCTGTTGTATCACTCCACCCCTACCACCTAACATGGTGCTTGGCTTATAGTAGGTGGTTTGGGTTCAATGAATTAAAAATATATGTTTTTAGGCCGGGCACGGTGGCTCAAGCCTGTAATCCCAGCACTTTGGGAGGCCGAGACGGGCGGATCATGACGTCAGGAGATCGAGACCATCCTGGCTAACACGGTGAAACCCCGTCTCTACTAAAAAAATACAAAAAACTAGCCGGGAGAGGTGGTGGGCGCCTGTAGTCCCAGCTACTCGGGAGGCTGAGGCAGGAGAATGGCGTAAACCCGGGAGGCGGAGCTTGCAGTGAGCTGAGATCCGGCCACTGCACTCCAGCCTGGGCGACAGAGCAAAGCGAGACTCTGTCTCAAAAAAATAAAAAATAAAAAAATAAAAATAAAAATAAATGTTTTTAAAAGAAAGACTGAATGGGTCTCTACACTACAAAACTTGATAGGTGACCTCAATATCTCCCCCAAAATAACATCAAATAAAAAGCATGTGGCTAATTGATAGAAGCATAGAAAGATGAGGACCACAGGGGCAGACATGCAGGGCACAGCCTGGCACAGTCCACAGGCCAGGAGCCCAGCAGGCCCACGCGAGCTGGGTGACTGGTGGTGCCAGTGACTGGTGCCTGGTGACTACCTACTGAATGAGCAGTGAATGAATCCACAACTTCCCTGTGAGACAGACACAGGACGGGGGCAGGATCTGAGATTCTCAGCATCAGACTCAGCACCAAGTGCTTAGATGTCCTAAGCAACCTTCCAGCGATCAGAGTCCCCTGTAGCTGGCATAGAAGCAGAGCCTGCCATGATCACACCAACCTGACCACCCTGTCCACTCGATGGTACACTTTGATGACCCACTTTGGCCTCCCAAAGTGCTAGGATTAGAGGTGTGAGCTATCATGCCCAGTCTGAATGTCCATAATTTCACATTTGTCTCCTTCCTTCCAATCCCCTTGACCTACCTTTGTTATTTTATATTAAAGACATTGGATGGTCATGATTTATTCACTCATCTTATATGATTCTGGGCCAGGTACTTGCTGGAGATACCAAGAAAAAGAATCATTCCAAACAGCCTTATAGCTAGGATGGGGGAACAAAATAAACTTAGGAGTTGGCATCTCAAGAGTCTCTTGTGAGTTCAAGAACAATAGTTCTTCATCGATGCCTGCTCTCTTCTAGGTACAGTGCTTGGTGCTGACAATACAAAAGTGAACAGGCCTGGTGCTCTGTATCATAGAGCTAATATTCTAGTAAGGAAGATAGAAAATAAACAAGGAGACGAAGAGATAATATATTGTAATTGCACATAGTGATGAGTGTTATAAGTGAAGTCAAGCAGATGAATGGGACAGAGAGTCACTGGGGATAGTGCTTTTGAGCTACAGGGGTCCAGTCAGGGAAGGTTGAGACAATAATGAAGTGAGTCGGGAAAGAAGGAATAGCAAATGTAAAAGACTGAGGCTGGGCCGGGCACGGTGGCTCATGCCTGTAATCCCAGCACTTTGAGAGGCCAAGGCGGGCAGATCACTTGAGGTCAGGAGTTTGAGACCAGCCTGGCCAACATGGTGAAACCCTATCTCTACTAAAAATACAAACATTAGCTGGGCCTGGTAGTAGGCATCTGTAATCCCAGCTACTTGGGAGGCTGAGGCAGGAGAATCTGGGGTTTGTGAGTTCGTTTCAGTTTAACTCCCAGAGAGCAGTGTGAGTTCTCTGGGAGGCGGAGGTTTCAGTAAGCTGAGATTGCACCACTGTACTTCAGCCTGGGTGACAAAGTGAGACTCTGCCTCAAAAAAAAATTTTTTTTAAAAAGAAGCCTGATGTTGCAAGGAGCTCGCTTGGACTACAGAGCTGCAAGGAGGCCGGTGGATCAGAGCTTTGTGAGCAAAGATGCTATCCTGTCCCATCAGCTTTGAGGCCCTGGCAAAATAAGATGCCTGAGTCAGCAAAGCAGAAGCTAGACCCTGGGCAGGAGTGAACTCAACATGGTTAGTGACACTCTGGAGCCCTGTGGGGCGCGCAGCCTGCATCCCCAGCAGACATCACTCTGCCTCCAGCTCGAGGCAGGGGCTGCAGAGCTTTCCTCTTCAGCCTTTAGCTTGAGTTGGCAGGTACACAGTCGCAACCTTCAGGGTCCTAGAGCATTCATTTTCAGGAAGTAAATCTTCAGGATGTACTAAAGCATCTTCAGAACAGCAGATACGAAGAGTCTGACAGTTTTGTGATTTAAATGGTCATATTCAAGAAACAGAGTGAGGCCAATCAGATATCCATATGGAAAAATATGAGCTTTGACTTCTAACTCATACCATACACAAAAATCCCAGAAAGATCATAAACCTAATTGTGAAAGATAAATCACTAAAGCTTCTAGAAGATAACATAGGCAAATACCTTCAGATCCTTGGGGGAGATGAATATCTCTTAAATGGGATGAAAACCAAGCAAACCATAAACAAAAAGACTGATAAACTGCACATCATTGAAAGAATCTCTGTTCAATAAACATACCATTAGGAGGTTTAAAAGTCAAGCCCTATAGACTAGAAAAAGATACTTGATATAGATACTGTTTTTCTCCAATAAAAGACTTATATCTGTAATAAATAAAGAGCTCCTACAAATCAACACATACACATACAACTCAATTTAAGACCAGGATGACAACTTGGACAGACATTCTATAAAAGAGGATTGACTGACCAATAAGCAAATGAAAAGGTATCATCTTTAGTCATCAAGGAAATGAAAATTAAAACCACTACACATCTACCAGAGTGGCTAAAATTAAAAAGATTAGTAACACCATTGGCCAGGATAAAGAGCAACTAGAATGCTCATTTGTTGCCAATATGAGTATAAATTAGCACAGACACTTTAGGAAACTGTTTGGTGGTAGCATCTATTAAAGTTAAACATATGCCACCCAAGGACCTAGCAATTCCATTCCCAGATATATATATCCACAGAAATAAGCACCGAGGATCTCCAAAAGCATGTACAAGAATGTTCACTACAGCTGTCTTCATAATAGTCAAAACCTGGAAACAACCCAAATGTCCATTAACAGAATGGATAATAGGGTGCGACGTATCTTTACAATGGAGCACTACTACAGAACCATGGAAAAGAATGAACTGCAGCCTCATGCTATATGTACAGTTGAAGCTCACAGATGTAGTGTTCAGCGAAAGAAACCAGACACAAAAGAATACATACTGCACAATTCCATTTATAGGCATGAAGTTCTACGACAGGAAAAACTAACGCACCACGCTAGAAGTCAGAATAGTGGATTTCAAGGTGCGCAATGACTGGGAGAAGGCACGCAAGAGCCTCTGGTGGGCTAGAGGACTAGACACATTCTGTATCTTGATCTAGATGGTGGTCACAGGGTGCACATCATATGTAAATACTCACCAAGGTGGACACTTGGACCCTGAAGATCTGGTACTTTAGATACATCATTCCTCAAAAAAATTTTAAAGGAGAAAGTGGGGCAATTCAATGGGGAAAGGATGGCCTTTTCAACAAATGGTGCTGGCTCTACTGGGTAGCTACATCCTTCATACACAAAAGTTAACTCAAGATGGACCACAGACTCACTTGTAAGAGCTAAACTGATAACATTCTTAGAAGAAATCATGGAAGTAAATCTTTGTGACCTTGGATTAGGTAATGGGTACTTAGATAGAACACCAAAAGCACAATTAGATAAATTGGACTACATCAAAAGTAAAGCTTTTGTGCTGCCAAAAATACCATCAAAAGAGTGAACAGACAACCTGCAGAATGGGGGAAAATATTTGTAAATTATGTATCTGGTAAGGGTCTAGTATCCAGAATATACACGGTTTAAAGAACTAGCCTGGGCAACATGGTGAAACCTCTACGCTATAAAAAACACAAAAAAACTAGCTGGGCATGGTGGTGTGAGGCTATAGTTCCAGCTACTCAGGAGGCTAAGGCGGGAGGATCACCTGAGCCCAGGAAGTTGCGGCTGCAGTGAGCTGAGATCATGCCACTCCACTCCAGCCTTGAGACAGAGCAAGACTCTGTGAAAGAAAGAAAGACAGAAAGAAAGATGAAAGAAGAAAGGAAAGAAAAGAAAGGAAAAGAAAGAAGAAAGAAAGAAAGAAAGAAAGAAAGAAAGAAAGAAAGAAAGAAAGAAAGAAAGAATAAGAAGAAAGAAAGAAAGAAAGAAAGAAGTACTATTATAACTCAACAATAAGAAGATAACATGATTTGGCTGGGTGCAGTGGCTCACACCTGTAATCCCAGCACTTTGGGAGGCCAAGTCAGGTGGATCACCTGAGGTCGGGCGTTCAAGACCAGCCTGGCCAACATGGTGAAATCCCGTCTCTACAAAAATACAAAAATTAGCCAGGTATGGTGGCAGGCGCCTGTAATCCCTGCTACTCAGGAGACTGAGGCAGGAGAATCGCTTGAACCTGGGAGGCGGAGGTTGCAGTAAGCCAAGATCATGCCATCACACTCCAGCCCGGGGGCCAAGAGCGAGACTTCGTCTCAAAAAACCAAAAACATAATTTAAAAATGGGCAAAGGTAGGCTGAATGTGGTGGCTCATGCCTGTAATCCCGGCACTTTGAGAGGTTGAGGCGGAAGAATTGCTTGAGTCCAGGAATTTGAGGGCAGCCTGGCAACATCGCAAAACCCCGTCACTACAAAAAATACAAAAAATTAGCTGGTCATGGTGGCGCATGCCTATAGTCCCAGCTACTTGGGAGGCTCAGGTGGGATAATCACTTGAGGTTGGGAGGTTGAGGCTGCAGTGAGCTGTGATCACGCCACTGCACTCTAGAAAGGCCAAAGGTTTGGAACAGACATTTCTCCAAAGAAGATACACAAGTGGACAATAAGCGCATGGAAAGATGTTCAACTTCATTAGCTGTCAGGGAAACGTAAATCAGAACCACAATGAGCTCCCACTTCTTACGCACTGTGATGGCTATCATAATAATTTTTTTAAAAACTAGACAGTAACAACTGTTGGTGGGGATGTGGAGAATATAAAATGGGGCAGGCTGCTTTGGAAAACAGTTTGGCAGTTCCTCAAAAGGTTAAACATAGTTATCATATGATCTGAAAAATTCTACTCCTAGCTATGCATCCAGGAGAATTAAAAACATATGTCCACACAAAAACTTATACACGAATATTTGAAGCAGCATTATTTATAATAGCCCAAAGTGAAAATAACCCAAACGTCCATCAATTGATGAAACCATACATAAAAAGTGACTTAGCCATATGGTGGAATATACAGTGGGGTATTACTCAGCAATAAAAAGGAATGAAGTATTCATACACACGACAATATGGATGAATGTTAAAAACACATGCTACATGAAGGAAGCCAGACACAAAAGGTCACACATTACATGATCTCATTTATATAAAATGGCAAGAATGGACAAATCTATCAAGATAGAAAGTAAATTAGTGGTGGCCAGGGGTTGAATGGAGAGAGATGGGGAGTGATTGCTAATAGGCAGAAGGTTTCTTCCATAGGGGACGGAAGTGTTCTACAATTAGACTGTGGTGATGATTACACAACCCTATGAATATACTAAAAACACAGTATTGTACTTTAAACAGGTGAATTGTATGTATTTGAATTCTATCTCAAATAAAGCTGTTAAAAAAAAAAGCGGGGGGCGGGGTGTGGGGTGGGAGGTGCCTCTGCTTGTCTATTCCATGGCCCTGGCCCCATCCTGAGTCACATGACTTAGAGGAAGCTTGTCCAACCCACAGCCCATAGGCCACATGCAGCCCAGGACAGCTTTCAATGCGGCCCAACACAAATTCATAAATTGTCTTAAAACATTATGAGATTTTTGGCTGGGTGTGGTGACTCATGCCTGTAATCCCAGCACTTTGGGAGGCCGAGGTGGGTGGATCATTTAAGGTTGGGAGTTCAAAACCAGCCTGGCCAACATGGCAAAACCCCATCTCTACGAAAAATACAAGAATTAGTTGGTCATGGTGGTGGGCGCCTGTAATCCCAGCTACTCAGGAGGCTGAGGCAGAAGAATCACTTGAACCAGGGAGGTGGAGGTTGCAGTGAGCCGAGATCGCGCCACTGCACTCCAGCCTGGGCGACAGAGAGAGACATTATCTCAAAAAACAAACAGAAAACAAAAAACATCATGAGATTATTTTTGTGATTTTTTTTGAAGCTCATCAGCTATCATTAGTGTCACTGTATTTTATGTGTGACCCAAGACAATTCTTCTCCTTCCAAGGTGGCCCAGGGAAGCCAAAAGATCGGACACTCCTGATCTAGAAGCTACTGCCCAAAGAGAAGAGCACGAATAGAGCTGAAAATGCAAGACTAGACCCCACCCTGAGCCCCAGACCATGGCAGGGATATACTCCCAGCTTTGTGTCCATGTACGCACAAGCATACAAATCCCTGCCTCTGCTTTCCATGACTCTATCTTGCCCTCCATGGTGTGGTTTAAATGTGAAGCCAGGTTGGGCATGGTGACTCATGCCTGTAATCCTAGCACTTTGGGAGGCTGAGGTGGGAGGATCACTCAAGGCTAGGCAACATGATGAAACCCCGTCTCCATTAAAAAAAAAAAAAAAAAAAAGAATTAGCTGGGCAGGTTGGTGCCACCTGTGGTTCTAGCTACTCTAGAGGTTGAAGTGAGAGGATTGCTTGAGCATGGGAGGTCGAGGGGGCAGTCAGCTGTGATTGCACCACCGCACTCCAGCCTGGGTTACAGAGCAAGGCCTTGTCTCAAGAAAAAAACAAAACAAAATAAAAACAACTGTGAAGCTTAGAAAAAGAAGTAGTCAGAGGCACCTAAGCCTGTAAAAGTATTTACTCTCCCTCCCATCACTGCAGCACCAGCCCTACCCGCACTGTCTCTTTCCTCTCTTGTGGACTTTCTCTGGAGCCTGCCGCTAGCATTCTAGAGCAATTGCTTTCCCTCACCCTGCTGGCTAGGCCGCTGGGGCTTGAACTGTAGCAGGGGCAGATACCACACACATCTTTTTCCTACCCACACTCAGTAAACATCAATAACTTTGGAAAACCGCAAAGGCCAAACAAGAACAAATGGAAAAGACAAAAGAGCTCAAATTCACAGCCTTTGGCTAGTGCCTCATTGGGCCAGTAGTTCTCAAGCCTCTCTACTCATGCGGTTCTCTCAAGGAGATGCCCAGGGCTGGCTTCCCTCAGGGACTATGTTGACCCTGGCCTCGAACTTTTGGGCTCAAGGAATCCTCCTGCCTCAGCCTCCCAACTAGCTGGGACCACAGGCTTGTGCCACTGCACATGGCTGGATTGGCTTATTCTAGAACAGCACTGTCCAATAGAAATATAGTATGAGCCACATATATAATTTTAAATGTTCTAGCAGCCACATTTTAAAAAAGTATGGCACATGTTCTCAAGATCTCCTAGGGCTGTGTTATAGGCCATGGTTTAAACAGAATTTTTTTTTAAAGTAGAAAGAAATAGGTGAAATTAATTTTAATAATATATTTTATTTAATCCAATATATCCAAAATCTTTTTTTCTCTTTCTTTTTTTTTCTTTTTTTTTTTTTTCCCCCCCAAACAAGGTCTCCCTCTGTCACCCAGGCTGGAGTACAGTGATGTAATCACAGCTTATTGCAGCCTCAACCTTCCGGGCTCAGGCCATCTTCCTACCTCCCTGGTAGCTGGGACTACTGGAGGCCAGCCTCCCTGGTAACTGGGACTACAGCCACACACTACCATGCCCAGCTAATTTTTGTATTTTTTGTAGAGATGGGGTCTCACTTTGTTGCCCAGGTTGGTCTCCAACTCCTGGGCTGAAGCAATCCTCCCTCCTTGGCTTTCCAAAGCGCTGGGATTATAGGTGTGAGCCACCATGCCCAGCCCCCAAATATTTTCATTTTAACTTGTAATCTATAAAAATGAGATTTTCTATTTTTTTTTTATCATACTAAGTTGTTGAAATCCAGTGCTTATTTCACATGGCACATCTCCATTTGGACGTGCCACATTTTAAGTGTTCAACAGCCACACATGGCTGGTAGCTGCCATATTGGACAGCACAGCTCTAAAACCTGGGTCATGTTGCAAAGTGAGTATGTTCAAGGCCTAGTATTTTCTAAAAATATTAATTTAATAGGCTGGGCACACTGGCTCATGCCTGTAATCCCAGCACTTCGGGAGGCCGAGGCAAGCATATCGAGACCAGCCTGGTCAACATGGTGAAACCCCATCTTTACTAAAAATACAAAAATTAGCTGGGCATGGTGGTGGGCACCTGTAATCCCAGCTACTCAGGAGGCTGAGGCAGGAGAATCACTTGAACCCAGGAGGCGAAGGTGGCAGTGAGCAGAGACTGTGCCACTGCACTCCAGCCTGGGCAACAGAGCAAGACTCCATCTGAAAAAAAAACCAAAAAACCAAAAATCAAAAACTATTAACTTAATAATAACAAGTACTAAGGAGAAAATAAAGGTTCAGAGAGCTGAAGTGACTTGCCCAAGGCCTTAGCTGGTGAGTGGTAGTGGTTAAAGAGCTGAGACTGCGGTCAGATGAGAATGACCTTCACAGAGTGACGTGAAAATGACGGGAGATACACACGGAAAGTGAGCAGCACAATGCCTGGCTTATATCTACAGCTCACAAGCCAAGAAACATGAACCCCATCATCACGATGCTATTAACACTATCACTGCAGGGAGAGGAAGGCTAACAGGGAGAAGGCAGAGACCACACAGGGTCACTAGCTGGGGAAACCCTGCGTCAGCTGACATTTCCCAAGACTGCCCCTTGAATGGCTTGCACCACTCACCGGACTGGTGGGTGAGGAAACTACCAGCTTCAGACCAGCTCCGTCATGAGCCTGGGCCTTCTGTGGGCCATTCCCTTGGCCCACTTCTCTGGCTGTCTTGCTGACGGTACTAGAAGGCTGCTGGCCTGAGGTGCTCTCTACACGCTGCTGTAAGTCCAGGGCGCTGGGCACCCGGGGACGCGGCTCCTGCATGTGGACACCATCTTGAGTTCCAGAGGCTGCCTGGGCAGGAAGGGGCTCTGCAGGTGCCTCATAGTGCAGGTGTGTGCTGGTGTTGAGGCCATGGAGGGAGAGCAAGGCCTGTGGTGTGGGGATCTCCATTTCTTGGCTCAGTCCGTTGGTTGGCACAGAGTTTACCTGGGCTTTGCTGAATTCCAACAATACCCTAGAAGTTTT
Source organism: Rhinopithecus roxellana (assembly GCF_007565055.1). NCBI lineage: Eukaryota > Metazoa > Chordata > Mammalia > Primates > Cercopithecidae > Rhinopithecus > Rhinopithecus roxellana. The sequence continues at coordinate 73,448,755 of NC_044567.1, forward strand.
AAACAAAGAAACCTGTGTGACAGGTTGTTTGCGACAATGCCCAAGGCTATTGGGGCAGAGGGAAGAATGCAAAACTGCTGTTTTATGATTTAAAACAACCCACACCTTCTTAATTATCCACTGCACTCCCCATCACAGAGTCCTCCTCTGACACTCCCACCACGTTCTTCCTGGCCAGGATTTAGGCAGACTGGGTGGGCAGGTGATTTGTGGAGCCTGTGATCTCAGGTGAAAAAGCTCCCACAGCAGAGAAAGAGGACTTGGTGTGAATGAGGACTTACTAGCATTCTGAGCAGGCTAGCTGTGGGCCTGGAGAGCTTGCTCAGCCAAACACACAGTTGTGTGGGCAATCGTTTTCCCAAACATGGTGTGCAGCAGAGCCTCCAAGGACAGTGTCTCAGAACAGGCCTCCTCCTCAGCACAGAGAGTTGAGGTGCCAGGACTCTGTGCCCTGGGGCAGGGACTAGGAGCAGCAAGGGCTAAACAGGTTTTCTGAGCGAGGTCATATTTTGTTCCTGGGCAGGCACTGGGACAGCAGGGCTGGGGGAGGTGCAAGGGCTGGTCCCGTCAGAGCTGGACTGGGTGTGGAGACAGCAAAGCGTCACATCCCCAGAAAGTGCTTCTGGAGCTCAGTGTACACCAGGTGTGTGAGGGTGGATATGAGTACACACGAGATGTGCCCCTGCTCACTCTCCATGGTGGGACTGCCACTCCCTGTCTCCTCCGTGCTGATTCCTGGGGCCACAGGGAGCAAATGCTACTGTCTTGGCACATGTGTGTGCACACACACACTCACACATACACAGTGCACAGAAACATGTCCTGGGCCCTCTGGAATGTGCACTGACTACCAACTGCTCCTCTCTCTCCCAAGGCTTCTGAGGAGCCAAGCTCCATTTCAAAAATAAACCCATTTGCTATCTCTTCTGCTTATAAAACCAGTGGAGCATGTCATGGGCAAAGGCAGGTTCAGATGGCCACAAGCTATCTAAGGCCCCAAAGCCTCCATGCATCTGCCCTGACGGCTTGTACCGGATCCAGAAGATACATGAAGCTCAGCTTAATTTGGGCTTATGGAAATGAGGATTTTAGAATTCAAGTTGCTTACCTGATTGTCTTCCCAGTGAGCTCTGCACCATCTTAACCCCAAACAACATTTCAAGACGTTATACTCAAGAATAGGTGGCCAATCCATATATAAGTAACTGATTTTGGCTGGGTGTAGTGGCTCATGCCTGTAATCCCAGCACTTGAGAAGTTTGAGGCGGGTAGAATTACAAGGTCAGGAGTTCAAGACTAGCATGGCCAAGATGGTGAAACCCCGTCTCTACTAAAAATACAAAAATTAGCTGGGCTTGGTGGCAGGCGCCTGTAATCCCAGCTACTCGGGAGACTAAGGCAGAGAATTGCTTGAACCCAGGAGGTGGAGGTTGTAGTGAGCCGAGATCGCACCACTGCACTCCAACCTGGGTAAAAGAGTGAGACTCCATCTCAAAGAAAAAAAAAGTAAATGATTTTCAACATAGACACCAACACACTGTAATGGGGAAGGAATAGTCTTTTCAACAATTGTGCTGAGGTAAGTGGATAATTACATGCAAAACAAAAAAGCTGGACTGCTATCTCACATTGTATACAAAAATTAACTCAAAATGGATTAAAAACCTAAAGGTAAGAGCTAAAACTAACTCTCAGAAGGAAAGAGAAGTATAAACTTCATGTCTTTGGATTAGGCAATGGTTCCGTAGATGTGAGATCTACAGCGTAAGCAAGCAATGAAAAATAAATTGTAATCCCAGCACTTTGGAGGCCAAGGCAGGTGGATCACCTGAGGCCAGGAGTTCGAGATCAGCCTGGCCAACATGGTGAAACCCCATCTCTAATAAAAATACAAAACTTGGCCGGGCGCGGTGGCTCAAGCCTGTAATCCGAGCACTTTGGGAGGCCAAGATGGGCGGATCACAAGGTCAGGAGATCGAGACCATCCTGGCTAACACGGTGAAACCCCGTCTCTACTAAAAAATACAAAAAAATTAGCCGGGCGAGGTGGCGGGCGCCTGTAGTCCCAGCTACTCGGGAGGCTGAGGCAGGAGAATGGCGTGAACCCGGGAGGCGGAGCTTGCAGTGAGCTGAGATCTGGCCACAGCACTCCAGCCTGGGCGGCAGAGCAAGACTCCGTCTCAAAAAAAAAAAAAAAAAAAAAAAAAAATACAAAACTTAGCTGGGTGTGGTGGTATGCACCTGTAATCCCAGCTACTTGAGGGGCTGAGGCGGGAGAATCACTCGAACCTGGGAGCAGGGGGCTGCAGTGAGCCGAGATCACACCACTGCACTCTAGCCTGGGCGACAGAGTGAGACTCTGTTTCAAAAAACAAAAATAAAAAACGTTTGTGGTTTTTTGGTTGTTGTTTTTTTTGTTTTTTTGAGATGGAGTCTCGCTGTTACCCAGGCTGGAGTGCAGTGGCGCCATCTCAGCTCACTGCAAGCTCTGCTTCCCGGGTTCGCACCATTCTCCTGCCTCAGCCTCCCGATTAGCTGGGACTACAGGCGCCCGCCACAACGCCTGGCTAATTTTTTGTATTTTTCTTTTTGGTAGAGACGGGGTTTCACCATATTAGCCAGGATGGCCTCGATCTCCTGACCTTGTGATCCTCCCGTCTCAGCCTCCCAAAGTGCTGGGATTACAGGCCTGAGCCACCGTGCCAGGCCAAAACGTTTGTGTTTTAAACGATACTATCAAGAAACTAAAAAGACAACTCAAAGAATGGGGGGAAATATTTTTAAATTATACAGAAGGGCGTATTATCCAGAATATATATAGAACACTCACAATCAACAATAAAAAGACAAATAACCAAATTGTTAAATGGACAAAGGATCTGAACAAACATTTCTCCAAAGAAGATATCCAAACGTTCGATAAGCACATGAAAAGATACTCAACATCATTAATCATCAGAGAAATGCAAATCAAAACTACAATGAGATACCACTTTATACCCACTGGGTTGGTTATAATAAAAAAGACAGAAAATAACGAGGGTAGGCAAAGATGTAGAGAAATTAAAGCTCATATATATTAGTGGTGGGGATGTAGAATGACACAACTACTGCAGAAAACAATTTGGTAGTTCCTCAAAAAGTTAAACATAGAGTTACATATGACCCAACAATTCCACCCCTAGGTATATAACTAAGAGAATTAAAAACATATGTCTACCCAGGCTGGGCATGGTGGCTCATGCCTGTAATCCCAGCACTTTGAGAGGCTGAGGCGGGCAGACCACCTGAGGTCAGGAGTTCACCTGGCCAACATAGTGAAACCCTTTCTCTACAATAAGTACAAAAATAAGCTGGGTGTGGTGGCGGGCCCCTATAATCCCAGCTACTCGGGAGGCTGAGGATGGAGAATCGCTTGAACCCAGGAGGCGGAGGTTGCAGTGAGCCAGTATCGCGCCACTGCACTCCAGCATGGGGGACAGAGCAAGACTCTATTTCAAAAAATAAATAAAATATAGAATAAAATAAAATACAACAATACCATCATTTGAACACTATTGATGCCTATGTGCCAGGGACCATTCTAAGTACTTAAATCTAAGTACTTAAACCCTCCATACGATACCTATGCCACTCAGTGATCATTATAATACAGATCCAGTCTACACGGAAGGAGCTATTCAGGATAGTCAATTCACTAGCCCAACTGCAATTTGGTTTCTGCCAAGCAGAACTGCTTTATATTAATACATTTCATTTTGAATGTTGTGTCTTTTACGCTTTTATGTTTAATTTGTGGATGTTTTGATTTTATACGTGTAATGATAAGCACAAGGAATTTATGTCTAATTTAAAGTTACAAATAATTAAATAATGTAGTAACTTTGATGAACTCTAAGTGTCAGTGAGAACATTTTACCCTTGAAATATACACTTCAAGAAATGCTGGTCTCTGTATGGACTCAAGGACTAACTTCAAGGCCCAGCTCTACGAATGCTGATGCTGGCTGTGTGTTTGTGCATCTGTATGTCTTAGATTTGCCATTTCCTCACACCACTGTCTGGAATTCGTCTATACATCCTGACCCTTGCCCCTCCAGTTTCCCCATAATAGCCGGGACAACACTTCCTGCACAGAGAGGATGGTCACTGATTCAGTGACCTTAAGCTGGAATTTTCCAATCACAAGACACATGAGATAAAAGCAAGACATATGACAAGGGGATGGCTGGCTGGTCTGCAGAGGAGGCAGACACACAGGAAGGGCTAAGACAGGTAAGTGAGCCTAGGTCATGCCCTGTGCCTGGGTCACACTGCAGGCCTGTCACACCACGGTCCCAGTGGTCATGGGAGGCAGAGACTGTTCCTCCCCAATGTATTCTACCTAAATTCCTCCATTTAACATTTGAAAACTCCACCTAATGTGCTCAGAAGCCATTTCTGGGCCTAAGACAGAATCTCCTATATGCGTTTGACTAACAAGCAATGTGCCTGACATTCCTGGGCTTGTAAGTGGTGGAACAGGACTTGAAACTAGGTCTACTCCAAGCCCAGTCCATAACACCACCCAATGCTGATGCTCTTCCTATGCTGGATGAGAACCCTGGAGGGACCTGAACCAAGGCAAGGGCATAGGACGAGTGGAAAGAAGGTCCCAAACACATGGGATCTTCTTTTCAGCTGATGGAACATGGGTCCAACTGAAGGAGGTTTTTAATAAGAAGTTTCCATTTTCCACCTATCAGATGAGCAAATATGCAAAAGTTCACTAATACCTTCAAGTGGCAAGGCTAAGAAACGAGGACATTCCTGGTGGAGTGTAAATGGGCAATAATCTGTGAATATTCTATATTAGTCTATCCTTTTGCTCAGCAATTTTGCTTCTGGGAGTTTACTGAACACAGACAGTTATGCAGAACTAAAAGACCACATACACAAGGTTATTTATGAACACACGGGCCCTAGCACCCATTAAATACTGGGCTGATTAAGTAAACTAAGGTACATTCATACACTGGAACAATATGCAATAGAAAAAAAAAGAATGAGGCTGGGCGGGATGACTCAGGCCTATAATCCCAGCACTTTGGGAGCCCAAGGCAGGAGGATCTCTTGAGCCCAGGAGTTCAAGACCAGCCTGGGCAACACGATGAGACCCCCATTTCTATAAAAAATAAAAATAAAAGAATGAAATAGCTCTGATATGAAAAGATCTTCTCCAAGACAAGATATAGAACAGTGTATATATACTGCCTTTGTAGGGGAGAAAGTAATAAATAAGGAGTAAATTTTTAAAATCTTTTTTTTTTTTGAGATGGAGTCTTGCTCTGTCACCCAGGCTGGAGTGCAGTGGCACAATCTCAGCTCACTGCAAGCTCCGCCTCCCGGGGCCATGCCATTCTCCTGCCTCAGCCTCCCCAGTAGCTGAGACTACAGGTGCCCACCACCATGCCCAGCTAATTTTTTGTATTTTTAGTAGAGACAGGGTTTCACTGTGTTAGCCAGAATGGTCTCGATCTCTTGACCTCGTGATCCGCCCACCTTGGCCTCCTGAAGTGCTGGGATTACAGGCGTGAGCCACCGCGCCCGGCTAAAAATCTTTTTATTGGTATTTGTTGTAGATGAATTTAGAAATTTGGAAGAATATACAGGAAATTAATTATTATGGTTGTAGGGGTGGGAGGAAAGAACAGGGTAGAGGGAGAACAGGAAGGGGAAAGGCTTTCACTGTATATGTTTTAGATTTTTGTTAACCATAAAAAGATTACGCAAAAATTTTTTTTTTTTTTTTTGAGACAGAGTCTTGCTCTGTCACCCAGGCTGGAGTGCAGTGGCACGGTCTCGGCTCACTGCAAACTCCACCTCCCTGGTTCATGTCATTCTCCTGCCTCAGCCTCCCATGTAGCTGGGACTGTAGGCGCCTGCCACCATGCCCGTCTAATTTTTTGTATTTTTAGTAGAGACGGGGTTTCACCGTGTTAGTCAGTATGGTCTCGATCTCCTGACCTCCTCCCGCCTCGGCCTCCCAAAGTGGTGGGATTACAAGCGTGAGCCACCGCACCTGGCTGCAAAAATTTTTTGAAAGGTTGTGTGAAGAAGGCTTTGCCCAGCTCTCTCTCTAGCCAAGTTCATCTGCCCCACATACTCTTCCACACATCTGTCTGTCCCCAGCTGTCCACCACCTCCTGCATGCAGCACTCAGGTCCTGTGTCCCCAGGAGGTCTTCTATGAAGTCACACTCCTATGCATTATGTTTCATCTATTTGTTGGAAGTTTTAAATGTGCTCTGACCTATTAGTTTCCTTCCTTCTAGATGAAGACAACAATATTTTACACTGTGCCTTGTAGAGACTAAGTAACTTAGTTTGTTGTTGTTATTTGTTTTTAGTTTTTTTTTTTTTAATTTAGAGGTGGGATCTGCTACATTGCCCAGGCTGGCCTCGAACTCCTGGCAGCAATTCCTGCAAACCTCCCAATGCTGGGTTTCAGCACCACCCCAAGCAAGGTCTGTCCCAGAGCTTCTATGAAGCACCTCTATGCATTAGTTTCATCTAGTTGGAAGTTTATGCTCTATTTTTCCTTTCTAGATGAAGACAACAATATTTTACACTGTGCCTTGTAGAGACTAAGTAACTTAGTTTGTTGTTGTTATTTGTTTTTAGTTTTTTTTTTTTTTAATTTAGAGGTGGGATCTTGCTACATTGCCCAGGCTGGCCTCGAACTCCTGGGCTCAAGCAATCCTCCTGCCACAACCTCCCAAGTGCTGGGATTTCAGGCATGAACCGCACCCAGCCCTGTCACCAGGGCAGAGCTGGAGCCCAAACCAGCTCTAAGCTGTTCTAAGTCCACTTTCTCCACTATGCCTGTATTGCCTGCTACAGCTCCCAGTGATTCCAGTCCCTGGAGAAGTCGATGTCTCCCTTGGCTTTCTTTAATTACTAATAGAGTTCAGTAAGAGGCAATCACATGCTACAGGAAGAAAGGGTGGAGGAGAGGAAAGAAAGCAGGGAGGAGAGAAAATGGGAAGGAGTGGGGACAGGGTACTTACTCTTGCAGAGACCGGTCTGAGTCCTCAGCATTTGCTGTGCCCAGGTCTGAGTCGCAGGACATGGGCTCCTCGCAATGGTCCAGACTCTTGAAGCCATTCTCTTGGAGTAAGCAGCTATCAGAGTTTAGGCTGCAGGACAGCTGGGATGAACTGGCCGTGTCCAGGCTGAGGGAGGAGGCAGTCAGCTTCTGGTTCCTCCGGATCTTATGGCCCGAGTGATGGACTTCGATGTCCTCAGAGCCTGAGGAATGGGAAATGGAATCCAGAGACTCCTTCCGCTGTAGTTCTGCACCAGAGGTAGAGAGAGGGTCCAGCTCAGAGAGAGGGCAGAGCCCAGACAGGGCCAGTGGGGTTAGCGTCCATTCATTTAAGATGGCAGACTTGTAGGAGAGTTCGAAGGACAAGGATGTGAGGCCCTGCAGGAAGCTAAGGAGGAACTCGCCCTCCTCGGCATCCCGGAGCAGGGCGGTGGGCTGGTAGTACTCGCGCAGGCGGGCCTGCTCCTGCAGCAGCAGCTTCAGATAGCACTCCATCAGGCCGTCGTTCAGCGCCAGCCGCAGCCATGCCCGGCAGCGGCCCACATCTGTGTTAACAAACGTCAGGTGCTCCAACTCTGAGATGATGTGTCTGGGAAGGGAGAACAGACATGTTTCAAGAAACCACCCCAAATCACAGAGATGTGCTTTTATCCACTGGTTAGCAGGAACCAGCAATAACCACTGCAAATAGAGAAAGGCATGCAAAAATATTTGGTAATAGTGTTTTAGGCCAGATGTGGTGGCTCACGCCTGTAACCCCAACACTTGGGAGGCCAAGGCAGGCGGATCACTTGAGCTCAGGAGTTCGAGCCCAGCCTGGGCAACAGGACGAAACTCTGTCTCTACAACAACAATAACAACATAGCCAGATGTGGTGGCTTGCAGGGTAGTCCAAGCTACCCCACTACTTGGGAGATTGAGGTGGGAGGATAGCTTGAGTCTGGGAAGCAGAGGTTGCAGTGAGCCAAGATTGCACCACTGCACTCCAGCCTAGGATATATATATAGTTTTAAAGGAAAAGTGTTTAAAGGAAATATTAAGCTATAACCCCCAACCTTTTGAGATTGGAATCGTGAAAGGTAATTTCCATGTTCATTCCAACTACCACTGGGCCCCTGACATCATCTGCTCATCCAAGGCATGCTGTCAGAGCTCCCTAAGTGCAAAGTCCTTGGAGCAGTGAAGATGCAGGGTAAAGACATGGTCCCTGCCCTCAGGCACAAGGGACCGATGAAAAAAGGCATAAAAGGCAGGAAATCAACAACCCTGTAAGAGGACTGGGGAGAGCTCCAATTACAGCCTGTGGAAGAAGAGTTGGTAGTTTGGTTGCAAGGCCAGGAAAGAGAGAGTATTGAATATCAAACCAATAAGGCAACACGTGGCAATGGCTCCACACCCAGCCATGCACCAGAATCCCCTGGGGAACTTGAGAAGGATACAAGTTCTGGGGCCCCAACCTAGTGAATCAGTCTCCAGGCTGGCATCTGGGAGCCTGTGGGCTACAGATCTTTGTTTAGAAAAGTGACTTGACTACAATCATGCAGACTGCAGGGTAGATGTTCTGCATAAGGAGATCAGACCCCAGGTGTACCAAACTCAGTCCCGGAATGCCTCGGTCTGATGTACATGCCCCTCCTCTCAGCTACCACAGTCCCTAGCGTGGGTTTATCTCCCCCAGGGAATGCAGACCACATTCTACTAGGCTCAGTGAGTAAGCTCCAGGGAGCTTCACCTCAGTAAATGTTGACCAGATGACGGACTCAAGGTAAGGCAGAGTGAGGTAAGGGGGACAAATAGAAAGCCAGTGTCACCCAGGAAGGAAGTAAAAACGTGAGACAGGGCAGTGGCAGTCGGCATGGAAAGGAAGATCAGAGACTGACAAGGCTTCTTTGGGCTGACGGTGACATTTAGTAGTCCTTAGAGGCACAGTGCCAGCTACTTGCTCAAAAGTCCAGACACAAGAGATAAGTGTCTCAGAGTGAATATTCATATGCTCTTCCTGATTCCACTCTTTAATAAAAATAACCCCACACCTCCTTAAGAGATAACATTTATGGCCGGGTGCGGTGGCTCACGCCTATAATCCCAGCACTTTCGGAGGCCAAGGTGGGTGGATCACGAGGTCAGGAGTTTGAGACCAGCCTGATCAACATAGTGAAACCCCATCTCTACTAAAAATAAAAAAATTAGCTGGGCATGGTGGTGCGCGCCTGTAATCCCAGCCACTTAGGAGGTTGAGGCAGGAGAATTGCTTGAACCTGGGAGGCGGAGATGCCAGTGAGCCGAGATCGCGCCATTGCACTCCAGCCTGGGTGACAGAGCGAAACTCCGTCCCCCCCCCAAAAAAAACAGATTTACAACTCGGATGTTCGAATAATCTAAGGCAGGGTCAGCAAACATTTTCTGTAAAGGGCCAGATAGTAAATACTTTCGGCTTTGCAGGCCACAAAACCTCTGTTGTAACTATATAACTCTGCCCTAGTGTGGCAAAAAAGGCTGTTCCTGCTAAAGGCGACCAGTCCCAGGGCTCAAAGCAACCACAGGCTCTTGCCTGAGTGCTGAGGGTCTCAAGATCTGCTGGCACGCTGGCTGGGAAGCTTGGTCTAGAGATAAGCCTTTCTAGAAAACACTTTCAACCCCTACCTCACCCTATCTCTATGCTAGAACACAGGGCACCTCTGTTGGCTTCCTGAACAGCTGGGGAGGAAAAGCCAAATGTCCCATACTCTGCTGCTCCTCCCCAAAGCAAAACCTCTCCAGCTAAATCTCACTTGTGGGTGACAGCTTTCAGGAGGGGCCAGAAGACAGGCTGGGGCAGAGGCTTCTGGTGAGCACTTTTCTTCCTTTTTCCTCCAGGCTCAGCTCGGATGTGCTTGGCGTGCAGGCCATGGATAAATACGGCCTCCAGGGCACTGCACATGGTGTTGGCATCTCCGTCTTCACTAGTGACTACTGTGTCCAGGGACACGTACTGCTTCTGCAAGGCCTTCACGGATCCCACCAGCTTCTTCTTGATGACCTAGGCAGTACCACACAGAACACAGGCCTTTAGTGGAAAATGCTATGGAGAGTCCCTAGAGTGTAATCCTTTGCCTGGTGCCAAATACATGTGCAACCACATGCACACACATCTATGGGTGTGTCTGCAGATTCCTTCTGTAAAATTAGCACATTGTTAACTATAGCAAAGAAAGATAAAGCAGAGAGAAGAAAAGGAAAATCACACACACTACCCAGAGACAATCACTGTTATTGTTGTTTTGCATGTCCTTCAGTGCAGACACTTTTTGTTTTTTAGACCAAACTTAAGTGAACTTAGAGTCATATAATCTTGTGTTTAAATATTGGCCCCATCACAGCTGCAGTGACGGGAGCTTGGGTAAATCCATCTAGAACAAGGGTGGGGCTTCCCACCTTTTTCACATGGACAAGTTTCTGTAGAGAATCAATAAGCCAAGAGGCAAAAACAAACAAACAAACAAAAAACACCCACACTGCTTTAGAACAATAAAAACATGAGGAGAACAGGAGCATGGTTTACGTTAAGAAAGATCCTAGGCTGGGCGTGGTGGCTCAAGCCCGTAATCCTAGAACTTTGGGAGGTCAGAGGCAGGAGGACTGCTTGAGTCCAGGAGTTCAAGGCTGCAGTGAACTATGACCACACCACTGTACTCCAGCCTGGGCAACGCAGCAAGACCTTGTCTCAAAAAAGAAAGAAAAAAAAGAAAGATCCTGGGCCTGGAAGCCAGAGGACTAGGCCCAGTCCCAGCTGTCAGTAACCAGACAGGCCTCCTCAGACCTTCCACTTAACTTCTTTGAGCCCCAATTTCCTCATCTGTTAAAGTGGAAATAATACTTTCTGATCTATAGTATTTTTTTTCAGGGAAGTGGTTTCTGGTGAAAACCAGAAAACCTACTAGATAAATTCTAAAAAGAGGCTGGGTGCGGTGGCTCATGCCTGTAATCCCAACACTTTGGGAGGCCAAGGCGGGTGGATCACTTGAGGTGAGGAGTTTGAGATCAGCCTGGCAAACATGGTGAAACTCTGTCTCTACTAAAAATGCAAAAATTAGCCAGGTGTGGTGATGAGCGCCTGTAATCCCACCTACTTAGGAGGCTGAGGCAGGAGAATCACTTAAACCTGGGAGGTAGAGGTTGTAGTGAGCCAAAATCGTACTACTACACTACAGCCTGGGTGGCAGAGTGAGACTCCATCTCAAAAAATATATATATGTATATATATATATATATATATAAGCTGAGTGTGGCACTAAGACTAGTGTTTTATTCATCCTTGTGTCAATACTTGGCACTGTGCCTGGCACATAGAAATATTCAATAAATGTTTGTTAAATGAAGACACCACAAAATGTACATAGAGTCTTTTGGAAATATACAGTAAAAATTAAGCATAATTATAAGTATGTGAAAATCACATAAGTGTTTGGAAAAGGACTGGAAGGGATTAAAGAAAAACTGGTTTGAATTGTTGGGTGATAGGATTATGGATACATATTTTAATATTTTATTTTGATTTCAGTCAAAACTATGTTAACATTCTTTGAAGTTAAATTTGAAAAAATATAACAGCTTTAATGAGATATAATTCATATACCATAAAATACACCCATTTAAAGTATACAGTTCAATTGCTTCTAGTATATTAACACAATTGTGCAACCATCACCACTATCTAATTTTAGAAGATTTTTCTGGCTAGGCACGGTGGCTCACGTCTGTAATCCCAGCACTTCAGGAGGCCAAGACGAGTGGATCACCTGAGGTCAGGAGTTCGAGACCAGCCTGGCCAACATAGTGAAACCCTGTCTCTACTAAAAATACAAAAATTAGCCAGGCGTGGTGGTGTGCACCCATAATCCCAGATACTTGGGAGGCTGAGGCATGAGAATTGCTTGAACCTGGGACGTGGAGTTTGTGGTGAGTCAAGATTGTGCCACTGCACTCCAGCCTGGGCGGCAGAGTGAGACTCAAAAAAAAAAAAAAAAAAAAAAAGATTTTCATCACCCCAAAAAGAAATACTGATATATTAGTGATTGCCAGGGGCTGGGAGAAAGGGGAATAGGAAGTGAATGAAGTCACTAACCTATTTTCTATTTCTGTGGTTTTTCGTATTTTGTACATCTCACATGAATAGATATGAACACAACATATGACCCTTTGAATCTGACTTCTTTCACTTAGCACAATATTTTCCACCATGTTGTAGCATGTATCAGGACGTCATCCCTTTTTATTGCCAGAAAATATTCCTTTGCATAGATATACCACATTTTATTCATCCATTCATCAGTTAATAGACATTTGGGTTGTTTCTACTCTTTTGCTATTATCAATAATGCTGCTATGAACATCCATGTACAAGTTTTTGAGTGGACTTACATTTTTAGTTCTCTTGGGTATATATCTAGGAGTGGAATTGTATACATAATTCTATGTTTAACTTATCAAGGAACTGCCAAACTATTTGCCAAAGTGGCTGCACTATTTTACATTCCCACCAGCAATATCTGAGTTCCAATCTCTCCACATTTTTGCCAATACTAGTTGTCGTTTTTTTTATTACAGCCATCCTAGGGGGTGTGAAGTAGTATCTCACTGTGGTTTCGACGTCCATTTCCCTGATGTCTAATGATAATGAGCATCTTTACTGGCCATGTATGTATCTTCTTTGGAGAAGTGTCTATTCAAATCCTCTACCCATTTTATAACTGGATTATTTGTCTCTTTATTGTTGAGTTATAAGTGTTCTTTATATGTTCTGGATACTAGACTCTTATCAGATATTTGATTTTCAAATATTTTCTCCCATTCTGTGGGTTGTCTTTTCATTTTCTCGATAGTATCCTTTGAAGCTCAAAAGTTTTTAATCTTGAAATAGTTTAATTTTAAATGTTCTTTTAAACGCAAGACGTTATTAGTATATTATATTTAAAAAGCACATACACACTTCGTTCAACTGAGCACCTACTAGGTGTTGGGTTAGGGTATACAGGGAGAAGTAAGGCATACCCTCAAGAAATGCATACCCTCATGGAGTCAGTTTGTGCAGCGGTTGTTAGAAGGCTGAGTTGGCCAGGGTTCTGCCCTAGCTCTGGAGGGTCCTGGGGTGGGATTTGGCCGGGGGTGGGAGAGTGGGGGTGCAGAGGGGAAGGAAGAGCCTCTGCATGAAAGCCAGCTGGGAAACAGGTGGAACTGGACTCTCCTGTGGCCAGGACGGGGAAAGGCACATCTCTGAGGGCTATAGTTTCTTTCAAGCAGAGAGTTCTCTGAGCTGGGAAGCAGCAGTAGGGAGGAAAGGGAAATCCTGGCTTCTCCCTGAAAGCCACCTCAGGATGCTGCTAAGGAACCAGCCCCAAAGCTACCTGACTTCCTGCCTTTCCAAGGGAACAGAGAGCTCCACCCAGAGTACCCAAGACAGCCCAGGAGGGTGCAAAGGGCTCTCCAAGAAAAGGTCCTAGGGGGCTCCAGTGAACTGCTCACAAATAATTACATTTAGAATATCCTAGAAAATGGTTAGTGTTCAGATATATGTAAGTTACCAATTTACCCCCATTACTGAAACAACAAACCAGTGCCTGGGAATACCTGTTTCCCACCAATTCAGTGCTTTGGCCAGACTGTGACCAAATCATGGCCTAAGGGCAGAGGGCTGAAGGGCTGAATGGAAATCCTTGGTCTTCAGGTTACTGATCTTAAATTCCCACTGCTTTTTGTAATGTCCATCTTATCACCAATAAGGTGATCTAGAAAGGACAGGGTCTCCTTGGAGCCTGCTTGTGCTGTAACTTTTTCTCAGCCTGGCCTCTCTTGCAGGACAGTGCCCATTCATTTCGAAGTGAGCCAAGCAGATGAAATGACCGTCCCCTGCAGCCCTTCCCCACCCTTGATCCTCCCTCGCCCACCTACCGGGATGGCAGCCTGGGGGTCCAGTCCATTCTCCACCACTGAGAGCATCTCCACTCACGCAGCTACTCCCTCGGAGAATCACATGGCACCTGAAGAGACAGATGGCAGCCAGATGAATGGGCAGGCAACTATCCCCCAGCCAGAGTCCTTTCCCAGCAAGCAGCAGGAGGTCAGCCTCTCTTACTCAAACCACAGCTGAAAGGCCTTTGAAGAGCACAAAAGTTAAAACTGATAATGGATTTGAAGGAAGGAAGCGAGGAAAGTCCAGGGGGCTCAGTCCTTGGGAGGCAAGGAGTCCTGGGTGCCGGGGGTGGGTCCACCCCACGGAGTGGGTGGTAAGGGCGCTTCACATCAAATGCTGCCCAGAAAGCCAGGGCTCTGTAGGATCGAAACCTGTAGGCAGGGAATGACAGGCTGATTCGGATACGGAGCTGCGGGTTCGAGGGGAAGGCTGCAGTTGAAAGTGGCAGGAACCCACTGGGACCAGGAAGCAGGGGCTCACATTCAGGGGCTGGGTCCTGCAACACCCTGCCCCCACCCCTCACTCCTTGTTCCAGTCCAATGTCTGCCAGCTCAGCAGTAAAAAGTACAACTGGAATGGCTTCAAAAGGGAAGGGCTCCCTTGCTACACTTCTGCTTCTCAACAGGGCTTTGAGGGTCTGGTGTGAGCAGCACAGACAGGGACTTGTCTAATCAGGACAACCACAAGGTCTCATCGCAATTTGCCACTAACCAGGTAGGCATGCAGAGACCTCTCAGATGGAGAATGTGTACACGCCTGTCACAGAGCCTGATATGTGCCTGTACCTGATATGTTGTACCTGGTATCTGTCATCCCAGTGGATGTGGCCACCTAAACCTACAGACCAAGAATGTCATCGCCTAAATGAGTATGCAGGAAGAGTTGAAGTCAGTGAGTGGTTAAATCCCTCAGGGCTGCCAGATTCCTCCTGGGAGTGGGTGGGGTAGGGTGGGGTAGGGCCTGAGCCTGAGGGGGCTGCTGGCTGGCTTGGCCCCACCCCAGAAACTTGGACAGACCTGGGCTAGGCAGGCACATTCATACGTAAACAAATCTCTAGTGAATGCCCGGCTGAGCATCAGGGGAACGCTGGGAAAGGTGATGGCTGTCTCGGCTCTCAAACAATCACCGCACAAAGAAGTTAACAAAACCAAGAAAAGTTAAATGGGCTCGATTCTCTTTACATATATTGCCTAATTTATAGTCCTCCTAAGCACCCTAGGAGTGCTGTTTTATTGTCTCCACCTGACAGATAAGGAAATGGCAGCTGACCCAGGTCAAGAACATTCCTGAGGTCCCAGGGCTGATAAGCGGCCTGACTCCACCACCAGCCTCCAGAAGGAGGCCAACCCCAGCCCTAGGAAAACCAGATTGCTGAGTGAGTGCTGTAAACCAAAATTAAAATTATAAGCCCCCAAACTGCCTGAATGAGCCCCCCTTGGCCAAAGGGATTTTGAAAAAACCTAAAAACTGAGTTCAGGCCATGACAGGAAGTGGGGCGTGGGCCATGCCTCATCCTAGCCTCTCCCTTTTGGAGCTTAGACACAACTGAGCAGCATTAACATTAAAACAGACTAAGACTGACAGAACAGACTCTCAGCAATTAAGATACCAACTCCAACCTGACTAGGGTCTAACATCACATGGGAGATAACAGGCCCTAAAGGAAATCATTTTACCACCAAGTATATTTCTTCGACATATTTTGGGATGGCCCTGCAAAGCCATCTCTTGTGGGGAAAATTTATATCCTGCAGAGATTCCCTTCCCTTTCTCGGCCTTTTCCTGATCTAGGAGAGATTTAACTAAGAGTCTGACACCTTAGAGACATCTACCATTTATTCTCTTGAAGGCTTCATCTACATAACATGAACCTTGGCTTCCATAACCCACCTTATCTTAACCCCAAGCTTTTCTTTCTGCTGACTTTAACTTTTTAGGTAAAGTTTAACTCTTTCAACCAATTGCCAATCAGGAAATCTTTTAATCCACTTTACCCTGCCCCCACCAATGTATACCTTACATGTATTAATTTATGTCTTTGCCTGTAACTTGGATAAAAATCAAGCTGTAACCCAATCACCTTGGGCACATGTTCTTAGGGCCTCCCAGGACTATGTCACGGGTCACGGGAGGCCCTGAGAACCTCTTCCAATATTTAACAGAGTTTGGCTTTTTCATCAACAGTGCCATCACCTCAGAGCTAGGATTCCAGGGGTAGTCTGGGAAGACCCCTTCACTGGAGGCCGGGAACAGGGGGTGCAGGGAAACTTAAGGCCAGTGTGGCAGGAAAGGTTTCCTGGACAGCACTGGAGCAGCATGAGGTTTGGAAAGCAGACAGGCAGGCTGGCCCTAAAAATGGTGGAAAGTGCTCTGATTGGATCTCTGGCCTCTGGGGATAGCAGAGGGCAAACAGGACACAGGGAGTCAGGACCCAGAGCCAACCTCCCTAAGTCAGGTCCCTTAGGAGGAAGCAGGCGTGTGTGGAGGATGGTTCCTGCGGACCCAGTAATAGGCCAGGCACTGCAGACGGCCAGAAGAGTCTCAGTTCTGACTACAGCCCCATCTGACTGCCTCACCATTCACCATGGTCTGCTCCCAGCTACCCAGGGATTCTCAGGGCCCTCCTCCGGAAACCAGTTCCCCATTCTGGCCATGGGGTGACAGGAAAAGGGGGTTGTATGCTATGGTGACTCTGCATCTAAGGTCACTTCCAGAAACAGGCCTGGTCTTGAGGTCAGGCTCTGTCAAGGCCACCGTTGTGCAGCTCAGCAGGCCACATCCAGCTTCTCTGGCTCCAAAACCCTGGGCTCCAATCCCAGTCCACAATTCCAGTGGTCTAAAGCCCTCAGGCCCACCCTTCTAGACAGAGCCCAAAGCCCCAAAGTTGCCCTTCCCTTAGCCAGCTACAGGGTGGGACCCTAAGGGCTTAAACCCAATAATTTGAATAATAGCCCAGGCCCATTAAGACCTCATTAACTAATTAGCTGAGAATAATAGAGTATTCACAGAGTATTCACTGGGAGGGACAGGCCATTGGTAAGTGGGTGCTCTGGCCAAGTAACCGTATGCTAAGAAAACAAAATAGGCCAGGTGCCGTAGGCCAGCTGCCATGGCCTACACCTGTAATCCCAGCACTTTGGGAGGCCGAGGCAGGAGAATCACTTGAGGTCAAATTAGCTGGGCATGGTGGCCCATGCCTGTAATACCAGCTACTCGGGAGGCTGAGGCAGGAGAACCGCTTGAACCCAGGAGGAGGAGGTTGCAGTGAGTCGAGATTGTGCTACTGCACTCCAGCCTGGGCAGCAAAGCAAGAATAAACAAATAAATAATTTATTTCTCTAAATAAATAAATAATAAAATAAACTGAAGCTAAGAGAGACAGGGCCAGATAAGAGAAGGGTCACTTGGCCTAAAACAGAGTCAGAAATGCCACAAAATGACTGACAAGAGCTCAGATAAATCCAGCAGAAGAGCCACTTGAAAATTCACAAGATAGGACTGAGCCTCTAGGGTTCCAGCCACAATGCAGGACACTTCTGTTCGTAGGCAGCCATAGCACCCCACCTATCCGTGTCTGTTCCATCATGCTCAGGGAGGCAGGGCTCAGATGGTCAGTGACATAAGAACTCACGGCGGGATCGGAAGAAGGCTTTGTGTCTCTTGACTGTGGGGACAGCACTGCGTCACCCACCCTGGTGGCCCAGACTCTGAATCTACCATCCTATGGAACTGGTTCCACTTTCTGTCCTCAAAACGCTCTTCATTGACACCAAGAACCAAAGTGAAGAGAGGCGTGGCTTCAAGGAGACCTACCTGAAGGGAGTAAGGCAAAGTTGGGCAACACTACCCAAGGGCCCTTGAACATGACTGGTGAAAGCTTAGCAGGGGAAAGGTGACTGGTGCCATTTAGGAAGTCCCAAATCATACCAAGTCTACTGCCACCCTATGTATTGATTCACCCTCACATGGCTCTCCAGAGTGCAGAAAGCAGGCTTCTCTGATGTTCCTCTCTAACCTCATTTAATTCTTACAGCAATCCCGTGAGAGAGTGATTATCCTTGTTTTACAGAGGACAAAACTGAGGCTCAGTAGCAATGGGTCTTGGGTAAGGGACAGAACTCTCTGGCTTCTTCATCCCAACTCCTGCATCTTTCCCTGGACCAAAAGGCCTCAGGTCTTTGGCTCAAATTCAGGCAAACTATTATTTCTTCTACAGAGGTACTCGGAAGCTCCATTTCATCACAGAAGGTCTAAAACCAACAAGAAACAGTTCTGTCAATCAGATTTATAGCCCCAACCAGCTGAGCCCAGTTCCTACCAATGCTCCTGAAGTCTCAGAGTTATACTTTCTTAAATGTTCCAACATAGTTAGGAAGGAACAGTTTTGGTTGGTTTCCTGCATTATACTACCTGGCCTTCTCTATATGTCCAATTTCACTTCCTCCAGAGATCAAGGAAGCAAAAAAAGAGAATGACTTGGATGAGACTTACATTAAAAGAAGAAAGGTATAACCTGGTTTCACCACTCTCAAAACACTCCACCATCAGTGAACAGCAACCTCTTCTCTCGAGGGACTTCTCAGCCACTCCCCACGGCCTTCTCTCCACTGCCTGAATTGTGTAACTGGCTGTTCAGAGCCACAGCCTGGCTTTAAGCCATCCAACTGCTGTACCAATTGATGAGTCATGTTTTTTCAATTGGAAAAGAATGACAAAGTTATCCTCTGATTCAGAAAGGCCGCTGATCTTTCAGGCATGTGAGTGCTGACTGAGGAAACTGCACCCCTGTCCACCTGAGGAAAGCTGGATTTCTGTGATGGGTGGGGTGGTGGGGGTCGGAGCTTTGAAGCAATTAAATACCGGATGAAGAGTGAGAAACTTCTAGCTTGTGATTCCCAGACTCAGGGCTAGTGGATGAGGGCAGAATTGTGGAGTCAGTGAACACTGGCTATCTTTCTTTCCTCCCTCCTTCCTTCCATCCAATAACACCCATCTTCCCTATATTCTTGTCCCATATCCCAGAGGAGTCTAACAAGGACCAAACTCTGAATGAAAACAGGACTGTTGCCTCACCCATTCACCAATGTATTTCTAGTACCTAGAACAGTGCTTGGCAAACACTGGTGCTCAAAAAATAAGCTGTTGAATGAATTGATTAATAAAAACAAGGCACAGGGCAGGTATCTCCATTTCACCCAATGTGGGAAGTTGGGGTATAACAACTGTTAAGTGCTGGGGCAACTGTGGAGCTCCTGTCATTAAGCCAAGCTGCCAATAAGGCTGAAAACAACTTAAATATACTGCATATTAATGGGAGGACATTGACGGTAAACAGTATTCACTTTTTCAAAGGAATACGACTATAAATGGCAAGCAGAGACAATGCTCTTTGGGGCCCTTTAAAACTGCAATCAGCCAGACACTGTGGCTCACGCCTGTAATCAATCCCAGCACTTTGGGAGGCCGAGGTGGGTGGATCACCTGAGATCGGGAGTTGGAGACCAGCCTCATCAACAGAGAAACCTCTATCTCTACTAAAAATACAAAACTAGCCAGGCATGGTGGTGTATGCCTGTAATCCCAGCTACTTGGGAGGCTGAGGCAGGAGAATCACTTGAACCTGGGAGGCAGAGGTTGCGGTGAGCCGAGATCGTGCCACTGCAGTCCAGCCTGGGCAACAAGAGTAAAACTCCATTGCAAAAAAAAAAAAAAAGAAAGAAAGAAAAAAAAAAACTGCAATCAAATGGCTCACCCATCTGATGCCGGGTCCTCGGGATTCAGAGAAAATGTGTACCAAAAAGCCCCCAGGAAACTATAAACGCTGAGCATGAGACTTGGGTGCCTCTGGAATGTCCTTCTGCCTCAGCTGCTCTGAGATAACGTGGTTCCCTGTGTTCATGGAACCCAAGTGGCCAAAAGTCAATGATCCAGCACTTGCAAGAAAAGAAAGCGATTCAAGAGCCTCTGTACCCACCTAGACCTCAGCCTCCCCAGGATCTACTCACCTATACTCTTCACAACAGGTAACACTGCCTCTGACACCCATCATATCCCCTGAATTCAGCATCAGGATTGATCTGCCATCAGCTCTGGCAGGGAGAGGCCCTTACAAGTGCCAGGAAAAGGAACATGAACAATGTTCTGTGACCACAGCCAACACCACGCAGAACTTCCCAGAGGCTCTCCAGGGCCAGAACACCAGCCAGAAGGAAGTGACAGCTTCCATCATTCTGTGCTAAGTGAGCTGAGTAAGTGGCCATCTCTCACCTTCCAGATATTTGAATACCTACCATTCCAGCAGCCAGCACAAGTCATTTAATGTAAATGCCAGAAACACAGTCCCTGAGGACAGGTACAGGAGACCAGATGCCAGGAAAAACCCCGGCCCCACCCAAGAGTTGGGGAGAGCCCACTGTTCCTCCACCCTTATTTACCACCTGAGCCCCTACACCCGCCAATCATGCTGCTCAGTCTCTAACTGCGGGTCTGAGTGAGCACCTACATTTGGCTGTTGAGGGGCAGCTGGTGGAGTTGGCAGGAGACTGCACTAAAGTTCTCAGGTTGAATGGGAGTTGCGTCCAGGGAAGGAATGGACGCAGAGTTGGGGTGAAGAGTTGCGGTCGGTCAGCGGGGGTGAAAAGACATGGAGATGTCATTTTTAACAAGATTGGGTGAGGGTGGTAGGAAAGGAGACAGCAAGAGTTAGGGATAGTTTGGCAAAGACTTAGGGATGGGGTGTCCTCAGTACGGCAGGAGACGCAAAGGAAGGTATACAGTGGGCTAGGAGACTAAGGACGAGAAGACACAGTTAAGACTTGAAATAAGGCTGAGATCGGAGTTATCCGGAAGAAAGCGGTGAGCTCAACAGGGCACCTACTTTGGGGGTGGGTCTTAGATGAGAAGGCAGAGGTAGAGTGTTTGGGATGAGCAGATCTTGGAGAGCTGGACAGGGGATGGGGGTGACTGGGATAAGAAAGCTGAGCCAGAGAAGGGGAAACCTGAATGGTGCGTCTTGGGGACGTGAGCGAGGAGCATCGGGATTACCAGAGGGGTCGGGAGAGACGATGAGATGTGTCAGGGCGGGGCGAAGAGACGTGGCCGAGATCGGGGTTGGAACTGAGGTAAAGTGGGGTCACGAGTGAAGCTGCATTTAAGCAAGACCGCCGGTGAGAGAATGCGGGCGCGGATTGGGGGCTGGACAGACGTGGGGCACGGGGCCACAGCGGCGCTGCAGGGGGAAGGCTGGATGGGAGGGGGGCGGGCGCGGGCTGGGCAGAGCTGAGGGCTCTGAAGCCGGGCAGTCTCAGGGTAACCAGGGACTGGGGATCGCGGAGGGAGCAGGAGCCCCACCGCCCGTTCGCGCCTCGGCCCCGCCGACCCTCCGCCGCCCTCCTCGCATCTTGACCCCCTAACTCACCAAGCGGAGCGAGGAGCGAGGCTGGGGGAGCTCCCGGCCGCTGCAGCTCCTCAGCACTCGGAGCAGACGATGCGGCCTCTCGGCCACTGACAACAGGAAGCGGCGCCCGCGGCCCCTGACGCCATCACGTTGGCTCGGCGCTCCGGCCCTGCCCCCGGCCCGCCGTGCCAATCGCGCGGCCCGAAGGAGCCTTGGGGCGGGGCCAGCTGCTCCCGGAAGTCCCTGGGAGCTGAGCCCCAGGGCAGATGCGAGGTGTAGGAGGCTGGGGAGCCGGGGGTGCCTGCTGGGCGCAAATAGGCGAAGGCACCGGTGTCAGGGGGAACGCGTCAGTTACCGCCCGCCTTCCGCAGGTCTACGTCAAACTAGATCCTGGCTTCTGGGTTCCTGACCTCGTTTGGCCTCAGAACCATCTATGCAACATTGGGGCTGTCACTTCGCCTCCCTCAGTTGAAGAGTTCCCACTTGTGAGTGGGACTAACAACGCCTGCCCTATCTTTGCCTCTCCGAGGGCAGCAGTGCAGCCCAAGGGGCGGAGCCGGGACCCAAACTGGAGCCTCCGCCTTTCGCTTCAGGATAAACATAGCTGTTTTGATCATGCCTTATCCCAAGGGAACGCCTTGAGGTCCCCTTGGGCACTCTCCCGTGTGTAACTCGCCCATTAGCACCGCCTGGCATGAAGCTTAGGGGCCCGGTTATTCTCTTCTAGCCACGTAGAGGATTTCTTTCTTCCTTTCTGTTTTTGTTTTTGAGACGGGGTCTCACTCTGTCGCCCAGACTGGAGTGCTGCGGCACGATCGCGGCTCACTACAGCTTTGACCTCACAGACTAAGTGATTCTCCCACATCAGCCTCCAAGTAGCTGGGACTACAGGCGTGCACCACCACGCCCAGCTAATTTTTTCATTTTTAAAAATTTATTTATTTTGTAGATACAGGGTCTCACTGTGTTGCCTAGCCTGGTCTCCAAATCCTGGCCTCAGGTGATCCTCGTGACTCGGCCTCCCAAAGTGCTGGGATTACAGGCATGAACCACCACACCTGGCCTGTATGTCTCCTTTCTAACACAAAAGTGACATTTCTCTTTCAGATGAACTCGGAACAAAATGTCGTAAGTGGTGACCACAGCTAGTGAAGAGCAGGGCAGGGAGTGTTGGCAGGGACCCATGCTCTGGACACTTTATACTTGCAGGCTTTGGTCAATTGGGAGCCTAGGGCCTGAGTGTGGATGAGGAGAGGTGCTGCTACATGCCAGTCCTAAGTGGGCACAGGGGTTGGCCGGGGAACGAACCAGTTCTTGGAAGCAAGCTTCACTGCCCTCAGCCTGGGCGTCCTGTGCTCTTTTGGCTTCTCTGGATAGGAAGGTGTCCCTCCTATCTCTGCAAAGGTCAGAGTCCCGCTGTCTGCTTTCAAGTATAAAACCAGCACTTGGGGGTATGACTCCAGACTGTATGAGGGCCACCTTTTCAGTAATTCTCTCTCCAGGAGTGAGAACCTCCCCTTCTCAATTTTAGACTAGATGGGTCTGAGTGTGTTTAGTGCAGTTAATGGTTGAGCAGGAAGATTAGAAATAAGGACATAGACGCAAACTACTCTCTTGGTATTAAACTCATTTTAAACAAAGTGGAAAGTAAGGGATTTAGTAGGGAAATCATTTCACCTTGGCAAAAGGATAGTATACAACTGGCACAGCATGATCCTTGGTGGCTTAGCACAATCACTCCCTGTCCCCCATCAAGCACTTAATGTCCGTCAATAATTCCACTGCATTTTTGTGCAGCGGCTGTGTGCTGGCGCTGTGGGGAACCCCTCGGTAATCTCTTGTCTGCTTTTTAGGAACCCCTATCTCCTTGTCTTCTCTTACTTCCCAAGCCACCACGCTTCTGTGAAAGGTCTGCAGGCTTGTCTACCTCTTCTCAGCTTGCTCTGCATACCTTGGGGAAGCTGCATAAAGCATGGATCATGAAGGAGGGAGAGCGGAGAAGAGGGAAATGCATGTTTCCACAAATGGACCATGAGCCCACCAGGCAGACTCCAGATGGGGGAAAAAAAAAACCCTCACATTATCATGTGACTTGCACAAGAAAAAAGGTACCCGCAAAGGGCCAAGGGACCAGAGAGGAGAACTTGAGAGGTATCCTGGAGGAGGCGACTTTTGATGTGAGCTTTCTAGGTGAGTAAAGGGCATCGCAGGTGAAGAGACTGGCTGGTAAGTGGCCAGCGGACAGGAATACAGGCTGAGCTCAGGATAGGGTGCACCCAGAGGTGGGGAGGAAGGTAGGAAGTGAAAAAGGAGGCTGGGTACGGTGGGTCATGCCTGTAATTGCAGCACTTTGGGTGGCTGAGACGGGTGGATCACTTGAGGTCAGGAGTTCGAGACCAGCCTGGCCAACATGGTGAAACCCATCTCTATTAAAAATACAAAAATTAGCCGAATGTGGTGGTGTGCGCCTGTAGTCCCAGCTACTAGGGAGGCTGAGGTATGAGAATTGCTTGAACCTGGGAGGTGGAGACTGCAGTGAACCAAGATAGTGCCACTGCACTCCAGCCTGGGCAACACAGTGAGATCCTATCTCAAAAATTTTTTAAAATAATAATAATAAAATAAAAAATAAAAATAAAAGGAAGGGAAAAAGGAAAGGGTAAGGGGAGAGGGCCAGAATGGAAGGGGAGCTGAAGACAGACTGAGCAAGGCAGAGTTGGAGGCCAGTGCAGGAAGGGCTCAAAACATTTGCAAGGACGGTTCACATCCCACTGGTCTGTCAGCTTAGATTTAAAGCACTACCCAGAGTTACTCAAAGCCAGACAGGAGAACTGCAAGCATCAGAATGCCCTGGGGACAGGTCCAAAATGCAGATTCCTAAGCCCCACAGTAACCCTAAAGAGTCACTCTAGGATGAGGTCCAAGAATTTGGGCTTGACCCCACCTCTCCTGTCCCCTGCCCTCACCACTGGGGACCTAAAGGATAATAAAAGGGGGGAACCTCTGCCTTAAATAATCCCTTTTGGCAGTTACTTTCTGTTTTCAGACTTCAAGTCTGTCCTCCGGGACTAACCTAGGAGATGAAGGGTAAGGGAATTAACATTTATGGAAAATGGAAGAACCCACGTAGGCACCTGTGTTCACCTTATATTCCTTACCAGCCACCTGAAAGGTGTGTGCTACCATTATCTCCATTGTGTGGATGAGAAAATAGGTTTAAAAGAGGTTAAGTGGGCCGGGCGCGGTGGCTCGAGCCTGTAATCCCAGCACTTTGGGAGGCCGAGACGGGCGGATCACGACATCAGGAGATCGAGACCATCCTGGCTAACATGGTGAAACCCCGTTTCTACTAAAAAAATACAAAAAACTAGCCGGGCGAGGTGGCGGGCGCCTGTAGTCCCAGCTATTCGGGAGGCTGAGGCAGGAGAATGGCGTAAACCCGGGAGGCAGAGCTTGCAGTGAGCTGAGATCCGGCCACTGCACTCCAGCCTGGGCGACAGAGTGAGACTCCGTCTCACAAAAAAAAAAAAAAAAAAAAAAAGAGGTTAAGTGGCCGGGCACGGTGGCTCATGCCTGTAATCCCAGCACTTTGGGAGTCCAAGGTGGGTGGATCATGAGATCAAGAGATCCAGGCCATCCTGGCCAACATGGTGAAACCCTGTCTCTACTAAAAATACAAATAATTAGCTGGGTGTGGTGACATATGCCTGTAGTCCCAGTTACTCAGGAGGCTGAAGCACGAGAATCGCTTGAACCCAGGAGGTGGAGGTTGCAGTGAGCCAAGATCACGCCACTGCACTCCAGCCTGGTGACAGAGCAAGACTTCGTCTCTAAAAAGATAAAATGAAAAAAAAAAAAAAAAAAGAGGTTAAGTAACTTGTCGGGGGCTACAGCCACAGATCTAGTAAGTGCTAGAAGTAGGATTCTCACCTAGTTCTTTCTGATTCTAGTTGCAGCTTTGTTCAGTGGGTTTTAGAGCCAGAGCTGCTTAGGTTTGAATCTCACCTCTACCCCATATTATTTGCTGGGACTTCCTTAAAACAGTGTGGGGCCCAGGGCAACCCAATGAGTATGGGGCTAAGACAGCTGCCACAGAGTCAGCATTTTTCACAGGCCCCTCGAGATAGCACTTAAGACAAATTTCTAAATTGAATTTTACTGATGTTCAGTAAGTCACAACGCCCCTTGGCCCTCAGCCCCAAGCAGAGAGCCCAGAGTGTGTGACCTCAGGCAAGTGCCAAAACCTCTCTGAGCCTCAGTTCCTCATCTGTAAATTGGGGCTAATGTCAGTTGATGTGAGGATCAAATATGATGCTATCCTGGCTGGGCACAGTGGCTCACACCTGTAATCCCATAACGTTGGAAGGCTGAGGCGGGTGGATTGCTCAAGGCCAGGAGTTCGAAACCAGCCTGGCCAACATGGTGAAACCCCATCTCTACCAAAGATACAAACATTAGCCAGGCATGGTGGTGCACGCCTGTAGTCCCAGCTACTTGGGAGGCTGAGGCACAAGAATTGCTTGAACCTGGGAGGCGGAGGTTGCAGTGAGCTGAGATTGCGCTACTGCACTGCAGCCTACATGACAGAGTAAGACTCTGTTCCAAAACAACCACCACCAAAAAAAAAAAAAAGAAAGAAAGAAAAAGCTGATATCCTTAATGCAAGTTCTGGCCTGTAGTAAGTGCTCAAACATGAACAGCTATTACTATTCCAGTTCTGGCTAATTTTCACCCTGCCAGTTGGGCAGGTCCTTGCCTTCCCTTGCTCTTTTAAGCACTTGAATGAGAGCCTTTCTTATCTGAACCCCAGATATATCCTTACTTGGCATCTGACTGAAATCATAAAACTAGCGTTAATGCACCCTCCTCTCTGGATCCTGGAATCACTGGTGTGCTCTTCAATTTTGTTGTAGGAAGCTGTTTCTTTCCACTCTCTCTTTTTTAAAAATCTGATTAAAAACTGTTATTATACACATGGTTTACAATTCAATCAAATGAAGCGGAATGGGGATGAAACAACGAAAAACAGCCATTCATTGTCCCCACTGTTCCCACCCTTCTGGGGGAGCAGGCTTTCAGTGGAATCTTCTGGTGCTTCTCCCTGCATCTCTTGCACGTCTCATTGTTTTTATTTTATTATTATTATTATTTTTTGAGACACAGTCTTGCTCTGTCACCCAGGCTGGAGTTCTGTGGTGCCATCTTGGCTCACTGCAACCTCCACCTCCTGGATTCAAGCAATGCTCCTGCCTCAGCCTCCCTACTAGCTGGGATTACAGGCACGTGCCACCACGCCCAGCTAATCTTGCAGTTTTAGTAGTCGCGGGGTTTCACCATGTTGTCAAGGCTGATCTCAAACTTCTGACCGCACATGATCTACCTGCCTTGGCCTCCCAAAGTGCTGGGATTATAGGCGTGAGCCACTATGCCCAGCTGTCTCATAGTTTTAGACACTATCTATTGCCTTCCTAGTAAACCAGGCAAGGACTTAACTCTTTTACACCCCAGCCCTGTCCATTCTTGAGGTTTGGTTATGCCACAATTTGTAGAAAATTAACAGTGTTTACAGAATTGTGACTATATAAATATTATTCACCACAGAGCTTAATAACGTGCTGTGAGGTCAGGCGCGGTGACTCACGCCTATAATCCCAGCACTTTGGGAGCGAAGGCAGGCGGATCACCTGAGGTCAGGAGTTCAAGACCAGCCTGGCCAACATGGAGAAACCCTGTCTCTACTAAAAATACAAAAATTATCCGGGCATGGTGGTGCCCCCCTGTAGTCCCAGCTACTCGGGAGGCTGAGGCAGAGAATGACTTGAACCTGGGAGGCGGAGGTTGCAGTGAGCTGAGATCATGCCACTGCACTCCAGCCTGGGCAACAGAGTGAGACTCCGTCTCAAAATAAAAAAAAATAAAATAAAATACACTCTGATGATGGCTGCTTCCCCCAAGGGTGCCTCATGCTGTCTCCTTTTCTTTCAGTGTCATCTACCATTATCATGCCCTCGTTCTCCTCCAGTGCTCTGGCAGAGCGGGTGGGGCCCATGCCCGCAGTGCCCTCTCCGAGTTCTGTCCTCCATGTGCTCAAGTTATCCCCTAAACTTGTCACATGTAGTCATCCCGGAATTTGCTTAACTGCTTCCTGGGTTGGTGCCTTTATTTCCTGGCTCCCTTCTCTTCTTGCTTAATTTCCCCTCCCTTTGCTGCAGCACATACTCAGTTAAGAATCCCTTTCTAGGCTGGGCGCGGTGGCTCAAGCCTGTAATCCCAGCACTTTGGGAGGCCGAGACGGGCGGATCACGAGGTCAGGAGATCGAGACCATCCTGGCTAACACATTGAAACCCTGTCTCTACTAAAAAAACTACAAAAAACTAGCCGGGCGAGGTGGTAGGCGCCTGTAGTCCCAGCTACCCGGGAGGCTGAGCCAGGAGAATGGCGTGAGCCTGGGAGGCGGAGCTTGCAGTGAGCCGAGATCTGGACACTGCACTCCAGCCCGGGCGACAGAGCGAGACTCCGTCTCGGAAAAAAAAAAAAAAGAGGCCAGGTGCCTTGGTTCACACCTGTGGTCCCAGGACATTAAGGAGCAGAGACAGGAGGATCGTTTGAGTCCAGGAGTTCAAGATTAGACTGAGCAACACGGGGTGACCTTATCTCTACAAAAAATTTAAAAGAAAATTAATTGGGTATGATGGCATGAGCCTGTGGTCCCCACTACTCAGGAGGCTGAGGTGGGAAGATCACTTGAGCCCAGGAGGTTGAGACTTGCAGTGAGCTGGGTTCACATCACCGCATTCGAGCCTGGACAACAGAATGAGACTGTCTCAAAAAAAAAAAAAAAAAAATTGTCCTTACGTCCATGTGGACCCCTGACTAGGTTTGCGCCCTAGACAGCCTTCCTCTGAGGGCAATTCAGGCGGTGCGACTCCAGCTTTAAATGGCCGCTAGAGAAATTTCACTAACCTGCCTTGGTGTTTGACCCTGTATAACCCCTTTCTTCTGGAGGTCCCTTTGGGTGGCAGTAGATATGGGATTTGGTGTCTGACAGATCTGGGGACAGATCCCAGCTCCAAATGGCAGAGTCTCTTTGCAGATTACAAGCCAAATACTTCGCACTATTTGCTGATCTTCAGGAAGTCAGTCTGTATTTCATCACAAGTCACATGGGGATAACACAGGAATGGCCTAAAATGCTCTCAGTACTATTCCTGAGTCATCCCTCAGGGCGGGGCTTGGTGTTAGGCATGGGGGGAAGGGAGTGTGGTGTTAGGCATGGGGGGAAGGGAGTGGGGTTGTGTGCAGAGGTAGACGTAGTTCTTGCCTTGCAGGGTCCCTGACCTGATGGCGACCCATGGTGGAGTCTTCACAGTGACAGACACCACTGTAAAAGCAGACCCAGGCTGTGCAACCCCCAAAGCAGGTCTCCTCACTCGCCGGGATAGATAGACTATTAGCCCCAATTCCTCAGCCCTGCCTGCACCCACCGCTTGCCATGGTTTCGTTGTGGGTGGAGGGTACTTTCCCGCCCCTTGACTTCGGGCTTGCCCACGTGGCTTCCTGTGGCCATGGAATGAAGCAGAAACGAAAGCCTGCCAGTTCCGAGCCCACGTCTGAAGACGCCTTAGGCGGTTTCGCGGGCCCCGTGCACTTCCACCTTCACCCAGAAGCCCTTCTCTGGTGCAGCCGCTGCTTCTTCAGCCTCGGCCCAGAAGGAACGGAGCCCCTGGCCGATCCGCAGGCCTTCAGGGAGCCGCAGAGCGCAGCGGCCGGCCCAGCGTTGAAGCCCAAGCCTTCGAAAACCTTATGCCAGCCGCCCTTTGGGATGGTTGATTAGCACGCGTTGCTGTGGCGGTAGCTCACCAACCCAATGCGTGCACCCGCTCCTTTATTAGGCTATAGGGCCTGTGGCTCCCACAGGGACCTGATACAACAGTGCGTTAAATAAGGAGCTTATTGAGCTCTCATGTCGTAAGTCGGTGGAGAAGTCCAGGGCTAGTGTGGGGGCTCCGGCGGGGGCTGTGGCCCCCATCCGCGTGGAACCTCCCCACGGTTCGCAGGTCGCGGTCTTCGGAGTCGTCAGCCCTGCGAGCCCGAACAGTTCACAGGGCAGCGCCAGATCCTCTTTCGAAAGCCACTCTCTAAAGCCTCAGCTCCAACCGGTTCCACTTCTGCTTCAGGCTCAGGATTTTCACTCTTCTGGAATGGGGGTGGCCCTCCCCCAGTCTTCAGAGTCGCAACAGTATCTCCCTCCCTCCAGGACCTCAGAGCCAGAGCTGGGCGAGAGGCCCTGACCTCCGCGATAGGGGTAGCAGCGTTCCTGTGAGGGTGGGGTCCTGCCTCCCATCCCCAGGCGCCCGGCCTCTCCCACCCTCAGCGCCCTGCTCACCTCCAGCTGAAGACGCCAGGGCACCTCTGCTTCCTCCTTGCCCTCTCTGCAGTACCGCACGCAGAGTGAACATAAAAGGGTTTAATACAGGATTTGCCAGGCGCAGGGACTCCTGCCTGTAATCTCAGTACTTTGGGAGACCAAGGCAGGAGGATCACTTGAGGCCAGGAGTTCAAAACTAGCCTGAGCAACAAAGTGAGGCCCGTCTCTAAAAATAATAATAATAATAATAATAATAATAATAATAATAGAGGTCCCTTTTTCTGGGAGATTGATGTAGGGGAGTGGGCGTGTGAGTTAGAAGGGAGGCATCCAGGATCAGTCATTTAAAGCAGCATCCAAGGATGCTCAAGGCTAGAGATCCACAGGTGTATTTTCAGAAACTGAATTTCCTGGCGGGGCGCAGTGACTCGTGCCTGTAATCCCAGCACTTTGGGAGGCCAAGGTGAGCGGATCACTTGATGTCAGGAGTTCAAGACTAGCCTGGTCAACATGGTGAAATCTGTTTTTAGAAAAATCCCAGCTATTCAGGAGGCTGAGGCAGGAGAATCACTTGAACCCAGAAGGCAGAGGTTGCAGTCAACCAAGATCATGCTACTGCATTCCAGCCTGGGTGACAGAGTGAGACTGTCTCAAAAAAAAAAAAAAAAAAAAAAAGCTGGGCGCGGCAGCTCGCACCTGTAATCCCAGCCCTTTGGGGGGCTGGGGCGGGTGGATCACCTGAGGTTAGGAGTTCGAGACCAGCCTGACCAACATGGTGCAAACCCTTCTCTACTAAAAATACAAAAATTAGCCTGGCATGGTGGTGCATGCCTGTAACTCCAGCTACTAGGGAGGCTGAGGCAGGAGACTTGCTTGAACCCAGGAGGTGGAGGTTGCAGTGAGCCAAGATTGTGCCATTGCATTCCAGACTGAGCAACAAAAGCAAAACTCTATCTGAAAAGAAAAAAAAAAAAGAAGGCCGGGCGCGGTGGCTCAAGCCTGTAATCCCCAGCACTTTGGGAGGCCGAGACGGGCGGATCACGAGGTCAGGAGATCGAGACCATCCTGGCTAACACGGTGAAACCCCGTCTCTACTAAAAATACAAAACCTAGCCGGGCGAGGTGGCGGCGCCTGTAGTCCCAGCTACTCGGGAGGCTGAGGCAGGAGAATGGCGTGAACCCGGGAGGCGGAGCTTGCAGTGAGCTGAGATCTGGCCACTGCACTCCAGCCTGGGTGACAGAGCGAGACTCCGTCTCAAAAAAAAAAACAGACAAACAAACAAACAAACAAAACCCCTGAATTTCCCTGTGGACACCTTTTCTCTGGCAGCCTTTTTCAGTGAGGGCTATGTTTTCTCCAATACTATATGGCCTGCAGACTGCTCAGCTTTCATTCCAGTGAAAACATTCTAGAACAAACTCCAGGTCAATCTCAGGTGTTTCTCCAATCAACTCAGGGCATGATTGTGTGTCACCTGCTGCCCAGCTAGAGTGACACCTCTCCAGGCCTCTGACTTAGCTAGGTCTCCACCATGTGACTCCACCGTAGACTCCCTGCCTTCTTCTTTTGCAAAGCCTCAGACATCCAAACACCTACCAAAAGTGAGTAGAGTGCCAGGACACATCCAATTATAAGTGGGGCTCCCCAGCATGCCTGAATGTGGAAGTGTGCTGCACAGTGGTGGCTGCTCGTGACACTCATTTCACCCCTTTGTGTGCAGGTGCCAGAAGCCCAGGAAGCACACATCAAGGCTCCCTTGCCAGCGGGGTGCTGCCAATAAAATGTAGTCACGTGGAATTTGGAATGTGGAAAGGAGGTAGAAGTCATCCTTTCCTCCCCCATAGCAGCAGATGTGCAGGCTCTGGTCAGCTGGACTCTGTACTCCCCCACCAGTCACCAGCCTGGGGACTGTGGGGCTGCAAGGACCTCAGCAGCGGTTTCCCGAGTTTCCTGACTTCTTCTATCCTCTGGAAATCAGCTGTGGTAAAGCAGCCTGAAAGCCAGTGGTGCAACCCCCTCCTCCCCAACCTTCACCACCTCTAGCTCCTCCAATGATAAGCCCTAATTGCCTATATACAACCCCTTTTTGTTTGAAATCGCTAGAGTAATTTCTGTTTTCCTATCCGGGGTAGTGTAACATAGGAAGAAATATATATATGGTCTCTGCCCCCAGTTCCTAACACAAAGCTCCTAAACCCTTGGAAATTCCTGAATGATGGGGGTGCTAGGAGCATTGTCTTCTTTTTTTGTTGTTAATTTATCATTTTTCTTTTCTCCCAGGTGTTTTTTCCTTTTTAAACTTTTTTTTTTTTTTTGGTCTTTTTTTTTTTTCCTTTTTGTGGAGAACGGGGTCTCGCTGTATTACCCAGGCAGGTCTCGAACTCCTGGGCTCAAGCTATCCTCCCGCCTCTGCCTCCCTGAGAGCTGGGATTACAGGCGCGAGCCACCGCGCCCGGCTAAGCTTTTATTTTAGGTTAGGGGATACATGTGCACGTTCGTTATATAGGTAAACTTGTGTTACGGAGGGTTTGTTGCACAGATTATTTCATCACCCGGGTACTAAGCCTAGTCCCCAATAGTTTTCTCTGCTCCTCTCCCTCCTCCCACCCTCCACCCTCAGGTAGGGCCCAGTGTCTCTTGTTTATGAGTTCTCACCATTTAGCTCCCGCTTATAACTGAGAACATGCAGTGTTTGGTTTTCTGTTCCTGTCTTAGTTAGCTGAGGATAATGGCCTCCAGCGCCATCCGTGTTCCTGCGAAAGACATGATCTTGCTGTTTTTTATGGTTGCATATCTTTTGTTCTAACATTTGGTCCTTGAACCTGGTTCCTGACACAGACCTCCTAAATCCCTTGGAATTTTCTGGGTGATGGGAGCGTCCTTTGTTCTCATGAGGTGACTCTTGGTGGGCTCTTTATTTGGGTCTGGTCACCAAAAAGACCTAACTATGGGTGGAAGCTTTGTGCTTTCAGCCCCATTCCCCAGCCTCTGGGGTAGGGAATGGAGCTGGAGCTCAATCACGCCTGCGTGACAAAGCCTCCAGAAAACTCCTTGAAAGGCAGGCCTTGGAGAGTTTCCGGGTTGGCGAACACATCCATGTGCCGGGAGGGTGGCGCACCCCAATTCCACAAGGACCTTTCCAGACCTCACCCTGTGTATCTCTTCATCAGGCTGTTCATTTGTGTCCTTTAAAATATCCTTTGTAATAAATCAGCAATAATAAGAAAACTATTTTCCTGGGTTCTGTGAGCTGTTCTAGCAGATGTTCAAATCTGAGGAGGGAGCTGTTGGGACCTCCAGTTTATAGCCAGCTGGTCAGATGCATAGGTGATGCTTGGCCTTGCACCTGGGGTCTGACGTGGGGGCGGTCCTGTGTGACTGAGCCCTTAACCTGTAGAGTCTGATGTTCACTCTGCTTAGGGCTTCTCTGCCTTTGTAGTGTCCTGTCTAGAAGGCCTTTCCTTCCTCTTGTCAGCTCAGAAAACTTTTCTTCCACTTCCCTTCTTCTAAGCCATCCCTTACATCTACTCCTTTCCAGCCAACCAAGAGCAGAACCAGGGCTGGCTCCACTGCCACCGTGCCATCCCACACTATCTCCTCAGGATGTATTCAGATGTCCGGCCCTCCCCCTAGTCTAGGAGCCCTTTGAGGAAAGAGATGCTGTCCTAGTCACCTCTTTCCCAGCACCAGGCACAGCGTCTGGCACATTCCATCTTTTTCATGGACTCTCCCCAGGCGGCCTGACCTTCCCTCTTCTGAACCGCTGCATTTCTTGTCTGCATCATGTTTGCCCTAATCAGATATTGCCTTATTTAATCATCTTTTTAAAAATGCTTTATTTCTCTGGCAGGTTTATTGGAATCAGAATTTTCATTCATTTAGCTGTTGGCTTTGTGTCCACCTCTCTCTGGCACTCAGGTCTCACTTAAGAGCTGGCCCTCTGAGCTGTGGTTCGCCGTCAGTGAGATGGAGACAGAGGTAGCCCTAGGCAGTCTTGTTTTGTTCCACGTGACGCTGGGCGCCCCTCCCCCTCCCAGGCTACAGGCAGGGATGGGCACCAGCTTGGGAGAGACAGTTTATCCACAGGCTGGCCCAGCAGAAACTCTGGGCTTAGACAAAACTGCTCAATTGAGGACAAACTGGGCAAAGTAGAATCTTACTTTAGGAGTTTTTAGAAATACGGTGGGATAGCATTTGGGAATAATAATTGTAGCCAGGCATGGTGGTACATGCCTGTAGACCCCCAGCTACTCTGGAGGCTTAGGCAGGAGGATCTTTTGAGCCCTAGAACTTGAGGCTGCAGTGAGCTATGAATGCACCACTGCACTCCAGCTTGGGTGACAGATCAAGACCTATCTCAAAAGAAAAAGGTACACATTTGAGATACGTAAAAAATGTTTTGTTATATAAAAAAATTATCTAGGCATTAAAATGTGAAATTATGTAAATATGCCAAAATAGGAACCTGGAGGTGCTCAGAATCCAGACTCTGGGAGCCCAGCACTGCAAGGATCTCTAGTTTTGGCTTCTTTTTTTTTGAGATGCAATCTCGCTCTGTTGCCCAGGCTGGTGTGCAGTGGCCCCATCTCGGCTCACTGCAACCTCCGCCTCCCGGGTTCGAGCAATTCTCCCTGCCTCAGCCTCCTGAGTAACTGGGATTACAGGTACGCATCACCACCCCCAGCTAATTTTTGTATTTTTTAGTAGAGACAGGGTTTCGCCACCTTGGCCAGGCTGGTCTTGAACTCCTGGGTCCACCCACCTCAGCTTCCCAAAGTGCTGGGGTTACAGGCATGAGCCACCATGCCCAGCCTAATCTTGGCTTCTTGTCAGCTCCCTGCTTATGTCCAACACTCACCCCTATTACAGAGCTGGTGTGGGGAGTTTCTGTCCTGGTGACTTAACAGTGGAACTAAAGTGCTTAGCACTGTACCTGACCACAGCTGGTGCCCAAAAAACAGCAGCTGCCATCATCCTCACCATCTGTATGTTATCGTTATTGGCTCTTTGATGGCAACCATGACTTATCCCCCTCTATCTCCCTGTGCCCTACAGCAGGGCAGTGGAATGGTTAAGAGGCTTTGAAGTCTAACAGTCCTGGCTTAAAACCCTAACTTATCATTTGGATGTGTGGTCTTGGACAGGTCACCTAAGTCAGATGATGATTTTAAAAACGATGCTTCCATGGATTGCTGGGCAAAATGATATAAGACTG
Source organism: Rhinopithecus roxellana (assembly GCF_007565055.1). Taxonomy (NCBI): domain Eukaryota; kingdom Metazoa; phylum Chordata; class Mammalia; order Primates; family Cercopithecidae; genus Rhinopithecus; species Rhinopithecus roxellana. Next base: position 73,483,771 of record NC_044567.1, read on the forward strand.
TAAAAGGCCTAACCCAGGGTTTAGCATCAAGAAGGCAAATTGTAAGTGGTAGCTGCTGCTCTGCCTATAATTATTTAGTCTTGTGCTTTAGACTCAAATATTTGCTGGCCCACTGAAGTCACCACACAGAGAAAGATGCTTTTCATTCTCAGTAAGGAACTTTGGGAGACAACTGGGGCAGGCAGCTAGACAACAGGTGTCTTTTGTCCGGCATCAGCAAACTCATCGGAACCGATGGGCGGCTCACTTTGCTTAGAAATCCCACCAGGATGCATGCACACCAGCATGAACAGCCCAGTGTGACGGGGTTGCTTCCCAGTCACACTGCTCCTGGGAAGGTGGGGGGCAGCTGTTCTGCAGTTAGCGCCGTTCTTTACCTCCTGTTACCAACTGCCTGAGTTCATTTGTGTTCAGTTAGGTAGATTACCAATTCTTGTTCATTCTGATTTTCTTTTGCTCACTAATGTATTTAATGTTCACTAACCTACCAAATGTCATTTATTAGTGACTTTTTCTTTGAAGATGGAGTGGAGGAATCCTTGCGCCTTCTGCAACATTCTACTGCCGTTATGGAACAGTGCAGCTATGGGTATGATTCCGTGGGGGATGGGGAGAGGCTAGGGCAGTACATGTGAATGGAGAGGTAGCCCCCGAGTATGTTTTCTGAAATACAGCCCCGCGGAGGGCAGTCTTGGGAAATGACTGCTCTCACATACTCTTTTGACCCTACCCCTCCAGCACCTCCCTGCTATCCAAGGGTTGGGAATTTTTTTTTTTTTTTTGTCTTTTTTTTTTTTTTCCTTCTTGTGGAGAACGGGGTCTTGATATATTGCCCAGGCAAGTCTCGAACTCCTGGGCTCAAGCTATCCTCCTGCCTCTGCCTCCCGGAGAGCTGGGATTACAGGCGTGAGTCACCGCACCCGGCCTAAGGTTGGTATTTTTAAAAATAAAAACAGGCCGGGCGCAGTGGCTCAAGCCTGTAATCCCAGCACTTTGGGAGGCCGAGACGGGCGGATCACGAGGTCAGGAGATCGAGACCATCCTGGCTAACATGGTGAAACCCCGTCTCTACTAAAAATACAAAAACTAGCCGGGCGAGGTGGCGGGCGCCTGTAGTCCCAGCTACTCGGGAGGCTGAGCCAGGAGAATGGCGTAAACCCAGGAGGCGGAGCTTGCAGTGAGCTGAGATCTGGCCACTGCACTCCAGTCCGGGCGACAGAGCGAGACTCCGCCTCAAAAAAAAAAAAATAATAATAATAATAAAAATAAAAACAAATTATGAAAAAAACCAATGTGAATTTTCTACCATCTTGTAAGGGTGAAAAGCCCCCCACCAAGTCTGGATGAACATTCATGCGTGGACTTGAGGGCTTGGGAAAAAGACGGGGCTTGGCCCCACAGTACAGGCAGGCCCAGTGATCCCATGAGAGGTGCCAGGAGGTGGGAGGTCCCCTGTGGGCAGGAGGTCAAGTATGTGGTATTATATGAGTGATGCTTGATGAACCAAGGGAGAGGGCACCGAGAACAACGGTATTTAATTGTAAAATCTCCACCCCCTGAGGATATGTTTTCAGGTCCGGGTGACTAATTAGACTGGGAAACAAGGGAGGGAACCAAGGCCCTGTGCTTCCTCTGCCCGCTGCCTCTGTGGATGCGTGGACCGCTGGCTTCAGTCCTGCTTTTCTTTCTGATGGCCCTTGCTATTTATGCATAAATATTTAACTACACATTTAATGTCTTACTGCATGTCTATAATTAGTTATATGTATTCTTTGATAAAAGAAAAATAAAAGCAGCTTCGGCTGCCAGAGGAGTGGCAGTAGTCAGGCAGCCCAGCTTCTCGAAGGCTCTTGGCACACCGCGGCCAGAAGGCACCTGGCACGAGGCTTCCCCACAGCCAAGATGCCCAAGAGGAAGGTCAGCTCCGCTGAAGGGGCCGCCAAGGAATAGCCCAAGAGGAGACAGGCACAGTTGTCAGCTAAACCTTCTGCAAAACTGGAAGCAAAGCCGAAAAAGCCAGCAGCTAAGGGTAAATCTTCAGACAAAAAAGTGCAAACAAAAGGGAAAAGGGGAGCAAACGGAAAACAGGCCAAAGTGGCTAACCAAGAAACTAAAGAAGATTTACCTGCGGTGGCCGGGCGCGGTGGCTCACACCTGTAATCCCAGCACTTTGGGAGACCAAGACAGGCAGATCACCAGGTCAGGAGATTGAGACCATCCTGGCTAACACGGTGAAACCCCCTCTCTACTAAAATTACATAAAATTAGCCGGGTGTGGTGGCGGGCGCCTGTAGTCCCAGCTACTCTGGAGGCTGAGGCAGGAGAATGGCATGAACCCGGGAGGCGGAGGTTGCAGTGAGCCAAGATCGCGCCACTGCACTCCAGCCTGGGCCACAGAGCGAGACTCCATCTCCAAAAAAAAAAGAAAGAAAGAAAAAAAAAGAAAAAAGATTTACCTGCAGAAAATGAATGGGTAAATGAAAACTGAGGAGAGTCCAGCCTCTGATGAAGCAGGAGAGAAAGAAGCCAAGTCTGGTTAATGCCATATTCCATGTCTTATCAGTGGTCCTTGTCTCCCTTCTTGTACGATCCAGAGAAACATTTTTATCAACTATTTTGTAAATACAGTTTTTTTAGTAGCTCTAGAAACATTTTTGAGAAGGAGGGAATGCCACCTCATCCCATTTCTTAAGTGTAAATGCTTTTTTTTTTAAGAGGCGAAATCATTTGTTGGTTATTTATTTTTTGGTACAACCAGAAAATTGTGTAGGATATTGAATTCTGGGAATCTTTGACTGTCTCGGGTGTCAGCTTAACATTCCATAGATGGGGGGGTTAGTTTTTATATCCTAGAATACAAAGCATGTTAAATGGCAATATGGAACCAGTCCTGCATTTAATGTCTTGAACATTTTAAATTACTTCTATTCCCATCTTGTTTTTTAGTAAAATTGTTTCTTAAAGAAAACCACTCCTTGATGATGGCTCTCCCTGTCGGAACTGTGTGCGCTCTGTAACATATTTGGTTGTGGTAGTCCTGTTTTCCTCATAACTTGGTTACTATGATGTGAAAGATTAAAAATTGGAATATGTAGTGTACATGCTATTCAGTTGTGAACTGTGGGCCGTATGTAACAGCTTATCAACATGTGAAGATACTGGTACTTGATAGCCTCTTAAGGAATATTTGCTTCCAATTTTTAAGCTGGAAAGTCACTGGAATAACTTTAAAAAAGAATTACAATACCTGGCTTTTTAGATTTTCATTACGTATAATAAGAATTGTGTACAAATTGAAATGTCTGTACTGTCAGGCCTCTGAGCCCAAGCTAAGCCATCCCATCATATCCCCAGTGACCTGCATGGAAACATCCAGCTGGCCTGAAGCAACTGAAGACCCACAAAAGAAGTGAAAATAGCCTTAACTGATGACACTCCACCATTGCGATTTATTTCTTCCCCACCCTAACTGATCAATGTACTTTGTAATCTCCCCCACCCTTAAGAAGGTTCTTTGTAATTCTCCCCACCCTTGAGAATGTACTTTGTGAGATCCACCCCCTGCCCACAAAACATTGCTCCTAACTCCACCGCCTATTCTAAAACCTATAAGAACTAATGATAATCCCACCACCCGTTGCTGACTCTCTTTTCGGACTCAGCCCGCCTGCACCCAGGTGAAATAAACAGCCTTGTTGCTCACACAAAGCCTGTTTGGTGGTCTCTTCACATGGATGCACATGACACTGATCCTCAACCAATAAAATCTCAATTATGAAAGAAAAAAAGAAAAATATGTAATTTTGCAGGAGCCCTGAGGTGAACTGGGGTTACTCTCCTCCCCCTCAGCAGCTGATTCTCCTGTTGGGGTCTTCTCTGTTGGGGCTTCGCTGTCCCTGGGATAAGAATAATAATGCCAAGGTTTTGATTCTTGAAAGGAGCAATTAAGCTTCTCACTCCCTCCTCATTTTAGATGGGAACCGTGAGGGCCCTGTCGTTTACCCAGCGTCCCTGTTGAAGATCTCATCCTCGTTGGAAGACTCCTTGTTGTGCAGCTTCATGATTTTTGTGTGTTTTGTTTTGTTTGAGATGGAGTTTCACTCTTGTTGCCCAGGCTGGAGTGCAATGGCGCGATCTTGGCTCACTGCAACCTCTGCCTCCTGGGTTCAAGCAATTCTTCTGCCTCAGACTCCCAAGTAGCTGGGATTACAGGCCTGTGCTACCATGCCTGGTTCATTTTGTATTTTTAGTAGAGATGGGGTTTCACCATGTTGGTCAGGCTGGTCTCAAACTCCTAACTGTTATGTGTGTTCATGTGAAGAGAGTCCACCAACAGGCTTTGTGTGAGCAACAAGGCTGTTTATTTCACTTGGGTGCAAGTGGGTTGAGTCCACAAAGAAAGTCAGCAAAGGGAGATGGGATGGGGCAGTTTTATAGGATTTGGGTAGGCAGTGGAAAATTACAGTTAAAGGTGATTATCTCTTGTGGGCAGGGGAGGGGTCACAAGGTGCAGGGTCGGGAGATCATGAGACTCATTGTCCAGGGGAAGAACGTCACAAGGTCGATTGATTAGTTGGAGTGAAGCATGTATATGTGCAGGTCACAGGGGTTATGATGGCTTAGCTTGGGCTCAGGTGTCTGACACTGACAATCCTTTTTTTTGGGAGGAGGTGGGGGTGGGGGATGGAGTCTTGCTCTGTCGCCCAGGCTGGAGTGCAGTGGCGCAATGCTCAGCCTCCTGAGTAGCTGGGCCTATAGGCGCCCACCACCAGGCCTGGCTAATTTTTGTATTTTTAGTAGAGACGGGGGTTTCACTATGTTGGTCAGGCTGGTCTCGAACTCCTGACCTTGTGATCCACCTGCCTAGGCCTCCTAAAGTGCTGGGATTACAGGCGTGAGCCATGGCGCCTGGCCGAGGGTCCTTCTTTATCTTCCTCTGATGCCCTTCTATGAGAATGAATCTGTTTTGGAAGAAAACACAATTAAGATTTTCCATCACAACAACCACTATCTCCAAATCTGTATTCATTCCTTTTATTCATTATAAGTCTCATCTACCTGAGGAGATAACTTGTTTGAAGACAGGAATTGTATGCTGTTCAACAGAGCTTTGATTCTTCCACAGTTCAGTCATCCTTGCTATCCTGCGGGGGACTGGTTCTAGGATACCTCCCCCACACCATACCAGAATCTGTGGATGCTCGATCCCTTACATATAATGGTGCAGTATTTGCATATAACCAACACACATCCTCCCCCCATATACTTTATTTACTTAGAGATAGGATCACCCTCTGTCGCTCAGGCAGGAGTGCAGTGTCACAATCACAGCTCACTACAGCCTCAACCTCCTGGGCTCCAGTGATCTGCCCACCTCAGCCTCTTGAGTAGCTGGGACTACAGCTGCGTACCACCATACCTGGCTAATATTTTTATTTTTATTTTTAATAAAGACAAGGTCTCACTATGCTGCCCAGGTTGACCTCCCAACGTGTTGGGATTACAAGTGTGAGTACAAGTGCCTGGCCCCATGTACTTTAGGTCATCACTAATAAAATGTATAGATATTGCACAATGGCGACAGTTGTTATACTGTACTTTCTATTTGTACTTTTATTGTTTCTTTTTTGAAATATTCAGCCTCATCCAGTTGAATCTGAAGATGTGGACCTGCTGATGAAGAGACTGTCTGGGTCTAACTTAGGGTCTTTCGTGCAGCTGGCACTTAATACCTTTTATTGACTGTTTTCGCTAACATTCAACAGACAATTCCTAATTAAAAAAAAAAAAAAAAAAAAAAAAAAACTCTTAAAAGTAGGAAGAAAAGGAAACCTGAGTCCTTCCTCTAAAGCAGCACAAAATCCAGCCTGGACAGCACAACGAGACCTTATCTCACAAAAAAAATTTTTTAATTATCTGCTTGCCTGTAGTCCCAGCCATTCAGGAAGCTGAGGCAAGAGGATCCCTTAAACCCAGGAGTCTGAGGTTACAGTGAGCTAGATCACACCATTGCTCTCCAGCTTGGGTGACAACAAGGCCCTAAGAAAGAAAAACAAAGAAACGAAAGGAAAAAAAAGGAAAGGAAAGGAAAGGAAAGGAAAGAGGAAAGGAAAGGAAAGGAAAGGAAAGGAAAGGAAAGGAAAGGAAAGGAAAGGAAAGAGGAAAGGAAGGAAAGGATGTAAGTATTGAAAAGGAAGAGACAGAACTATCATTATTTGCATATGAAAATGATAAATGTTAGACAGCCAAAGAAGCCTAAGAGAATCAGCTAAGATTTTACTGAAAGTAATATGAGAATTCAGTATGGTATGTCAGCCTGGGTGACACAGTGAGATCATGTCCCAAATTTTTTTTTATTTACATAAGCAGAATAGGCACAAAAAATTATCTGAAATATTATTTATTTATTTAGACAGAGTCTCGCTTTTGTCAACCAGGCTGGAGTGCAATGACACGATCTCAGCTCACTGCAACCTCTGCCTTTATGGGTTCAAGTGATTCTCTTTCCTCAGCCTCCCTAGTAGCTGGGATTACACGTGCCTGCCACCATGTCTGGCTAATTTTTGTATTTTTAATAGAGACAGGGTTTCACCATGTTGGCCAGGCTGGTCTCAAACTACTGACCTCAAGTGATCTGCCGGCCTCAGCCTCCCAAAGTGCTGGGATTACAGGCATGAGCCACCACGCCTGGCCCTGGGCATCTTCTTAAACTGCAGGCACTGATTCAGTAGGTCTGAGCTGTGGGCTGAGACCCAGTACTTGTCTAATAGGTTTCCTCTGAAGCCAGGCTGCAATTCTGCACCACACTTTGAAGAGCAGGTTCAAGACCAGTGTATCTTCTGCCATTTCAAACTACTCAAAAATCCTTCCTCCTATCTCAAGGTCTGTCTCAATGTAATTCCATTTGCAGCCCCACCACACTGGTTGTGGCTACTTCCTGCAGAACCACATGGAACAAATTTAATTGACCTGAACTTGATAGCTTATCACCTATGTTAAGGCAGCTAGCTGTTAGGGTCCCCTGAGTTTTCTTTTCTTTTCTTTCTTTTTTTTTTTAGAGAGGGTCTCACTCTGTCACCCAGGCTGGAGTGTAGTGGCACAATCTGGGCTCCCAGGTTCAAGCGATTCTTACGCCTCAGTCTCCCCAGCAGCTGAGACTACAGGTGTGCTCCACCACGCCTGGCTAATTTTTGTATTTTTTAGTAGAGATGAGTTTTTGCCATGTTAACCAGGTTGGTCTCAAACTCTCAGCCTCAAGCGATCCGCCCACCACAGCCTCCCAAAGTGCTAGAATTACAGGTGTGAGCCACCGCGCTCAGCTGACAATTAGACATCTTTGAAAGAAAGACTCTATAGCAGTTGATGATAAGGCAGAAGTTCTTAGTCTTAGTTTATTGAAGTGACCCTTCTCCTGACTATGTAACCACTTATCTTCCTCTTCCCATTCATCTAAAATGGGGTGATATAATATGTGATTTTACCAATATAATCCTAATATATGCTTTTTGTGGAAAATTCAGAAAACATCGAAGCTAAATATGAAAATTTGCCGGGCAAGGTGGCAGCACTTTGGGTGGCCAAGGCAGGCAGATCACTTGAGACCAGGAGTTTCAGACAAGCCTGGCCAGCATGGCGAAACCGTCTCTACTAAAAATACAAAACTTAGCCTGGCAGGGTGGTGCAAACCTGTAGTCCAAGCTACTTGGGAGGCTGAGGCAGGAGAATCACTTGAACCCAAGAGGTGGAGGTTGCAGTGAGCTGAGATTGTGCCATTGCACTCCTAAAGCCTGGGTGACAGAATGAGACTCTGTCTCAAAAAAAAAAAAGTTGAAAATGAAAATCTCATATGATGCCATCATCTAGTGGCAGCCACTGTTGACATTGGGTATATTTCTTTTATTTCTTTTCTATTTGCATATTTTATCTTCCTAAAACTCAATATCTTACCTGTTTTAACAATAGATGTTCATTATAGAAAAAAGTAGAAAATACAAATATGCCAAAGAAGACGTAGAAATCCCCATGGTCCCATTATCTAGAAATAACCTCTAGTTACCTTTTGATGTGTTTCCTTGAAGATGTTTAAATCGGACATGTGAGGTGGCTCACTCCTGTAATCCCAGCACTTTGGGAGGCCGAGGCAGTTGGATCACCTGAGGTCAGGAGTTCAAGACCAGCCTGACCAATATGGTGAAACCCCATCTCTACTAAAAATACAAAAATTAGCTGGGCATGGTGGTGGGCGCCTGTAATCCCAGGTACTTGGAAGAAGCTGAGGCAGGAGAATCGCTTTAACTCAAGAGGCAGAGGTTGCAGTGAGCCGAGATTGTGCCACTACACTCCAGCCTGGGCAACAGGGTGAGACTGTCAACAACAACAACAAATTAATAATAATTAACACCACTTCTACCCAAACTCTTTCAGAAAATAGACGAGAACATTGCTTAATCATTTTAAGAAGTTAGTATTCAGGCCTGGCGCGGTGGCTCAAGCCTGTAATCCCAGCACTTTGGGAGGCCAAGGTGGGCGGATCACGAGGTCAGGAGATCGAGACCATCCTGGCTAACACGGTGAAACCCCATCTCTACTAAAAATGCAAAAAATTAGCCGGGCGTGGCGGCGGGCGCCAGTAGTCCCAGCTACTTGGGAGGCTGAGGCAGGAGAATGGCAGGTACCCGGGAGGCGAGGCGGAGGTTGCAGTGAGCTGAGATCGCGCCACTGCACTCCAGACTGGGTGACTGAGCAAGACTCTGTCTCAAAAAAAAAAAAAAAAAAAAAGAAGTTAGTATTCACTCTGACACCAAAACCAAAGGAAGCACACACAAAAAAGGAGAAAATTGCCAATCAATACCCATTGTAAGTAAAGATGCAAAATCCTTAACAAAATATTAGCAAATAGAATTAATCAATATATGAGAATTATACAACATGACAAAGTGGGGTTTACTACAAGGATACATAGCTGATTTTGTATTTGAAAATTAATCAATGTAGTCTACTGTACTAAAAGGCTACAAGAAAAAAAAAGTCAATTAATTTCAGAAAAAAGTATTTGACAAAAATTCAACACCAACTCATAATAAAATTCAGATAAAATAGGCATATGGGGGCCAGACGTGGTGACTCACACCTGTAATCCTAGCAGTTTAGTGTAATTTCTAATATTTTAGATTCTTAGGTAGGAGAAGTAGAATAAGAGTACTCCTCCAGAACATTTATTTCAGATCTTTTTATAAATTTAATGTTTTTGTATGCTGCTTCTCATATTATTAATTTCTTTCTTTCTTTTTTTTTTTTTTTTTTTGAGACGGAGTCTTGCTCTGTCGCCCAGGGTGGAGCGCAGTGGCAGGATCTCAGCTCACTGCAAGCTCCGCCTCCCGGGTCCATGCCATTCTCCTGCCTCAGCCTCCTGAGTAGCTGGGACTACAGGCGCCCGCCATCTCGCCCGGCTAGTTTTTTTGTATTTATTTTTAGTAGAGACGGGGTTTCACCGTGTTAGCCAGGATGGTCTCGATCTCCTGACCTCGTGATCCGCCCGTCTCGGCCTCCCAAAGTGCTGGGATTACAGGCTTGAGCCACCGCGCCCGGCCCATATTATTAATTTCAAAGCCCTTGGCAATAAGGAGGTTAACCTTGTCTATAATGTAAGGAAATTTAACTTTAAAAATTTCCCTTTAGATATGCTAGCGTCTTAATCTTGTTTCATTTACATATTTTATTAATTCAAGGCCTTAAAAATTATAGTTTTATTCTGTTACACAGGTTTTTAAGTATGCCTGTACACCATAATGACGTTATTTATTTATTTATTATTTATTTATTTGAGATGGAGTTTCGCTCTTGGCTGGAGTGCAATGGCACGATCTCAGCTCACTGCAACCTGTGCCTCTCGGGTTCAAGCGATTCTCCTGCCTCAGCCTCCGGAGTCGTTGGGACTACCGGCGCATGGCGCCACGCCCGGCTAATGTTTTGTATTTTTAGTAGAGATGGGGTTTCACCGTGTTAGCCAGGATGGTCTCTATCTCCTGACCTCGTGATTCGCCCGCCTCTGCCTCCCAAAATGCTGGGATTACAGGCGTGGGCCACCATGCCCAGCCGAGAAATTTTTTTAAACGCAGAAAGTTATCTAGCCACTTTGTATTTACCACTAGATGTCTCACTAACTTCAGAAAACCTGATAGCTTTTGACCACATGAGAGTAACTTGGCTCTCAAGTTAAATTTTTGTAGAATAATATAATCAGGTTAAGTTGAAACCTGTTTTTAAAATTAAGATATTGAACTTTTATTTTTGTTTATTGTGTTATTTAACAGAAAGGAAACATAAAAGGCTGTGACTCTCCTACTTAAGGATCTGGAAACCACATTTTGTATGGAAAAAGTTGTTTTTCTTTTCTTTTTTTATTTCAGTAGGTTTTGAGGGAACACATGGCGTTTGATTACATGAATAAGTACTTTATTTATTTTTTTAAATTATTATTTATTTATTTATTTATTTATTTTTTTTTTTTGAGACGGAGTCTCGCTCTGTAGCCCGGGCTGGAGTGCAGTGGCCGGATCTCAGCTCACTGCAAGCTCCGCCTCCCGGGTTTACGCCATTCTCCTGCCTCAGCCTCCCGAGTAACTGGGACTACAGGCGCCCGCCACCTCGCCCGGCTAGTTTTTTTTGTATTTTTTTAGTAGAGACGGGGGTTTCACCGTGTTAGGCAGGATGGTCTCGATCTCCTGACCTCGTGATCCACCCGTCTCGGCCTCCCAAAGTGCTGGGATTACAGGCTTGAGCCACCGCGCCCGGCCATGAATAAGTACTTTAGTGGTGATTTCTGAGATTTTGGTGGACCCATCACCCAAGCAGTGTCCGCTGTACCCCGTGTGTATTCTTTTATCCCTCATTACCCCCTCACCCTTTCCCCCAGTCCCTATAGTCCAGGGTATCATTCTTATGCCTTTGCATGCTCATAGCTTAGCTGCCACATGTGACTGAGAACATACGATGTTAGGTTTTTCATTCTTGAGTTACTTCACTTAGAATAATAGTCTCCGATTTTATCCAGGTTGCTGTGAATGCCATTATTTCTTTTAATGGCTGAGTAGTATTCCATGGTGTATATATGTGTGTGTGTGTGTGTGTGTCTGTATACACATACCACATTTTCTTTATCCACTTATTGACTGATAGATATTTGGACTGGATCCATATTTTTGCAATTGCAAATTGTGCTGCTATAAACATGCGTGTGCAAGTATCCGTTTTGTATAATGACTTCTTTTCCTCTGGGTAGATATCCAGTACTGGGACTGCTGGATAAAATGGTAGATCTACTTTTAGTTCTTTTCTCTTTTTTTTTTTTTTTTTTTGAGACGGAGTCTCGCTCTGTCACCCAGGCCCCAGGCTGGGGTGCAGTGGCATGATCTCACCGGCTCACTGCAAGCTCCGCCTCCTGGGTTCGCGCCGTTCTCCTGCCTCAGCCTCCCGACTAGCTTGGACTACAGGCCCCCACCACCACGCCCGGCTAATTTTTTTGTATTTTTAGTAGAGATGGCGTTTCACCATGTTAGCCAGGATGGTCTCGATCTCCTGAGCTCGTGATCTGCCCGCCTCGGCCTCCCAAAGTGCTACTTTTAGTTCTTTAAGGAATCTCCACTCTGTTTTCCGTAGTGGTTGTACTAGTTTACATTACCACCAGCAGTGTGAAAGTGTTCCCTTTTCACTGCATCCATGCCAACACCTGTTTTTTTTTTTTTTTTTTAATCTTTTGATTATGGTCATTCTTGCAGGAGTGAGGTGGCATCGCATTGTAGTTCTGATTTGCATTTTGTTGATACTTGGTGATGTTGAGCATTTTTCCATATGCTCGTTGGCCTATCTTGTTGGTATATCTTCTTTTGAGAATTGTCTATTCATGTCCTTAACCCACTTTTCGATAGAATTGGTTTTTTTTCTTGCTGATTTGTTTGCGTACTTCGTAGATTCTGGATATTAGTCCTTTGTCAGATGCTTTTCTTAATCCTTAATTTTTTTTTTCCCCTGAGATAGGGTCTTGCTTTGTCAACCAGGGTGGAGTGCAGTGGCATGATCATGGCTCACTGCAGCCTCAGCCTCCCAGGCTCAAGTGATCCTCCCACCTCAGCCTCCTGAGTAGCTGAGACTACAGAAGTATGCCACCACCCTTGGTTAACTTTTAAATTTTCTTGTAGAGGTGGTTACTATGTTGCCCAGGCTGGTCTCAAACTCCTGGGCTCAAGTGATCCTTTTGCCTCAGCCTCCCAAAGTACTGGGATTACAGGTGTGAGCCACTGTGCCTGGCCAATTTTTAATTCTTTTTATTTTAATTTTTTTTTAAAAGCCAGAAACCAGCAGAGACTTAATTCTTTAACTAGTTTAATAACACCCAAAGAGAAAGGTTAGAAATGTGATTTTTCATTTTTCCTTGTAAACATAAATTTTTATGTTTAAATAGTAGAGTGAAAATAACAAGATAGAGTGAATTCTTCCCAGGAGGAAATACTTCATGAATTGAGGGTGGAGGTAAAAACATTCTTCCACTGAACACATTTATAAATGGTTAGGCGTTATTGAAATACTATGCATAGCACTCGGCTTCAAGAACAACATAGTCAAATAGATTTAATACCCTAACTTACCCAGTTTCTTTGAAACATAGCCCTTAAGTTTTGGTCTTTCTTTATTATTTGAAGGTGATAGATCACAGAATCATAGAATTGGGGAACTGATAGGTGAGTTGTCTGTTCTCGAAACTTGGCAAACTAGTATCTTAAAAAAATTAGCATTGATACCAACATGCAAAATTTCTCCAGTCACCAACATTTAACGCCGTTTTGCTCTAGTATTTTTAGCTGTCCACCGGAAATCTACTGTAGCCCAATATGTCTTACATGGGAAGGGTCATTTTTGTCTAACATTTCTAGTTCCACCTTTTACATTTTTGTCAAAACAATCATTGTCATTCTTGCTTTGGGCCGAAAACTGTATTGTCATCTTTGATACAAGTTTCTTATTGATTTGTATTAGATCTTTCAGAATAGCTATCTTAATTGTGATTTCCTTTCCCTTTCCATGTGACTTCCCTCGTTCAGGGTCTTTCCATCCTACTGTTGGATGATTACAACTGCTTCATATATGGTCTGCCTCTAATCTTTCTTTCTCCTAGTGGGCCCTGAATACCACTGATAGAAAAAATGACTGTAGTTCCAGCCATGCTCAAGAACCTGAAATGGCTCCCTGTTAATCTACCTCAATCAGTCCAAGCCCTATTGTCTGACTTTTAGGCTTCTCTTACTGAATCATTCATATTTCCAACGGTATTTACTTTTACAGCTTAGCACAAACTCTTTGGTTAGACTCTTCAAAGTCTTTTAAATACTGTATTGTCATACCCTCCTTGGCACTCTTCCTGTTGCTAGGAAAGTCCTCCTTCTCCTGTATGTCCTTTAAAGCAGCAGTCCCCAACCTTTTTGGCACAGGGACTGGTTTTGTGCAAGACAGTTTTTCCAAGGACATGGGGAGCAGGGGATGTGTTGGGATGAAGCTGTTCCAGCTCAGATCATCAGGCATTAGATTCTTTTTTTTTTTTTTTTTTTTTTTTGAGACGGAGTCTTGCTCTGCCACCCAGGCTGGAGTGCAGTGGCCGGATCTCAGCTCACTGCAAGCTCCGCCTCCCAGGTTCACGCCATTCTCCTGTCTCAGCCTCCCGAGTAGCTGGGAGTACAGGTGCCCGCCTCGTCGCCCAGCTAGTATTTTGTATTTTTTTTTTAGTAGAGACGGGGTTTCACCGTATTAGCCAGGATGGTCTCGAATTCCTGACCTCATGATCCGCCCATCTCGGCCTCCCAAAGTGCTGGGATTACAGGCTTGAGCCACCGCACCCGGCAGCATTAGATTCTTGTAAGGAATGCACAACCTAGATCCCTTGCATGTCCAGTTCACAATAGGGTTCCAGCTCTTATGAGCCTCTAATGCTGCCTCTGATCTGACAGAAGGCGGAGCTCAGGCCATAATGCCTGCTCTCCTGCTGCTCACCTCCTGCTGTGTGGCCCGGTTGTAACAGGCCACAAACCTGTACCGGCCCATGGTCTAGGGGTTGAAGACCCCTGCTTTAAAGCCCAGATGAGTTCCCCTCTCCCCTAAAGCCCTTTCTATACTGTTCAGATTCACACTGTTCTCCTGTCTATCTGAGCTCTTGTACTCACTGTTGAACCACATAGTAAATGAGAGGTGAAATACAGCATAGTGGTTAAGAGCATGAAGTCGAGAGCCAGACGGGTTTAGCATCTATACTTTAGACCCTGGCTCTGCCACTTACTACTGTGTGACCTTGGGCTACTTAATTGACCCCCTTGTGCCTTAGTTTCCTCGTCAGTAAAATAGGGGAAATCATAGTAGCTGCTTCCTAGGGTTATTGTAAGGATTCAGGATGAATGTAAAGTATTTAGAGTAGGACCTAACATAGTGATACAAGTGTTTGCATTATAATCAATATCACTAAGCACTTGTTTATTCTCAGGTTTTTTTTGTTTATTTTTTTGTGTGTGTGTGTATAGTATTTTTTATCTTTCCACTTAGATAGTAAACTCTTTTAATGCAGAGTGTTATATCTTTTGTTTTGGTCTCATTTTTCCTGGTAGTTATTCAGCAAAACCCATTTGCTAATTTGATTTCTCTGTAGCCTGCGTTCCTGTATAAAAACCTTTAATAAGCTCTCCTTTAAATGAGCTACTGAGGGAGACATTTGGAAAGAAAAAGCCATGAATGGTTCCAAGAATTCACCTTCCTGGGGTCACGGGGCTGGTAACAACCTACAAAAACTTCCACATTATGAAGTAATCTCTAGATTTTGGTAGTTTAAACTGGGAATATTTTGAGACAGAAACAAGAAAAAATGTAGTTTTGGTATTTTATTTAGAAGTAACTTTTAGTCTTTTTTTTTAAAAAATGGACTATTCATTTATAGCTGTTAAACTTTTTAAAAATAATGGAATAATCTTTTGTAGCGAATGGAACGTTTGTATAATTAATCTTCTATCTCACATGTCAAATTATTAATTTTAAAAAATCTTTTTTTCATAGGACTTCCTGATCCATTTGCTAAGGTGGTGATTGATGGATCTGGGCAATGCCATTCTACAGATACTGTGAAGAATATGCTCGATCCAAAGTGGAATCAGCATTATGACCTGTAGGTTTAAACGATTAGTTTGAAATCAAACACACAATTATTACTTGATATAGTCTTTGAAAAGAATCATGGGAAATGATCTGAGTTTCATCTGTGGTATAATTTGGTCTTCACAAAAGGGGTAAAGAAAAGCCCAGTGGGAATGTGCTTTGGTTTACAGACAGGTTCTGAAATATGAGGTATCCCTAAAATTCTGTGAAGAACAAAATGAAACTGGCTCACAGTAGAGCAGTCCCCCCAACTTTTTTCAGTTAAATAAAGGTATTAATTCACCACTTTAGACCAATTATAAAACCAGAAATCAGAATTTGGGTTGCACTGAATAGGCATTCTTTTTGCCTTTATATGCATGGTTTCTTTCTTTTAAATTTTATTTTAATCATAGGAGTTTATGCACCTTTTTATAAAGGTAAATGATACTATAAAGTTTTTGCTGGAAAACAGCGAGTTCCCTGCTCCATTCTTATTCCTGATTCCCATCCTCAAGGCAACTGCTTTAATAACTTCGGCTGTTTATTCTGGCATTTTCATGTTTCTAGATATGTTCTTTATTTTATACCATCAGTTTTCTTTTTTTAGTTTTAGGTAGTTTTTTTTGTTTTGTTTTTGAGACAGAATCTTGCTCTGTCACCCAGGCTGGAGTGTAGTGACACCATCTCGGCTCACTGCAATCTCTGCCTCCTGGGTTCAAGCGATTCTCCTGCCTCAGCCTCCCAAGTAGCTTGGAATGCAGGTGCCCACCACCATGCCCAGCTAATTTTTGTATTTTTAGTAGAGACAGAGTTTCACCATGTTGGCCAGGCTCGTCTCCAACTCCTGACCTCAAGTGATCTGCCTGCCTCAGCCTCCGAAAGTGCTGGGATTACAGACGTGAGCCACCGCACCCAGCCTAGTTTTAGGTATTTTCGAATTTCCTACCTAGAAGATGATTCAGCTTTATTTTTTATTACAAATTCTTTTAAAATTAGAGACAGTCTCATTCTGTTGCTCAGGCCAGAGTGCAGTGGCATAATCATAGCTCACTGCAGCCTCAAACTCCTGGACTCAGCTGATCCTCCCACCTCACCCTCCTGAGTAGCTGGAACTACAGGTGCATGCCACCATGCCCAGCTAATTTTTTTTTTTTTTTTTGTAATTTTCTATAGAGATGCGGTCTTGCTATGTTGCCCAGTCTGGTCTTGCATTCCTGGGCTCACGCAATTCTCCCTCCTTCACCTCCCAAAATATTTGGATTACAGGCATGGACAGTCCAGTGGTTTGGTTTTTAAAATTGGTATTCATCATCCCCATTCCCATGACACAAGCCCCTTCCTTTCTTTAGTCTTCCAATATATTATATGAATCTTTTTGGTTAAACCATTGTTCCATGTTTACATTATTATGATTATGTAAATATCCATAGTTGGGTCACATGGTTACAAGAATTATATTTTCTTTCTTGACAGCTTTTGTTTTTTTCTGAAGTTAGCAGCTACTTTCCCCTTTTGTTTACTTTTCTATTTATCTCATAGCTAGAAATGAGAAATTATGTGTCATAATCCTCAAACTCTCCTACAGAACTAAAGATCTTTTCTCCATATATTCAGTTCTGTCAGTATTCCATTGGCTTTGTTTCTTCTTGGAGATACCCCTCCTGGGAGTCTCTGTTCTCTTTCTTCAGTCTGGTGTGATGGTTCTCTAAGACCTGCTGTGCAGTTGTCCTGGGACTTGCCTTTATTGTTATGTTGGCAATTTCCTTTGTCTCTTCTAGGTTTAGTGACTTCCTGTTTTTTTGTTTACTCTCTTGATTTGGTGAACTACATCTTCTCTTGTCATTTTGAGAAATAATACAAGGATAGGAAGAAAGTTGAGATCTTATCAGAAAATATATTTTGACTTCTTATCTGTTGGTATGGTTTGAGTATAAGCTTCTAGGTGAAACATCACTTTATCTCCAAATGTTGAATACATTGCTCCATTATCTTCTAGGTTTAGATCCGTACTGTTGAGTAGAAATATAATGTAAGCCACAAACGGGAGCTCCTCTGTAATTTTACATTTCCTAGTATCCACATTAAGATAAGTAAAAAGAAACAGATGACATTAAGCATAATAAATTGGACATGGTGGCTTGCACCTGTAATCCAGCTACTCTGGAGGCTGAGGTGGGAGGATAGCTTGAGGCCAGGAGTTTGAGACCACACTGGGCAACATAGTGAGACCCATAATATAATATAATTATGTTATGCATAATAAGCATAATTTATTATGCTTAAAATTAAGCATAATGTATTTTATTTAATTCAATATATCAAATATATTTTCAACACGGCAGTATAAAAATATTGAGCTACTTACATATTTATGTATATATACATATTTACTATGTCTTTGAAAAATCAGCCGTTTTCTCATTTTATGTTCAGAAAAACTCAGTGGTTTCTTTGGCAGCTTGCCTCAATGTGGACTGGCCACATTTGAAATACTCAAGGGTCCCATGTGGTTGGTGGGTACCATTTTGGACAGTGTAGGTTCAGAGTATTGCTGATGGCATCCTGATTTTGATCTGTCATGACTATTGTTTTCCACTGGAAGTTTCTTTATTCCTCTGTCACTTATTTTCCTTTAAAAAAAATTGTAGCCCTCCAGTGGGTATGAAGTTGTACCTCGTTATGGTTTTGAAGTGCATTTCCCTCATGACTAATGATGTTGAACATCTTTCCATGTGCTTATTAGGTTTTATCTTACAGTTAATATTAATTGACTACCAGAGGCTTTTCTCTTGCTTGTGTCTGAGATCATTTTGCAAAATCCTTGCCTTTAATTGGCTAAGTATACAAAGAAAAGTCTAATAATTAAATTTTAGCCCAAAATCCTGAGTATATATATTATACTTTGGCCTATATGGTAACATTATATTCACCTACAGAGGTTGCCATCTACCTGTCTCAACAAAACACCCTGAAACTTGTTTATAAATCATATATTTGTTAGTGAAGTCAAAGTTTTAATAGAAGCTAATAGAGCTCTCTAACTTTCAATTATAAAAGGCTTTACTTTTTCTTTTATGTGGCCATGTATGTTATATTACAGGAGGATTCATTAAAGTGAGAGCATATACTTCTCTGTGTATAAGAAAAGGTAATATTTCTGATTAATTTCTGGCCCAGGAATATTTAGACAGAATGTTTATGACATACACGCTTAAGTAATACAATATATGTCATAATTTTGAGTAATTCAGAGTTAGGCTGTCTTCCAGAAGGTCCATAATTAGCAATTTCTTATTATGGTTTAATGTAGAGCTTCCCAACCTTTTCATATCATGGTACACATAAAAAATATTATGGCTCACTGGACTAAACAGGTGAAGTTGCTTAAGCCAGTGGTGCGTTGCCCTGAGGACTGAGGTAATCAATATATGTATTTCAGCATACCTGTAAACTAGGCTTACTAGTTGGACAACTGGTTTAATGTGACTTTTAAAAAAAATGTTTGGTTTGGGTAATTCAGCTACTTAATACTGGATTCTGGCTCTGGAATTACATGCCAGTAGATACATGCCAAGACACATCGGGTAGGTGTACTTGAAAATTGGTACATGCATACTGAACAATATTTTAGTTCAGCTCTTTCCATTTGCAAGCAACAGAGACCAAGTTCAAATCGGCTTTATTTTTTTAAAAGGGAATGTACTAATTTGCATAATGAAAAGCCCAGGGGTGGGCATATTTTAGGCACAGCTGGATCCCGGGGCTCAACTGTACCTTCCATGTTCCTTATTTGAAAGCTTTAGTCCTTACTTAAGTTGTTTAGGCTTTTCTCTACACTAGGTGAATTTTTCTGATATTGCTAATTTATTGAGTTAGCAATACTTTAGACCAAAACTTTGACCTCTTAATGTCATTGAAATAGAGCTAGGATTCTACTGACATAATTATGTTATTTTATTATCTTTTTGCATGGGTTGATGCCATGTTAGCAATTGGCTGTGGTAGAGCCTTTACATACTTGCAGGTGTATGCACAGACAAGTACAGTAACGCGTTTCCCTGCTCTGCTTGTCTGCAGATGGTGAAGTGAAATCTGCAAGAGTCCTGCTCGCTCAAGGCCTGCATACAGGAAAGAAGCAGGGGAAAAGTGTTACAAACAGCTTTTGTTCTACAGCATTTAAAAATATAACAGGTAGGTCAGATTTTTGGTCTGTCAGCCTTGACACTATCCCTTGAAAAGTAGGTCATGTCATTGAAATGTATTTAAAATGTGACTGTGATAAAAGTTTTAAAGATTCTTTTTTTTGGAAAGAAGTTATTTAATAAACTCTCTTGGTGTTATTAGATGCTAGCTACTAAAATAGACTTTTTACTAACTAGAATTATAGCCCAGCTTGAGAGTGGCAGATGTGACAAAAATATACTAAAATTGTTTTTAAAAGTTTTACTTTCAAGATTTTAAAAAAAATTAAATTCACTCCTGTGGATTAACTCATGTATTTTGCATAATCTAGCCAGGCTCTGAAGCATATTTGTAACTTTAGGGCATAAAAAGAACAAAAGAAAAATTTTACGCCAACTGCCTATAACTACCAACATACTCATGCAGCTGTTTGGATTTTTGGTGTATTGAAAAGTCTGATTCAGTTAAGATCAGTGTACGGAATCACAAGAAGATCCATAAGAAACAAGGTGCTGGATTTCTTGGTTGTGTTCATCTTCTTTCCAATGCCATCAGCCACCTCAAAGACATTGGTTGTGTCTTTTCAATTTTATATATTTATATATTATATATACAATTTTGTATATATATACTATATATACACTGCTTTTCAAATTTATATATATGTGTGTGTGGGTGCGTGTATACGTGTATATGTATGTGTGCATATACATATACACATGTACTATATATGTATTCTCATATATATAAATATATATATTTGAGTATGTTGGTAGGGGTTCAGACATAACTTCTTGTGTATGTCTGAAACATTGGTAAAAATTCCTGGTCTAAATTTATTTTGTAGACTTAAAAAAAAAATGAAACGTTTTAAATACGTGAAACTTTACAGCTAAGTGAGAGCTGATGCTTCATTTCTGGTTAATTTAAAAGTTTTAAGAAATGATTGATATCCAGAACGGAAAAAAAAAAAAAAAGTGTCAGGATGTATATACCTTTTAACATTTCTTAGTACCCTTTTCTGGTTTTGGTGGCTTTGTGGACGAAACGTTTTTATTGAGGTGATTGGAGTGTTTAAGGTGGCAGTTAAAGGGCAATTACGAAGGGGTAAGAACGGTATGATATATAACACAGCTGTGACAAAATTAAAAGATAAAGATTAAACATTATTTTGAGTGTACGACAGCTCTATCGACTACTTAACTATAGCTCAGTTTATCACCAACCTGGGCGTTTAGAAGATTAGACCAAGATCAAGACATTAGAAGTGGTTTTCATAATGGATTTATAAGGTGACAGCATAATCACGTGACAGTCTTTTGGGTGGGTCTTTCCATTGGAACATAAATGGGAATTCATTTTTCAACAGGCTTTTTTTTTTGTGTGTGTGTGTGTGTTTGTTTCTATAGAATTATTTTTTACATAATGTAAAAAATACTTAGTCATTGTAATGGGATTTTAGACCAGACGCTTATGCTAAACAAACTCACATAAGAGCTAAATAAATTAATAAACAAAAAAAGAGTAAATTTGGCATTGAATGTTAAATATATTAAGAGATTGTCTCTTTTAATGTAGTATGATACCACAGCATAGGTATATATTGACCTTGTAAAAAAGAAAAAGGCAGAAAACTGAACTAGAAGTTCTTAGTCCAAGGTATTTAAAGGCATCTGAGAAGTTCTTGTATTTCTGGGCTGACAGGGTAACCAACAGGAGAGAAAGGACAATGGGATTGGAAAAAACGAGTTGCATATAAAAATGAACTGTTTTCTTACTCAGGAAAATGAAAAATTATAGGTCAAATGTCTGACATTATCCCCAGTTCAATTTACCCAACATTTATTGAAGACTTAATGTGCTACTGTTCTAAACCCTGGCTGTATAAAGGAGAAAAAGGCACGAATCCTGTCCTCTGAGGGCAAAGGCCTGCTGGCAAAGGGAGCATGCCACATTGAAAGGACTGAATAGGAGAGGAGGAGTTGCTCTGCAGAATCCGCTGTATAGCCAACTTAGTAGTACCCATTTATTTTTGCAAAGAGAAGAGTGTCCACATTTTTGATTGGATAACTAGGGACTGTAGTTTAGGGGCATGGATTTTTCTTTGTGTTTCTTGTGACTGTTTCATTGTATTAATTTATTTGACCTTTTTGATGTGCAGTGATATTGAATTTATCAAATATTTATTGAGCACCTACCTGATGCAATGTTCTACCAGGTTGGAGTGGAAAATACAAAGACTAAGATATGGTCTCCTCCTTTTATCAATTCACAAATAAGTAGACAGTGGCATACAGTTGTAAAAGCATTCAGCTATAAGTGCTGTAATCAAAGTAAAACCAGCGTGCTTTGGGTGACATTGTTCCTTACTGTAACTTTCAGGGTCAGACCAGTGTTACATCTCTTACAGATGAGGCATCTGAGAGAATAAGTGAGTTGCTCCTGAATGAATTAGCGGCAGAACTGATGGAAACCCAGATTCTACAGTTTATTCTTGGCTTCTTTTTTTTTTTTTTTTTTTTTTTTTTTGAGACGGAGTCTTGCTCTGTCGCCCAGGCTGGAGTGCAGTGGCCGGATCTCTGCTCACTGCAAGCTCCGCCTCCCGGGTTCACGCCATTCTCCTGCCTCAGCCTCCCGAGTAGCTGGGACTACAGGCGCCCGCCACCTCGCCCGTCTAGTTTTTTTGTATTTTTTAGTAGAGACGGGGTTTCACCGTGTTCGCCAGGATGGTCTCGATCTCCTGACCTCATGATCCGCCCGTCTCGGCCTCCCAAAGTGCTGGGATTACAGGCTTGAGCCACCGCGCCCGGCCGGCTTCTTATTAATACTTTTTTGTGTGCATGTCATTTGAAATGGTTAGTTAAAAAATAATAATGACAACTAACATTTGTTGACCATTTATGTGCCAGGCACTATGCTAAGAGTTTTGCATAATTATCTGATTTAATCCTTAAAAAATATGAATTACATACCCACCATGGACTATCTTTCCTGTCATTCTTAGATTGAGAAGGGAGATTCTTAGATTGAGAAGGGAGCAAAAAAAAAAAAAAAAAAAAAAATCAAAAATAAATTCAGTCATGACAGTACTTTCACATATAAGTATTCCTTTTGTTTTGATTTGTTATGTTACATAATGCTTGCCAACTACTGTCTAGTAGTAACAAAATAGTTTTACTAGATGTGAATTTGCATTTATATAAATAGCAGCCTTTGTTAGACATTAGAAATATACCTACTGGAGGCCAGGTATGGTGGCTCACACCTGTAATCCCAGCACTTTGGGAGGCCAAGGCGGGTGGATCACCTGAGGTCGGGAGTTTGAGACCAGCTTGACCAACATGGAGAAACCCATCTCTACTGAAAATACAAAATTAGTCAGGTGTGGTGGCACATGCCTGTAATCCCAGTTACTCAGGAGGCTGAGGCAGGAGAATCACTTGAACCTGGGAGGCGGAGGTTGCAGTGAGCTGAGTTCATGCCATTGCACTCCAGCCTGGGCAACAAGAGTGAAACTCCGTCTCAAAAAAAAAAAAGAAAAAGGAAAAAAAAAAAGAAAAGGAATATACCTACTGGAGTACACTACATAGATAAGAAATGTTTTACTCTTAAATATGTGTATATATATGTATTTATTTAAAGATCTTCTGTGAATCTGCTGTTCATAATGGGACCATTAATAAGAGAGAGAGAGGCTGGACTCAAACATTATGATTCTTTAGTTCTGTCATTCAAAAACAGAATGAGTTCCAGTTCTTTCAGAATTAGCCCTCTAACAAATAATTGTAAGCAGGTATATATACTTTTTGGAAAATGGACAAAAGAACACTAGAGGACTAACTTTAAAAACTATTCCCCTCTAGTTATTTTACATAAATATGTATATAAAATGTATATATTTATGTCTTTAATTCCAGTGAACATTAAATTTCTACTTTACTTTCTTTCACTTACCATAATCATTTTTAGTATTTATAGTCTTTGCAATTAATTTTTTTTTTTTTTTTTTTTGAGACGGAGTTTCACTCTTATTGCCCAGGCTGGAGTACAATGGCAGGATCTTGGCTCACTGCAACCTCCGCCTCCCAGGTTCAAGCGATTCTCCTGCCTCAGCCTCCTGAGTAGCTGGGATTAGAGGCATGCACCACCACGCCCGGCTGATTTTTTTTTTTTTTGTATTTTTAGTAGAGACAAGGTTTCTCCATGTTGGTCAGGCTGGTCTCGAACTCCCGACCTCAGGTGACGGCCTCCCAAAGTGCTGGGATTACAGGCGTGAGCCACCGTACCCCGCCATAAGTAATGATTTTTAAAGGATGAAGTATATAGATATATCACAACGTAATAATTAAAATATGTTTGCTATTATAACATTGAAACTTGCAAACATTTTTGTACACTTTCTTTATTCTTTTTCAGAATCATTACTGTATAAAGAAAAATCTCCCAAATTGAGATAATTGATCCAAGGAGTACAAACTTTTTTCCTTGTTTTTTTTTTTTTTTTTTTTTTTTGAGACGGAGTCTTGCTCTGCCGCCCAGGCTGGAGTGCAGTGGCCAGCTCTCAGCTCACTGCAAGCTCCGCCTCCCGGGTTCACGCCATTCTCCTGCCTCAGCCTCCCGAGTAGCTGGGACTACAGGCGCCCGCCTCGTCGCCCGGCTAGTTTTTTGTATTTTTTTAGTAGAGACGGGGTTTCACCGTATTAGCCAGGATGGTCTCGATCTCCTGACCTCGTGATCCGCCCGTCTCAGCCTCCCAAAGTGCTGGGATTACAGGCTTGAGCCACCTCGCCCGGCCATAATGATGTTTTGTTTACATTTGCCGAGTAGGTGTTCATAGTGTTCTGTCCTCTAAATGGGAATTAATGTGAAGGAGTTCTGTGTTGAAGTAATCTTTCAAAATGTTCACAGAACTGGAAGATTTCAGAATTTTGAGACCCTTCTTTGAATGAAGGATCTTTAGATATAATAATACTTTTTCTGTTAACCTATTATTTAAGAAGTTGGTTTATAGTCAAGTTTGACTGTACCTTTTTCTGTCTTTTGGGAAAGTTACCAGAAGTAGAATTAATACTGGAGCAGCAAAGAAGGACTTCAGGGATATCAATTAAGCTAACTTTCTCATTATTCAGATGGGGATTATCTAAACCTTGTTTATTAAGTGTTTTGTTCAAGGTTATAGTGCTAAACTCGTTACTAGAGCCTGCTCTAGAATTCACATCTCTTGCTTCATTTTTTGTGGTGGTTCTATACTACACTGGATAATGGTCCTGTTAAAAGTCATGGAATCCAAGGATTGCTTTCTTGCTGGAATAGCAGGATGGCCCCTCTTGCTAGAATACAGTTTTTTTTGTTGTTGTTTGTTTGTTTGTTTGTTTGTTTGTTTTTTGAGATTGAGTCTCGCTCTTTCACCAGACTGGAGTGCAATGGTGCAATTGCAGCTCACTGCAACCTCTGCCTCCCAGGTTCAAGTGATTCCCCTGCCTCAGCCTCCCCAATAGCTGGGACTACAGGCACATGCTTTCATGCCCGGTTACTGTTTTATATTTTAGTAGAGATGGGGTTTCACCATGTTGGCCAGGAGGGTCTCGATCTCCTGACTTTGTTATCCACCTGCCTCGGCCTCCCAAAGTGCTGGGATTACAGGTGTGAGCACCACGCCCAGCCTAGTATATTTTTTAGATGGTCAGATTATCAAGTATTAAACTTAATGTGGACTTTTCAAACTCCTTTGTATATGAATATACTCTTAATATGTTATGCCTCTTCTTAAGTACAGTAGTGACTCTTCTATGCACCATTACTACAGTTAAAAAGGAATTAGGCTTCTTCAATGAACATGGTAAAGGATACAAAACTTTAGAATTCTAATATTACTCCTAAAGGGAAAAATCTATGGGAAAAGAAATTACAAATTTTAGTAGAAACCGAAGAGGTCATTCTAAAGTATTAAAATAAGCTAAGCCAGGTGTCTTCTAAAGATATAAATTTTTTATTATAATAATTCTTTCTAGTTGTACGAATCTTAGTAATATTTCTATCATTTAATAGTAAATCTTCAGAGACCGAATTGGCATATGAGGACAAGTTGTGGACTGCAGTCGTTTATTCGATAATGATTTACTAGACGAGTAAGCTAACATCACTGAAATCATTAGAGAAATATATAGATAATATCCTTAAAATAATAGAAATAAGTTGGTGTTTATTGTATATTGAATGGCGTTTGCCGTATATTGAATGTAGATTTTCCTTGTAATGGTAAAATTAATGGAGGATCTTGTCACAACAAATTTATAAAATAAGTCACAAATTAGATGTGTTAAATTTGGTTATTAAGAGTTTCGACTAGGAGACAAATGAAATTTCCTGACAAATATAACTCTCTTGTAAATATTATCTAGTTAAAAAAAACGTTGCTGGATTAAGTTATTCAAAACAGGCCATGCAAAGTAGAAACACTGCTGTATTTAAGAGGGATGGGATGGATAATTTGTGTAATAGTAATTAAAATAACATAGTAACATTAAATTAAACATTTATATGTCAAACTGTTATAAACACTTTATGTACAAATCATTTAATTCTCATAGCATCTTGGAAGGCAGTATATAGCCATGCTTCTGAAATCAGACCACCGGAATTCTAATCCTTAGTCTTCTATGTACTGGCTTTATGACCTTTCTTTAACTTCCATGGGCTTTGGTTTATATTTATTTACCAAACAGTAAGAGCGATGATAGTACATACTCCATAAACTGTTGAGAGGATAAATGAAATAACTCAGGTAAAGCACTTTAGCACAGTGCCTTTCATAAAATAAGTGCTTCATAAATAATTAGCTACTATTATTTCTATTGCTACTACTGTTACCCTCAAAAACTAAGAGTTAGAGAAGTAATTTGCCTAAGGCCACATAGTAAGTGGCAGAGCCAAAACACACAAACCTGTCTTGTTTCTAAAGTCATGATTTTTATCATTGGTCTCTTTGATACTAGTTCGGACTCTTCCGATTTTATTTTTAACATTCAAAGTATTTTTAATTAACGTCAATGAGATATAACTTACACGTAATAAATTGCATCCATTTAAGTGTATAAATGGTTAAATTTTAGCTCCAATTATTTTTTATACAAAATTTTATACCCAGGTTATGGTATTTACTCATTTTGCTTAAACTGTTAAAAATCACTATAATTGTTTATAGATCACTTTAGCCTCCAGATACGTCTGTTAGATCTTTTATAGATGTGAGGTAGATTATGGTATTTTTGTGTTATTTTTTGTTTTTTTTTTTTTTGTTAAGACAGAGTCTCGCTCTGTCGCCCAGGCTGGAGTGCAGTGGCGCGATCTCGGCTCACTGCAAGCTCCGCCTCCCGGGTTCACGCCATTCTCCTGCCTCAGCCTCCCGAGTAGCTGGGACTACAGGCGCCCGCCACCTCGCCCGGCTAGTTTTTTGTATTTTTTTAGTAGAGACGGGGTTTCACCGTGTTAGCCAGGATGGTCTCGATCTCCTGACCTCGTGATCCGCCCGTCTCAGCCTCCCAAAGTGCTGGGATTACAGGCTTGAGCCACCGCGCCCGGCCGATTATGGTATTTTTGAAAAGGATATTTAGGGCGGGGTGCGGTGGCTCATATCAGTAATCCCAGCACTTTGGGAGCCCAAGGCGGGCAGATCACAAGGTCAGGAGTTTGAGACCAGCCTGCCTGGTGAAACTCCATCTCTACTAAACAAAATACAAAAAGTTAGCCGGGCATCGTGGCGCACGCCTGCAGTCCCAGCTACTCGGGAGGGAGAATTGTTTGAACCCGGCAGGCAGAGGTTGCAGTGAGCCGAGATTGTGCCACTGCACTCCAGCCTGGGTGACAGAGCAAGTCTCTGTCTCAGAAAAAAAAAAAAAAAAAAAAAAGGAAATTTAGGACGAAATAACCAATCAATATTTAGAGTACCAGCAGTAATAAGGCTTATTCTAAACTTGCCCTACATTACTGTACTGTAATTGTAATCATGGGGAAAAAACCCTAGCATCTCTTCATTTTCTGTTTTTTAGAGCCCTTCAACATCTGCCAGTATCTCTGTAAAAATATTAACATTACATTTCTATAGTCATTTGCCTCTTTTTCATTAAATGAATTATGATAAAGAGTTGATAGAAAGTAGTGGCCTTGGCCAGGCGCGGTGGCTCACGCCTGTAATCCCAACACTTTGGGAGGCTGAGGTGGGAGGATCATGAGGTGAAGAGATCAAGACCATCCTGGCCAACATGGTGAAACCCAGTCTCTACTTAAAAATTAGCTGGGTGTGGTGGCACGTGCCTGTAGTCCCAGCTACGCAGGAGGCTGAGGTAGGAGAATCACTTGAACCTGGGAGGCAAAGTTGCAGTCAGCTGAGATGGTGCCACTGCACTCCAGCCTGGCAAAAGAGGGAGACTCCATCTCAAAAAACAAAAAGAAAAAGAAAAAAAGGAAGTAGCCATCTTGATTTTTTGTTTTGAGACGGAGTTTTGCTCTTGTTGCCCAGGCTGGAGTGCAGTGGCGTGATCTCATCTCACGGCAACCTCCACCTCCCTGGTTTAGGCGATTCTCCAGCCTCAGCCTCCTGAGTAGCTGGGATTAGAGGTGCGCACCTCCACGCCCAGCTAATTTTTGTATTTTTAGTAGAGATGGGGTTTCATCATGTTGGCCAGGCCAGTCTCGAACTCCTGACCACAGGGGATCCGCCTACAGTAGCACTCCAGGTACCCACCCAGCCCAATTGCTGCAGATTCCTTCCCTACCTCCTCTGCCCTCCCCCCTTCCCCTTGCTCACTCCTGTGCTGTGTATCCTGCTCTGATCGACCCCCAACCCCGCTGACCACCGAAATAGGGGAAATGCAAGGACACATCAAGTGGCAAAAATACTAGATTTACAAGAGGAAAAAGGTGCATTGTTCAAAATGGAGATTGCATTGTTGCAATTTGCAGGCCACACTCACTGGATCTCTCTCCCCCACCAACCAACCCCTTCTTTTCCTCTTTAAAAATTGTGTGCAGTACAGTGTCTCCACTGGGCAGGATAGAAACTTTGGCAAACACATATCCATTGCATTCATTTTTCTCCCCTTGTTTTGCGGTGATTTTCTGGAATGAAAGAAGCCTCTTGTTTTGCAAACCTCTTTGCATTTCTAATGAGGTTTCTTTCAGATTTTTATTGTATATCTATTCCTTAAAAGGGAATTAAGGATTTGGACAGATTGTAGCACACAAACACACACAAAAACATGCCTTTTTTCGCTAGCTGTGGTTTTTAAATTGTGTTAAGGAAACGGATCATTTGGGTTAGTAGGGGAACCTTATCTGGTCCTGTGTGTTTGTTTTTATTCTTCGAGTGCTAATGGGCCCGTGCAACAGCTGCTGGTAAATGGCTGATTAAAAAGCAAAGCAAAAAGCCAAACAAGACCCAACCAAATTTGGTAATTTATCCGATTCAAAATTGTTTTGGTTAAATCAAAAATAAAAGTACAAGACCGCAGGAACGGGCGTCTTAACTCATTTGATTGCTTTGCCTTGCTTGGGAAATGCAGTTTCGTGTCACCTATTGCAGAAGATGTGTAGTTGATCATCTGGACATAATCGCCGAAGATGAACTTTTGGACCGACTTCTGTCACACAGCGTCAGTATCAGATTTCTTACACAGCCACTTTTACTTTTCACTCTATTTCTGAGGAAAAGGCCCTCCCGAAATCCATAACGAATTTCTCCATGGTAACCCCACTTCTGTTTTCACACAGAAAAGTTTCTCTAGGCTGGTGCTGAGATGCATTTTGTTAAACACCCCCCGCCCCGCGCCAAGGCTGCTTTGTATTAAATACATAGTTGCGATGTACTAAATTGTGAAATTAGCATAACCGAAGCAACAACTGGCAAGACATTTTCTTTATAATTTTGCAAATCTAGATTAGTTAAATTAGAATCTGGTTTTAAAAGCATTTAAAAAATAAAGTTTATGAGGAAATATTTGTGAGGAAAAAGGACCCCTTTTTCCTCGAAGTAAGGCATGTCATGTTTTTCTCAGAGAGACTAGGGTAGTACAAGTGGTTAAAATGAATTTCTTTTTATTTTTTATGTTTTTTTGAGACGGAGTCTTGCTCTGTCGCTCAGGCTGGAGTGCAGTGGCCAGATCTCAGCTCACTGCAAGCTCCGCCTCCCGGGTTTATGCCATTCTCCTGCCTCAGCCCCCCGAGTAGCTGGGACTCCAGGCGCCCGCCACCTCGCCCGGCTAGTTTTTTGTATTTTTAGTAGAAATGGGGTTTCACCGTGTTAGCCAGGATGGTCTCGATCTCCTGACCTCATGATCCACCCGTCTCGGCCTCCCAAAGTGCTGGGATTACAGGCTTGAGCCACTGCGCCCGGCAAATTTTTTAAATAAATGCTTAAATACTTATTGGAGAAGTAGAGTAGTATTATATTAAGCCAAATGTAAACCCACGTAGGCTGTCCTAACATAAACTGAAAAAGGTAATTACGTTTGCCCGATGGTCAGAATCGTTGCCAGACTTGTCCTGGCAGGCTGGCTGAAGAATGAAGGGAATGAATCAAGTATCAGGTATTTATGTCTTATATGTAGAAAGGACTACATGTAAATTCTTGGCAACTTAATTTTAGTACTTTTTTTTTGAGATGGAGCCTTGCTGTCGCCTAGGTTGGAGTGCAATGGCGGGATCTTGGCTCACTGCAACCTCCACCTCCTGGGCTCAAGCGATTCTCCTGCCTCAGCCTCTTGAGCAGCTTGGATTACAGGTGCCCACCAGCACGCCTTGCTAATTTTTGTATTTTTAGTAGAGATGGGGTTTTACTATGTTGGCCACACTGGTCTGGAACTCCTGACCTCAAGTGATCTGCCCACCTTGGCCTCCCAAAGTGCTGGGATTACAGGCATGAGCCACCACGCCCGGTCCTTAGATGTGTCTTGTGCTTTGCATGCAAGCGTGTGTTAGTAATGGACTTCTTTTGTAAAATAATTTTATTATACTAGAAAAGTGTGTGTGTGTATATATATATATATATATATATTTTGGACAGCATCTCTCAGGCTGGAGTGCAGTGGCGCGATTCCAACTCATGGCAACCTCCACCTCCTTGGTCAAGTGATTCTCCTGCTTCAGCCTCCTGAGTAGCTGGGATTACAGGCACCTGCCACCACACCCAGCTAATTTTTGTATTTTTAGTAGAGATGGGGTTTCACCATGTTGGCCAGGCTGGTCTTGAACTCCTAAACTCAGGTGATCCACCCACCTTGGCCCCCCAAAATGCTGGCATTACAGGCGTGAGCCATCACCTAAGGCCAAGTATATTCTTTTGATTTTAAAAATTAAAATAAAATCCAAACCACAATGAGATGCCACTTCACATTCACTAGCATGGGTGTAATTGTTTAAAAAAAATAAAAATAAAAAGTGTTGGAGAGGATTTGGGGAAACTGGAGAAAGTAAAACCATGTAGCACTGTGGAAAATACTTTGGCGGTTAGTCAAAAAGTTCAACTTAGAGCTACTATATGACCTAGTAATTCTATTCATACATATATAGTCAAAAGAATTGCAAACATTTAATCATTCAGAAACGTATACACATATGTATGCAGCAGCATTATTCTCAATGACCAAAAGGTGGAAACAACCTCCATGTGCATTAACTGATGAATGGATGACACAAATGTGATTGATCCATATAATGGATGTATTCTTCAGCCTTGAAAGGAAGGACATTCTGACATGGAGAACCCTTGATGGCATTATGCTAAGCGAAATAAGCCAGTTACCAAAGGAGAAATACTGTGTGATTCCACTCACATGAGGTACTTAGAGTGGTCAGATTCACAGAAACAGAAAGTAGAAGGGTGGTTACTGTGGGCTGGGAGAAGGAGAGAATGGGGAGTTAGTGTTTAATAGGTACAGAGTTTCAATTTGGGAAGATGAAAAAGTTCTGGAGATTTGTTGTAGAACAATGTGAATGTACTTAACACTACTGAATTGTACACTTAAAAATGGTTAAAGATAACCAGGTGTGGTAGCTGATGCCTGCAATCCCAGTACTTTGGGAGACTGAGGTAGGAGGATCACTTGAGTCCATGAGTTCAAGATCAGCCTGGGCAACATAGCGAAATCCTGTCTCTGCAAACAATGCACAAATTAGCCAGTAGTGTGGTGGTGTGTGCCTGTGGTCCCAGTTACTTATGAGACTGAGGTAGGAGGATCACCTGAGCCAGGGGAGGTTAAGGCTGCAGTGGGCCGTGATCACACCACTGCACTCCAGCTGGGAAGACAGAGTGAGACCCTGTCTCAAAGAAAAGGTAGGGGGAGGGGCAGTGATTAGAGTTTAAATGTTATGTTATCCCTACTTAACTGTTTGAAGTCACACACAAAAGTCTTTAGTGAAATCATGTATTTTATGATTTCATTTATATGAAATGTCCCAAATGGGCAAATTCATAGGAAGTAAGTAAATACTTGCCAGGAAATGGGAGAGGAAATGGGGAGTAGGGTCAGTGATTCTGGGGCTTCTTTCTGGTGTGATGAAAATGTTCTGGAATTAAATAGTGGTGATGGCTGTACAGCCTTGTGAATGCTATACTAAAACCCACTAAATTCTGCACTTATTTAAATGGATGAATTTGTGGTATATAAATTACATCTCAATAAAAATTAATAAAAAGGAGTGTTGTGAGGAATTGGGAAAACAAACACACACATATATATACATATATATACACACACATATATATACACATACATATATGCGCCTTAACCCTAATCAGTTCCCTTTGTCCTTTCTGCAACAAAGTTATACCCAACTGATACTATAAGGTATATAGTCCAGATCTATCTGTATCTCTGTGTGTGTGTGTGTGTGTGTGTGTATATATATATATATACACACACCTTTATCTTTCCAGAAAAATATGCAAAATGGCTTGGTGAATTTTTTTGATTTTAACACTTCAACTTTTTTTTGGCCAGTCGTGGTGACTCACACCTGTAATCCCAGCACTTTGGGAGGCCGAGGTGGGTGGATCACTGTAACACAGGAATTCAAGACCAGCCTGGGCAACATATTGAGACCCCTTCTTTACAAAAAATACAAAAATTCACCAGGCTTGGTGGCACGTGCCTGTAGTTCCAGCTACTTGAGAAGCTGAGGCAGGAGGATCGCTTGAGCCTGGGAGGCAGAGGTTGCAGTGAGTCGAGATTGCACCACTGCACTCCAGCCTGGGTGAGAGTCAAACCTTGTTTCAAAAAAAAAAAAAAAAAAAAAAAAAAATCTAGCCTCGCAGTGGCTTCTTCCTGTAATCCCAACCCTTCCGGAGGCCTTTAAGGCAGGAGGATGCCTTGAGCCCAGGAGTTTGAGGCTGCAGTGAGCTATGATTCTGCCATTGCACTCTAGCTTGGGAGACAGAAACAGACTTTGTCACAAATATACATTTTTTTCTTTGCTTTCTTCTTCTTTTTGGGAGCTCAGCCTCCCAAAGTGCTGGGATTACAGGTGTGAGTCATTGCGCCCGGCCAGTCTTTTCCTTTTACTGTGTCCGTGGTTCAACAGTTTCCTTTTTTCCTCGTTCTCTATGGACTTTCTACTTCATTTGGACTCTGCTTAGATTGGCCTAGTTTTCTCTTTAGTCAAATATTCAGGAAGCAATTTATTAAAATTAAAAATGATCTAACAAACAAGCTTTATTTTTATTATTGTTAAAAATCCTCATTTTGAAGAACACAACCACAAAGTAAAGAACGTTATCATTGATTTAATCAGTAAAAACAATACTTAATAGTAAAATTTTTCAAACATGGCTCCAGGCCATCCAGACGACTTAGCTTGGGCTCAAGTTATCTTCGTTTGATGCCCTTCTCTTCTTCCAACGAATCTGTTTTGGAAGAAAACACAATTAAGATTTTCCATCACAACAACCACTATCTCCAAATCTGTATTCATTCCTTTTATTCATTATAAGTCTCATCTACCTGAGGAGATAAGTTGTTTGAAGACAGGAATTGTATGCTGTTCAACAGAGCTTTGATTCTTCCACAGTTCAGTCATCCTTGCTATCCTGCGGGGGACTGGTTCTAGGATACCGCCCCCTGACCATGCCAGAATCGGTGAATGCTCAACCCCTTATAATGGTGCAGTATTTGCATATAACCAACACACATCCCCCCAAATACTTTATTTACTTACTTGGAGACAGGATCGTCCTGTCACTTAGGCTGGAGTGCAGTGTCACAATCACAGCTCACTGCAGCCTCAACCTCCTGGGCTCCAACGATTCTCCCACCTCAGTCTCTTGGGTAGCTGGGACTACAGGTGCATACCACACCTGGCTATTTTTTTTTATTTTTATTGAAGACAAGGTCTCACTATGCTGCCCAGGTTGGCCTCCCAAAGTGTTGGGACTACAAGTGTCAGTCACCATGCGTGGCCCTATGTACTTTAGGTCATCACTAATAAAATGTATAGATATTGTACAATGGCAACAGTTGTTATACTGTACTTTCTATTTGTATTTTTATTATTTCTTTTTTCAAATATTCACCTCATCCAGTTGAATCTGAAGATGTGGACCTGCTGATGAAGAGGACTAACTGTATCTAACTTAGGGTCTTGCATGCAGCTGACACTTAATGCATTTTATTGACTGTTTTAGCTAACATTCAATGGACAATTTCTAATAAAAAACTCTTAAAAGTATGAAAAAAAAGGAAACCTGCTCTAAAGTGGCAGGAAAACCAGCCTGGGCAACATAGCGAGACCTTGTGTCTACAGAAAAAGTTTTAACATTTCACTGCCTGCCTGTAGTCCCAGCCAGTCTGGAAGCTGAGGCAGGAGGATCCCCTAAGCCCAGGAGTTTGAGGTTACAGTGAGCTAGATCACACCATTGCTCTCCAGCCTGTGTGACAACAAGGCCCTGAGAAAGAAAAAAAAAAGGAAAGGAAGGAAAGGATGTAACTATTGAAAAGGAAGAGACAGGCCGGGCACGGTGGCTCAAGCCTGTAATCCCAGCACTTTGGGAGGCCGAGACGGGCGGATCACAAGGTCAGGAGATCGAGACCATCCTGGCTAATACGGTGAAACCCCGTCTCTACTAAAAAAATACAAAAAAAAAAAAAAAATAGCCGGGCGAGGTGGCGGGCGCCTGTAGCCCCAGCTACTCGGGAGGCTGAGGCAGGAGAATGGCGTAAACCCGGGAGGCGGAGCTTGCAGTGAGCTGAGATCCGGCCACTGCACTCCAGCCTGGGCGACAGAGCGAGACTCCGTCTCAAAAAAAAAAAAAAAAGAAAAGGAAGAGACAAAACTATCATTATTTGCATATGAAAATGATAAATGTTAGACAGTCAAAGAAGCCTAAGAGAATCAGCTAAGATTTTAGTGGAAGCAATATGAGAATTCAGTACGGTGGCTAGAAACAAAATCAAGAGAGCAGCACACAAAAGTCAAATACTTGTCAGATGTACCACCAATAACTAATTAGAAAATGGAAGTAAGTCCCATTTACAATGGCAATACAAATGTATGAAGTATTTAGGAAGAAAAATACAAAGATCTGTTATGTAACAAAAGACGTGTAAGATCTGTATGATGGAAACCCTAAAACTCTTCTGAAAGACATTAACAAGAAATGAATAAATGACATGAAATACCACGTTCCCAGAATGTTGTACAGATGTCAATTCTCAAATTAATCTACAAATTTAAGGTAATCCTATTCAAATCCCAAGATAGTTTTTGGTGGTAGCTATTTTTTTTTTTTTTTTTTTGAGACGGAGTCTTGCTCTGCTGCCCGGGCTGGAGTGCAGTGGCCGGATCTCAGCTCACTGCAAGCTCCGCCTCCCGGGTTCACGCCATTCTCCTGTCTCAGCCTCCCGAGTAGCTGGGACTACAGGCGCCCGCCTCATCGCCCGGCTAGTTTTTGTATTTTTTAGTAGAGACGGGGTTTCACCGTATTAGCCAGGATGGTCTCGATCTCCTGACCTCATGATCCGCCCGTCTCGGCCTCCCAAAGTGCTGGGATTACAGGCTTGAGCCACCGCGCCTGGCCAAGTGATAGCTATTTTTAAGACAGGGTCTCGCTCTGTTGTCCAGGCTAGAGTGCGGTGGTATGACCACAGCTCACTTCATCCTCAACCTCCCAGGCTCAAACAATCCTCCCACTTCAGCCTCTGAAGTCTCTCATATGGTGTCCAAGAAATGGGGACAAATCTCACAAAGGGACTAGGCTCAGGAGGGCTGGAATATTCAGGGAAGGTTTTTTTTTGTTTTGTTTTGTTTTTGTTTTTTGAGGCAGAGTCTCGCTTTGTCACCAAAGCTCGAGTGCAGTGGCCCGATCTTGGCTCACTGCATGCTCTGCCTCCCAGGTTCACGCCATTCTCCTGCCTCAGCCTCACGAGTAGCTGGGACTACATGCGCCTGCCACCACACACAGCTAATTTTTTGTATTTTTAGTAGAGACAGGGTTTCACTGTGTTAGCCAGGATGGTCTCGATCTCCTGACCTCATGATCCGCCGCCTCAGCCTCTGAAAGTGCTGGGATTACAAGCGTGAGCCACCACGCCTGGCCTATTCAGGGACGGTTTCAAGCAGAAAGATGAACTTGAGTTGGCTTTGGAGAGATTCATGGGACTCCCACAGGCAGAGTGAAATAAGGGCATTTTAGATGGACAAATGCACAGACAAGAGCAGAAATGCGGATGGTGTGACTGGGGTATGGTGAGGGGCTGATCTGGCTGGAATGGAGGGCTGCCACAATAATGGAAATGGTAAATGAGGCAAATAAGGTTGGATTGGGAGCATGGCGTCAAGGTTGCCAGCTTATTAAATCACTCTTCCAATATGTTAGCAGTGGCCTCTTGGGAAAAGTAATACATCATGTAATCGAACAAAAGGCAAACAGAGGCAAGCTCCAGGAATGGGCACTGTGAACAGGACTCGCCCCAGAGTAGCCAGATGTAGGCTTTAGACATGTTAATGCAGGTTGAGCATCTCTGATCCGAGGGGGAATGTCTCACATGGTGTCCAAGAAATGGTGACACATCTCACAGAGGGCCGAGGCTCAGGAGGGCTGGAGTATGAGACATTCCCCCTCCCCTGTGAACTTAAAAATGTGGCCAACAATTTTTTTTTTAAATGGCTACTCTGTAGTGCTTTAACTGGACCTATTTAGACAATGCCTTACACACTGGAAAAGGATGATACTGTGTGAATCTAATAAGTCTACAAGACAATAGTTCTCTCTATTGGCTGTCTCCTTCCTCTCCAGGGTGATGACAACTTCGTGAGGGTGGAGATTATACGTCTCTCATCATTTCAGCAACAAGGAAATAAATTAGTGGCAGAGTAAGGGGTGACTTGGTGAGTACATCTAATTGTTGACATCGTTTTACGTGGGAGAAATTTTGCTATTATATCAACTTCTTAAAATAGTCTAGTGGGATTAACTTGGTTTCATTTCACAGAGACCTCCTGGAAATGAGGATCCTTTAAAATCCTGGAATATACACTGCAGTAAAAGAACAAAGTATACCTCAGCCTTAAAGGACTGAAAAAGAATGTCAAGTAGCAGCAGGTGGGGAAGTGGCTTTGGTTTTCAGTTTGTGAGCTCTGAATCCACAAAAAGACAGGACTGCATTCTGAAAACCTGAATTACTGTCCTTACCTCAATGAGACAAAAAATTATAACCACAATTGTTAGTATTACAGTCACAGATACTGCCAAGATGATTTTGTAGTCAAAAGCATATCCTGGAAAGTCTTTCATGAGCTAAAAAAAAAAAAAAAAAAAAAGGAAAGAACAATTAAAAAAAAAAAGAAAGAGAATGGAAGCTAACTTCTCAAAACCCCAGTATTCCAGGTGAGTAGCTTACAGGTTTTTTGTTTTTTTTTCTTTTGAGACAGAGTCTCACTCTGTCACCCAGGCTGGAGTGCAGTGGTGTGATCACAGTTCACTACAGACTCCACTTCCCTGGGTTCAGGTGATCCTCCCACCTCAGCCTCTCGAGTAGCTGGGACTACAGGCATGTGTCATCACCCCAGCTAATTTTTTTTTATTTTTGTGGAGACAGGGTTTCACTATGTTGGCCAAGCTGGTCTCAAACTCCTGACCTCAAGTGATCCACCCACCTCGGCCTCCCAAAGTGCTGGGATTACAGGCATGAGCCACCCCACCTCACCTATAGTTCATCTTGTGTACTAATCTATTTCACTCTCTAAATGAGCAAAATGGGAGATCACAGTCATGGCCAAACTTACATGGCCAAGACAAGCTATGGCCTGGGAATTCCAGGTTCTCTGGTGTGGGCACTTTCCTGGCATACACTAAATGATGGGAAATCTGGGTCTCATGTTTCTGTGTGGTCCTCACCTCGCTCGACTTCTGCTCTTTCTGTTCACTCCGGGTTTCCATGCTCTCATTAATATAGTTCTCAGTTTTCCATTGGTCCGTATCCCATTCTGCCTTGGACGCCTTTACTTCCTTCTGCTCACTAAGAAGCTTCATCAGGAGGCCTGTCCTGGAGATGAGCTTGGCACAGGTCAGTTGTACATGGGTGTCAGAGCAGTCCATCTTTAAGGTCCGGATAACATGAGAAATAAACCTTCTCACATCCTCGGTGGGGATGAGGGATCGTAGCTGCTCGGTTAGCTGAATTTCAAACTGATCACCTGGGGATGAGAGCAATGGATAATTGAAGCTTTTGGGCTCGGGGAACAGGTCAGTGCCCACGTTGTTGTATTCCCATTGTGTTGGATCGGTTTGTTTAACAGGTGGCCCTAAGTTGAACGCAATCCCAGCAGAATCTGCCTCAGGAGGAGGATTGTAGTTTGTGTTTTCAGAGATGGTGCCTTCTGGCATAGTAGTGGTTTCCATAAAAATGTTTTCTTCAAAGGCATTTCTTGCAGTTGTGTCTTTTACCTTCGTGTTCTCTGTAATACGTTCTTCAAATAGTTTAGGAAAAGGATTTTCCTTAGGACTCAGGTCTACTAAAGGCAAAAAAGCCCTTTGTGAAGGGGAATTTATGAGGCTGTTTGCTGCAGAGAATGGCGGCCTGTTTGCAAGCATCAGTCTATTGAGATAATTTTTCTTTCTCAAATTTCGACTCTTTTTGGCCTTGGGTGTTCTGTGGGCCACACAGGTAGCGAGTTTTATGAGAGCGGTCGTTTTTTCTGGAATGTACGATTGGTCTAGCAGCCTTTGTATTCTTAACTCTAGCCTCTGCATTTTCTAAAATTAAAATACTGTATGTTGAGTCTTTTGATCTATCTCTGACCTGAGGTAGGGCTTTTGCAGGGATGGAAGCAGAAGGCTCGCCCATGAAGAAGCGTTTCAGCACAGAGGAGACTGCCGCCTTACGCTCTTGGGTGAATGAAGGCTTCATGTAGATGGCATTTCCTGCTAACTTCTCTATGTGAGGCTGTTCCAGCTCCCCTGGGACTGGGCTCCTGAGCCTTTTTTCTTGGGCAGCGTTCTCCACAAATGCCTGTGCACCCTCCTCCCTCCTGGTGCTCGGCTTTCCCACCTCTTTGAAGTGCCTTTTCTGGATGCTCATTGGGCCCGTGAGGACTCTGTTCACTCTCTGCAGGTTGTTGCCTACACTTTGAATCTTTATCAGGCTCTTTTCCTGTGGTTGGATACTTTCTGATTTCTTCTCAAATATTTGGCCTTTAAATTTCTTACCTAGAAGGCTGGTCTGCATAAGCATGGCAGTTTTTTCTTCCCTTATACTCAGGGGCCTATCTCCATCTTGCGCATTAGAAAAGAGTAGTTTCATGAATGGTAACAACATTGATTCCGCATCTAGATTTCCTGCTGAGAAATAAGGCAAGATGTAACTTAGTGCACTGATAACCTCACTCTCGTCATTGGTGTCTAGCTGCTCACTCCCAAGGCCTGACAAGTTGATGCCACTGCTGTCTGAGGGCGCCTCCGGCTCAACAGTCAGCTCAGTGCTCGTGTGCTCCTTCCGGGCCTGTAACACCTTCATGAACGCTCCTTCTGAATTCCCTATGGATGCTTCTTCATCTGTGAAAAAAGAAGAGACTGCTTTGATCATGAAAGATGATGGGACGGCATGCAT
Organism: Rhinopithecus roxellana; assembly: GCF_007565055.1. Classification (NCBI taxonomy): domain Eukaryota; kingdom Metazoa; phylum Chordata; class Mammalia; order Primates; family Cercopithecidae; genus Rhinopithecus; species Rhinopithecus roxellana. The sequence goes on from NC_044567.1 coordinate 73,523,217, forward strand.
CAGTCCACAGCTGTACGCCCCAGTCACACGGAGTAGGAGTCAGCAAACATTCGAGTGCCATTCAGAGCAGAAACATACACCCAATCCTAAACCTATGAAATGGCAACAAAAGGAGGAAAAAACATCTTTTGAAAACATGGCCACCTACTTGGAACATTCCATAGTGTGACACACAGTAAGTCTGCTTAGGATTATTCTGTTGATCCCCAGGGGCCAGTTGCCCAGTGCTCAGTCAAAGCTCAAGGTGGAAGACAAGTGCTACCATGATGACCTGATGAGCTGGCCTCTCTGCAGACTGCTCCGTACCCTGTGCTGTCCTGCCTCAGATGCAGAGAGAGCACAAGGCTCCCTCTCTCCTTGTCCTCGGTGTACCTGTATTCTCACTACCATCACAGCTGAATGCAATGAAAGGCAGTCCTCTGAGAGGAGCAGGGTGGAGATGCTAAAGTGGAAGATCCCTCCCATTGCTGATAGATCCTCATCTGGCACACGCGCCACCCACCCACCCCATTCTCTGCTCCCACATACTGTAGCCCCATCACAGAAGACGCGACATGGAAAAAACTGTGTCCACCCTAATTCTTTTCTTAAATTTGGGCAGGGATTCAGGGTGTAGGTTAAGAGATTTTTAATTTGCCAGATTGTAGGCTTATGTTGTTGAATGTACAATGAATCTATGGTATGACAGCAGTTTCTGGATAAACATTACTTGAGGTCCTAAAATGCAGAAGGGAAAATGCAACGTTCGTCAGATGCCTACTTTGCTTTCATTTCATCTCTAATATTTTGGATGCAGAATCATCCAAAGCTTCTGACTGCATGAAGGTCAAATGTACCAGTGTGCAGCTGGCTTTCTTTTCCAGAATTAAAAGTATTTTGGGTGGTGCTGAGGGTCAGAGGAAGAAGTCAAGATTGTGAGAAAGGAGAAAGATGGGCTTGGGGAGAACACAGAATTGGGACAGAAGACCTGGCACAAGGTACAGCACCTAGCACCTCTGATCTTGTTTTTCCTCATCTGTAAAAGGAGATTACCAATGCTTTCCTGCCCACCTCTTGGGGAGAAGGGAAGAATATAATTGGTAAAAAAAAGTTTTGAAAAATAAGCAACATTTTCTTTAAATAAGTAGCCAGGCATTATTCATCATCCACCCCATATCACTGGTAGATACCTGTATTCAAGCTATCCGGAAATGAAAGCAGTCACATTTTAGAAGTCATGAAGTTGGTGCTAATAAACCTAATCTACAGAAAAACTCCTGAAAGCACTTGAGCATTTGTTCTGTGAATAGAAAGGTTTGAGATTCAGAGCAAGTTCAGAGTTGGATGGTCTAAGCTTGGAAAATCCCTCATTCCATTAGAAGAGCCAGGCAGCAATTTCTGGTTATGGAACCAGAAGCTCTCAGGCTTCAAATAAAATAGCATCACTTGTACTCTTATAAAATTGTAAAAACAAAAACAAAAAAAAACCCGGATCTACATCTGTCCTATAAGGCTGAGAGTACTTGAGATCTCATGGATATAAAATCAGCTTACAAACTACATTGCACTGTATGAAGAAATTATCACTGGGGGCAAAGCACCAAGCAGAGAGCACAGTACACAGTGTGTGGATGTTAATGTTATTGCCTAGTCTTCCCATTCCTTTGTCTTGTCCTTTATGAATATGGAACAGTTCTATTATTACATTTTCTTTTTCTTTTTTTTTTTTTTTTTTGAGGTGGAGTCTCGCTCTGTCGCCCGGACTGGAGTGCAGTGGCCAGATCTCAGCTCACTGCAAACTCCGCCTCCCGGGTTTACGCCATTCTCCTGCCTCAGCCTCCCGAGTAGCTGGGACTACAGGCGCCCGCCACCTCGCCCGGCTAGTTTTTGTATTTTTAGTAGAGACGGGGTTTCACCGTGTTAGCCAGGATGGTCTCGATCTCCTGACCTCGTGATCCGCCCGTCTCGGCCTCCCAAAGTGCTGGGATTACAGGCTTGAGCCACCGCGCCCGGCCTATTATTACATTTTCTAATAATAACTGAGAACCTGACTCTCAGCAAGGGAATAGTTCAGAAATTGAGGGAGTTTAACTCTGAATGAGTAAATAAAAATAAAGCAATTATATCATTACTTTACAAATTTATCAATTAAAAACAAAAAATTTAAAAACAAATACTTAAAATAATGTAACAATTGATCACCAGGCAATTTGGACTCACGACAATGTATGGTGCTTGTCAGACAGGTACTGTTGCAATGCAGCTTGACTGTCTTGCAGACAGCCTCAATGCTGTTTTTAAATTGGCAGAGGCAGCAGGCCATATGGCTAGGTAAGATCCTATAGATGAAAACAGAGAACAATAAATTAGTGGTAAAGCGGTTGAGTAGGTAAAGGAGGCAGGCCAATGCTACCAGAGGGCTGGGCGAAAAGGTGTTATTGAGGCCTGTGGACTGAACAGTTGGGTAGGAACTAGAAGGCCGATAGGAAGGAGGACAGAGGTGCCCAACTGAAGGGTAAGCATGGCAGTGAGTATGGTATGCTTAGAATAAAGGTGGTTGGGATTAGAATTGGGTGACGCTGATCAGTAGTTTAATTCAGAAGTATTTCTTCCCAACTCAAAAGTCTCACTTTGGGCTGAAAGTACACAGGAAGAAGGTAGACTTCTAAGAAGAGTCTGAATAAGTCCCCAACTTCTGGAGGCCCTTTCTCAATTCCTGTTGGGAGTGGGAAATACTAGAAATTACTCTGGGCATTAAAAATAGCTTAGTTCAACGTGGATTGTGGGGTTAAAAAAAATAACAGAGATTGCATTGGTCAAATCTGGACAATTTGAGCATTCAAAAGAATAACAACAATAATAAGCTATAACATAATTAATATATAAAAAAGAATCGATGAAGAATGATATTAAAAAAGAAAGAAGGGGAGTTGTTCTTTAATGAAATAAAGCCAGATAATAAATGTGGAAGGAATGACAGAATTTTAAAAAGTGTCACTTTGCAACCACCAGTAATAAAAATTGATTCAGACAAGGATTATCACTGATGGACAGCTGGGTGAAAAGACATCTGAGAACAGGATCTTCACTGATCTCAAAGTACTACCTCACACATTATTTATTAACTATAGGAAAAATTACTTTTTTAAAAAACGAGACAAGGTCTGACTCTATCACCCAGGCTGAAATACGGTGGCAAAATCATAGCCCACTGCAGCCTTGACCCCTCTGGGCTCAAGTGACCCTTCAAATTCAGTCCCTGGGACCATAGGCTTGCACCACCACACCAGCTAATTTTTTTTTTTTTTTTTGTATTTTTAGCAGACACAGGGTTTCACCTTTTGCTCAGGCTAGTCTAAAACTCCTAGACTCCAGCAATCTGCTCGTCTCAGCCTTCCAAAGTGCTGGGATTACAAGCATGAGCCACCACACCCAGCAAAATAACTACAATGGAGAGACCTGGAAGATTACCTTCAACAAGTGATCAAACCTCATATTACAGGTCACCTGCGATCCCAAGGCAGGAAGGATACATCGCCTATGCAGTATTCTTCCCAAAAATGCTTCACTTGAATCTCATCATGAGGAAACAGAGAAATCCAGATTGTAGGACAATTTACAAGACAACTATCTTTGACTCTTAAAACATGCCAACGTCATGAAAGATCAAAGAAAGTAGAGGAATGTTTTAGATTAAAGGAAATGAAGCCATGACATGCAGTGCCCGATCTTTGATTGGATTCTGTACTATTCTTTCATCTTTCTGGCATGTTTGAATTTTTTTCAAAGTATAAATTTGGGCAAAAGAGATAACCAAGACAATTGATTAATTTATTGTTATGGCTTATTGGGGGCAGTTTCAGAGAGATAAAAACAATCTCTGTAACTGGAGTTACAGTCTTAGGCAGTATAGCATGGTCATTAAGAATACAGATTCCACAGCCAGACTAGGCTTAAATCCCAGCTCCACTAATAACGTGAATTTGGGAAAACTGCTTAATCTCTGTTCCTTGGCCTTGTTATAATAGTACCTACCTCTAATGAGTTTTGAGGATTAAATGAAATCAATATGTGAAAAATGCCTGGCACACAGTGAGTGCTCAATAAATGTTAACGACTATAATTATTACGTTACAGAGGTTTTGGGTGGGGGGGGAGGGGGCGCACTTTTCTGAGTCCTCCAAAAGGATGGCTTTATTAGGGCCACATTAAGACTGGAAACAGAAGAGTGTTTCATGGATACCTGAAGTCTATGAGTTGGGGGTACAATGTATAGAGTTTTAGATTACAACTGCATCCAATAAGTTGGCCTGACACATCTTTCAAACCTACAGAGGAATAATCACAAGTGACTAGTATTACTCCTTTGGGTCCAGTGGAAGCCTCTGATCTTCATGGGGACTGGACACAGAACCGTAACCCAGCATTTTATTATACAGCAACCTTAACTCTGACACAAAGGTGTTTCTTTTGTTTGTTTTGAAGCTGGGTCTCACTCTGTTACACAGGCTGAGTGCAGTGGTACAATCTTGGCTCACTGAAGCCTCTGTCTCCTGGGCTCAAGTGATCCTCCCACCTCAGCCTCCTGAGTAGCTAGAACTACAGGTTTGTGCCACCACACCTGGCTCATTTTTGTACATTTTGTAGAGATGGGGTTTCATCATGTTGCCCAGGCTGGTCTCGAACTCCTGAGCTCGAGCAACTCTTTCTCCTTGGCCTCCCAAAGTGCTGGGATTATAGGCACGAGCCTAGAGGTTTTGTTATTCTTTTCCTGCCCCCAACTTTTGATTTTAAACATTTTCTTTTTTTTTTCTTTAAGCCTTAGGATGGCTGGGAAGCATTTTCAAATGGTCTAACGAACACCTGTATAACTTTCATCTGGAATCCACAGTAGCTAATACTTTGTCACATTTGCTTTCCATGTGTGTTTGTCTATACATTTTCTGGACAAACTATTTGAGTCAGTTGCAGACATAACGACCCTTCACCATTAAAGACTTCAGTGTGCAGCCCCCAAGAACTAAGGCATTCTCCTACATAACCAGAATACTATCATCACCCAAGGAAACTTAATAATATTATCATTGCCTACTATGTAGTCCATATACACATTTTCACAATTGTCCTAATCATATCATGGCTTAAAAAATTGAGAATCCAATCAAACATCACCAAACATCAGACATTACATTTAGTGTTCATGATTTTTTTTTTTCTTTTTGTAGAAAGACATTTAATACTTCTGTTTACAAAATTCAGGCACACATTTCACTTTGCGCTGGACCGTGTCCAAGGCTGTGTGCTCATCTCTGCCAGGGTGTCTGCGCCCTTCATGTACTGCTGACAAAGAGGGCGCAGAGCAGAGCCTGGGGTCCAGAGGCTTCAGGCTGGGCCACAGTGGGAGAGGAATGTGAATGTGGCCCAGTCCAGAGGACCCCCCATTTCATCGATTTTGGATCGGGTGACAGAGGAAGCAGATGTTGGGGCTGCGGACCTACTGGTCTGGGCAGGGGTCTGGAGACCCCAGGGCCGCCTGCTGTCTATAGAGGAGATCCAGATCCCAGCTGGCCTCTGTCCCCGGGCTGCAAGCTGACAGCAGGCAGGGGAAGCAGTGAGGCCCTCTGCCCTGGCCTTGGGGAGAAGGAGTGCATGTGTGAGGTGGGGGTGCAGTGGCCCTGGAGTGGGGTCAGAGCCCATCTCCAGCACCAGGCTGGGACAGGATTTAAAACCAAGGTCCTGTCTCTGAGCCAACCCGGGGGACGCTCGATCTCATCCTGTTAAGGCCACAGGACACGAGGGCAGGCAGTGGGCCGGGTCCCTGTGGGATCAGGACGGAGGTGGGTGCTGCCGCGGTGGAACACTAGTGTTTGTGAGAGTACCTTAGGATTAGCCCCACCTGGGCCAGCTAGGCAAGGAGTTGGGGAGTGAGGAGGAGGCTGGCGCAATGCAGTAGGGAAGGGAGCTGTCACCGTTGGGGGTCAGCGCCAGTGTAAACAGGCGTCCCCACCCACCCAGATAAGCCCCCCACCCAAGTGTGGCTCCCTGCTCAGGGAGTACCTCGAGGACCTGGGACTGGGTGACACCGGCAGGCTCGGAAACCATCCTAGCAGCAGGAGCCCGGAGGAAGGCAGAAGACCCGGCAGGGGGTGCCGCCCAGTGTGGACAGAGGGGCGGGGCGCTGGCGAGTCACTGCGGCAGGGGCACGAGCGTGTCCACGTAGCTGAGCAGGAAGAAGCCCAACTGGCCGTCCAGCATGCCCTATACCAGTTGTAGTTGATCTGGTTGGTCAAGGTGATGACGTCACCCTCATGGAAGCCCAGCTCCCCATGGTTCTAGGGTTCGAAGTTGTACAGCACCTTGCAGCTCCGCTCGTCTATGGGTGGCATGCTCCTGCTAGGAGTCCAGATGGGCTTGTCGGAAGATCGGAAAGAGGAAGCTGTGATCTTGGGGACTGTGGTGCTGGGGAAGCCCCCGTTGGACTGCTCAGGCTCTCCGAGGTCAAAGGGCTCCCGGGACTTGGGCTTATACTCCCGCTTGGGGCGTGAGGAAGCTTCCTGCATTCTGCGCTTGGGCTACTCTGCCAGCTTGTCCGGGATCTGCATGGCCCGCCGGTAGCAGTCCAGCTGCGCCTCCACCAGGGTTGGGAGCTGACTCACCTGCTCGATATTGGTCTCCAGGAGGTTGCGCATGCTGGTTTCTGCCACCTCCTTGGACTCCTCAAACTTCTCCAGCACCTGGCGCAGCTCCTCATTGGGGATCTTGCCCTGCCGCTTCTTCTTTTAGTCAAAGTCCAGGCGTCGGCCCTCCAACTGGTGGTGCTGGATCTCCTTCAGGTCGTTCTCGCACAGGTTCTGGAGGTGGTCAATAAAGTTCTGCTTGACCTCTATGTCCAAGGAGTCCTTCACCTCCACCAGGTGCTTCATGGACTTGCCAACATCCAGCAGTGTGTCACCGACGTTGGACTCACCGCCTAGCTCCTTCAGGTGGGGGATCAGGCACTCGCTCAGGAGCCCCTCCGACTGCAGGTAGCTGGGGTTCTTCACCTGGCCCCGGATCTCGGACACCATGTTGAGCATGGTCAGCTTACCTGCGAGGCTTGGGTTGGGCTGCAGGTACTTGATGGTCCTGGCCAGCACTTCCGTCACCGCCTTGTTGGTGACATCCACCTTCTCCATCTCTTTGAAGTCATCATCCAGCTTGGTCCCCTCAGCCCCTTCCACCTTCTCACTGACCAGCTGGCTTGCCTTGTAGAAATGGTTCTTCAGCCCCACCACCGACATGCCCGCTGCCGAGCCTCCCACCGGGACAGTGCCAGCGACAGGCTTCCAGGCGCCGCCAACCCTCTGCCCGCCTCAGCAGCCCCCGTTGGCACCGCCTCTGCCACGTGCTTGCCAGCCCCAGCGCCGCCTAGTGTTCATGATTCTTCAGTCTCCTTCAATATAGAACTGTTCCCAGGATTGTTTTAAAGTATACTGACAAACCTTTGAGACTGTAAATGACCTGACGTATACATTATCTTTACTTGAGAATGGTAATTTTTCAATACGCCATTAAAGATCATTAAACATGAGACAAGACAAATGCACTGGCCTACTTACTTGGTATATAAATGTGTAAACTCCTGAAGACTTCCAGTAATAAACTCTAATAAGGCAGTTAGTTCAATGTCTTTATGGCCTTGGTGACAAATAGTTACAGAGAATGAGAGCATTTTTCCTATCCACTAATGGTCAAGACAAAAGCAGACAGATCCTCACTGTCTTAGAGAACCAAGTGAGAAAGCTGGTCGATGAAGAGGACTTCATCCATAGAGGAAGGGATCTAGCTGACAGGGAAGATGCTGCAGGAGGCTGAGGGAAGTGAGGCTAGAGCAGTAAAACAGATCTGACAATGTGGTCAAGATAAGAAAGTGACCTGACAAAAATTAACAGAGTGTGAAATGAAGGGCCCTTTCCATGCTAATCTTGCATACTGCCCTCAACCAGCCTTAGCAAAACAGTTTCTATTTAGTTTGCCATATTGTGGGGTGGTGGCACTATTTAAGTTGCAGTCAGTTGTGTAACAAACTCACAGTAGGGCCCTGCAGAAATATATACATATACACACACACACATATATATACACACATATATACATATATATAATTTTTTTTTAAGACAACGTCTTGCTCTGTCACCCAGGCTGGAGTGCAGTGGTGCCATCTTGGCTCACTGCAACCTCCACCTCCTGAGTTCAAGTGACCCTCCCACCTCAGCCTCCCTAGTAGCTGGGACTACAGGCCTGTGCCACCACACCTGGCTAATATATATATACACATATATGTACACACACACATATACATATATGCACACACACACACATATATATACACACATACACACACACACACACACATCTGTATATATATATAATTGCAAAGAAGGCCAGGCACGGTGCCTCATGCCTGTAATCCCAGTACTCTGGGAGGGTGAGGCAGGAGGATCACTGAGGCCAGGAGTTTGAAACCAGCCTGGGCAACATAGTGAGATCTCGTTTCTCCAAAAAATAAATATACAATTGCAAAAAAAAAAAAAATACATCCTCACACCATATATTCAAATTAACTAAAAACGGATCATAGACCTAAATTATAGTATTTCTGGGAGAAGACATAGGAGTAAATCTTTTCCACTTTGGATTAGACAACACGTTCTTAAAGATTTCTTAGGTACGAAACAAAAAAGCACAAGCCATAAGAAAAAATTGCTAACTTAAAGCTGATCAAAATTAAAAACTTCTACTTTTCAGAAAACTTTTTTTTTTTTTTTTTTTTTTTTTGAGACAGAGTCTCACTCTGTTGCTCAGGCTGGAGTACAGTGGTGCAATCTTGGCTCATTGCAACCTCCACCTCCCAGGTTCAAGCACTTCTTGTGCCTCAGCCTCCTGAGTAGCTGGGATTACAGGCGTGTGCCACCACACCTGGCTAATTTGTGTATTTGTAGTAGAGATGGGGGTTTTGCCACGTTGGCCAGGATGGTCTCGAACTCCTGACCTCAAGTGATCCACCTGCCTTGTCCTCCCAAAGTGCTGGGATTACAGGTGTGAGTCACTGTGCCCAGCTAGAAAATATTTAGAATGAAAAGACAAACCACAACCTGAGAGAAGATATTTACCAAACACATATCTAAAAGGCCTTGTTTTTTGTTTTACTTACTTGTTTAATTTTTTAGATAGTATCTCATTCTGTGACCCAGGCTGGAGTGCAGTGGTGATCACAGCTCACTGCAGCCTCGACCTCCCGGCTCAAGCAATCCTCCCACCTCAGCTTCCCGAGTAGCTGGGACCACAGGTGAGCACCACCACACCTGGCTGATTTTTATATTTTTGGTAGAGACGAGGTTTCACCATATTGCCCAGGTGGTCTCAAACTCCTGACCTCAAGCAGTCCTCCCGCCTCAGCCTCCCAATGTGCAGGGACCACTGTACCTGGTCCCTGAAAGGACCTGTATCTAGAGTCTATAAAGCACTCTTAAAATTCAATAATAATGAATCTTTCATAGGGTTACAGGGAAAAAAAAACCTCAATAAAAAGACTAGTATCCAATTAAAATATGGGAACAGATTTGAACAATTTAGTAAAGAGGATATTTGCACATGAATATTCAACATCACTAGCTATTAAACAAATGCAAATTAAAACCACAATGAGATTCCACTACACATCAAGCAGTAGAAAGGCAAACATTTCTTTAAAAACTGAAATATAAGAATCTGCTGGACCGGGCCAGGCGTGGTGGCTCATGCCTGTAATCCCAGTTCTTTGGGAGACCAAGGCGGGTGGATCAAGAGAGGCCAGGAGTTTCAGACCAGCCTGGCCAACAAGAAACCCCATCTCCACTAAAAATACAAAAATTAGCTGGGTGTGGTGGTGCGAGGCTATAATCCCAATTACTCAGGAGGCTGAGGGAGGAGAATCGTTTGAACCTGGGAGGCAGAGGTTGCCGTGAGCTGAGATCTTGTTGCTGCACTCCAGCAACGAGGCTCTGTCTCAAAAAAAAAAAAAAAAAAAAGAAGAATCTGCTGGGTCGAGTGCGGTGTCTCACACCTGTAACTCAAGCACTTTGGGAGGCCGAGGCGGGTGGATCAATTGAGGTCAGGAGTTCGAAACCAGCCTGGCCAACATGGTGAAACCCTGTCTCTACTAAAAATACAAAAATTTGCTGGGTGTGATGGCATGCACCTGTAAGCTAAGCTACTCGGGAGGCTGAGGCAGGAGAATCGCTTGAACCTGGGAGGCGGAGGTTGCAGTGAGCCTAGGTCATGCCGCTGCACTGCAGCCTGGGTGACAGCGAGACTCCGTCTCAAAAAAAAAAAAAAAAAAGCGAAGTGAAAGAAGCCAAATATAAGAGGCAACACGCTATATGATTTCATTTATGAGACATTCTGGAAAAGGCAAAAGTATAGGAACAGAAATCAGATTAGTAGCTAACAGGGGCTGATGGTGAGGGGAGGGAATCGACTACAAAGGGATACAAGGGGCCTTTTTGAGGCAACAGAAATGCTTTATATTGGGAATGTAGTGGTGGTTATGTAACTATACATCTGTCAAAACTCATCAAACTGTACCCTTAAAAAGGGTGAATTACATGAAAATTATATATCAATAAACCTGACTTAAAAAAATAATAAAACAAACCTAAAGATCCAATTAAGTAAAAATAAATCTAAGAAAAAAATAACTTACAGTTTTTCCAGTTCAATAGTCATCGTGAGAATGTTCTTAAGTGTTGCAAGTGGGACTTGTGTTTTTCCCATGTCTCTGAAGAAGAAAGCAGAAACATTCATGATATGAACCCCAATAAAAAATTCTGTACTTAAAAAGATAATTCAAAGACATGTGATTACTTCAATATCGGCTTCTCTATAAAACAAGTCAGCTCAACAGTTTATTTGCCACAGAATTCCAGAGACCTCTTATTAAAGAAATTTGATTTGCATCATCAAATTAATGATATTCAAGAATAGAACTCACATTTTTTTCTTTCTTTTTTTTTTTTTTTTACCATTTATCTTACTTCTCATTTCATATTGCATTCACCCATCTTGATTATTTACTCTTCTCTTCCTTTTTAGAATAATGAACACCTATTCTTCTTTGCTTTCTTGGTTAAGTAATATTCCTCCATGTGTCTACATGTTCCAAATCTATACAGGTTCTTCAACACTGTTCTCTTGCCCTGCTGGCTGTCTTGACCATTACACATCCTTTCTTAATCCTTTTCTTTGCCAATAACTTTTTTCAATAACTCAGTTAAAATTTAAATTATGACTTTTTAGCCTAAATGCAAAATACTTAATCTTTGATGAAAAATTTAAAAAGAGCATAAATCATCTCATGACTCATGAAAGTACTATAGTACTTACAAATATTTTAATGCCGGCAATTTAAAGAGATACGGATCTTCAACAGTTGTCAGAGGATTGCGATTGAGAATTCTGAAAAATGCAATAGAATTAAAATTATCTGCATTTTCAAAGTGTGAAATTGCATAAAAAGTTTATAGTCATTTTTTGGTATGGAACTTGTAGGTAAAAAAAAAAAATTTTCTATTTTTACCTAATAAATCACCATTAGACTTCGCAAAGCACTATTCCTTTGGCAACTACCTAGGTCTCTAGAAGATAAAGTAGAGGAGAGAAACAGGGGAAGAAATAGAAAAAATTAAAAAAAGTGGATAGCAAAGGAAAAATATGCCACAGAACTTTTCAGGTCAAAAACCCTAGAAGTGACTATGTTGGTAGGAAGCCCTGACTCTGTAGGAAACACTATTTCTAGTGTCCTCCATAATTCAGGTTGCTTGTCCTACTTCAAGTTGCTCATTTTTGTTGTTGTTGCTGTTTTGTTTTGTTTTGTTTTTTTGAGATGGAGTTTTGCTCTGTCACCCAGGCTGGACAGCAATGGCTCCATCTTGGCTCATTGCAACCTCCACCTCCTGGGTTCAAGCGATTCTCCTGTCTCAGCCTCCTGAGTAGCTGGGATTACAGGTGCCTGCCACCACTCCCAGCTAATTTTTGTATTTTTAGTAGAGACTGGGTTGACTGGGTTTCATCATGTTGGCCAGGCTGGTCTTGAACTCCTGACCTCAGGTGATCCACTCCCTTCAGCCTACCAAAATGTTAGGATTACAGGTGTGAACCACTGTGCCTGACTGCTTGCCTTTTATCTTTGCAAAGTTTTTCAAATTCATGGTTTAATTTGCACAGTTAAGGAAAAAAATAGGACCAATTCTTTTGCTTTATAGCCAAAGAAAAAGGGATAAATCTAAGAGAAGGAAGAACGGGTCAAAACCATACTCCCATCATATACTCCCACTTGTCTTGTATGACATCACAGCCTTTGTTACATTGCATGTAATCACCTGTCTACTTGTCAGTCTCCTGGACTATCAGGCTCCTTGAGGGCAGAGACCACATCTTATTCTCATTGTCATCCCTGTGCCTGGCATGATGTCTGAAATTTACTAGGCATTTAATAAATGTTTATTGGGCCGGGCGTGGTGGCTCATGCCTGTAATCCCAGCACTTTGGGAGGCTGAGGTGGGCAGGATCACCTGAGGTCAGGAGTTTGAGACCAGCCTGACCCACACGGAGAAACTCCATCTCTAGTAAAAATATAAAATTAGCCGGGTTTGGTGGTGCATGCCTGTAATCCTAGCTACTTGGGAAGGCTGAGGCAGGAGAATCGCTTGAACCTGGGAGGTGGAGGTTGTCGTGATCCAAGATCGCGCCACTGCACTCCAGCCTGGGCAACAAGAGCAAAACTGTCTCAAAAAAAAAAAAAAAAAAGTTTACTGAATAAACAAACGACATTTTGTTTATATGTCAATAAAATGAATAAATTCATTTCGATGAGAATTTTTATTCCAAAATGCTGCAATCTATTTTCTTTTTAATTCTTTTCAGTGAACAAGAAAAAGAAAAGAAATAGGAAGAAATAAAAGAAAATCAGCCTTTACATTAACCCAAGAATCATCACTTTTGCAGAAATTATAAAAATAATAATAATTACAGTGAGTATCTATTGGGCTGCTAGGTGTTTGTGATCGGCATTTCACATTTAATCCTCACAACAACCTTATGTGCTAGATATTATTGCCCTATTTTATAAATGAGGAAACTGAGGTTACACAACTTGTCCTAGGTCACCAAGCTATTAAGAAGCTAAACTGCTGGGTGCGGTGGCTCACGCCTGTAATCCTAGCACTTTAGGAGGCTGAGGCAGGCAGATCACTTGAGGTCGGGAGTTCAAGACCAGCCTGACCAACATAGAGAAACCCCATCTCTACTAAAAATACAAAATTAGCCAAGTGTGGTGGCGCATGCCTGTAATCCCAGCTACTAGGAGACTGAGGCAGGGGAATCGCTTGAACCTGGGAGGTGGAGGTTGCGGTGAGCCAAGATCGTGCCATTGCACTCCAGCCTGGGCAATAAGAACAAAACTCCATCCCCCCCCCACCCAAAAAAAAGAAAAGAAAAGAAAAGAAAAGAAAAGAAAAGAAAGAGAGAGAGAGAGAGAGAGAGAGAGAGAGAGAGAGAGAGAGAGAGAAAGAAAGAAAGAAAGAAAGAAAGAAAGAAAGAAAGAAAGAAAGAAAGAAAGAAAGAAAGAAAGAAAAAGAAAGAAAGAAAGAAAAAGAAAGAAAGAAAGAAAGAAGAAGCAAAGCTGTAATCTGAACTCATGTGCTTAATCTATAGGAAGAAAAAGGGTTTACTTTAACCTTACTGGGTTTTTACATTTTTCTTTTCTTTCTTTCTCTTTCTTTCTTCATTTCCCTCCCTCCCTTCTTCTTTTGAGTCAACATTTCCATTTATTGGCCGGGCATGGTGGCTCATGCCTGTAATCCCAGCACTTTGGGAGGCCGAGGAGGGCGGATCATCTGAGGTCAGGAGTTCCAGACCAGCCTGACCAACGTGGTAAAACCCCATCTCTGTCAGAGTCTCGCTCTATCCACCCAGGCTTGAGTGCCATGGCATGACCTCAGCTCACTGCAACCTCCGCCTCCCGGGTTCAAGCGATTCTCCTGCCTCAGCCCCTTGAGCAGCTGGGATTACAGGCACCTGCCACCATGCCCAGCTAATTTTTGTATTTTTAGTAGAGACGGGGTTTCACCACGTTGGTCAGGCTGGTCTCAAACTCCTGACCTCAGGTGATCCACCAACCTTGGTCTCCCAAAGTGCTGGGATTACAGGCATGAGCCACCACCACGCCCAGCCTTCATTTATTTTTTGTAACTTCTATTTTAGGTTTAGGGGTACATGTGCAGGTTTCTAATACAGGTAAATTGCATGTCACAGGGGTCTGGTGTACAGATCATTTTGTCACCCAGGTAATAAGCATAGTACACAATAGGTAGCTTTTTGATTCTCACCCTCCTCCCACCTGCCACGGGAACAACAGCTCCCCGGTACCTGTTGTTCCTTTCTTTGTCCATATGTACTCAATGTATAGCTCCCACTTATAAGTGAGAACATGTGGCTCCCAAAGTGCTGGGATTACAGGCCTGAGCCACCCCACCCAGCAACAAGGCTGATTTGAGGGTCACTTGTTTGATGCCTTTTCTTGCCCATGCCAAAGGTCAGAACTAGCACAAGGAGAGCAGGTCATATATAAGCTATGTACGTCTCTTGGCCTCTTTGTACCTTAGTTTCCCCATTTGAGAAAAATGAATGGATCTTAAGACATACTTTTCAGAGTTCATAATGGAATTATACCCAGCTAACCAATAATTGTATGTATTTTTATACATAAATAGTTGTTTACATGTATTCATCTTCTATTTCACTTACAACTTGTGTAAAAACTGCATTCCGTGCCAGGCCTGAAATGTTCCAAAGCTCAGTTCTGCGAGTAAATTGCAACGAAGATTTCTACAAAAGAAGACACAAGCCAAAAGAAAAAAAAATTTCAGAACATTTATCATTTGCTGTGATTCTAATTTATATAGGATGGAACATAACCCTAATCCTTTCTCTATGCACTAAGGAAATCTAACTGTGGAAGATACTGGCTTATGATTTATACCTTAGCATTGCACATGTGGTGTATTAGCTGCAAAACAGTGAATGCTCAGTAAATACCTGTGATAAGTGATCTTTATTTCTCTAAAACAGGATTTCACAACTTCAGTGCCATCGACATTTTGGACTCTATAACTGTTTGCTGTGGGCATTTGTCTTGTGCCTTGGAGGATGATTAGCAGCATCCCTGGCCTCTGCGCACTAGATGCCAGGAGCACACTCAGTTTTGTCAAACAAAACTGTATCCAGACATTACCAAATGTCACCTGAGTACAAAATCACACCAGTTGAGAACCACTGCTCTCTCATGATACACTATGATCTTTGTAATTCTCACACTAATCTTTGCTAGAGACAAAAAGGATTTGCTGTATAATTTTAGTAGCTTCCTACTGGTAAAATTTTAATCATATTTCAAAGAGGTTTACAATTAAGTTTTAAAAAAATTCCAAATGTAATCAAGTGATATTTGTAACTTACAGATATTGCAAAAATGGTAGTGGTTCAAATGTATGTCTTTCAACAAACTGTATTTTATTGCAGGATAAATCTCTAGGAAAAAGTAAAAGAAAAATATTGCCTTGATTAGTTATTAGAGGTTGATTAGTATGAATAATAGCAAGAATTTAGAATAATATTGAATACACATTTTTCATCTCAAGTCTAAATGTCTCGACTTGTGTTTGAACTTTCCAGAGCTCCTAACCCTGCCCATACCTCTCCTAGAGTCTCACCTTCATGGTTTTCATAAATAGAATATACATCTTTTTTTTTTTTTTTTTTTTTTTTTTTTTTTTTTTTGAGGCCGAGTCTCACTCTGTCGCCCAGGCTGGAGTACAGTGGCCGGATCTCAGCTCACTGCAAGCTCCGCCTCCCGGGTTTACGCCATTCTCCTGCCTCAGCCTCCCGAGTAGCTGGGACTACAGGCGCCCGCCACCTCGCCCGGCGAGTTTTTGTATTTTTAGTAGAGACGGGGATTCACTGTGTTAGCCAGGATGGTCTCGATCTCCTGACCTCATGATCCGCCCGTCTCGGTCTCCCAAAGTGCTGGGATTACAGGCTTGAGCCACCGCGCCCGGCCAGAATATACATTTTAATAGACTTTGTAATTAATTTTTCCTGAGAGCAGCAGACTTGATTAGATGCCCTTTTGTAGTCTCATCAAGTCCTAGATTATGAGCTCAAAGTTTTTATATATAGTTTCTAATAGTAAAAAAAATAGTCCCACTTTTTTTTTTTTTTTTTTTTTTTTTTTTGCGACGGAGTCTCACTCTGTCACCTGGGCTGGAGTGCAGTGGTGGGATCTCAGCTCACTGCAAGCTCCGCCTCCCACGTTTACACCATTCTCCTGCCTCAGCCTCCTGAGTAGCTGGGACTACAGGCACCCACCACATCGCCCGGCTAGTTTTTTGTATTTTTTAGTAGAGATGGGGTTTCACCATGTTAGCCAGGATGGTCTCGATCTCCTGACCTCGTGATCCACCCATCTCAGCCTCCCAAAGTGCTGGGATTACAGGCTTGAGCCACCACACCCGGCCATAGTCTCACATTTATACACCTTCCTAGTGTAGGTCGGTTTTCCTAAGCCAGTTCAATATCAGAAGAAATGAAACACATCCTTTCACATCATTTGAAAGGAAGTTACCCCTTTAACTAACACATAACTTTGAACTAATTCAAATCATATTCATAGAATCAATTTCTATCATATTAATAGAAACTCATTTTTGGTTTTATATTGCATTAATACTTCATGAAAGCAATTTCTTCAGTTATACAGTGATGGGGCTTGTCCCTCCCTCTTTACCTGGATTTAATTTGGAATTAATTTGGTGTAACGCTGTCTGGCTGATGTCTCCATCTCTAGTCTCTTCCTTCCTAAACTATCCTGCACACAGTCATCAGATAAACTCTCCAGAAGTGGTTTGCAAAGACCAGTATTTCCTGGGAAATTATTGAAGATGCAAATTCTTGGTCCCACTCTAGACCAACTGAATCAGTAACCACGAGGGCGGAGTCCGGAACTGAGTTCTAACGCGCCCTCTCAGTGATTGTGATGCAGATCTATCTACAGCACTGCTGCAGTAACACGGTTCCCCATGATGGCTCCTCAGCTGGGCATTCAAAGCCCTAGAAGATCTGGTTCCAATGTCCTACTCTCCCTCCTTGTACTCTACAGGTACTCATGGCATTCCTCAAATACTTTCCTGTGATTTGCCCTTCTCCCATTCTCCTTTTGCAAGTTTAGAATATTTTCCCTAAGATGTCTGTCTGATGTTACACAATGGCCCTTCAAAGTCCTATTCAAACGGCATTGTTTAGTAACATCCTCCTGGGTCCAGATTGAAGGCATTTTCCCCTTTTCTATGCTCCAGAAACAATGTATCCCTCCTCATGCCCACATCCATTTCTTCTTTTTAATGTAGTTATTTTTTATACCATTTCTTCTGAGCATAAACTCCTTGCAAACATGGACTAGGTTTTGCTCATCTGCATTGCCCACCATGTTTAAAACTGACACATGGAAATAAAGCAAATTCAAATATTTGTAAAATAAATGAATAGCTGGGGGAGTAGGAGGAAAATGACTATTTTAAAGGAAATGTAGTTTTATTACTTCACAGCCACTGTAGCACTTTGGCATCCACTTGAGGGTCTTTATATCCACTTGCCTTGATTCCTCTACATTTGAAAATCGGTTTGCAAAACAGCATCACTAATGAGCTTAATAAGGATTAACGACATACACACCTCTATGGACAAAGGATAAGAATCAAGCTTCCATAGCAATGAACATAGTATCTTCTTGTCTCTAAACAGACAGAAATACTATGCAGGTATCCCTTTCTTGGTAACAGGGCTGGGGAGACAGTTATTTTGTAATTGGTGAAGAGTTAGGGGCATTTCTGGTATGCTTCTTAGTGTAAACATTTCTAGCTCTACCACTTAACCATCATTTTAAACATCTGTTTTCATATAACAATTCTTGAAATGAAATCCTTAATACTAGTCTATTCTGTTGGTAGCTTAATATTCTTGATCTATTATTTATACAATTCAGCTGATTTTTAATATTTAATGTTATTTTAATTCATATTAAATTACCAAAAATTTCTGGATTAATGATGTTCAAATGAATGTAGGTGGTCTATATTTTCTTCTCCTTTAGGTAACAATCTGAAGTTAACTTTAATTCCTTTCATCCTACTCAACTAATTTTTTCAAATCTTTTTTTGTGAAAGTCAGACAGTAAATATTTTAGGCTTTGTGGGCCACATATGATCTCTCACATATTTCTCTTTCTTTTCTTTCACTTTCACAGTCCTTTAAAAATGCAGAAACCATTCTTAACTTAATGGGCTATTTAAAAATAGACCATAGATTAGATTTGATCTATTGGTTGTAGACTGAATAGAAGAAGATGGTGTGTGAACCCTTATAAAACAAGGTTCATATGAGTGTCAGTCACTGCTCAGATCTTCTTACCATGTGAGACTTCTGTCTGCATTTTGTCTATATAATTTAAAAACTGAAAATGCACAGGACATAGCTAATGCTAGAGATGGGCTGAGACCCTATACAAACCTACAGAATTGCAGAATTTTATTGCTGGAAGAAATCTTAGAGATTATCTAATTTGAACCCTGTATTCATTTTATGGATAATATGACTAAAAACTCATAAATGTGATTAACTAACTTACAAATACTGGAGGGATAGCAGGCCTTCAAATGAATCCTTATGTAATTCAGTCAAATAATTTTCACTGAGAATTCTGGAAAATGAAAAAGTCATTTCTAGATTAAAATGCAAAGTACAACTATTTGCCACACAGGACTATGTCCTGCATGTGGGGGAAAGCTGGGTCATGGTCATTTCAAGACGGTGGTATCTGCTCTGCTTTCATTCAAACCTTTCCTTACATTTTCCTTGTTGTGTCCATCTCTGTCCACCACTACACACACACACACACACACACACACACAGGCACACACAGGAAAGCGCACACACACACAAGCACACCCCTACCCACTCTTCCCACCAAACTGCCTCCTCTCTAGATCCCAAAGTCCCTGTTAGAATCCACCTCTGGGTGGCACCAAGATCAGCAGAACTTCCATTTCCTCCTCTTTTCCCAAACCTTATTATGAAAGCCCCACATGGAACCATGTCAGGGCTGCAAGTGAAGCCATTCAACCTTTTTCCCCTATCAAAAAAAATGTGAGAACTACAATGTGCATACAGTGCACAGGACATCAATGTTCTTTGTATTTTATTTAATTTAATTTCTGAGACAGGGTCTCATTCTGTTCCTAGACTGGTGTCAAACTCCTGGCTCAAGTGATCCTCCTGTCTCTGCCTCCCAAAGTGTTGCGATTGCAGACATGAGCCACCTCACCTGGCCAAATATTCAGTTTAATAATTAAAAAGGAGATACCCATATTGTTACAAAAGAACACTGCTAGCATCCCAGAAGCCCCAGTGTGCCCCTTTCCAATCAAATCCCTCTCTCTAACCCAAATTAGGTAACAACTATCCTGACTTTTGTAATAATTGTCTTGCTTTTAAAATGTAGCTCTGGCCTGGCATGGTGGCTCATACCTGTAATCCCAGCACTTTGGGAAGCCAAGGCAGGTGAATCACCTGAGGTCATGAGTTCAAGACCAGCCTGGTCAACATGGTGAAACCCTGTCTCTACTAAAAATACAAAAATTAGCTGGGCATGGTGGCGGGCACCTGTAATTCCAGCTACCCGGGAGGCTGAGGCAGGAGAATCGCTTGAACCCAGGAGGTGGAGGTGGTGGAGGTTGCAATGAGCCAAGATCGTACCACTGCACTCCAGCCTGGGCGACAAGAACAAAATTAGGTCTCAAAAAATAAATAAAGCAATTCTCCTGCCTCAGCTTCCCAAGCAGCTGGGATTACAGGCACCCACCACCACACCTGCCTAATTTTTGCATTTTTAGTAGAGACGGGGTTTCACCATATTGGCCAGGCTGGTCTCAAACTCCTGACCTCAGGTGATTCACCCGCCTAGACCTCCCAAGGTGCTGGGATTACAGGCGTGAGCCACCGCACCTAGCATGTGTTTTATTTTTAATTTAGAACTCATGTATGGCTTGTCTATATAAGTTGAACTGGTAATGTTACACACAAACTGTTGTGAAAAATGCCAGTTACTTCGAATGTAAGCATTTTTTCCAAAATCATTTGTGTCTACATCAATTCCTTCTATAAATCAGTAAGAAAACGATGAAACAATTCAACAGGAAAAAGAACAAAGGATAGAAAACTCAGAGAAGAAACACAAATGTTCCATAAACATATAATGATATTTAATTAAATTCATGAGTAATCAGAAAAATTCAAATTTAGGTGGAATCCCTTTTATTCATCCATAACATCAACAAAAAGTTGGAGAATACCCAGGGGTGAAAAGGTGTGGGGGAAATGAATGATGTCATCTCCCCACACCTTTTCACCGCTGGGTATTTTCCAGCTTACAGTAAGTTGGCACATTTTTGAGGGCAATTAAAATTTTATATCTACATAGTCTTCACTTCAACAATTCCATTTCTAGATATCTATGCTACAGGAATACTTGCCCATGTTCACAAAGAAGCATGTACAGGGATTTCACTGCAGCAATGCAGGTAACAAGAAAACTAAGCATAATCTAAATATTCATCCATTGGGGAATTATTAAATAAACGATGATGCATCCAGACTATGGATGATGCAGGAGTTTAAATGAATGGGGTGACTGTCTGAGTACTGGGAAGGAAAGAATCTAAGACATATCATGAAGTGAAAGAATCAAATTGCAAGATGTTACCATTTATGTAAAGAAAAAAGATTTTTCAAGCAACACAACAAATCCATTTTGCTGTATGTAAATATGTATGTAGGCAAATGGGAAAAACTCTGGAAGGATGTATACTAAACGCAGAGTAGCATTACCTCAGGGATGAGGGAGTAGGGCACAAGGAGGGTTTTTGTTATAACTGTTATTGCATTTTTATACATTAAAAATAGAATCGGGCTGGGGGTAGTGGCTCATGCCTGTAATATGAGGATGTTAGGAGGCCAAGGTGAGAGGAGAACTTGAGCTCAGGAGTGCAAGACCAGCCTAAGCAGCATGGGAAGACCCTGTCTCTACAAAAAATACAAAATTGGGTGGGCGTGGTGGCGTGCACCTGTGGTCCCAGCTACTTGGGAGGCTGAGGTGGAAGGATCGCTTGAGGCTGGGAGGTGAAGGCTGCAATGAAATGTAACTGTGCCACTGCACTCCAGCCTGGGGGACAAAGTAATATCCTGACTCTGAAAAAAAAAGAGGAAAAAAGAGAATATAACCATGTATTATTTGTATGATAAATAAATTTAAGTTGCCTCTTAAAGAGAGCCTACCAAATTTAATTTTAAAATAACCATAGGATTGCAAACAACAGAGGCTGATTTGGGGAATGGAGGGGAAATATCTTTTTTCAGAGGTATTGACCTCAAAATTCTGGACTGAGAAGGATCTTACAATGCAGTTAGTTTTCTGTCATATTCAGAGAGAATATACACTCACAGTTTCTCGGTCCAACTGTATGCTTTCCATACATTTCCATCAATGTGAGAAATATAGTTTCCGTGGAAATCTCTGTGAAGAAACACAGTTTATATCCTTGAATAGGCAGGACAAGAATGAACAGGATAAGTAAAAGAATCGTGGCAACCTTGTCGGGGATATTCAGTTACAGAAAATAACACCTGCTTTCTCATTTCCAGAGCTATCAGCTTCCCAGTTCGCACAATTCATCAAGAAACAATGTGGGGCCACTGGCACAAATGATGAGGCATCTCCCGGAAGCTTAACTTCCTATCCATCCCATCTCTTGGACAGACAATGCCAGTTAATTACTTTGAATGTAAGTATTTTATCAAACAGCACTTATGTGTCTAAACAAACTCCTACAAATCAACACAAAAATGGTAAATAATTCAACAGAAAAATAGGCAAAAGCTTATCACTATCAATAAATAAGTAGAAAGAAACTCTACGCCAGGTAGCACCAAAGCTTTGCCCTCTGTTGAAACATCCTAGGCTTTTTCTTTCCACTCTTATTACAACCGATCTGATTTGGCCCCTTCACACTTTACTCCTACGTTTTGCAAGACCTTTCTAAGTTGTCTCCCTGAAATAAGCTTTTCCTTTTGGGCGCTCTACATAGGGATTCTAAAATAATCCTTTGCATGTCTACACTTGAACATAAAGCAAAAAACAAAATAAAATAATTCTCCTGTTTTAGTAATTTAACCTCTCTTGCTTGGAAACTTTCAATGGCTTTCCACACCTCACTGTGTAATTTTCAAACTCCTGTAGCTGATAGTCAAGGTTTTACATAATCATATCTGCATTGCTCCCTCACCTAATTCTTTGCAGCCAGATTGGTCTACTAAATTCCAACCATACCTGTAGCCATGCCTTTGCCTAGACTGTACTCCCATTTTTTTTTCTATTTAACAAATTATAGCTAGTCTTTAAGACCCAAGTAAAGTTATAGCTTATCCATATAGCTTTCCTTGATCTCCACACCTCAAGGATCATAGATTCTGGTAAATTCTAGCACCGACAGTATGCATTTTCTTTTAGTGATTAATTATATATACCTCCCTTTTTATGCCTATTCTATTTCTTCCCTCCTATCATTTTCATGTTCTGGAGACAGTAGCATACTTGACCCTGGGTTTGACACAAAACGAGTGCTACGTATCGAAAGCCAGGGACAACGATGAGTTGTGGACATAACTAAAGGACTGAGTAATCATGTTAACAGCCAACACTCCTACATATGCTAGGCACTGATGAAGTGTTCCATATATTCACTCACCTAAATTTCACAACAATCCAATGAAATGGAAACTAGCATAACCCCCAGTTGAAAGGTGAGGAAACTCAGTCACAGAGCAGAATAACTTGCTCTGGGTCACCAACCTAATAAACAGACCTGGGTTCAACCCCAGGTAGCCTGGCTCCGGAATCAACTCTTAACCACTTAGAGCCTCATCACAGATCGGCAGAGGCTGCTGTAAAGAGGGTGAAGCAAAAATGGGAGGAGAGCAGCGGTTAAGCAATGATGTGATGGGGCTAAATAAAAATGGATGAGAAAACAAGTAAAAGACTGGAGTAAAAGCAAAAGACTGGAGAATGGGTCTAACATTAAAGGAGAATAAGAAGGCAGAATTGACAAGCAAAGGTGAAAGCAGAAAGTCAGTTGTCAGTATGGCTTGGGGAGATAAAGGAGGCCCACGAAGGCCTCCAGGAAAAGGCTGCCACATCAGGCAGGACACAGAGGATGACTGAGGAAAGGTGATTCTTACAAGATGGTGAAGGTGCCATTGTAGGTGTTGGGCTCTGGCACAGGCACTTGGCGGAGCCTCTGCTTTGGGCCGAGATTAACACATGACAGCGTCTCATTTCCGCAGGTACAGAGCTCACATATGTTGGTGCTTGTGGAGGCCTTCTGTTCCTCTGATGCAGTTAAAGCCTTATTTTGGGTGTGACTTTCAGACTGCACCAATGAATCCTGAGTAGGTTCTAGTTCAGTATGTGGACCTGTGACTTCAGTCAGGCTTCGATGCAGAGTCTGAACCTGGTCTGGATGAGAAGCTGTAGTCTTCTCCAGGGCTGAAGAATGTCCAATCTCTATAATGGGCTCTGGAGTTATGGCAAGCCCTGGGTCTGGAGGCTGAGTCGAGGTCTCCTCTGTGGTTGGAGATGGTTTAACCTCTGTAGTAGGTTTTGTAGTTATGTTAAGCTTCAGGGCCAGAGGTTGAACTGTGACTTGAGTCAGGTGTGAATGCTGACCCTGACCCTTGTCTGAAGGTGGAAGTGTCACCTCAGGGTGTTCTGGAGGAGGAGCTGTAGTCATCAGGGCTGTAGAAAGTTCAACCTCCGCAGGGGGTTCTGGAGTGATGGTAAGTCGCAGGTCCAAAGGTTGAACTGTGACGCTGGGTGACATTGGATGCTGAGCTTCATGCTGACCTGGTGTTGGAATTGTTACCTCTTGATGTACTAGAAGTTGGGGTACAACTTTCTTAGTAGACTGAGTTGGGGTCTCCTGCATGGTTGGAGAAAGTTCAACCTCTGTTGTGGATTCTGGAATGATGGTAAGCCCTAGGTCCAAAGGTTGAACCATGGCTTGAGTCAGGTGTGAATGCTGAGTCTGAACCTGGTCTGAAGGTGGAAGTGTCACCTCAGGGTGTTCTGCAGGAGGAGCTATAGTCATCAGGACAGTAGAAAGTTCAACCTTTGTTGTGGATTCTGGAGTGATGATAAACCCCGGGTCCAAAGGTTGAACTGTGACGCTGGGTGACACTGGATGCTGAGCTTCATCCTGACCTGGTGTTGGAACTGTTATCTCTTGATGTACTGGAAGTTGGGATACAACTTTCTTAGGAGGCTGAGTTGGGGTCTCCTGCATGGTTGGAGAAAGTTCAACCTCTGTCACGGACTCTGGCGTGATGCTAAGCCCCAGGTCCAAAGGTTGAACTGTGGCTTGATTCAGGTTTGAATGCTCTGGAGGTTGAGCTACAACTTCATTAGGGAGCTCTGGAGTCTCAGCTGGGGCCTCCTGCTGGGTTAGAGAAGACTCACCCTCCTCAGCGGTCTGTAGATGCTCAGTTTCAGCCTCCTGCTGGGTTGGAGAGGGGTTCTCACTATTAACAGGTTCCGGAGATTGAACTGAAGTCTCCTGTTGAATTGCTAAAGGTCCAGCCTCTTCCAGTGACTCTGGAGGCAGAGGTGGGCCCCCGTGCTGAGTGGCGGGAGGTTCTGCATCATTACCTGGCCCTGAGAGCTGAGCTGTAGCCTCCTGGAGGACTGGAGAAGTTCCCACCTCTGCACTAGGCTCTATTATGGTGAGCTGCGTGTCTGGAGGCTTAACAGAGACATTGGGAAAATCTGAATGCTGAGTTTGATGGTGACCAGGAGGTGAAACTGTGACTTCATGATGTTCTGAGGGCTGAGCTGGGGCCTCCTGCTGGGCTGGAGAAGACTCCACCTCCCCAGAAGACTCAGAAGGCTGAGCTGGCTGCTCCTGCTCACTGGGGGAAAGTTCAGCCTCTATAGGAGGACCTGGAAACTCAGTTGGGGCCTCCTGTTGGATTGCAGATGGCTCCAACTCTTCTGGAGGCTGAGCTGGGGTCTCCTGCTGGGCTGGAGAAGATTCAACCTCCCCAGAAGACTCAGAAGGCTGAGCTGGCTGCTCCTGCTTAC
This sequence comes from Rhinopithecus roxellana, assembly GCF_007565055.1. NCBI lineage: Eukaryota > Metazoa > Chordata > Mammalia > Primates > Cercopithecidae > Rhinopithecus > Rhinopithecus roxellana. The sequence continues at coordinate 73,548,514 of NC_044567.1, forward strand.
TGGGGGAAAGTTCAGCCTCTATAGGAGGACCTGGAAGCTCAGTTGGGGCCTCCTGTTGGATTGCAGATGACTCCATCTCTTCTGGAGGCTGAGCTGGGGTCTCCTGCTGGGCTGGAGAAGATTCCACCTCCCCAGAAGACTCAGAAGGCTGAGCTGGCTGCTCCTGCTCACTGGGGGAAAGTTCAGCCTCTATAAGAGGACCTGGAAGCTCAGTTGGGGCCTCCTGTTGGATTGCAGATGACTCCATCTCTTCTGGAGGCTGAGCTGGGGTCTCCTGCTGGGCTGGAGAAGATTCCACCTCCCCAGAAGACTCAGAAGGCTGAGCTGGCTGCTCCTGCTCACTAGGGGGAAGTTCAGGCTCCATAGGAGGACCTGGAGGCTCAGCTGGGGCCTCCTGTTGGGTTGCAGAAGGTTCCACCTCCTCTGGAGGCTGACCTGGGGACTCCTGCTGGGCTTGGGAAGATTCTGTCTCGTTTTCAGCCTCTGGAGTCATGGGAACCTCCACATCTGCACGTTTAACTGTAATGCCAGGCAAGTTATAAAGAGATTGATCCTCACCTGGGGGTTGAACTGTCACCTCAGGATTCGGTAGAGTTAGACTCTCCATAGAGGATGCTGGAGGCAGAGCTGGGGCCTCCTCCTGGGTTGAAGAAGGTTCTTCCTCCTCAGGGAGCTGTGGAAGCTGCCCTGGGGCATCTTGCTGGAGTAAAGAGGATTGGATGTCTTCAAGCATCTCTGGATTTTGAGTTTCAGTCTCTAGATGGAATTGAGAAAGTCCAACTTGCTCAGGGGGCCCTGGAGGCTCATCTGAGTTCACCCTGAGTTCTGGAGGCAGGCTGCTGGGATACAGTGTATCCATACTCGAATATTCATCCTGCAAAGTCTGTTTCTGATGCCCAGACTTGGATAATTGGTGTGGAATTCCATCAATCTCAGCAAGGCTCCAACGCTGAGCTACATCTTTCTTCAGGTTCTTGGGCGAAACAATAAATGTGGTTGGTTTTGAAATCTTATTGTCTAGCGGAACAAGTCTTTCATCTGCCTGATGACCTGCAGCCCGATCTAGATCTGCAGTTGGAACCTTACTTTTGAGGCGAGGAAGCTGAACTAGGGTCTGGTTCTCATCCCCGTCCAGCAGTGGGACCACCTCTGGGAGCCTTTCTTGCGGAGTCAACTTCTCATTTAAATCCTGGTGTGCAGCGGAGAACTGCTCTGGCCCCAGGGGGAGCTCTTCAGCCGAATCTGGGTCCAGGAATGGAACCAAATTTTCAGTCGATTCCTGGGGCAGGGCTGACATCTGCGAGGAAGCAGAGGGCCCCAGGTAATCAAAGTCCCCCGGGTCTGCCGGGGGAGTGGGCGCATGGGGAGATTCCCATGGGAGATGGGCGGAGCGGGAAGACCGGGGCTCAGGCGGCCCCAGGGGGTTAGAGGTCAGCTGGAGCGGGTCTTTGACCCACTCCAGAGGCTGAGCCTCCTTGACTAGTAGACACAATAGTTGCCACGTGAGGAGAGGCCATGGGCCCCAGAAACGCGGTCGGGACATGACACACGCAGGTGCTGCGCACTGAGCGGGAGTCATTCTGGCAACCCCAAGATGCTCGTGCCCCTTATAAGCGTGCACCCCGCCCTGTCTTTATGACACCTTTATTTATGCCACCTTTATTAGGCTTGGGTCCAGATCTGCTCCATGTCACCAGGGCAATCTTATGTCACAATCCCGCTCAAACACCCCCCCCCCTTAGGGAGGAAGGATTTGGGCCACAGACCCAGGTGGTCCCAGGACTCCAGCAGCCTGCTGTGGTGTGGTGGGGTGGGGTCACGGGACCTTGCCTTGGGATCTTCAGAAGTGCTAGTCCAGTTGTGGCAGCCTGAACTCTTCCTCCTCCAAGGTGAAATCCGAGCATACTCTTCCTTTCAGGGAGACCAACTGAGCTGCAAAATTGGCGCCAGTTAGGGTGGCAGGCACGACGCACATTACAGTCATTTATTCCAAACTGTTGCCGTTTTCACTAAACTGTCGCATGTTTGATAATGAATTCACCACCCTACTAGGTAGGGGCTGCCAGGGAATAAGCGAGGACTCCAAATTTTCTGTAGGAGGGGTGTTGAGGGTGGGCAATTCAGTCTGGGAAAGAAGGCTTTAATCCAAGTGAAGAGCCCTTTGCACTAGCAGGGAGGAGGCTGAACCGTCATCCTGCCTTGACTCAACACAGCCATTACCCTAGAAGTTACAGCGCCACCCTTCAGAGATCTACCCTGTGTGCACACATGGAGAAGGGGCTTAGGCTGTTAAAGTCAACATGTTAAATAATTTTCTGAAATGCGACTGTAATTAGAACACAGCTGACTTCCCCCACAGCCATTCTTACCTATTACTGTCTGGCACAATTATCAGCATGTAAACTCCAAGAAGGTGCTTCATCTTATTCCAGTGCCTAGCATAGGCGTAGGGTGCATAGTGATGGTTTTAAAACTGAAGGGGGGCTGTGCACAGGGGCTCACACCCATAATGCCAGAACTTTGGGAGGCCGAGGTGGGCAGATCACTGAGGTCAGAAGTACCACACCAGCCTGATCAACATGCTGAAATCCCATCTCTACTAATAGCCGGGCGTGGTGGTGCATGCCTGTAATCCCAGCTACTAGGGAGGTTGAAGCAGGAGAATCACTTGAACCTGGGAGGCAGAGGTTGCAGTGAGCCTAGATCGCAACATTGCACTTTAGCCTGGGCAGTAAGAGAGAAACTCCGTCTCAATAAAATAAAACAAAATAAAACTGAAGGGATTCCAAGATTCACCTTCTTTTTTTTTTTTTTTTTTTTTTTTGAGACGGAGTCTGGCTCTGTGGCCCAGGCTGGAGTGCAGTGGCGGGATCTTGGCTCACTGCAAGCTCCACCTCCTGGGTTCACGCCATTCTCCTGCCTCAGCCTCCCGTGTAGCTGGGACTACAGGCGCCGGCCACCGCAACCGGCTAATTTTTTGTATTTTTAGTAGAGACGGGGTTTCACCGTGTTAGTCAGGATGGCCTCGATCTCCTGGCCTTGTGATCCTCCCGTCTCGGCCTCCCAAAGTGCTGGGATTACAGGCGTGAGCCACCACGCCCGGCCAGATTCACCTTATTTAGGGATGGATCTTTGTTATAATCAGATTTCTGAAATCAGTGCTGACTTCCTCTCACATTTCACAGGAACCTAGAATTTTTTTTTTTTTTTTGAGACGGAGTCTGGCTCTGTCGCCCAGGCTGGAGTGCAGTGGCCGGATCTCAGCTCACTGCAAGCTCCGCCTCCCAGGTTCACGACATTCTCCTGCCTCAGCCTCCCCAGTAGCTGGGACTACAGGCGTCCGCCACCTTGCCCGGCTACTTTTTTTTTTTTGTATTTTTTAGTAGAGACGGGGTTTCACCGTGTTAGCCAGGATGGTCTCAATCTCCTGATCTCGTGATCCAGCCGTCTCGGCCTCCCAAAGTGCTGGGATTACAGGCTTGAGCCACTGCGCCCGGCCAAACCTAAACTTCTTAAAGCTTGAAGTTTACTGGGTGGGTTTTATTTAAATTGAGTTAAAATAATTATTTTACAGGGAAGGACTTCAAAACACGTTGCAACTTCGGGGTGAAAGTTAAATAAAACACTCTAGCCCCAAATTAAGTTCCCACTGAAATGAAACTTTTGCTCCTTTTTTAAAAAAAAAATTCCACAAATAGTAAATAATGACTATTTTCTTTTGAGATTACTTTAGAAACTTAATCCCTATTTAAGAGCTTTCATATGCAGTCATGTGTTGCCTGCCATGTGAGGAGCTTGAGAAATGTGTCATTAGGTGATTTCACCATTGTGCTAACATCATGGCATATACTTACACAAACCTAGGTGGTATAGCCTACAGCACACCTAGGCTATATGGTATGGTCTATGACTCCTAGGCCACAAACCTCTACTATGTGTTACTGTACTGAATATTAAAGGCAACTGTCACAGAATGGCAGGTATTTGTGTATGTAAACATGGAAAAGGTATAGTTAAAATACTGTATAAAAGATAAAAATGGGGCCCAACCACAGTGGCTCATGCCTGTAATCCCAGCACTTTGGGATGCGGAGGTGGGTGGATCACCTGAGGTCAGGCGTTCGAGACCTGCCTGGCCAACATGGCAAAAACCAGTCTCTACTAAAAATACAAAAATTAGCTGAGTATGGTGGCGCATGCCTATAATCCCAGCTACTCGGGAGGCTGAGGTAGGAGAATCACTTGAACCCAGGAGGTAGAAGTTACAGTGAGCTGAGATCACACCATCACACTCCAGCCTGGGCAACAGAGTGAGACTCCATCTCAACAACAACAACAACAACAACAACAAGATAAAAATGGTATGCCTGTATAGGGATAGCTCCATTATACTCCCATGGAACCACCATCATATATGTGGTCTACTGTTGACCAAAACTTCATTTTGCAGCACATGATCGTAAATGATTGACAGAAAGATCTTCAGTAAAATAGTCCACCCAAGGTATATGGGAGATATTGAGATCCAAGTAATAAGCCATATTTGAAAGGCATTATAGTTTTCGAAAGCTGTAGCACAATCAGTCTTAAGGCCACTTACTTTCTCCCCACATCTCTGGGATCCTGTTTGAAGGGAGTTCTAAAAAGGCCTGTGTTCAAGCAGCCCAGCATCCCTTACTCCTGGGGCCGGGGGAGACTAACCCCTCTCCTATCTCCACAACTGTAGTAATACAGTCCTCAGTTCTGCTCTCCAAACTTCAAATAAGGGGTCAGAGCCAAGGGTCAAGACTTTAGGAAAAACCCCAGAAATACCCTGCACTCAAAAAGCAGTTTCAGAGCTTCACATTTTCCTGAGAATGAAACAAATTATCCTCCAAATTCTGCTGCTTATTTTGAATTATGGTTATACTGGATATGTTATCTGACCCTTGAGTTTTTTTTTGTTTTTCTGAGATGGGAGTTTCACTCTTGTTGCCCAGGCTGGAGTGCAATGGAGCGATCTTGGCTCACCACAACCTCCACCTCCCAGGTTCAAGCGATTCTCCTGCCTCAGCCTCCCGAGTAGCCGGATGCATGCGCCACTGCTTCCCCATGTTGGTCAGGCTGGTCTTGAGCTCCCAACCTCAGGTGATCCGCCCGCCTTGGCCTCCCAAAGCACGTTTGAGCCACTGTGCCCGGCCCTGTTACCTTTGAGTTTTTATCTCCACATACTTGAATTAAACCGGGTAGTTCTTCTTCCCATCTGACATCTACAATCTCTTCACTGGGTCTGTACTCCACAGCTATTTTATCACTTTCTGAAATAAAGTTAGCAAGGATCAATTCAGAATGTTTTTCATTCTAAAACTTCCTGCATATATTGGTAGCAGCCCACAATGAGACATTATTTTGGTTTCTAAAAGCAGAAAATAAGAGCACTTTCCTGGAAGTTCCCTCATTATACCCTTGGACTTTTTCTTTTTTTTGGAGACAGGGTCTCACTCTGTACCCAGGCTGGAATGCAGTGACACTATCAGAGCTCACTGCAGCCTGGAATTCCTGGGCTCAAGTGATCTTCCCGCCTCAGCCTCCAGAGTAACAGGGTCTACTCCCCTGTGCCCAGCTAATTCTCTTTTTTAGAGACATGGTCCCGCTTTGTTGCCCAGGCTGATCTCAAACTCCTGGCGTGAACTGATCCTTCTGTCTTGGTCTCCCAAAGTGCTGAGATTTCAGGCGTGAGTCACCATGTCTGGTCTCACAGCTCAGTTTTTAACATATGTATGAAATATCAACTGTGTTTGGGTCACAGGACTTTATGATGTTACAGATAGGAACTAAGGAATAATAACATAGGAAATAAAAAATGTGGAAACAAAAATGTTGAATCACAACATGACTAAATGGATAGGCATCAGGTGTGGGGTCAAAGTAAGTTCAAATCCAAAATAGAGACCACGGGGCTAGTAGACACTTCACATTAGAAGCACAGCTGGGTGTCTACTCACTGAGAACCGGAATTCCACCAGATACAATGAACACAGCTTCAGAGTGAAAACATTTTAACATTTTTTTTGGCAGAAAATGGCCCACACATGCTCTATAGACAATACAGCTTCCTTTAAGGCAAACTAGAGCTATAATGCTTTTGGTCTAAGAAGTTTTGAGTGTGTGCAAGGGATACCTCTGCACACTAGGGAGAGGGAGACAACCCACACATTTGGCTTCGTTATTAAAGGTCCTCCCTCCCTGTAACCAGATGGGTTATTTCCCCTAAGATCCAGATGAGCAAAAATTCATACACATTCGATGAAATTCCAGAAGTTACCTTCAAACTCTGCTACTCCTTGAATGCCATGAAAATATTGGGAAAAAAAAAAAAGAAAAAAACAAAAAAACCACCTTTCTGCTCAGCAAGGGATTGATATTATCACGTTTGAGAGAACTTCAGAATCTCAGGCCTGAACCCAGGGCTGCTAAATTAGGATCTGCAGTTTCTCACAATCTTCAGGTGATTTATATGGTCATTAAAGTTTGAAAAGCTGCCTTGAAACAGTCCTTCCTAAAACTGAAGTGGAGGAGAAGCAAAAATCATCTGGCAAATTGTTCAAAGTAATCTGAAATGCAACCCAAATTTACAGAATCCCAGATGAAGCTCAATAATCTGTATTTTTATCCTTCTCCCCAAATAATTCTGATGTGCAGGCAAGTTTGAAAACCACTGCTTTAAAGAAAATGGATACTCCCCTTACCAAGCAGAAAGTAGGGTTTTGGAAACTCATGCAAGGGAAGCAAAAAGATGCCTCAGGAGGCAACAATTACAGCAGGATTGATGCAAAAGGAAGCCGAAGCTTAACCAAAGACATTAATATGTGCCTACAAAAGAAAATGCTAAGGAAGTCAAGTGGTCTGCATGAATTCTGAAGACAAATGGAGAAGCAAAGAACAAAATTTGTCAATGAATTTCCAGCACAGTCTAGGTTAAGGGAGTGACTTTCTTGACTGAATGACACAGACTCTGGGCCACCTGGTCGGTTATTACCTTAATGGAGGAATTATATTACCATGTGCAGGTACTTTAATTAGAATGACCTGGCAGTTACTGAGGCAAAATTTTCTGCTCCTTTGTATCCTGCAACACAAGAAGGATCTACATGGATGTTCTCTTCTCTGAACTGTTTGCATGAACTGGTCAACGGCACTCATCATGCCTTGGGTTTTAAATCTGCATCGTGGTCATAATCTGTTAATTAATTTCTCATATTTTTAATAAAAAGTTTGCCTATATATTTTAGAGAGAAATTACCTTACTTTGCTGAAATTCTGAGAAATCCTAGACAGTTTTCAAGGCCGGGCTCAAATGTCACCTCTACTACCCTTTGCTGTGCCTCCTGGCACTGTGCTTCTGACACTCTGTACGGTCCCCCATGACAGCGTGAGCACGACTATATTACAGGCAATTACTCATGCCCCCCTGGCTCATTTGTTGACTCCTTTAGAGCACAGATCATGTTTTATTTATTGTAGCAACTAAAACAGTGTTTGTTCAACCAATGACACCCATAAACAAAACTACCTGCCAAAGGCAGAGATGCAGGGGTAAAGTCATGCCAAGATTAAATCTCAGAAACCACTGTAGATTTTTCAGAGTTGACCAATACATTTATTGTATTAATTGTAAAAAAAAAAATTTACAGTGTTTTCAGACTTCTAGACTTCAAAAGACAACTCTATACAATGTGTGTTTCTAGAAGGAAAACGTGTAACATTGTCCCCTTATTTCTAATTGGTATCTGAGAAAAAGAGGCCTCACTCAGTTTTGGTATAGGGAAGGGGGAAGTTCATTTCCAGCAGAATTTAATACTCCAGAACTAATAAAATCTAATTATTTAATCTGCTATTACATATCTATAAACCATGAATGGCATATCAACAAGAAATAATCTGTGATGCATTTAAAGCTTTTTAAAATGATGAAACGTATTTGTCAAATGTAACAAGGATTCACCTTCTAATGTAGAATAGTGTCCCAGTCTAGTATTAACGTTATTAATGAACAAGGCTATGTTCTTCAAGTACATTCCATTTGCCCCCAATCCCTATCTTCTGTGTCAATAATAATATAAAAATCACCAGCTGGCTTCTATAGGTGCTTTCTTTTTTTTTTTGAGACCGAGTCTCGCTCTGTCGCCCAGGCTGGAGTGCAGTGGCGCAATCTTAGCTCACTGCAACCTCCACCTCCCAGGTTCAAGCCACTCGCCTGCCTCACTCCCAAGTAGCTGGATTACAGGAGCCCATCACCACACCCGACTAATTTTTATATTTTTAGTAGAGATGTAGTCTCACTATGTTGGCCAGGCTGGTCTCAAATTCCTGACCTCAAGTGATCCACCCGCCTAGGCCTCTCAAAGTGCTGGGATTACAGGCGTGAGCCACCATGCCTGGCCTATACAGTGCTTTCTATTTGCCAGACATTGTGCTAAGCACTTTAAAGCGCATTATCTCATTTTATCCTCAGATCAGCTCCATAAAATAGCTACCATTATTACCTCTACATGTATATAGATATACGTGTGTATGTATATATACACACACATATATATATCTATATACATTGAAAGTCTCACCAGTGTTTTCACTTTTGCCTTCAACCACTATACATATTTTCAAGAGTTTAAGAGGAGAAACAATCATTTGTGTTTTAAAATTTTCCCAGATACCATTTCTGCTGCTCTTTCTTTATCTCTGAAGTTCTAGTATTACCACTGGTATAATTTTCCTTTGGCCTAAAGACCTTCTTATACATTTATTTTAGAGCAGAACTTCTGACAACACATTCTCTTAGATTTTCTTCATCCGAAATGTCTTTTTTCTTTTTCTTTTTGCCTTAATTGTTGAAGGATATTTTTGCTGGATATAGAATTCTGGATGGACATTTCTCTCAGTACTTTAAAGATGTTCTGCAATTACTTGAATCGCTGAAAGGCTTAAAGTTGGGGACCGGCTCTACCACATACATGTTTTACAGAAAGGTTCATTACTTTTATATCTTCATTGTGGACCATAGCCTTTATCATCACTAAACCTTTGTCTCATTTGAGTTTTTAAATTTTGTTTGAACCTAAACTTTTGTAACTCCTTTCTTTTTATTTCCTACAATGTGGAGTTTATCAGGGACAACAAAGGCAGTTGGAAATACATAACTGGAGTTTAGAAGAGAGGTCTAGGTAGGAAAATAGATCTAGAAGTCATTGATATTTTGGTGGTAATTGAGTCAACTGATAATTAGGGGAAAGTTGGGGAAACTAAATGCTGAGGACTATCACATGTAAGAGGGATGTTTGAAGGAGGAATAACTGGTCAAGGAGATTGGGTCATGAGTGGCAACAGGAAATTTAAGAAGGATGTAGTGGCCAAAGGTATCATACATGCATTGTATATGTATGTAGATATATATCTTTCAATGTATGTAGATATATGTCTACATACATATACACTGTATGCATGTAGATATACATTGAAAGTATAGATATATATCTATATCTAATTGAAAGTGTATATGGATATATACACACATACACACACATATATATACAATTATAAGGGAGGGGGTTAGAATAAAGAAACCTAAGTGGTTGCAATACTTTTATGTTTTATTTAGAGGTAAAATGCTAACTCTAAGTAGGTAGGTTAGGTATATATTTTGTAATTCCTACAGCAAAAACATAGCACAGATATGACCAAAAGCCAGTTAATAAAACATAACACTAAAAAATATTCATTTAATCCAAAAGTAGGCAGAAAAAAGAAACAGAAGAAACCCCCCAAAAAAGAGATAATCAGAAAAGAAATAATAAAATAGGAAACCTAAATCCAGTCATTATCAATCATATTAAATGTAAATGGTCCAAAACACATTAATTAAAAGACACTGTCAGATGACATTTAAAAGAAAAATTAAAAAAAAAAAAAGAAACCATTTGAAAATACAATGATATGGCCAGGTATGGTGGCTCATGCCTATAATCCCAGCATTTTGGGAGGCTGAGGTGGGCAGGTGGCTTGAGCCCAGGAATTGAAGACCAACCTGGGCAACATGGCAAACCCTCATCTCTATTTTTACAAATTAAAAAGTAAATGAATATCATGATATATAGATTAAAAGCAAAAGGGTAGAGAAAAATGTCATTCTAACACTAGTCAAAAACAGTATTATGTTACTAATATAAAACACTAATTTTATATTAGTATTAAATAATGGGTTTTTGTTGGTTTTTTGTTTTTCTAAGACGGAGTCTTGCTCTGTTACCCAGGCTAGAGTGCAGTGGCATGATCTCGGCTCACTGCAACCTCTGCCTCCCGGCTTCAAGCAATTCTCCTGCCTCAGCCTCCCAAGTAGTTGGCATTACAGGTGCTCACCACCACGCCTGGCTAATTTTTGTATTTTTAGTAGGGACATTGTATCACTATCTTAGCCAGGATAGTCTCGAACTCCTGACCTCAGGTGATTCACCCGCCTCGGCCTCCCAAAATGCTGGGATTACAGGCATGAGGCACAGCACCCGGCCTTTATTTATGTATGAATTTATTTATTTAGAGATGGAGTCTTGCTCTGCTTCCCAGGCTGGGGTGCAGTGGTATGATCTTGGCTCACTGCAATATCCACCCCTTGGATTCAAGTGATCCTCTTGCTTCAACCTTCTGAGTAGTTGGGACTACAGACGTGTGCCACCGTGCCAGGCTGTTTTTCTATTTTTAGAAGAGACAGGGTTTCACCATGTTGGCCGATCTGGTCTCGAACTCCTGACCTCAGGTGATCCACCCGTCTTGGCCTCCCAAAGTGCTGGGATTACAGGCGTGAGCCACCATGCCTGGCCAAATAATGGTTTTTAATATAATGATTATTACCAGAAATAAAGGTTATTTCAGAATGATAAAGGGGTCAAATAATCAAGAGGACAAAACTGTAAATGTTCCTGCATCTAATAACAGGGCCTCAAAATACAGGATGTGTAAACAGACAGAATTTCAAGGAGAAAGAGAACAAACTCATAACAATCGTTGTAGCCTTCAACACTCCTTTCTCAGTAATCACTAGAACAAGCAGACAGGAAATCAGCAAGGATAGAGAAGACCTTAACATGATCAACCAACTTGACCTAATTATTATTTATGAAACACTTTACCTAAGAGCAGCAGAATACATCTTTCCTATTACAAACTGAACATTCACCTAAACAAACCATGTTTCAGGCAATATACAAACCTCTAAATTTTTTTTTTTTCTAATTCATCATACCAAGTATGTTATCTAACCATAATGGAATTAAATTAGAAACCAACAACGAAGATGTCTGGGAAATCCCTAAATGTTTGAAAATTAAACAATATGTTTTAAAACAAATAATGGGTCAAAGAGTAAGTCATAATAGAAATTTTACAATATTGTGAACCAAATGATAATGAAAATAAAACACGTATCACAAATTCTAAGATATGTTTTTAAAAGTGCACAAAGGGGCTGGGCGCGGTGGCTCATGCCTGTAATCCCAGCACTTTGGGAGCCGAGGCAGGTGAATCACCTGAGGTCAGGAGTTCCAGACCAGCCTGGACAACATGGTGAAACCCCATCTCTACTAAAAACCCAAAATTAGCTGGGCGTGGTGGTGGGTGACTGTAATCCCAGCTACTCAGGAGGCTGAGGCAGAAGAATCATTTCAACCCAGTAGGTGGAGGTTGCAGTGAGCCAAGATCGTGTCACTGCACTCCAGCCTGGGCAACAGACCAAGATTTTGCCTCAAAAAGAAAAAAAAAAAAAAAAAAAAAAAAAAAAGCATAAAGGAGCATGATGGTTTAGCCTGGAATCCCAGCATTTTGGGAGGCCAAGGCAGGAGGATTGCTTGAGCCCAAAAGTTCAAGCCCACCCTGGGCAATATAGTGAGACCTCGTCTCTATTTAAAAATAAAGAAAGAAAAATCAAAGAAAATGAGGTATACATGCACAAGAGGATATTATTCAGCCATTAAAAAAGTGAATCCAGGCCGGGTGTGGTGGCTCACACCTGTAATCCCAGCACTCTGAGAGGCTAGGCAGGTGGATCATGAGGTCAGGGGTCCAAGAACTGACGGGCTAACACGGCGAAACCCCGTCTCTACTAAAAATACAAAAACTAGCCAGGCGTGATGGCGGGCGCCTGTAGTCCCAGCTACTTGGGAGGCTGAGGCAGGAGAATCGCTTGAACCTGGGAGACGGAGGCTGCACCGGGCCGAGATTGTGCCACTGCACTATAGCCTAGGTGACAGAGCAAGACTTCGTCTCAAAAAAAAAAAAAAAAGTGAAAACCTTCATCTATAAAGCTTGAGGTTTAGAAAATAAAACCTGGAGGACATTATGTTAAGTGAAATAGGCCAAGGACAGATAGACAAGTATCACATATTCTCATTCATATATGAGAGATTAAGAAGTTGATGTCACGGAGATAAGCAGTAGAATGATGGTTACCGGGGGCTGGGAAGCAGGTAGGGATGAAGACAAGTTGATTCATGGGCATAAAAACTCAGTCAGATGGAATAAGTTTTAGTTTTTGTTTGCACAGTAGGGTGACTACAGTCAACAATAACTTAGTGCATATTTTAAAATAGCTAGAACATTTGTTATGCTCCCAATACAAAAAAAAGGATAAACATCTGAGATGATGGATAGCCTAATTAACCTGATTTGATCATTACACATTGTATGAATCTATCAAAATATTACATGCACCCTTATAAATATGTACACTCTACCTTAAGGAAACAGTGAAAAAAGAAGGTGTGGAACAACAGCGACCACAACAAAGTCAAAGAGGAAAATCTTTGTGAACTTGGGTTAGTCAGGCCAGGAATCGGCAAACCATGGCCAATCCCCTACCTGTTTTTGTAATAATCAAAAGAATAACAATATAACTGATAATTTGAAAATTATGTGAAATTCAAACTGCAGTGTTCAAAAAGTTTTACTGGAACAGCTATTCCCATTCACTTACATATTGTCTATGACTGCTTTCATTGCTACAATGGCAGAGTTGCAACAGGGACAGCAAGCTTGAAATATTTACTATCTGACCTTTTACAGAAAAAGTCTGGCAAGGTCTGGGTCAGGCAGAGTTGTCAGATGAACACCAAATGTGTAAGAAAAAAATGTGGGAAATCAGACTTCATTACAATTTAAAACTTATGCTCTGGGAAAAAGACACTGCTAAGACAATGAAACACAAGGCACAGATGGGGAGAAAAGATATGAACATCACACAGCCTAACAAAACACTTATATCCAAAATATATAAAGAACTCTTACTACCCAATAATAAGAAATTGGCCAGGCATGGTGGTTAACGCCTGTAATCCCAGCACTTTGGGAGGCCAAGGCAGGCAGATTGCTTGAGCTCAGGAGTTCAAGACCAGCCTGGGCAACATAGCAAAACCCCATCTCCATTAAAAACACAAAAATTAACCAGACATGGTGGCATGCACCTGTGGTCCCAACTACTTGGGAGGCTGAGGCGGGAGGATTACCTTGAGCCCAGGGTCGAGGGGAATGACAGACTGCAGCGAGCCAAGATCATGCCACTGCACTCCAGCGTGGGTGAAAGGGCGAGACTCTGTCTAAAAAAAAAATATATATATAAAAGTAGAATAAGAATAAAGAAAGCAATCCAATTAAACATCTTAAATAAAGATTGGGGTATCTTGGCCAGGCATGGCAGCTCATGCCTGTAATCTCAGCACTTCTGGAGGCCGAGGCAGGCGGATCGCTTAAGCACAGGAGTTCAAAATCAGTCTGGGCAGCATATCAAAACCCCATCTCTACAAAAAAAAAACAACAAAAAACTAGCCAGCTGTGGTGGTGTGCACTTGCAATCCCGGCTACTTGGGAGGCTGAGAGGTGGGAGGATGGCTTGAGCCCAGAAGGTGGAGGCTGCAGTGAGTGGTGACTGTGCCACTGTTCTCCAGTCTGGGGAACAGAGCAAGACTCTATCTCGGAAAAAGAAAAAAAAAAAAAAAAAAGATTTCAGTATTTTTCCATAAACAATAATATACAGATGGCAAATAAAAAGATGCACATAAAAAGAGACTCAGAACCATCAGTCACTAGGGACAAGCAAATTAAAAGCAGAAGGAGCTACCACCATATACTTATTAAGGTGGCTAAAAATAAAACAACAAAAACTGACGATGTCAAGTGCCAGGGAGGACACAGGGCAACTAGAACTCTTCACACATTTGCAGGTAAGAATGCAAAATGGTACAGCTACTTTGGAAAACAGTTTTGGCAGTTTCTTATAAACATACAACCCAGAAATCATACTCCTAGGTATTTACTCAAGAGAAACAAGTATTGTGTTCATACAAAAAACATTATGGAAATGTTTAGGGCAGCTTTATTCATAGCTCCCAAAAACTAGAAATAACTGAAATACTCAACTGTTGAGCAGATAAATGCACTGTGATACACTCATGTAAGGGACTGCTACTCAGCAATAAAGAAACTACTGACACAACAACATAGATGAATCACAAATACATTATGCACTGTACATGTATAAACTATTTTATTAAAAAATTAAGATACCTTTTAAAAAGTCAAACAGGCCGGGCGTGGTGGCTGACGCCTGTAATCTCAGCACTTTGGGAGGCCGAGGCCGGCGGATTACCTGAGGTCAGGAGTTCAAGATCAGCCTAGCCAACATGGTGAAACCCTGTCTCTACCAAAAACATCAAAAGTGAGCCAGACGTAGTGGCGGGCGCCTGTAATCCCAGCCACTCAGGAGGCTGAGATAGGAGAATCGCTTGAACCCAGGAGGTGGAGGTGGTGGAGGTTGCAATGAGCCAAGATCGTACCATTGCACTCCAGCCTGGGCGACAAGAACAAAATTAGGTGTCAAAAAATAAATAAAGCAATTCTCCTGCCTCAGCTTCCCAAGTAGCTGGGATTACAGGCACCCACCACCACACCTGCCTAATTTTTGCATTTTTAGTAGAGACGGGGTTTCACCATATTGGCCAGGCTGGTTTCAAACTCCTGACCTCAGGTGATCCACCCGCCTAGACCTCCCAAGGTGCTGGGATTACAGGTGTGAGCCACCGCACCTAGCATGTGTTTTATTTTTAATTTAGAACTCATGTATGGCTTGTCTATATAAGTTGAACTGGTAATGTGACACACAAACTGTTGTGAAAAATGCCAGTTACTTCGAATGTAAGCATTTTTCCAAAATCATTTGTGTCTACATCAATTCCTTCTATAAATCAGTAAGAAAAGGATGAAACAATTCAACAGGAAAAAGAACAAAGGATAGAAAACTCAGAGAAGAAACACAAATGTTCCATAAACATATAATGATATTTAATTAAATTCATGAGTAATCAGAAAAATTCAAATTTAGGTGGAATCCCTTTTATTCATCCATAACATCAACAAAAAGTTGGAGAATACCCAGCGGTGAAAAGGTGTGGGGGAAATGAATGATGTCATCTCCCCACACCTTTTCACCGCTGGGTATTTTCCAACTTAGAGTAAGATGGCACAACATTTTTGAGGGCAATTAAAATTTTATATCTACATAGTCTTCACTTCAACAATTCCATTTCTAGATATCTATGCTACAGGAATACTTGCCCATGTTCACAAAGAAGCATGTACAGGGATTTCACTGCAGCAATGCAGGTAACAAGAAAACTAAGCATAATCTAAATATTCATCCATTGGGGAATTATTAAATAAACTATGATGCATCCAGACTATGGATGATGCAGGAGTTTAAATGAATGGGGTGACCGTCTGAGTACTGGGAAGGAAAGAATCTAAGACATATCATGAAGTGAAAGAAAGATGTTACCATTTATGTAAAGAAAAAAGATTTTTCAAGCAACACAATAAATCCATTTTGCTTTATGTAAATATGTATGCAGGCAAATGGGAAAAACTCTGGAAGGATGTATACTAAATGCAGAGTAGCATTACCTCAGGGATGAGGGAGTAGGGCACAAGCAGGGTTTTTGTTGTAACTGCTATTGCATTTTTATACATTAAAAATAGAATCGGGCTGGGGGTAGTGGCTCATGCCTGTAATATGAGGATGTTAGGAGGCCAAGGTGAGAGGAGAACTTGAGCTCAGGAGTGCAAGACCAGCCTAAGCAGCATGGGAAGACCCTGTCTCTACAAAAAATACAAAATTGGGTGGGCGTGGTAGCATGCACCTGTGGTCCCAGCTACTTGGGAGGCTGAGGTGGAAGGATCGCTTGAGGCTGGGAGGTGAAGGCTGCAATGAAATGTAATTGTGCCACTGCACTCCAGCCTGGGGGACAAAGTAATATCCTGACTCTGAAAAAAAAAGAGGAAAAAAGAGAATATAACCATGTATTATTTGTATGATAAATAAATTTAAGTTGCCTCTTAAAGAGAGCCTACCAAATTTAATTTTAAAATAACCATAGGATTGCAATCAGCAGAGGCTGATTTGGGGAATGGAGGGGAAATATCTTTTTTCAGAGGTATTGACCTCAAAATTCTGGACTGAGAAGGATCTTACAATGCAGTTAGTTTTCTGTCATATTCAGAGAGAATATACACTCACAGTTTCTCGGTCCAACTGTATGCTTTCCATACATTTCCATCAATGTGAGAAATATAGTTTCCGTGGAAATCTCTGTGAAGAAACACAGTTTATATCCTTGAATAGGCAGGACAAGAATGAACAGGATAAGTAAAAGAATCGTGGCAACCTTGTCGGGGATATTCAGTTACAGAAAATAACACCTGCTTTCTCATTTCCAGAGCTATCAGCTTCCCAGTTCGCACAATTCATCAAGAAACAATGTGGGGCCACTGGCACAAATGATGAGGCATCTCCCGGAAGCTTAACTTCCTATCCATCCCATCTCTTGGACAGACAATGCCAGTTAATTACTTTGAATGTAAGTATTTTATCAAACAGCACTTATGTGTCTAAACAAACTCCTACAAATCAACACAAAAATGGTAAATAATTCAACAGAAAAATAGGCAAAAGCTTATCACTATCAATAAATAAGTAGAAAGAAACCCTACGCCAGGTAGCACCAAAGCTTTGCCCTCTGTTGAAACATCCTAGGCTTTTTCTTTCCGCTCTTATTACAACCGATCTGATTTGGCCCCTTCACACTTTACTCCTACGTTTTGCAAGACCTTTCTAAGTTGTCTCCCTGAAATAAGCTTTTCCTTTTGGGCGCTCTACATAAAGCAAACAACAAAATAAAATAATTCTCCTGTTTTAGTAATTTAACCTCTCTTGCTTGGAAACTTTCAATGGCTTTCCACACCTCACTGTGTAACTTTCAAACTCCTGTAGCTGATACTCAAGGTTTTACATAATCATATCTGCATTGCTCCCTCACCTAATTCTTTGCAGCCAGATTGGTCTACTAAATTCCAACCATACCTGTAGCCATGCCTTTGCCTAGACTGTACTCCCATTTTTTTCTATTTAACAAATTATAGCTAGTCTTTAAGACCCAAGTAAAGTTTTAGCTTATCCATATAGCTTTCCTTGATCTCCACACCTCAAGGATCATAGATTCTGGTAAATTCTAGCACCGACAGTATGCATTTTCTTTTAGTGATTAATTATATATACCTCCCTTTTTATGCCTATTCTATTTCTTCCCTCCTATCATTTTCATGTTCTGGAGACAGTAGCATACTTGACCCTGGGTTTGACACAAAACGAGTGCTACATATCGAAAGCCAGGGACAACGATGAGTTGTGGACATAACTAAAGGACTGAGTAATCATGTTAACAGCCAACACTCCTACATATCCTAGGCACTGATGAAGTGTTTCATATATTCACTCACCTAAATTTCACAACAATCCAATGAAATGGGAACTAGCATAACCCCCAGTTGAAAGGTGAGGAAACTCAGTCACAGAGCAGAATAACTTGCTCTGGGTCACCAACCTAATAAACAGACCTGGGTTCAACCCCAGGTAGCCTGGCTCCGGAATCAACTCTTAACCACTTAGAGCCTCATCACAGATCGGGAGAGGGACAGGCTGCTGTAAAGAGGGTGAAGCAAAAATGGGAGGAGAGCAGCGGTTAAGCAATGATGTGATGGGGCTAAATAAAAATGGATGAGAAAACAAGTAAAAGACTGGAGTAAAAGCAAAAGACTGGAGAATGGGTCTAACATTAAAGGAGAATAAGAAGGCAGAACTGACAAGCAAAGGTGAAAGCAGAAAGTCAGTTGTCAGTATGGCTTGGGGAGATAAAGGAGGCCCACGAAGGCCTCCCGGAAAAGGCTGCCACATCAGGCAGGACACAGAGGATGACTGAGGAAAGGTGATTCTTACAAGATGGTGAAGGTGCCATTGTAGGTGTTGGGCTCTGGC
The DNA here is from genome assembly GCF_007565055.1 of Rhinopithecus roxellana. Taxonomy (NCBI): domain Eukaryota; kingdom Metazoa; phylum Chordata; class Mammalia; order Primates; family Cercopithecidae; genus Rhinopithecus; species Rhinopithecus roxellana. The sequence goes on from NC_044567.1 coordinate 73,566,899, forward strand.
ACAGGCACGTGGCGGAGCCTCTGCTTTGGGCCGAGATTAATACATGACACCGTCTCATTTCCGTAGGTACAGAGCTCACATATGTTGGTGCTTGTGGAGGCCTTCTGTTCCTCTGATGCAGTTAAAGCCTTATTTTGGGTGTGACTTTCAGACTGAACCAATGAATCTTGAGTAGGTTCTAGTTCAGTAATGTGGACCTGTGACTTCAGTCAGGCTTCGATGCAGAGTCTGAACCTGGTCTGGATGAGAAGCTGTAGTCTTCTCCAGGGCTGAAGAATGTCCAATCTCTGTAATGGGCTCTGGAGTTACGGCAAGCCCTGGGTCTGGAGGCTGAGTCGAGGTCTCCTCTGTGGTTGGAGATGGTTTAACCTCTGTAGTAGGTTTTGTAGTTATGTTAAGCTTCAGGGCCAGAGGTTGAACTGTGACTTGAGTCAGGTGTGAATGCTGACCCTGACCCTTGTCTGAAGGTGGAAGTGTCACCTCAGGGTGTTCTGGAGGAGGAGCTGTAGTCATCAGGGCTGTAGAAAGTTCAACCTCCGCAGGGGGTTCTGGAGTGATGGTAAGTCGCAGGTCCAAAGGTTGAACTGTGACGCTGGGTGACATTGGATGCTGAGCTTCATGCTGACCTGGTGTTGGAATTGTTACCTCTTGATGTACTAGAAGTTGGGGTACAACTTTCTTAGTAGACTGAGTTGGGGGTCTCCTGCATGGTTGGAGAAAAGTTCAACCTCTGTTGTGGATTCTGGAATGATGGTAAGCCCTAGGTCCAAAGGTTGAACCATGGCTTGAGTCAGGTGTGAATGCTGAGTCTGAACCTGGTCTGAAGGTGGAAGTGTTACCTCAGGGTGTTCTGCAGGAGGAGCTATAGTCATCAGGACAGTAGGAAGTTCAACCTCTGTTGTGGATTCTGGAGTGATGATAAACCCCAGGTCCAAAGGTTGAACTGTGGCTTGAGTCAGGTGTAAATACTGAGTCTGAACCTGGTCTGGATGTGGAAGTGTCACCTTAGGATGCTTTGGAGGAACTATACTCTTCTTCAGGGGTGTAGAACGTTCAGCCTCCGTAGTGGGTTCTGGAGTGATGGTAAGTCCCAGGTCCAAAGGTAGAACTGTGACGCTGGGTGACACTGGATGCTGAGCTTCATCCTGACCTGGTGTTGGAACTGTTATCTCTTGATGTACTGGAAGTTGGGATACAACTTTCTTAGGAGGGTGAGTTGGGGTCTCCTGGATGGTTGGAGAAAGTTCAACCTCTGTCACGGATTCTGGCGTGATGGTAAGCCCCAGGTCCAAAGGTTGAACTGTGGCTTGATTCAGGTTTGAATGCTCTGGAGGTTGAGCTACAACTTCATTAGGGAGCTCTGGAGTCTCAGCTAGGGCCTCCTGCTGGGTTAGAGAAGACTCACCCTCCTCAGCGGTCTGTGGATGCTCAGCTTCAGCCTCCTGCTGGGTTGGAGAGGGGTTCTCACTATTAACAGGTTCCGGAGATTGAACTGAAGTCTCCTGTTGAATTGCTAAAGGTCCAGCCTCTTCCAGTGACTCTGGAGGCAGAGGTGGGCCCCCGTGCTGAGTGGCGGGAGGTTCTGCATCATTACCTGGCCCTGAGAGCTGAGCTGTAGCCTCCTGGAGGACTGGAGAAGTTCCCACCTCTGCACTAGGCTCTATTATGGTGAGCTGCGTGTCTGGAGGCTTAACAGAGACATTGGGAAAATCTGAATGCTGAGTTTGATGGTGACCAGGGGGTGAAACTGTGACTTCATGATGTTCTGAGGGCTGAGCTGGGCCTCCTGCTGGGCTGGAGAAGACTCCACCTCCCCAGAAGGCAGAGCTGGCTGCTCCTGCTCACTGGGGGAAAGTTCAGCCTCTATAGGAGGACCTGGAAGCTCAGTTGGGGCCTCCTGTTGGATTGCAGATGACTCCATCTCTTCTGGAGGCTGAGCTGGGGTCTTCTGCTGGGCTGGAGAAGATTCAACCTCCCCAGAAGACTCAGAAGGCTGAGCTGGCTGCTCCTGCTCACTGGGGGAAAGTTCAGCCTCTATAGGAGGACCTGGAAGCTCAGTTGGGGCCTCCTGTTGGATTGCAGATGACTCCATCTCTTCTGGAGGCTGAGCTGGGGTATCCTGCTGGGCTGGAGAAGATTCCACCTCCCCAGAAGACTCAGAAGGCTGAGCTGGCTGCTCCTGCTCACTAGGGGGAAGTTCAGGCTCCACAGGAGGACCTGGAGGCTCAGATGGGGCCTCCTGTTGGGTTGCAGAAGGTTCCACCTCCTCTGGAGGCTGACCTGGGGACTCCTGCTGGGCTTGGGAAGATTCTGTCTCGTTTTCAGCCTCTGGAGTCATGGGAACCTCCACATCTGCAGGTTTAACTGTAATGCCAGGCAAGTTATAAAGAGATTGATCCTCACCTGGGGGTTGAACTGTCACCTCAGGATTCGGTCGAGTTAGACTCTCCATAGAGGATGCTGGAGGCAGAGCTGGGGCCTCCTCTTGGGTTGAAGGTTCTTCCTCCTCAGGGAGCTGTGGAAGCTGCCCTGGGGCATCTTGCTGGAGTAAAGAGGACTGCAGGTCTTCAAGCATCTTTGGATTTTGAGTTTCAGGCTCTAGATGGAATTGAGAAAGTCCAACTTGCTCAGGGGGCCCTGGAGGCTCATCTGAGTTCACCCTGAGTTCTGGAGGCAGGCTGCTGGGATACAATGTATCCATACTGGAATATTCATCCTGCAAAGTCTGTTTCTGATGCCCAGACTTGGATAATTGGTGTGGAATTCCATCAATCTCAGCAAGGCTCCAACGCTGAGCTACATCTTTCTTCAGGTTCTTGGGCGAAACAATAAATGTGATTGGTTTTGAAATCTTACTGTCTAGCAGAACAAGTCTTTCATCTGCCTGATGACCTACAGCCCGATCTAGATCTGCAGTTGGAACCTCACTTTTGAGACGAGGAAGCTGAACTAGGGTCTGGTTCTCATCCCCGTCCAGCAGTGGGACCACCTCTGGGAGCCTGTCTTGCGGAGTCAACTTGTCATTTAAATCCTGTTGTGCTTATTAGCTCATAAGCTGTACAAAGGCAGGTGCAGGCAGCAAGCTGGATTTGGTCAACAGGCTGTAATTTGCCAACTCCGTATCTCTTTCATTGGGTGAGAATGCAATACTATGTGTTATGTAAAATGTCTAATGCCTGGCACTGGCATTTAAGAAATTATCACAATTATTTGGTAAATTTTATTTTTACTTTTATTGTCCTTAAAACTTGTGGGTGTTTTTTTTCTTGAAAATTGAAGTGTATAATATTTTGATTTTAGTATAAACTGAAAAACTGGCCACCAACTATTTGCATCTGATTCCATCAAGAGGTTGTCCACTTTTTTCAACCTTTGAATCTGGGCTGTCCTGGGGCTTCTTTTAACTAATAAAATGTGACAGAAAGAATGTTGTACAATTTTCAACCCCAAATAAATGAGGTTTTGCAGCACCCAAAACCAGTTAGGGTGGCAGGCACAATGCACATTACAGTCATTTATTCCAAAATGTTGCTGTTTTCGCTAAACTGTCGCATGTTTGATAATGAATTCACCACCCTACTAGGTAGGGGCTGCCAGGGAATAAGCGAGGACTCCAAATTTTCTGTAGCAGTGGGACCACCTCTGGGAGCCTTTCTTGCGGAGTCAACTTGTCATTTAAATCCTGTTGTGCTTATTAGCTCATAAGCTGTACAAAGGCAGGTGCAGGCAGCAAGCTGGATTTGGTCAACAGGCTGTAATTTGCCAACTCCGTATCTCTTTCATTGGGTGAGAATGCAATACTACGTGTTATGTAAAATGTCTAATGCCTGGCACTGGCATTTAAGAAATTATCACAATTATTTGGTAAATTTTATTTTTACTTTTATTGTCCTTAAAACTTGTGGGTGTTTTTTTTCTTGAAAATTGAAGTGTATAATATTTTGATTTTAGTATAAACTGAAAAACTGGCCACCAACTCTTTGCATCTGATTCCATCAAGAGGTTGTCTACTTTTTTCAACCTTTGAATCTGGGCTGTCCTGGGGCTTCTTTTAACTAATAAAATGTGACAGAAAGAATGCTGTACAATTTTCAACCCCAAATAAATGAGGTTTTGCAGCACCCAAAACCAGTTAGGGTGGCAGGCACAATGCACATTACAGTCATTTATTCCAAAATGTTGCTGTTTTCGCTAAACTGTCGCATGTTTGATAATGAATTCACCACCCTACTACGTAGGGGCTGCCAGGGAATAAGCGAGGACTCCAAATTTTCTGTAGGAGGGGTGTTGGGGGTGGGCAATTCAGTCTGGGAAAGAAGGCTTTAATCCAAGTGAAGAGCCCTTTGCACTAGCAGGGAGGAGGCTGAACCGTCATCCTGCCTTGACTCAACACAGCCATTACCCTAGAAGTTACAGCGCCACCCTTCAGAGATCTACCCTGTGTGCACACATGGAGAAGGGGCTTAGGCTGTTAAAGTCAACATGTTAAATAATTTCCTGAAATGCGACTGTAATTAGAACACAGCTGACTTCCCCCACAGCCATTCTTACCTATTACTGTCTGGCACAATTATCAGCATGTAAACTCCAAGAAGGTGCTTCATCTTATTCCAGTGCCTAGCATAGGCGTAGGGTGCATAGTGATGGTTTTAAAATTGAAGGGGGGCTGTGCACAGTGGCTCACACCCATAATGTCGGAACTTTGGGAGGCCGAGGTGGGCAGATCACTGAGGTCAGAAGTTCCAGACCAGCCTGATCAACATGCTGAAATCCCGTCTCTACTAATAGCCGGGCGTGGTGGTGCATGCCTGTAATCCCAGCTACTCGGGAGGTTGAAGCAGGAGAATCACTTGAACCTGGGAGGCAGAGGTTGCAGTGAGCCTAGATTGCAACATTGCACTTTAGCCTGGGCAATAAGAGAGAAACTCCGTCTCAATAAAATAAAATAAAACTGAAGGGATTCCAAGATTCACCTTCTTTTTTTTTTTTTTTGAGATGGAGTCTGGCTCTATGACCCAGGCTGGAGTGCAGTGGCGTGATCTTGGCTCACTGCAAGCTCCGCCTCCCGGGTTCACACCATTCTCCTGCCTCAGCCTCCCGTGTAGCTGGGACTACAGGCGCCGGCCACCGCACCCGGCTAATTTTTTGTATTTTTAGTAGAGACGGGGTTTCACTGTGTTAGGATGGCCTCGATCTCCTGGCCTTGTGATCCTCCCGTCTCGGCCTCCCAAAGTGCTGGGATTATAGGCGTGAGCCACCACGCCCGGCCAGATTCACCTTATTTAGGGATGGATCTTTGTTATAATCAGATTTCTGAAATCAGTGCTGACTTCTTCTCACATTTCACAGGAACCTAGACTTCTTTTTTGTTTTTTTGAGACGGAGTCTGGCTCTGTCGCCCAGGCTGGAGTGCAGTGGCTGGATCTCAGCTCACTGCAAGCTCCGCCTCCCAGGTTCATGCCAGGTTCATGCCATTCTCCTGCCTCAGCCTCCCGTGTAGCTGGGACTACAGGCATCCGCCACCTTGCCCGGCTAGTTTTTTGTATTTTTTAGTAGAGACGGGATTTCACCGTGTTAGCCAGGATGGTCTCAATCTCCTGATCTCGTGATCCAGCCGCCACGGCCTCCCAAAGTGCTGGGATTACAGGCTTGAGCCACTGCGCCCGGCCAAACCTAGACTTCTTAAAGCTTGAAGTTGGCCGGGCGCGGTGGCTCAAGCCTGTAATCCCAGCACTTTGGGAGGCCGAGACGGGCAGATCACGAGGTCAGGAGATCGAGACCATCCTAGCTAACACGATGAAACCCCGTCTCCTCTAAAAAAATACAAAAAAAGAGCCGGGCGAGGTGGTGGGCGCCTGTAGTGCAGCTACTCGGGAGGCTGAGGCAGGAGAATGGCATGAACCGGGGAAGTGGAGCTTGCAGTGAGCTGAGATCCGGCCACTGCACTCCAGCCTGGGCGACAGAGCAAGACTCCATCTCAAAAAAAAAAAAAAAAAAAAAAAAAAAAAAAGCTTGAAGTTTACTGGGTGGGTTTTATTTAAATTGAGTTAAAATAATTATTTTACAGGGAAGGACTTCAAAACACATTGCAACTTCGGGGTGAAAGTTAAATAAAACACTCTAGCCCCAAATTAAGTTCCCACTGAAATGAAACTTTTGCTCCTTTTTTAAAAAAAAATTCCATAAATAGTAAATAATGACTATTTTCTTTTGAGGATTACTTTAGAAACTTAATCCCTATTTAAGAGCTTTCATATGCAGTCATGTGTTGCCTGCCATGTGAGGAGCTTGAGAAATGTGTCATTAGGTGATTTCACCATTGTGCTAACATCATAGCATATACTTACACAAACCTAGGTGGTATAGCCTACAGCACACCTAGGCTATATGGTATGGTCTATGACTCCTAGGCCACAAACCTCTACTATGTGTTACTGTACTGAATATTAAAGGCAACTGTCACAGAATGGCAGGTATTTATGTATGTAAACATGGAAAAGGTATAGTTAAAATACTGTATAAAAGATAAAAATGGGGCCCAACCACAGTGGCTCATGCCTGTAATCCCAGCACTTTGGGATGCGGAGGTGGGTGGATCACCTGAGGTCAGGAGTTCGAGACCAGCCTGGCCAACATGGCAAAAACCAGTCTCTACTAAAAATACAAAAATTAGCTGAGTATGGTGGCGCATGCCTATAATCCCAGCTACTCGGGAGGCTGAGGTAGGAGAATCACTTGAACCCAGGAGGTAGAAGTTACAGTGAGCTGAGATCACACCATCACACTCCAGCCTGGGCAACAGAGTGAGACTCCATCTCAACAACAACAACAACAACAACAAGATAAAAATGGTATGCCTGTATAGGGATAGCTCCATTATACTCCCATGGAACCACCATCATATAAGTGGTTTACTGTTGACCAAAACTTCATTTTGCAGCACATGATCGTAAATGATTGACAGAAAGATCTTCAGCAAAATAGTCCACCCAAGGTACATGGGAGATATTGAGATCCAAGTAATAAGCCATATTTGAAAGGCATTATAGTTTTCGAAAGCTGTAGCACAATCAGTCTTAAGGCCACTTACGTTCTCCCCACATCTCTGGGATCCTGTTTGAAGGGAGTTCTAAAAAGGCCTGTGTTCAAGCAGCCCAGCATCCCTTACTCCTGGGGCCGGGGGAGACTAACCCCTCTCCTATCTCCACAACTGTAGTAATACAGTCCTCAGTTCTGCTCTCCAAACTTCAAATAAGGGGTCAGAGCCAAGGGTCAAGACTTTAGGAAAAGCCCCAGAAATACCCTGCACTCAAAAAGCAGTTTCAGAGTTTCACATTTTCCTGAGAATGAAACAAATTATCCTCCAAATTCTGCTGCTTATTTTGAATTATGGTTATACTGGATATGTTATCTGACCCTTGAGGTTTTTTTTGTTTTTCTGAGATGGGAGTTCACTCGTGTTGCCCAGGCTGGAGTGCAATGGAGCGATCTTGGCTCACCACAACCTCCATCTCCCAGGTTCAAGCGATTCTCCTGCCTCAGCCTCCCGAGTAGCGGGATGGATGCGCCACTGTTTCCCCATGTTGGTCAGGCTGGTCCTGAGCTCCCAACCTCAGGTGATCCGCCCGCCTTGGCCTCCCAAAGCACTGGCATTACGTTTGAGCCACTGCGCCCGGCCCTGTTACCTTTGATTTTTTATCTCCACATACTTGAATTAAACCGTGTAGTTCTTCTTCCCATGTGACATCTACAATCTCTTCACTGGGTCTGTACTCCACAGCTATTTTATCACTTTCTGAAATAAAGTTAGCAAGGATCAATTCAGAATGTTTTTCATTCTAAAACTTCCTGCATATATTGGTAGCAGCCCAAAATGAGACATTATTTTGGTTTCTTTTTTTTTTTTTTTTTTTTTTGAGACGGAGTCTCGCTCTGTCGCCCGGGCTGGAGTGCAGTGGCCGGATCTCAGCTCACTGCAACCTCCGCCTCCCGGGTTTACGCCATTCTCCTGCCTCAGCCTCCCAAGTAGCTGGGACTACAGGCGCCCGCCACCTCGCCCGGCTAGTTTTTTGTATTTTTTAGTAGAGACGGGGTTTCACCATGTTAGCCAGGATGGTCTCGATCTCCTGACCTCGTGATCCGCCCGTCTCGGCCTCCCAAAGTGCTGGGATTACAGGCTTGAGCCACCGCGCCCGGCTATTTTGGTTTCTAAAAGCAGAAAATAAGAGCACTTTCCTGGAAGTTCCCTCATTATACCCTTGGATTTTTTCTTTCTTTTTGGAGACAGGGTCTCACTCTGCACCCAGGCTGGAATGCAGTGACACTATCAGAGCTCACTGTAGCCTGGAATTCCTGGGCTCAAGTGATCTTCCCGCCTCAGCCTCCAGAGTAACAGGGTCTACTCCCCTGTGCCCAGCTAATTCTTTCTTAGAGACATGGTCCCGCTTTGTTGCCCAGGCTGATCTCAAACTCCTGGCTTGAACTGATCCTTCTGTCTTGGTCTCCCAAAGTGCTGAGATTTCAGGCGTGAGTCACCATGTCTGGTCTCACAGCTCAGTTTTTAACATATGCATGAAATATCAATTGTGTTTCGGTCATAAGACTTTATGATGTTACAGATAGGAACTAAGGAATAATAACATAGGAAATAGCCGGGTGTGGTGGCTCAAGCCTGTAATCCCAGCACTTTGGGAGGCCGAGATGGGCGGATCATGAGGTCAGGAGATCGAGACCATTCTGGCTAACATGGTGAAACCCCGTCTCTGCTAAAAAAAAAAAAAAAAAAAAATACAAAAAACTCGCCGGGCGAGGTGGCGGGCGCCTGTAGTCCCAGCTACTCAGGAGGCTGAGGCAGGAGAAAGGCGTGAACCCGGGAGGTGGAGCTTGCAGTGAGCTGAGATCCAGCCACTGCACTCCAGCCCAGGCGACAGAGCGAAGACTCCGTCTCAAAAAAAAAAAAAGAAAAAAAAAATAACATAGGAAATAAAAAATGTGGAAACAAAAATGTTGAATCACAATATGACTAAATGGAAAGGCATCAGGTGTGGGGTCAAAGTTCAAATCCAAAATAGGGACCACAGGGCTAGTAGACACTTCACATTAGAAGCACAGCTAGGTGTCTACTCACTGAGAACCGGAATTCCACCAGATACAATGAACAAAGCTTCAGAGTGAAAACATTTGAACATTTTTTTTGGCAGAAAATGGCCCACATGCTCCATAGACAATACAACTTCCTTTAAGGCAAACTAGAGCTATAATGCTTTTGGTCTAAGAAGTTTTGAGTGTGTGCAAGGGATACCTCTGCACACTAGGGAGAGGGAGACAATCCACACATTTGGCTTCGTTATTAAAGGTCCTCCCTCCCTGTAACCAGATGGGTTATTTCCCCTAAGATCCAGATGAGTAAAAATTCATACACATTTGATGAAATTCCAGAAGTTACCTTCAAACTCTGCTACTCATTGAATGCCATGAAGATATTGGAAAGAAAAAAAAAAAGAAAAAACAAAAAAACCACCTTTCTTCTCAACAAGGGATTGATATTATCACATTTGAGAGAACTTCAGAATCTCAGGCCTGAACCCAGGGCTGCTAAATTAGGATCTGCAGTTTCTCACAATCTTCAGGTGATTTATATGGTCATTAAAGTTTGAAAAGCTGCCTTGAAACAGTCCTTCCTAAAACTGAAGTGGAGGAGAAGCAAAAATCATCTGGTAAATTGTTCAAAGTAATCTCAAATGCAACCCAAATTTACAGAATCCCATGTGAATCTCAGTAATCTGTATTTTTATCCTTCTCCCCAAATAATTCTGATGTGCAGGCATGTTTGAAAACCACTGCTTTAAGGCCGGGCGCGATGGCTCAAGCCTGTAATCCCAGCACTTTGGGAGGCCGAGACGGGCGGATCACGAGGTCAGGAGATCGAGACCATCCTGGCTAATACGGTGAAACCCCGTCTCTACTAAAAATACAAAAAACTAGCCGGGTGTCGAGGCGGGCGCCTGTAGTCCCAGCTACTCGGGAGGCTGAGGCAGGAGAATGGCGTAAAACCCCGGAGGCGGAGCTTGCAGTGAGCTGAGATCAGGCCACTGCACTCCAGCCTGGGTGGCAGAGCAAGACTCTGTCTCAGAAAAAAAAAAAAAAAAAAAAAAAAAGAGAAAATGCTAAGGAAGTCAAGTGTTGTGCATGAATTCTGAAGACAAATGGAGAAGCAAAGAACAAAATTTGTCAATGAATTTCCAGCACAGTCTAGGTTAAGGGAGTGACTTTCTTGACTGAATGACACAGACTCTGGGCCACCTGGTCGGTTATTACCTTAATGGAGGAATTATATTACCATGTGCAGGTACTTTGATTAGAATGACCTGGCAGTTACTGAGGCAAAATGTTCTGCTCCTTTGTATTCTGCAACACAAGAAGGATCTACATGGATGTTCTCTTCTCTGAACTGTTTGCATGAACTGGTCAACGGCACTCATTATGCCTTGGGTTTTAAATCTGCATCGTGGTCATAATCTGTTAATTAATTTCTCATATTTTTAATAAAAAGTTTGCCTATATATTTTAGAGAGAAATTACCTTACTTTGCTGAAATTCTGAAAAATCTTAGACAGTTTTCAAGGCCGGGCTCAAATGTCACCTCTACTACCGTTTGCTGTGCCTCCTGGCACTGTGCTTCTGACACTCTGTACGGTCCTCCATGACAGCGTGAGCACGACTATATTACAGGCAATTACTCATGCCCCCCTGGCTCATTTGTTGACTCCTTTAGAGCACAGATCATGTTTTATTTATTGTAGCAACTAAAACAATATGTGTTCAACCAATGACACCCATAAACAAAACTACCTGCCAAGGGCAGAGATGCAGGGGTAAAGTCATGCCAAGATTAAATCTCAGAAACCACTGTAGATTTTTCAGAGTTGACCAATACATTTATTGTATTAATTATAAAAAAAAATTTACAGTGTTTTCAGACTTCTAGACTTCAAAAGACAACTTTACACAATGTGTGTTTCTAGAAGGAAAAAGTGTAACATTGTCCCCTTATTTCTAATTGGTATCTGAGAAAAAGAGGCCTCACTCAGTTTTGGTATAGGGAAGGGGGAAGTTCATTTCCAGCAGAATTTAATGCTCCAGAACTAATAAAATCTAATTCTTTAATCTGCTATTACATATCTATAAACCATGAATGGCATATCAACAAGAAATAATCTGTGATGCATTTAAAGCTTTTTAAAATGATGAAACGTATTTGTCAAATGTAACAAGGATTCACCTTCTAATGTAGAATAGTGTCCCAGTCTAGTATTAACGTTATTAATGAACAAGGCTATGCTCTTCAAGTACATTCCATTTGCCCCCAATCCCTATCTTCTGTGTCAATAATAATATAAAAATCACCAGCTGGCTTCTATAGGTGCTTTCTTTTTTTTTTTGGGACCGAGTCTCGCTCTGTCGCCCAGGCTGGAGTGCAGTGGCGCAATCTTAGCTCACTGCAACCTCCACCTCCCAGGTTCAAGCCACTCGCCTGCCTCACTCCCAAGTAGCTGGATTACAGGAGCCCACCACCACACCTGGCTAATTTTTATATTTTTAGTAGAGATGTAGTCTCACTATGTTGGCCAGGCTGGTCTCAAATTCCTGACCTCAAGTGATCCACCCGCCTAGGCCTCTTCAAAGTGCTGGGATTACAGGCGTGAGCCACCATGCCTGGCCTATACAGTGCTTTCTATTTGCCAGACATTGTGCTAAGCACTTTAAAGCGCATTATCTCATTTTATCCTCAGATCAGCTCTATAAAATAGCTACCATTATTACCTCTACATGTATATATATATACACGTGTGTGTGTGTATATAGATATACGTGTATATATATACACGTATACGTGTATACGTATATACGTGTATATATATACGTATATACGTATATATATATGGGCAACATGGCAAACCCCCATCTCTATTTTTACGAATTAAAAGTAAATGAATATCATGATATATAGATTAAAAGCAAAAGGGCAAGAGAAAAATACGTCATTCTAACACTAGTCAAAAACAGTATTATATTACTAATATAAAACACTAATTTTATATTAGCATTAAATAATGGGTTTTTGTTTGTTTTCCTAAGATGGAGTCTTGCTCTGTTACCCAGGCTAGAGTGCAGTGGCACGATCTCGGCTCACTGCAACCTCTGCCTCCCGGCTTCAAGCAATTCTCCTGCCTCAGCCTCCCAAGTAGTTGGCATTACAGGTGCTCACCACCACGCCTGGCTAATTTTTGTATTTTTAGTAGGGACATTGTTTCACTATCTTAGCCAGGATAGTCTCGAACTCCTGACCTCAGGTGATTCACCCGCCTCGGCCTCCCAAAGTGCTGGGATCACAGGCGTGAGGCACAGCACCTGGCCTTTATTTATGTATGAATTTATTTATTTAGAGATGGAGTCTTGCTCTGCTTCCCAGGCTGGGGTGCAGTGGTATGATCTTGGCTCACTGCAATATCCACCCCTTGGATTCAAGTGATTCTCTTGCCTCAACCTTCTGAGTAGTTGGGACTACAGACGTGTGCCACCGTGCCAGGCTGTTTTTCTATTTTTAGAAGAGACAGGGTTTCACCATGTTGGCCGGTCTGGTCTCGAACTCCTGACCTCAGGTGATCCACCCGCCTTGGCCTCCCAAAGTGCTGGGATTACAGGCGTGAGCCACCATGCCTGGCCAAATAATGGTTTTTAATATAATGATTATTGCCAGAAATAAAGGTTATTTCAGAATGATAAAGGGGTCAAATAATCAAGAGGACAAAACTGTAAATGTTCCTGCATCTAATAACAGGGCCTCAAAATACAGGATGTGTAAACAGACAGAATTTCAAGGAGAAAGAGAACAAACTCATAACAATCGTTGTAGACTTCAACACTCCTTTCTCAGTAATCACTAGAACAAGCAGACAGGAAATCAGCAAGGATAGAGAAGACCTTAACATGATCAACCAACTTGACCTAATTATTTATAAAACACTTTACCTAACAGCAGCAGAATACATCTTTCCTATTACAAACTGAACATTCACCTAAACAAACCATGTTTCAGGCCATATACAAACCTCTAAATTTTTTTTTTTCTAATTCATCATACCAAGTATGTTCTCTAACCATAATGGAATTAAATTAGAAACCAACAACGAAGATGTCTGGGAAATCCCTAAATGTTTGAAAATTAAACAGTATGTTTTAAAACAAATAATGGGTCAAAGAGTAAGTCATAATAGAAATTTTACAATATTGTGAACCAAATGAAAATGAAAATAAAACACATATCACAAATTCTAAGATATGTTTTTAAAAGTGCACAAAGGGGCTGGGCGTGGTGGCTCATGCGTGTAATCCCAGCACTTTGGGAGCCGAGGCAGGTGAATCACCTGAGGTCAGGAGTTCCAGACCAGCCTGGACAACATGGTGAAACCCCATCTCTACTAAAAACCCAAAATTAGCTGGGCGTGGTGGTGGGTGCCTGTAATCCCAGCTACTCAGGAGGCTGAGGCAGAAGAATCATTTCAACCCAGTAGGTGGAGGTTGCAGTGAGCCAAGATCGTGTCACTGCACTCCAGCCTGGGCAACAGAGCAAGATTTTGTCTCAAAAAAAAAAAAAAGCATAAAGGAGCACGATGGTTTAGCCTGGAATCCCAGCACTTTGGGAGGCCAAGGCAGGAGGATTGCTTGAGCCCAAAAGTTCAAGCCCACCCTGGGCAATATAGTGAGACCTCGTCTCTATTTAAAAATAAAGAAAGAAAAATCAAAGAAAATGAGGTATACATGCACAAGAGGATATTATTCAGCCATTAAAAAAGTGAATCCAGGCCGGGTGTGGTGGCTCACACCTGTAATCCCAGCACTCTGAGAGGCTAGGCAGGTGGATCACGAGGTCAGGGGTCCAAGAACTGACGGGCTAACACGGCGAAACCCCGTCTCTACTAAAAATACAAAAACTAGCCAGGCGTGATGGCGGGCGCCTGTAGTCCCAGCTACTTGGGAGGCTGAGGCAGGAGAATCGCTTGAACCTGGGAGACGGAGGCTGCACCGAGCCGAGATTGTGCCACTGCACTACAGCCTAGGTGACAGAGCAAGACTTCGTCTCAAAAAAAAAAAAAAAAAAAGTGAAAACCTTCATCTATAAAGCTTGAGGTTTAGAAAATAAAACCTGGAGGACATTATGTTAAGTGAAATAGGCCAAGGACAGATAGACAAGTATCACATATTCTCATTCATATATGAGAGATTAAGAAGTTGATGTCACGGAGATAAGCAGTAGAATGATGGTTACCGGGGGCTGGGAAGCAGGTAGGGATGAAGACAAGTTGATTCATGGGCATAAAAACTCAGTCAGATGGAATAAGTTTTAGTTTTTGTTTGCACAGTAGGGTGACTACAGTCAACAATAACTTAGTGCATATTTTAAAATAGCTAGAACATTTGTTATGCTCCCAATACAAAAAAAAAAAGGATAAACATCTGAGATGATGGATAGCCTAATTAACCTGATTTGATCATTACACATTGTATGAATCTATCAAAATATTACATGCACCCTTATAAATATGTACACTCTACCTTAAGGAAACAGTGAAAAAAGAAGGTGTGGAACAACAGCGACCACAACAAAATCAAAGAGGAAAATCTTTGTGAACTTGGGTTAGTCAGGCCAGGAATCGGCAAACCATGGCCAATCCCCTACCTGTTTTTGTAATAATCAAAAGAATAACAATATAACTGATAATCTGAAAATTATGTGAAATTCAAACTGCAGTGTTCAAAAAGTTTTACTGGAACAGCTATTCCCATTCACTTACATATTGTCTATGACTGCTTTCATTGCTACAATGGCAGAGTTGCAACAGGGACAGCAAGCTTGAAATATTTACTATCTGACCTTTTACAGAAAAAGTCTGGCAAGGTCTGGGTCAGGCAGAGTTGTCAGATGAACACCAAATGTGTAAGAAAAAAATGTGGTAAGGCCGGGCGCGGTGGCTCAAGCCTGTAATCCCAGCACTTTGGGAGGCCAAGACAGGCGGATCACGAGGTCAGGAGATCAAGACCATTCTGGCTAACACTGTGAAACCCCGTCTCTACTAAAAAATACAAAAAACCAGCCGGGCGACAAGGCGGGCGCCTGTAGTCCCAGCTACTCGGGAGGCTGAGACAGGAGAATGGCATGAACCCGGGAGGCGGAGCTTGCAGTGAGCTGCGAGCCGGCCACTGCACTCCAGCCTGGGTGACAGAGCGAGACTCCGTCTCAAAAAAAAAAAAAAAAAAAATTAAAACTTATGCTCTGGGAAAAAGACACTGCTAAGACAATGAAACACAAGGCACAGATGGGGAGAAAAGATATGAACATCACACAGCCTAACAAAACACTTATATGCAAAATATATAAAGAACTCTTACTACCCAATAATAAGAAATTGGCCAGGCATGGTGGTTAACGCCTGTAATCCCAGCACTTTGGGAGGCCAAGGCAGGCAGATTGCTTGAGCTCAGGAGTTCAAGACCAGCCTGGGCAACATAGCAAAACCCCATCTCCATTAAAAATACAAAAATTAACCAGACATGGTGGCATGCACCTGTGGTCCCAACTACTTGGGAGGCTGAGGCGGGAGGATTACCTTGAGCCCAGGGTCGAGGGGAATCACAGGCTGCAGCGAGCCAAGATCATGCCACTGCACTCCAGCGTGGGTGAAAGGGCGAGACTCTGTCTAGAAAATATATATATATATATAAAAGTAGAATAAGAATAAAGAAAGCAATCCAATTAAACATCTTAAATAAAGATTGGGGTATCTTGGCCAGGCATGGCAGCTCATGCCTGTAATCTCAGCACTTCTGGAGGCCGAGGCAGGCGGATCGCTTAAGCACAGGAGTTCAAAATCAGTCTGGGCAGCATATCAAAACCCCATCTCTACAAAAAAAAAAACAAAACAAAAACCTAGCCAGCTGTGGTGGTGCACACTTGCAATCCCGGCTACTTGGGAGGCTGAGAGGTAGGAGGATGGCTTGAGCCCAGAAGGTGGAGGCTGCAGTGAGTGGTGACTGTGCCACTGTTCTCCAGTCTGGGCAACAGAGCAAGACTCTATCTCGGAAAAAGAAAAAAAAAAAAAAAGATTTCAGTATTTTTCCATAAACAATAATATACAGATGGCAAATAAAAAGATGCACATAAAAAGAGACTCAGAACCATCAGTCACTAGGGACAAGCAAATTAAAAGCAGAAGGAGCTACCACCATATACTTATTAAGGTGGCTAAAAATAAAACAACAAAAACTGACGATGTCAAGTGCCAGGGAGGACACAGGGCAACTAGAACTCTTCACACATTTGCAGGTAAGAATGCAAAATGGTACAGCTACTTTGGAAAACAGTTTTGGCAGTTTCTTATAAACATACAACCCAGAAATCATACTCCTAGGTATTTACTCAAGAGAAACAAGTATTGTGTTCATACAAAAAACATTATGGAAATGTTTAGGGCAGCTTTATTCATAGCTCCCAAAAACTAGAAATAACTGAAATATTCAACTGTTGAGCAGATAAATGCACTGTGATACACTCATGTAAGGGACTGCTACTCAGCAATAAAGAAACTACTGACACAACAACATAGATGAATCACAAATACATTACGCACTGTACAGGTATAAACTATTTTATTAAAAAATTAAGATACCTTTTAAAAAGTCAAACAGGCCGGGCGTGGTGGCTGACGCCTGTAATCTCAGCACTTTGGGAGGCCGAGGCCGGCGGATTACCTGAGGTCAGGAGTTCAAGATCAGCCTAGCCAACATGGTGAAACCCTGTCTCTACCAAAAACATCAAAAGTGAGCCAGGCGTAGTGGCGGGCGCCTGTAATCCCAGCCACTCAGGAGGCTGAGACAGAAGAATCGCTTGAACCCGCGAGGCAGAGGTTGTGGTGAGCTGAGATCACGCTATTGTGCTCCACCATGGGCAACAAGAGCAAAACTCCATCTCAAAAATAAATGAATAAATAAATAAAAGTCCAACAGTACATGAAAAAATAATGTGATCAAGAGAGGTGCGCTGCAAGAATGTAAGGGTGAATCAATATAATATCTACTAATATGATTCTATGAATATACACTACTATAATTAATACGTAGCAAGCAGGAGGAAAACTATACGATCATCTTAAAAGATGCTAAGGTGACATTTGACAAAATGTAATAGCCGTATCTGATTAAAAAAAAAAAACTTACAAAAACAATTGAAACAGGCAAATACACTCAAACATTAAAGGCCTCAAACCAACAGCTAACCATTACATATCTGTATCAGCTCCGCTGAACCGGGACAGCACTAGATGCCTATCATTATAACTAACACGTGACACTGTGGTGGAGGTGGTGGTAGGGAATGTAATGTTTTTCCCTTTGTTTTTTTTTTTATTACCCAGGTTCCCATCAATGGTAGAGGCAATGTAATTTGAAGAGAAGAAGGAGATATAATAAGAATATCAGATGTGTACATGATTCATGTTTGCAGATGATACAACTTTATTCCTAGATAAAGTTATTCCAATCAAAGCAAAAGCTACAAGAAACAATTAGAAAAAAAGAATAGGTGGCTGAATTCAAAATTGTCTTTAAATTAATGAGTTTTCAACTAGACGCCCCCTAGGATAGCAGGTATTTTTATACACAAATTAAAGATAAAATGAGATTTCATGGTATAGGTGAAAATATTTAGCAAATAAATTATACTTCGCCCAATTTTGTAAAAAGTATGTACATACACATGTGCCGGGTGCAGTGGCTCACGCCTGTAATCCCAACAGGCGGAGGCAGGAGAATTGCTTGAACCCACGAGGTAGAGGTTGCAGTGAGCCGAGATCGCGCCACTGGGTGGCCTGGGTAACAGAGTGAGACTCCTGCTCAAAAGAAAGAAAAAAAAAAGTATGTATGTACACATGTTCACCTAAAGATGGTTACCTAACGAGAGGAACCAAAATATTAATGTTCTGGGTTTTCTGAATTTTCTACATTACTTTCCTGATAAAGAGAAAAAGCAAAAATAAAATTTAAAGGTTTTACTAGATTTCCAGAAGCATTATTTATGAAAGTCAAAACTTTTTTCCTAAACTAATTATCAAAATCACAGACTAATGAATGTCAAGAGCTCAAAACTGGGGTGAAAAAACTATGGCCAGCCACAACCTGTTTTTGTAAATAAAGTTTTATTAGAACACAGCCACACTCATTTGTTTACTTATTGTTTATGGCTGCTTTCATCCTACAAGGGCAGAGCTGAGCAGCTGTGACAGAGCCAGGTGGCCTGCAAAACCTAAAACATTTACTAATTGGTACCCTAAGAACAAGTCTGCCAATCCCCTGACCATCAGATAATCTAGTCCATCCTACACCGTACAGGTGAGTAAACTGAGGTCCACAGAAGAATGGCTTCTCTATGGTCCAAACTCAAGTTAAGTAAGAAGCAATGAAGACTCCATTTCCATGGTACTTTCTACCACTTGGCCAGGAAACTCTCACAACAGACATCCTGCTGTTTGGGAGGTAAACCTCAGTCTCCTATCACATCGCAAGTGAGTGTATTTGCCAACAAATTCATGAGAAGAGGACTTTGGGCCTAGTAACTATCCAAGAACACCTGATAAAGGTCTGAGTAAACCTTAGTAGATTCTAGAAAAAGTTTTAAAAACCACATAGGCCGGCCGGGCGCGGTGGCTCAAGCCTGTAATCCCAGCACTTTGGGAGGCCGAGACGGGCGGATCACGAGGTCAGGAGATCGAGACCATCCTGGTCTACACGGTGAAACCCCGTCTCTACTAAAAAATACAAAAAAACTAGCCGGGCGAGATGGCGGGCGCCTGTAGTCCCAGCTACTCGGGAGGCTGAGGCAGGAGAATGGCGTAAACCCGGGAGGCGGAGCTTGCAGTGAGCTGAGATCCGGCCACTGCACTCCAGCCCGGGCAACAGAGTGAGACTCCGTCTCAAAAAAAAAAAAAAAAAAAAAAAAAAAAAACCACATAGGCCAGGCGCAGTGGCTTACGCCTGTAATCCCAGCACTTTGGGAGGCCCAGGTGGGCAGACTACCTGAGTTTAGGAGTTTGAGACCAGTCTGGCCAACATGGTGAAACCTCATCTCTACTAAAAATACAAAAAAATAAGCTGGGCATGGTGGCATGCACCTGTAATCCAAGCTACTCGGGAGGCTGAGGCAGGAGAACTGCTTGAACCAGGGAGGTGGAGGTTGCAGTGAGCTGTGATCACACCACTGTATTCCAGCCTGGGTGCCAGAGTGAGACTCCATCAAAAACAAAAACAAAAACAAAAACAAACACATAAGCGCAGACTAGGGAAGGTTTAAAAACAAACAGATGCTGAGAGTATAATCTGGTTCAGTCTTCTAAATGGCACACACTGTAACTCAACAATCCAGTCCCACTCCTAGAAACCTACCCTATAGAAACACCAGCTTAAGTGACTAAAGATACTTCTCTAGCACATTTAGGACAGCGCTGTCTGTAAAAGCAAAAAGGGCTTGAATTCTAGGCAAATAAATATTATCAGCAAATGCAGTTATGTGTTAATAAAGAAGGGGGCGCTTCACGTCTTTACCTTACAGAGGGTCCTAACCTTCTGAGCATGTAAATTTGTGACCCTTGCCATAAACAATCTCCACTGTTAGGTTTCTTCCGAGACACAGAAGATTCACAACTCACGCCATGAAGGCAGTGAAGGACAACCAGCATACCTGGAAGAAGGTAATCTTCCCAGTTTACAGAGGATCAGAGATCCAATGCATTTCACCTGGATAATTCAGACTCAAAAGCTCAAATGTGTACCTGAAATTACACAAAGCCACTTTAAAACTTTTTATTCTTTGCACAGCACTTTGAAAGCACAGTACAGTCATAAGGTGGAGAAATGAGTAACTTACTGAATGAGACTTTCAGAAGTGAGTGAAATAATTTTGATGTCTACAGAAACGGGGAAAAGTGCACTTTCTTTCTACTTGTTCTCTTGATTACTGTGAGAAGAGTGTTGAAGTCTACAATATTGTTAAGGATGTGTCTGGATCTCCTTGGAGTTCTATGAGTCCTCATGTATTTTGAGGCTCTGCTATTAAGTTCATAAACCTGTAGGAAGGATTGTTTTAGGATGGGCTAAGATGTTATTCACTGTTTTAAATGTTGGACCACTTCTTGGTCCAAGGACAAGAGAAATTCCACACAGATTAATATATGCATTTCTGAAATACTTTTTAACTCCCATAAATAGAATATACACACAGACCTCAAAAGAGGCACTATGAACATTCTGAAATCGAGCAGGAAGCCATATTTCTAGTAAAATATATAAACTGCACCTACTGAATGTTGCCATTTGGTATGAATCACATGGCCATGCTGTTTCCCAAGTGTGTGAATTACAGAACATATCCATGAGTAGAGAGGAGTCCAAGCATAACTTTCTTAGCAAATCTCAGGGGGTTCCATAGATAAATAATTTGACCAGTGACTCCTGAGAAGGAGGTTTTATATAGGAGAATCCAGACACACTAGGGCATACTGACATCTCACAATTCAGTTTGCATATCAACATTTACACTTTAATAACACTGAAATTCTGAGTTATCAAATTTAATTTCTCAACCAAAACTCTCTGAATCCTAGTCCTTCCTTCCCTTCTGGCCTACATATATGACTCTTAGCTTAATTTTACCAGGACTGTGGCAGAGTTTCTAATTATGTGTTAACTGACTGCCTCTTCACTCTACCACAAAGAACAACAAATAATGGAAAGTCATCTCACACGTGACCCCAAATCTTATTGCAGAAATGCGATACCATCACGTACACAAATAATGCGGGGCCCAGAGTCTCCACAAAGGAGGACCTCACACAGCCAGATCGCTGGGGCTACCCAAGCTGTGCAGGATTTAGGGCAAATACAAGGCTAGAAAAAAGAGATGTTAGGTAAATTCTCACTGGTCTAACACAGGCAGACTGCCTACAATGAGTCCAGGGGAACTTTCTGCAATGATGTGAAATGTCCCAAATGCTCTACACATTTGTGTGGTGCAATACACGTGGCTACAGAGCACTTGAAATGAACGTATAATAGCTAGTGCCACTGGAGAAAGTGAAGTTTTCATTTTACTTTTTTTTTTTTTTAAGAGATGGGTTCTCATTCTGTCACTCAGGCTGGTGTGTGGTGGCACAGTCCATAGATGACTACAGCCTCAAACTCCTGGCCTCAAGCAATCCTCTCACCTCAGCTTCCCAAATAGGTAGGACTACAGGCACGCCATCCTATGCCCAACTATTTTAATTCTTTTGTGAAGACAGGGTTTTTACAAAACCCTGTTGCTCAGGCTGGTCTTGAACTGCTGCCTCAAGTGACTTCCCACCTCAGCCTCCCAAAGTATTGAGACTACAGGTGTGCCTGGCCTACTTAGTTTTAATTAATTTAACTCTCCACATGTGGCTAGTAGCTACCATACTGGACAGTACAGAGGGTGAAAACAATCCACAGGCTTTGACTCAACATTCAGTTCCACAATTACCTGTGCTGCCTACTGCATTCAAGAGATTTAACCAGGCACTACAGAGACTGAATGGGACATTCCCTGCCCAAAGTAGGTTGTAATGAAGGAAAGGCCGGATCATTAACAGGCCATTTCAGTTCCACGTCTTAACAGACAAAGATATAGATAAAGAGGTTAAGTAATTAAGAGGATAAAACAATCCTTCCTAAAGGTGTATGGACTTTATGAAGAAGCCTCAAAATACATGAATACAGAACCTCAAAATACATGAAGATTGCGAGAACGTCAAGGAGAAACAGACAAATCCTTCACAACAGCTATCGACTTCAACACTTCTCTCAGTGATCAACAGAACAAGTAGAAAGACAGATCTTAATAACACTATTAACAAACGACGTAATTGATATTTATGTAATATGCCACCTAACAAAAGCAGCATATAAAATTATTTTCAAGTACATATGGAACATTCACTTAGAGTGACAAAATTTTGGGGTGCAAAACAAACTTCTAAAAATGTTTTACAAAATTAAAGTCATACAAAGTATGCTCTCTGAACAAAATGAAATTAGAAATCAGTGCCGGGCGCGGTGGCTCAAGCCTGTAATCCCAGCACTTTGGGAGGCCGAGACGGGCGGATCACGAGGTCAGGAGATCGAGACCATCCTGGCTAACATGGTGAAACCCTGTCTCTACTAAAAAATACAAAAAACTAGCCGGGCGAGGTGGCGGGTGCCTGTAGTCCCAGCTACTTGTCCCAGCTACACAGGAGGCTGAGCCAGGAGAATGGCATAAACCTGGGAGGCGGAGCTTGCAGTGAGCTGAGATCCGGCCACTGCACTCCAGCCTGGGCCACAGAGCAAGACTGCGTCTCAAAAAAAAAAAAAAAAAAAGAAAAAAAAGAAATTAGAAATCAGTAACAGAAAGATACCTAAAAAATCCCCAAATATTTGGAAACTAAAATAATTAATGCACATGGTCCTGGAGGTTAAGGGGGTGGGAACCAAAGGAACTCAGCCCCACCTGGGGGTACAGGGAATGGTGATCAGAGAAGGCAGGCTGGAGAAGGTGGTGGATGGGTGACTAGGAGTTAGCTGTGTGGGAACTACAAAGAAATCAATATTACTAGATCAATTTGAGATGAAGAGAAGAAATAAGGAGTGAATAAGGAAAAGAGAAATAAGGGAGATGTAAAAAGTAAAGCAGAGGTTCCTCTTCAAAGACTTTCCTCCCTGTCTAATTAGGAATAAATAGTAACTTCTCTTAGAAGCAACATTTATTCAAAGACCTGTGCTAACATTCTTAAATATCTGCTAGCCGTAATAAAAAAATCAATGTGCTTTATGTTCTTAGCTCCCACGATGTACCGTAAATATTTGCCCTGGCATGCTTATAGTGGTCCAAGCAAGCATTAGGTCATAGCCTGTTCCATTTTATTTTATTTATTTTATCTTATTTTATTTTATTTATTTTTTTGAGATGGAATTTCACTCTTGTTGCTCAGGCTGGAGTGCAATGGCACGATCTTGGCTCACCACAACCTCCGCCTCCCAGGTTCAAGTGATTCTCCTGCCTCAGCCCCCTGAGGAACTGGGATTACAGGCAAGTACCACTATGCCCGGCTAATTTTGTATTTTTAGTAGAGATGAGGTTTCTCCATGTTAGTCAGGTTGGTCTCAAACTCCCAACCTCAGGTGATCTGCTCAACTCGGCCTCCCAAAGTGGGGGGATTACAAGCATGAGCCACCACACCTCGCCTCCTCTTCCTTATTTAAAAGTGTTTTTACCTTTCTCAACATTCCATAAGTTACTTCTTCCTTCCTTTGTTCCCCTCTACTTTTGCCTCTTTTAAAAGTTCTAACTTACTAGCCAATAGGGACAAATACAGAATGTGAGGTCCCCTTCCAGTCAAAGGAAACCAGACACAGCAGTAGGGTAGACGCTTCAGTTTAAAAATGACCCTGTCTCCTTTCTTCGGTGCACTCTCATGGCAAAACTGCTGGCGAGTGTACCCTTTCTGCGGGAAGTAAAAATGGCCTTACTAAATAAATTACATTTCTGTTCAAGTGCTATTTCTTTACGGCACTGGGGAGCAAGCATTTCTAACAGGAGATTTAGAGGTCAGTTCATCCATGACTCCTTTTCTCCCACTCACCACATCCCAGCCTAACCAATCTATCATTAAGGATTCATTCCAACTCCTGAATTATTTTCTGCCAGGCGCAGTAGCTCACACCTGTAATCCCAGCACTTTGGGAGGCCAAAGCGGGTGGATCACTTGAGGTCAGAAGTTCGAGACCAGCCTGGCCAACACGGTGAAACTCCCTTCTACTAAAATTACAAAAATTAGCCAGGCGTGGTGGCACACACCTGTAGTCCCAGCTACTCAGGAGGCTGAGGCAGGAGAATCGCTTGAACCCAGGAGGCAGAGGTTGCAGTGAGCCATGGTCATGCCACTGTACTCCAGTCTGGGTGACAGAGTGAGACTTTGTGTCAAAAAAAAAAAAAAAAAAAAAAAGAAGTTAAAATTTAATTTGCAATAATTCAGCAAATAATCGTAGTTATCTACCTAAGAGAAATGAAAACACATGTATAGATAAGTGTACACAAATGTGCTCAGCAGCATTATTCATAATAGGCAAAAAGTGGAAACAGTTCAAATGTCCATGAACTTATGAAATGGATAAGCAAAACATGATCTCTGGGCACAGAGGTGTGTGCCTGTAACTCTAGCTACTCTGGAGGCTGGAAGGCTGAGGCAGGAAGCCTGGGACCAGGAGTTTCAGGTCAGCTTGGGCAACATTGCAAGACCCTGCCTCCATTAAAAAAAAAAAAAAAAAAAAAAAGTGGTATAGCCATACAATGAAGTATAGCCATACAGTGAATATAGTACTGATACATGCTAAGATATGCATAAACCTTGAAAACATTAGGCTAAATGACAAAAGCCATACATTATATTATTCCACTTAATAAGAAATGTCCGTAAGAGACAAATCAACAGAGAATGAAAGTAGATTAGTGGCTGCCAGGGGATGAGCAGGAGGGAGGTGAAGAACAGGGAGTGACTGCTGTAGGTATGGGCTTCTTTTGCAGGGGCATAAAAACGTGCTGGATTAGGTAGTGTTAATGGTTGCACAACTCTGTCAATATACTAAAAAAAACCTAAATTATATACTTTACAAGGGTTACATTTTACAGTATGTAAATTATATCTCCATAAAGCTGTTACCTTTTAAAAACTGAATTTTCATAAATATTGCTTGAAAATCATTCTGCAATTTAAAAGATGTTCAGTAAATGTTAACTATTACTGTCACTGTTTTTAAAATGTGACAATCACAAAATAATATTTCAAAATAACTATCTAGAAAAACATAAAAATTTTAGATATATGCCAGCAGACAAAACAATTAAAACATTATATTTAATTACGTGCATTTTAATTCTTTCCATATGGTCACTTTTGATCTTTTAAAGTGCATTTTAATGTATAATTTTTTTTTTTAAGTTAAGAAACATGTTGCCTCCTGATGCTTATGTTAAAGAACCAAAAGCATGAAAAAAATTAGAGGCCGGGCGCGGTGGCTCAGACCTGTAATCTCAGCACTTTGGGAAGCCGAGGCAGGTGGATCACAAGGTCAGGAGTTCAAGACCAGCCTGGCCAATACGGTAAAACCCTGTCTCTATTAAAAAGTACAAAAATTAGCCGGGTGTAGTGGTAGGCGCTTGTAGTTCCAGCCACTCAGAGGGCTGAGGCAGGAGAATCGCTTGAACCCGGGAGGCGGAGGTTGCAGTGAGCCTAGATTGTGTCACTGCACTCCAGCCTGGGTGACAGAGTGAGACTCCGTCTCAAAAGGAAAAAAAAAATTAGAATAATTAGTGTCAGTGTTAAGCTAGTGCTGAGATCACAGCCACTGTCAACAGGCACTCAAAGAGAAGGAAGAACAAGGTGCGCAACAGGACTCAGGGAAGATCTCCCAGGAAGAGGGATTTGAGCCTGGCTAAGGAGCAGGAAGGAAAAAGGGCATCAGCTAGGATTTGCTCCTGCGTTACCCAGATTATGACTTACCCACCATAACTACCACTCTCTCACCCCTATGTCTCCACCAATAAAGGTCTTTAGTCAAAGGGAAGACACAGGGTCTTGAGGACTGAGGAAAGGAGGGCCTAACCCGTCCCCTGGCGGGTTAGGTTTAGGGTTAGGGTTAGGATTAGGGTTAGGGCTATTGTTAGGGTTACGGTTAGGGTAAGGATTAGGGCTAGGATGAGTGTCAGGGTTCGGCCCCGCCCACCACCCGGGGACCGGACACGCCCCCGTCCCGCCCCCAGCTGCCTCCGAGCCACGCCCCCACGGCAGCGGGGGGGCCCCCGGCCGGCGGCGGGCGACTTACCTTTTGCGGAGTGGTTCCCGGCGGCCGCTAGGCCCGCGCCCAGCGCCATTTTTGCCCCCTGGGGCCGCCCGGAAACGCCCCCCGGCGAGTTAGGGTTAGGGTTAGGTTTAGGGTTTGGGTTAGGGTGTCAGGGTTCGGCTCCGCCCACCGCCCGGGGACCGGACACGCCCCCGTCCAGCCCCCAGCCGCCTCCGAGCCACGCCCCCCCAGCGGGCCGGGGCACCAGGCCAGCGGCGGGCGACTTACCTTCAGCGAAGCGGTTCCCGGCGGCCACTACGCCCGAGCCCAGCGCCATTTTTGCCCCCTTGGGCCGACAGGAAGCGCCCCCCTGCGGGTTAGGGTTAGTGTTAGGGTTGGGGTTAGGGTTAGGGTTAGGGTTAGGGTTAGGGTGAGTGTCAGGGTTCGGCCCCGCCCACCGCCCGCGGACCGGACAGGCCCCCGTCCCGCCACCAGCCGCCTCCAAGCCACGTCCCCCCGGCGGGCGGGGGCCCCCGGCCGGCAGTGGGCGAATTACCTTCTGCGAAGTGGTTCTCGGCGGCCGCTAGGCCCGCGCCCAGCGCCATTTTTGCCCCCTTGGGCCGACAGGAAACGCCCCCCTGCGGGTTAGGGTTAGGGTTGGGGTTAGTGTTAGGGTTGGGCTTAGCGTTAGGGTTAGGGTGAGTTTCAGGGTTCGGCCCCGCCCACCGCCCGCCCCCAGCCGCCTCCGAGCCACGCACCCCCGGCGGGCGGGGCCCCTGGCCGGCGGCGGGCGACTTACCTTCCGTGAAGCGGTTCCCGGCGGCCGCTAGGTCCGCGCCCAGCGCCATTTTTGCCCCCTGGGGCCCCCCGGAAACGCGCCCCGGCGGGTTAGGGTTAGGGTGAGTGTCAGGGTTCGGCCCCGCCCACCGCTCGGGGACCGGACACGCCCCCGTTCCGCCCCCAGCCGCCTGCGTGCCACGCCCCCCCGGCAGGCCGGGCCCCCCGGCCGTCGGCGGGCGACTTACCTTCCGCAAAGCGGTTCCTGGCGGGGGAGCTTGCAGTGAGCTGAGATCCGGCCACTGCACTCCAGCCTGGGTGACAGAGCGAGACTCTGTCTCAAAAAAAAAAAAAAAAAAGAAATAATGTGCTGCAAAAGGTAAAACATCCAAATTAACATCACAGACAATAAAGGAAAATGCCAGGCAAGCAATATGAAACAGCAACTCAAAAACAAAGTAAGTCTTGCAATGAAAAACATTCACTGGGCTGGGCGAGGTGGCTCACGCCTTTAATCCTAGCACTTTGGGAGGCCGAGGAGGGCGGATTGCCTGAGTTCAGGAGTTCGAGAACAGCCTGGGCAACACGGTGAAACCCCATCCCTACTAAAATACAAAAAATTAGCTGGGCGTGGCGGTGTGCGCCTGTAGTCCCAGCAACTCGGGAGGCTGAGGCAGGAGAATTGCTTGAACTCGGGAGGCGGAGGTTGCAGAGAGCCAAGATTGTGCATGCCATTGTACTCTAACCTGGACGACAGAGTGAGACTCCGTCTCAAATAAATAAATAAATAAATAAATAATAAAAATAAAAACATTCACTGATCAAATCATCCATTAAAACCCAATTAGAAAAGAACAACAACAAAAAAACTTTTTTTTGTTAGAACTAAAATTAGAACAAATTTTAGTTTCCTAAATCCAAAATATTTAGGGGTTATGACACCCACTGTAGAATTATCAAAACTTCATCTATTACAAGTTCTCATCTACTAACAATAATTTATCCAACCAACTTTGATGAGCAGCCGCTACGCGCAAAACACTGTTACAGGAGCTGCAGGGGAATAAGCTCAATACTGTCTCTACAGAGTTAATCATTTCATATACGGATACCACAAGTAGACACACAGTAGGCTACAAGTGTCATTAAAAAAAAAACACAAAATGTCAGGCCAGGCATGGTGGCTGACGCCTGCAATCCCAGCACTTTGGGAGGCTGAGGAAGACGGATCACCTGATGTCGGGAGTTTGAGACCAGCCTGACTAACATGGAGAAACCCCGTCTCTACTAAAAATACAAAATTAGTCAGGCGTGGTGGTGCATGCCTGTAATCCCAGCTACCTGGGGGGCTGAGGCAGGAGAACTGCTTGAACTTGGGAGGCGGAGGTTGCAGTGAGCCGAGATCGTACCATTGCACTCCAGCCTGGGCACTAAGAGCAAAATGCCTTCTCCAAAAAAGAAAAACGTCACAAAAGTATCAAAAGTAAACACATTTTTTTAAAGGACACCTAGCTACAAATTGCAATTTGAGTCAGCATATGCACAACCATCAATCCTAAATATTATTTGCTAGGCCTTCAAATAGGACTTACTGCCCTGCCAAAATGTCTCAGCTCTAACCAGAAAAAACTTCTTCTACGGGTGTATGCAATCCAGTCTCCATGTTTCAATTACCGGCTCTGGGTACAAAGACGAACATGTGATTTCTTAAGGTAAAAAATTATTACTATAAAAGATGTACTAGGCCAGGCGCGGTGGCTCACGCCTGTAGTCCCAATACTTTGGGAGGCCAAGGTGGGCAGATCACGAGGTCAGGAGTTCAAGACCAGCCTGGCCAACACGGTGAAACATCATCTCTACTAAAAATGCAAACATTAGCCAGGCGCGCTGGTGGGCGCCTGTAATCCCAGCTGCTCTGGAGGCTGAGGCAGGAGAATCCCTTGAACCCGGGAGGTGGAGCTTGCAGTTAGCCAAAATTGCATCATTGCACTCCAGCCTAGGCGACAGAGCAAGACTCCGTCTCGGGGGGAAAAAAAAAAAAAAAAAAAGCATTAAAAATTAGGTTGGCAAGAATTTACAGGTATTCCTTTCTACATATAAGACATACATACAGGACACTTGATTCATTCTCTTCATTCTTTAGCCAGCCTCCCAGGGCAAGTCTGGCAATGATTCTGACTATAGGGCAAAAGAAATTACCTTTTTCAGTTTATGTTAGGACAATCTACGTGGGTTTACATTTGGCTTAATATAATACTACTTCTTCAGTAAGTATTTAAGCATTTATTTAAAAAAAAACAGACATTTTTCAATTTAACCACTTCTACTACCCTAGTTTCTCTGAGAAAGACATGACACAACTCACTTCAAGGAAAAAAGGGTCCTTTTTCCTCACAAATATTTCCTCATAAACTTTATTTTTCAAATGTTTTTAAAACCAGATTCTAATTTGATTAATCTAGATTTGCAAAATTATACAGGAAAGTCTTGCCGGTTGTTGCTTCGGTTAATTTCACAATTTAGTAAACTGCAACCACGTATTTAATACAAAATAGACTTTGCGGTGGGGGCAGGGGGCGGGGGTGTTTAACAAAATGTACCAGCCTAAAGAAATTTTTCTGTGTGAAAATAGAAGAGGGGTTACCATGGAAAAATTCACTACGGATTTCGGGAGGGCCTTTTCCTCAGAAAGAGAGTGAAAAGAAAAAGTCACTGTGTAAGAAATCTGATACTGACGCTGTGACAGAAGTTGGTCCAAAAGTTCATCTTCCGCGATTACGTCCAGAGGATCAACTAAATATCTTCTGCAACAGGTGACACGAAACTGCATTTCCCAAGCAAGGCAAAGCGATCAAACGAGTTAAGACGCGCGTTCCTGCGGTCTTATACTTTTATTTTTGATTTAACCAAAACAATTTTGAATCGGATGAATTACCAAATTTGGTTGGGTCTTGTTTGGCTTTCTGCTTGGCTTTTTAATCAGCCATTTACCAGCAGCTGTTGCACGGGCCCATCAGCACTCGAAGAATAAAAACACACAGGATCAGATAAGGTTCCCCGACTAACCCAAATGATCCGTTTCCTTAACACAATTTAAAAACCACAGCTAGGGGTGTGAAAACAGGCATGTTTTTGTGTGTGTTTGTGTGCCACAATCTGTCCAAATCCTTAACTCCCTTTTAAGGAACAGATATATAATAAAAATCCGAAAGGAACCGCATTAGAAACGCCAAGAGGTTTGCAAAACATGAAGCTTCTTTCATTCCGGAAAACCACACCAAAACAAGGGAAGAAAAATGAATGCAATGGATATGTGTTTGCCAAAGTTTCAATCCTGCCCGGTGGAGACACTGCACCGGCACAAATTTTGAGGAGGAAAAAGAGGGGGTTGGCGGGGGGCGGGGGGAGAGCGAGCGAGTGCGGCCTGAAAACTGCCAACAATGCAATCTCCACTTTGAATAATGTGCCTCTTTCCCCCCTCGCATTTCCCCTCTGCTTAGGGGTCGGCGGGGTGGGCGGGAGATCGGAGCAGGATGCACACCACATAAGTGAGCAAGCGGGGAGGGCAGAGGAGGTGAGGAAGGTGTCTGCAGCAACTGAGCTGGGTGGGTACCTGGAGTGCTGCTGTAGGTACTACGGCTCCTGAAGCTGCTTTCCGTGTAGTAACTGGCGTCCTCCTCGTTGTCTTCCAGCTCCTCCCGATAACTGGAGTCATCATCGTGCACCACTTTGTTGACGACGCTCCGGGCTGCGGTGGTCCGGGCTAGGTGGCTGCCCCAGCCCCTCGCCCGCCCGGGTCGCTGGTGCTGGCGCCGGGGCCCGGCGACGGCAGCGGCTTCCTCCGGCTACTGCTGCCCACCCTGGGCGAGCTCAGCCGCGTCTTGGGCGCCACCTCAGCCTGGCGGCTGCCCACCTGCCCCGGCTGCTATGGCGTAGCGGCGAGCGGAGCCTCCAGATGGGTCCGGACGTGGGCGGCAGCATCGGGGCGGGACGCAGCGCTACACAGCGGGAGCCGCGGGATGCTTGGTCAGCCTGCCCCACCCGCCCTTTGTTGGAGCCTGAGACGGGGAAAGAAGGGAAAGTGGACAGGGAGGTCGGGGTGCAGTGGGGGCGGTGGGGAGGCCCTAGGGGTCGGCCGGCGGAAGCGGGTAGAGGGAGGAGGCTCAACCGAATTGCTGGGGCCCCCACTCCGGATCGCCTTCAACCGCCATCTTATTTCTTCCGGCTACTGGGGCGCCGTCACCTGAGCTGCGCCGTCACGGGAGCTGCGCCGCCCACGAGCCTGGGACTGGGCGAGGTGGCGCGGCGGCCGCTAGGGGGAGCGCGGGAACATTGAGTCCGGGGCGGAGAGCCCAGGGCGCCTGGGCTCAGCGCAGCGCAGCGCGGCGCGGCTGGACTCCCGGCGCGGGTGGCGTGGCTGAGAGAGGCCCGCAGTTCGCTACGTGCCCCGCGTCTAAGGCCTTCGGAGACCACAGTCTCCGCCGACGCCTGGCTGGAGCCCAAAGCTGGCCGGACTTCCTTCCGGCGGCTCCCACAGGAAGGCGGGAGAGCCCCCAAATATCATTCCCCTCCCGCCCTCTAGGGAAACAGCGAGAGAAAGAAAAAAAAAGTCGCGGAGCGGGGCGGCCCGAGCGACCTAAGGGACGGGGCAGCGCCAGCGACCGAGGGAAATTAGTCGGGGTCGGGGGACAGGGAGACAAGCCCCCAGAATTTAGGAAACTGCGAGGCTTGGAGCTGGAGTCCTGAAATTAACTCCGATGACAATTGCTCCGGATCTGTGCCAGGAGCCACAATTGCTCCTTGTGTGTCCACAATTGCTTTTTTTCTTTGAGACAGGGTGTCACTCTCATACCCACGCTGTGGTGCAATCATAGCTTACGGCAGCCTCGAACTCCCAGGCTCAAGGGATCCTCCTGCCTAAACTTCCCATGTAGCTGGGACTACAGGCACACGCCATCATGCCTGGCTAATTTTTGTAATTTTTTTGTAGAGACAGGGTCTTGCCATGTTGCCCAGGCTGGTCTTGAACTCCTGGGCTCAAGTGATCTGCCCACCTTGGCCTCCCAAAATGTTGGGATTACAGGCGTGAGCCACCGCGCCAGACCCATTAGGCGTTTCTTAACCTCTCTGCATTTAGTCTCTTTTTTTTTTTTTTTTTTTTTTTTTTTTTTTTTTTTTTTTTTTTTTTTTTTTTTTTTTTTTTTTTTGAGACAGAGTCTGGCTTTGTCGCCCAGGCTGGAGTGCAGTGGCCGGATCTCAGCTCACTGCAAGCTCTGCCTCCCGGGTTTACGCCATTCTCCCGCCTCAGCCTCCCGAGTAGCTGGGACTACAGGCGCCCGCCACCTCGCCCGGCTAGTTTTTTGTATTTTTTTAGTAGAGACGGGGTTTCACCGTGTTAGCCAGGATGGTCTCGATCTCCTGACCTCGTGATCCGCCCGTCTCGGCCTCCCAAAGTGCTGGGATTACAGGCTTGAGCCACCGCGCCCGGCATTTAGTCTCTTAACCACTCTTATTTAGTAAGAGTGCTGTCAGCCAGGAACCGTGGCTCATGCCTGTAATCCCAGCACTTTGGGAGGCTGAGGCAGGAAGATCACTTGAGGTCAGGAGTTTGAAACCAGCCTGGCCAACATAGTGAAACCCTGTTTCTACTAAAAATACAAAAATTAGCTGGGTGTGGTGGTTTTTTTTTTTTTTTTTACTTTTTTGGGGGAAGCTTCCATTGCAGCACCCATGACACCACAGCACTCTAGCCTGGGCAACAGAGCGAGACCCTGTCTCAAAAGCAGCCACCACCAAAAACTATGTTGGGATTTTAATAGGATTACATTAAATTTGTAGATTAATTTGAGAATTGACATCTGTACAATATTCTAGGAATGTAGTATTTTATGTCATGTGTTCATTTCTTGTTAATGTCCTTCAGAAGAATTTTAGGGTTTCCATATATAGATCTTACACATCTTTTGTCAGATAAAAGATCTTTGTATTTTTCTTCCTAAATACTTCATACATTTGCATTGCCATTGTAAATGGGATCTTTCTTCCATTTTCTAATTAGTTAATGGTGATACATATGAAAAGTATTCGAGATTTGTGTGCTGCTCTCTTGATTTTGTTTCTAGCCACCGTACTGAATCCTCATATTGCTTCCACTAAAATCTTAGCTGATTCTCTTAGGCTTCTTTGGCTGTCTAACATTTATCATTTTCATATGCAAATAATGATAGTTCTGTCTCTTCCTTTTCAATACTTACATCCTTTCCTTCCTTTCCTTTTTTTTTCTTTCTCAGGGCCTTGTTGTCACCCAGGCTGGAGAGCAATGGTGTGATCTAGCTCACTGTAACCTCAAACTCCTGGGCTGAAGGGATCCTCTTGCCTCAGCTTCCTGAGTGGCTGGGACTACAGGCAGGCAGCTAATTAAAAAAATTTTTTTTGCAGAGACAAGGTCTCACTATGTTGCCCAGGCGGGTTTTCCAGCCACTTTAGAGGAAGGACTCAGATTTCCTTTTTGTCCTACTTTTAAGAGTTTGTTGTTAGGAATTGTCTGTTGAATGTTAGCTAGAACGGTCAATAAAATGTATTAAGTGCCAGCTGCATGCAAGACCCTAAGTTAGACCCAGTCAGCCTCTTCATCAGCAGGTCCACATCTTCAGATTCAACTAGATGAGGCCGAATACTTGAAAAAAGAAACAAAAATACAAATAAAAAGTATAACAACTGTCACCATTGTACAATATTGATACATTTTATTAGTGATGACTTAAAGTACCTGGGACCAGGCACGGTGGTTCACACTTGTAATCCCAACACTTTGGGAGGTCGACCTTGGCGCATAGTGAGACTTTGTCTTTACTAGAAAAAAAAAAAAAATTATCCGGGTATGGTGGTACGCACCTGTAGTCCCAGCTACTCAGGAGGCTGAGGTGGGCGGATCACTGAAGCCCAGGAGGTTGAGGCTGCGGTGAGCTGTGATTGTGACACTGCACTCCAGCCTGAGGGACAGAGGGAGATCCTGTCTCTAAGTAAGTAAATGAAGTATATGGGGGGATGTGTGTTGGTTATATGCAAATACTGCACCTTGTATGTAAGGGATTGAGCATCCACAGATTCTGGTATGGTGTGGGGGTGGTATCCTAGAACCAGTCCCCCGCAGGATAGCAAGGATGACTGAACTGTGGAAGAATCAAAGCTCTGTTGAACAGCATACAATTCCTGTCTTCAAACAAGTTATCTCATCAGGTAGATGAGACTTATAATGAATAAAAGGAATGAATACAGATTTGGAGATAGTGGTTGTTGTGATGGAAAATCTTAATTGTGTTTTCTTCCAAAACAGATTCGTTGGAAGAAGAGAAGGGCATCAAACGAAGATAACTTGAGCCCAAGCTAAGTCGTCTGGATGGCCTGGAGCCATGTTTGAAAAATTTTACTATTAAGTATTGTTTTTACTGATTAAATCAATGATAACGTTCTTTACTTTGTGGTTGTGTTACTCAAAACAGGATTTTTAACAATGATAAAAATAAAGCTTGTTAGATCATTTTTAATGTAATAAATTGGTTCCCGAAGATTTGATTAAAGAGAAAACTAGGCCAATCTAAGCAGAGTCCAAATGAAGTAGAAGGTCCACAGAGAACAGGGGAAAAAAAGGAAGTTGTGGAACCACAGACACACACAGTAAAAGGAAAAAATTGGCCAGGCACAATGGCTCACACCTGTAATCCCAGTACTTTGGGAGGCTGAGGTAGGTGGATCACTGGAGCCCAGGAGTTCGGGCAACATGACAAAACCCCCATCTCTACAAAAAAATGGGCAACATGACAAAACTCCCATCTCTACAAAAAATACACAAACAAAAAACATTAGCCAGGTGTGGTGGTGTGCACCTGTAGTCCTAGCTACTTGGTAGGCTGAGGTGGGAGTATCGCTTGAACTTGGGAGGTGGTGGTTGCAGTGAGCTGAGATTGAGCTGTTGCACCCCAACCTGGGTGACAGGGTGAAAGAGTGAGACCCTGTCAAAAAAAAAAAAAAAAAAAAAAGGAAGAAAGGAAAGAAAAGAAATTTGCTTAATTAAATTAATTTATTTTTGTGACAACGTCTCTTTCTGTCTCCCAACCTGGAGTACAATGGCAGAATCACAGCTCACTGCAGCCTCAAACTCCTGGGCTCAAGGCATCCTCCTGCCTTAAAGGCCTCCCAAAGTGTTGGGATTACAGGAATAAGCCACTGCGAGGCTAGATTTTTTTTTTTTTTTTTTTTTTCAGACGGAGTCTCACTCTGTCGCCCAGGCTGGAGTGCAGTGGCCGGATCTCAGCTCACTGCGAGCTCCGTGGCTAGATTTTTTTTGAAACAAAGTTTGGCTCTGTCACCCAGGCTGGAGTGCAGTGGTGCCATCTCGGCTCACTGCAACGTCTGCCTCCTGGGCCCAAGTGATCCTCCTGCCTCAGCTTCTCAAGTAGCTGAACTGCAGGCACGTGCCAACATGCCTGGCGAATTTTTGTATTTTTTGTAAAGAAGGGGTCTTGATATGTTGCCCAGGCTGGTCTTGAATTCCTCGGTTAAAGTGATCCACCCACCTCGGCCTCCCAAAGTGCTGGGATTACAGGTGTGAGTCACCATGACTGGCCAAAAAAATGTTAAGTGTTAAAATCAAAAAGAAAATTCACCAAGCCATTTTGCATATTTTTCTGGAGAGATATAGATACAGATACAGATTATATATATATATATGTGTGTGTATATATATATATATATATACACAGAGAGAGATAAAGATATACAGATAGTTCTGGACTGGACACCTTATGATAATATAGTATCAGTTTAACTTTGTTGCAGAAAGGACAAAGGGAACTGATTAAAGACTTAAGGCATATATATACATATAATGTTTTCCCAATTCCTCATACCATACCTTTTTATTAATTTTTATTGATATAATTAATTTATATACCATAAATTCACCCTTTTAAATAAGTGCAGAATTTAGTGGGTTTTAGTATAGTATTCACAAGGTTGTACAACCATCACCACTATTTAATTCCAGAACATTTTCATCACCCGAGAATCATTGGCCCTACTCCCCATTTCCGGGCAAGTATTTACTTACTTCCTGTAATTTGCCCATTTGGGACATTTCATATAAATGAAATCATACAATACACAATTTCACTAAATAAGACTTTTGTGTGTGGCTTCTTTCAAACAATTTTTAAAAATTGTGGTAATATAGGCATAACATAAAATTTATACTCTAATCACTGCCCCCCTCTTTTCTTGAGACAGGGTCTCACTCTGTCATCCCAGTTGGAGTACAGTGGTGTGATCATGGCTGACTACAGCCTCAACCTCCCTGGGCTCAAGTGATCCTCCCATCTCAGTCTCACAAGTAACTGGGACCACAGGCACACATCACCACACCTAGCTAATTTTTGCATTGTTTGTTGAGACAGGATTTCGCTATGTTGCCCAGGCTGGTCTTGAACTCCTGGACTCCAGTGATCCTCCCATTTCAGCCTCCCAAAGTGCTGGGATTGCAGGTGTCAGCTACCACACCTGGTTGTCTGTAACCACTTTTAGGGGTACAATTCAGTAGCGTTAAGAATATTCACATTGTTGTACAACAAATCTCCAGAACTTTTTCATCTTCCCAAATTGAAACTCTGGACCTATTAAACACTAACTCCCCATTCTCTCCTTCTCCCTGCCCATGGGAAACACCTGTTATGCCCAGACCGTTTATTCCCCAAAGAAGACCACCAGAGTCCAGAGTCAAAGCCAAGCGGCAAGGATCTTTACTGCAAGTTCGAACTTGGTCCCTCCGTTCCACAACATACAAGAGGGCCCCGAACGATGCATGTGCCCGCTTTTTATAGCCCGATGTATACAGGATATGTAAGGTTACAGAGGAACAAAGGAATTCTTTTGGTCGCAGCATCACAATTGGTTAACACTTTAAGTTATACATTTAACAGTTTTCTATTTGTTCCCGCGCATTTAGTAAAACTACAAACGGTTGTGACCTTATCGGGGGCTCTCTAGGTGGTGTTTCTGAGATATATGGGGGGATGTGTTTGTGTTGGGCTCAGGAAGTTGAGACAAATAGAGGAATGTGTTTGTACTGGGCCCAGGACTGAGATATATGGCAGACACCGGTAATTAGAACAGAACAGAGCAGGACAGGGACTTTCACAACGCTTGTCCTTACAACGTCTGGAATCTATAGATAACCTAATCGGTTAGGTCCGGGTCGATCTTTAACTAGGCTCAGGGCGCCGCCCGGGCTGTTTGCCTGTGGACTTCATTTCTGCCTTTTAGTCTTTTCATTTGATCTCTTTCACACCCTTCTACTTTCTGTCTCTATGAATCTGACCACTCTAAGTACCTCATGTGAGTGGACTCACACAGTATTTCTCCTTTGGTAACTGGCTTATTTCGCTTAGCATAATGCCCTCAAGGGTTCTCCATGTTGTAACGTGTCAATTTCCTTCCTTTCAAGGCTGAAGAATACATCCGTTGTATGGATCAATCACATTTGTGTCATCCATTCATCAGTTAATGCACATGCAGGTTGTTTCCACCTTTTGGTCATTGAGAATAATGCTGCTGCATACATATGTGCATGTGTTTCTGCATGACCATTTGTTTGCAATTCTTTTGACTATATATGTATGAATAGAATTACTAGGTCATATAGTAGCTCTAAGTTTAACTTTTTGAGTAACTGCCAAAGTATTTTCCATAGTGCTACATGGTTTTACATTCTCGCTAACAATATATAATGGTTCCAGTTTCCCCAAATCCTCCCCAATACTTTTTATTTCTATGTTTTAAAAATAATTACAGCCATGCTAGTGAATGTGAAGTGGCATCTCACTGTGGTTTGGGTTTTCAATTGTATAATATTTTAATTTTTAATATCAAAAGAATATACTTGGCCTGAGGTGGTGGCTCACACCTGTAATCCCAGCATTTTGGGGGGCCAAGGTGGATGGATCACCTGAGTTTAGAAGTTCAAGACCAGCCTGGCCAATATGGTGAAACTCCGTCTCTACTAAAAGTACAAAAATTAGCTGCGTATGGTGGCACGCACCTATAATCCCAGTTACTCTGGAGGCTGAAGCAGGAGAATCATTTGACCCGGGAGGTGGAGGTTGCCCTGAGTTGGAATCGCACCACCAAACTCCAGCCTGAGAGGAGACGCTGTCCAAAAATAAATAAATAAATAAATAAATAAATAAATAAATAAATATTCACACTAAATTATTTTCTTGTACAATTAATAAAATTATTTTACAAAAGAAGTCTATTACTAACACACACTTGCATGCAAAGCACAAGACACATCTAAGGGCCAGGCATAGTGGCTCACGCCTGTAATCCCAGCACTTTGGGAGGGAGGCTGAGGCAGGCAGATCACTTGATGTCAGGAGTTCGAGACCAGCCTGGCCAACATAGTGAAACCCCAGCTCTACTAAAAATACAAAAATTAGCCAGGCGTGCTGGTGGGTGCCCGTAATCCTAGCTGCTTGGGAAGGTGAGTCAGGAGAATCGCTTGAGCCCAGGAAGTGGAGGTTGCAGTGAGCCAAGATTGCCCCACTGCACTCCAGTCTAGGCGACAGAGCAAGGATTCCTCTAAAAAAAAATAAAATAAAATAAGAGTACTAAAATTAAGTTGGCAAGATTTTACGTGTAGTCCTTTCTACATATAAGACATAAATACCTGACACTTGATTCATTCCTTTCTTTCTCCAGCCAGTCTCCCAGGACAAGTCTGGCAACAATTCTGGCAACAATTCTGACCATCGGGCAACAGAAATTACTTTTTACAGCTTATGTTAGGACAACCTACGTGGGTTTACATTTGGCTTAATATAATACTACCCTACTTCTCCAATAAGTATTTAAGCATTTATAGAAAAGTGGAAACTTTTCAATTTAACCACTTCTATTACCCTAGATGATCTGAGAAAGACGTGACATACCTCACTTCAAGGAAAAAAGGGTCCTTTTTGCTCACAAGTATTTCCTCATAAACCTTATTTTTGAAATGCTTTTAAAACCAGATTCTAATTTAATTAATCTAGATTTGTAAAATTATAAAGGAAAAGTCTTGCCGGTTGTTGCTTTGGTTAATTTCACAATTTAGTAAACTGCAACTAAGTATTTAATACAAAGCAGCCTTGGGTGGGAGCGGCGGGGGGAGGGGGGGTTGTTTAACAAAATGCATCTCATTACCAGCCTAGAGAAACTTTTCCGTGTGAAAGCAGAAGAGGGGTTACCATGGAGAGATTCATTATGGATTTCGGGAGGGCTTTTTCCTCAGAAATAGAGTGAAAAGAAAAAGTCGCTGTGTAAGAAATCTGATACTGACGCTGTGTGACTCAGAAGTTGGTCCAAAAGTTCATCTTCCGCAATTATGGCTAGATGATCAACTACACATCTTCTGCAACAGGTGACACGAAACTGCATTCCCCAAGCAAGGCAAAGCGATCAAATGAGTTATGACGCGCGTTCCTGCGGTCTTATACTTTTATTTTTGATTTAACCAAAACAATTTTGAATCGGATGAATTACCAAATTTGGTTGGGTCTTGTTTGGCTTTCTGCTTTGCTTTTTAATCAGCCATTTACCAGCAACTGTTGCACGGGCCCATTAGCACTCGAAGAATAAAAACAAACACACAAGACCAGGTAAGGTTCCCCTACTAACCCAAATGATCCGTTTCCTTAACACAATTTAAAAACCACAGTTAGGAGTGTGAAAAGAGGCATGATTTTGTGTGTGTTTGAGTGCCACGATCGGTCCAAATCCTTAATTCCCTTTTAAGGAACAGATATATAATAAAAATTCGAAAGAAACCTCATTAGAAATGCAAAGAGGTTTGTAAAACAAGAGGCTTCTTTCATTCCAGAAAACCACACCAAAACAAGGGGAGAAAACTGAATGCAATGGTTATGTGTTTGCCAAAGTTTCAATTCTGCCGGCGGAGACACTGCACTGCACGTATTTTGAAGAGGAAAAGAGGCGGTTGAGGAGGGGTGAGAGAGATCGAGCGAGTGCGGCCTCAAACTGCAAGAATGCAATTTCCATTTTGAACAATGCACCTCTTTCCTCTTGTAAATCCAGTTTTTTTGCCACTTGATGTGCCCTCCATTTCCCCTCTGTTTGGGGGGTCGGCGGGGTTGGGGGGAGACCGCAGCAGGATGCACAGCACAGGAGTGAGCAAGCGGGGAGGGCAGAGGAGGTGGAGAAGGAGTCTGCGGCAACTGGGCTGGGTGGGTACCTGGAGTGCTGCTGTAGGTTCTATGGCTCCGGAAGCTGCTTTCCATATAGTAACTGGCGTCCTCGTCGTCGTCTTCCTGCTCCTCCGAGTAATCGGAGTCATCGTCGTCCTCCTCCATCTCATCCTCCTCATTGTCCTCAGACTCGTGGGTCTCCTCGGTGTGGCAGTCCTCTTCTTCCATCTCCTGCTGTCGTGGTCATTGTGCACCACCTTGCTGACGGCCCTCAGGGCCACGGTGGTCCCGGCCAGGTGGCCGCCCCCGCCTCCTGTCCCTCCCCCGCCGCCGCCCGGGGGCGCTGGTGCTACCGGGGAGGGATGGGGGAGTAGGGAGGGCAGGGGACCGGCGACGGCGGCTTCCTCCGGCTGCCTCTGCCCCTGCTGGGCGAGCTCAGCCGCGTCTTGGGGTCCATCTCAGCCTGGCCTGCGGCCCATCTGCCGCGGAGGCTACCGAGGTGCTGTGAGCGAAGACCCTCGATGGGTCCAGACGTGGGCCGTGGCGGCGGTGGCAGGGCTCCGCAGCGGGAGCCGCGGGCTGCTCGGGCGGCCTGTCCACCTGCCCCTCCGATTGTAGCCTAGGCAGGTGGGAGAAGGTAAAGCGGAGAGGAAGGGGCGGGCGCAGTGGGGGCGGTGGGCAGCGCTGGGGCGGGTGGGGAGGCCCGCGGTGCCCGGCGGGAGGGGCCCGGCTGGCGGAAGGGGCTGGAGGGAGAAGGCTCAATCAGAATTGCTGGGGCCCCACGCCGGATCGCCGTCCGCCGCTATCTTGTTTCTTCCTTCTCCCAGAGCGGAGTCACGTGAGCTGCACCGCGGGAGAGACTGGGACGCAGCGAGGCGACGCCGCGGCTGCTGCGGGGAGCGCGGGTGTGTGGAGTCCCGGGCGGGAGCTCGGAGCGCCCGCACTCGGCGCAGCGCGGCGCGGCTGGACTCCGGGCGCCGGTGGCGCGGCTGAGAGGGGCGTGCAGTTCGCGAAATGCCCCTTGTCAAAGGCCTTCGGAGACCACAGTCTCCGTCTGGAGCCCAAAGCGGGCCAGACCTCCTCCCCGGATCTCCCCTTCTGCGGCTGGGAGAGGAAGGCAGGGGAGCCCCCAGGTATCATTCCCCTCTCGCCCCATCGGGAAACTGATGCTGAAAGAGCCAGAGAGAGAAAGAAAAAAAAAATCGCGGAGAGGGGCCGCCCAGCGACCGAAGGCACCGGGCAGCGCCAGCTACGGAGGGAAATTTGTTGGGGGAGACAAGGAGACAAGGCCCCAGAACTTAGGGAACTCCGAAGCTTGGAGCTGGAGTCCTGAAATTGACTCAGATGACAACCGCTGTGGATCTGTGCCAGGAGCCACGCCCTGAGGGAAGGGCGTCCTAAGACCTGTTGCGTGGAATCCCCACTGGGAAAGCCTCAGTAAACTCCAGAATGCAACTACTGCACGTTCCAATCTCCCGCCACCTTCCTAACGCCTTAGCTAGGACCTCGACCACCTCAGCAAGAAGTTACCTCTCCTTTGCCGTGGAAAAGAGGGAATCTTGTCTGAAACCTACTTCACGGTGTTACATGTTTGTATTATCGGGAAATAACCTTAATTTATTGACCTGACATGTCACTAGCTTTCAGCTTAGCCCAGGGGACGAATCATGATGACATTTCAGGCACCCTCAAAACTTATCACAGGGACTCAACCCTAAGTGGCTGAGGTCAGCTCTTCAGATAAGAAAAAGGTTTTATAAACATATATTAATATTTATTGAGATAAGTGACCACCAAAAGTAACTTTTTTTTTTTTTCCTTTGAGACCGAGTCTCACTCTGTCACCCAGGCTGGAGTTCAGTGGCGCGATCTCAGCTCACTGCAAGCTGCGCCTCCCGGGTTCACGCCATTCTCCTGCCTCAGCCTCCCGAGTAGCTGGGACTACAGGTGCCCGCCACCATGCCCGGCTAATTTTTTGTATTTTTAGTAGAGACGGGGTTTCACCGTGTTAGCCAGGGTGGTCTCCATCTGACCTCATGATCCCCCCATCTCGGCCTCCCAAAGTGCTGGGATTACAGGCGTGAGCCACCTTGCCCGGCCTCAACCAAAAAGTAATTTAAAGAAAAATAGTTGGCCGGGCGCAGTAGCTCACACCTGCAATCCCAGCCCGTTGAGAGGCCAAGGCCAGACGATACATTGAGATCAGGAGTTCGAGACCAGCCTGGGCAACATAGCAGGACCTTGTCTCTAGAAAAAATTTGAAAAATTAGCCGGGCATGGTGGTGCACACCTGTGGTCCCAGCTATGCAAGAGGCTGAGGTGGGAGGATCCCTTGAGC
Organism: Rhinopithecus roxellana; assembly: GCF_007565055.1. Classification (NCBI taxonomy): domain Eukaryota; kingdom Metazoa; phylum Chordata; class Mammalia; order Primates; family Cercopithecidae; genus Rhinopithecus; species Rhinopithecus roxellana. The sequence continues at coordinate 73,609,190 of NC_044567.1, forward strand.
CTGGGAGGTGGATGTTGCACTGAGCCGTGATTGCACCACTGCACTCCAGCCTGAGTGACAGAGCAAGACCCTGTCTCAAAATTTTTAAAAAAGAAAGAAAGAAAAATACTTAACAGGATTCTGTACATCAAATGACTTATTTCAACCTAGTTAGGAAAATGGAACACATATGTGAAATGAAGATTAAAATACAGGCACTAATTGCCAAATAAATGCATTCAATACAATTTGGTTGAGCTCTAAGGGTGACAAATGTGTCTATGTCTCCAGGGACCAGGTAAGTAACGTAAGTCAATAAAGTAGGCAAGGTGAAGACCTAGGCCAATGGAAATGCCCATATTTTGTTTGAAGAGGGTGGCCAGGTGTGATGGCTCAGGCCTGTAATCTCAGCACTTTGGGAGGCAGGCGGATCACCTGAGGTCAGGAGTTCGAGACCAGCCTGGCCAACATGGTGAAACCCTGTCTCTATTAAAAATACAAAAAAATTAGCCGGGCGTGGTGGTGCACATCTCTAATCTCAGCTACTCGGGAGGCTGAGGCACAAGCATCATTTGAACGCAGGAGGCGGAGATTACAGTGAGCCGAGATCATGCCACTGCACTCCAGCGTGGGTCACAGAGCAAGACTCTGTCAAAAAAAAAAAAAAAAAAAGCGGGTGGGGGGTGAGATTTGGGGAGACTGAGTGAAGTGGGGGACTGAGTGAAGCTGGTCCCTGAGTGGCAGGTAGGCAGAGGGGCAGGCCAGCAGCAAGGCTGGGATAAGAAACCTGAAGCTTCCTCCCCAAGCTGAGAACTCAAAGAGGGAATGAAATGATTCCAGGAAAACATACTAAATTCCCACTGTATGTCCACAGAACTCCCAACTAATTCAGTTCAAACAATAAATTCAGCATCTAAGATCACCAAACCTTTCAGAAGAAAAGCCACTATGACAGAGTGACTCAACAGCCAGCCAGCAGCAGAGTCAATAATAAAATCCCAGAATTAGGTACCCAAAGACTGTTAGAAACCAAAAAGAGAACAGTTATGATATGTAATGTTTTCAAAAATAAAAAAGTACAATCACAAAGATGAACTATCAAACACAGATTATTAGGAATGAACAAATATATATATATATATATAGTCTGTTTGTTTGTTTGTTTTGAGACAGAGTCTTACTCTTTTGCCCAGGCTGGAATACAGTGGTGTGATTATGGCTTACTGCAGCTTCAACCTTCCCAGGCTCAGATGATCCAACTCAGCCTCTTGAGTAGCTGGGACTACAGGCATGCACCACCTCACCTGGCTAGTTTTTAAACTTTTTGTAGAGATGTAGTTTGTCCATGTTGCCCAGGCTGATCTTAAACTTCTGGATTCAAGTGATCCATCCAATTTGGCCTCCCAAAAGGCTGGGATTACAGGCATGAGCCACTGTGCAGGCCCCAAATAGATTTTTTAATAGTTTAGAAATGAAAAACAGGAGCCAGAGGCCATTATCCTTAGCAAACTAAAGCAGGAACAGAAAACCAAATACTGCATGTTCTCACAAGTGGGAGCTAAATGATGAGAACACACGGACACATAGAGAGGAACAACAGATACTGTGTCCTATAGGAGGGTGGAGGGTTGGAGGAGGGAGAGGATCAGCAAAAATAACTAATGGGTACTAGGCTAGGCTTAGTATCTGGGTGACAAAATCATCTGTACAACAAACCCCCATGACACAAGTTTACCTATAACAAACCTGCACATGCACCCCTGAACTTAAAGCTAAAAAAAAAAAAAAAAAAAAAAAAAATTATTAAATCAGTAAATGAACAATCCTACTGATAAAATGTAGAATTTCATTTCATGTCATGGTGAAATGGCATGGTGGTGGGTGCCTGTAGTCCCAGCTACTTGGAGGCTGAGGCATGAGAATTGCTTGAACCCTGGAGGCAAAGATTGCAGTGAGCCGAGATCGCACCACTGCACTCCAGTCTAGGCAATAGACTGGGACTCCATCTCAAAAAAAAAAAAAAAATTATTGGCAGTTTAATATTAGATAAATTCCTTGGCAGTTTAATACTAGAAATGCAACTTGGCAATGTGAGCTAAGCTTTTACCTGAGAGTCATAATGTAAAAGAGAAAACTTTGTGATCCAATGAATTAAGCAATTAGTTCTCAAAAAATACAAGTAGGTGCAGCTAATGAGAAGAATTTGGTATTTTATGCCTAGTGCCAGTCCTGCTCAAGAGGAGGAAAATAGGGAAAACAAAACACTGCACAAGATGGCAAATTTTTTTCTCACTTAAAAGAGTCGGGAGAGGGGCATTCAGCCACTTAGACTATTCGTTTTCGGTTACTTCAAAAGCAACTCTTTGCAGTTTCCAAAAATTATCTTGCATCCAAATGTCGTTATACAGTAAGCTCCACGAGGTGACTATACTTGACATTCTTCAAGATTTAGTTCAGAGATTCCTCTGCTTATCCATTTAATTCATTCAATTATTTATTTTATTTTCATTTTATTTTATACTTTTGAGACTGAGTCTTGCTCTGTCATCCAGGCTGGAGTGCAGTGGCGCAATCTCGGCTCACTGCCACCTCCATCTCCTGAATTCAAGCAATTCTCATGCCTCAGCCTCCTGAGTAGCTGGGATTACAGGCTCCCACCAGCATACCTGGCGAATTCTTGTATTTTTAGTAGAGACGGGGTTTTGCCATGTTGGCCAGGCTGGTCTCGAACTCCTGACTTCAAGTGACCTGCCCACCTCAGCCTCCCAAAGTGCTGGGATTACAGGGGTGAGCCACCATGCCCAGCCAATTTGATGATGATGATGATTATGATGATTATTATTATACAACTCCCAAGTGCTGGGATTCTCATTCTGTCATCCACGCTAGAGTGCACTGGCATGATCTCGGTTCACTGCAACCTCAACCTCCCAAGCCCAAACAATCCTCCCACCTCAGCATCCCAAGTAGCTGGGACCAGAAGCACACGCCACATACATGGCTAATTTTTTGTAATTTTTTTGGTAGAGATTGGGTTTCATCAGGTTGCCCAGGCTGGTCTCAAACTCCTGAACTCAAGTGATCCACACGTCTCGACCTCCCAAAGTGCAGAGATTTACAGGCATGAACCACCATGGCTGGCCTCATTCAATAAACATTAATTGGTTACCACTGCAGGCCCTGGAGCTACAGTGACAGCATGACCCGTCAAACCGTTGAAGATTACTTTTAAAAAATAGTAATGGCACCTGTTATAAGATCTACTGATCTACAGCAGCATAAACCAAGAAAAAAAGTGTGGTAAAACTGACAGATAAATAGAAAAGGACTTCAGGAGAGTGGCTAGCATAGACCATGGGAAAATATTTGTATATTCTTACCATGTTGGGTGCTCCCGTTGTGTAATTCTTGTTATATGGTTTAGATACTGGATTCTTCCAGAGGCGATTCTCCTTTCTTCCCAGCTTAAATAAAAATATCAAGTGATAAGGTATTAACAGGAAACTTGGACACAGAATGTTTTCAGTGCAACAAGCAAGCCAGTAAGACATCTGCTGTTACAAATCAGGAATGCCAACCTGAAGTAACAATTCACAGAATACAGAATTTTTTCAACTTATTTTTAGAACTGCATAATAGATGTTATGGGATTCCGAAGCTTCTAAGGTATTTATGTTGAGGTGTTACAAATAATTTCCATCAGCCACACTCTGAGAATTTTCAATAATGTCAACAATACTCAATTAAATTCATACTAATTTCTCCAGATTATGGAAAATGGCTATACTAAAAATATATTTAGCCATGAAATTAATTAAGGTCATACAACTGGTGAATAGAATAGTAAGGCTTGAAACCCAGGTAGTCTAAAAATAAAAATTACACATATTATTTTTAAAAATTAAATTTTACTAGAAAAACATATAAAAGCTTTTCTTTTCTTTTTCTTTTTTTTTTTTTTTTGAGATGGAGTCTCGCTCTGTCGCCCAGGCTGGAGTGCAGTGGCCCGATCTCAGCTCACTGCAAGCTCCGCCTCCTGGGTTTACGCCATTCTCCTGCCTCAGCCTCCTGAGTAGCTGGGACTACAGGCGCCGCCACCTCGCCCGGCTAGCTTTTTTTTGTATTTTTAGTAGAGACGAGGTTTCACCGTGTTAGCCAGAGATGGTCTAGATCTCCTGACCTCGTGATCCGCCCGTCTCGGCCTCCCAAAGTGCTGGGATTACAGGCTTGAGCCACCGCGCCCGGCCCAAAAGCTTTTCAAAGCATTACTACCCAAACTAATATTTCAAAAATCAAGACTGTTGGCTGGCATGGTGTCTCGCACCTGTATTCCCAGCATTTTGGGAGGCCAAGGTAGGTGATCACCTGAAGTCAGGAGTTTGAGACCAGCCTGGCCAACATGGTGAAACCCCGTCTCTACTAAAAATACAAAAATTAGCCAGCTGTGGTGGTGCGTGCCTGTAATCCCAGCTACTTGGGAGGCTGAGGCTGGAGAACCGCTTAAACTGGGGAGGTGGAGGTTGCAGTGAGCCAAGATAGAATCATTGCACTCCAGCCTGGTCAACAAGAGTGAAACTCTGTCTCAAAACAAACAAACAAACAAACAAAAAATCAAGGTGGCCACTTTCTTTTCTTTCTTTCTTTCTTTTTTTTTTTTTTGAGACAGAGTCTCCCTTTTTCTCCAGGTTGGAATGCATGGCGTGATCTCGGCTCACTGCATCCTCCACCTCCCAGGTTCAAGTGATTCTCCTACCTCAGCCTCCCGAGTAGCTGGGACTACAGGGGGGCACCACCACGACCAGCTAATTTTTGTATTTTAAATAGAGACTGGGTTTCACCATGTTGGCCAGGATGGCCTAGATCTCTTGATCTCGTGATCCTCCCGCCTCAGTCTCCCAAGGTGCTGGGATTACAGGGGTGAGCCGTCATGCCCAGACAAGGTTGCTACTTTCTATCAACTCTTTATCATAATTCATTTAATGAAAAAGAGGCAAATGACTGTAGAAATGTAATAATGGGAATACTTAAGATATTGGCAGAGGTTGAAGGGCTCTAAAAAACAGAAAATAAAGAGATGCTAGAGATTTTTCCCCCCTGTGATTACAATTACAGTACAGTAATGTAGGGCAAGTTTAGAACAATAAGCCTTATTACTGCTGGTACTCTCTCAATATTAACTAGTTATTTCAACCCTAAATTTTCTTTCTTTTTTTTTTTTTGTTTTGTTTTGTTTTGTTTTTCTGAGACAGAGTCTCGCTCTGTCGCCCAGGCTGGAGTACAGTGGCGCAATCTGGGCTCACTGCAACCTCCACCTGCCAGGTTCAAACAATTCTCCCACCTCAGCCTCCTGAGTAGCAGGGACTACAGGCGTGCGCCACGATGCCCAGCTAATATTTTGTATTTTGTTTAGTAGAGATGGGGTTTCACAATGCAGGCTGGTCTCGAACTCCTGACCTCGTGATCTGCCTGACTCAGGCTCCCAAAGTGCTGGGATTACAGGCATCAGCCACCACAGCCGGCCCTAAATTTCCTTTTCAAAAATATCATAATCTACCTCACATCTATAAAAGAGCTAACAGACATATCTGGAAGCTAAAGTGATCTATAAACAGTGAATTATAGTGATTTTTAACAGTTTAAGCAAAATGAGTAAATACCATAACCTGGGTATAAAATTTTGTATAAAAGTAACTGGAGCTAAAATTTAACCATTTATACACTTAACTGGATGCCAGTTATTACATGTAAGTTATATCTCATTGACATTAATTAAAAATACTTTGAATGTTAAAAATAAAATCAGAAGAGAGTCAGAACTAGTATCAAAGAGACCAGTGATAAAAATCATGACTTTACAATCAAGACAGGTTTGTGTGTTTTGGCTCTGCCACTTACTGTGTGACCCTAGGCAAAGTACTTAACTTCTCTAACTCTTAGTTTTTGAGGATAACAATAGCAGTAGCAAGAGAAATAATAGTAGCGAATTATTTATGAAGAACTTACTTTATGAAAGACACTGTGCTAAAGTGCTTTACCTGAGTTATTTCATTTATCCTCTCAACAGTTGATGGAGTATGTACATAATCAAAATTTCTATCTTTTTTTTTTTTTTTTGAGACGGAGTCTCGCTCTGCCACCCAGTCTGGAGTGCAGTGGCCGGATCTCAGCTCACTGCAAGCTCCGCCTCCCGGGTTTACGCCATTCTCCTGCCTCAGCCTCCCGAGTAGCTGGGACTACAGGCGCCCACCACCTCTCCCGGCTAGTTTTTTGTATTTTTTTTGTAGAGACGGGGTTTCACCATGTTAGCCAGGATGGTCTCGATCTCCTGACGTCGTGATCCGCCCGTCTCGGCCTCCCAAAGTGCTGGGATTACAGGCTTGAGCCACCGCGCCCGGCCTAAAATTTCTATCTTTAGAAGACATCTGGCTTAGCTTATTTTAATACTTTAGAATGACCTCTTTGGTTTCTACTAAAATTTATAATTTATTTTCCCATAGATTTTTCCCTTTAAGAGTAATATTAGAATTCTAAGGTTTTCTACACTTTATCATATTCATGGAAGAAGCCTAATTCCTTTTTTACCATAGTAATGGTGCATAGCAGAGCCATTGCTGTACTTAAGAAGAGGCATGTTAAGGGTATATTCACGTACCAAGGGGTTTGAAAAGTCCACATTAATTTGAGTTTAATACTTGATAATCTGACCATCTAAAAAAATACACTGGGCCAGGCCCAGTGGCTCATGCCTTTAATCCCAGCACTTTGGGAGGCCAAGGCGGAGGGATAACGAAGTCAGGAGATGGAGACCATCCTGACCAACATGGTGAAACCCCATCTCTACTAAAATACAAAAAATTAGCCGGGTGTGGTGGCGCATGCTTGTAGTCCCAGCTACTGGGGAGGCTGAGGTATGAGAATCGCTTGAACCTGGGAGGCAGAGGTTGCAGTGAGCCGCCATTGCGCCACTGTACTCCATCCTGGTGAGAGAGCGAGACTCTGTCTCAAAAAAAAAAAAAAAAAAAAAAAAAAAAAAAAAAAAAAAAAACACACACAAAAACAAAAAACAAAAACCTGTATTCTAGCAAGAGGGCCATCCTGGCATTCCAGTAAGAGCAATCCTTGGATTCCATGAGTTTGAACAGGACACCATTATCCAGTGTAGTATAAAACCACCACAAAAAATGAAGAAGCAAGAGATGTGAATTCTAGAGCCAGCTCTAGTAACGAGTTTAGCACTGTAGCCTTGAACGAAACACTTAATAAACAAGGTTTAGATGATCCCCATCTGAATAATGAAAAAGTTAGGTTAATGATATCCCTGAAGTCCTTCTTTGCTGCTCCAGTACTGTTTAATTCTAGTTCTGCTGACTCTTCCAAAAGACAGAAAGAGGTACAGTCAAACTTGATAATAGATAGATTAGCACAAGTATTATTACAGATTAAATAATTATTTATTATGATTACATCTAAGAACCCTTCATTCAAAGAAGGGTCTCAAAATTCTGAAATCTTCCAGTTCTGTGAACATTTTGAAAGATTCGTTTTGAAAGATCAGTGCAACACAGAGCTCCTTTACAAGGTCAGTGTACACCTACGCTGTGGTATCATCCTACATTAAAAGAGACAATCTCTAAATATATTTAACATTCAATGCTAAATTTACTCTACTTTTTTGTTTATTAATTTCTTTAGATCTTATGTGAGTTTATTTAGCATACACATCTGGGCTAAAATCCCATTACAATGGCTAACAGTATGTTTTACATTATATAAAAAATAATTCTACAGAAGCAAACACACAATAAAAACCTGTTGAAAAAAGAATTCCCATTTATGTTCCAATGGAAAGACCCACCCAAAAGACTGTCACCTGGTTATGCTAAGTCACCTTATAAATCCGTTATGAAAACCACTTCTAATGTCTTGAACCTGGTCTAATCTTCTAAATGCCCAGATTGGTGATAAACTGAGCTACAGTTAAGTAGTTAATAGAGCTGTCAAACACTCAATGTTTAATCTGTCTTTAACTTTTAATTTTGTCACAGCTGTTTTATATATTATACCATTCTTATCCCTTTGTAATTGCCCTTTAACTGCCACCTTAAACACTGCAGTCACCTCAATAAAAGCATTTCGTCCACAAATCCACCAAAACCAGAAAAGGGTACTAAGGCATTTTAAAAGGCATATACATCCTGACAGCTTTCTTTTTGCCGTTCTGGATATCAATCATTTCTTAACATTTTTAAATTAACTGGAAATGAAGCATCAGCTCTCACTAACTGTTTTACATATTTAAAACGGCACAATATAGAGGGGTGAGAAGTTGTAACTACAATGACATAAACGTTCTGGATGATGGGAATAGACTGTGAGAATACACATCTTTCTAAACTGTAGAAAGCTTGGTAATAATTAGAAAGTAATGACGTAGTAGCAGTAAGAAGCATTTGAAAATACACATACAAGAGCTGTCAATTTTAGAAGTTATCAATTTGGGATTACAGGCATGAGCCACCACACCTGGTCCAGTGTATTTTTTTAGATGGTCAGATTATTAAGTATTAAACTCAAATTAATGTGGACGTTTCAAACCCCTTTGTACATGAATATACCCTTAATATGCCTCTTCTTAAGTACAGCAGTGGCTCTGCTATGCACCATTACTATGGTAAAAAAGGAATTAGGCTTCTTCCATGAACATGATAAACTTTATAACTGTAATATTACTCCTAAAGGGAAAATCTATGGGAAAAGAAATTATAAATTTTAGTAGAAATCAAAGAGGTCATTCTAAAGTATTAAAATAAGCTAAGCCAGATGTCTGCTAAAGATAGAAATTTTTGATTATAATAGTTCTTTTAAGTTGTACGAATCTTAGTAATATTTCTGTCATTTAATAGTAAGTCTTCAGTCCAGAGACCGAAAAGGCACAGGAGGACAAGTTGTGGACTGCAGTCGTTTCTTTGATAATGATTTACCAGACGTGTAAGCTAACATCACTGAAATCGTTCGAGAAATATATAGATAATATACTAAAAAGAGTAGAAATAAGTTGGTGTTTATTGTATATTAAATGGTGTTTATTGTATATTGAATGTAGATTTTCCTTCTAATGGTAAAATTCATGGAGGATCTTGTCACAACAAATTTATAAAATAAGCCACAAATTAGATGTGTTAAATTTGGTTATTAAGAGTTTTGACTAGGAGACAAATGAAATTTCTTGACAAATATAACTCTCTTGTAAATATTATCTAGTTAAAAAAAGTTGCTTGATTAAATTACTCAAAACAGGCCATGCAAGTGCTAAATAGAAACATTGCTGTATTTAACAGAGATGTGATGGATAATTTGTGTAATAGTAATTAAAATAACATAGTAACATTTAATTGAGCATGTATATGTCAGAGACTGTTATAAACACTTCATGTACATATCATTTAATTCTCATAGCATCTTGGAAGGCAGTATGTAGCCATGCTTCTGAAATCAGACCACCTGAATTCTAGTCCTTACTCTTCTGTGTACTGGCTTTATGACCTTAATTTATTTAACGTCCATGGGCTTTGGTTTATATTTATTTACAAAACAATAAGAGCGATGATAGTACATACTCCAGAAACTGTTGAGAGGATAAATGAAATAACTCAGGTAAAGCACTTTAGCACAGTGCGTTTCATAAAATAAGTGCTTCATAAATAATTAGCTACTATTATTTCTATTGCTACTACTGTTACCCTCAAAAACTAAGAGTTAGAGAAATTAAGTAATTTGCCTAAGGCCACATAGTAAGTGGCAGAGCCAAAACACACAAACCTGTCTTGTTTCTAAAGTCATGATTTTTATCATTGGTCTCTTTGATACTAGTTCTGACTCTTTTCTGATTTTATTTTTAATATTCAAAGTATTTTTAATTAACGTCAATGAGATATAACTTACATGTAATAAATTGCATCCATTTAAGTGTATAAATGGTTAAATTTTAACTCCAATTATTTTTTATACAAAATTTTATACCCAGGTTATGGTATTTACTCATTTTGTTTAAACTGTTAAAAATCACTATAATTGTTTATAGATCACTTTAGCTTCCAGATATGTCTGTTAGCTCTTTTATAGATGTGAGGTAGATTATGGTATTTTTGAAAAGGATATTTAGGGCCGGGTGCAGTGGCTCATATCTGTAATCCCAGCACTTTGGGAGCCCAAGGCGGGTGGATCACAAGGTCAGGAGTTTGAGACCAGCCTGCCTGGTGAAATTCCATCTCTACTAAACAAAATACAAAAAGTTAGCCAGGGATTGTGGCGCACGCCTGCAGTCCCAGCTACTCGGGAGGGAGAATTGTTTGAACCCGGCAGGCAGAGATTGCAGTGAGCCGAGATTGCACCACTGCACTCCAGCCTGGGTGACAGAGCAAGCCTCTGTCTCAGAAAAAAAAAAAAAAAAAAGGAAATTTAGGACGAATTAACTAATCAATATTGAGAGTACCAGCAGTAATAAGGCTTATTCTAAACTTGCCGTACATTACTGTACTGTAATTGTAATCATGGGGAAAAAACCCTAGCATCTCTTCATTTTCTGTTTTTTAGAGCCCTTCAACATCTGCCAGTATCTCTGTAAACATATTAACATTATTACATTTCTATAGTCATTTGCCTCTTTTTCATTAAATGAGTTATGATAAAGAGTTGATAGAAAGTAGTGGCCTTGGCCAGGCGCAGTGGCTCACGCCTGTAATCCCAACACTTTGGGAGGCTGAGGCAGGAGGATCATGAGGTCAAGAGATCAAGACCATCCTGGCCAACATGGTGAAACCCAGTCTCTACTTAAAATACAAAAATTAGCTGGATGTGGTGGCATGTGCCTGTAGTCCCAGCTACGCAGGAGGCTGAGGTAGGAGAATCACTTGAACCTGGGAGGCAGAAGTTGCAGTCAGCCGAGATGGTGCCACTGCACTCCAGCCTGGCAAAAGAGGGAGACTCCATCTCAAAAAACAAAAAGAAAAAGAAAAAAAGAAAGTAGCCATCTTGATTTTTTGTTTGTTTTGAGACGGAGTTTTGCTCTTGTTGCCCAGGCTGGAGTGCAGTGGCGTGATCTCGTCTCACTGCAACCTCCACCTCCCTGGTTTAAGCGATTCTCCAGCCTCAGCCTCGTGAGTAGCTGGGATTACAGGTGCGCACCTCCACGCGCAGCTAATTTTTGTATTTTTAGTAGAGATGGGGTTTCATCATGTTGGCCAGGCCAGTCTTGAACTCCTGACCTCAGGGGATCCGCCTACAGTAGCACTCCAGTACCCACCAATTGCTGCAGATTCCTTCCCTACCTCCTCTGCCCTCCCCCCTTCCCCTTGCTCACTCCTGTGCTGTGCTTCCTGCTCTGATCGCCCCCAACCCCGCTGACCACCGAAATAGGGGAAATGCAAGGACACATCAAGTGGCAAAAATACTAGATTTACAAGAGGAAAGAGGTGCATTGTTCAAAATGGAGATTGCATTGTTGCAGTTTGCAGGCCACACTCACTCGATCTCTCTCCCCCACCAACCAACCCCTTCTTTTCCTCTTTAAAAATTGTGTGCAGTACAGTGTCTCCACTGGGCAGGATAGAAACTTTGGCAAACACATATCCATTGCATTCATTTTTCTCCCCTTGTTTTGCGGTGATTTTCTGGAATGAAAGAAGCCTCTTGTTTTGCAAACCTCTTTGCATTTCTAAGAGGTTTCTTTCAGATTTTTATTGTATATCTATTCCTTAAAAGGGAATTAAGGATTTGGACAGATTGTGGCACACAAACACACACAAAAACATGCCTTTTTTCCCTAGCTGTGGTTTTTAAATTGTGTTAAGGAAACGGATCATTTGGGTTAGTAGGGGAACCTTTTCTGGTCCTGTGTGTTTGTTTTTATTCTTCCAGTGCTAATGGGCCCGTGCAACAGCTGCTGGTAAATGGCTGATTAAAAAGCAAAGCAAAAAGCCAAACAAGACCCAACCAAATTTGGTAATTTATCCAATTCAAAATTGTTTTGGTTAAATCAAAAATAAAAGTACAAGACCGCAGGAACGGGCGTCTGGACTCATTTGATCGCTTTGCCTTGCTTGGGAAATGCAGTTTCGTGTCACCTATTGCAGAAGATGTGTAGTTGATCATCTGGACATAATCGCCGAAGATGAACTTTTGGACCGACTTCTGTCACACAGCGTCAGTATCAGATTTCTTACACAGCCACTTTTACTTTTCACTCTATTTCTGAGGAAAAGGCCCTCCCGAAATCCATAACGAATTTCTCCATGGTAACCCCTCTTCTGTTTTCACACAGAAAAGTTTCTCTAGGCTGGTGTTGAGATACATTTTGTTAAACACCCCCTGCCCCGCGCAAAGGCTGCTTTGTATTAAATACATAGTTGCAATGTACTAAATTGTGAAATTAGCATAACCGAAGCAACAACTGGCAAGACATTTTCTTTATAATTTTGCAAATCTAGATTAAATTAGAATCCGGTTTTAAAAGCATTTAAAAACTAAAGTTTATGAGGAAATATTTGTGAGGAAAAAGGACCCCTTTTTCTTTGAAGTAAGGCATGTCATGTTTTTCTCAGAGAGACTAGGGTAATACAAGTAGTTAAAATGAATTATTTTTTTATTTTTTATGTTTTTTTGAGACGGAGTTTCGCTCTGTCGCCCAGGCTGGAGTGCGGTGGCCAGATTTCAGCTCACTGCAAGCTCCGCCTCCCGGGTTTACGCCATTCTCCTGCCTCAGCCCCCCAAGTAGCTGGGACTCCAGGCGCCTGCCACCGCGCCCGGCTAGGTTTTTGTATTTTTAGTAGAGACGGGGTTTCACCGTGTTAGCCAGGATGGTCTCGATCTCCTGACCTCGTGATCCACCCGTCTCGGCCTCCCAAAATGCTGGGATTACAGGCTTGAGCCACCGCGCCCGGCAAAATTGTATTTTTAAATAAATGCTTAAATACTTACTGAAGAAGTAGGGTAGTATTATATTAAGCCAAATGTAAACCCACGTAGGCTGTCCTAACATAAACTGAAAAAGGTAATTACTTTTGCCCGATGGTCAGAATCTTTGCCAGACTTGTCCTGGGAGGCTGGCTGAAGAATGAAGGGAATGAATCAAGTGTCAGGTATTTATGTCTTATATGTAGAAAGGACTACATGTAAATTCTTGGCAACTTAATTTTAGTACTTTTTTTTTTTTTTTGAGACGGAACCTTGCTGTTGCCTAGGTTGGAGTGCAATGGCAGGATCTTGGCTCACTGCAACCTCCACTTCCTGGGCTCAAGCGATTCTCCTGCCTCAGCCTCTTGAGCAGCTTGGATTACAGGTGCCCACCAGCACGCCTTGCTAATTTTTGTATTTTTAGTAGACATGGGGTTTTGCTATGTTGGCCACACTGGTCTGGAACTCCTGACCTCAAGTGATCTGCCCACCTTGGCCTCCCAAACTGCTGGGATTACAGGCGTGAGCCACCACGCCCAGTCCTTAGATGTGTCTTGTGCTTTGCATGCGTGTGTTAGTAATGGACTTCTTTTGTAAAATAATTTTATTATACTAGAAAAGTGTGTGTATATATATATACACACTTTGTGTGTGTGTGTGTGTGTGTGTGTGTGTGTGTGTGTGTATATATATATATATTTTTTTTTTTTTTGGACAACATCTCTCAGGCTGGAGTGCAGTGGCGCAATTCCAACTCATGGCAACCTCCACCTCCTGGGTCAAGTGATTCTCCTGCTTCAGCCTTCTGAGTAGCTGGGATTACAGGCACCTGCCACCACACCCAGCTAATTTTTGTATTTTTAGTAGAGACGGGGTTTCACCATGTTGGCCAGGCTGGTCTTGAACTCCTAAACTCAGGTGATCCACCCACCTTGGCCCCGCAAAATGCTGGGATTACAGGCGTGAGCCATCACCTAAGGCCAAGTATATTCTTTTGATTTTAAAAATTAAAATAAAATCCAAACCACAATAAGATGCCACTTCACATTCACTAGCATGGGTGTAATTGTTTAAAAAAAATAAAAATAAAAAGTGTTGGAGAGGATTTGGGGAAACCAGAGAAAGTAAAACCATGTAGCACTGTGGAAAATACTTTGGCGGTTAGTCAAAAAGTTCAACTTAGAGCTACTATATGACCTAGTAATTCTATTCATACATATATAGTCAAAGGAATTGCAAACATATAATCATGCAGAAACGTATACACATATGTATGCAGCAGCATTATTCTCAATGACCAAAAGGTGGAAACAACCTCCATGTGCATTAACTGATGAATGGATGACACAAATGTGATTGATCCATATAATGGATGTATTCTTCAGCCTTGAAAGGAAAGAAATTCTGACATGGAGAACCCTTGATGGCATTATGCTAAGCGAAATAAGCCAGTTACCAAAGGAGAAATACTGTGTGATTCCACTCACATGAGGTACTTAGAGTGGTCAGATTCACAGAAACAGAAAGTAGAAGGGTGGTTACTGTGGGCTGGGAGAAGGAGAGAATGGGGAGTTAGTGTTTAATAGGTACAGAGTTTCAATTTGGGAAGATGAAAAAGTTCTGGAGATTTGTTGTAGAACAATGTGAATGTACTTAACACTACTGAATTGTACACTTAAAAATGGTTAAAGATAACCAGGTGTGGTAGCTGATGCCTGCAATCCCAGTACTTTGGGAGGCTGAGGTAGGAGGATCACTTGAGTCCATGAGTTCAAGATCAGCCTGGGCAACATAGCGAAATCCTGTCTCTGCAAACAATGCACAAATTAGCCAGTAGTGTGGTGGTGTGTGCCTGTGGTCCCAGTTACTTATGAGACTGAGGTAGGAGGATCACCTGAGCCTGGGGAGGTTAAGGCTGCAGTGGGCCGTGATCAGACCACTGCACTCCAGCTGGGAAGACAGAGTGAGACCCTGTCTCAAAGAAAAGGTAGGGGGAGGGGGCAGTGATTAGAATTTAAATGTTACGTTATGCCTACTTAACTGTTTGAAGTCACACACAAAAGTCTTATTTAGTGAAATCATGTATTTTATGATTTCATTTATATGAAATGTCCCAAATGGGCAAATTCATAGGAAGTAAATACTTGCCAGGAAATGGGAGAGGAAATGGGGAGTAGGGTCAGTGATTCTGGGGCTTCTTTCTGGGGTGATGAAAATGTTCTGGAATTAAATAGTGGTGATGGCTGTACAGCCTTGTGAATGCTATACTAAAACCCACTAAATTCTGCACTTATTTAAATGGGTGAATTTATGGTATATAAATTACATCTCAATAAAAATTAATTAAAAGGAGTGTTGTGAGGAATTGGGAAAACACACACACATATATATACATATATATACACACACATATATATACACATACATATATGCGCCTTAACCCTAATCAGTTCCCTTTGTCCTTTCTGCAACAAAGTTATACCCAACTGATACTATAAGGTATATAGTCCAGATCTATCTGTATCTCTCTCTCTCTATGTGTGTGTGTGTGTGTGTGTGTGTGTGTGTGTGTGTATATATATATACATACCTTTATCTTTCCAGAAAAATATGCAAAATGGCTTAGTGAATTTTCTTTTTAACACTTCAACTTTTTTTTGGCCAGTCGTGGTGACTCACACCTGTAATCCCAGCACTTTGGGAGGCCGAGGTGGGTGGATCACTGTAACACAGGAATTCAAGACCAGCCTGGGCAACATATTGAGACCCCTTCTTAACAAAAAATACAAAAATTCACCAGGCTTGGTGGCACGTGCCTGTAGTTCCAGCTACTTGAGAAGCTGAGGCAGGAGGATCGCTTGAGCTTGGGAGGCAGAGGTTGCAGTGAGCCGAGATGGCACCACTGCACTCCAGCCTGGGTGAGAGTCAAACCTTGTTTCAAAAAAAAAAAAAAAAAAAAAAAAAAAATCTAGCCTCGCAGTGGCTTCTTCCCGTAATCCCAACCCTTCCGGAGGCTTTTAAGGCAGGAGGATGCCTTGAGCCCAGGAGTTTGAGGCTGCAGTGAGCTATGATTCTGCCATTGTACTCCAGCTTGGGAGACAGAAACAGACCTTGTCACAAATATACATTTTTTTCTTTGCTTTCTTTTTTTTTTTTAAAGACAGGGTCTCACTCTTTCACACTGTCACCCCCCAGGTTGGGGTGTAACGGCTCAACCTCAGCTCACTGCAACCTCCCAGGTTCAAGTGATACTCCCAACTCAGCCTACCAAGTAGATAGGACTACAGGTGCACACCACCACGCCTGGCTAATTTTTGTGTATTTTTTGTAGAGATGGGGGTTTTGTCAGGTTGCCCGAACTCCTGGGCTCAAGCGATCCACCCAGCTCAGCCTCCCAAAGTGCTGGGATTACAGGTGTGAGTCATTGCGCCCGGCCAGTCTTTTCCTTTTACTGTGTCCGTGGTTCAACAGTTTCCTTTTTTCCTCGTTCTCTATGGACTTTCTACTTCATTTGGACTCTGCTTAGATTGGCCTAGTTTTCTCTTTAGTCAAATATTCAGGAAGCAATTTATTAAAATTAAAAATGATCTAACAAGCTTTATTTTTATTATTGTTAAAAATCCTCATTTTGAAGAACACAACCACAAAGTAAAGAATGTTATCATTGATTTAACCAGCAAAAAAAACAATATTTAATAATAACATTTAAAAAACACGGCTCCAGGCCATCTGGATGCCTTAACTTGGGCTCAGCGTTCTAACACTGATGAGGCTTCTTTAGCTTCCTTTGACGCCCTTCTGCGGGATTTAATCTGTTTTGGAAGAAAACACAATTGAGATTATCCATCACAACAACCACTATCTCCAAATCTGTATTCATTCCTTTTATTCATTTTAAGTCTCATCTACCTGAGGAGATAAGTTGTTTGAAGACAGGAATTGTATGCTGTTCAACAGAGCTTTGATTCTTCCACAGTTCAGTCATCCTTGCTATCCTGCGGGGGACTGGTTCTAGGATACCGCCCCCCGACCATGCCAGAATTGGTGGATGCTCAATCCCTTATAATGGTGCAGTATTTGCATATAACCAACACACATCCCCCCAAATACTTTATTTATTTACTTGGAGACAGGATCGTCCTCTGTCACTTAGGCTGGAGTGCAGTGTCACAATCACAGCTAACTGCAGCCTCAACCTCCTGGGCTCCAATGATCCTCCCACCTCAGTCTCTTGGGTAGCTGGGACTACAGGTGCATACGACCACACCTGGCTATTTTTTTTATTTTTATTGAAGACAAGGTCTCACTATGCTGCCCAGGTTGGCCTCCCAAAGTGTTGGGACTACAAGTGTCAGTCACCATGCCTGGTCCCATGTACTTTAGGTCATCACTAATAAAATGTATAGATATTGTACAATGGCAACAGTTGTTATACTGTACTTTCTATTTGTATTTTTATTATTTCTTTTTTCAAATATTCACCTCATCCAGTTGAATCTGAAGATGTGGATCTGCTGATGAAGAGGGCTAACTGTATCTAACTTAGGGTCTTGCATGCAGCTGACACTTAATGCATTTTATTGACTGTTTTAGCTAACATTCAATGGACAATTCCTAATAAAAAACTCTTAAAAGTATGAAAAAAAAGGAAACCTGCTCTAAAGTGGCAGGAAAACCAGCCTGGGCAACATAGCGAGACCTTGTGTCTACAGAAAAAGTTTTAACATTTCACTGCCTGCCTGTAGTCCCAGTCACTCTGGAAGCTGAGGCAGGAGGATCCCCTAAGCCCAGGAGTTTGAGGTTACAGTGAGCTAGATCACTCCATTGCTCTCCAGTCTGGGTGACAACAAGGCCCTGACAAAGAAAAAAAGAGAAAGGAAAGGAAGGAAAGAGTGTAAGTGTTTAAAAGGCAGAGGCAAAACTATCATTATTTGCATATAAAATAATAAATGTTAGCCAAAGAAGCCTAAGAGAATCAACTAAGATTTTACTGGAAGCAATGTGAGAATTCAGTACGGTGACTAGAAACAAAATCAAGAGAGCAGCACACAAAAGTCAAATACTTGTCAGATGTACCACCAATAACTAATTAGAAAATGGAAGTAAGTCCCATTTACAATGGCAATACAAATGTATGAAGTATTTAGGAAGAAAAATACAAAGATCTGTTATGTAACAAAAGACGTGTAAGATCTGTATGATGGAAACCCTAAAACTCTTCTGAAAGACATTAACAAGAAATGAATAAATGACATGAAATACCACGTTCCCAGAATGTTGTACAGATGTCAATTCTCAAATTAATCTACAAATTTAAGGTAATCCTATTCAAATCCCAAGATAGTTTTTGGTGGTAGCTATTTTTAAGACAGGGTCTCGCTCTGTTGTCCAGGCTAGAGTGCGGTGGTATGACCACAGCTCACTTCATCCTCAACCTCCCAGGCTCAAACAATCCTCCCACTTCAGCCTCTGAAGTCTCTCATATGGTGTCCAAGAAATGGGGACAAATCTCACAAAGGGACTAGGCTCAGGAGGGCTGGAATATTCAGGGAAGGTGTTTTTTTTGTTTTGTTTTGTTTTTGTTATTGAGGCAGAGTCTCGCTTTGTCACCAAAGCTCGAGTGCAGTGGCCCGATCTTGGCTCACTGCATGCTCTGCCTCCCAGGTTCACGCCATTCTCCTGCCTCAGCCTCACGAGTAGCTGGGACTACATGCGCCTGCCACCACACACAGCTAATTTTTTGTGTTTTTAGTAGAGACAGGGTTTCACTGTGTTAGCCAGGATGGTCTCGATCTCCTGAATTCATGATCCGCCGCCTCAGCCTCTGAAAGTGCTGGGATTACAAGCGTGAGCCACCGCGCCTGGCCTATTCAGGGAAGGTTTCAAGCAGAAAGATGAACTTGAGTTGGCTTTGGAGAGATTCATGGGACTCCCACAGGCAGAGTGAAATAAGGGCATTTTAGATGGACAAATGCACAGACAAGAGCAGAAATGCGGATGGTGTGACTGGGGTATGGTGAGGGGCTGATCTGGCTGGAATGGAGGGCTGCCACAATAATGGAAATGGTAAATGAGGCAAATAAGGTTGGATTGGGAGCATGGCGTCAAGGTTGCCAGCTTATTAAATCACTCTTCCAATATGCTAGCAGTGGCCTCTTGGGAAAAGTAATACATCATGTAATCGAACAAAAGGCAAACAGAGGCAAGCTCCAGGAATGGGCACTGTGAACAGGACTCGCCCCAGAGTAGCCAGATGTAGGCTTTAGACATGTTAATGCAGGTTGAGCATCTCTGATCCGAGGGGGAATGTCTCACATGGTGTCCAAGAAATGGTGACACATCTCACAGAGGGCCGAGGCTCAGGAGGGCTGCAGTATGAGACATTCCCCCTCCCCTGTGAACTTAAAAATGTGGCCAACAATTTTTTTTTTAAATGGCTACTCTGTAGTGCTTTAACTGGACCTATTTAGACAATGCCTTACACACTGGAAAAGGATGATACTGTGTGAATCTAATAAGTCTACAAGACAATAGTTCTATTGGCTGTCTCCTTCCTCTCCAGGGTGATGACAACTTCGTGAGGGTGGAGATTATACGTCTCTCATCGTTTCAGCAACAAGGAAATAAATTAGTGGCAGAGTAAGGGGTGACTTGGTGAGTACATCTAATTGTTGACATCGTTTTACGTGGGAGAAATTTTGCTATTATATCAACTTCTTAAAATAGTCTAGTGGGATTAACTTGGTTTCATTTCACAGAGACCTCCTGGAAATGAGGATCCTTTAAAATCCTGGAATATATACTGCAGTAAAAGAACAAAGTATACCTCAGCCTTAAAGGACTGAAAAAGAATGTCAAGTAGCAGCAGGTGGGGAAGTGGCTTTGGTTTTCAGTTTGTGAGCTCTGAATCCACAAAAAGACAGGACTGCATTCTGAAAACCTGAATTACTGTCCTTACCTCAATGAGACAAAAAATTATAACCACAATTGTTAGTATTACAGTCACAGATACTGCCAAGATGATTTTGTAGTCAAAAGCATATCCTGGAAAGTCTTTCATGAGCTAAAAAAAAAAAAAAAAAAAAAAAGGAAAGAACAATTAAAAAAAAAAAGAAAGAGAATGGAAGCTAACTTCTCAAAACCCCAGTATTTCAGGTGAGTAGCTTACAGGTTGTCTTTTTTTTTTTTTGAGACAGAGTCTCACTCTGTCACCCAGGCTGGAGTGCAGTGGTGTGATCACGGTTCACTACAGACTCCACTTCCCTGGGTTCAGGTGATCCTCCCACCTCAGCCTCTCGAGTAGCTGGGACTACAGGCATGTGTCATCACCCCAGCTAATTTTTTTTTATTTTTGTGGAGACAGGGTTTCACTATGTTGGCCAAGCTGGTCTCAAACTCCTGACCTCAAGTGATCCACCCACCTCGGCCTCCCAAAGTGCTGGGATTACAGGCATGAGCCACCCCACCTCACCTATAGTTCATCTTGTGTACTAATCTATTTCACTCTCTAAATGAGCAAAATGGGAGATCACAGTCATGGCCAAACTTACATGGCCAAGACAAGCTATGGCCTGGGAATTCCAGGTTCTCTGGTGTGGGCACTTTCCTGGCATACACTAAATGATGGGAAATCTGGGTCTCATGTTTCTGTGTGGTCCTCACCTCGCTCGACTTCTGCTCTTTCTGTTCACTCCGGGTTTCCATGCTCTCATTAATATAGTTCTCAGTTTTCCATTGGTCCGTATCCCATTCTGCCTTGGACGCCTTTACTTTCTTCTGCTCACTAAGAAGCTTCATCAGGAGGCCTGTCCTGGAGATGAGCTTGGCACAGGTCAGTTGTACATGGGTGTCAGAGCAGTCCATCTTTAAGGTCCGGATAACATGAGAAATAAACCTTCTCACATCCTCGGTGGGGATGAGGGATCGTAGCTGCTCGGTTAGCTGAATTTCAAACTGATCACCTGGGGATGAGAGCAATGGATAATTGAAGCTTTTGGGCTCGGGGGACAGGTCAGTGCCCACGTTGTTGTATTCCCATTGTGTTGGATCGGTTTGTTTAACAGGTGGCCCTAAGTTGAACGCAATCCCAGCAGAATCTGCCTCAGGAGGAGGATTGTAGTTTGTGTTTTCAGAGATGGTGCCTTCTGGCATAGTAGTGGTTTCCATAAAAATGTTTTCTTCGAAGGCATTTCTTGCAGTTGTGTCTTTTACCTTCGTGTTCTCTGTAACACGTTCTTCAAATAGTTTAGGAAAAGGATTTTCCTTAGGACTCAGGTCTACTAAAGGCAAAAAAGCCCTTTGTGAAGGGGAATTTATGAGGCTGTTCGCTGCAGA
This sequence comes from Rhinopithecus roxellana, assembly GCF_007565055.1. Taxonomy (NCBI): domain Eukaryota; kingdom Metazoa; phylum Chordata; class Mammalia; order Primates; family Cercopithecidae; genus Rhinopithecus; species Rhinopithecus roxellana. The sequence goes on from NC_044567.1 coordinate 73,630,454, forward strand.
GAATGGCGGCCTGTTTGCAAGCATCAGTCTATTGAGATAACTTTTCTTTCTCAAATTTTGACTCTTTTTGGCCTTGGGTGTTCTGTGGGCCACACGGGAGCGAGTTTTATGAGAGCGGTAGTTTTTTCTGGAATGTACGATTGGTCTAGCAGCCTTTGTATTCTTAACTCTAGCCTCTGCATTTTCTAAAATTAAAATACTGTAGTTTGAGTCATTTGATCTGTCTCTGACCTGAGGTTGGGCTTTTGCAGGGGTGGAAGCAGAAGGCTCGCCCATGGAGAAGGGTTTCAGCACAGAGGAGACTGCCGCCTTACGCTCTTGGGTGAATGAAGGCTTCATGTAGATGGCATTTCCTGCTAACTTCTCGGGCCCCTGCTCTATGTGAGGCTGTTCCAGCTCCCCTGGGACTGGGCTCCTGAGCCTTTTTTCTTGGGCAGCGTTCTCCACAAATGCCTGTGCACCCTCCTCCCTCCTGGTGCTCTGCTTTCCCACCTCTTTGAAGTGCCTTTTCTGGATGCTCCTTGGGCCCGTGAGGACTCTGTTCACTCTCTGCAGGTTTTTGCCTACACTTTGAATCTTTATCAGGCTCTTTTTCTGTGGTTGGATACTTTCTGATTTCTTTTCAAATATTTGGCGTTTCAATTTCTTACCTAGAAGGCTGGTCTGCATAAGCATGGCAGTTTTTTCTTCCCTTTTAACTTCATCGATTTTTTCTTGTGTTTCTGCATGTAACACATTTTCTAGCAAATACAGCTTTCTCAATTTATTTTCATAACTTGAGTTGTTGGATGCAGGTTGAAGAGAGGGGCCCTTTGTATTGTTTTCCAAAATACTCAGGGGCCTATCTCCATCTTGCACATTAGAAAAGAGTAGTTTCATGAATGGTAACAACATTGATTCCGCATCTAGATTTCCTGCTGAGAAATAAGGCAAGATGTAACTTAGTGCACTGATAACCTCACTCTCGTCATTGGTGTCTAGCTGCTCACTCCCAAAGCCTGACAAGTTGATGCCACTGCTGTCTGAGGGCACCTCCGGCTCAACAGTCAGCTCAGTGCTCGTGTGCTCCTTCCGGGCCTGTAACACCTTCATGAACGCTCCTTCTGGATTCCCTATGGATGCTTCTTCATCTGTGAAAAAAGAAGAGACTGCTTTGATCATGAAAGATGATGGGACGGCATGCATCAGTCCACAGCTGTATGCCCCAGTCACACGGAGTAGGAGTCAGCAAACATTCGAGTGCCATTCAGAGCAGAAACATACACCCAATCCTAAACCTATGAAATGGCAACAAAAGGAGGAAAAAACATCTTTTGAAAACATGGCCACCTACTTGGAACATTCCATAGTGTGACACACAGTAAGTCTGCTTAGGATTATTCTGTTGATCCCCAGGGGCCAGTTGCCCAGTGCTCAGTCAAAGCTCAAGGTGGAAGACAAGTGCTACCATGAAGACCTGATGAGCTGGCCTCTCTGCAGACTGCTCCGTACCCTGTGCTGTCCTGCCTCAGATGCAGAGAGAGCACAAGGCTCCCTCTCTCCTTGTCCTCGGTGTACCTGTATTCTCGCTACCATCACAGCTGAATGCAATGAAAGGCAGTCCTCTGAGAGGAGCAGGGTGGAGATGCTAAAGTGGAGGATCCCTCCCATTGCTGATAGATCCTCATCTGGCATACGCGCCACCCACCCACCCCATTCTCTGCTCCCACATACTGTAGCCCCATCACAAAAGACGTGACATGGAAAAAACTGTGTCCACCTTAATTCTTTTCTTAAATTTGGGCAGGGATTCAGGGTGTAGGTTAAGAGATTTTTAATTTGCCAGATTGTAGGCTTATGTTGTTGAATGTACAATGAATCTATGGTATGACAGCAGTTTCTGGATAAACATTACTTGAAGTCCTAAAATGCAGAAGGGAAAAAGCAACTTTCGTCAGATGCCTACTTTGCTTTCATTTCATCTCTAATATTTTGGATGCGGAATCATCCAAAGCTTCTGACTGCATGAAGGTCAAATGTACCAGTGTGCAGCTGGCTTTCTTTTCCAGAATTAAAAGTATTTTGGGTGGTGCTGAGGGTCAGAGGAAGAAGTCAAGATTGTGAGAAAGGAGAAAGATGGGCTTGGGGAGAACCCAGAATTGGGACAGAAGACCTGGCACAAGGTACAGCACTTAGCACCTCTGATCTTGTTTTTCCTCATCTGTAAAAGGAGATTACCAATGCTTTTCTGCCCACCTCTTGGGGAGAAGGGAAGAATATAATTGGTAAAAAAAAGTTTGAAAAATAAGCAACATTTTCTTTAAATAAGTAGCCAGGCATTATTCATCATCCACCCCATATCACTGGTAGATACCTGTATTCAAGCTATCCGGACATGAAAGCAGTCACATTTTAGAAGTTATGAAGTTGGTGCTAATAAACCTAATCTACAGAAAAACTCCTGAAAGCACCTGAGCATTTGTTCTATGAATAGAAAGGTTTGAGATTCAGAGCAAGTTCAGAGTTGGATGGTCTAAGCTTGGAAAATCCCTCATTCCATTAGAAGAGCCAGGTAGCAATTTCTGGTTATGGAACCAGAAGCTCTCAGGCTTCAAATAAAATAGCATCACTTGTACTCTTATAAAACTGTAAAAACAAAAACAAAAAAAAACCCGGATCTACATCTGTCCTATAAGGCCGAGAGTACTTGAGATCTCATGGATATAAAACCAGCTTACAAACTACATTGCACTGTATGAAGAAATTATCACTGGGGGCAAAGCACCAAGCAGAGAGCACAGTACACAGTGTGTGGATGTTAATGTTATTGCCTAGTCTTCCCATTCCTTTGTCTTGGTCCTTTATGAATATGGAACAGTTCTATTATTACATTTTCTAATAATAACTGAGAACCTGACTCTCAGCAAGGGAATAGTTCAGAAATTGAGGGAGTTTAACTCTGAATGAGTAAATAAAAATAAAGCAATTATATCATCACTTTACAAATTTATCAATTAAAAATAAAAAATTTAAAACCAAATACTTAAAATAATGTAACAATTGATCACCAGGCAATTTGGACTCACGACAATGTATGGTGCTTCTCAGACAGGTACTGTTGCAATGCAGCTTGACTGTCTTGCAGACAGCCTCAATGCTGTTTTTAAATTGGCAGAGGCAGCAGGCCATATGGCTAGGTAAGATCCTATAGATGAAAACAGAGAACAATAAATTAGTGGTAAAGCGGTTGAGTAGGTAAAGGAGGCAGGCCAACGCTACCAGAGGGCTGGGCGAAAAGGTGTTATTGAGGCCTGTGGACTGAACAGTTGGGTAGGAACTAAAAGGTCAATAGGAAGGAGGGTAGAGGTGCCCAACTGAAGGGTAAGCATGGCAGTGAGTATGGAATGCTTAGAATAAAGGTGGTTGGGATTAGAATTGGGTGACGCCGATCAGTAGTTTAATTCAGAAGTATTTCTTCCCAACTCAAAAGTCTCCCTTTGGGCTGAAAGTACACAGGAAGAAGGTAGACTTCTAAGAAGAGTCTGAATAAGTCCCCAACTTCTGGAGGCCCTTTCTCAATTCCTGTTGGGAGTGGGAAATACTAGAAATTACTCTGGGCATTAAAAATAGCTTAGTTCAACGTGGATTGTGGGGTTAAAAAAATACCAGAGATTGCATTGGTCAAATCTGGACAATTTGAGCATTCAAAAGAATAACAACAATAATAAGCTATAACATAATTAATATATAAAAAAGAATCGATGAAGAATGATATTAAAAAAGAAAGAAGGGGAGTTGTTCTTTAATGAAATAAAGCCAGATAATAAATGTGGAAGGAACGACAGAATTTTAAAAAGTGTCACTTTGCAACCACCAGTAATAAAAATTGATTCAGACAAGGATTATCACTGATGGACAGCTGGGTGAAAAGACATCTGAGAACAGGATCTTCACTGATCTCAAAGTACTACCTCACACATTATTTATTAACTATAGGAAAAATTACTTTTTTTAAAAATGAGACAAGGTCTCACTCTATCACCCAGGCTGAAATACGGTGGCAAAATCATAGCCCACTGCAACCTTGACCCCTCTGGGCTCAAGTGACCCTTCAAATTCAGTCCCTGGGACTATAGGCTTGCACCACCACACCCAGCTAATTTTTTATTTTTTATTTTTTATTTTTTATTTTTATCAGACACAGGGTTTCACCTTTTGCTCAGGCTAGTCTAAAACTCCTAGACTCCAGCAATCTGCTCGTCTCAGCCTTCCAAAGTGCTGGGATTACAAGCATGAGCCACCACACCCAGCAAAATAACTACAATGGAGAGACCTGGAAGATTACCTTCAACAAGTGATCAAACCTCATATTACAGGTCACCTGCGATCCCAAGGCAGGAAGGATACATCGCCCATGCAGTATTCTTCCCAAAAATGCTTCACTTGAATCTCATCATGAGGAAACAGAGAAATACAGATTGTAGGACAATTTACAAGACAACTATCTTTGACTCTTTTTTTTTTTTTTTTTTTTTGAGACGGAGTCTCGCTCTGCCGCCCAGGCTGGAGTGCAGTGGCCGGATCTCAGCTCACTGTAAGCTCCGCCTCCCGGGTTTACGCCATTCTCCTGCCTCAGCTTCCCGAGTAGCTGGGAATACAGGCGCCCGCCACGTCACCCGGCTAGTTTTTTGTATTTTTAGTAGAGACGGGGTTTCACCATGTTAGCCAGGATGGTCTCGATCTCCTGACCTCGTGATCCGCCCGTCTCGGCCTCCCAAAGTGCTGGGATTACAGGCTTGAGCCACCACACCCGGCCATATCTTTGACTCTTAAAACATGCCAACGTCATGAAAGATCAAAAAAAGTAGAGGAATGTTTTAGATTAAAGGAAATGAAGCCATGACATGCAGTGCCCGATCTTTGATTGGATTCTGTACTATTCTTTCATCTTTCTGGCATGTTTGAATTTTTTTCAAAGTATAAATTTGGGCAAAAGAGATAACCAAGACAATTGATTAATTTATTGTTATGGCTTATTGGGGGCAGTTTCAGAGAGATAAAAACAATCTCTGTAACTGGAGTAAAAGGTTAATCTTAGGCAGTATAGCATGGACATTAAGAATACAGATTCCACAGCCAGACTAGGCTTAAATCCCAGCTCCACTAATAACGTGAATTTGGGAAAACTGCTTAATCTCTGTTCCTTGGCCTTGTTATAATAGTACCTACCTCTAATGAGTTTTGAGGATTAAATGAAATCAATACGTGAAAAATGCCTGGCACACAGTGAGTGCTCAATAAATGTTAACGACTATAATTATTACGTTACAGAGGTTTTGGGTGGGGGGGGAGGGGGCGCACTTTTCTGAGTCCTCCAAAAGGATGGCTTTATTAGGGCCACATTAAGACTGGAAACAGAAGAGTGTTTCATGGATACCTGAAGTCTATGAGTTGGGGGTACAATGTATAGAGTTTTAGATTACAACTGCATCCAATAAGTTGGCCTGACACATCTTTCCTCAAACCTACAGAGGAATAATCACAAGTGACTAGTATTACTCCTTTGGGTCCAGTGGAAGCCTCTGATCTTCATGGGGACTGGACCCAGAACCGTAACGCAGCATTATATTATACAGCAACCTTAACTCTGACACAAAGGTGTTTCTTTTGTTTGTTTTGAAGCTGGGTCTCCTCTGTTACACAGGCTGAGTGCAGTGGTACAATCTCGGCTCACTGAAGCCTCTGTCTCCTGGGCTCAAGTGATCCTCCCACCTCAGCCTCCTGAGTAGCTAGAACTACAGGTTTGTGCCACCACACCTGGCTCATTTTTGTGTATTTTGTAGAGATGGGGTTTCATCATGTTGCCCAGGCTGGTCTCGAACTCCTGAGCTCAAGCAACCCTTTCTCCTTGGCCTCCCAAAGTGCTGGGATTATAGGCACGAGCCCAGAGGTTTTGTTATTCTTTTCCTGCCCCCAACTTTGATTTTAAACATTTTCTTTTTTTTTTCCTTAAACCTTAGGATGGCTGGGAAGCATTTTCAAATGGTCTAATGAACACCTGTATAACTTTCATCTGGAATCCACAGTAGCTAATACTTTGTCACATTTGCTTTCCATGTGTGTTTGGCTATACATTTTCTGGACAAACCATTTGAGAGTCAGTTGCAGACATAATGACCTTTCACCATTAAAGACTTCAGTGTGCAGCCCCCAAGAACCAAGGCATTCGCCTAAATAACCAGAATACTATCATCACCCAATGAAACTTAATAATATTATCACTGCCTACTATGTAGTCCATATACACATTTTCACAATTGTCCTAATCATATCATGGCTTAAAAAATTGAGAATCCAGGCCGGGCGCGGTGGCTCAAGCCTGTAATCCCAGCACTTTGGGAGGCCGAGACGGGCGGATCACGAGGTCAGGAGATCGAAACCATCTTGGCTAACATGGTGAAACCCCGTCTCTACTAAAAAATACAAAAAACTAGCCGGGCGAGGTGGCGGGCGCCTGTAGTCCCAGCTACTCGGGAGGCTGAGGCAGGAGAATGGCATAAACCCGGGAGGCAGAGCTTGCAGTGAGCTGAGATCTGGCGACTGCACTCCAGCCTGGGTGACAGAGCGATACTCTGTCTCAAAAAACAAAATAAAAAAAAAAAAAAATTGAGAATCCAATCAAACATCACCAAATATCAGACATTACATTTAGTGTTCATGATTTTTCTTTTCTTTTTGTAGAAAGACATTTAATACTTTTGTTTACAAAATTCAGGCACACATTTCACTTTGCCCTGGACCGTGTCCAAGGCTGTGTGCTCATCTCTGCCAGGGTGTCTGTGCCCTTCGTGTACTACTGACAAAGGGGGTGCAGGAGCAGAGACTGGGGTCCAGAGGCTTCAGGCTGGGCCACAGTGGGAGAGGAATGTGAATGTGGCCCAGTCCAGAGGACCCCCCCATTTCATCGATTTTGGATCGGGTGACAGAGGAAGCAGATGTTGGGGCTGCGGACCTACTAGTCTGGGCAGGGGTCTGGAGACCCCAGGGCCGCCTGCTGTGGCCTAGAGGAGATGGTCAGGGCCACTTCCCACAGGGTGGGGTGGTAGCGGCTGGGAAAGGGGAGGCCTGGCCACCAGGAGCTTTAACATTTGCTCACTGGAGTCTTTGTGCTTGGCCCTCAGCAGCATGGCTGGGGCTGTGATCCCGTGCAAAGTGTGCTGGGGTGTATGTGGGTGGTTGGTGGTGGCAGCTTGTGCTAGAGTGACACAGGCCTCCGTGGCCCTGGCTGGGGGCAGTTGAAAAGCTGAAAAGGCTGAGACGGGTGGATCACGAGGTCAGGAGATCGAGACCATCCTGGCTAACACGGTGAAACCCCGTCTCTACTAAAAAATACAAAAAACTAGCCGGGCGAGGTGGCGGGCGCCTGTAATCCCAGCTACTCGGGAGGCTGAGGCAGGAGAATGGCGTGAACCTGGGAGGCGGAGTTTGCAGTGAGCTGAGATCCAGCCACTGCGCTCCAGCCTGGGTGACAGAGCCAGACTCCGTCTCAAAAAAAAAAAAAAAAAGAAAAGCTGAAAAGGTACTTGGCTTTGTGAGGGCGGGGCTTGGGAGGCAGGGCCCTGAAGGAGGCTATGTTCTCTGTCCTAGGACAGATCCCAGCTGGCCTCTGTCCCCGGGCTGCAAGCTGACAGCAGGCAGGGGAAGCAGTGAGGCCCTCTGCCCTGGCCTTGGGGAGAAGGAGTGCATGTGTGAGGTGGGGGTGCGGTGGCTCTGGAGTGGGGCCAGGGCCCATCTCCAGCACCAGGTTGGGACAGGATTTAAAACCAAGGTCCTGTCTCTGAGCCAACCCGGGGGATGCTCGATCTCATCCTGTTAAGGCCACAGGACACGAGGGCAGGCAGTGGGCCGGGTCCCTGTGGGATCAGGACGGAGGTGGGTGCTGCCGCGGTGGAACACTAGTGTTTGTGAGAGTACCTTAGGATTAGCCCCGCCTGGGCCAGCTAGGCAAGGAGTTGGGGAGGAGGAGGCTGGCGCAATGCAGTAGGGAAGGGAGCTGTCACCGCTGGGGGTCAGCGCCAGTGTAAACAGGCGTCCCCACCCACCCAGATAAGCCCCCCACCCAAGTGTGGCTCCCTGCTCAGGGAGTACCTCGAGGACCTGGGACTGGGTGACACCGGCAGGCTCGGAAACCATCCTAGCAGCAGGAGCCTGGAGGAAGGCAGAAGACCCGGCAGGGGGTGCCGCCCAGTGTGGACAGAGGGGCGGGGCGCTGGCGAGTCACTGCGGCAGGGGCACGAGCGTGTCCACGTAGCTGAGCAGGAGGAAGCCCGACTGGGCGTCCAGCATGCCCTATACCAGTTGTAGTTGATCTGGTTGGTCAAGGTGATGACGTCACCCTCATGGAAGCCCAGCTCCCCATGGTTCTAGGGTTCGAGGTCGTAGAGCACCTTGCAGCTCCGCTCATCTATGGGTGGCATGCTCCTGCTAGGAGTCCAGATGGGCTTGTCGGAAGATCGGAAAGAGGAAGCTGCGATCTTGGGGACTGTGGTGCTGGGGAAGCCCCCGTTGGACTGCTCAGGCTCTCTGAGGTCAAAGGGCTCCCGGGACTTGGGCTTATATTCCCGCTTGGGGCGTGAGGAAGCTTCCTGCATTCTGCGCTTGGGCTTCTCTGCCAGCTTGTCCGGGATCTGCACGGCCCGCCGGTAGCAGTCCAGCTGCGCCTCCACCAGGGTTGGGAGCTGACTCACCTGCTCGATATTGGTCTCCAGGAGGTTGCGCATGCTGGTTTCTGCCACCTCCTTGGACTCCTCAAACTTCTCCAGCACCTGGTGCAGCTCCTCATTGGGGATCTTGCCCTGCCGCTTTTTTTAGTCAAAGTCCAGGCGTCGGCCCTCCAACTGGTGGTGCTGGATCTCCTTCAGGTCGTTCTCGCACAGGTTCTGGAGGTGGTCAATGAAGTTCTGCTTGACCTCTATGTCCAGGGCGTCCTTCACCTCCACCAGGTGCTTCATGGACTTGCCAACATCCAGCAGTGTGTCACCGACGTTGGACTCACCGCCTAGCTCCTTCAGGTGGGGGATCAGGCACTCGCTCAGGAGCCCCTCCGACTGCAGGTAGCTGGGGTTCTTCACCTGGCCCCGGATCTCGGACACCATGTTGAGCATGGTCAGCTTACCTGCGAGGCTTGGGTTGGGCTGCAGCTACTTGATGGTCCTGGCCAGCACTTCCGTCACCACCTTGCTGGTGACATCCACCTTCTCCATCTCTTTGAAGTCATCATCCAGCTTGGTCCCCTCAGCCCCTCCCACCTCACTGACCAGCTGGCTTGCCGTGTAGAAATGGTTCTTCAGCCCCACCACCGACATGCCCGCTGCCGAGCCTCCCACCGGGACAGTGCCAGCGACAGGCTTCCAGGCGCCGCCAACCCTCTGCCGGCCTCAGCAGCCCCCGTTGGCACCGCCTCTGCCACGTGCTTGCCAGCCCCAGCGCCGCCTAGTGTTCATGATTCTTCAATATAGAACTGTTCCCAGGATTGTTTTAAAGTATACTGACAAACCTTTGAGACTGTAAATGACCTGACGTATACATTATCTTTACTTGAGAATGGTAATTTTTCAATACGCCATTAAAGATCATTACACATGAGACAAGACTCAAATGCACTGGCCTACTTACTTTGTATATGTGTAAACTCCTGAAGACTTCCAGTAATAAACTCCAATAAGGCAGTTAGTTCAATGTCTTTATGGCCTTGGTGACAAATGGTTACAGAGAATGAGAGCATTTTTCCTATCCACTAATGGTCAAGACAAAAGCAGACAGATCCTCACTGTCTTAGAGAACCAAGTGAGAAAGCTGGTCAATGAAGAGGACTTCATCCAGAGAAGAAGGGATCTAGCTGACAGGGAAGATGCTGCAGGAGGCTGAGGAAGTGAGGCTAGAGCAGTAAAACAGATCTGATAATGTGGTCAAGACAAGAAAGTGACCCGACAAAAATTAACAGAGTGTGAAATGAAGGGCCCTTTCCATGCTAATCTTGCATACTGCCCTCAACCAGCCTTAGCAAAACAGAGTTTCTATTTAGTTTGCCATATTGTGGGGTGGTGGCACTATTTAAGTTGCAGTCAGTTGTGTAACAAACTCACAGTAGGGCCCTGCAGAAATATATACATATACACACACAAACATATATGTACACACATATATACATATATGTAATTTTTTTTTAAGACAACGTCTTGCTCTGTCACCCAGGCTGGAGTGCAGTGGTGCCATCTTGGCTCACTGCAACCTCCACCTCCTGAGTTCAAGTGACCCTCCCACCTCAGCCTCCCTAGTAGCTGGGACTACAGGCCTGTGCCACCACACCTGGCGAATATATATATACACATATATATACACACCCACATATACATATATGCACACACACACACATATATATACACACACACACACACACACACATCTGTATATATATATAATTGCAAAGAAGGCCAGGCACGGTGCCTCATGCCTGTAATCCCAGTACTCTGGGAGGGTGAGGCAGGAGGATCACTGAGGCCAGGAGTTTGAAACCAGCCTGGGCAACATAGTGAGATCTCGTTTCTCCAAAAAATAAATATACAATTGCAAAAAAAAAAAAAAAATACATCCTCACACCATATATTCAAATTAACTAAAAACGGATCATAGACCTAAATTATAGTATTTCTGGGAAAAGACATAGGAGTAAATCTTTTCCACTTTGGATTAGACAACAGGTTCTTAAAGATTTCTTAGGTACGAAACAAAAAAGCACAAGCCATAAGAAAAAATTGCTAACTTAAAGCTGATCAAAATTAAAAACTTCTGCTTTTCAGAAAACACTTTTAGTTTAATTATTATTAATTTTTTTTTTTTTTTTTTTTGAGACAGAGTCTCACTCTGTTGCTCAGGCTGGAGTACAGTGGTGCAATCTTGGCTCATTGCAACCTCCACCTCCCAGGTTCAAGCACTTCTTGTGCCTCAGCCTCCTGAGTAGCTGGGATTACAGGCGTGTGCCACCACACCTGGCTAATTTGTGTATTTGTAGTAGAGATGGGGGTTTTGCCACGTTGGCCAGGATGGTCTCGAACTCCTGACCTCAAGTGATCCACCTGCCTTGTCCTCCCAAAGTGCTGGGATTACAGGTGTGAGTCACTGTGCCCAGCTAGAAAATATTTAGAATGAAAAGACAAACCACAACCTGAGAGAAGATATTTACCAAACACATATCTAAAAGGCCTTGTTTTTTGTTTTATTTACTTGTTTAATTTTTTAGATAGTATCTCATTCTGTGACCCAGGCTGGAGTGCAGTGGTGATCACAGCTCACTGCAGCCTCGACCTCCCGGCTCAAGCAATCCTCCCACCTCAGCTTCCCGAGTAGCTGGGACCACAGGTGAGCACCACCACACCTGCCTGATTTTTATATTTTTGGTAGAGACGAGGTTTCACCATATTGCCCAGGTGGTCTCAAACTCCTGACCTCAAGCAGTCCTCCTGCCTCAGCCTCCCAATGTGCAGGGACCACCGTACCCGGTCCCTGAAAGGACCTGTATCTAGAGTCTATAAAGCACTCTTAAAATTCAATAATAACGAATCTTTCATAGGGTTACAGGGAAAAAAACCTCAATAAAAAGACTAGTATCCAATTAAAATATGGGAACAGATTTGAACAATTTAGTAAAGAGGATATTTGCACATGAATATTCAACATCACTAGCTATTAAACAAATGCAAATTAAAACCACAATGAGATTCCACTACACATCAAGCAGTAGAAAGGCAAACATTTCTTTTTGTTTGTTTGTTTTTTGAGACGAAGTCTCGCTCTATCGCCCAGGCTGGAGTGCAGTGGCCGGATCTCAGCTCACTGCAAGCTCTGCCTCCCGGGTTTACGCCATTCTCCTGCCTCAGCCTCCCGAGTAGCTGGGACTACAGGCGCCCGCCACCTCGCCCGGCTAGTTTTTTGTATTTTTTAGTAGACATGGGGTTTCACGGTGTTAGCCAGGATGGTCTCGATCTCCTGACCTCGTGATCCACCCATCTCGGCCTCCCAAAGTGCTGGGATTACAGACTTGAGCCATCACGCCCAGCAAACATTTCTTTAAAAACTGAAATATAAGAATCTGCTGGACCAGGCCAGGCGTGGTGGCTCACGCCTGTAATCCCAGCTCTTTGGGAGACCAAGGCGGGTGGATCAAGTGAGGCCAGGAGTTTGAGACCAGCCTGGCCAACAAGAAACCCCATCTCCACTAAAAATACAAAAATTAGCTGGGTGTGGTGGTGCGAGGCTATAATCCCAGTTACTCAGGAGGCTGAGGGAGGCGAATCGTTTGAACCTGGGAGGCAGAGGTTGCCGTGAGCTGAGATCTTGCTGCTGCACTCCAGCAACGAGGCTCTGTCTCAAAAAAAAAAAAAAAAAAAAGAATCTGCTGGGTCGAGTGTGGTGGCTCACACCTGTAACTCAAGCACTTTGGGAGGCCGAGGCGGGTGGATCAATTGAGGTCAGGAGTTCGAAACCAGCCTGGCCAACATGGTGAAACCCTGTCTCTACTAAAAATACAAAAATTTGCTGGGCGTGGTGGCATGCACCTGTAAGCTAAGCTACTCGGGAGGCTGAGGCAGGAGAATCGCTTGAACCTGGGAGGCGGAGGTTGCAGTGAGCCTAGGTCATGCCGCTGCACTGCAGCCTGGGTGACAGCGAGACTCCGTCTCAAAAAAAAAAAGCAAAGTGAAAGAAGCCAAACATAAGAGGCGACACGCTATATGATTTCATTTATAAGACATTCTGGAAAAGGCAAAAGTATAGGAACAGAAATCAGATTAGTAGCTAACAGGGGCTGATGGTGAGGGGAGGGAATCGACTACAAAGGGATACAAGGGGCCTTTTTGAGGCAACAGAAATGCTTTATATTGGGAATGTAGTGGTGGTTATGTAACTATACATCTGTCAAAACTCATCAAACTGTACCCTTAAAAAGGGTGAATTACATGAAAATTATATATCAATAAACCTGACTTAAAAAAATAATAAAACAAACCTAAAGATCCAATTAAGTAAAAATAAATCTAAGAAAAAAATAACTTACAGTTTTTCCAGTTCAATAGTCATCGTGAGAATGTTCTTAAGTGTTGCAAGTGGGACTTGTGTTTTTCCCATGTCTCTGAAGAAGAAAGCAGAAACATTCATGATATGAACCCCAATAAAAAATTCTGTACTTAAAAAGATAATTCAAAGACATGTGATTACTTCAATATCGGCTTCTCTATAAAACAAGTCAGCTCAACAGTTTATTTGCCACAGAATTCCAGAGACCTCTTATTAAAGAAATTTGATTTGCATCATCAAATTAATGATATTCAAGAATAGAACTCACATTATTTTTTCTTTTTTCTTTTTTTTTTTTTTTTTACCATTTATCTTACTTCTCATTTCATATTGCATTCACCCATCTTGATTATTTACTCTTTTCTTCCTTTTTAGAATAATGAACACCTATTCTTCTTTGCTTTCTTGGTTAAGTAATATTCCTCCATGTGTCTACATGTTCCAAATCTATACAGGTTCTTCAACACTGTTCTCTTGCCCTGCTGGCTGTCTTGACCATTACACATCCTTTCTTAATCCTTTTCTTTGCCAATAACTTTTTTCAATAACTCAGTTAAAATTTAAATTATGACTTTTTAGCCTAAATGCAAAATACTTAATCTTTGATGAAAAATTTAAAAAGAGCATAAATCATCTCATGACTCATGAAAGTACTATAGTACTTACAAATATTTTAATGCCGGCAATTTAAAGAGATACGGATCTTCAACAGTTGTCAGAGGATTGCGATTGAGAATTCTGAAAAATGCAATAGAATTAAAATTATCTGCATTTTCAAAGTGTGAAATTGCATAAAAAGTTTATAGTCATTTTTTGGTATGGAACTTGTAGGTAAAAAAAAAAACATTTTCTATTTTTACCTAATAAATCACCATTAGACTTCGTAAAGCACTATTCCTTTGGGAACTACCTAGGTCTCTAGAAGATAAAGTAGAGGAGAGAAACAGGGGAAGAAATAGAAAAAATTAAAAAAAGTGGATAGCAAAGGAAAAATATGCCACAGAACTTTTCAGGTCAAAAACCCTAGAAGTGACTATGTTGGTAGGAAGCCCTGACTCTGTAGGAAACACTATTTCTAGTGTCCTCCATAATTCAGGTTGCTTGTCCTACTTCAAGTTGCTCATTTTTGTTGTTGTTGCTGTTTTGTTTTGTTTTGTTTTTTTGAGATGGAGTTTTGCTCTGTCACCCAGGCTGGACAGCAATGGCTCCATCTTGGCTCATTGCAACCTCCACCTCCTGGGTTCAAGCGATTCTCCTGTCTCAGCCTCCTGAGTAGCTGGGATTACAGGTGCCTGCCACCACTCCCAGCTAATTTTTGTATTTTTAGTAGAGACTGGGTTGACTGGGTTTCATCATGTTGGCCAGGCTGGTCTTGAACTCCTGACCTCAGGTGATCCACTCCCTTCAGCCTACCAAAATGTTAGGATTACAGGTGTGAACCACTGTGCCTGACTGCTTGCCTTTTATCTTTGCAAAGTTTTTCAAATTCATGGTTTAATTTGCACAGTTAAGGAAAAAAATAGGACCAATTCTTTTGCTTTATAGCCAAAGAAAAAGGGATAAATCTAAGAGAAGGAAGAACGGGTCAAAACCATACTCCCATCATATACTCCCACTTGTCTTGTATGACATCACAGCCTTTGTTACATTGCATGTAATCACCTGTCTACTTGTCAGTCTCCTGGACTATCAGGCTCCTTGAGGGCAGAGACCACATCTTATTCTCATTGTCATCCCTGTGCCTGGCATGATGTCTGAAATTTACTAGGCATTTAATAAATGTTTATTGGGCCGGGCGTGGTGGCTCATGCCTGTAATCCCAGCACTTTGGGAGGCTGAGGTGGGCGGATCACCTGAGGTCAGGAGTTTGAGACCAGCCTGACCCACACGGAGAAACTCCATCTCTAGTAAAAATATAAAATTAGCCGGGTTTGGTGGTGCATGCCTGTAATCCTAGCTACTTGGGAAGGCTGAGGCAGGAGAATCGCTTGAACCTGGGAGGTGGAGGTTGTCGTGATCCAAGATCGCACCACTGCACTCCAGCCTGGGCAACAAGAGCAAAACTGTCTCAAAAAAAAAAAAAAAAAAAAAGTTTACTGAATAAACAAACGACATTTTGTTTATATGTCAATAAAATGAATAAATTCATTTCAATGAGAATTTTTATTCCAAAATGCTGCAATCTATTTTCTTTTTAATTCTTTTCAGTGAACAAGAAAAAGAAAAGAAATAGGAAGAAATAAAAGAAAATCAGCCTTTACATTAACCCAAGAATCATCACTTTTGCAGAAATTATAAAAATAATAATAATTACAGTGAGTATCTATTGGGCTGCTAGGTGTTTGTGATCGGCATTTCACATTTAATCCTCACAACAACCTTATGTGCTAGATATTATTGCCCTATTTTATAAATGAGGAAACTGAGGTTACACAACTTGTCCTAGGTCACCAAGCTATTAAGAAGCTAAACTGCTGGGTGCGGTGGCTCACGCCTGTAATCCTAGCACTTTAGGAGGCTGAGGCAGGCAGATCACCTGAGGTCGGGAGTTCAAGACCAGCCTGACCAACATAGAGAAACCCCATCTCTACTAAAAATACAAAATTAGCCGAGTGTGGTGGCGCATGCCTGTAATCCCAGCTACTAGGAGACTGAGGCAGGGGAATCGCTTGAACCTGGGAGGTGGAGGTTGCGGTGAGCCAAGATCGTGCCATTGCACTACAGCCTGGGAAATAAGAACAAAACTCCATCCCCCCCCACAAAAAAAAAAAAAAGAAAAGAAAAGAAAGAAAGGAGAAGCAAAGCTGTAATCTGAACTCATGTGCTTAATCTATAGGAAGAAAAAGGGTTTACTTTAACCTTATGGGTTTTTACATTTTTCTTTTCTTTCTTTCTCTTTCTTTCTTCATTTCCCTCCCTCCCTTCCTTCTTTTGAGTCAACATTTCCATTTATTGGCCTGGCATGGTGGCTCATGCCTGTAATCCCAGCACTTTGGGAGGCCGAGGAGGGCGGATCATCTGAGGTCAGGAGTTCCAGACCAGCCTGACCAACGTGGTAAAACCCCATCTCTGTCAGAGTCTCGCTCTACCACCCAGGCTTGAGTGCCATGGCATGACCTCAGCTCACTGCAACCTCCGCCTCCCGGGTTCAAGCGATTCTCCTGCCTCAGCCCCTTGAGCAGCTGGGATTACAGGCACCTGCCACCATGCCCAGCTAATTTTTGTATTTTTAGTAGAGACGGGGTTTCACCACGTTGGTCAGGCTGGTCTCAAACTCCTGACCTCAGGTGATCCACCAACCTTGGTCTCCCAAAGTGCTGGGATTACAGGCATGAGCCACCACCACGCCCAGCCTTCATTTATTTTTTGTAACTTCTATTTTAGGTTTAGGGGTACATGTGCAGGTTTCTAATACAGGTAAATTGCATGTCACAGGGGTCTGGTGTACAGATCATTTTGTCACCCAGGTAATAAGCATAGTACACAATAGGTAGCTTTTTGATTCTCACCCTCCTCCCACCTGCCACGGGAACAACAGCTCCCCGGTACCTGTTGTTCCTTTCTTTGTCCATATGTACTCAATGTATAGCTCCCACTTATAAGTGAGAACATGTGGCTCCCAAAGTGCTGGGATTACAGGCCTGAGCCACCCCACCCAGCAACAAGGCTGATTTGAGGGTCACTTGTTTGATGCCTTTTCTTGCCCATGCCAAAGGTCAGAACTAGCACAAGCAGAGCAGGTCATATATAAGCTATGTACGTCTCTTGGCCTCTTTGTACCTTAGTTTCCCCATTTGAGAAAAATGAATGGATCTTAAGACATACTTTTCAGAGTTCATAATGGGATTATACCCAGCTAACCAATAATTGTATGTATTTTTATACATAAATAGTTGTTTACATGTATTCATCTTCTATTTCACTTACAACTTGTGTAAAAACTGCATTCCGTGCCAGGCCTGAAATGTTCCAAAGCTCAGTTCTGCGAGTAAATTGCAACGAAGATTTCTACAAAAGAAGACACAAGCCAAAAGAAAAAAAAATTTCAGAACATTTATCATTTGCTGTGATTCTAATTTATATAGGATGGAACATAACCCTAATCCTTTCTCTATGCACTAAGGAAATCTCACTGTGGAAGATACTGGCTTATGATTTATACCTTAGCATTGCACATGTGGTGCATTAGCTGCAAAACAGTGAATGTTCAGTAAATACCTGTGATAAGTGATCTTTATTTCTCTAGAACAGGATTTCACAACTTCAGTGCCATCGACATTTTGGACTCTATAACTGTTTGCTGTGGGCATTTGTCTTGTGCCTTGGAGGATGTTTAGCAGCATCCCTAGCCTCTGCGCACTAGATGCCAGGAGCACACTCAGTTTTGTCAAACAAAACTGTATCCAGACATTACCAAATGTCACCTGAGTACAAAATCACACCAGTTGAGAACCACTGCTCTCTCATGATACACTATGATCTTTGTAATTCTCACACTAATCTTTGCTAGAGACAAAAAGGATTTGCTGTATAATTTTAGTAGCTTCCTACTGGTAAAATTTTAATCATATTTCAAAGAGGTTTACAATTAAGTTTTAAAAAAATTCCAAATGTAATCAAGTGATATTTGTAACTTACAGATATTGCAAAAATGGTAGTGGTTCAAATGTATGTCTTTCAACAAACTGTATTTTATTGCAGGATAAATCTCTAGGAAAAAGTAAAAGAAAAATATTGCCTTGATTAGTTATTAGAGGTTGATTAGTATGAATAATAGCAAGAGTTTAGAATAATATTGAATACACATTTTTCATCTCAAGTCTAAATGTCTCGACTTGTGTTTGAACTTTCCAGAGCTCCTAACCCTGCCCATACCTCTCCTAGAGTCTCACCTTCATGGTTTTCATAAATAGAATATACATCTTTTTTTTTTTTTTTTTTTTTTTTGAGGCCGAGTCTCACTCTGTCGCCCAGGCTGGAGTACAGTGGCCGGATCTCAGCTCACTGCAAGCTCCGCCTCCCGGGTTTACGCCATTCTCCTGCCTCAGCCTCCCGAGTAGCTGGGACTACAGGCGCCCGCCACCTCGCCCGGCGAGTTTTTGTATTTTTAGTAGAGACGGGGTTTCACTGTGTTAGCCAGGATGGTCTTGATCTCCTGACCTCGTGATCCGCCCGTCTCGGTCTCCCAAAGTGCTGGGATTACAGGCTTGAGCCACCGCGCCCGGCCAGAATATACATCTTAATAGACTTTGGAATTAATTTTTCCTGAGAGCAGCAGACTTGATTAGATGCCCTTTTGTAGTCTCATCAAGTCCTAGATTATGAGCTCAAAGTTTTTATATATAGTTTCTAATAGTAAAAAAAATACTCCCACTTTTTTTTTTTTTTTTTAGACGGAGTCTCACTCTGTCACCTGGGCTGGAGTGCAGTGGTGGGATCTCAGCTCACTGCAAGCTCTGCCTCCCACGTTTACACCATTCTCCTGCCTAAGCCTCCTGAGTAGCTGGGACTACAGGCGCCCGCCACCTCGCCCGGCTAGTTTTTTGTATTTTTTAGTAGAGATGGGGTTTCACCATGTTAGCCAGGATGGTCTCGATCTCCTGACCTCATGATCCACCCGTCTCGGCCTCCCAAAGTGCTGGGATTACAGGCTTGAGCCACTGCACCCGGCCATAGTCTCACATTTATACACCTTCCTAGTTTAGGTCTGTTTTCCTAAGCCAGTTCAATATCAGAAGAAATAAAACACATCCTTTCACATCATTTGAAAGGAAGTTACCCCTTTAACTAACACATAACTTTGAACTAATTCAAATCATATTCATAGAATCAATTTCTATCATATTAATAGAAACTCATTTTTGGTTTTATATTGCATTAATACTTCATGAAAGCAATTTCTTCAGTTATACAGTGATGGGGCTTGTCCCTCCCTCTTTACCTGGATTTAATTTGGAATTAATTTGGTGTAACGCTGTCTGGCTGATGTCTCCATCTCTAGTCTCTTCCTTCCTAAACTATCCTGCACACAGTCATCAGATAAACTCTCCAGAAGTGGTTTGCAAAGACCACCATTTCCTGGGAAATTATTGAAGATGCAAATTCTTGGTCCCACTCTAGACCAACTGAATCAGTAACCACGAGGGCGGAGTCCGGAACTGAGTTCTAACGCGCCCTCTCAGTGATTGTGATGCAGATCTATCTACAGCACTGCTGCAGTAACACGGTTCCCCACGATGGCTCCTCAGCTGGGCATTCAAAGCCCTAGAAGATCTGGTTCCAATGTCCTACTCTCCCTCCTTGTACTCTACAGGTACTCATGGCATTCCTCAAATACTTTCCTGTGATTTGCCCTTCTCCCATTCTCCTTTTGCAAGTTTAGAATATTTTCCCTAAGATGTCTGTCTGATGTTACACAATGGCCCTTCAAAGTCCTATTCAAACGGCATTGTTTAGTAACATCCTCCTGGGTCCAGATTGAAGGCATTTTCCCCTTTTCTATGCTCCAGAAACAATGTATTCCTCCTCATGCCCACATCCATTTCTTCTTTTTAATGTAGTTATTTTTTATACCATTTCTTCTGAGCATAAACTCCTTGCAAGCATGGACTAGGTCTTGCTCATCTGCATTGCCCACCATGTTTAAAACTGACACATGGAAATAAAGCAAATTCAAATATTTGTAAAATAAATGAATAGCTGGGGGAGTAGGAGGAAAATGACTATTTTAAAGGAAATGTAGTTTTATTACTTCACAGCCACTGTAGCACTTTGGCATCCACTTGAGGGTCTTTATATCCACTTGCCTTGATTCCTCTACATTTGAAAGAATCGGTTTGCAAAACAGCATCACTAATGAGCTTAATAAGGATTAACGACATACACACCTCTATGGACAAAGGATAAGAATCAAGCTTCCATAGCAATGAACATAGTATCTTCTCGTCTCTAAACAGACAGAAATACTATGCAGGTATCCCTTTCTTGGTAACAGGGCTGGGGAGACAGTTATTTTGTAATTGGTGAAGAGTTAGGGGCATTTCTGGTATGCTTCTTAGTGTAAACATTTCTAGCTCTACCACTTAACCATCATTTTAAACATCTGTTTTCATATAACAATTCTTGAAATGAAATCCTTAATACTAGTCTATTCTGTTGGTAGCTTAATATTCTTGATCTATTATTTATACAATTCAGCTGATTTTTAATATTTTTAATATGTTATTTTAATTCATATTAAATTACCAAAAATTTCTGGATTAATGATGTTCAAATGAATGTAGGTGGTCTATATTTTCTTCTCCCTTAGGTAACAATCTGAAGTTAACTTTAATTCCTTTCATCCTACTCAACTAATTTTTTCAAATCTTTTTTTGTGAAAGTCAGACAGTAAATATTTTAGGCTTTGTGGGCCACATATGATCTCTCACATATTTCTCTTTCTTTTCTTTCACTTTCACAGTCCTTTAAAAATGCAGAAACCATTCTTAACTTAATGGGCTATTTAAAAATAGACCATAGATTAGATTTGATCTATTGGTTGTAGACTGAATAGAAGAAGATGGTGTGTGAACCCTTATAAAACAAGGTTCATATGAGTGTCAGTCACTGCTCAGATCTTCTTACCATGTGAAACTTTTTTCTGTCTGCATTTTGTCTATATAATTTAAAAACTGAAAATGCACAGGACATAGCTAATGCTAGAGATGGGCTGAGACCCTATACAAACCTACAGAATTGCAGAATTTTGTTGCTGGAAGAAATCTTAGAGATTATCTAATTTGAACCCTGTATTCATTTTATGGATAATATGACTAAAAACTTATAAATGTGATTAACTAACTTACAAATACTGGAGAGATAGCAGGCCTTCAAATGAATCCTTATGTAATTCAGTCAAATAATTTTCACTGAGAATTCTGGAAAATGAAAAAGTCATTTCTAGATTAAAATGCAAAGTACAACTATTTGCCACACAGGACTATGTCCTGCATGTGGGGGAAAGCTGGGTCATGGTCATTTCAAGACAGTGGTATCTGCTCTGCTTTCATTCAAACCTTTCCTTACATTTTCCTTGTTGTGTCCATCTCTGTCCACCACTACACACACACACACACACACACACACACACAGGCACACACAGGAAAGCACACACACACACAAGCACACCCCTACCCACTCTTCCCACCAAACTGCCTCCTCTCTAGATCCCAAAGTCCCTGTTAGAATCCACCTCTGGGTGGCACCAAGATCAGCAGAACTTCCATTTCCTCCTCTTTTCCCAAACCTTATTATGAAAGCCCCACATGGAACCATGTCAGGGCTGCAAGTGAAGCCATTCAACCTTTTTCCCCTATCAAAAAAAATGTGAGAACTACAATGTGCATACAGTGCACAGGACATCAATGTTCTTTGTATTTTATTTAATTTAATTTCTGAGACAGGGTCTCATTCTGTTCCTAGACTGGTGTCAAACTCCTGGCTCAAGTGATCCTCCTGTCTCTGCCTCCCAAAGTGTTGCGATTGCAGACATGAGCCACCTCACCTGGCCAAATATTCAGTTTAATAATTAAAAAGGAGATACCCATATTGTTACAAAAGAACACTGCTAGCATCCCAGAAGCCCCAGTGTGCCCCTTTCCAATCAAATCCCTCTCTCTAACCCAAATTAGGTAACAACTATCCTGACTTTTGTAATAATTGTCTTGCTTTTAAAATGTAGCTCTGGCCTGGCATGGTGGCTCATACCTGTAATCCCAGCACTTTGGGAAGCCAAGGCAGGTGAATCACCTGAGGTCATGAGTTCAAGACCAGCCTGGTCAACATGGTGAAACCCTGTCTCTACTAAAAATATAAAAATTAGCTGGGCATGGTGGCGGGCACCTGTAATTCCAGCTACCCGGGAGGCTGAGGCAGGAGAATTGCTTGAACCCAGGAGGTGGAGATCGGTGGAGGTTGCAATGAGCCAAGATCGTACCACTGCACTCCAGCCTGGGCGACAAGAACAAAATTAGGTGTCAAAAAATAAATAAAGCAATTCTCCTGCCTCAGCTTCCCAAGCAGCTGGGATTACAGGCACCCACCACCACACCTGCCTAATTTTTGCATTTTTAGTAGAGACGGGGTTTCACCATATTGGCCAGGCTGGTTTCAAACTCCTGACCTCAGGTGATCCACCCGCCTAGACCTCCCAAGGTGCTGGGATTACAGGCGTGAGCCACCGCACCTAGCATGTGTTTTATTTTTAATTTAGAACTCATGTATGGCTTGTCTATATAAGTTGAACTGGTAATGTGACACACAAACTGTTGTGAAAAATGCCAGTTACTTCGAATGTAAGCATTTTTTCCAAAATCATTTGTGTCTACATCAATTCCTTCTATAAATCAGTAAGAAAAGGATGAAACAATTCAACAGGAAAAAGAACAAAGGATAGAAAACTCAGAGAAGAAACACAAATGTTCCATAAACATATAATGATATTTAATTAAATTCATGAGTAATCAGAAAAATTCAAATTTAGGTGGAATCCCTTTTATTCATCCATAACATCAACAAAAAGTTGGAGAATACCCAGCGGTGAAAAGGTGTGGGGGAAATGAATGATGTCATCTCCCCACACCTTTTCACCGCTGGGTATTTTCCAACTTAGAGTAAGTTGGCACAACATTTTTGAGGGCAATTAAAATTTTATATCTACATAGTCTTCACTTCAACAATTCCATTTCTAGATATCTATGCTACAGGAATACTTGCCCATGTTCACAAAGAAGCATGTACAGGGATTTCACTGCAGCAATGCAGGTAACAAGAAAACTAAGCATAATCTAAATATTCATCCATTGGGGAATTATTAAATAAACTATGATGCATCCAGACTATGGATGATGCAGGAGTTTAAATGAATGGGGTGACCGTCTGAGTACTGGGAAGGAAAGAATCTAAGACATATCATGAAGTGAAAGAAAGATGTTACCATTTATGTAAAGAAAAAAGATTTTTCAAGCAACACAACAAATCCATTTTGCTTTATGTAAATATGTATGCAGGCAAATGGGAAAAACTCTGGAAGGATGTATACTAAATGCAGAGTAGCATTACCTCAGGGATGAGGGAGTAGGGCACAAGGAGGGTTTTTGTTGTAACTGTTATTGCATTTTTATACATTAAAAATAGAATCGGGCTGGGGGTAGTGGCTCATGCCTGTAATATGAGTATGTTAGGAGGCCAAGGTGAGAGGAGAACTTGAGCTCAGGAGTGCACGACCAGCCTAAGCAGCATGGGAAGACCCTGTCTCTACAAAAAATACAAAATTGGGTGGGCGTGGTGGCATGCACCTGTGGTCCCAGCTACTTGGGAGGCTGAGGTGGAAGGATCGCTTGAGGCTGGGAGGTGAAGGCTGCAATGAAATGTAATTGTGCCACTGCACTCCAGCCTGGGGGACAAAGTAATATCCTGACTCTGAAAAAAAAAGAGGAAAAAAGAGAATATAACCATGTATTATTTGTATGATAAATAAATTTAAGTTGCCTCTTAAAGAGAGCCTACCAAATTTAATTTTAAAATAACCATAGGATTGCAATCAACAGAGGCTGATTTGGGGAATGGAGGGGAAATATCTTTTTTCAGAGGTATTGACCTCAAAATTCTGGACTGAGAAGGATCTTACAATGCAGTTAGTTTTCTGTCATATTCAGAGAGAATATACACTCACAGTTTCTCGGTCCAACTGTATGCTTTCCATACATTTCCATCAATGTGAGAAATATAGTTTCCGTGGAAATCTCTGTGAAGAAACACAGTTTATATCCTTGAATAGGTAGGACAAGAATGAACAGGATCAGTAAAAGAATCGTGGCAACCTTGTCGGGGATATTCCGTTACAGAAAATAACACCTGCTTTCTCATTTCCAGAGCTATCAGCTTCCCAGTTCGCGCAATTCATCAAGAAACAATGTGGGGCCACTGGCACAAATGATGAGGCATCTCCCGGAAGCTTAACTTCCTATCCATCCCATCTCTTGGACAGACGATGCCAGTTAATTACTTTGAATGTAAGTATTTTATCAAAAAGCACTTATGTGTCTAAACAAACTCCTACAAATCAACACAAAAATGGTAAATAATTCAACAGAAAAATAGGCAAAAGCTTATCACTATCAATAAATAAGTAGAAAGAAACCCTACGCCAGGTAGCACCAAAGCTTTGCCCTCTGTTGAAACATCCTAGGCTTTTTCTTTCCACTCTTATTACAACCGATCTGATTTGGCCCCTTCACACTTTACTCCTACGTTTTGCAAGACCTTTCTAAGTTGTCTCCCTGAAATAAGCTTTTCCTTTTGGGCGCTCTACATAAAGCAAACAACAAAATAAAATAATTCCCCTGTTTTAGTAATTTAACCTCTGTTGCTTGGAAACTTTCAATGGCTTTCCACACCTCACTGTGTAACTTTCAAACTCCTGTAGCTGATACTCAAGGTTTTACATAATCATATCTGCATTGCTCCCTCACCTAATTCTTTGCAGCCAGATTGGTCTACTAAATTCCAACCATACCTGTAGCCATGCCTTTGCCTAGACTGTACTCCCATTTTTTTTCTATTTAACAAATTATAGCTAGTCTTTAAGACCCAAGTAAAGTTTTAGCTTATCCATATAGCTTTCCTTGATCTCCACACCTCAAGGATCATAGATTCTGGTAAATTCTAGCACCGACAGTATGCATTTTCTTTTAGTGATTAATTATATATACCTCCCTTTTTATGCCTATTCTATTTCTTCCCTCCTATCATTTTCATGTTCTGGAGACAGTAGCATACTTGACCCTGGGTTTGACATAAAACGAGTGCTACATATCGAAAGCCAGGGACAACGATGAGTTGTGGACATAACTAAAGGACTGAGTAATCATGTTAACAGCCAACACTCCTACATATGCTAGGCACTGATGAAGTGTTCCATATATTCACTCACCTAAATTTCACAACAATCCAATGAAATGGGAACTAGCATAACCCCCAGTTGAAAGGTGAGGAAACTCAGTCACAGAGCAGAATAACTTGCTCTGGGTCACCAACCTAATAAACAGACCTGGGTTCAACCCCAGGTAGCCTGGCTCCGGAATCAACTCTTAACCACTTAGAGCCTCATCACAGATCGGGAGAGGGACAGGCTGCTGTAAAGAGGGTGAAGCAAAAATGGGAGGAGAGCGGCGGTTAAGCAATGATGTGATGGGGCTAAATAAAAATGGATGAGAAAACAAGTAAAAGACTGGAGTAAAAGCAAAAGACTGGAGAATGGGTCTAACATTAAAGGAGAATAAGAAGGCAGAATTGACAAGCAAAGGTGAAAGCAGAAAGTCAGTTGTCAGTATGGCTTGGGGAGATAAAGGAGGCCCACGAAGGCCTCCAGGAAAAGGCTGCCACATCAGGCAGGACACAGAGGATGACTGAGGAAAGGTGATTCTTACAAGATGGTGAAGGTGCCATTGTAGGTGTTGGGCTCTGGCACAGGCACTTGGCGGAGCCTCTGCTTTGGGCTGAGATCAATACATGACAGCATCTCATTTCCACAGGTACAGAGCTCACATATGTTGGTGCTTGTGGAGGCCTTCTGTTCCTCTGATGCAGTTAAAGCCTTATTTTGGGTGTGACTTTCAGACTGCACCAGTGAATCCTGAGTAGGTTCTAGTTCAGTATGTGGACCTGTGACTTCAGTCAGGCTTCGATGCAGAGTCTGAACCTGGTCTGGATGAGAAGCTGTAGTCTTCTCCAGGGCTGAAGAATGTCCAATCTCTGTAATGGGCTCTGGAGTTACGGCAAGCCCTGGGTCTGGAGGCTGAGTCGAGGTCTCCTCTGTGGTTGGAGATGGTTTAACCTCTGTAGTAGGTTTTGTAGTTATGTTAAGCTTCAGGGCCAGAGGTTGAACTGTGACTTGAGTCAGGTGTGAATGCTGACCCTGACCCTTGTCTGAAGGTGGAAGTGTCACCTCAGGGTGTTCTGGAGGAGGAGCTGTAGTCATCAGGGCTGTAGAAAGTTCAACCTCCGCAGGGGGTTCTGGAGTGATGGTAAGTCGCAGGTCCAAAGGTTGAACTGTGATGCTGGGTGACATTGGATGCTGAGCTTCATGCTGACCTGGTGTTGGAATTGTTACCTCTTGATGTACTAGAAGTTGAGGTACAACTTTCTTAGTAGACTGAGTTGGGGTCTCCTGCATGGTTGGAGAAAGTTCAACCTCTGTTGTGGATTCTGGAGTGATGGTAAGCCCTAGGTCCAAAGGTTGAACCATGGCTTGAGTCAGGTGTGAATGCTGAGTCTGAACCTGGTCTGAAGGTGGAAGTGTCACCTCAGGGTGTTCTGCAGGAGGAGCTATAGTCATCAGGACAGTAGAAAGCTCAACCTCTGTTGTGGATTCTGGAGTGATGATAAACCCCAGGTCCAAAGGTTGAACTGTGGCTTGAGTCAGGTGTAAATACTGAGTCTGAACCTGGTCTGGATGTGGAAGTGTCACCTTAGGATGCTTTGGAGGAACTATAGTCTTCTTCAGGGGTGTAGAACGTTCAGCCTCCGTAGTGGGTTCTGGAGTGATGGTAAGTCCCAGGTCCAAAGGTTGAACTGTGACGCTGGGTGACACTGGATGCTGAACTTCATCCTGACCTGGTGTTGGAACTGTTATCTCTTGATATACTGGAAGTTGGGATACAACTTTCTTAGGAGGCTGAGTTGGGGTCTCCTGCATGGTTGGAGAAAGTTCAACCTCTGTCACGGATTCTGGTGTGATGGTAAGCCCCAGGTCCAAAGGTTGAACTGTAGCTTGATTCAGGTTTGAATGCTCTGGAGGTTGAGCTACAACATTAGGGAGCTCTGGAGTCTCAGCTGGGGCCTCCTGCTGGGTTAGAGAAGACTCACCCTCCTCAGCGGTCTGTAGATGCTCAGCTTCAGCCTCCTGCTGGGTTGGAGAGGGGTTCTCACTATTAACAGGTTCCGGAGATTGAACTGAAGTCTCCTGTTGAATTGCTAAAGGTCCAGCCTCTTCCAGTGACTCTGGAGGCAGAGGTGGGCCCCCGTGCTGGGTGGCGGGAGGTTCTGCATCATTACCTGGCCCTGAGAGCTGAGCTATAGCCTCCTGGAGGACTGGAGAAGTTCCCACCTCTGCACTAGGCGCTATTATGGTGAGCTGCGTGTCTGGAGGCTTAACAGAGACATTGGGAAAATCTGAATGCTGAGTTTGATGGTGACCAGGGGGTGAAACTGTGACTTCATGATGTTCTGAGGGCTGAGCTGGGGCCTCCTGCTGGGCTGGAGAAGACTCCACCTCCCCAGAAGGCTGAGCTGGCTGCTCCTGCTCACTGGGGGAAAGTTCAGCCTCTATAGGAGGACCTGGAAGCTCAGTTGGGGCCTCCTCTTGGATTGCAGATGGCTCCATCTCTTCTGGAGGCTTAGCTGGGGTCTCTTGCTGGGCTGGAGAAGATTCAACCTCCCCAGAAGACTCAGAAGGCTGAGCTGGCTGCTCCTGCTCACTAGGGGGAAGTTCAGGCTCCATAGGAGGACCTGGACGCTCAGATGGGGCCTCCTGTTGGGTTGCAGAAGGTTCCACCTCCTCTGGAGGCTGACCTGGGGACTCCTGCTGGGCTTGGGAAGATTCTGTCTTGTTTTCAGCCTCTGGAGTCATGGGAACCTCCACATCTGCAGGTTTAACTGTAATGCCAGGCAAGTTATAAAGAGATTGATCCTCACCTGGGGGTTGAACTGTCACCTCAGGATTCGGTCGAGTTAGACTCTCCATAGAGGATGCTGGAGGCAGAGCTGGGGCCTCCTCCTGGGTTGAAGAAGGTTCTTCCTCCTCAGGGAGCTGTGGAAGCTGCCCTGGGGCATCTTGCTGGAGTAAAGAGGATTGGATGTCTTCAAGGGTCTCTGGATTTTGAGTTTCAGGCTCTAGATGGAATTGAGAAAGTCCAACTTGCTCAGGGGGCCCTGGAGGCTCATCTGAGTTCACCCTGAGTTCTGGAGGCAGGCTGCTGGGATACAGTGTATCCATACTCGAATATTCATCCTGCAAAGTCTGTTTCTGATGCCCAGACTTGGATAATTGGTGTGGAATTCCATCAATCTCAGCAAGGCTCCAACGCTGAGCTACATCTTTCTTCAGGTTCTTGGGCGAAACAATAAATGTGGTTGGTTTTGAAATCTTATTGTCTAGCGGAACAAGTCTTTCATCTGCCTGATGACCTGCCGCCCGATCTAGATCTGCAGTTGGAACCTTACTTTTGAGGCGAGGAAGCTGAACTAGGGTCTCGTTCTCATCCCCGTCCAGCAGTGGGACCACCTCTGGGAGCCTTTCTTGCGGAGTCAACTTGTTTAAATCCTGGTGTGCAGCGGAGAACTGCTCTGGCCCCAGGGGGAGCTCTTCAGCTGAATCCGGGTCCAGGAATGGAACCAAATTTTCAGTCAATTCCTGGGGCAGGGCTGACATCTGCAAGGAAGCAGAGGGCCCCAGGTAATCAAAGTCCCCCGGGTCTGCCGGGGGAGTGGGCGCATGGGGAGATTCCCATGGGAGATGGGAGGAGCGGGAAGACCGGGGCTCAGGCGACCCCAGGGGGTTAGAGGTCAGCTGGAGCGGGTCTTTGACCCACTCCAGAGGCTGAGCCTCCTTGACTAGTAGACACAATAGTTGCCACGTGAGGAGAGGCCATGGGCCCCAGAAACGCGGTCGGGACATGACACACGCGGGTGCTGCGCACTGAGCGGGAGTCATTCTGGCAACCCCAAGATGCTCGTGCCCCTTATAAGCGTGCACCCCGCCCTGTCTTTATGACACCTTTATTTATGCCACCTTTATTAGGCTTGGGTCCAGATCTGCTCCATGTCACCAGGGCAATCTTATGTCACAATCCCGCTCAAACACCCCCCCCCCCCCTTAGGGAGGAAGGATTTGGGCCACAGACCCAGGTGGTCCCAGGACTCCAGCAGCCTGCTGTGGTGTGGTGGGGTGGGGTCACGGGACCTTGCCTTGGGATCTTCAGAAGTGCTAGTCCAGTTGTGGCAGCCTGAACTCTTCCTCCTCCAAGGTGAAATCCGAGCATACTCTTCCTTTCAGGGAGAACAACTGAGCTGGAAAATTGGCGCCAGTTAGGGTGGCAGGCACAACGCACATTACAGTCATTTATTCCAAAATGTTGCTGTTTTCGCTAAACTATCGCATGTTTGATAATGAATTCACCACCCTACTAGGTAGGGGCTGCCAGGGAATAAGCGAGGACTCCAAATTTTCTGTAGGAGGGGTATTGGGGGTGGGCAATTCAGTCTGGGAAAGAAGGCTTTAATCCAAGTGAAGAGCCCTTTGCACTAGCAGGGAGGAGGCTGAACCGTCATCCTGCCTTGACTCAACACAGCCATTACCCTAGAAGTTACAGCGCCACCCTTCAGAGATCTACCCTGTGTGCACACATGGAGAAGCAGCTTAGGCTGTTAAAGTCAACATGTTAAATAATTTCCTGAAATGCGACTGTAATTAGAACACAGCTGACTTCCCCCACAGCCATTCTTACCTATTACTGTCTGGCACAATTATCAGCATGTAAACTCCAAGAAGGTGCTTCATCTTATTCCAGTGTCCAGCATAGGTATAGGGTGCATAGTGATGGCTTTAAAATTGAAGGGGGGCTGTGCACAGTGGCTCACACCCATAATGCTGGAACTTTGGGACGCCGAGGTGGGCAGATCACTGAGGTCAGAAGTTCCAGACCAGCCTGATCAACATGCTGAAATCCCATCTCTACTAATAGCTGGGCGTGGTGGTGCATGCCTGTAATCCCAGCTACTCGGGAGGTTGAAGCAGGAGAATCACTTGAACCTGGGAGGCAGAGGTTGCAGTGAGCCTAGATCGCAACATTGCACTTTAGCCTGGGCAATAAGAGAGAAACTCCGTCTCAATAAAATAAAATAAAATAAAACTGAAGGGATTCCAAGATTCACCTTATTTATTTATTTATTTTTGAGACGGAATCTGGCTCTGTGGCCCAGGCTGGAGTGCAGTGGCGTGATCTTGGCTCACTGCAAGCTCCGCCCCCCGGGTTCACGCCATTCTCCTGCCTCAGCCTCCCGTGTAGCTGGGACTACAGGCGCACGCCACCGCACCCGGCTAATTTTTTGTATTTTTAGCAGAGACGGGGTTTCACCGTGTTAGTCAGGATGGCCTCCATCTCCTGACCTTGTGATCCTCCCGTCTCGGCCTCCCAAAGTGCTGGGATTACAGGCATGGGCCACCACGCCCGGCCAGATTCACCTTATTTAGGGATGGATCTTTGTTATAATCAGATTTCTGAAATCAGTGCTGACTTCCTCTCACATTTCACAGGAACCTAGACTTCTTTTTTTTTTTTTGAGACGGAGTCTGGCTCTGTCGCCCAGGCTGGAGTGCAGTGGCCGGATCTCAGCTCACTGCAAGCTCCGCCTCCCAGGTTCACGCCATTCTCCTGCCTCAGCCTCCCGAGTAGCTGGGACTACAGGTGTCCGCCACCTCGCCCGGCTAGATTTTTGTATTTTTTAGTAGAGACGGGGTTTCACCGTGTTAGCCAGGATGGTCTCAATCTCCTGACCTTGTGATCCAGCCGTCTCGGCCTCCCAAAGTGCTGGGATTACAGGCTTGAGCCACTGCGCCCAGCCAAACCTAGACTTCTTAAAGCTTGAAGTTTACTGGGTGGGTTTTATTTAAATTGAGTTAAAATAATTATTTTACAGGGAAGGACTTCAAAACACGTTGCAACTTCGGGGTGAAAGTTAAATAAAACACTCTAGCCCCAAATTAAGTTCCCACTGAAATGAAACTTTTGCTCCTTTTTTAAAAAAAAATTCCATAAATAGTAAATAATGACTATTTTCTTTTGAGATTACTTTAGAAACTTAATCCCTATTTAAGAGCTTTCATATGCAGTCATGTGTTGCCTGCCATGTGAGGAGCTTGAGAAATGTGTCATTAGGTGATTTCACCATTGTGCTAACATCATAGCATATACTTACACAAACCTAGGTGGTATAGCCTACAGCACACCTAGGCTATATGGTATGGTCTATGACTCCTAGGCCACAAACCTCTACTATGTGTTACTGTACTGAATATTAAAGGCAACTGTCACAGAATGGCAAGTATTTGTGTATGTAAACATGGAAAAGGTATAGTTAAAATACTGTATAAAAGATAAAAATGGGGCCCAACCACAGTGGCTCATGCCTGTAATCCCAGCACTTTGGGATGTGGAGGTGGGTGGATCATCTGAGGTCAGGAGTTTGAGACCAGCCTGGCCAACATGGCAAAAACCAGTCTCTACTAAAAATACAAAAATTAGCTGAGTATGGTGGCGCATGCCTATAATCCCAGCTACTCGGGAGGCTGAGGTAGGAGAATCACTTGAACCCAGGAGGTAGAAGTTACAGTGAGCTGAGATCACACCATCACACTCCAGCCTGGGCAACAGAGTGAGACTCCATCTCAACAACAACAACAACAACAACAACAAGATAAAAATGGTATGCCTGTATAGGGATAGCTCCATTATACTCCCATGGAACCACCATCATATATGTGGTCTACTGTTGACCAAAACTTCATTTTGCAGCACATGATCGTAAATGATTGACAGAAAGATCTTCAGCAAAATAGTCCACCCAAGGTATATGGGAGATATTGAGATCCAAGTAATAGCCATATTTGAAAGGCATTATAGTTTTCGAAAGCTGTAGCACAATCAGTCTTAAGGCCACTTACATTCTCCCCACATCTCTGGGATCCTGTTTGAAGGGAGTTCTAAAAAGGCCTGTGTTCAAGCAGCCCAGCATCCCTTACTCCTGGGGCCGGGGGAGACTAACCTCTCTCCTATCTCCACAACTGTAGTAATATAGTCCTCAGTTCTGCTCTCCAAACTTCAAATAAGGGGTCAGAGCCAAGGGTCAAGACTTTAGGAAAAGCCCCAGAAATACCCTGCACTCAAAAAGCAGTTTCAGAGTTTCACATTTTCCTGAGAATGAAACAAATTATCCTCCAAATTCTGCTGCTTATTTTGAATTATGGTTATACTGGATATGTTATCTGACCCTTGAGTTTTTTTTGTTTTTCTGAGATGGGAGTTTCACTCTTGTTGCCCAGGCTGGAGTGCAATGGAGCGATCTTGGCTCACCACAACCTCCACCTCCCAGGTTCAAGCGATTCTCCCTGCCTCAGCCTCCCGAGTAGCTGGATGCATGCGCCACTGTTTCCCCACGTTGGTCAGGCTGGTCTTGAGCTCCCAACCTCAGGTGATCCGCCTGCCTTGGCCTCCCAAAGCACGTTTGAGCCACTGCGCCCGGCCCTGTTACCTTTGAGTTTTTATCTCCGCATACTTGAAATAAACCGTGTAGTTCTTCTTCCAATGTGACATCTACAATCTCTTCACTGGGTCTGTACTCCACAGCTATTTTATCACTTTCTGAAATAAAGTTAGCAAGGATCAATTCAGAATGTTTTTCATTCTAAAACTTCCTGCATATATTGGTAGCAGCCCACAATGAGACATTATTTTGGTTTCTAAAAGCAGAAAATAAGAGCACTTTCCTGGAAGTTCCCTCATTATACCCTTGGATTTTTTCTGTTTTTTTTTGGAGACAGGGTCTCACTCTGCACCCAGGCTGGAATGCAGTGACACTATCAGAGCTCACTGCAGCCTGGAATTCCTGGGCTCAAGTGATCTTCCCGCCTCAGCCTCCAGAGTAACAGGGTCTACTCCCCTGTGCCCAGCTAATTCTCTTTTTTAGAGACATGGTCCCGCTTTGTTGTCCAGGCTGATCTCAAACTCCTGGCGTGAACTGATCCTTCTGTCTTGGTCTCCCAAAGTGCTGAGATTTCAGGCGTGAGTCACCATGTCTGGTCTCACAGCTCAGTTTTTAACATATGTATGAAATATCAACTGTGTTTGGGTCACAGGACTTTATGATGTTACAGATAGGAACTAAGGAATAATAACATAGGAAATAAAAAATGTGGAAACAAAAATGTTCAATCACAATATGACTAAATGGAAAGGCATCAGGTGTGGGGTCAAAGTTCAAATCCAAAATAGAGACCACGGGGCTAGTAGACACTTCACATTAGAAGCACAGCTAGGTGTCTACTCACTGAGAACCGGAATTCCACCAGATACAATGAACAAAGCTTCAGAATGAAAACATTTTAACATTTTTTTGGGCAGAAAATAGCCCACATGCTCTATAGACAATACAACTTCCTTTTAGGCAAACTAGAGCTATAATGCTTTTGGTCTAAGAAGTTTTGAGTATGTGCAAGGGATACCTCTGCACACTAGGGAGAGGGAGACAACCCACACATTTGGCTTCGTTATTAAAGGTCCTCCCTCCCTGTAACCAGATGGGTTATTTCCCCTAAGATCCAGATGAGTAAAAATTCATACACATTCGATGAAATTCCAGAAGTTACCTTCAAACTCTGCTACTCATTGAATGCCATGAAGATATTGGAAAAAAAAAAAGAAAAAAACAAAAAAACCACCTTTCTGCTCAGCAAGGGATTGATATTATCACGTTTGAGAGAACTTCAGAATCTCAGGCCTGAACCCAGGGCTGCTAAATTAGGATCTGCAGTTTCTCACAATCTTCAGGTGATTTACATGGTCATTAAAGTTTGAAAAGCTGCCTTGAAACAGTCCTTCCTAAAACTGAAGTGGAGGAGAAGCAAAAATCATCTGGTAAATTGTTCAAAGTAATCTGAAATGCAACCCAAATTTACAGAATCCCAGATGAAGCTCAATAATCTGTATTTTTATCCTTCTCCCCAAATAATTCTGATGTGCAGGCAAGTTTGAAAACCACTGCTTTAAAGAAAATGGATACTCCCCTTACCAAGCAGAAAGTAGGGTTTTGGAAACTCATGCAAGGGAAGCAAAAAGATGCCTCAGGAGGCAACAATTACAGCAGGATTGACGCAAAAGGAAGCCGAAGCTTAACCAAAGACATTAATATGTGCCTACAAAAGAAAATGCTAAGGAAGTCAAGTGGTCTGCATGAATTCTGAAGACAAATGGAGAAGCAAAGAACAAAATTTGTCAATGAATTTCCAGCACAGTCTAGGTTAAGGGAGTGACTTTCTTGACTGAATGACACAGACTCTGGGCCACCTGGTCGGTTATTACCTTAATGGAGGAATTATATTACCATGTGCAGGTACTTTAATTAGAATGACCTGGCAGTTACTGAGGCAAAATGTTCTGCTCCTTTGTATCCTGCAACACAAGAAGGATCTACATGGATGTTCTCTTCTCTGAACTGTTTGGATGAACTGGTCAACGGCACTCATTATGCCTTGGGTTTTAAATGTGCATCGTGGTCATAATCTGTTAATTAATTTCTCATATTTTTAATAAAAAGTTTGCCTATATTTTTAGGCAAACTAAAAATATAGTTTTTCTGTCTATATATTTTAGACAGAAATTACCTTACTTTGCTGAAATTCTGAGAAATCCTAGACAGTTTTCAAGGCCGGGCTCAAATGTCACCTCTACTACCCTTTGCTGTGCCTCCTGGCACTGTGCTTCTGACACTCTGTACGGTCCCCCATGACAGCGTGAGCACGATTATATTACAGGCAATTACTCATGCCCCCCTGGCTCATTTGTTGACTCCTTTAGAGCACAGATCATGTTTTATTTATTGTAGCAACTAAAACAGTGTTTGTTCAACCAATGACACCCATAAACAAAACTACCTGCCAAGGGCAGAGATGCACGGGTAAAGTCATGCCAAGATTAAATCTCAGAAACCACTGTAGATTTTTCAGAGTTGACCAATACATTTATTGTATTAATTGAAAAAAAAAAAATTTACAGTGTTTTCAGACTTCTAGACTTCAAAAGACAACTTTACACAATGTGTGTTTCTAGAAGGAAAACGTGTAACATTGTCCCCTTATTTCTAATTGGTATCTGAGAAAAAGAGGCCTCACTCAGTTTTGGTATAGGGAAGGGGGAAGTTCATTTCCAGCAGAATTTAATACTCCAGAACTAATAAAATCTAATTATTTAATCTGCTATTACATATCTATAAACCATGAATGGCATATCAACGAGAAATAATCTGTGATGCATTTAAAGCTTTTTAAAATGATGAAACGTATTTGTCAAATGTAACAAGGATTCACCTTCTAATGTAGAATAGTGTCCCAGTCTAGTATTAACGTTATTAATGAACAAGGCTATGCTCTTCAAGTACATTCCATTTGCCCCCAATCCCTATCTTCTGTGTCAATAATAATATAAAAATCACCAGCTGGCTTTTATAGGTGCTTTCTTTTTTTTTTTGAGACCGAGTCTCACTCTGTCGCCCAGGCTGGAGTGCAGTGGCGCAATCTTAGCTCACTGCAACCTCCACCTCCCAGGTTCAAGCCACTCGCCTGCCTCACTCCCAAGTAGCTGGATTACAGGAGCCCACCACCACACCCGGCTAATTTTTATATTTTTAGTAGAGATGTAGTCTCACTATGTTGGCCAGGCTGGTCTCAAATTCCTGACCTCAAGTGATCCACCCGCCCAGGCCTCTCAAAGTGCTGGGATTACAGGCGTGAGCCACCATGCCTGGCCTATACAGTGCTTTCTATTTGCCAGACATTGTGCTAAGCACTTTAAAGCGCATTATCTCATTTTATCCTCAGATCAGCTCCATAAAATAGCTACCATTATTACCTCTACATGTATATAGATATACGTGTGTGTATATATATACACACACATATATATCTACATACATTGAAAGTCTCATCAGTGTTTTCACTTTTGCCTTCAACCATTATACATATTTTCAAGAGTTTAAGAGGAGAAACAATCATTTGTGTTTTAAAATTTTCCCAGATACCATTTCTGCTGCTCTTTCTTTATCTCTGAAGTTCTAGTATTACCACTGGTATAATTTTCCTTTGGCCTAAAGACCTTCTTATACGTTTATTTTAGAGCAGAACTTCTGACAACACATTCTCTTAGATTTTCTTCATCCGAAATGTCTTTTTTCTTTTTCTTTTTGCCTTAATTGTTGAAGGATATTTTTGCTGGATATAGAATTCTGGATGGACATTTCTCTCAGTACTTTAAAGATGTTCTGCAATTACTTGAATCGCTGAAAGGCTTAAAGTTGGGGACCGGCTCTACCACATACATGTTTTACAGAAAGGTTCATTACTTTTATATCTTCATTGTGGACCATAACCTTTATCATCACTAAATCTTTGTCTCATTTGAGTTTTTAAATTTTGTTTGAACCTAAACTTTTGTAACTCCTTTCTTTTTATTTCCTACAATGTGGAGTTTATCGGGGACAACAAAGGCAGTTGGAAATACATAACTGGAGTTTAGAAGAGAGGTCTAAGTAGGAAAATAGATCTAGAAGTCATTGATATTTTGGTGGTAATTGAGTCAACTGATAATTAGGGGAAAGTTGGGGAAACTAAATGCTGAGGACTATCACATGTAAGAGGGATGTTTGAAGGAGGAATAACTGGTCAAGGAAATTGGGTCATGAGTGGCAACAGGAAATTTAAGAAGGATGTAGTGGCCAAAGGTATCATACATGCATTGTATATGTATGTAGATATATATCTTTCAATGTATGTAGATATATGTCTACATACATATACACTGCATGTAGATATACATTGAAAGTATAGATATATATCTATATCTAATTGAAAGTGTATATGGATATATACACACATACACACACATATATATACAATTATAAGGGAGGGGGTTAGAATAAAGAAACCTAAATGGTTGCAATACTTTTATGTTTTATTTAGAGGTAAAATGCTAACTCTAAGTAGGTAGGTTAGGTATATATTTTGTAATTCCTACAGCAAAAACATAGCACGGATATGACCAAAAGCCATTTAATAAAACATAACACTAAAAAATATTCATTTAATCCAAAAGTAGGCAGATAAAAGAAACAGAAGAAACCCCCCAAAAAAGAGATAATCAGAAAATAAATAATAAAATAGGAAACCTAGATCCAGTCATTATCAATCATATTAAATGTAAATGGTCCAAAACACATTAATTAAAAGACGTTGTCAGATTACATTTAAAAGAAAAATTAAAAAAAAAAAAAGAAACCATTTGAAAATACAATGATATGGCCAGTGGTGGCTCATTCCTATAATCCCAGCATTTTGGGAGGCTGAGGTGGGCAGGTGGCTTGAGCCCAGGAATTGAAGACCAACCTGGGCAACATGGCAAACCCCCATCTCTATTTTTACGAATTAAAAAGTAAATGAATATCATGATATATAGATTAAAAGCAAAAGGGCAAGAGAAAAATACGTCATTCTAACACTAGTCAAAAACAGTATTATATTACTAATATAAAACACTAATTTTATATTAGCATTAAATAATGGGTTTTTGTTTGTTTTCCTAAGATGGAGTCTTGCTCTGTTACCCAGGCTAGAGTGCAGTGGCACGATCTCGGCTCACTGCAACCTCTGCCTCCCGGCTTCAAGCAATTCTCCTGCCTCAGCCTCCCAAGTAGTTGGCATTACAGGTGCTCACCACCACGCCTGGCTAATTTTTGTATTTTTAGTAGGGACATTGTTTCACTATCTTAGCCAGGATAGTCTCGAACTCCTGACCTCAGGTGATTCACCCGCCTCGGCCTCCCAAAGTGCTGGGATCACAGGCGTGAGGCACAGCACCTGGCCTTTATTTATGTATGAATTTATTTATTTAGAGATGGAGTCTTGCTCTGCTTCCCAGGCTGGGGTGCAGTGGTATGATCTTGGCTCACTGCAATATCCACCCCTTGGATTCAAGTGATTCTCTTGCCTCAACCTTCTGAGTAGTTGGGACTACAGACGTGTGCCACCGTGCCAGGCTGTTTTTCTATTTTTAGAAGAGACAGGGTTTCACCATGTTGGCCGGTCTGGTCTCGAACTCCTGACCTCAGGTGATCCACCCGCCTTGGCCTCCCAAAGTGCTGGGATTACAGGCGTGAGCCACCATGCCTGGCCAAATAATGGTTTTTAATATAATGATTATTGCCAGAAATAAAGGTTATTTCAGAATGATAAAGGGGTCAAATAATCAAGAGGACAAAACTGTAAATGTTCCTGCATCTAATAACAGGGCCTCAAAATACAGGATGTGTAAACAGACAGAATTTCAAGGAGAAAGAGAACAAACTCATAACAATCGTTGTAGACTTCAACACTCCTTTCTCAGTAATCACTAGAACAAGCAGACAGGAAATCAGCAAGGATAGAGAAGACCTTAACATGATCAACCAACTTGACCTAATTATTTATAAAACACTTTACCTAACAGCAGCAGAATACATCTTTCCTATTACAAACTGAACATTCACCTAAACAAACCATGTTTCAGGCCATATACAAACCTCTAAATTTTTTTTTTTCTAATTCATCATACCAAGTATGTTCTCTAACCATAATGGAATTAAATTAGAAACCAACAACGAAGATGTCTGGGAAATCCCTAAATGTTTGAAAATTAAACAGTATGTTTTAAAACAAATAATGGGTCAAAGACTAAGTCATAATAGAAATTTTACAATATTGCGAACCAAATGAAAATGAAAATAAAACACATATCACAAATTCTAAGATATGTTTTTTAAAGTGCACAAAGGGGCTGGGCGTGGTGGCTCATGCGTGTAATCCCAGCACTTTGGGAGCCGAGGCAGGTGAATCACCTGAGGTCAGGAGTTCCAGACCAGCCTGGACAACATGGTGAAACCCCATCTCTACTAAAAACCCAAAATTAGCTGGGCGTGGTGGTGGGTGCCTGTAATCCCAGCTACTCAGGAGGCTGAGGCAGAAGAATCATTTCAACCCAGTAGGTGGAGGTTGCAGTGAGCCAAGATCGTGTCACTGCACTCCAGCCTGGGCAACAGAGCAAGATTTTGTCTCAAAAAAAAAAAAAAAAAAGCATAAAGGAGCACGATGGTTTAGCCTGGAATCCCAGCACTTTGGGAGGCCAAGGCAGGAGGATTGCTTGAGCCCAAAAGTTCAAGCCCACCCTGGGCAATATACTGAGACCTCGTCTCTATTTAAAAATAAAGAAAGAAAAATCAAAGAAAATGAGGTATACATGCACAAGAGGATATTATTCAGCCATTTAAAAAGTGAATCCAGGCCGGGTGTGGTGGCTCACACCTGTAATCCCAGCACTCTGAGAGGCTAGGCAGGTGGATCACGAGGTCAGGGGTCCAAGAACTGACGGGCTAACACGGCGAAACCCCATCTCTACTAAAAATACAAAAACTAGCCAGGCGTGATGGCGGGCGCCTGTAGTCCCAGCTACTTGGGAGGCTGAGGCAGGAGAATCGCTTGAACCCAGGAGGCAGAGGCTGCACCGAGCCGAGATTGTGCCACTGCACTACAGCCTAGGTGACAGAGCAAGACTTCGTCTCAAAAAAAAAAAAAAAAAAAAGTGAAAACCTTCATCTATAAAGCTTGAGGTTTAGAAAATAAAACCTGGAGGACATTATGTTAAGTGAAATAGGCCAAGGACAGATAGACAAGTATCACATATTCTCATTCATATATGAGAGATTAAGAAGTTGATGTCACGGAGATAAGCAGTAGAATGATGGTTACCGGGGGCTGGGAAGCAGGTAGGGATGAAGACAAGTTGATTCATGGGCATAAAAACTCAGTCAGATGGAATAAGTTTTAGTTTTTGTTTGCACAGTAGGGTGACTACAGTCAACAATAACTTAGTGCATATTTTAAAATAGCTAGAACATTTGTTATGCTTCCAATACAAAAAAAAGATAAACATCTGAGATGATGGATAGCCTAATTAACCTGATTTGATCATTACACATTGTATGAATCTATCAAAATATTACATGCACCCTTATAAATATGTACACTCTACCTTAAGGAAACAGTGAAAAAAGAAGGTGTGGAACAACAGCGACCACAACAAAATCAAAGAGGAAAATCTTTGTGAACTTGGGATGGTCAGGCCAGGAATCGGCAAACCATGGCCAATCCCCTACCTGTTTTTGTAATAATCAAAAGAATAACAATATAACTGATAATTTGAAAATTATGTGAAATTCAAACTGCAGTGTTCAAAAAGTTTTACTGGAACAGCTATTCCCATTCACTTACATATTGTCTATGACTGCTTTCATTGCTACAATGGCAGAGTTGCAACAGGGACAGCAAGCTTGAAATATTTACTATCTGACCTTCTACAGAAAAAGTCTGGCAAGGTCTGGGTCAGGCAGAGTTGTCAGATGAACACCAAACGTGTAAGAAAAAAATGTGGTAAGGCCGGGCGCGGTGGCTCAAGCCTGTAATCCCAGCACTTTGGGAGGCCAAGACAGGCGGATCACGAGGTCAGGAGATCAAGACCATCCTGGCTAACACTGTGAAACCCCGTCTCTACTAAAAAATACAAAAAACTAGCCGGGCGAGGTGGCGGGTGCCTGTAGTCCCAGCTACTCGGGAGGCTGAGGCAGGAGAATGGCGTCAACCCGGGAGACGGAGCTTGCAGTGAGCTGAGATCCCGCCACTGCACTCCAGCCCGGGCGACAGAGCGAGACTCCGTCTCAAAAAACAAAAAAAAAAAAAAAGAAAAAAAAGAAAAAAATGTGGTAAATCAGACTTCATTAAAATTTAAAACTTGGCCGGGCGCGGTGGCTCAAGCCTGTACTCCCAGCACTTTGGGAGGCCGAGACGGGCAGATAACGAGGTCAGGAGATCGAGACCATCCTGGCTAATACGGTGAAACCCCGTCTCTACTAAAAAATACAAAAAACTAGCCGGGCGACGAGGCGGGCGCCTGTAGTCCCAGCTACTCGGGAGGCCGAGACAGGAGAATGGCGTGAACCCGGGAGGCGGAGCTTGCAGTGAGCTGAGAGCCGGCCACTGCACTTCAGCCTGGGTGACAGAGCGAGACTCCATTTCAAAAAAAAAAAAAAAAAAAAATTAAAACTTATGCTCTGGGAAAAAGACACTGCTAAGACAATGAAACACAAGGCACAGATGGGGAGAAAAGATATGAACATCACACAGCCTAACAAAACACTTATATGCAAAATATATAAAGAACTCTTACTACCCAATAATAAGAAATTGGCCAGGCATGGTGGTTAACGCCTGTAATCCCAGCACTTTGGGAGGCCAAGGCAGGCAGATTGCTTGAGCTCAGGAGTTCAAGACCAGCCTGGGCAACATAGCAAAACCCCATCTCCATTAAAAATACAAAAATTAACCAGACATGGTGGCATGCACCTGTGGTCCCAACTACTTGGGAGGCTGAGGCGGGAGGATTACCTTGAGCCCAGGGTCGAGGGGAATGACAGGCTGCAGCGAGCCAAGATCATGCCACTGCACTCCAGCGTGGGTGAAAGGGCGAGACTCTGTCTAAAAAATATATATATATATATAAAAGTAGAATAAGAATAAAGAAAGCAATCCAATTAAACATCTTAAATAAAGATTGGGGTATCTTGGCCAGGCATGGCAGCTCATGC
This sequence comes from Rhinopithecus roxellana, assembly GCF_007565055.1. Lineage (NCBI taxonomy): Eukaryota > Metazoa > Chordata > Mammalia > Primates > Cercopithecidae > Rhinopithecus > Rhinopithecus roxellana. The sequence goes on from NC_044567.1 coordinate 73,672,100, forward strand.
CTGTAATCTCAGCACTTCTGGAGGCCGAGGCAGGCGGATCGCTTAAGCACAGGAGTTCAAAATCAGTCTGGGCAGCATATCAAAACCCCATCTCTACAAAAAAAAAAACAAAACAAAAACCTAGCCAGCTGTGGTGGTGCACACTTGCAATCCCGGCTACTTGGGAGGCTGAGAGGTAGGAGGATGGCTTGAGCCCAGAAGGTGGAGGCTGCAGTGAGTGGTGACTGTGCCACTGTTCTCCAGTCTGGGCAACAGAGCAAGACTCTATCTCGGAAAAAGAAAAAAAAAAAAAAAAGATTTCAGTATTTTTCCATAAACAATAATATACAGATGGCAAATAAAAAGATGCACATAAAAAGAGACTCAGAACCATCAGTCACTAGGGACAAGCAAATTAAAAGCAGAAGGAGCTACCACCATATACTTATTAAGGTGGCTAAAAATAAAACAACAAAAACTGACGATGTCAAGTGCCAGGGAGGACACAGGGCAACTAGAACTCTTCACACATTTGCAGGTAAGAATGCAAAATGGTACAGCTACTTTGGAAAACAGTTTTGGCAGTTTCTTATAAACATACAACCCAGAAATCATACTCCTAGGTATTTACTCAAGAGAAACAAGTATTGTGTTCATACAAAAAACATTATGGAAATGTTTAGGGCAGCTTTATTCATAGCTCCCAAAAACTAGAAATAACTGAAATATTCAACTGTTGAGCAGATAAATGCACTGTGATACACTCATGTAAGGGACTGCTACTCAGCAATAAAGAAACTACTGACACAACAACATAGATGAATCACAAATACATTATGCACTGTACATGTATAAACTATTTTATTAAAAAATTAAGATACCTTTTAAAAAGTCAAACCGGCCGGGCGTGGTGGCTGACGCCTGTAATCTCAGCACTTTGGGAGGCCGAGGCCGGCGGATTACCTGAGGTCAGGAGTTCAAGATCAGCCTAGCCAACATGGTGAAACCCTGTCTCTACCAAAAACATCAAAAGTGAGCCAGGCGTAGTGGCGGGCGCCTGTAATCCCAGCCACTCAGGAGGCTGAGACAGAAGAATCGCTTGAACCCGCGAGGCAGAGGTTGTGGTGAGCTGAGATCACGCTATTATGCTCCACCATGGGCAACAAGAGCAAAACTCCATCTCAAAAATAAATGAATAAATAAATAAAAGTCCAACAGTACATGAAAAAATAATGTGATCAAGAGAGGTGCGCTGCAAGAATGTAAGGGTGAATCAATATAATATCTACTAATATGATTCTATGAATATACACTACTATAATTAATATGTAGCAAGCAGGAGGAAAACTATATGATCATCTTAAAAGATGCTAAGGTGACATTTGACAAAATGTAATAGCCGTATCTGATTAAAAAAAAAAAAACTTACAAAAACAATTGAAACAGGCGAATACACTCAAACATTAAAGGCCTCAAACCAACAGCTAACCATTACATATCTGTATCAGCTCCGCTGAACCGGGACAGCACTAGATGCCTATCATTATAACTAACACGTGACACTGTGGTGGAGGTGGTGGTAGGGAATGTAATGTTTTTCCCTTTGTTTTTTTTTTATTACCCAGGTTCCCATCAATGGTAGAGGCAATGTAATTTGAAGAGAAGAGGGAGATATAATAAGAATATCAGATGTGTACATGATTCATGTTTGCAGATGATACAACTTTATTCCTAGATAAAGTTATTCCAATCAAAGCAAAAGCTACAAGAAACAATTAGAAAAAAAGAATAGGTGGCTGAATTCAAAATTGTCTTTAAATTAATGAGTTTTCAACTAGACGCCCCCTAGGATAGCAGGTATTTTTATACACAAATTAAAGATAAAATGAGATTTCATGGTATAGGTGAAAATATTTAGCAAATAAATTATACTTCGCCCAATTTTGTAAAAAGTATGTACATACACATGTGCCGGGTGCAGTGGCTCACGCCTGTAATCCCAACAGGCGGAGGCAGGAGAATTGCTTGAACCCACGAGGTAGAGGTTGCAGTGAGCCGAGATCGCGCCACTGGGTGGCCTGGGTAACAGAGTGAGACTCCTGCTCAAAAGAAAGAAAAAAAAAAGTATGTATGTACACATGTTCACCTAAAGATGGTTACCTAACGAGAGGAACCAAAATATTAATGTTCTGGGTTTTCTGAATTTTCTACATTACTTTCCTGATAAAGAGAAAAAGCAAAAATAAAATTTAAAGGTTTTACTAGATTTCCAGAAGCATTATTTATGAAAGTCAAAACTTTTTTCCTAAACTAATTATCAAAATCACAGACTAATGAATGTCAAGAGCTCAAAACTGGGGTGAAAAAACTATGGCCAGCCACAACCTGTTTTTGTAAATAAAGTTTTATTAGAACACAGCCACACTCATTTGTTTACTTATTGTTTATGGCTGCTTTCATCCTACAAGGGCAGAGCTGAGCAGCTGTGACAGAGCCAGGTGGCCTGCAAAACCTAAAACATTTACTAATTGGTACCCTAAGAACAAGTCTGCCAATCCCCTGACCATCAGATAATCTAGTCCATCCTACACCGTACAAGTGGGTAAACTGAGGTCCACAGAAGAATGGCTTCTCTATGGTCCAAACTCAAGTTAAGTAAGAAGCAATGAAGACTCCATTTCCATGGTACTTTCTACCACTTGGCCAGGAAACTCTCACAACAGACATCCTGCTGTTTGGGAGGTAAACCTCAGTCTCCTATCACATCGCAAGTGAGTGTATTTGCCAACAAATTCATGAGAAGAGGACTTTGGGCCTAGTAACTATCCAAGAACACCTGCTAAAGGTCTGAGTAAACCTTAGTAGATTCTAGAAAAAGTTTTAAAAACCACATAGGCCAGGCGCAGTGGCTTACGCCTGTAATCCCAGCACTTTGGGAGGCCCAGGTGGGCAGACTACCTGAGTTTAGGAGTTTGAGACCAGTCTGGCCAACATGGTGAAACCTCATCTCTACTAAAAATACAAAAAAATAAGCTGGGCATGGTGGCATGCACCTGTAATCCAAGCTACTCGGGAGGGTGAGGCAGGAGAACTGCTTGAACCAGGGAGGTGGAGGTTGCAGTGAGCTGTGATCACACCACTGTATTCCAGCCTGGGTGCCAGAGTGAGACTCCATCAAAAACAAAAACAAAACCAAAAACAAAAACAAAAACAAACACATAAGCACAGACTAGGGAAGGTTTAAAAACAAACAGATGCTGAGAGTATAATCTGGTTCAGTCTTCTAAATGGCACACACTGTAACTCAACAATCCAATCCCACTCCTAGAAACCTACCCTATAGAAACACCAGCTTAAGTGACTAAAGATCCTTCTCTAGCACATTTAGGACAGCACTGTCTGTAAAAGCAAAAAGGGCCTGAATTCTAGGCAAATAAATATTATCAGCAAATGAGGTTATGTGTTAATAAAGAAGGGGGCGCTTCACGTCTTTACCTTACAGAGGGTCCTAACCTTCTGAGCATGTAAATTTGTGACCCTTGCCATAAACAATCTCCACTGTTAGGTTTCTTCCGAGACACAGAAGATTCACAACTCACGCCATGAAGGCAGTGAAGGACAACCAGCATACCTGGAAGAAGGTAATCTTCCCAGTTTACAGAGGATCAGAGATCCAATGCATTTCACCTGGATAATTCAGACTCAAAAGCTCAAATGTGTACCTGAAATTACACAAAGCCACTTTAAAACTTTTTATTCTTTGCACAGCACTTTGAAAGCACAGTACAGTCATAAGGTGGAGAAATGAGTAACTTACTGAATGAGACTTTCAGAAGTGGGTGAAATAATTTTGATGTCTACAGAAACAGGGAAAAGTGCAGTTTCTTTCTGTCTACTTGTTCTCTTGATTACTGTGAGAAGAGTGTTGAAGTCTACAATATTGTTAAGGATGTGTCTGGTTCTCCTTGGAGTTCTATGAGTCCTCATGTATTTTGAGGCTCTGCTATTAAGTTCATAAACCTGTAGGAAGGATTGTTTTAGGATGGGCTAAGATGTTATTCACTGTTTTAAATGTTGGACCACTTCTTGGTCCAAGGACAAGAGAAATTCCACACAGATTAATATATGCATTTCTGAAATACTTTTTAACTCCCATAAATAGAATATACACACAGACCTCAAAAGAGGCACTATGAACATTCTGAAATCGAGCAGGAAGCCATATTTCTAGTAAAATATATAAACTGCACCTACTGAATGTTGCCATTTGGTATGAATCACATGGCCATGCCGTTTCCCAAGTATGTGAATTACAGAACATATCCATGAGTAGAGAGGAGTCCAAGCATAACTTTCTTAGCAAATCTCAGGGGGTTCCATAGATAAATAATTTGACCAGTGACTCCTGAGAAGGAGGTTCTATATAGGAGAATCCAGACACACTAGGGCATACTGACATCTCACAATTCAGTTTGCATATCAACATTTACACTTTAATAACACTGAAATTCTGAGTTATCAAATTTAATTTCTCAACCAAAAGTCTCTGAATCCTAGTCCTTCCTTCCCTTCTGGCCTACATATATGACTCTTAGCTTAATTTTACCAGGACTGTGGCAGAGTTTCTAATTATGTGTTAACTGACTGCCTCTTCACTCTACCACAAAGAACAACAAATAATGGAAAGTCATCTCACACGTGACCCCAAATCTTATTGCAGAAATGCGATACCATCACGTACACAAATAATGCGGGGCCCAGAGTCTCCACAAAGGAGGACCTCACACAGCCAGATCGCTGGGGCTACCCAAGCTGTGCAGGATTTAGGGCAAATACAAGGCTAGAAAAAAGAGATGTTAGGTAAATTCTCACTGGTCTAACACAGGCAGACTGCCTACAATGAGTCCAGGGGAACTTTCTGCAATGATGTGAAATGTCCCAAATGCTCTACACATTTGTGTGGTGCAATACACGTGGCTACAGAGCACTTGAAATGAACGTATAATAGCTAATGCCACTGGAGAAAGTGAAGTTTTCATTTTACTTTTTTTTTTTTTTAAGAGATGGGTTCTCATTCTGTCACCCAGGCTGGTGTGTGGTGGCACAGTCCATAGATGACTACAGCCTCAAACTCCTGGCCTCAAGCAATCCTCTCACCTCAGCCTCCCAAATAGGTAGGACTACAGGCACGCCATCCTATGCCCAACTATTTTAATTCTTTTGTGAAGACAGGGTTTTTACAAAACCCTGTTGCTCAGGCTGGTCTTGAACTGCTGCCTCAAGTGACTTCCCACCTCAGCCTCCCAAAGTATTGAGACTACAGGTGTGCCTGGCCTACTTAGTTTTAATTAATTTAACTCTCCACATGTGGCTAGTAGCTACCATACTGGACAGTACAGAGGGTGAAAACAATCCACAGGCTTTGACTCAACATTCAATTCCACAATTACCTGTGCTGCCTACTGCATTCAAGAGATTTAACCAGGCACTACAGAGACTGAATGGGACATTCCCTGCCCAAAGTAGGTTGTAATGAAGGAAAGGCCGGATCATTAACAGGCCATTTCAGTTCCACGTCTTAACAGACAAAGATATAGATAAAGAGGTTAAGTAATTAAGAGGATAAAACAATCCTTCCTAAAGGTGTATGGACTTTAGGAAGGAGCCTCAAAATACATGAATACAGAGCCTCAAAACACATGAAGATTGCTAGAATTTCAAGGAGAAACAGACAAATCCTTCACAATAGCTGTCGACTTCAACACTTCTCTCAGTGATCAACAGAACAAGTAGAAAGACAGATCTTAATAACACTATTAACAAACTTGACCTAATTGATATTTATGTAATATGCCACCTAACAAAAGCAGCATATAAAATTATTTTCAAGTACATATGGAATATTCACTTAGAGTGACAAAATTTTGGGGTGCAAAACAAACTTCTAAAAATGTTTTACAAAATTAAAGTCATACAAAGTATGCTCTCTGAACAAAATGAAATTAGAAATCAGTGCCGGGCGCGGTGGCTCAAGCCTGTAATCCCAGCACTTTGGGAGGCCGAGACGGGCGGATCACGAGGTCAGGAGATCGAGACCATCCTGGCTAACACGGTGAAACCCTGTCTCTACTAAAAAATACAAAAAACTAGCCGGGCGAGGTGGCGGGTGCCTGTAGTCCCAGCTACACAGGAGGCTGAGCCAGGAGAATGGCATAAACCTGGGAGGCGGAGCTTGCAGTGAGCTGAGATCCGGCCACTGCCCTCTAGCCTGGGCTACAGAGCAAGACTGCGTCTCAAAAAAAAAAAAAAAAGAAAAAAAAGAAATTAGAAATCAGTAACAGAAAGATACCTAAAAAATCCCCAAATATTTGGAAACTAAAATAATTAATGCACATGGTCCTGGAGGTTAAGGGGGTGGGAACCAAAGGAACTCAGCCCCACCTGGGGGTACAGGGAATGGTGATCAGAGAAGGCAGGCTGGAGAAGGTGGTGGATGGGTGACTAGGAGTTAGCTGTGTGGGAACTACAAAGAAATCAATATTACTAGATCAATTTGAGATGAAAAGAAGAAATAAGGAGTAAATAAGGAAAAAAGAAATAAGGGAGATGTAAAAAGTAAAGCAGAGGTTCCTCTTCAAAGCCTTTCCTCCCTGTCTAATTAGGAATAAATAGTAACTTCTCTTAGAAGCAACATTTATTCAAAGACCTGTGCTAACATTCTTAAATATCTGCGAGCCGTAATAAAAAAATCAATGTGCTTTATGTTCTTAGCTCCCACGATGTACCGTAAATATTTGCCCTGGCATGCTTATAGTGGTCCAAGCAAGCATTAGGTCATAGCCTGTTCCATTTTATTTTATTTATTTTATCTTATTTTATTTTATTTTATTTTTTTGAGATGGAATTTCACTCTTGTTGCTCAGGCTGGAGTGCAATGGCACGATCTCGGCTCACCACAACCTCCGCCTCCCAGGTTCAAGTGATTCTCCTGCCTCAGCCCCCTGAGGAGCTGGGATTACAGGCAAGTACCACTATGCCCGGCTAATTTTGTATTTTTAGTAGAGATGAGGTTTCTCCATGTTAGTCAGGTTGGTCTCAAACTCCCAACCTCAGGTGATCTGCTCAACTCGGCCTCCCAAAGTGGGGGGATTACAAGCATGAGCCACCACACCTCGCCTCCTCTTCCTTATTTAAAAGTGTTTTTACCTTTCTCAACATTCCATAAGTTACTTCTTCCTTCCTTTGTTCCCCTCTACTTTTGCCTCTTTTAGAAGTTCTAAGTTACTAGCCAATAGGGACAAATACAGAATGTGAGGTCCCCTTCCAGTCAAAGGAAAACAGACACAGCAGTAGGGTAGACGCTTCAGTTTATAAATGACCCTGTCTCCTTTCTTCGGTGCACTCTCATGGCAAAACTGCTGGCGAGTGTACCCTTTCTGCGGGAAGTAAAAATGGCCTTACTAAATAAATTACATTTCTGTTCAAGTGCTATTTCTTTACGGCACTGGGGAGCAAGCATTTCTAACAGGAGATTTAGAGGTCAGTTCATCCATGACTCCTTTTCTCCCACTCACCACATCCCAGCCTAACCAATCTATCATTAAGGATTCATTCCAACTCCTGAATTATTTTCTGCCAGGCGCAGTAGCTCACACCTGTAATCCCAGCACTTTGGGAGGCCAAAGCGGGTGGATCACTTGAGGTCAGAAGTTCGAGACCAGCCTGGCCAACACGGTGAAACTCCCTTCTACTAAAATTACAAAAATTAGCCAGGCGTGGTGGCACACACCTGTAGTCCCAGCTACTCAGGGGGCTGAGGCAGGAGAATCGCTTGAACCCAGGAGGCAGAGGTTGCAGTGAGCCATGGTCATGCCACTGTACTCCAGTCTGGGTGACAGAGTGAGACTTTGTGTCAAAAAAAAAAAAAAAGAAGTTAAAATTTAATTTGCAATAATTCAGCAAATAATCGTAGTTATCTACCTAAGAGAAATGAAAACATATGTATAGATAAATGTACACAAATGTGCTCAGCAGCATTATTCATAATAGGCAAAAAGTGGAAACAGTTCAAATGTCCATGAACTTACGAAATGGATAAGCAAAACATGATCTCTGGGCACAGAGGTGTGTGCCTGTAACTCTAGTTACTCTGGAGGCTGGAAGGCTGAGGCAGGAAGCCTGGGCCCAGGAGTTTCAGGTCAGCTTGGGCAACATTGCAAGACCCTGCCTCCATTAAAAAAAAAAAAAAAAAAAAAAAAAAAAGTGGTATAGCCATACAATGAAGTATAGCCATACAGTGAATATAGTACTGATACATGCTAAGATATGCATAAACCTTGAAAACATTAGGCTAAATGACAAAAGCCATACATTATATTATTCCACTTAATAAGAAATGTCCGTAAGAGACAAATCAACAGAGAATGAAAGTAGATTAGTGGCTCCCAGGGGATGAGCAGGAGGGAGGTGAAGAACAGGGAGTGACTGCTGTAGGTATGGGCTTCTTTTGCAGGGGCATAAAAACGTGCTGGATTAGGTAGTGTTAATGGTTGCACAACTCCGTCAATATACTAAAAAAAACCTAAATTATATACTTTACAAGGGTTACATTTTACAGTATGTAAATTATATCTCCATAAAGCTGTTACCTTTTAAAAACTGAATTTTCATAAATATTGCTTGAAAATCATTCTGCAATTTAAAAGATGTTCAGTAAATGTTAACTATTACTGTCACTGTTTTTAAAATGTGACAATCACAAAATAATATTTCAAAATAACTATCTAGAAAAACATAAAAATTTTAGATATATGCCAGCAGACAAAACAATTAAAACATTATATTTAATTACGTGCATTTTAATTCTTTCCATATGGTCACTTTTGATCTTCTAAAGTGCATTTTAATGTATAATTTTTTTTTTAAGTTAAGAAACATGTTGCCTCCTGATGCTTAAGAACCAAAAGCATGAAAAAAATTAGAGGCCGGGTGCGGTGGCTCAGGCCTGTAATCTCAGCACTTTGGGAAGCCGAGGCAGGTGGATCACAAGGTCAGGAGTTCAAGACCAGCCTGGCCAATACGGTAAAACCCTGTCTCTATTAAAAAGTACAAAAATTAGCCGGGTGTAGTGGTAGGCGCTTGTAGTTCCAGCCACTCAAGAGGGCTGAGGCAGGAGAATTGCTTGAACCCGGGAGGTGGAGGTTGCAGTGAGCCTAGATTGTGTCACTGCACTCCAGCCTGGGTGACAGAGTGAGACTCCGTCTCAAAAGGAAAAAAAAAAATTAGAATACTTAGTGTCAGTGTTAAGCTAGTGCTGAGATCATAGCCACTGTCAACAGGCACTCAAAGAGAAGGAAGAACAAGGTGCGCAACAGGACTCAGGGAAGATCTCCCAGGAAGAGGGATTTGAGCCTGGCTAAGGAGCAGGAAGGAAAAAGGGCATCAGCTAGGATTTGCTCCTGCGTTACCCAGATTATGACTTACCCACCATAACTACCACTCTCTCACCCCCATGTCTCCACCAATAAGGGTCTTTAGTCAAAGGGAAGACACAGGGTCTTGAGGACTGAGGAAAGGAGGGCCTAACAGAAGAGAGCAGAGCTCCTGGTCTTAACATGCCCAGTCCTGTTATATGCATGTTTCATACAAACTTCCAAATGCGCCCATGGGTGAGCACAATAGAAAAGCACGAACTGTATGCAAGACTATTTATTACTGCATAACTAGGACACGCCTCTCTACTACTCACAAATCATGTTGCCTAACTTTTTCAAAACCCTTTTGGCTCTCATTTTAATTCCCATGTTTAACCTCTTGATGTACTGATACCTGAAAACAGATGTCATTAATTTCCCTTATAATCTTGACCTCCCTATTGTTACTGAAAGTACTACCATTCTTAGGGAGGCATAGGTGATGCATTCCTCTCTCTACACTCTATGTGTCAAGGCCTGAAGAACTCGAAAGTACCTCCTGGACTGCTCTTCCATTCAGGACTACAAAACCCACCAGCTACTATCTCGTCCTTGTCAATCCGTCCTGCAGAACAGAAGCTGTGCTAAACTTCATGGCATCCCTCTGAAATCATACCCCACTCTTTCAACATCTTCCGATCATCCCAATACCTAAAATTAAAGATTTGAAATAGATTTGAAGGAGAGAGAGAGTTTCAGGCCACTTCCCTAGTAATTCTCTCAGTTTGGGAGAAAGGGCTACACCTGTGGTTCAACAGCATCTCTGTGATTTGATGTGGTTCTGTTTCATGTTTGTGCATGGTGCTGCTGGGAATACAGCATATCTCCTCGGGGTGTTCAGGAGGGAAAAAGGTCTCAGGATCACGATCTAGCCCAATCTTTATTCTACAGATGAGGGGGAAAGTACAGTTGCTATAGCCTGATCCTCGAGGTACTGCTGAACACAGCATACAAGGGAGCTTTGGTTTATTTCCTATTCACACCCTCAGGCTCTTGTTAAACCAAGTTACTTGAGACTGCCCACACTTTACAAGTGTCTGCCACTCCTCCTGCTCCCTCCCCCTCCCTCCTTCAATCTGCCTGTCCTTACTCTCCACAAGCCCATCCAGGAAGCCTACACCCACACCAATCCCCTTAAACAGGGTATATAATCTCGCCCTCCTTTAAATGCTCACTGCACTTTGTACCTCGCCTGTAGCAATCAGAAATTATACTGAAAAGATATTAAGTTGACACTGGTGGGAATAATATTGTCAAACCAGTGACAAATTCTGTTTGAGGTAAATCTGTGGTTCACTCATGGCATCTCTGCCACTGATCTCCACTGTCACAATCCTTAGAGGACATAAATCACTAACTCTCCCAGGACAACACCAGGGCTTTTGTTTTATGAAGTCATCAGAGGTTCCAAGTTTTAAAATTCCTGGTAAGTATTCTCAGAAGTCTCACACAAGACTGAGACTGAAACACAACATTCTGTTTTAAATACAATTTCTTCAAATTAGCAAATGCTTAATTTCAAAGTGCTGTCAGAACTTCACCAAATGCCTATTGAAAACACTTCCTACACAATCCTTCTCATTATATTGGCAATGTCATAAAACCTATAGGCTGAAGTAATTCTAAATTTAAAAAGTCAAAATAAATTAAAGCATTATTCAGCCATATGCCTTCAGCTTAAGCAAACCTAGGTGATTTCAATTTTATACTAAAAAGTTGTCATCCTTACACTTTTTCCATAAAAGGAAAACAGTCTTCAATAAATAAACCTTGCATGACTTTAGTAATATCAACTAAAGTCTTTGCATTAAGTTATATTAGTCACAAAATACTGAGTTATTTCTTATATTAGGAGTGGGTGATTTCTTATGTTAGGAATGCCAAATGTCAGTAACTAAGCCAACGTTGCAAACTATAAAAATTAACCAAATTACTCTAAATTACCAATAAAGTAAATTCCTCTTTCAGCCTTCGCAGTACAACAGGATTCAAATTCATCAATCATACATCTTTATGTGTTATTCGGGTATCTTAAACCATTCTTTTCTTCCATCTACACATTTACCTGACAGCCCTCCACCCAGGAAGTACAGATTATAAAACCACTCAAACTAGTACTGAGCCTAAACAACTCACTGTCACGCGTTGTTACTCATTCGAGCCAAGTGGGCATATTCTAAAAGTTTAGAACTCAAAACGTCACTGACATCTGGGGGGGTGGGGGGCAAGAGAAGAGAACTTAGAGGGCAGGTCAATAGGTGTATCAGTCCACCATGGCACACGTATACCTATGCAACAAACCTGCACATTCTGCACATGTACCCCATTTTGTTTTTAGAAGAAATAAGGAAAAAAAAGTCACATCCATTTTACCATAATCTTAAGAAATAATGTGCTGCGCCGGGCGCGGTGGCTCAAGCCTGTAATCCCAGCACTTTGGGAGGCCGAGACGGGCGGATCACGAGGTCAGGAGATCGAGACCATCCTGGCTAACATGGTGAAACCCCGTCTCTACTAAAAATTACAAAAAACTAGCCGGGCGAGGTGGCGGGCGCCTGTAGTCCCAGCTACTCAGGAGGCTGAGGCAGGAGAATGGCGTAAACCCGGGAGGCGGAGCTTGCAGTGAGCTGAGATCCGGCCACTGCACTCCAGCCTGGGTGACAGAGCGAGACTCTGTCTCAAAAAAAAGAAAAAAAAAAAAAAAAAAAAAAAAGAAATAATGTGCTGGAAAAGGTAAAACATCCAAATTAACATCACAGACAATAAAGGAAAATGCCAGGCAAGCAATATGAAACAGCAACTCAAAAACAAAGTAAGTCTTGCAATGAAAAACATTCACTGGGCTGGGCGAGGTGGCTCACGCCTTTAATCCTAGCACTTTGGGAGGCCGAGGAGGGCGGATTGCCTGAGTTCAGGAGTTCGAGAACAGCCTGGGCAACACGGTGAAACCCCATCCCTACTAAAATACAAAAAATTAGCTGGGCGTGGCGGTGTGCGCCTGTAGTCCCAGCAACTCGGGAGGCTGAGGCAGGAGAATTGCTTGAACTCGGGAGGCGGAGGTTGCAGAGAGCCAAGATTGTGCATGCCATTGTACTCTAACCTGGACGACAGAGTGAGACTCCGTCTCAAATAAATAAATAAATAAATAATAAAAATAAAAACATTCACTGATCAAATCATCCATTAAAACCCAATTAGAAAAGAACAACAACAAAAAAACTTTTTTTTGTTAGAACTAAAATTAGAACAAATTTTAGTTTCCTAAATCCAAAATATTTAGGGGTTATGACACCCACTGTAGAATTATCAAAACTTCATCTATTACAAGTTCTCATCTACTAACAATAATTTATCCAACCAACTTTGATGAGCAGCCGCTACGCGCAAAACACTGTTACAGGAGCTGCAGGGGAATAAGCTCAATACTGTCTCTACAGAGTTAATCATTTCATATACGGATACCACAAGTAGACACACAGTAGGCTACAAGTGTCATTAAAAAAAAAACACAAAATGTCAGGCCAGGCATGGTGGCTGACGCCTGCAATCCCAGCACTTTGGGAGGCTGAGGAAGACGGATCACCTGATGTCGGGAGTTTGAGACCAGCCTGACTAACATGGAGAAACCCCGTCTCTACTAAAAATACAAAATTAGTCAGGCGTGGTGGTGCATGCCTGTAATCCCAGCTACCTGGGGGGCTGAGGCAGGAGAACTGCTTGAACTTGGGAGGCGGAGGTTGCAGTGAGCCGAGATCGTACCATTGCACTCCAGCCTGGGCACTAAGAGCAAAACGCCTTCTCCAAAAAAGAAAAACAAAATGTCACAAAAGTATCAAAAGTAAACACATTTTTTTAAAGGACACCTAGCTACAAATTGCAATTTGAGTCAGCATATGCACAACCATCAATCCTAAATATTATTTGCTAGGCCTTCAAATAGGACTTACTGCCCTGCCAAAATGTCTCAGCTCTAACCAGAAAAAACTTCTTCCACGGGTGTATGCAATCCAGTCTCCATGTTTCAATTACCGGCTCTGGGTACAAAGACGAACATGTGATTTCTTAAGGTAAAAAATTATTACTATAAAAGATGTACTAGGCCAGGCGCGGTGGCTCACGCCTGTAGTCCCAATACTTTGGGAGGCCAAGGTGGGCAGATCACGAGGTCAGGAGTTCAAGACCAGCCTGGCCAACACGGTGAAACATCATCTCTACTAAAAATGCAAACATTAGCCAGGCGCGCTGGTGGGCGCCTGTAATCCCAGCTGCTCTGGAGGCTGAGGCAGGAGAATCCCTTGAGCCCGGGAGGTGGAGCTTGCAGTTAGCCAAAATTGCATCATTGCACTCCAGCCTAGGCGACAGAGCAAGACTCCGTCTCGGGGGGAAAAAAAAAAAAAAGCATTAAAAATTAGGTTGGCAAGAATTTACAGGTATTCCTTTCTACATATAAGACATACATACCGGACACTTGATTCATTCTCTTCATTCTTTAGCCAGCCTCCCAGGGCAAGTCTGGCAATGATTCTGACTATAGGGCAAAAGAAATTACCTTTTTCAGTTTATGTTAGGACAATCTACGTGGGTTTACATTTGGCTTAATATAACACTACTTCTTCAGTAAGTATTTAAGCATTTATTTAAAAAAAAACAGACATTTTTCAATTTAACCACTTCTACTACCCTAGTTTCTCTGAGAAAGACATGACACAACTCACTTCAAGGAAAAAAGGGTCCTTTTTCCTCACAAATATTTCCTCATAAACTTTATTTTTCAAATGTTTTTAAAACCAGATTCTAATTTGATTAATCTAGATTTGCAAAATTATACAGGAAAGTCTTGCCGGTTGTTGCTTCGGTTAATTTCACAATTTAGTAAACTGCAACCACGTATTTAATACAAAATAGACTTTGCGGTGGGGGCAGGGGGCGGGGGTGTTTAACAAAATGTACCAGCCTAAAGAAATTTTTCTGTGTGAAAATAGAAGAGGGGTTACCATGGAAAAATTCACTACGGATTTCGGGAGGGCCTTTTCCTCAGAAAGAGAGTGAAAAGAAAAAGTCGCTGTGTAAGAAATCTGATACTGACGCTGTGACAGAAGTTGGTCCAAAAGTTCATCTTCCGCGATTACGTCCAGAGGATCAACTAAACATCTTCTGCAACAGGTGACACGAAACTGCATTTCCCAAGCAAGGCAAAGCGATCAAACGACTTAAGACGCGCGTTCCTGCGGTCTTATACTTTTATTTTTGATTTAACCAAAACAATTTTGAATCGGATGAATTACCAAATTTGGTTGGGTCTTGTTTGGCTTTCTGCTTGGCTTTTTAATCAGCCATTTACCAGCAGCTGTTGCACGGGCCCATCAGCACTCGAAGAATAAAAACACACAGGATCAGATAAGGTTCCCCGACTAACCCAAATGATCCGTTTCCTTAACACAATTTAAAAACCACAGCTAGGGGTGTGAAAACAGGCATGTTTTTGTGTGTGTTTGTGTGCCACAATCTGTCCAAATCCTTAATTCCCTTTTAAGGAACTGATATATAATAAAAATCCGAAAGGAACCACATTAGAAACGCCAAGAGGTTTGCAAAACATGAAGCTTCTTTCATTCCGGAAAACCACACCAAAACAAGGGGAGAAAAATGAATGCAATGGATATGTGTTTGCCAAAGTTTCAATCCTGCCCGGTGGAGACACTGCACCGGCACAAATTTTGAGGAGGAAAAAGAGGGGGTTGGCGGGGGGCGGGGGGGGAGGGAGCGAGTGCGGCCTGAAAACTGCCAACAATGCAATCTCCACTTTGAACAATGTGCCTCTTTCCCCCTCGCATTTCCCCTCTGCTTAGGGGTCGGCGGGATGGGCGGGAGATCGGAGCAGGATGCACACCACATAAGTGAGCAAGCGGGGAGGGCAGAGGAGGTGAGGAAGGTGTCTGCAGCAACTGAGCTGGGTGGGTACCTGGAGTGCTGCTGTAGGTACTACGGCTCCTGAAGCTGCTTTCCGTGTAGTAACTGGCGTCCTGGTCGTTGTCTTCCAGCTCCTCCCGATAACTGGAGTCATCATCGTGCACCACTTTGTTGACGACGCTCCGGGCCGCGGTGGTACGGGCTAGGTGGCTGCCCCAGCCCCTCGCCCGCCTGGGTCGCTGGTGCTGGCGCCGGGGCCCGGCGACGGCAGCGGCTTCCTCCGGCTACTGCTGCCCACCCTGGGCGAGCTCAGCCGCGTCTTGGGCGCCACCTCAGCCTGGCGGCTGCCCACCTGCCCCGGCTGCTACCGCGTAGCGGCGAGCGGAGCTTTCAGATGGGTCCGGACGTGGGCGGCAGCATCGGGGCGGGACGCAGCGCTACACAGCGGTAGCCGCGGGATGCTTGGTCAGCCTGCCCCACCGGCCCTTTGTTGGAGCCTGAGGCGGGGAAAGAAGGGAAAGTGGACGGGGAGGGCCGGGTGCAGTGGGGGCGGTGGGGAGGCCCTAGGGGTCGGCCGGCGGAAGCCGGTAGAGGGAGGAGGCTCAACCGAATTGCTGGGGCCCCACTCCGGATCGCCTTCAACCGCCATCTTATTTCTTCCGGCTACTGGGGCGCCGTCACGGGAGCTGCGCCGTCACGGGAGCTGCGCCGTCACGGGAGCTGCGCCGTCACGGGAGCTGCGCGGCCCACGAGCCTGGGACTGGGCGAGGTGGCGCGGCGGCCGCTAGGGGGAGCGCGGGAACATTGAGTCGGGGGCGGAGAGCCCAGGGCGCCGGGGCTCAGGCGCGGCGCGGCGCGGCGCGGCTGGCCTCCGGCCGCGGGTGGCGCGGCTGAGAGAGGCCGGCAGTTCGCTACGTGCCCCGCGTCTAAGGTCTTCGGAGACCACAGTCTCCGCCGACCCCTGGCTGGAGCCCAAAGCTGGCCGGACTTCCTTCCGGCGGCTCCGACAGGAAGGCAGGAGAGCCCCCAAATATCATTCCCCTCCCGCCCTCTAGGGAAACAGCGAGAGAAAGAAAAAAAAAGTCGCGGAGGGGGGCGGCCCGAGCGACCTAAGGGACGGGGCAGCGCCAGCGACCGAGGGAAATTAGTCGGGGTCGGGGGACGGGGAGACAAGCCCCCAGAATTTAGGAAACTGCGAGGCTTGGAGCTGGAGTCCTGAAATTAACTCCGATGACAATTGCTCCGGATCTGTGCCAGGAGCCACAATTGCTCCTTGTGTGTCCACAATTGCTTTTTTTCTTTGAGACAGGGTGTCACTCTCATACCCAGGCTGTGGTGCAATCATAGCTTACGGCAGCCTCGAACTCCCAGGCTCAAGGGATCCTCCTGCCTAAACTTCCCATGTAGCTGGGACTACAGGCACACGCCATCATGCCTGGCTAATTTTTGTAATTTTTTTGTAGAGACGGTCTTGCCATGTTGCCCAGGCTGGTCTTGAACTCCTGGGCTCAAGTGATCTGCCCACCTTGGCCTCCCAAAATGTTGGGATTACAGGCGTGAGCCACCGCGCCAGACCCATTAGGCGTTTCTTAACCTCTCTGCATTTAGTCTCTTAACCACTCTTATTTAGTAAGAGTGCTGTCAGCCAGGAACCGTGGCTCATGCCTGTAATCCCAGCGCTTTGGGAGGCTGAGGCAGGAAGATCACTTGAGGTCAGGAGTTTGAAACCAGCCTGGCCAACATAGTGAAACCCTGTTTCTACTAAAAATACAAAAATTAGCTGGGTGTGGTGGTTTTTTTTTTTTTTTTTTTTTTGAGACGGAGTCTCGCTCTGTCTCCCAGGCTGGAGTGCAGTGGCCGGATCTCAGCTCACTACAAGCTCCGCCTCCCGGGTTTACACCATTCTCCTGCTTCAGCCTCCCGAGCAGCTGGGACCACAGGCGCCCGCCACCTCGCCCGGCTAGTTTTTTGTATTTTTTAGTAGAGACGGGGTTTCACCGTGTTAGCCCGGATGGTCTCGATCTCCTGACCTCGTGATCCACCCGTCTCGGCCTCCCAAAGTGCTGGGATTACAGGCTTGAGCCACCGCGCCCGGCCGGGTGTGGTAGTTTTTACCTGTAATCCCAGCTACTCAGGAGGCTGAGGCAGGAGAGAATCGCTTGCACCTGGGAGGTCGAGGTTACGGTGAGCTGAGATCACACCACTGCACTCTAGCCTGGGCAACAGAGCCAGACTTTGTCTCAGAATAGAATAGAATAGCATAGCATAGCATAGCATAGCATAGGAGTGCTGTGAAGATGAGATGACTCCCTGCATAGAGTGTTCAGCATCATGCCTCACACACTGAGGTGGCTCAATGTATGTTCACAATTGCTTTTTTTTTTTTGAGACACAGTCCTGCTCTGTTACCCAGGCTGGAGTGCAGTGGTGGAATCTTGGCTCACTGCAGCCTCTGCCTCCTGGATTTCAGCAATTCTCCTGCCTCAGCTTCCTGAGTAGCTGGGGTTACAGGTTCATGCCACCACGCTCAGCTAATTTTTGTATTTTTAGTAGAGATGGGGTTTCGCCTTGTTGGTCAGGCTGGTCTTGAACTCCTGAGCTCAAGTGATCTGCCCACCTCGGCCTCCCAAAGTGCTGGATTACAGGCCAGAGCCACCGAGCCTGGCCCACGATTACTTTTTTGGGGGAAGCTTCCATTGCAGCACCCATGACACCACAGCACTCTAGCCTGGGCAACAGAGCGAGACCCTGTCTCAAAAGCAGCCACCACCAAAAACTATGTTGGGATTTTAATAGGATTACATTAAATTTGTAGATTAATTTGAGAATTGACATCTGTACAACATTCTAGGAATGTAGTATTTTATGTCATGTGTTCATTTCTTGTTAATGTCCTTCAGAAGAATTTTAGGGTTTCCATTATGTAGATCTTACACATCTTTTGTCAGATAAAAGATCTTTGTATTTTTCTTCCTAAATACTTCATACATTTGCATTGCCATTGTAAATGGGATCTTTCTTCCATTTTCTAATTAGTTAATGGTGATACATATGAAAAGTATTCGAGATTTGTGTGCTGCTCTCTTGATTTTGTTTCTAGCCACCGTACTGAATCCTCATATTGCTTCCACTAAAATCTTAGCTGATTCTCTTAGGCTTCTTTGGCTGTCTAACATTTATCATTTTCATATGCAAATAATGATAGTTCTGTCTCTTCCTTTTCAATACTTACATCCTTTCCTTCCTTTCCTTTTTTTTTCTTTCTCAGGGCCTTGTTGTCACCCAGGCTGGAGAGCAATGGTGTGATCTAGCTCACTGTAACCTCAAACTCCTGGGCTGAAGGGATCCTCTTGCCTCAGCTTCCTGAGTGGCTGGGACTACAGGCAGGCAGCTAATTAAAAAAATTTTTTTTGCAGAGACAAGGTCTCACTATGTTGCCCAGGCGGGTTTTCCAGCCACTTTAGAGGAAGGACTCAGATTTCCTTTTTGTCCTACTTTTAAGAGTTTGTTGTTAGGAATTGTCTGTTGAATGTTAGCTAGAACGGTCAATAAAATGTATTAAGTGCCAGCTGCATGCAAGACCCTAAGTTAGACCCAGTCAGCCTCTTCATCAGCAGGTCCACATCTTCAGATTCAACTAGATGAGGCCGAATACTTGAAAAAAGAAACAAAAATACAAATAAAAAGTATAACAACTGTCACCATTGTACAATATTGATACATTTTATTAGTGATGACTTAAAGTCCCTGGGACCAGGCACGGTGGTTCACACTTGTAATCCCAACACTTTGGGAGGTCGACCTTGGCGCATAGTGAGACTTTGTCTTTACTAAAAAAAAAAAAAAAAAATTATCCGGGTATGGTGGTACGCACCTGTAGTCCCAGCTACTCAGGAGGCTGAGGTGGGCGGATCACTGAAGCCCAGGAGGTTGAGGCTGCGGTGAGCTGTGATTGTGACACTGCACTCCAGCCTGAGGGACAGAGTGAGATCCTGTCTCTAAGTAAGTAAATGAAGTATATGGGGGGATGTGTGTTGGTTATATGCAAATACTACACCTTGTATGTAAGGGATTGAGCATCCACAGATTCTGGTATGGTGTGGGGGTGGTATCCTAGAACCAGTCCCCCGCAAGATAGCAAGGATGACTGAACTGTGGAAGAATCAAAGCTCTGTTGAACAGCATACAATTCCTGTCTTCAAACAACTTATCTCCTCAGGTAGATGAGACTTATAATGAATAAAAGGAATGAATACAGATTTGGAGATAGTGGTTGTTGTGATGGAAAATCTTAATTGTGTTTTCTTCCAAAACAGATTCGTTGGAAGAAGAGAAGGGCATCAAACGAAGATAACTTGAGCCCAAGCTAAGTCGTCTGGATGGCCTGGAGCCATGTTTGAAAAATTTTACTATTAAGTATTGTTTTTACTGATTAAATCAATGATAACGTTCTTTACTTTGTGGTTGTGTTACTCAAAACAGGATTTTTAACAATGATAAAAATAAAGCTTGTTAGATCATTTTTAATGTAATAAATTGGTTCCCGAAGATTTGATTAAAGAGAAAACTAGGTCAATCTAAGCAGAGTCCAAATGAAGTAGAAGGTCCACAGAGAACAGGGGAAAAAAGGAAGTTGTGGAACCACAGACACACACAGTAAAAGGAAAAAATTGGCCAGGCACAATGGCTCACACCTGTAATCCCAGCACTTTGGGAGGCTGAGGTAGGTGGATCACTGGAGCCCAGGAGTTCGGGCAACATGACAAAACCCCCATCTCTACAAAAAAAATGGGCAACATGACAAAACTCCCATCTCTACAAAAAATACACAAACAAAAAACATTAGCCAGGTGTGGTGGTGTGCACCTGTAGTCCTAGCTACTTGGTAGGCTGAGGTGGGAGTATCGCTTGAACTTGGGAGGTGCTGGTTGCAGTGAGCTGAGATTGAGCTGTTGCACCCCAACCTGGGTGACAGGGTGAAAGAGTGAGACCCTGTCAAAAAAAAAAAAAAAAAAAAAAAAAAAAAAAAAAAAGGAAGAAAGGAAAGAAAAGAAATTTGATTAATTAAATTAATTTATTTTTGTGACAACGTCTCTTTCTATCTCCCAAGCTGGAGTACAATGGCAGAATCACAGCTCACTGCAGCCTCAAACTCCTGGGCTCAAGGCATCCTCCTGCCTTAAAGGCCTCCCAAAGTGTTGGGATTACAGGAATAAGCCACTGCGAGGCTAGATTTTTTTTTTTTTTTTTTTTTTTTTCAGACGGAGTCTCGCTCTGTCGCCCAGGCTGGAGTGCAGTGGCCGGATCTCAGCTCACTGCGAGCTCCGTGGCTAGATTTTTTTTGAAACAAAGTTTGGCTCTGTCACCCAGGCTGGAGTGCAGTGGTGCCATCTCGGCTCACTGCAACGTCTGCCTCCTGGGCCCAAGTGATCCTCCTGCCTCAGCTTCTCAAGTAGCTGAACTACAGGCACGTGCCAACATGCCTGGCGAATTTTTGTATTTTTTGTAAAGAAGGGGTCTTGATATGTTGCCCAGGCTGGTCTTGAATTCCTCGGTTAAAGTGATCCACCCACCTCGGCCTCCCAAAGTGCTGGGATTACAGGTGTGAGTCACCACGACTGGCCAAAAAAATGTTAAGTGTTAAAATCAAAAAGAAAATTCACCAAGCCATTTTGCATATTTTTCTGGAGCGATATAGATACAGATACAGATATATATATATACACAGAGAGAGATAAAGATATACAGATAGTTCTGGACTGGACACCTTATGATAATATAGTATCAGTTTAACTTTGTTGCAGAAAGGACAAAGGGAACTGATTAAAGACTTAAGGCATATATATACATATAATGTTTTCCCAATTCCTCATACCATACCTTTTTATTAATTTTTATTGATATAATTAATTTATATACCATAAATTCACCCTTTTAAATAAGTGCAGAATTTAGTGGGTTTTAGTATAGTATTCACAAGGTTGTACAACCATCACCACTATTTAATTCCAGAACATTTTCATCACCCGAGAATCATTGGCCCTACTCCCCATTTCCAGGCAAGTATTTACTTACTTCCTGTAATTTGCCCATTTGGGACATTTCATATAAATGAAATCATACAATACACAATTTCACTAAATAAGACTTTTGTGTGTGGCTTCTTTCAAACAATTTTTAAAAATTGTGGTAATATAGGCATAACATAAAATTTATACTCTAATCACTGCCCCCCTCTTTTCTTGAGACAGGGTCTCACTCTGTCGTCCCAGTTGGAGTACAGTGGTGTGATCCTGGCTGACTACAGCCTCAACCTCCCTGGGCTCAAGTGATCCTCCCATCTCAGTCTCACAAGTAACTGGGACCACAGGCACACATCACCACACCTAGCTAATTTTTGCATTGTTTGTTGAGACAGGATTTCGCTATGTTGCCCAGGCTGGTCTTGAACTCCTGGACTCCAGTGATCCTCCCATTTCAGCCTCCCAAAGTGCTGGGATTGCAGGTGTCAGCTACCACACCTGGTTGTCTGTAACCACTTTTAGGGGTACAATTCAGTAGCGTTAAGAATATTCACATTGTTGTACAACAAATCTCCAGAACTTTTTCATCTTCCCAAATTGAAACTCTGGACCTATTAAACACTAACTCCCCATTCTCTCTTTCTCCCTGCCCATGGGAAACACCTGTTATGCCCAGACCGTTTATTCCCCAAAGAAGACCACCAGAGTCCAGAGTCAAAGCCAAGCGGCAAGGATCTTTACTGCAAGTTCGAACTTGGTCCCTCCGTTCCACAACATACAAGAGGGCCCCGAATGATGCATGTGCCCGCTTTTTATAGCCCGATGTATACAGGATATGTAAGGTTACAGAGGAACAAAGGAATTCTTTTGGTCGCAGCATCACAATTGGTTAATACTTTAAGTTATACATTTAACAGTTTTCTATTTGTTCCCGTGCATTTAGTAAAACTACAAACGGTTGTGACCTTATCGGGGGCTCTCTAGGTGGTGTTTCTGAGATATATGGGGGGATGTGTTTGTGTTGGGCTCAGGAAGTTGAGACAAATAGAGGAATGTGTTTGTACTGGGCCCAGGACTGAGATATATGGCAGACACCGGTAATTAGAACAGAACAGAGCAGGACAGGGACTTTCACAACGCTTGTCCTTACAACGTCTGGAATCTATAGATAACCTAATCGGTTAGGTCTGGGTCGATCTTTAACTAGGCTCAGGGCGCCGCCCGGGCTGTTTGCCTGTGGACTTCATTTCTGCCTTTTAGTCTTTTCATTTGATCTCTTTCACACCCTTCTACTTTCTGTCTCTATGAATCTGACCACTCTAAGTACCTCATGTGAGTGGACTCACACAGTATTTCTCCTTTGGTAACTGGCTTATTTCGCTTAGCATAATGCCCTCAAGGGTTCTCCATGTTGTAACGTGTCAATTTCCTTCCTTTCAAGGCTGAAGAATACATCCGTTGTATGGATCAATCACATTTGTGTCATCCATTCATCAGTTAATGCACATGGAGGTTGTTTCCACCTTTTGGTCATTGAGAATAATGCTGCTGCATACATATGTGCATGTGTTTCTGCATGACCATTTGTTTGCAATTCTTTTGACTATATATGTATGAATAGAATTACTAGGTCATATAGTAGCTCTAAGTTTAACTTTTTGAGTAACTGCCAAAGTATTTTCCATAGTGCTACATGGTTTTACATTCTCGCTAACAATATATAATGGTTCCAGTTTCCCCAAATCCTCCCCAATACTTTTTATTTCTATTTTTTAAAAATAATTACAGCCATGCTAGTGAATGTGAAGTGGCATCTCACTGTGGTTTGGGTTTTCAATTGTATAATATTTTAATTTTTAATATCAAAAGAATATACTTGGCCTGAGGTGGTGGCTCACACCTGTAATCCCAGCATTTTGGGGGGCCAAGGTGGATGGATCACCTGAGTTTAGAAGTTCAAGACCAGCCTGGCCAATATGGTGAAACTCCGTCTCTACTAAAAGTACAAAAATTAGCTGCGTATGGTGGCACGCACCTGTAATCCCAGTTACTCTGGAGGCTGAAGCAGGAGAATCATTTGACCCGGGAGGTGGAGGTTGCCCTGAGTTGGAATCGCACCACCAAACTCCAGCCTGAGAGGAGACGCTGTCCAAAAATAAATAAATAAATAAATAAATAAATATTCACACTAAATTATTTTCTTGTATAATTAATAAAATTATTTTACAAAAGAAGTCCATTACTAACACACACTTGCATGCAAAGCACAAGACACATCTAAGGGCCAGGCATAGTGGCTCACACCTGTAATCCCAGCACTTTGGGAGGGAGGCTGAGGCAGGCAGATCACTTGATGTCAGGAGTTCGAGACCAGCCTGGCCAACATAGTGAAACCCCAGCTCTACTAAAAATACAAAAATTAGCCAGGCGTGCTGGTGGGTGCCCGTAATCCTAGCTGCTCGGGAAGGTGAGTCAGGAGAATCGCTTGAGCCCAGGAAGTGGAGGTTGCAGTGAGCCAAGATTGCCCCACTGCACTCCAGTCTAGGCAACAGAGCAAGGATTCCTCTAAAAAAAAATAAAATAAGAGTACTAAAATTAAGCTGGCAAGATTTTACGTGTAGTCCTTTCTACATATAAGACATAAATACCTGACACTTGATTCATTCCTTTCTTTCTCCAGCCAGTCTCCCAGGACAAGTCTGGCAACAATTCTGGCAACAATTCTGACCATCGGGCAACAGAAATTACTTTTTACAGCTTATGTTAGGACAACCTACGTGGGTTTACATTTGGCTTAATATAATACTACCCTACTTCTCCAATAAGTATTTAAGCATTTATAGAAAAGTGGAAACTTTTCAATTTAACCACTTCTACTACCCTAGATGATCTGAGAAAGACGTGACATACCTCACTTCAAGGAAAAAAGGGTCCTTTTTGCTCACAAGTATTTCCTCATAAACCTTATTTTTGAAATGCTTTTAAAACCAGATTCTAATTTAATTAATCTAGATTTGTAAAATTATAAAGGAAAAGTCTTGCCGGTTGTTGCTTTGGTTAATTTCACAATTTAGTAAACTGCAACTAAGTATTTAATACAAAGCAGCCTTGGGTGGGAGCGGCGGGGGGAGGGGGGGGTTGTTTAACAAAATGCATCTCATTACCAGCCTAGTGAAACTTTTCCGTGTGAAAACAGAAGAGGGGTTACCATGGAGAGATTCATTACGGATTTCGGGAGGGCTTTTTCCTCAGAAATAGAGTGAAAAGAAAAAGTCGCTGTGTAAGAAATCTGATACTGACGCTGTGTGACTCAGAAGTTGGTCCAAAAGTTCATCTTCCGCAATTATGGCTAGATGATCAACTACACATCTTCTGCAACAGGTGACACGAAACTGCATTCCCCAAGCAAGGCAAAGCGATCAAATGAGTTATGACGCGCGTTCCTGCGGTCTTATACTTTTATTTTTGATTTAACCAAAACAATTTTGAATCGGATGAATTACCAAATTTGGTTGGGTCTTGTTTGGCTTTCTGCTTTGCTTTTTAATCAGCCATTTACCGGCAACTGTTGCACGGGCCCATTAGCACTCGAAGAATAAAAACAAACACACAAGCCCAGGTAAGGTTCCCCTACTAACCCAAATGATCCGTTTCCTTAACACAATTTAAAAACCACAGTTAGGAGTGTGAAAAGAGGCATGATTTTGTGTGTGTTTGAGTGCCACGATCGGTCCAAATCCTCAATTCCCTTTTAAGGAACAGATATATAATAAAAATTCGAAAGAAACCTCATTAGAAATGCAAAGAGGTTTGTAAAACAAGAGGCTTCTTTCATTCCAGAAAACCACACCAAAACAAGGGGAGAAAACTGAATGCAATGGATATGCGTTTGCCAAAGTTTCAATTCTGCCGGCGGAGACACTGCACTGCACGTATTTTGAAGAGGAAAAGAGGCGGTTGAGGAGGGGTGAGAGAGATCGAGCGAGTGCGGCCTCAAACTGCAAGAATGCAATTTCCATTTTGAACAATGCACCTCTTTCCTCTTGTAAATCCAGTTTTTTTGCCACTTGATGTGCCCTCCATTTCCCCTCTGTTTGGGGGGTCGGCGGGGTTGGGGGGAGACCGCAGCAGGATGCACAGCACAGGAGTGAGCAAGCGGGGAGGGCAGAGGAGGTGGAGAAGGAGTCTGCGGCAACTGGGCTGGGTGGGTACCTGGAGTGCTGCTGTAGGTTCTATGGCTCCGGAAGCTGCTTTCCATATAGTAACTGGCGTCCTCGTCGTCGTCTTCCTGCTCCTCCGAGTAATCGGAGTCATCGTCGTCCTCCTCCATCTCATCCTCCTCATTGTCCTCAGACTCGTGGGTCTCCTCGGTGTGGCAGTCCTCTTCTTCCATCTCCTGCTGTCGTGGTCATTGTGCACCACCTTGCTGACGGCCCTCAGGGCCACGGTGGTCCCGGCCAGGTGGCCGCCCCCGCCTCCTGTCCCTCCCCCGCCGCCGCCCGGGGGCGCTGGTGCTGCCGGGGAGGGATGGGGGAGTAGGGAGGGCAGGGGACCGGCGACGGCGGCTTCCTCCGGCTGCTGCTGCCCCTGCTGGGCGAGCTCAGCCGCGTCTTGGGGTCCATCTCAGCCTGGCCTGCGGCCCATCTGCCGCGGAGGCTACCGAGGTGCTGTGAGCGAAGACCCTCGATGGGTCCAGACGTGGGCCGTGGCGGCGGTGGCAGGGCTCCGCAGCGGGAGCCGCGGGCTGCTTGGGCGGCCTGTCCACCTGCCCCTCCGATTGTAGCCTAGGCAGGTGGGAGAAGGTAAAGCGGAGGGGAAGGGGCGGGCGCAGTGGGGGCGGTGGGCAGCGCTGGGGCGGGTGGGGAGGCCCGCGGTGCCCGGCGGGAGGGGCCCGGCTGGCGGAAGGGGCTGGAGGGAGAAGGCTCAATCAGAATTGCTGGGGCCCCACGCCGGATCGCCGTCCGCCGCTATCTTGTTTCTTCCTTCTCCCAGAGCGGAGTCACGTGAGCTGCACCGCGGGAGAGACTGGGACGCCGCGAGGCGACGCGGCGGCTGCTGCGGGGAGCGCGGGAGTGTGGAGTCCCGGGCGGGAGCTCGGAGCGCCCGCACTCGGCGCAGCGCGGCGCGGCTGGACTCCGGGCGCCGGTGGCGCGGCTGAGAGGGGCGTGCAGTTCGCGAAATGCCCCTTGTCAAAGGCCTTCGGAGACCACAGTCTCCGTCTGGAGCCCAAAGCGGGCCAGACCTCCTCCCCGGATCTCCCCTTCTGCGGCTGGGAGAGGAAGGCAGGGGAGCCCCCAGGTATCATTCCCCTCTCGCCCCATCGGGAAACTGATGCTGAAAGAGCCAGAGAGAGAAAGAAAAAAAAAATCGCGGAGAGGGGCCGCCCGAGCGACCGAAGGCACCGGGCAGCGCCAGCGACAGAGGGAAATTTGTTGGGGGAGACAAGGAGACAAGGCCCCAGAATTTAGGGAACTCCGAAGCTTGGAGCTGGAGTCCTGAAATTGACTCAGATGACAACCGCTGTGGATCTGTGCCAGGAGCCACGCCCTGAGGGAAGGGCGTCCTAAGACCTGTTGCGTGGAATCCCCACTGGGAAAGCCTCAGTAAACTCCAGAACGCAACTACTGCACGTTCCAATCTCCCGCCACCTTCCTAATGCCTTAGCTAGGACCTCGACCACCTCAGCAAGAAGTTACCTCTCCTTTGCCGTGGAAAAGAGGGAATCTTGTCTGAAACCTACTTCACGGTGTTACATGTTTGTATTATCGGGAAATAACCTTAATTTATTGACCTGACATGTCACTAGCTTTCAGCTTAGCCCAGGGGACGAATCATGATGACATTTCAGGCACCCTCAAACCTTATCACAGGGACTCAACCCTAAGTGGTTGAGGTCAGCTCTTCAGATAAGAAAAAGGTTTTATAAACATATATTAATATTTATTGAGATAAGTGACCACCAAAAGTAACTTTTTTTTTTTTTTTCCTTTGAGACCGAGTCTCACTCTGTCACCCAGGCTGGAGTTCAGTGGTGCGATCTCGGCTCACTGCAAGCTGCGCCTCCCGGGTTCACGCCATTCTCCTGCCTCAGCCTCCCGAGTAGCTGGGACTGGGCCTACAGGTGCCCGCCACCATGCCCGGCTAATTTTTTGTATTTTTAGTAGAGACGGGGTTTCACCGTGTTAGCCAGGATGGTCTCGATCTGACCTCATGATCCCCCCATCTCGGCCTCCCAAAGTGCTGGGATTACAGGCGTGAGCCACCTTGCCCGGCCTCAACCAAAAAGTAATTTAAAGAAAAATAGTTGGCTGGGTGCCGTAGCTCACACCTGCAATCCCAGCCCGTTGAGAGGCCAAGGCCAGACGATACATTGAGATCAGGAGTTCGAGACCAGCCTGGGCAACATAGCAGGACCTTGTCTCTAGAAAAAATTTGAAAAATTAGCCGGGCATGGTGGTGCACACCTGTGGTCCCAGCTATGCAAGAGGCTGAGGTGGGAGGATCCCTTGAGCCTGGGAGGTGGATGTTGCACTGAGCCGTGATTGCACCACTGCACTCCAGCCTGAGTGACAGAGCAAGACCCTGTCTCAAAATTTTTAAAAAAGAAAGAAAGAAAAATACTTAACAGGATTCTGTACATCAAATGACTTATTTCAACCTAGTTAGGAAAATGGAACACATATGTGAAATGAAGATTAAAATACAGGCACTAATTGCCAAATAAATGCATTCAATACAATTTGGTTGAGCTCTAAGGGTGACAAATGTGTCTATGTCTCCAGGGACCAGGTAAGTAATGTAAGTCAATAAAGTAGGCAAGGTGAAGACCTAGGCCAATGGAAATGCCCATATTTTGTTTGAAGAGGGTGGCCAGGCGTGATGGCTCAGGCCTGTAATCTCAGCACTTTGGGAGGCAGGCGGATCACCTGAGGTCAGGAGTTCGAGACCAGCCTGGCCAACATGGTGAAACCCTGTCTCTATTAAAAATACAAAAAAATTAGCCGGGCGTGGTGGTGCACATCTCTAATCTCAGCTACTCGGGAGGCTGAGGCACAAGCATCATTTGAACGCAGGAGGCGGAGATTACAGTGAACCGAGATCATGCCACTGCACTCCAGCGTGGGTCACAGAGCAAGACTCTGTCAAAAAAAAAAAAAAGCGGGGGGGAGGGAGATTTGGGGAGACTGAGTGAAGTGGGGGACTGAGTGAAGCTGGTCCCTGAGTGGCAGGTAGGCAGAGGGGCAGGCCAGCAGCAAGGCTGGGATAGGAAACCTGAAGCTTCCTCCCCAAGCTGAGAACTCAAAGAGGGAATGAAATGATTCCAGGAAAACATACTAAATTCCCACTGTATGTCCACAGAACTCCCAACTAATTCAGTTCAAACAATAAATTCAGCATCTAAGATCACCAAACCTTTCAGAAGAAAAGCCACTATGACAGAGTGACAGAGTCCACAACAGACTCAACAGCCAGCCAGCAGCAGAGTCAACAATAAAATCCCAGAATTAGGTACCCAAAGACTGTTAGAAACCAAAAAGAGAACAGTTATGATATGTAATGTTTTCAAAAATAAAAAAGTACAACCACAAAGATGAACTATCAAACACAGATTATTAGGAATGAACAAATATATATATATATATATATATATATATTTTGTCTGTTTGTTTGTTTGTTTTGAGACAGAGTCTTACTCTTTTGCCCAGGCTGGAATACAGTGGTGTGATTATGGCTTACTGCAGCCTCAACCTTCCCAGGCTCAGATGATCCTCCCAACTCAGCCTCTTGAGTAGCTGGGACTACAGGCATGCACCACCTCACCTGGCTAGTTTTTAAACTTTTTGTAGAGATGTAGTTTGTCCATGTTGCCCAGGCTGATCTTAAACTTCTGGATTCAAGTGATCCATCCAATTTGGCCTCCCAAAAGGCTGGGATTACAGGCATGAGCCACTGTGCAGGCCCCAAATAGATTTTTTAATAGTTTAGAAATGAAAAACAGGAGCCAGAGGCCATTATCCTTAGCAAACTAAAGCAGGAACAGAAAACCAAATACTGCATGTTCTCACAAGTGGGAGCTAAATGATGAGAACACACGGACACATAGAGAGGAACAACAGATACTGTGCCCTATAGGAGGGTGGAGGGTTGGAGGAGGGAGAGGATCAGCAAAAATAACTAATGGGTACTAGGCTAGGCTTAGTATCTGGGTGACAAAATCATCTGTACAACAAACCCCCATGACACAAGTTTACCTATAACAAACCTGCACATGCACCCCTGAACTTAAAGCTAAAAAAAAAATTATTAAATCAGTAAATGAACAATCCTACTGATAAAATGTAGAATTTCATTTCATGTCATGGTGAAATGGCATGGTGGTGGGTGCCTGTAGTCCCAGCTACTTGGAGGCTGAGGCATGAGAATTGCTTGAACCCTGGAGGCAAAGATTGCAGTGAGCTGAGATCGCACCACTGCACTCCAGTCTAGGCAATAGACTGGGACTCCATCTCAAAAAAAAAAAAAAAAATTCTTGGCAGTTTAATATTAGATAAATTCCTTGGCAGTTTAATACTAGAAATGCAACTTGGCAATGTGAGCTAAGCTTTTACCTGAGAGTCATAATGTAAAAGAGAAAACTTTGTGATCCAATGAGTTAAGCAATTAGTTCTCAAAAAATACAAGTAGGTGCAGCTAATGAGAAGAATTTGGTATTTTATGCCTAGTGCCAGTCCTGCTCAAGAGGAGGAAAATAGGGAAAACAAAACACTGCACAAGATGGCAAATTTTTTTCTCACTTAAAAGAGTCGGGAGAGGGGCATTCAGCCACTTAGACTATTCGTTTTCGGTTACTTCAAAAGCAACTCTTTGCAGTTTCCAAAAATTATCTTGCATCCAAATGTCGTTATACAGTAAGCTCCACGAGGTGACTATACTTGACATTCTTCAAGATTTAGTTCAGAGATTCCTCTGCTTATCCATTTAATTCATTCAATTATTTATTTTATTTTCATTTTATTTTATACTTTTGAGACTGAGTCTTGCTCTGTCATCCAGGCTGGAGTGCAGTGGCGCAATCTCGGCTCACTGCCACCTCCATCTCCTGAATTCAAGCAATTCTCATGCCTCAGCCTCCTGAGTAGCTGGGATTACAGGCTCCCACCAGCATGCCTGGCGAATTCTTGTATTTTTAGTAGAGACGGGGTTTTGCCATGTTGGCCAGGCTGGTCTCGAACTCCTGACTTCAAGTGACCTGCCCACCTCAGCCTCCCAAAGTGCTGGGATTACAGGGGTGAGCCACCATGCCCAGCCAATTTGATGATGATGATGATTATGATGATGATTATTATACAACTCCCAAGTGCTGGGATTCTCATTCTGTCATCCACACTAGAGTGCACTGGCATGATCTCAGGTTCACTGCAACCTCCACCTCCCAAGCCCAAACAATCCTCCCACCTCAGCATCCCAAGTAGCTGGGACCAGAAGCACACGCCACATACATGGCTAATTTTTTGTAATTTTTTTGGTAGAGATTGGGTTTCACCAGGTTGCCCAGGCTGGTCTCAAACTCCTGAACTCAAGTGATCCACACGTCTCGACCTCCCAAAGTGCAGAGATTTACAGGCATGAACCACCATGGCTGGCCTCATTCAATAAACATTAATTGGTTACCACTGCAGGCCCTGGAGCTACAGTGACAGCATGACCTGTCAAACCGTTGAAGATTACTTTTAAAAAATAGTAATGGCACCTGTTATAAGATCTACTGATCTACAGCAGCATAAACCAAGAAAAAAAGTGTGGTAAAACTGACAGATAAATAGAAAAGGACTTCAGGAGAGTGGCTAGCATAGACCATGGGAAAATATTTGTATATTCTTACCATGTTGGGTGCTCCCGTTGTGTAATTCTTGTTATATGGTTTAGATACTGGATTCTTCCAGAGGCGATTCTCCTTTCTTCCCAGCTTAAATAAAAATATCGAGTGATAAGGTATTAACAGGAAACTTGGACACAGAATGTTTTCAGTGCAACAAGCAAGCCAGTAAGACATCTGCTGTTACAAATCAGGAATGCCAACCTGAAGTAACAATTCACAGAATACAGAATTTTTTCAACTTATTTTTAGAACTGCATAATAGATGTTAGGGGATTCCGAAGCTTCTAAGGTATTTATGTTGAGGTGTTACAAATAATTTCCATCAGCCACACTCTGAGAATTTTCAATAATGTTAACAATACTCAATTAAATTCATACTAATTTCTCCAGATTATGGAAAATGGCTATACTAAAAATATACTTAGCCATGAAATTAATTAAGGTCATACAACTGGTAAATAGAATAGTAAGGCTTGAAACCCAGGTAGTCTAAAAATAAAAATTACACATATTATTTTTAAAAATTAAATTTTACTAGAAAAACATATAAAAGCTTTTCTTTTCTTTTCTTTTCTTTTTTTTTTGAGACGGAGTCTCGCTCTGTCACCCAAGTGACAGATTAAATAAGACTTTTGTGTGTGGCTTCTTTCAAACAATTTTAAAAATTGTGGTAAAATAGGCATAACATAAAATTTACACTCTAATCACTGCCCCCCTCTTTTCTTGAGACAGGGTCTCAAGTATTAATTTGAGTTTAATACTTGATAATCTGACCATCTAAAAAAATACACTGGGCCAGGCCCAGTGGCTCATGCCTTTAATCCCAGCACTTTGGGAGGCCAAGGCGGAGGGATAATGAAGTCAGGAGATGGAGACCATCCTGACCAACATGGTGAAACCCCATCTCTACTAAAATACAAAAAATTAGCCGGGTGTGGTGGCGCATGCTTGTAGTCCCAACTACTGGGGAGACTGAGGTATGAGAATCGCTTGAACCTGGGAGGCAGAGGTTGCAGTGAGCCGCCATTGCGCCACTGTACTCCATCCTGGTGAGAGAGCGAGACTCTGTCTCAAAAAAAAAAAAAACACACAAAAACAAAAAACAAAAACCTGTATTCTAGCAAGAGGGCCATCCTGGCATTCCAGTAAGAGCAATCCTTGGATTCCATGAGTTTGAACAGGACACCACTATCCAGTGTAGTATAAAACCACCACAAAAAATGAAGAAGCAAGAGATGTGAATTCTAGAGCCAGCTCTAGTAACGAGTTTAGCACTGTAACCTTGAACGAAACACTTAATAAACAAGGTTTAGATGATCCCCATCTGAATAATGAAAAAGTTAGGTTAAATGATATCCCTGAAGTCCTTCTTTGCTGCTCCAGTATTGTTTAATTGTAGTTCTGCTAACTCTTCCAAAAGACAGAAAGAGGTACAGTCAAACTTGATAATAGATTAGCACAAGTATTATTACAGATTAAATAATTATTTATTATGATTACATCTAAGAACCCTTCATTCAAAGAAGGGTCTCAAAATTCTGAAATCTTCCAGTTCTGTGAACATTTTGAAAGATTCGTTTTGAAAGATCAGTGCAACACAGAGCTCCTTTACAAGGTCAGTGTACACCTACGCTGTGGTATCATCCTACATTAAAAGAGAAAATCTCTTAATATATTTAACATTCAATGCTAAATTTACTCTACTTTTTTGTTTATTAATTTCTTTAGATCTTATGTGAGTTTATTTAGCATACACATCTGGGCTAAAATCCCATTACAATGGCTAACAGTATGTTTTACATTATATAAAAAATAATTCTA
This sequence comes from Rhinopithecus roxellana, assembly GCF_007565055.1. Lineage (NCBI taxonomy): Eukaryota > Metazoa > Chordata > Mammalia > Primates > Cercopithecidae > Rhinopithecus > Rhinopithecus roxellana. The sequence continues at coordinate 73,705,186 of NC_044567.1, forward strand.
CAGAAGTAAACACACAATAAAAACCTGTTGAAAAAAGAATTCCCATTTATGTTCCAATGAAAAGACCCACCCAAAAGACTGTCACCTGGTTATGCTAAGTCACCTTATAAATCCGTTATGAAAACCACTTCTAATGTCTTGAACCTGGTCTAATCTTCTAAATGCCCAGATTGGTGATAAACTGAGCTACAGTTAAGTAGTTAATAGAGCTGTCAAGGGCTGGGCGCGGTGGCTCAAGCCTGTAATCCCAGCACTTTGGGAGGCCGAGACGGGTGGATCACGAGGTCAGGAGATCGAGACCATCCTGGTTAACACGGTGAAACCCCGTCTCTACTAAAAAATACAAAAAATTAGCCGGGCGAGATGGCGGGCACCTGTAGTCCCAGCTACTCCGGAGGCTGAGGCAGGAGAATGGCGCAAACCCGGGAGGTGGAGCTTGCAGTGAGCCGAGATCGCGCCACTGCACTCCAGCCTGGGCGACAGAGCCAGACTCCGTCTCAAAAAAAAAAAAAAAAAAAAAAATAGAGCTGTCAAACACTCAATGTTTAATCTGTCTTTAACTTTTAATTTTGTCACAGCTGTTTTATATATTATACCATTCTTATCCCTTTGTAATTGCCCTTTAACTGCCACCTTAAACACTGCAGTCACCTCAATAAAAACATTTCGTCCACAAATCCACCAAAACCAGAAAAGGGTACTAAGACATTTTAAAAGGCATATACATCCTGACACCTTTCTTTTTGCCGTTCTGGATATCAATCATTTCTTAACACTTTTGAATTAACTGGAAATGAAGCATCAGCTCTCATTAACTGTTTTACATATTTAAAACGGCACAATATAGAAGGGTGAGAAGTTGTAACTACAATGACATAAACGTTCTGGATGATGGGAATAGACTGTGAGAATACACATCTTTCTAAACTGTAGAAAGCTTGGTAATAATTAGAAAGTAATGACGTAGTAGCAGTAAGAAACATTTGAAAATACACATACAAGAGCTGTCAATTTTAGAAGTTATCAATTTGGGATTACAGGCATGAGCCACCACACCTGGTCCAGTGTATTTTTTTAGAAGGTCAGATTATTAAGTATTAAACTCAAATTAATGTGGACGTTTCAAACCCCTTTGTACATGAATATACCCTTAATATGCCTCTTCTTAAGTACAGCAGTGGCTCTGCTATGCACCATTACTACGGTAAAAAAGGAATTAGGCTTCTTCCATGAACATGATAAACTTTATAACTGTAATATTACTCCTAAAGGGAAAATCTATGGGAAAAGAAATTATAAATTTTAGTAGAAACCAAAGAGGTCATTCTAAAGTATTAAAATAAGCTAAGCCAGATGTCTGCTAAAGATAGAAATTTTTGATTATAATAGTTCTTTTAAGTTGTACGAATCTTAGTAATATTTCTGTCATTTAATAGTAAGTCTTCAGTCCAGAGACCGAAAAGGCACAGGAGGACAAGTTGTGGACTGCAGTCGTTTCTTTGATACTGATTTACCAGACGTGTAAGCTAACATCACTGAAATCGTTAGAGAAATATATAGATAATATACTAAAAAGAGTAGAAATAAGTTGGTGTTTATTGTATATTAAATGGTTTTTATTGTATATTGAATGTAGATTTTCCTTCTAATGGTAAAATTCATGGAGGATCTTGTCACAACAAATTTATAAAATAAGCCACAAATTAGATGTGTTAAATTTGGTTATTAAGAGTTTTGACTAGGAGACAAATGAAATTTCTTGACAAATATAACTCTCTTGTAAATATTATCTAGTTAAAAAAAGTTGCTTGATTAAATTACTCAAAACAGGCCATGCAAGTGCTAAATAGAAACATTGCTGTATTTAACAGGGATGTGATGGATAATTTGTGTAATAGTAATTAAAATAACATAGTAACATTTAATTGAGCATGTATATGTCAGAGACTGTTATAAACACTTCATGTACAAATCATTTAATTCTCATAGCATCTTGGAAGGCAGTATATAGCCATGCTTCTGAAATCAGACCACCTGAATTCTAGTCCTTACTCTTCTGTGTACTGGCTTTATGACCTTAATTTATTTAACGTCCATGGGCTTTGGTTTATATTTATTTACCAAACAGTAAGAGCGATGATAGTACATACTCCAGAAACTGTTGAGAGGATAAATGAAATAATTCAGGTAAAGCACTTTAGCACAGTGCCTTTCATAAAATAAGTGCTTCATAAATAATTAGCTACTATTATTTCTATTGCTACTACTGTTACCCTCAAAAACTAAGAGTTAGAGAAATTAAGTAATTTGCCTAAGGCCACATAGTAAGTGGCAGAGCCAAAACACACAAACCTGTCTTGTTTCTAAAGTCATGATTTTTATCATTGGTCTCTTTGATACTAGTTCTGACTCTTTTCTGATTTTATTTTTAATATTCAAAGTATTTTTAATTAACGTCAATGAGATATAACTTACACGTAATAAATTGCATCCATTTAAGTGTATAAATGGTTAAATTTTAACTCCAATTATTTTTTATACAAAATTTTATACCCGGGTTATGGTATTTACTCATTTTGTTTAAACTGTTAAAAATCACTATAATTGTTTATAGATCACTTTAGCTTCCAGATATGTCTGTCTGTTAGATCTTTTATAGATGTGAGGTAGATTATGGTATTTTTGAAAAGGATATTTAGGGCCGGGTGCAGTGGCTCATATCTGTAATCCCAGCACTTTGGGAGCCCAAGGCGGGCAGATCACAAGGTCAGGAGTTTGAGACCAGCCTGCCTGGTGAAACTCCATCTCTACTAAACAAAATACAAAAAGTTAGCCGGGCATCGTGGCGCACGCCTGCAGTCCCAGCTACTCGGGAGGGAGAATTGTTTGAACCCGGCAGGCAGAGGTTGCAGTGAGCCGAGATTGCGCCACTGCACTCCAGCCTGGGTGACAGAGCAAGCCTCTGTCTCAGAAAAAAAAAAAAAAGGAAATTTAGGACGAATTAACTAATCAATATTGAGAGTACCAGCAGTAATAAGGCTTATTCTAAACTTGCCCTACATTACTGTACTGTAATTGTAATCATGGGGAAAAAACCCTAGCATCTCTTCATTTTCTGTTTTTTAGAGCCCTTCAACATCTGCCAGTATCTCTGTAAAAATATTAACATTACATTTCTATAGTCATTTGCCTCTTTTTCATTAAATGAGTTATGATAAAGAGCTGATAGAAAGTAGTGGCCTTGGCCAGGCGTGGTGGCTCACGCCTGTAATCCCAACACTTTGGGAGGCTGAGGCGGGAGGATCATGAGGTCAAGAGATCAAGACCATCCTGGCCAACATGGTGAAACCCAGTCTCTACTTAAAATACAAAAATTAGCTGGGTGTGGTGGCACGTGCCTGTAGTCCCAGCTACGCAGGAGGCTGAGGTAGGAGAATCACTTGAACCTGGGAGGCAGAAGTTGCAGTCAGCTGAGATGGTGCCACTGCACTCCAGCCTGGCAAAAGAGGGAGACTCCATCTCAAAAAACAAAAAGAAAAAGAAAAAAGAAAGTAGCCATCTTGATTTTTTGTTTGTTTTGAGACGGAGTTTTGCTCTTGTTGTCCAGGCTGGAGTGCAGTGGCGTGATCTCGTCTCACTGCAACCTCCACCTCCCTGGTTTAAGCGATTCTCCAGCTTCAGCCTCCTGAGTAGCTGGGATTACAGGTGCGCACCTCCACGCCCAGCTAATTTTTGTATTTTTAGTAGAGATGGGGTTTCATCATGTTGGCCAGGCCAGTCTCGAACTCCTGACCTCAGGGGATCCGCCTACAGTAGCACTCCAGGTACCCACCCAGCCCAATTGCTGCAGATTCCTTCCCTACCTCCTCTGCCCTCCCCCCTTCCCCTTGCTCACTCCTGTGCTGTGTATCCTGCTCTGATCGCCCCCCAACTCTGCTGACCACCGAAATAGGGGAAATGCAAGGACACATCAAGTGGCAAAAATACTAGATTTACAAGAGGAAAGAGGTGCATTGTTCAAAATGGAGATTGCATTGTTGCAATTTGCAGGCCACACTCACTCGATCTCTCTCCCCCACCAACCAACCCCTTCTTTTCCTCTTTAAAAATTGTGTGCAGTACAGTGTCTCCACTGGGCAGGATAGAAACTTTGGCAAACACATACCCATTGCATTCATTTTTCTCCCCTTGTTTTGCTGTGATTTTCTGGAATGAAAAAAGCCTCTTGTTTTGCAAACCTCTTTGCATTTCTAAGAGGTTTCTTTCAGATTTTTATTGTAAGTCTTATTTAGTGAAATTGTGTATTGTATGATTTCATTTATATGAAATGTCCCAAATGGGCAAATTACAGGAAGTAAGTAAATACTTGCCCGGAAATGGGAGAGGAAATGGGGAGTAGGGCCAGTGATTCTCAGGTGATGAAAATGTTCTGGAATTAAATAGTGGTGATGGTTGTACAACCTTGTGAATACTATACTAAAACCCACTAAATTCTGCACTTATTTAAAAGGGTGAATTTATGGTATATAAATTAATTATATCAATAAAAATTAATAAAAAGGTATGGTATGAGGAATTGGGAAAACATTATATGTATATATATGCCTTAAGTCTTTAATCAGTTCCCTTTGTCCTTTCTGCAACAAAGTTAAACTGATACTATATTATCATAAGGTGTCCAGTCCAGAACTATCTGTATATCTTTATCTCTCTCTGTGTATATATATATATCTGTATCTGTATCTATATCTCTCCAGAAAAATATGCAAAATGGCTTGGTGAATTTTCTTTTTGATTTTAACACTTAACATTTTTTTGGCCAGTCGTGGTGACTCACACCTGTAATTCCAGCACTTTGGGAGGCCGAGGTGGGTGGATCACTTTAACCGAGGAATTCAAGACCAGCCTGGGCAACATATCAAGACCCCTTCTTTACAAAAAATACAAAAATTAGCCAGGCATGTTGGCACGTGCCTGTAGTTCAGCTACTTGAGAAGCTGAGGCAGGAGGATCACTTGGGCCCAGGAGGCAGACGTTGCAGTGAGCCGAGATGGCACCACTGCACTCCAGCCTGGGTGACAGAGCCAAACTTTGTTTCAAAAAAAATCTAGCCTCACAGTGGCTTATTCCTGTAATCCCAACACTTTGGGAGGCCTTTAAGGCAGGAGGATGCCTTAAGTCCAGGAGTTTGAGGCTGCAGTGAGCTATGATTCTGCCTTGTACTCCAGCTTGGGAGACAGAAAGAGATGTTGTCACAAAAATAAATTAATTTAATTAAGCAAATTTCTTTCCTTTCCTTTCTTCCTTTTTTTTTTTTTTTTTTTTTTATTTTGACAGGGTCTCATTCTTTCACCCTGTCACCCAGGTTGGGGTGCAACAGCTCAATCTCAGCTCACTGCAACCACCACCTCCCAAGTTCAAGCGATACTCCCACCTCAGCCTACCAAGTAGCTAGGACTACAGGTGCACACCACCACACCTGGCTAATGTTTTTTGTTTGTGTATTTTTTGTAGAGATGGGGGTTTTGTCATGTTGCCCAAACTCCTGGGCTCCAGTGATCCACCTACCTCAGCCTCCCAAAGTGCTGGGATTACAGGTGTGAGCCATTGTGCCTGGCCAATTTTTTCCTTTTACTGTGTGTCTGTGGTTCCACAACTTCCTTTTTTCTCCTGTTCTCTATGGACTTTCTACTTCATTTGGACTCTGCTTAGATTGGCCTAGTTTTCTCTTTAATCAAATCTTCAGGAACCAATTTATTACTTTAAAAATGATCTAACAAGCTTTATTTTTATCATTGTTAAAAATCCTGTTTTGAGTAACAACCACAAAGTAAAGAACGTTATCATTGATTTAATCAGTAAAAACAATACTTAATAGTAAAATTTTTCAAACATGGCTCCAGGCCATCCAGACGACTTAGCTTGGGCTCAAGTTACCTTCGTTTGATGCCCTTCTCTTCTTCCAACGAATCTGTTTTGGAAGAAAACACAATTAAGATTTTCCATCACAACAACCACTATCTCCAAATCTGTATTCATTCCTTTTTTCATTTTAAGTCTCATCTACCTGATAACTTGTTTGAAGACAGGAATTGTATGCTGTTCAACAGAGCTTTGATTCTTCCACAGTTCGGTCATCCTTGCTATCCTGCGGGGGACTGGTTCTAGGATACTGCCCCCTGACCATGCCAGAATCGGTGGATGCTCAATCCCTTATAATGGTGCAGTATTTGCATATAACCAACACACATCCCCCCAAATACTTTATTTACTTACTTGGAGACAGGATCTCCCTCTGTCCCTCAGGCTGGAGTGCAGTGTCACAATCACAGCTCACCGCAGCCTCAACCTCCTGGGCTTCAGTGATCCGCCCACCTCAGCCTCCTGAGTAGCTGGGACTACAGGTGCGTACCACCATACCCAGATAATTTTTTTTTTTTTTTAGTAAAGACAAAGTCTCACTATGCGCCAAGGTTGACCTCCCAAAGTGTTGGGATTACAAGTGTGAACCACCGTGCCTGGTCCCAGGGACTTTAAGTCATCACTAATAAAATGTATCAATATTGTACAATGGTGACAGTTGTTATACTTTTTATTTGTATTTTTGTTTCTTTTTTCAAGTATTCGGCCTCATCTAGTTGAATCTGAAGATGTGGACCTGCTGATGAAGAGGCTGACTGGTATCTAACTTAGGGGTCTTGCATGCAGCTGGCACTTAATACATTTTATTGACCGTTCTAGCTAACATTCAACAGACAATTCCTAACAACAAACTCTTAAAAGTAGGACAAAAAGGAAATCTGAGTCCTTCCTCTAAAGTGGCTGGAAAACCAGCCTGGGCAACATAGTGAGACCTTGTCTCTGCAAAAAAAAATTTTTTTAATTAGCTGCCTGCCTGTAGTCCCAGCCACTCAGGAAGCTGAGGCAAGAGGATCCCTTCAGCCCAGGAGTTTGAGGTTACAGTGAGCTAGATCACACCATTGCTCTCCAGCCTGGGTGACAACAAGGCCCTGAGAAAGAAAAAAAAAGGAAAGGAAGGAAAGGATGTAAGTATTGAAAAGGAAGAGACAGAACTATCATTATTTGCATATGAAAATGATAAATGTTAGACAGCCAAAGAAGCCTAAGAGAATCAGCTAAGATTTTAGTGGAAGCAATATGAGGATTCAGTACGGTGGCTAGAAACAAAATCAAGAGAGCAGCACACAAATCTCGAATACTTTTCATATGTACCACCATTAACTAATTAGAAAATGGAAGAAAGATCCCATTTACAATGGCAATGCAAATGTATGAAGTATTTAGGAAGAAAAATACAAAGATCTTTTATCTGACAAAAGATGTGTAAGATCTACATAATGGAAACCCTAAAATTCTTCTGAAGGACATTAATGAGAAATGAACACATGACATAAAATACTACATTTCTAGAATGTTGTACAGATGTCAATTCTCAAATTAATCTACAAATTTAATGTAATCCTATTAAAATCCCAACATAGTTTTTGGTGGTGGCTGCTTTTGAGACAGGGTCTCGCTCTGTTGCCCAGGCTAGAGTGCTGTGGTGTCATGGGTGCTGCAATGGAAGCTTCCCCCAAAAAAGTAATCGTGGGCCAGGCTCGGTGGCTCTGGCCTGTAATCCAGCACTTTGGGAGGCCGAGGTGGGCAGATCACTTGAGCTCAGGAGTTCAAGACCAGCCTGACCAACAAGGCGAAACCCCATCTCTACTAAAAATACAAAAATTAGCTGAGCGTGGTGGCATGTACCTATAACCCCAGCTACTCAGGCAGCTGAGGCAGGAGAATCGCTGAAACCCAGGAGGCAGAGGCTGCAGTGAGCCAAGATTCCACCACTGCACTCCAGCCTGGGTAACAGAGCAGGACTCTGTCTCAAAAAAAAAAAAAAAAAAAAGCAATTGTGAACATACATTGAGCCACCTCAGTGTGTGAGGCATGATGCTGAACACTCTATGCAGGGAGTCATCTCATCTTCACAGCACTCCTATTCTATGCTATGCTATGCTATGCTATTCTATTCTATTCTGAGACAAAGTCTGGCTCTGTTGCCCAGGCTAGAGTGCAGTGGTGTGATCTCAGCTCACCGTAACCTCGACCTCCCAGGTGCAAGCGATTCTCTCCTGCCTCAGCCTCCTGAGTAGCTGGGATTACAGGTAAAAACCACCACACCCGGCCGGGCGCGGTGGCTCAAGCCTGTAATCCCAGCACTTTGGGAGGCCGAGACGGGTGGATCACGAGGTCAGGAGATCGAGACCATCCGGGCTAACACAGTGAAACCCCGTCTCTACTAAAAAATACAAAAAACTAGCCGGGCGAGGTGGCGGGCGCCTGTGGTCCCAGCTGCTCGGGAGGCTGAGGCAGGAGAATGGCGTAAACCCGGGAGGCGGAGCTTGTAGTGAGCTGAGATCCGGCCACTGCACTCCAGCCTGGGAGACAGAGCGAGACTCCGTCTCAAAAAAAAAAAAAAAAAAAAAAAAACCACCACACCCAGCTAATTTTTGTATTTTTAGTAGAAACAGGGTTTCACTATGTTGGCCAGGCTGGTTTCAAACTCCTGACCTCAAGTGATCTTCCTGCCTCAGCCTCCCAAAGTGCTGGGATTACAGGCATGAGCCACGGTTCCTGGCTGACAGCACTCTTACTAAATAAGAGTGGTTAAGAGACTAAATGCAGAGAGGTTAAGAAACGCCTAATGGGTCTGGCGCGGTGGCTCACGCCTGTAATCCCAACATTTTGGGAGGCCAAGGTGGGCAGATCACTTGAGCCCAGGAGTTCAAGACCAGCCTGGGCAACATGGCAAGACCCTGTCTCTACAAAAAAATTACAAAAATTAGCCAGGCATGATGGCGTGTGCCTGTAGTCCCAGCTACATGGGAAGTTTAGGCAGGAGGATCCCTTGAGCCTGGGAGTTCGAGGCTGCCGTAAGCTATGATTGCACCACAGCCTGGGTATGAGAGTGACACCCTGTCTCAAAGAAAAAAAGCAATTGTGGACACACACTGAACCCTTCTGGTGGGTGACGCACGATGCCAAACACTGTATGAAGGGAATCATCTCATCTTCACAGCATTCTTAAATAAGCTGCAGAGAGGTTAAGAAACGCCCAAAGTCACAGAGCTGGTAGGAGGCAGTGCAAGGATTTGCATCCAGATTTGACACTAACGTGTGGGCCTCACTACGGCTGTATAGTACCCACTTAAATGGAAGTGTCCTTCTCGATTATTTAGTTCATGTGTTAAACTCATTGGTGTTGGCAGCAGATGGTGAGTACTGTAGTTCAGCTTTCTGGAGAAAGCTCGTCAGGCTTCAAGAGAATGTTAAGCATCTGTGATGGTCTGGGAGGGTGGTTCCCTCTCCACCCCTTCACCACTTTACATGAAGCATTTACAGTGTGTGAGTTTCCATGCTAAGGATGATACTTCCATGATGACAGTATCTGAAGGGCAGGTGGGCAGAGGCCAGCAACATGAAATTGAGGGGTCAGTGATGCAGCAATCCAGTGACATTGTTCATTTGCACTCACAGGCGTCTGTCACACGCAGCCCAACTCAACTGGAGTCCTGAGAAGGTGACCAGACCGGGATGGAGGCACAGGAAACTCACCAGAAGTCCCCAGGCATCAGAACAAGGTCGAAGCATCCTGGTGAGCAAATACCAGGTGCCCACAGTTTGTGGGAGGAAGTCCTCCAGCAGTTTCTCCTTTCCCTTGGCTTTGACCCGGCCTACAGTTGATTATGTAGTTGATTCTCCAGGCCAGGTGCCTCAGGGAGGTGACCCTTCCTGTTCTGAGTTCTGCAGAAGCCAGCAGCTCTGGGCTTGTGCCCATCAAGCACTCTTCTGCCCATTGTATACTCTTGTGGATGCATGGTGGTGTTGATACAGGTCCCGAGTTAAAGGCTCCATGGCTGCCCGTGACAAGAGAAAGCAAAAGAAGGCCACAGTTGCGGCCGGGCGCGGTGGCTCACGCCTGTAATCCCAGCACTTTGGGAGGCCGAGGCGGGCGGATCACAAGGTCAGGAGATCGAGACCACGGTGAAACCCCGTCTCTACTAAAAATACAAAAAAATTAGCCAGGCGCGGTGGCGGGCGCCTGTAGTCCCAGCTACTCAGGAGGCTGAGGCAGGAGAATGGCGTGAACCCGGGAGGCGGAGCTTGCAGTGAGCCGGAGATTGCGCCACTGCACTCCAGCCCGGGCGACAGAGCGAGACTCTGTCTCAAAAAAAAAAAAAAAAAAAAGAGGACCAGAGTTAAACGTGCCCCTTGGGTCCCCTCCTTCACTTCATAAATGGGAAAAGCAAGGTCTAGGCAGGGAAAGGGACTCAGCCAACGCCACATACACAGTACACTGATGGCCGAGCCAGGGTTAGGACTCCCAGCATACCTCGTAGCCTTCTCTAATGAAAGATTTTGCTGCTGGGTTCTTCTTTATCAAGTGTTGGTCACACATTATCTCTCTCTCTGTTTCTTAAAACAATTATTCTTTAATATCATTATATATTCAGTAAGTGTTCAAATTTCCAACTATTTTATGTCAGAAAGCATTTTCTAACATTTTGATTAAGTCAAGATCCAAACAAGATGCACACAATATGATTAGTTGATGTCTCTTAAATCTTTTAATCCATGGATTCCTCTTTCATCTTTCTCTTTTTCCCTTTATTCTTGTTTTTTTTTTTTTTTTTCAGATGGAGTTTCCTCTTGTCGCCCAGGCTAGAGTGCAGTGGTGCGATCTCAACTCACTGCAACCTCTACCTCCCAGGTTCAAGCAATTCTCCTGCTTCAACCTCCTGAGTAGCTGGGATTACAGGCACCTGCCACCATGCCTGGCTAATTTTTGTGTTTTTCATAGAGATGGGGTTTCACCGTCTGGGCCAGGCTGGTCTCAAACTTCTAACCTCAAATGATCCACCTGCCTAGGCCTTCCAAAGTGCTGGGATTACAGGCATGAGCCACTGCACCTAGCCTTCTTTTATTCTTGAATAAGCCCTATCATGCATCCGGCAGATATCACCCACAGTCTGGATTTTGATTACTGCAAATCCATGATGTCATTTATACACATTTCTCTGTCCTCTATATTTCCTATAAGTGGATAGTTGAATCTAGAGGCCTGATCAGATGAAGATTTTGAGTTTTTGGCAAGACTTGTTCTTAGTAGGTATTATGTTCTTCCACAGAAGGCACAGAATGTCTAGCGACTTCCTTTTTGTGACATTAATAGCTATTGACGTTCAATGTCTAGACCAGTTACTCCACTGGGGGTTAGAAATGGTGATATTCTTTTTTTTTTTTTTTTGGTGGGGTGGGGAGACAGAGTCTCACTCTGTCACTTAGCCAGGATCTTGACTCACTGCAACCTCCACCTCCTGGGTTCAAGCGATTCTCGTGCCTCAGCCACCTGAGTAGCTGAGACTACAGACATGTGCCACCACACCTGGCTAATGTTTTGTATTTTTAGTACAGACAGGGTTTCACCAGCCAGGTTGCCCAGGCTGGTCTCGAACTCCTGAGCTCAAACAATCAGACGGCCTCGGCCTCCCAAAGTGCTAGGATTACTGGCATGAGCCACTGTGCCTGGCCCAGAAATGGTAATATTCTAGTTCTATCATCCAGTCTTCATTTATTAGCTGGATTACTTCTAAAGAGAAACTCCTTCTCATTAACTATTCCATTTACCCGGAGTCTTATCTCATCAATACTGGGAGGATTCTGGGTACATGGATTATCCCCACTTCCATGTCGGGCCAGAGGTCAGAGGGGCTGAAGGAACTGTTACCAGCAGAAGAATTGGCTGGCGCCAGTCAACCGACAACATCATAATAAATAATTAAGAAGCAAGGGCTGGGTGTGGTGGCTTATGCCTGTCATCCCAGGGCTTTAGGAGGCCTGAGCGGGAGGCTTGCTTGAGGCCAGGAGTTTGAGGCTGCAGTGATCTATGGTCACACCATTACACTCCAGCCTAGGCAACAGAGTGAGACCCTCTCTCTAAAGAAATTAATAATAAAGTGGTTGTTTTAAGGCCCTAAATCAGGCAGCAGCCCATGTGCGGCAAAACTAGGCCTAGGAGCCCCTGGACCCTTTCCTCCCTTCACAGGAGGTCAGACCTGCACAGAGTCATCAAGAGCACGCAGTTCAGCCTCACCATGTGCAGATGGGGCGACTGAGGACTGGGAGGTGTAGTGACTCATCCAGGCTTGCACACATAACCCAGGTCATGGGCATATCCTTAAAGGAAGCTCCTGAAAAGTCCTTGTGATGGGTTTCAGTGTCTTGGCTGGCTGGGCCTGATGTTCTCACTCTAAAGCCTGTACTTGTAAGCACTTGCAGTAGGCCCACCATTTGACCTGATCTTATTTCCTGTGGTATTCTCAATGCTGATAACAGATGCTTGGTAAATATCTGTTGAAATGAGTCAATGAATGAAGGAGCCATTGTTTCTGTATGTCAGGAACAGGCTGCTCCTGGGGAAGATACTGGAGGCATTGGGGTATCCAGAAAGCAGCCACTCTGGCAGGCCCAGGGCAGGAGCCAAGGGCACAGGGATAAGTGGGAAGCAGGGAGTGAGAGGCCAGCAGCAGAGCCCAATCCAGGAAAGCAAGCAGAGTGGGAGGCCTGCCATCCACCCTGGCAAGGGACCAGCCGAGGAACAGGATCCTGCTGGGTGGGGAGGCAGCATGGATGGGGTTCCAGCAGGTAGCAGGGGCCAGCCACTGAGCTGGGCCAAGGGCAGAACTCCAGTTGTAGGATGGAGCGGGCCAGGCCCCTCCTCCTTACACTGGGCAGGTGACCAAGGCAGGAACTCAGGCCCAAGGAGCAAATCCTACTGTTTCAGGTAGGATTCAGTTGGGTTGAGAAGAATGAAAACCCTCAAATATCATTGGCTCAAACAAGTTCGAAGCTCAGTTTCTCTCTCATGTTTAACTGTCCTGAGGGAATCATTCCAGAGCCAACAGGGTGCTCCATGATGCAAAGGGAGAAGGGACCTAGGCTCCTGTCTTACTGCTCTGCTAACCACAACATGACTTCTACCCCATGGTAAAATATGGCTGCTGGAGCTCGGCCTTTCCATGCTATATTCTAGGTATCAGGAAGGAGTATGGGAAGGAGAAGAGTACTCTCCTTTTTTTTTTACAGCAATTCCCAGAATTGCACAGACTGTTATTTACATTCTTTTGGCCAGAACTGAGTCACATGGCCATGCCTAGCTGCAAAGGAGGGCTGGAAATGTTTTCCTTTCACATATGCATGAGCCTAGCTAAAAATCAGAACCCGTAGCTGAAGAACAAGAGAATGTACCTGTAGTGACTCAAATTATGACACAAGGCAGAAGTCAACCAGGGAACTCACAGTTCAGGCCAAGGATGCTTGAATGTAGCCGACACCTCTGCTGCCCTAGGTCCTGGGGCTTAGGCGGGATGGGGTCATAGGACTCCCATTGTGGGGGGGGGAGGGACCATGGAGCTTAACCACAGTGCCTGGCTGTCCGAGTACCTGCAACCACAGCAATAGTGGGTATTGTCTGGGGGAGTGGGGGAACAGTCTCACTCTGTCACCCAGACTGGAGGGCAGTGGCTTAATCTCTGCTCACTGCAACCTCTACCTCCCAGGATCAAGCAGTTTTCCCACCTCAGCCTCCCCAGTAACTGGAACTACAGGCACACACCACCATGCCTGGCTAATTTTTTGTAATTTTAGTAGAGACGAGGTTTCGCCATGTTGCCCAGGCGGGTCTCAAACTCTTGGACTCAAGCAATCCACCCACCTTGGCCTCCCAAAGTCCTGGGATTACGGGAATAAGCCACTGCACCTGGCTTTTTTTTTTTTTTTTTTTTTTTTTTTTTTGGTAGCTAACCCAGCATTAACCCAGGAAGAAGCCTCAGTGGCAAGAAAGTAGGGTTAGTCTGCTCATTGCCAGGCACAGGCACAGACTCAGAGGCCAACAACTGCTTGATGCTGAGAAAAGCATCCTCAAAATATGGGTCAAGGCCACGGACTGCCTTTTCCCAGGAGGCAGTGATGTGGCTGATGATAGCTTCTTTTTTTCTTTACTAAAAATTTTACTATAGAATAGCATCCATATAGAAAAGTACATAAATCATAAAAGTACAGCTCAATGATTTTCACAAAATAAACACACCCAAGTAGCTAGCACCCAGATCAAGAAATAGAACACTATCCAGAACTTCAGAAGCCTCCCCCATCCCCTTCTTCCTGTCCTCTTCCCACCCTCCCCACTCTTCAGCCCCCAACCCTCACCAGCAATTTTTTTTTTTTTTTTTTGCGATGGAGTTTCACTGTTGTTGCCCAGGCTGGCGTGTATTGGCATGATATCAGCTCACTGCAACCTTCATCTCCAGGGTTCAAGAGACTCTTCTGCCTCAGCCTCCTGAGTAGCTGGGATTACAGGCGCCCCCCACCACACCCAGCTAATTTTTGTATTTTTAGTAGAGACGGGGTTTCACTATGTTGGCCAGGCTGGTCTCGAACTCCTGACCTCAGGTGATCCACCTGCCTCGGCCTCCCAGAGTGCTGGGATTACAGGCATGAGCCGCCGCGCTGGGCCCCACCAGCATTTTTGTAAATCGGTGCAGGTGACTCCACAGTATAGTCAACGTTGAGAATCACTCCTTTCATAACAATGCTTCTCAAACCCGGCTGCATATTAGAATCCACTGGGGAATGTCTGTCTTTTAAAGTAGAAGATGGAACCAAGATAGCTAAGAAGGTGGTGTGGCACCTGCCATGGACCAGCTGTGTGACCTTCAAGGAGTTCCTTCATCTCTCTGAGTCTCATCTGGGAAATGGGAACACTATCATACTCCTGCAGAGTTGGGGCTGAGGGATAGAGGATGTCAGCTAGGCACATGTAGGGACTCCTGATACGTGGCAGCCACTATTGTTTTTATTAAAAGTGAGCAGCCCTAGGAAGACTTAAAGCCCTCCCTTCCTTTACGCAGATGGAACCCATTCTGGGGATAGGGGATACAGGTTGTGTTGATGAGAGGTCACAGTCCTTCTAGGGAACACAGAAAAATTCCAAGAGCAACAGATATTCCAAGCCGAGGTGGACAGCATCAGAGACCAGTGACTGCGGATGCACTTGGGCAGGCCCAGCTTTGGCAAAGCCAATCTTCCTTTGAAAAGAACAGCAAGAATCTGACTGGCTGTAGGCTGTGACGCTAAAAGCTGCTTATGGAGAAATAAACAACCTTTCTTGAGCACCTACTACGTGCCAGACACTATGCATGCCTGCCTTAAATCCTGGGGGCAGGCAGATTGATCCCTTTTTAACAGGTGAGGAGCCTGAGGCTTGGAGGCTGCAGTGCCTGACTTCCTCACCAAGGAAAACCTGTGTCCCATGGGCCTGGGATCTGCCTCTGTTGGATGCAGGCCTGAGGGCATGCTGCGTACATGAGTCATCTGGGGATGCGTTGTTTGATTGGATGCTCCTCTTTGTAGTTTTGCCTAAAACAAAAAGTACATGGCTTTTTAAGCTATTGACAACTTTATTTTTTGCACCTATTACATGAACTCCTGACCTCAGGTGATCCACCCACCTGGGCCTCCCAAAGTGCTGGGATTACAGGTGTGTATACTGTTTCTTTTTAGGGGTAGGACCCTTCTTCGAATGAAAAGAAGACTCATATAAGCAACAGGTAAGAAGTCATTCTATTATCATAAGTATATTTTATAAATTCATTGTAGAACATCTAAAAAAATACAGAGAAGCAAAAAGAAAAAAAATCAAAATCTCTCCTAGCCTACAGAGATGGCCACTGTCAATGTTTCAGCATATATTTTCATACATGTGAGTGTGTTTGCATGTGTGTGTAGAAACTTACCAGAAAGCAGTCACATGCTACACATTGTTAGAAAATCTTCTTTGTCTTCACTTAATAATATGTAGTGGCCATCTTTGTGTGTCATTAAGTATTCTTTCTTTCTTTTTTTTTTTTTCTGAGATGAAATTTCACTCTTGTCACCTAGGCTGGAGTGCAATTGGCACAATTTCGGCTCACTGCAACCTCTGTCTCCCAGGTTCAAGCGATTCTCCTGCCTCAGCCTCCCAAGTAGCTGGGATTACAGGTGCCCACCACCATGCCTGGCTAATTTTTGTATTTTTAGTATAGATGAGGTTTTACCATGTTGGCCAGGCTGGTCTCAAACTACTCCCACCGGCCGGGCGCCGTGGCTCAAGCCTGTAATCCCAGCACTTTGGGAGGCCGAGGCGGGTGGATCACGAGGTCAGGAGATCGAGACCCTCCTGGCTAACACGGTGAAACCCCGTCTCTACTAAAAATACAAAAAACTAGCCGGGCGCGGTGGCGGGCGCCTGTAGTCCCAGCTACTCGGAGGCTGAGGCGGGAGAATGGCGGGAACCTGGGA
This sequence comes from Rhinopithecus roxellana, assembly GCF_007565055.1. Classification (NCBI taxonomy): domain Eukaryota; kingdom Metazoa; phylum Chordata; class Mammalia; order Primates; family Cercopithecidae; genus Rhinopithecus; species Rhinopithecus roxellana. The sequence continues at coordinate 73,721,590 of NC_044567.1, forward strand.
GGAGGAGCTTGCAGTGAGCCAAGATCGCGCCACTGCACTCCAGCCTGGGCGACACAGCGAGACTCTGTCTCAAAAAAAAAAAAAAAAAAAAACTACTCCCACCTTGCCCTCCCAAAGTGCTGGGATAATAGGCGTGAGCCACCGCACCTGGCCTCATTAAATATTCTTCTACAACAGTGGTCCTGCATTAGAACCCCTAGAGAAGCTTTAAAAATAGCAATGCCTGGGTTCCACCCCTAGAGTCAAATTTAATTCATCTGGGGTGGCCTGAGCTTTGAAATTTTTAAAACTCCCCAGATAGTTTCAGTATGCAGCCAAACCTAAGCGCTGCTGAACTACAACATTTTTTTTTTTCCGAGATGGAGTCTTGCTCTGTTGCCCAGGCTGGAGTGCAGTGGCGCAGTCTCGGCTCACTGCAACCTCCACCTTCCGGGTTCAAGTGATTCTCCTGCCTCAGCTTCTCGAGTAGCTGGGATTATAGGTGTGTACCACCACACCCGGCTAAGTTTTGTATTCTTTTTTTTTTAGTAGAGATGGAGTTTTGCCATGTTGGCCAGGCTGGTCTCGAACCCCTGACTTCCGGTGATCCACTCACCTCAGCCTCCCAAAGTGCTGGGATTACAGGCATGAGCCACCACACCCAGCCAGCATTATTTTTCAACAAGGGTCTTGCATTCCATTTGCTGAAGGGATGGGTTGTAATTTGATCAATCCACTTTTCTTGGACATTTTGGTTGGTTCCAATTTTTATATCATTATAAACCAGGAATTAGCAAACGTTTTTCTGTAGAGAGCTAGGTGGCATTTGTTTTGGCCTTTGCAAGTCACAAGTTCTCTGTTACAACTACTGAATTCTGCCATTATGGCAAAAAATCAGCCACAGACAATGCAAACATGAATGCACATGGCTGTGTTTCAATCAGACATTATTTAGAAAAACAGGTGGTGGCCAGGTCTAGCCTGTGAGGCGTGGTTCACTGAACCAACTCTGTGTAAATATTGTGTAGTACATCTTCATGAAGCTAAACCTTCTAGGATGAAATGATCCTTTTCTTCTGACAGTGGTTTTATACTGTTTATTTTTAATTTTATTTTATTTTATTGAGATGGAGTTTCACTCTTGTTGCCCAAGCCGGAGTGCAATGGCGCAATCTCAGCTCACTGCAACATCTGCTTCCTCAGTTCAAGCGATTCTCCTGCCTCAGCCTCCTGAGTAGCTGGGATGACAGGCATGCATCACCACACCTGGCTAACTTTTTTGTATTTTTAATAGAGACAGGGTTTCACCATGTTGGCCAGGCTGGTCTCGAACTCCTGACCTCAGGTGATCCACCCACCTCAGCCTCCCAAAGTGCTGGGATTACAGGGCGTGCACCACTGCGCCTGGCCTATACTGTTTCTTTTTAGAAGTACGACCCTTCTTCAAGTGAAACTGAGTAAGACTCCTATAAGCACCAGGTAAGAAGTCATATAAAAATATTTTTAAAATTCAAATATGCAGTATTTAGAAGACCAGTTAGGGGTCTTCTAGACCAGTTAGATGTCATCGCAAGATGACATCTCAAAAGATGACGACTATAGTTTTAAATCAGCCCCAGCACCAGTGACATTCAAATCAAAGTTTTGCAGAACTAGCAAAGCACCTCTATAGAACCCCAGGGTTCCACCGGGAACACAATTGGAAAATCATTGCAATAGGATAAATTCCTGGAGTGGAATTGCTGGAGCAAAGGGCCTGAACCTTTTAAAAGCAGTCTGTGGCCAGGTGCAGTGGCTCACACCTGTAATCCCAGTACTTTGGGAGGCCGAAGCGGGAGGATTGCTTGAGGCCATGAGTTCAAGATCAGCCTGGCCAACATGGTGAATCCCTGTCTGTACTAAATATATGAAAATTAGTTGGGTGTGGTGGTGCATGCCTGTAATCTCAGCTTCTTGGGAGGCTGAGGCACAAGAATTGCTTGAATCTAGGAGGTGGAGGTTGCAGTGAGCCGAGATCGTGCCACTGCACTCTAGCCTGGGCAACATAACAAGACTCTATCTTAAAAAAAAAAAAAAAAAAAAAAAAAAAAAAAAAAAGAGCATTTTGTGTTTGTTGTAGGCTTGTCCTACAGAAAGAGAGAAATAAACGTTTTTCTAATACTCAAATGAGTGTGAACACCTGCCTGCATCCAGCTGGCCTTGACAGGTGAATGCCCTGGACACTGGTTCCTGGTGTGGTGTGAACCATGCCCTTCCCTTGTCTTACCCCTTACAACGACTGGGGGAAGATCCTTCAAGATTCTCACATTGTACATGCTCAACAAAGCTTTCAACAACATCAATAGTATGATCACTTTATTCTTGACTTAAGGACAGTGGCAAAGGTCTTTATGGCATGTTATCAGGTGAATTACATAGGACCTTTTGTGTAACTGATAAAAAGTTATCTTGAGATAGCTGAAGCCATAAAGGGGGATTTAATTTAATAGCTTATGATACCAAACTACAGGAGGGTTCAGGGTCTACATGCTGGGGCTTTCTTTCACTATTGTTTTGACTCTTCTGTGTCTGGGACTTCACCATTTCTGTCGCAGGCAGGTTTTCTCTATCTTTCCACTGTGGAGAGGAATACAATAGGCCTGCATCCCTATAGCCTTGTCACTGGACACAATAGAGCTCTTTTCCACCAGCTCCATGTAGAAATTCTCAGGGAAGTTTTCAGATTGGCCCATTTTGGCTTATCTTTTAATTATTCCTTATAGTGTAACAAACAACCCCAAAACGGAATGGCTTAACAATAACCATTTAATTATTTCTCATGATTCTCTGGGGTTTTGGGCTCAGCTCCAGAGCTCTGCTGGTCTCTGTCATTCATGGGACGGGAGTGCCCAAAATAGTTTCCCTAAATGTCAGGCACCGTGGTGAGGATGGCTAAAAGCTAGGAACTTGTCCTGTTCACATACTCTCTCTAAATAGCCAGCTTGGGCTTCTTGGCATGGCAGCTGGGTCCCAGAAGTGAATGTTTTAGGAGGACCAGCCCCATTGTGCAAGCACTCACCAAGCCTCTGCTTACATTACGCTTTCAATTGTCCCACTGGCCAAAGCCAATCACATAGCCAAGCCCAGCATCACTGTGGGGGTGACGATACAAGAGTGTGATACCTGGGGCCAGGGGCCTTGGTGGCCACCAACCAGCCTGTTGTGGGTCACATCCCTGCCCCTGAGCTAATCATCGAGGTCAGGCAGAAGAGTACTAAGACTGGCCCAGCCTCAATCATGCGTCCCCTTATATCTGGGGGGCAGGGGAATTGGCAGGTTCCACCTTAACTGGTTGGGATGGGGAAGAACGTTTCCTCAAAAGAAAGCAGATGATATTTAGAGCAAACAAAACAATAAACACCTGCTTCCCCAAGGGCAAGGTGTCTTCACAATTCTGAGCACAACTCAGCCAGAGCCAACCTGCCTTGTGCTTGTGTCCCCCCCACCCCCGCCATGGGATCTGTTCGAAGGGGGTAGTCCCCAGCACTTGTCCTGACCTGAATATGTTTCTATTTCCTGCCTTCTTCACAGACCCTGAAGCAGGTGACAGGAGTCCCTACAACATGTCCTGTCCTTCACCGGGAAGGCATCTGACCAGCATGCCTGCTCAAAAGTCCTCCACCTCGCAGAATCCGCATAGAGTCCTTGGCTATGCTAGCAGAGTCTGGAAATTATTTCCCACACTCGAGGAGCGGTTGGCATTGTGAAACTGCTCAGGGACAGAGTGAAGCACTCATTTCCTGTGTTCCGTTGACCTGTGGCCACAGTGTCCCCTCTGGGCGCCCACCACATGCTATGTCTTCCTCTATTCGCACCTTCTCACAGCCTATCATCTAGTTTCTCTACTTGTCTTTCTCACCAGACTGAGCTCCTTGAAGGCAGGGACTGGCTTTCACCGTGATTTCCCAGCACTTAGCTGGACCTGGCACACAGCGGATGCTCAGTGCTTGTTCAGTGAATGGGTGAACAAGCTGATGACTTCTAAACCTTTATCTCCAGCCCCAGGGTCCCTCTTCTAAGTTCCCCAACCTTGCTTCCAACTGTCTGCCTGACACTGTCACGTGCACATCCCATGGTCACCTCAGACTCATCATGTTCAAACCTGAGCCCCTGAACTCCACCCTGGCCCGACCACTCCGCTCACTTGTTCACTCCCAGTGAAGGCCAGAAATCTGGAACCATTTCTCAGGTCCACAGGCTCCAGAATCCCCTCCCCCTTTCTACTCTTTCCCTGCCTTTGTTCATGTTCATCATTGCCTTTTTAAAAAATTGAGGTGAAATACACATAACATAAAATTAACCGTTTGAAAGTGAACAATGTATTGGCAATTTTGGCAATTTGTGCATTCACAATGCCGGACCATCACCACTTCCAAAACATTTCAGCACTCCAAAAGGAAACCTTGTACCGGTCCAGCAGTTGCACCCCACTCACCTCTCTCCCCAGCCCCAGCAACCACCAATCTCAGTTCTCTCTCTTCAGATTTACCTTTTCTGGGTATGTCATACAAATGCAATCATATGTTATTTTTTGAGTCTGGCTTCTTGCACTTAACATAATGTGTTTGTTTGTTTGTTTGTTTGTTTTTAGAGACAGTCTTGATCTAGTTGCCCAGGCTGGAGTGCAGTGATGTGATCTCAGCTCACTGCAACCTCCACCTCCCAAGTTCAAGTGATTGTCCTACCTCAGCCTCCCGAGTAGCTGGGACTATATAGGCGTGTGCCACCATGCCTGGTTAATGTTTGTATTTTTAGTAGAGACACAGTTTCACTGTGTTGGCCAGGCTGGTCCCACACTCATGACCTCAGGTGATCTGCCTGCCTCAGCCTCCCAAAGTGCTGGGATTACAGGCATGAACCACTGCACCTGGCCTTAACATAACGTTTCTGAAGTTGATCCACATTATCAAAGTATGTGTAAGTATATGCTATAAGATTTATAGCATGCATATGTACTTCACTCCTTTCTATGAATAATATTCCATTGTATGGATAAACCATATTTTGTTTATCCCTTCGTCCAGTGATAAATATCTGGGCTGTTTCTACCTTTTGGCTGTTGTGAATAGTGCTGCTATGAATATACATGTGTGTGCATTTGCTGGAGTGCCAGTTTTCAGTTCTTTGGGTGTATACTTAGAGTGGGGTCGCTCCTCAGTGTCTTTTGCCTTGTCTATTGCAGTAGCCCCCTAACCAGCCTCCCAGAGTCAGTTCATTCTGTCCTCCATACAGTTGCAAGAGTGTTCACCATTTTCCTTTCTTTTTCAAAAAATACAATTTTATTTCTTATTGTAAAATCTATTGTCAATTTTTTTATGCAAAAAAGAGTTGCTTTATTTTTAATCTGGGGAGATGTAAATGCCAGGCTGATCATTTGTCTCCCCTGTGTTTTGGATGAAGTCCTGAGCGTCCTGGCACCCACGTACCTCTTTAGCCATCTCTTCTGATGCTCTTCCTCACTGCCTCCCCATGCCTGTTCCTCTGCAACTACAGTTATTATTATTATTATTGTTATTTTTGAGTCTCACTCTGTTGCCCAGGCTGGAGTGCAGTGGCACCATATTTGGCCGACTGCAATCTCTGCCTCCCGAGTTCAAGCAATTTTCCTTCCTCAGCCTCCCGAGTAGCTGGGATTACAGGTGTGCACCACCATGCTCAGCTAATTTTTGTATTTTTAGTAGAGATGGGGTTTCACCATATTGGCCAGGCTGGTCTTAAACTCCTGACCTCAAATGATCTGCCCACCTTGGCCTCCCAAAGTGCTGCAATTACAGGTGTGAGCCACCATGCCTGACCTGCAACTACAGTTAGCACTCCTCCAGCCTCTGAGTCACTGGAGCTGCTATTCCTCTGTGGGACTGCCCTTCCTGCCCTTCCAGTCTGATCTATCCCACTTACCTTCTCTGACTCAGCTCTCCTTGTCACTGTTCCCCCCAGCGGGTCACACATATATGTGAAAGTGGCCAGGATCACTGTGTCCAGGACAGAAGGAAAAAGAAGACCCACATAGGATGCAGTTAGGTCTCACTGATTGACCATAAGCAGTACTGGTTTTACCTCTCACTTTTTGCAGTCTCAGATAGTCCCCACACTGTCTAAGCTAAACAGGGAACCACCAACCCACCCAAGCTCCGTCATTAGGAGTTGGCATCTTGCTACATTCCCTTGTAACGTCTGGCAGTGAGGCTTGTGAGCAAATGGGCAACCCAGAAGGAGCATTCTCTTCCTTTTTTCTTCCTCCAGGCTTCTTCTTTCTACTCGGGAAGCCAGATGCTTTAGAGCTTAATTACACCCTACAGTTGGAAGCGCAGAATGTCAGAGCTGTAAAGGAAGGGCCTTATTATAAATAATAGCTGCTTGCATTTATTGAGCACTTACTCTGTGCCAGACACTGCGCCAGGCCCGTTTCCAGGCAGTACCTTGTTTAACCTTCCCAACAATTCTAGGAGGCAGTTACCATCATCATCCCTGGTCTATAAGGAAGGAAACTGAGGCTGGGGAGGCTTCAGGGCATTTCCCAAACTGTGCTAAATGGTACATAGTGTCCCAAAATATTAGTCGGGGTTGGCAAAAAAGGATTCCATTGACAAATGCTGAATCCCACATCCCCCCTCACCCGACCCCTGGGGAAATTCACAATGTACATCCACATACTAACGGTCCTGAGAAGTCCTACAGCAATGAAACCTGTTTAGGTCAATGTCTCTTCTGTTGCAGACCTCACAGAACTATTTATCCAAAGAGCACACTTTGGAGAACATTGGTATTGACCAACTTTCTCATTTTACAGATGGGATACCAAAGGCCCAGGCAGTACTTTTGGGGTAGACAAGGCACAGACCTTCGGCTCCTCACTGTCTTCAAGCTCACAAGAAGCATAGAGGGGAAGAAGACAGACGAGGGCCCATCTGGCCTACTACCTGTTTTTGGAAATAAAGCTTTTTTGAAGGTGTTCTGATTAAGCTCCCACAGTTAATGGATGAGCCAATGGAAGCCCAGAGAGGATGGTTGTCTTGTCCAATGTCACACAGCCAATTAGGAGCAGAGGCAGAAGTAGATCATAGATGTCCAAAATCCAGGTATGCTGTTGGGTTGTGAGCTCCATGTCACCTGGGATACCTGTCTCACTCTCCACTGTATAGAACTTACCCAGACACTGTTCCCTTTCTGCTACAGCGTAGACACCCAACCTGCAAGGCATTTCTTTACATTTTCTTTTCTTTTTTTGTTATTTTTTTTGAGATGGAGTCTTGCGTTGTCTCCCAGGCTGGAGTACAGTGGTGCGATCTCAGCTCACTGCAACCTCCGCCTCCCAGGTTCAAGCAATTCTCTTGCCTCAGCCTCCTGAGTAGCTCGGATTACAAGGCATGCACTACCACGCCCAGCTAATTTTTGTATTTTTAGTAGAGACAGGATTTCACAGTGTTGGTCAGGCTGGTCTCAAACTCCTGACCTTTCGATCCACCCGCCTCAGCCTCCCAAAGTGCTGGGATTACAGGCATGGTTGGCCTGAACTGCCTGGGTACTCCCCTCTGCCTTCAACCTCTGTAGGTAAACTGAGCAGGGGCCAACCTCGAAGTCTCTTAGGGGTCAAAGGCTGAACAGGACAATCCATGTTTATTTTAATTCTGTACCAGATGCAGTAAAACATAATTAACTTTCCCTCTGCCAATTTGAAACGTGAGATCATTTGGACAGGAACTGGGCAAACGGGCAGAAGGCAACCTTTGTCCGTTCCAGGAAGAGTGTGCCAAACAAATGAAGAGTGTAAACAGGGTCCTGGGGGATTGTTTAAAACCAATTCAGAAAATAAATGATGTCCAAAGGCCCTTGGGCCTCCCTGAAGTACACTGTCACACAGTGGTCATCTATTTACATTTTTCTGAAGGCATCTGGGTGGTTTACAGTTGAATATGCAAATCAAATCATTCTTACCTCTTCATTAAAATGGCTCATACGAAGAACACTTGTTGACAAATGTGAACAATCTAAAATCTCTGCAGATTTAAGCATTTTCCTTCTGGCGGGTCCATCCAGCAAGTGATACTAATTAGGAGCTTTTATTAACCTTGAGATCTGGAGGAGGGGGACTTCTTACTGACTCTGGATGGCTCAGGCATGCCAGAGGGCTAAAGGTTCATCTAGAAACAGCTGCAGAGACAGCAGAGCATAAAGCTCCGGGTGGCAGCTCTTCCTGGGGCAGCCGGACTGCCCAGATGGCCCTTCCAGAGCTGGGAAATGCAGACTTGTCCCTGAGGTGGAGGGTAAAAATAGTCCCGTGTGGGTGGTGGCTGGGCCCAGAGGCACTGGCTTCCTTTTCTCCAGAGCAGGGGGAGGCAGTCAGTTGACAGACTCGCCCTTAGGCTCCTGAGCCCCTCTAAGCCCAGCCTCGGGGCAGTCTTTCCCCAACAATGAAGCAGCCCCACCCCCACCCTCACCCCCAACACATACATATATGGAAGTGCCGGAAAGAGTTTGAGCTTAGTTGTAAGGTAACTAAGGATTTAAATCCTGGCTGTGCTATCACCAGCTCCGTGACCTGGGACAAGATCCTTCTCCTTTCCAGTCCTCTGTTTTCTCATCTGTCGACTTGTTTCTTTCTACAGGTCTTGCTGTGAAGATTAAATAACAATGAGAGCCGACATGTTTCACTCTGTAAACTCACTCTTCTGTCCCTCTCCCTTCCATCCAGGACCTCACCTTCTAGCACATTCTTCAAGAGTGACTCTGAGGCAAGCCAGCCGCCATGTCATGAGGACACTCAAGCAGCCCCATGGAGAGGTCTGAAGGCGAGGAACAGAGGATCCCCCTGCCGATAGCCAATGAGGAACAGAGGCCTCCCAACAGCCATGTGAGGGGTCACCTTAGAAGCCACTGTCCCCTCCCTACTCAGGCTTTTACATGACTGCAGTCCTGGCCAACACCCTGACGGCAACCTCATGAGAGACCATGAGCCAGAGCCACCCACCTAAGCTGCTTCTAAGTTCCTGACCCTCAGAAACCATGTGAGATCATAAATGTTTGCTCAATTTGGGATATTTGTGATGCAGCAATAAATAACAAATACACTTACCTTTCAAGGTTATTATAAGAATTAAGAGTTAATACACATCAAACTGCAACCAAATTTGCTGGGACCAGAGGCTCAAGAAAGGGCACACAGGGCAGTGGCTCACGCCTGTAATCCCAACACTTTGGGAGGCCGGGGTGGGTGGATCACCTGAGGTCAGGAGTTCGAGACCAGCTGGCCAACATGGTGAAACCCCGTGTCTACTAAAAATACAAAAAATTAGCCAGGCATGGTGATGGATGCCTGTAATCCCAGCTACTCGGGAGGCTGAGGCAGGAGAATCACTTGAACCTGAGAGTTGGAGGCTGAAGTGAGCAGAGATCATGCCACTGCACTCCAGCCTGGGCGACAGAGTGAGACTCCATCTCAAAAAACAAAAACAAAAGAAGAAGAAAGAAGAAGAAGGAGAAGGAGAGGAAGAAGAAAGAAGAAGGAAGAAGAAGGAAGGAGAAGGAAGGGGAAGGACAGAAGAGAAGGAAGGAGAGAAAGAGAAGGAGAAGGGGAAGGAGAAGAAGAAGAAGAGGAGGAGGAGGAAGAGGAAGAAAAGAAGAAGAAGAAAGAAGAAGAAGGAAGAAGAAGAGGAAGAAGAAGAAGAAGGAGGAGGAGGAGGAAGACAGAAACCATAGAAGGAGGAGTGGTTAGCTGGGTCCAGGCCAGGTGGGGTCCTGCTCCTGACGTGGATGGGTCTGGGAGACCAAATATGAAAATGGACAATGGCGCCGGGCGTGGTGGCTCAAGCCTGTAATCCCAGCACTTTGGGAGGCCGAGACGGGCGGATCACGAGGTCAGGAGATCGAGACCATCCTGGCTAATACGGTGAAACCCCCGTCTCTACTAAAAATACAAAAACTAGCCGTGCGACGAGGCGGGCGCCTGTAGTCCCAGCTACTCGGGAGGCTGAGACAGGAGAATGGCGTGAACACGGGAGGCGGAGCTTGCAGTGAGCTGAGAGCCGGCCACTGCACTCCAGCCTGGGCAGCAGAGCAAGACTCCGTCTCAAAAAAAAAAAAAAAAAAAAAAAAAAAAAAAAAAAAAAAAAAAAAAAAAGAAAATGGACAATGGCAAGACCACATATGAAAAGAGAACTCTGCCCCCAAACCTACAACAACAGCCCGGGAAGCCAAGCAACAACCCCAGCAACAATCAGCCCCAAATGGCCAGGACTTGATGGTAACTGACAGCTTCCCTAATTTTGTCCCCACTTCCAATTCAGGACAAACTGGAGAAAGTCAGATATGCTCCCCTAACCAAATACTTAGGATGCCCCTCTTCTAATGAGCCCAACTATAACTTTCCTGCACCACCAACCGGACGTACCTGAAGCCTTCCCCTTTTCCACTATAAAGTCTTCCCCCTCTGCCTGCCTTTGAGTCTCCACGAAAAGCAAGTGACAGTGACTGGCTCTGAATAAATAGCCTTTGCTTGCTCTCATTTGGGTGATCTTTGTTTATGTCCACAAGCCCAAGGTCTCTCTCTCTCTCCCTTCCTGCTCCCAGGTCAAAGACGTCTTTGTGCCTGCCCCAGGGATGATGGAAGAGAGGGGCACGGGGATAATGAAGAGCATGGCTTTGGAACAGGACAGATCTGGGCTGAAATTCTGGCTCTGATACTTAACTAACTGTGTGATCTTGAGTAAGTCAGTTAAACACTCAGTGCTGCTGTTTCCTCATGTCAAGGGGACAGTCCGGCAGAACCCAAAGGCTGGTGTGAGAATTCAGGGAGGTAATGTATTTAATGCACTGGACATGTAATAGGTGCTTAATAAAGGAGAGGTCAGCCATCATGTCAGCCTCTTCACAACTCGCTGGAGTGGGCAGGCCCCCATTCTGCATCCTCACTCAGCCCACCCCTTTCCTTTACATCAGGCAGTCTGACTTCAGGGGGATGCAGTCAAGCTATGGACTCCAAGTCCAGAGTATAGCAAAAGCCAGGGATTGGTTTCAGACAAAGGATATAACTGAACATTTCTCTACGGAAATCCAACTGGGCCAAAGCACAGGACAGAATGTTCAGGCCAGACACCTGCTGACTCCCTGTTCTGTCCTGGCTTTGAGGGGTGATCAAGGCAGGGAGAGTCTTGCTCAGAAAACTGCATGCCTTTGCGCCAGGCCAGCTTTCCCAGGACTGAGGGGCATGAGCCAGGTTGTTTCCCAATCTGGAGTGTCTGTGTGTGCCTCAGTTTCTTCATCTTTAAAGTGATAATTTTGCCAGGCACAGTGGCTTACACCTGTAATCCCAACACTTTGGGAGACTGAGGTGTTAGATCATCTGAGCCCAGGAGTCCCAGACCATCCCGGGCAACATAGTGAGACCCTGTCTCAACAAAAAATAAAATAAAAAATTATGGTGGCACATGCCTATGGGCTCAGCTACTCCGAAAGTTGAGGAAAGGGGATCACTTGAGCCAGGTGATCGGGGCTAAAGTGAGTTGTGATCATGCCACTGCACTCCAGCCTGGGCAACAGAGCGAGATCCTGTCTCAAAATAAAAAATAATAATAATAAAATAATAATTTTAATAACTTACCAGGATATACACACAAATAATGAGTATCAGGATGGGTATGGGTGTCTTAGTCTGCTTTGTGCTCCTGTAACAGGATGCTTGTTATAAAGAGGGCAATTTATAAGTAGAAATTAATTTCTCACAGTCTAGGGGCTGGGAAGTCCAAGATCAAGTGACCAGCATCTGGTGAGGGCCTTCTTTCTGCATTATAACATGGCAGAAGACATCACATGCCAGAAAGAGAAGAGAGAAAGAGAAGGAGGGGTGGAACTCATCCTTTTGTAAAGAACCCACTCCTAAGACAATGGCACTAATCTATTCATGAGGGTGGTGCCCCCTGACCCAAGCAATGGCAGCATCACGCCCGCCCCACCTCCCAACACCTCCACATTGGGGATCAAGTTTCCAACAGATAAACTTGGGGACATATTCAAACCATAACAGGGAGCAGAGGCTCTGTGATGCCTGTGTGTTGGGGCATCCTGAATCCCTTCACTCCAGTTTGCCAAGCCCTTTCCACCCCCTTGTCTCCCACTTCACTGGCACTACCGGAATTCAAGTCTCCAGGCAGCATCTTTTGCCTGCATTATTTCAATAACAGTATTCCTTACTCTCCTGCAACAATCAAAGCATACAAATTAACACACGGGTGGGAAACCACCCCTGCCCCTTCCCTACTCAGGCAAAGACTTAAAATAATGATAACAATGTCGGGGGGTGGGGAGCCCCCTTTCCCCACAGAGCAAGATTGTACACTATTATATTTCTGGAGAGCAATTTAGTAGGAAGTACTTTTTGATTCTACAGGTCCATTTTTCAAAATGTAATCTAAATAAAAATCAGTTTTGGCACAAATACTTTGTTACAAGGCTCCTTACGGTAATATTGTTACTGATGAAAGAAAAAGAAAAGAAATAAAAAGAAAAGAAAAGAAAAAAGGAAGGAAGGAAGGAAGGAAGGAGAGAAGGAAAGGGAGAAGGACAGGGAGAAAGAGGAAGAAGGACAGAAAAACTCAGACATCCAACAGGAAGCTTGGTTAAATCAATTGTGTAGTCCATACCTTAAAGTGCCATTCCTTCACTAAAACTGATGTTGTAGATCAGTAGTTTGTGCATCACGTGGGAACTGTTAGAAATGCACATTCTGGGGCCCCTTCCACATCTGATTCAGAAACTCCTGGGGTTGGTGGTCGGGGCGCGGGGAGTGGGGGGCAGGAGGTGGAGGCGATCTGGGTTTTAATAAACCCTCCAAGGCAATTCAGAGCAATAGCTGTAGGCGACCATCGCTATGGAAAGTTACCCTGTTAAGTGAGGAAAGGGTAGGAGGCAGTAAGCAGGAACAGTGCATCCCCATACCTGTTATCTAGAGAGAGGCACAAATAGAAAAAGTCTGGGAGGAGTTTATACCCAGGTGATAACATCGACACTCTCTAGGAAGCAGGATTATAAGGTTTTAGAGTAATTTTGGTAATTCATGTTTTCTAACTAGTCTACAATGACTATGTTTGTGTAAAAAGGAAAGGAAAAAAACCCCAGTAATTTATTTTTTAATAAAAAAAAAAGTTAAATGGGACCAAGCTGGTGGGGGGGGGGGGGGAGGGTGTAGGGAAGGAGGCAGAGAGCTCGCCTCGCCGCGACAGCTTTCACCCTGGGAAAGGTGGGAGGCAGGACCGCCCAGGAGACCCGGGGCCAGTGGGGTGGGCAGCGCCAGGAGTCCCGGCGACTCCTCTGATGTCTAGCAAGGCTTACAAGGGTTTAAATAATAAGCGAAGAGGGTCAGGGCAGATTTCCGGAATAACTTCACTGCTAAGGGTATCAAATCCTGGAATGGGCACCTTGGAGAGGTTTTCTAGACAAGAACGGACAGCGGGTGCCAGGAGAGGGTGGAGTTTCGCCGGCCAGAGGACAGAGGCTGCGGGATCTCCCGACCCGCTCCGGCACCGGGACTCCGGGGAGGCTGCGCCCACGGCGGGATTCCCGCCCCTTGGAGATGTTGCAGGGACCGGCGGGGCGGGGCCGGGCCGTTGCTAGGGGAGGGGCGGCCGGGCGTGCGAGGAACCCAGCGGGCGACCGCGACGCACACTAGATTCTCCGGCTCCAGCTCCTGCGCCGCCTGTTGCTCGCGCCTCCGGACGGCCGCTTCCCGCCCAGTGCGCAGGAGTAGGCGGCCCGAGAGCGGGCAGGGAGCCTCCCGCTTTCGTCCCCTCCCCGCACCGCACGAGCGGGTCGGAGGGGCCCCGAGTGTCCCTGAGAGCGCGGACGCGGGCGAGCAGCCCAGTGCACCCGGGACTGCGCGCCGAGACCCCCGGCGCCGCGCGGCGATGAATGCGACCTTCCTGAACCACAGCGGCTTGGAGGAGGTGGGCGGCGTGGGCGGCGGCGCCGGGGCCGCCCTGGGGAACCGCACCCACGGGCTGGGCACGTGGCTGGGCTGCTGTCCCGGGGGCGCACCGCTGGCCGCCAGCGATGGGGTCCCCGCGGGGCTGGCGCCCGACGAGCGCAGCCTGTGGGTGTCACGGGTGGCGCAGATCGCCGTGCTCTGCGTGCTGTCGCTTACCGTGGTCTTCGGCGTCTTCTTCCTGGGCTGCAACCTGCTCATCAAGTCCGAGAGCATGATCAACTTTCTGGTGCAGGAGCGCCGGCCCTCCAAGGACGTGGGTGCCGCCATCCTGGGGCTGTACTGAGCGCCATCTGGGCCCGCCCTCGCCAGAGCTGCTGCAAGAAGGACCCCGGAGACCCTGACCCTCGCCCGGCTCTCTGCGCTCTGCCGCTGCCTCCGGGCGGGCAGCTACGTGCCTGGGGCGCCAGGGCGGGGACGCGGCGAGACTCTCGGCGGGGGCGCGGGAAGGGACTTGGACGCCTGGCTCCGTCCTGTCTGCGCTGCAGCGTTGCGGGGTGGGAGAGAGGGGGATGAGGGTTCTTACCAGTTTTTTGTTGTTGTTGTTTGTTTTTTAAGACGTTCGCGGCAGGGTGGGAGTGGGTGTGGGGATGCAATTTGGGACTGCGGTCGCTCGCGTGGGAGTTTTGTGTGTACGTTGGTGCGGGTGGTTTCGGAGCAGGGTGCGGGGAGAGTAGGTGAAGATGTGAAGCGTCAGAGTCGCTAAGCTTGTTGGCCTGATTTTGCGTTTGGAAAGAAATCTTGTAATAAAACTGCAGCCGTGGGGCTTCAGGCAGCTTCCCCCCCGCGCCTGTGGGGTGTGTGTGTGTTGCGGGGCCGAGGGCATGTACCCTCCTGGCGGACCCTTTGAGCCCCTTGGGAGACATCTAGCCCCTGCGTGGATGCCTGGCTGGGGAGCCCACAGGGCAGGGCAGGGGATCCTGGGGCTCCACACCGAGGCCAGAGCGAGGAAAGGGAAAGGGAATCGTTTTCTAACGCCAACAGCGGAGAAGGCGGGTCCTGTGGGACAGCCAGACAGCTGGTGAGATTAATTAAATCACTGGATATATGAGTCTTCTATGAGATGAAACAAAATCAGTCAGCTGAGTCCAAAACGGAGAAAATGTGAACAAGGAAAACTCAATTTGGCAGAGGGGGAAAACTAGATCTAATTAAAAGTTTAATTATAAGGCCAAAAGCCCCTTCTAAGTGCTTGCTTTGTCCCTACCCTTATAGCGGGCAGGTGAGTAGACGGAAGAAACCCCCTTGTTGCATCCTGTAGGGGTGAGGTTAGCAGCTCTGTGGTGAGGAAGTCCCAGAATGTTTATTATAAAATGGAGAAAATGGCCTCCAAGCGCAGTTGCCTGCAGGGGACTTCGAGCCTCCCATTACAGGATGCCCCAGCTGCCCAGAAACCCACGCCTTCTGCAGGTGCTAACTTCCCTTGCAGCAGTGTGGAGCAACAAGAATTGACTACTCCCTGGCGGACAGGGAGAGGACAGCTCTGCTCTCTGGAAGTGGGGAACAGGGGGACCTGGGGACACCGGAGAAGAGAAGGCTGGGCTTTCTGGCCTATGTATCCCCTTTGTCCTAGTGCCAACCCCACTCAAGCGGTTCTTGGAAGACTCGGGGACAGACTCTGGATTTCTCCCTTTCTTCTCTCTTTTGCTGTGGGTGGGAGTGAAGAATAACAAGGACGAAGGTGACTGAGGTCTTAGCTGGTTTTAGCTAAGAGAAGCGAAGGGAATGCCATCTCGTGTCTTTGACACTAGTTTAATTAGGGAGAGGCTTGGCACAGGTGGGGTGGGGGAGTATCTCGAAGGCACAGATGGTCCCTGGCTATGAAGGATCCAGAGTCATCCTGGCTCCCAAGTGCTCCTGTGCAGTCAGAATCATGATGATCAGGATGTGCCCCGTCCCCGGACCCTGGGACCAAATCTCAGACCTGGGAGAATTCAGGCCAGGCTAGGCCAGTGAGGCCAGGAGCTGAGATTCCTTGTAAAGTGTCTCTGGGGGCAAAACCCCGAATGTGGAGAATGTTCTGTTGATGGTTTGGTGTGACTTGCAGGAAGTCCAGCCTGATCTAGGGACAGCAGCCTTCACTGACTCAGGCAACCTAGATAAGTGACTTCGTCGTAAGGTGGCACAGTTATCTGGAGCCTGGGCTGCCCCCAGTGGCTTGAGGAATGCAGCTCAGACAGCTACAGGCATTCACATAAAACCCCGAATGACCAGAAAATGGTTTCAGAAAGAACACAGGCTTAGACACTTTTCCACCTGGCCAAGTTAGAGCAAACATTATGAGAATTCTCTAATAAAATGGGTCTGCTACTAAATGTGACTGGGGTGAGAAGACAGTGAGTCAAGAGTTAATTTTTTTTTTTTTTTTTTTTTTTTTGAGACAGAGTCTTGCTCTGTTGCCCAGGCTGGAGTGCAGTGGCACAATCTCGGCTCACTGAAACCCCTGCCTCCCAGATTCAAGCAATTCTCCTGCCTCAGCTGCCCAATCCTGAGCAGCTGGGATTACGGGCTTGCACCGCCATGCCTGGCTAATTTATTTTTAATTATTTTTAGTAGAGACTGGGTTTCGCCATGTTGGCCAGGCTGGTGTCAAACTCCTGACCTCAGGTGATCCACCCGTCTCTGTCTTCCAAAGTGCTGATATTACAGGTGTGAGCCACTGCGCCTGGCCAAATTTCTTTTTTAAAAACTTTTATTGCTAGGCGTAGTGGCTCACGCCTGTAATCCCAACACTTTGGGAGGCTGAGGCAGGTGGATCACGAGGTCAAGAGATAGAGACTATCCTGGCTAACACGGTGAAACCCCGTCTCTACTAAAAATACAAAAACTTAGCCGTGCGTGGTGGCGGGTGACTGTAATCCCAGCTACTCAGGAGGCTGAGGCAGGAGAATGGTGTGAACCCGGGAGGTGGAGCTGGCAGTGAGCCGAGATCATGCCACTGCGCTCCAGCCTGGGCAACAGAGCTAGACTCCATCTCAAAAAAAAAAAAAATTATCATTTTTTTTCTTTCTTTTCTTTTCCCCTCCCTCCCTCCCTCCCTCCCTCTTCCTTCCTTCCTTCTTTTTTCTTTTCTTCTTTCTTTACTTTTCTTTCTTTCCTCTTTCTTTCTCTTTCTCCTTCCTTCCTTCCTTTTCTTTTTCTTTCTCTCTCTTTCTCTTTCTTTCTTTCTCTCTCTTCTTTCTTTCTTTCTTTCTTTCTTTCTTTCTTTCTTTCTTTCTTTCTTTCTTTCTTTCTTTCTTTCTTTCTTTCTTTCTTTCTTTCTTTCTTTCTTTCTTTCCTTTTTTCTTTTCTTTTTTCTTTTCTTTCTTTCATAGTTCCTTGACAAAGCAAGGTTAACTGTTCTGAATTTGCTGAAAAGGAAAGCCTTAGTGGGGATACTTTGCAGGATTTTCCCACTGTTAAAAAAAAAAAAAAAAGTGAAGATGCGTGTGTACTCATGTGTGTTTGGGTCCCCTGTGGTGTACAAATCTGCACACGTGGGCACATGGCGTGAGTGTATGCTCACACATGCAGTTACACGCACTGGCACAGGCAGGCTCGTGCCTCAGGAGGAAAACAGCCAGCAAGAGTGGGGTCCTGAGAAGGGGTGAGGGTGAGAGGTCACATTTGTAGACAATCTTAGTCCTCCCCAGGAGTCCTAAGGCCTGCAGGATGTTTACTGGGCTGCCTTATATAATCCTTGGGGTGGGGGGCGGGAACTCTTACATAAGGTAAGAGTGAATGAGGAACAGTGCTCTGGGGCAGAGCCAGACAGAGCAGAATCCTGAGCCATCCGAGTGGAGGATAAAGAAGGGGCCTGGTTCTAGAAAGCCCCACTCACCCACAACTGCTGTCCATTGAGAGCTTTTCCCAGTATGCACCGGTAAATCTCAGAGGGGCTTGGGTTCACAAGAGAGAAGGCCTGGGATCCTGGTCTTCAAAATCCTGGCTGCCCTGCTTCCTAGCTCTGTAACTTTGGAGAAGTAGCTCAACCTCTCTGTGCCTCATTTTCCTCACCTACAAAATAGGAGCAATAGGGGACCCATAGCTTTCACGACATGATGTGTTTTAAGAAGCCAGCATAATGCCTGGCATTTAATAGACGCTCAATAAGGGCAATGAGGATTATTGTTAGTTTTGTTTATCATATGAACTCTTTCCCTAAAGTACATTTGGTTCTCTGAAATGGATTCCATGGACAAAAAAAAAAAAAAAAAAAAAAAAGAAAAAGAAAATAGCAATTCATATTTGAAGAGCATTTGCAATTTTCAAAGTATTTTCATAAGCATGATGAAAATAGTAGCGAACGCCTAATATGCCAGACACTGAGCTTCCACCCCCATGAAGGTTTTGCAACTGGTCCCATTGTACAGATGAGGAAACTGAGGCTCCAAGAGGTTGCAGTTGCCTGAGGTAGTGCAACTAGAAAGGGGCAGAGCTGGGATTCACATCAGTTTCACTTGAGCTGACCTCCTTTGCTCCCCACAACACATTGGTAAGAGGAGCAGATGCTCCTCTAATTTCCTGTTTAGAGGAGAGGAAATTAAGGTTCTGTTTACTGATCTTGTCCAAGCTCATTCATTCCACCAGTGTCTATTGTAAATCTCCTGTGGGCTACGCACTGTGCCAGGCACTGGGGGAGCAAGGGGTGGCAGACATAGAGTCTGGCCCTGGCCTGCAGCCCCAGAACCCCTGGCACTTGCTTTGCTCCCCAGGTAGCTGGTTCCATGTGTCTCAGGGTCTAGGTCAAACCGTCCACATCCTGTCCTCCTAAGTCGGGGACAGTACTTCTGGGGTCAGCTGTGCCTTCACCAGCAAGATGTCCCCTAGAACGGGGGAAGTAGGGAGGGCTTACGTCACCACATCCACTTACTTTCCCACTTGCTTGTCTAAGCCAAGTTCACACAGAGGGGTGCACAGCTGTGGCTGCTGGGGGTCACCCTCCCCAGACCCCAACTCAGTAGTGATGGAAAGAAGCCTTGAGCATTGGGGGTGGCTTCAGAGGGAAAGAATTGAGCGTGCGAGGTGGTGGGTACAGCAGAAATGGCCCTCATCCAGCATTCCAGTTTTGGGGGAAAGGTATACATGTACACATATGTTGCACGCATGCACACACATTTAATAAAAAGGACTTAAGTGGGATTTCTGAGTAGCACGTCTTGAGTGCAGATTCATGTCAAGAAAGCAAGATTCTTTCTTGTCAGTAAAGATCATAGCAGCTACACGGGGTGTCCGGGACTAGCAAACCCTAGCTCCGCAGATGGGGCATGTGTCCCAGCCTCTGAGATGGCAGCACTGGGGGATGTTCTGAGGCAGCGCCTACTCACCCTTGCAGTCGTAGCTTTATTACTTAGACTTAAGATCCCATGATAGGTGCACTCCAGTCCATGGATAAGGAGAGTTTAACCCATGGGGAACGCTAGATCTCAACAATTTTCAACAACGAAGCAACAGAGGCTGGGTGTGGTGACTCATACCTGCATTCCCAGTAATTTGGGAGGCTAAAGCGGGAGGATCACTTGAACCCAGGAGTTCAAGACCAGCCTGGGCAACACAATGGGACCCCATCTGTACACACACGCACACAAAAGAAAAAAGCAGTGGCAGACTGAGCAAGCCAGCTCTCATATAAGGTTGTCATCTGGTTGTGTGGTTAGGTAATGGGCTCCAGATCACAATCAACTAATGAGTGGCAGAGCAGTGGGTACAGCAGAAATGGCCCTCATCTGACATTACAGTTTTGGGGGAAAGGTATACATGTACACATGTGTGTTGCACGCATGCACACACATTTAATAAAAAGGACTTCAGTGGGATTTCCGAGTAGCATCCCTTGAGTGCAGATTCAAGGGATGCTACTTGGAAATCCCACTGGAAGTCCTTCTTTTTATTTGACACTTTCCCACCTGGCTAAGTTAGAGCGAACACTACAAGAAGTTTTACACACCTAATAAACTTGACGTGCAAGACCTAGGTTTGCATGTCAGTGCTGGTATTTTTTAGGTGTGTCCTATGTCACTCTCCTAGTGCTGGGTGCTAAGGAGGTTGCAGAGGTGAAAGCAACTCAGGCTCTGCCCTCGAGATGCTAACAACATGGCTGCAGAGACAACCGTCCACACGAGAGATTTAGTTCTGCCATCCTCTGTGCCTCAATTATTTCTGTTTGAGTAGCCAGCGTCAGCCAGTGGGGTACAGGGTTTGGGGTTATAGACCATCTATAAACCCGGGTTTCTCCTGGGGCTCACTTTGCAGGGCAGTGCCTGAGCAGAAAGCCCAGGACATGGAACCTGCATGTTGACAGCGATGCAGCCAGATGGGCAGAGGCCAACATCCGTCACCAGCGGTCACATTGTGCAGACTGCTAGTTCCCTGCTGAGCTGGGCCAGACTGTGGGAGGCTGACAGACCTGGATTCCACCTTGTGCTCCAAAGCTAAGGTTCAGCAAGGGCTAGGCGGGGCCCAGTGTACAACCCTTTGCTGGGATCCTTTCCTGTCTCAGGCTCTCCTTCCATCTTGGCCAAGAGCCAGAGCTCCTTGCAGGGACTTCTTCCCATTATGGCTAGACTAGAAGGGAAGGAAGAAGGGAGAGGAACAGGAGAAGAGGGGGAAAGAGGAAGAATATGAAAGGAGAGCAGGCAGAAGATGGAATGGAGGGAGCAGGGAAGAGAGGAGGAAGAAGTGGGTGGCGGGAGAAGCAAAGCAGGAAGCCAGGGTCTCGCCTCCTGCCCCAGCCCAGCTCCAGGGTTCTATCAGCACACAACCTGGGCCCACCACAGCAGGCTGTCCCCTCCGGGTGTCTCTATAGGAACATAAAGCAGGGAAGCAGCAACACTGAGGGTGATTATCGTTGAGACACTTCCCTGTCTTGGGAAGGTCTCTCCTCTCCCCCATGTGCCCTGTGCCCTGTGCCTACCCCACCAGCCCCAGGTCTGGCTGTAAGTGTGACCCTTCCTCACAGCCAGGCCCTGTGCCCTGACTTTCTCTCTACTTCTAAAGCTTCACCCTCACCGGGGAGGGAGAGGCGCCCAACAGGTGTGGCCCGGCACACAGAACAAAAACATGCACAGAACAAAAACAGGTTAGATGGGTGAGTGGGGGCCTGGTGAGGTGTGCACAGAGCCGCAGAGCTTGGGGCGTAAGAGACAAGTCTTTGATTCAGGCAGGCCTGGATGCAGGACTTCCTCCACACTTTCCAGTCATCAGAGAAAGTCACTTCACCTCCCAAGGCCTGTTTCTTCGTCTGTAAAGTGAGGTACTCTAGCTGAGCTCTCTAGGTGGTTGGAAAGTTTAGGTGAGAAAGGGCATGAAAAGCTCCAACATGTACATCTGTGTATTCATGGAGCCATGCAGCTTTGCCAGGATCTGTGTGGGGTTCAAGGTCAGCAAAGGATGTGGTTAGGCCAGGCCTGGGCGGGGTGCTGAGTCACAGAGCCCCCAACCCAGCACTGGAGGAGAGCCAGGCCATGCCAGGACCTTGACTGTCAGCTCAGAAGAGACTGCAGAAGCCATCAAGGGTGTCCTTATTATATTTTTCCTTTTTAATTAATTAATTTATTTATTTATTTTGAGAAGGAGTCTCGCTCTGTTGCCCAGGCTGGAGTGCAATAGCGCAATCTCATCTCACTGCAATCTCTGCCTCCCAGGTTCAAGTGATTCTCCTGCCTCAGCCTCCCAAGTAGCTGAGATTACACGTGCCCACCATGCCTGACTAATTTTTATATGTTAGTAGAGACAGGTTTTCACCATGTTGGCCAGGCTGCTCTCAAACTCCTGACCTCAGATGATCCACTGTAAGTGCTGGGATTACAGGCATGAGCCACCGTGCCCGGCCTGTTTTTTAAAGCGATGATACAAGTCATTAATATTTATAGCAACAACAACAAAAAGAAAAATGGTGGCAAAAAATAGCCACATTCTTGCAACCTAGAAGAAATAACTATTAATCCTTTGGCATGTAGCCTTTCATATTTTGGGGGATCAATAGAATTAGGTTTGGGATTTTCTCCAGAAAATGTTATTCTAGCATATACGCTGTTTCAAATGTATACTGTGATGCTGTTTTTTCACTTATCAGTGTATGATGACAAAGGTTCATGTCAGTACCTAATATCCACATGCGCCATCCTTCGCAGACTTGTACCCTGTTCTCTTTTATGCAAACATCACACTTCATTTCTCTGATCCCCTATTATGGGGCATAATGCTGTTACCAGGTCTCTGAGCCCCTGTCCAGGTGAGTGGAATGGCTCCAGTGCGCACCCCTGCCTCGCAGACAGGCTTTGATGCAAAAGCTCAGCTGATGATTGATTGTGGCTGGAGTCCTCATGTCGCAGCCTCTCTCCTCTGCTGTCTTAAGATTTTTTTTTTTTTTTTTTTTTTTTTTTTGAGACGGAGTCTCACTGTGTCACCTGGGCCGGAGTGCATTGGGACAATCTCGGCTTGCTGCAACCTGTGTGCCTCCCAGGTTCAAGTAGTTCTCCTACTTCAGCCTCACAAGTAGCTGGGATGACAGGTGTCCGCCACCATGCCCCGCTAATTTTTGCATTTTTAGTAGAGACAGGGTTTCACCATTGTGGCCAGGCTGGTCTTGAACTCCTGACCTTAGGTGATTTGCCCACCTCGGCCTCCCAAAGTACTGTGATTACAGGCATGAGCCACCGTGCCCAGCCTTTCTTGAGATCTTTTTGCAGGAAGCATCTTAACGCTTTAGGATGGAAGCTGTACCTGTTGTGAGGTGATCGGGTAGATGAGGCAGGACAGCCGTGGGATGGAACCACATTTACTGATCTCCATCACCAAGCACAGTGCTTTACAGATATTATCTCATTACTTAATCCGCCAGCACCACTCTATGCTGGGGATGATCATCATTTTACAGATGAGAAAACGGAAGCACAGAGAGGTTAGTTGTAGCCAGCTAGAGCCAGGAGATTTGACCCCCGGTGTCTGCCTGCACAACCTGTGCTTTTTGTTCCCCAACCCATCACCAGGGCGGCTGGGGCAGAGGTGGGTGTTGAGGGATGCAGAGTGAGGAAGTGGGCACCAGAGAGGGAGCAAGGGGATCATGAAAGGTAACAAGCACCTCTCTTGCAATGAGAGAGTCGGGGGACCTCATGCCTTCTATACACTCAAATCTTCAGGCCAGGCCTGTGAGTCCCCACCACAAACCCATCTCACTGGTTTGAAGTTATTTGCCAAGCCCCTTTCATTATTTTTTTCTCATGAACTCTTCCGTGTTTAAGGCATTTATCCACCAAGCACATTGTCCTTACTGCTGAATAAGGAAACTGTCTGCTGTCTACACCTGCTCATCGGAGCTTCTGGCCATCAGGACAGAGGCTGGTCCCAGCCCAGAGCAGGGAAGCCTGATTGTTCCATGGATCTTTAGGGTCTCCGGGCACAGGAAAGCAGCTCTGGCCCCTCTGCAGAGTGGGGCTGGGGTCCTGTGCAGCTCTCTCACTGTGAAATAGGGGAAACAGCCCAGTGGGAGGAGGTGAGAGAACCAGCATTTGAAGGCTGCCTCCTTTCTGGCCACTCTGCCACCTGGCCCACCAGCCTCCCTCCTGCTGACACCAGCCAGCCTCCCTGCCCAGCTCTCTGTGACCCCCCAGGGGGCACAAGGACCAGGAGTCAACTTGGGGTCTTCAGTCCTCTCCAGAAGAGCAGCTAGAGTGTTCCCTTGTGGGGTAGGGGGAGCTTTGGACCATAAGAAGACTCTGGAAACCTGGGAAGGTGGATGGAGAGAAGTATCTGGAGTCAGAAAAGGAAGCCAGAGAGGAGGACAGCCAGAGCGAGATGGCTTCCACTTCTCCTGGGAGGCCGGTGGCTGTGAGGACCTGTGCCATGGCCCAGCTGCATCCAGCATGAGCAGCTCAGTACTGAGGCAGCAGAGCAGGTCCACAGTGACTGTGGCGAGGGGCAGGTGTCGGCAGGGATGCTTTCAGGGCGGGACCCATTAGAACAATCATTTTTCAACCTCATGAGAATTACCTGGAGGAGCTTTTAAAAGTCCTGCTGTTGGGGTTGCACCCCAGACCAATTACATCAGAATCCTTGGGGGTCTGAACAGGTCCTGGGATTAGAAGGCCTTTCTGCATTCAGTGACTGTAGGTGGCGCTAATCCCAAGGGATGCCCTGATGTTCCAGTCTCAGGTAGCCCCTGCTTTCTGCTTGTGTCCTGAAGATCCGCGTGGCCACTGTGGAGGTGCTGGTGGGGAGGCAGGCAGAGGGCAGCGGACCTGTTTGAACTGTATGATTACACAGAACCAACTGTGTGTGCAAGAGCAAGCTAAGTTCTCTGAGTCACACTCTTCCCATCTGTAAAATGGGAATCGGAAAGCCCACCCTCTGGGTTTGTCGAGAGGATCTGACAGTGGTCGATGAGCTTGGCACAATGTTCTTCCCGTGGTAGGTGCTGGGCGACTGGTGATGGGTGTTATGACGGTGATGGTCTCTGCTCCAGCGGTCCCCGCATGGAGGGACACACCAGGCAGGGCTTTAGGATGCAAGTGTGGGAATGAGTCACACATTCATTGGGTTGGGGCAGAGAAAGGAGGCAGTGCTGAGAGATAGAGTTGGGGACACTTTTTCCCTAATGATTCAGAAACAGGAGGACATGTTCAGGGGTGTCCACAGTGGGGAGGGAGAGGAAGAGGCTGGGTCTGGAATGGAGGAAGTTGGAGCAGGGAGGTCTCTGGACACCTCCTTCCTCATGGTTCGTTACTCAGAGTATTCACTGAGCGCCTGACTGGTGCAGGGTGCTCTATGGGGCTTGTTGGAACTGAAGAGAAGGAACATCAGTGAGGCACATACAAAGGTCTGCACTAGGCCATGCCGTATGTCCCAACCTGAAGAAGGCCCCCATCCCAGGCTGGTCCTCTTCCCAGGGCCCTGATTCTGTAAGAGCATCGCCACTGTCATCTTCACAGCCACCTAGCAGGAAACCCTGTCTGACTCTGCCCACTCCTTCACCAAGCCTGGCATGTTCACAGTGGCTCTCCCTCTTGGCCATCTCCCTGCTCAAGCGCTTGACGTTTTTGCCTGGGTTGTGCTGTAGCCCCCAAATGGTCTCTGGGCCCCTAGCCTCCCCTTTCCGTAGCCCTCCCTCACTGCCACCAAGGCGATTTGCCCAGAACACAGGTGGCACCGTCTTGCTTCTCTCCAGTAGCCTGTTGTCTACAGAACTGTCTGACTGCTTGAGCCAGTTTTCAAGACCTCCTAGGGGCTGTCCTAAAACCTCTGCACCGGCCCATTTCCAGTATTTCCATGCGTCTGTGATCCAGCCCCCATGATGTACCCAGAGAACACTGCAGAGTTCACACTCCATGCCTCTGTTCCTGATGCTCTGCTTCCCCCAAATGCCTCTCTTCTGCCCTTTGAGAACTACTTATCCTCCAAGATCAAGCTCAAGTACAACCTCACCCATGAAAGAGAGTTATAATCGCTTCTCACGTATCGCCTCCACACAATCTTTGTACATCTTTGTAATGACAGCTAATGTTGATTGAGCCCTTCTATGTGTTAGACTCTGTTCATGTATTAACTCTCCTGTTACCATTTTTACTTTACATTTGAGGAAACTGAAGCCCAGCAAGGTTAAGAGGCTTGTTTGAGGTTGTGCAGCCAATAAGTGGCAGAGCCGGGATCCAAACCCAGGCAGACTGGTGACTGAGCTCACTCCAAACCAGCAGATAACATGGCCGCAGTGCATGGCGCGTGCCTAGCTCTGCATCCTGTTATGGTTAGGTTCTCATGTCCGTCTTCCCCACTACACTTCCCCTGAGGACCAGAACTCTCTTCGCTGTGTTTGTATTTCCCACAGCACCCAGCACAATTCACTGTGGGAAGGCCACACACCTTTGTTGAACAAACAGCCCTGCTTTTAAGGGACTTCACATATCACAGAAATCAAAGACATTTAATCAAATAAGCAAAACACAAGAAGGAGGGTGAGTGCTTTCTCTAGCCAGATTCAAACAAAATTGCATGCAAACCATTTCCCTTCAAGGTGCTACTAAGCATAATGGCCATTTAGAGAGGGCTCTTCACATGCCAGGAATAGTGTGAAGCACTTTTCATCATTCTGATTTTTCTCATTGGCCACATCAAATAATTCCTGCAAGGCAGATGCTATTGTCATCTCCACTTAATGAAACAAGGCTCAAATTGCTTAGGTCACTGATCCGAAACCACAGTTAATAATTGACAGAACCAGAGTTCAAATCCAAGCCTGAGTTCAAAAGGTATTTGGAGGTCAGGCGTGGTGGCTCATACCTATAATCCCAGCATTTTGGGAGGCTGATGCAAGAGGATCTCTTGAGCTCAGGAGTTCGGGTCCATTCTGGGCAACATGGTGAGACCTCGTCTCTGCAAAAAAATTAGTCGGGTGTGGTGGGGGCACCTGTAGTTCCAGCTACCCTGGAGGCTGAGATGGGAGGATTGCTTAAGCCCAGCAGGTCGAGCCTGTGCCACTAAGTCATAAGGACCAAGTATCTGAGGGCCTTTAAGAGGTGTGAAGAGGTCACACAATGGGCCATGATCGTGCCACTGCACTGAAGCCTGGGCAACACAGCAAGACCCTGTCTCAAAAACCGTGTTTTTTTTGGCGGGGGGGAGGTACATAGCTAGTACATTTCATACTTTCAACTACATTTTTAAAATGAAGCCATGCCTTGATTTTTCTGTCTCATTATTTGAGAACCTGATGGAACATTTTTATGAGCACTTCTTACTCTGTGGTGATCCCTCAATCATGAAATAGTACTACTGCTACTGGTGATGATGATGAAGAAGATGAGGAGGAGAGAAATGATCCATTGTTAGACATATTATAAGTAGATTAGTAGATGGTTATTTATAGACACTAAAAGTAGAGAAAGAAAGACAGGATTAGATCAAGATGGTGGGCTAAATACTCCAGCCCTGCATCATTATAAACAGCAGGACATATTAAAGAAAAGCCATAGCAGCCAGAGGCAGTGGCTCCCATCTGTGATCCCAGCATTTTGGGAGGCCAAGGCGAGAGGATCACTTGAGTCCAGGAGTTCAAGACCAGCCTGGGCAACATAGTGAGATCCCGCCTCTACAAAAAATTGCAAAAATTAGCTGGGCATGGTGTTGTGTGCCTGTAGTCCCAGGTACTCAGGAGGCTAAGGTGGGAGCATCAATTGAGCCCAGGAGGTCGAGGCTGCAGTTTGCCATGATCACACCACTGCACTCCAGGCTGGGTGACAAAGTGAGACTGTGTCTCAGAAAAAAAAGAACAAAGAACAAAGAGAAGGCATAGCATTGCTGGAAAACAGAAGGGGTGCCCTGGGTGGACCAGAAACCATGAGGATTTCCTGGAATTGGATGGCAGATTAGATCATGTTGAGGGGGATGCTCACAGTCCACACATCAGACAAGCAAGGTCCAACACAAAAGCTGGGAACTGCTCCAGGGTGCCCCACTCTGGGGCACAGTGGACAGGGAAGCAGGAGGGGCACCCCTGGGGTGCCACAGAAGTCATAGTCAGAAGGACCAGCCTTCTCTCTCCTTGTCCCAGCACTTCTTGTCAGCACAGGCAACACTCAGGCTTTGTCATGAGCAGGGCACCAGGGAGGATGCATAAAAGGGGAAATCATTTGTGCCCATGGGAGGTTGAGATGCACTAGCTGTAAAGATTGGGACAGGTTTGCAATTGCAATGAGAAAGCAGAGCTGCCCCCAGAGACATCCTTCCACTATGCCCTGGGCCCTGCCCACCCTAGAACATGCCTTGTTATTCCCCTGGCTGCAGACTTGGATAATGAGATACTCCACTTCTAAAAATGTGATTTTATATTAATGTTTCTGGGATACACGTATGGGCCATCACACATGTACTTACTGGAGGGTGAAAAACTCCAGTGAATTGCCATGGAGATGAAACCTGGAATGAGGTTGCCATGGTAACTAAATTGTTTCTGAAAGGCCACATCACCTTGGAAAGTAGGAAGCTCCGGTCAAAGCCTTGCAGTTAGAGGCTAAATCACAGACCTTCCCATCAGGGCCGGGTGCTCTTTCCGTTTCTATGATTTCTCCTTTTTTCTTTTCTTGTCATTTCCAAGGACAGGTGATTTTAATTCTGGAGCCCTTAATCAAGGTCTGGCTGTGCCACTAATAAGTCATGGACACCAGGTATCTGAGGGCCTTGAAGAGGTGTGAGGAAGTAGGCTGTCAGCTCCCATCTCTGGCTCTCTACTGACTTGCTGTGTGATCTTGGCCAAGTCACTTCTCTCTTGTCCTGGGTCTCTTCCCATGCAAATCGAGAAGACTGGACTAGATGGTCTGTGAGATCTTTCCCATGTTTTTTACTCTCTCCCATGACACTCTGTCTTACTGGACAACCAGCCTCCCCAACTCTCGCCTCCCCAGCAATAGGCCAGCGAAGCTGTCCGTGGTGCTGAACACTTGGCTGTTGCGCTCCTAGGCCTTGTTCTGTTCTTCACAGGTCCCGGTTGCTCTTAGGGGCTGCTCATCTCAGACCAACTCCGTAAGAAGTCTAGAAATCGGCGGGGCATGGTGGCTCACGCCTGTAATCCCAGCACTTTGGGAGGCCAAGGCAGGCAGATCACAAGGTCAGGAGATCGAGACCACGGTGAAACCCCGTCTGTATTAAAAATACAAAAAATTAGCAGGGCGCTGTGGTGGGTGCCTGTAGTCCCAGCTACTCAGGAGGCTGAGGCAGGAGGATGGCGTGAACCCGGGAGGCAGAGCTTGCAGTGAGCCGAGATTGCGCCACTGCACTCCAGCTTGGGCGACAGAGCGAGACTCCGTCTCAAAAGAAAAAAAAAAAGAAAAAGTCTAGAAATCTGTTTGCAGCTGGAGAGGAGATTTCAAAGGGCCTTGGAGGACAGAGAGCCCTGGAGGAAAAATCCAATGTGTCCTAGCCTGATTCTGACACTCGTTCTCAGTGGGTTTTTAATGAAGCCACACCTCCTTTGTGGACTTCAATTTTCTCATCTGTGAAACTGAGGTAGGGACTAAGATGGTCCCTAACACCTGATTGTCCCAGAAGAGTCCTGGAAGCTTGCCTTGGATATGGGGAAAGGAGAGCCCATACCAACTCAGCCACACTTGTAATCCCAGCACTTTGGGAAGCTGAGGTGGGAGAATTGCTTGAGGTCAGGAGTTTGAGATCAGCCTGAGCAACAAAGTGAGACCCTCTACAAAAAATAAGTCAATTAGACAGGTGTGATGGCATGCACCTGTAGTCTCAGCTACTTGGGAGGCTGAGGCAGGAGGATCGCTCGAGCCCAGGAGTTCGAGGCTGCAGTGAGCTGTTATTGTGCCACTGAACTCCAGCCTGGGCAACAGAGCAAGATGCTATTCTCTTAAAAAAAAAAAAAAAGGCCGGGCGCGGTGGCTCAAGCCTGTAATCCCAGCACTTTGGGAGGCCGAGACGGGCTGATCACGAGGTCAGGAGATCGAGACCATCCTGGTGAACACGGTGAAACCCCGTCTCTACTAAAAAATACAAAAACTAGCCGGGCGAGGTGGCAGGCGCCTGTAGTCCCAGCTACTCGGGAGGCTGAGGCAGGAGAATGGCGGGAACCCGGGAGGCGGAGCTTGCAGTGAGCTGAGATCCGGCCACAGTACTCCAGCCCGGGCGACAGAGCGAGACTCCGCCTCAAAAAAAAAAAAAAAAAAAGGAGAAAAAGGAAAAAAAAAAAGAGATTCAGCCAGTCCCCACCTCTCCAAAACTCAAGCTTCTCCAGTGGTGACTGTGGGTGGGGAACAAGGCACACTCCCTTGTCAAGAACATGTGTCCTTTGTCTGGAAGAAAAGACAGGCAGTGAGCAGATATAGCATTTACATTTTCTCAAGTGACAACTGAACACTGAGGATGATTAGTGCTTGTTATGAAGTGTGTCCAAACTATAATAAAATCTCCAACTATATCATCTGCCTACTTTTTTTTTTTTGAGACCTGGTCTCACTCTTGTCACCAGGCTGGAGTGCATGGTGTGATCTCGGCTCACTGCAACCTCTACCTTCCAGGTTCAAGCAATTCTTGGGCCTCAGCCTCCCAAGTAGCTGGGATTAAAGACACCCGCCACCACACCCAGCTAATTTTTGTATTCTTAGTAGAGACAGGATTTTACCTTTTGGCCAGGCTGGTCTCGAACTCTTGACCTCAAGTGATCCACCCACCTTGGCCTCCCAAAGTGCTGGGATTATAGGCACGAGCCACCGTGCCCGGCCATCATGTGCCTACTTAACTGGTCATCTTTATAGAATCCACTTTCCTGCTCAGTAGCACAGGATGAAGAAAGACAAGGAAGAGAAAGCTTAAAGGGAGCTCATACAGACATCATGATTTGTTGTGAAATGTCTTGTGTTTTTCATCCCTCAGCTCTCCCACTTGGTCATGTAATACAATGGTTGAGAGTGTTAAGTCCCTAATCAAGAAGCTCTTGATTCAAGCCCTGCTTCTATTGTTTATTAGCCATGTGGCATTCTTTCCAAGCCTGTTTCTTCATTTGTAAAATGCGAGTTAGTTATACATACCTCTAAGTATGTTTGAAAGGATTAAATCACATCATTGATGAAAATGATGAGTAAGCAGAGGGTCTAGCACACATTGAAAGAGATTCTTTCAGTTATCTATAACTGCATAACTACTCCCAGAAATTTCTGGTTTTATGGAAGCCACTTCATTATCTCTCATGCTCCTGCAGGTTGACTGGGCTCAACTGCACAGTCCTGCTGCATGTGATACTGGCAGGAACTGCAGTCTTCCAAGGACTTGGCTGGCTAGAGTATCTGGCACCTTGGCAGGGACAGCTGGAATGCTGGGCTCTGCTGAGATGGTTGGACCTCTTTCCTCTCCTTATCATCTCATGGCATTTCCTCCAGGTGGCTTCTCCACACAGTCTAGACAGCAGCACTGCTATACTTGATGTATGGCAGGTTTCTTCCCAAAAGTGCAAAATCAGTTTCCAGACCTCAATAATTGGCCCAGAATCAGCATAATTTCTCCTCTGCCACATCCTGTTTATTAAAATGAATCACAGGGCCAGTCCAGATTTGATGTGTGAGGAGACTACACAAAGGCACGAATATTGGGAGGCATGGTTCATTGGGGGTATCTTTGAAAACCAACTACTAACTACACTGATCAATACTTTTTTTTTTTTTTTTTGAGATGGAGTTTTGCTCTGTCGCCCAGGTTAGAGTGCAGTGGCGTGATCTTGGCTCACTGCAACCTCCGCCTCTCGGGTTCAAATGATTCTCCAGGCTTAGCCTCCCACATAGCTGGGATTACAGGCTCATGTCATCATGCCCGGATAATTTTTTGCATATTTTTAGTAGAGACGGGGTTTCACCATGTTGGCCAAGCTGGTCTTGAACTCCTGACTTCATGATCTGCCTGCCTCGGCCTCCCAAAATGCTGGGATTAGAGGTGTGAGTCACCACACCTGGCCGTATTTTATTTTTGGAATTCCAACTAAGCCCCACTCCCTTATCTCCATTTTAGAAATATGTTTTTGGATTTGCACAGTTTTTATTTAATCAACAAGTATTTGTTGATTAAATAAAATGATTTGGAATCATTGGTCACCACCCTAACTATAATCCCCTAGGGTAGCAGTCGTGTTTCTGTTTCTCCTGTGTCATCTCACAGGTTTAAGACAGGGCTCTACATACAGTAAGCATTAGATAAAGGGTGTACATTTTGTTGGATATTAATATTTCTATACTAGCTTTATTTTTGGTTAGTTTCTTTGTGTATCTCTTCTTCAACTCATTGCTTGCAAATTTTCTATGTCATTATATTTTAGGTACACATCATATAGCTGGATCTTTTTTAAAAAATATAATCTTTTTACTGATGTATTTCATCTTTTCATTTATTGTGATCACTAATATATTTAGATTATTTCTATCATCTTATATACTGATTTGTTGCTACTATTCTTTTTATTTGCTTCTTTTTTTAAACAGAGGCAGAGTCTTAATCTGTTGCTCAGACTGGAATGCAATGGCATGATCATAGCTCACTGCAGCCTCAAATTCCTGAGCTTAAGCAATCCTCTGACCTCAGCCTTCCAAGTAGCTGGGACAATAGATGCACACCACCATGTTCCAGTTATTTTATTTCTTTGTAGAAATGGGGTCTTGCTATGTTGCCAAGGCTAGTCCCGAACTCCTGGCCTCAAGAGATCTTCCTGGGCCGGACGCGGTGGCTCATGCCTGTAATCCCAGCACTTTGGGAGGCCGAAGGGGGGGATCACCTGAGGTCAGGAGTTCGAGACCAGCCTGACCAACATGGAGAAACCACGTCTCTACTAAAAATACAAAATTAGCTGGGCGTGGTGGCACATGCCAATCCCAGCTACTAGGGAGGCTGGGGCAGGAGAATCGCTTGAACCTGGGAGGCGAATGTTGCAGTGAGCCGAGATCGTGCCATTGCACTCCAGCCTGGGCAATAAGAGCAAAACTCCGTCTCAAAAAAAAAAAAAAAAAAAAAAAAAAAAAGAGATCTTCCTGCCTTAGCCTCCCAAAGTGCTAAGATTACAGATAATTGTTTCTTCTCTTAATTCTCTCTTCATACCCTCTACCAGTTTGGAAATTATACATTTTATTTCTGTTTTTTTTTTTTTTTGTGGTTGCCCTTCCATTTTTAAAAGCATCCTTGTCCCAAAAGTCTGAAATTAATCAATATATTTACCTTTATCCTGGACAAAACCAGGACTTCAAATGTTTAAATTCTAATTATCTCTCTCATCTACCAAGTTGTTTTTGTCTAGTATTTTATTCCCACCTTGTTTTTTTTTTTTTTTTTTTTTTTTTGTCTTTTATTTTTATTTCAAATTTAGGGTAAAATTTACTTTTTTGATGTAGAGCACAAAAATTTGACAAACACTTAAGAGTTGTGTGATCATGAACACAGTCAAGATACTCCTTCATGCTGCCACTTTGTAGCCAAATACACAAACTCTTCCCTTAATGCTGACAACCACTGATCTGTTCTCTGTCCTTGTGGTTTTTCTTTTCCTGAATTTCAAATAAGTGGAATCACCCAGTAAGCTGCCTTTTCCATCTGGCTTCTCACACTTATCTTAATGCATCCATGTCATTTCATGCTTCAGTAGTTCATTCCTTTTTCACTGAGTAGTAATATTCCATTGGATGGATGTATCCCAGGTTTTTAAATTTAAATTTTTATCTGTCTGCTGTTGAAGGATATTTGGGTCGTATCCTGTTTTGGTGATTGCAAATAAATCTTATTGCAGAGTTTTTTTTATGTGTGTGTGAACAAAAGTTTTCATTTCACTTGGGTAAACACCTGGAAGTGAGATTGCTGGGTCATATAGAAAGCACATGCTTAACTCTGTAAGACACTGCCAAACTGTTTTTCATTTTGCATTTCCACCAGCAACGTGTGAGCATTCTAGGTGCTCTATGTCCTCATCAGCACTTGATATTGTCAGATTTTGCATTTTGTTTGTATGTATGTGTGCCTTTCTAGCAAATGTGTAGTCGCATCTCATTGTGTGTCTAATTTGGCTTTTCCCATTGAATGATGATGTTGAGCATCTTTTCATGTTCTTAAGTGCCATCTGTATATTTTCTTTAGTAAAGTGTCTTTTGCTTTTTTAAAGGTGGGCTGCTTATTTTCTTACTGTTGAGCTTTGGGAGCTCTTTATATATTTTGGATACCAGTCTTTTGGTAGATATATTATTCAGGAAATGGCATTCTGGTTGCCCATCAATGAATTTGGTTAGCCTGAATCAGTCCTGAGAGGCTGACAACTTTTGGATGTCCTGGCCCAACCGAGTTTCTGGACTCTACTGCTGAGGACAAGACCTGGACTATTGTGGCCAATCCAAAGTCCACCCTATGATGTCCTGTCTCAGGGCCCAGCCTGAATTCCTTTAGATGGGCTCTCTCCTGAATCAGTTTTCCTGCTCAGTCCAGAAGGAAAGGGAAGAAAGTCAGCTCCAGCAGTGGGAAGAATGGCTTCTGAGGACCTCTAAGGGTGGGAGGATTTTCCATGGTTAGTGAGACGAAAGGAAAGGGAAAAGTTTTGTAGTGGAGAGTGGGATGGCAAAAGAGAGATCCCAGAATAGGAAAAAAGTGCTCAAGAAATGTCCTACCTTAATCCTTTCCCACCATAATTCAGCTTAAGGGGACTGCTATCCATGGGAGTTGGTATGAAAAGTTTTGGTTGTCCTCTTGAGGAAAAATCATATGGCTAAACATTTATAATAGTAATAAGCTCTTGAGAGTGGTTTTTTCCCCAAAAACCTGGGCTTCCAAATGCAAATGAAATCAAGAAGAACCTTTTTCTTTGCTCCAGAGATAGTCTTAGTTCCCAAAAGAAAGATGAAAAAGCTCTCCTTTCTCAAGAGGTTTAAGGCAATCTAAGCTGTAGGATCTGAAAAATAGCCAATGGCTTTTGAGGACTACCAGACAAAAAGAAATACACTTGAAAGGATGTGGGTGGGAAGGGGGTTGGATTTATGTTACTCCAAAAAGAAAGCAGAATGCTTTTCCTTTTTGAGCCAAACGTCTTTAAAAATCTTTGTAAATTGGAAGTTACACACTCTACTACCTGCTCTGAGCTCACAGTCAGTCTGTTCATCTGTCTGGTGGTAGGACACAGGTGACGCTTCTGCCACTAAACCCCACCTCCCACCTTCCCACCATCTCATCAGTATTGCTGCCTAGCCACATTCTAGGTTCCCACCACAGTCTTTGTACTGACTCTCACTTGACCCAGGAAACTCCTCTGCCTGGTAAGAAGAGCCTTGCATGTAGCTACCTTTCTCAGGTCACTCTTCATGGCTGCCTTGAAACCTCTTATCTTTGCATTGGCAGTGACTTTGGTAAAAGCATTTCTCATCTCATGCATTCACTCAGCCTTGTAATAGTTCTTGGAGGTAGGTTGTACATTTCACTGTAGAGGAAACTGAGGGGCCACACAGCAAGTCTGGGAGGGGAGCAGAGTAGGCTAGAGCTCCGTTCTCCTAACCTATGTCATGTGTCAGCTCCCCTGAGCTGGCACATCCCACTGGCACATCTCACTGTGGTGTCCCACACCCAGACCTCTATGCAGCTCAAAAGGAGCTCACACAGACATCTCTAAGGCTTCTTCCAGATCCTGCTTCCAATGGCTCTTGGCTTAGTCAGGCTGTGAGACACCTTGTTTCCTGCCGTCAGCACTTCCTTCAGTTTGAGAATAAAAGAAAACTATTCTCTGAGCCCCCACACACGTTTCCCACCCCCACTCTTCTTTGCTAGCTCCCGCTGTTGCAACTGTCAGGAGTGAGTTTTTGGGTAATTGTTGCCATGGAGATCCTGTTTTGAATTATTGTGCAAATGTGTCCCATCTTTCTCCTTATTTGGTGTGTGATTTGGATGCCTGTAAAATGCGAAGGTTGACGGCTCCACTCCCCTGCCCTCCAAGTCGGTTCGCCTGACCAAACCTTCTTTGCAGTCTGCTCCCCATTCCCAGCTCCTCTGAGGCCCCCTGGCCAGTCGCTGCCAATGGAAAGAAAGTCCTGCACAAACAGGGAGAGGAGAGCCACTCTCCATGGGTGATGGGTGAGGTGACCCCAGGCCAGTGACATTTGGCAGCAAAGACGCCCAAAGCAGCAGCCATAAGCTCCTTGGTGGGAATGAGCCACCAACTCTCAAAAGTTAGGAGTCGCTCAGCCAGATCTCTGACTCCCTCCCACTTCCATCGCCGTGCTAGGCACACTGATCCCTGCTGCAGCATCCTGGGTGAGCATCTTGCCTCCACTTCCCTTGGGTGCTCATCCTCCTCCATGGAGATGTCTGGATTAGCACTGATTGCATCATGTCTCTCTCCTGTCTGAGATCTGGCCCATTTCCCCATCGCTTCTTCTACAAAATATAGGTTCAAACTGCATCCAAGGGCTTCCATCAATTCCCTTCTCTCTACCAAACAAACCTTCCTTCATGTCTTCTCTGCCTCTCCCCTTCTCCTCACCTGGGCTTTCTGCTGTCTGGGTTTTGTTTGTTGTTTGTTTGAGATGGAGTCTTGCTCTGTTGCCCAGGCTGGAGTGCAGTGGCACAATCTCAGCTCACTGCAAACTCTGCCTCCCAGGTTCAAGCCATTCTCCTGCCTCAGCCTACTATGTAGCTGGGACTACAGGCACCCACCACCACACCTGGCTAGTTTTTGTATTTTTAGTAGAGATGGGGTTTCACCATGTTGGCCAGGCTGGTCTCAAACTCCTGACCTCAAGTGATCCACCTGTCACAGCTTCCCAAAGTGCTGGGATTATAGGCGTGAGCCACCGTGTTCAGCCTGGGTTTTTTTTTTTCTTTTTGAGGTAGGGTCTCACTCTGTTGCCCAGGCTGGTGTGCAGTGATGTAAACCCAGCTCACTGCAACTTCCACCTCCTGGGCTCAAGCAGTCCTCCCATCTCAGCCTCCAAAGTAGCTAAGATTACAGGCACACGCCACTGTGCCTAATTTTTGTATTTTTTGTAGAGACGGTGTTTCACCATGTCACCCAGGAAGGTCTTGAACTCCTGGGTTCACGCGATCCACCCTCCTGGGCCTCCCAAAGTGCTGGGACTACAAATGTGAGCCACCGTGCCCAGCTCTCTGGAGTTTTGATTCAGCTGTCAGCGGGCAGCCTCGCCCAGCTCACCCCCGCCACCTTTATGCATCTATTTTTCCTTCCTGCATGGCTTTCCCTGACTCTTTTGGGGATTCATCACTTTCTTCCCTACATTAGCATCCTTCCTTGCCACATGCTCACTGTGCAGCTGCTCTTTCAAGGATTTAGTCTTGGGGCGGGCGTGACTGGACTCAAAGGCAGGGCAGCATGCTGAAGAGAGCAGATGGTGGTATCCTCTCCCGCCAGCACTGGCAGCCACACCGGCTACTCCCATCCAACAGGAGCTATGAGACAGTAGACACATGGCCACCCCCTCAACGTCTACTTGCATTTGACAAGCTTCCCAAGAAAGGGATTCATCATTACACAACAGTCAAGGGACAAGAGAAATAAAAAACACTGGCAAGGGCTTGGTGCAGTGGCTTACGCCTGTAATCCCAGCACTTGGGGAAGCCGAGGCAGGTGGATCACATTGAGGTGAGACAGGAACCCTGTCTCTACTAAAAAAATACAAAAAAAAATTAGCCAGGCATGGTAGTGTACACCTGTAATCCCAGCTACTCAGGAGCCTGAGGCAGGAGAATCGCTTGAACCCAGGAGGCGGAGGTTGCAGTGAGCTAAGATGGCAGCATTGCACTCCAGCCTGGGCAACAAGAGTGAAATTCCGTCTAAAAAATTAAATAAATAAATACTGGCAAGGCAGAATCCTGGCCTTAGGCAGGTAGGGATTTCTACACCAGAGGGGACAGGATCTGAGTTAAACCCTTACAAGTGCTGTTGAATAACAGATTCTGATCCAGAACTAGCCTTATGTGCTGTGAATCAGTTTTTCCCTGAAGGTTAAGATGGACCCTCCTGCTAACTGTTCCCGGCTGCCTTCTTCCTCCCACTCTCCATCTCTGCGGGGTTCAGACTCCGTATCTTCCTGTCTTGCCAAGGAGGCTCCATGGGGCATGGAAAGATTTTCCGTCCCCAGTCTGATGTGAGGGGAGAGCATCTGGATCCCAATTGGATAAGAGATTAAGAGTCCTCGCCCTCAGGAAGTTGCTAGTCTGATGGAGACACAGCTCTTGCTCTAGAGAGTTCGGGAGAGTCAGCTGGTAGGGTGGGATGGGGTGAGAGAGATGAGACACACACACAACTATGCTCAAATACTCATGGAATCCAAGTACTGCTGAATCAAAGTGTTAACAAAAGTGAGTGTTCACAAGGTAGTTAGGATGATGGAGTTAAGATCTGGTTTGGAAGGCTTCCTGGAGGAGGTGAGTGCAGAAGGAATGGGTTGGTGAAGAGGAAATGGGATTCCAAGCCATGCACTGCTTCAGATCTTGGCCTCAGATGAGATGTGCTTGGCCTCAGATCTCCACAGGTAATTAATGAGTTTTTCCTTAATGAGTCTAGTTCAGATGTCAAGTCTTTTCAAGCCTTTATTTGACTCGTTAAGAATTGGCGGTGCGGGGGGAGCTCAGAGTCATTTGAATGAATGTAAGA
The DNA here is from genome assembly GCF_007565055.1 of Rhinopithecus roxellana. Classification (NCBI taxonomy): domain Eukaryota; kingdom Metazoa; phylum Chordata; class Mammalia; order Primates; family Cercopithecidae; genus Rhinopithecus; species Rhinopithecus roxellana. The sequence goes on from NC_044567.1 coordinate 73,759,671, forward strand.
TGCCAGCTTTGCATCTAGCATCTTATGTGGGGTAGCTTGGGAGGGGAGAACAGAGGCAGGGAAAGACATGGGTTTGGTCTTGTGGAGGTTTGCTCTGAGGGGTCTTTCACTGAAAGAGATGGAGACCCAGTGCAAACCAGCTTAAGTAGGACAAGGATTTACTGATTTATTGATTGGCTCTCCAAATTGGGAAGTTCTGAGGCTTCAGGCATGGCTCAATCCAGGGGCTTAACTGATACTGCCATCTCTCTCTCTCTCTCTCTCTGTATGTGTGTGTGTGTGTGCGTGTGTGTGTGTTTTGCTTTCTTCTTGGATCACTTTATTCTCAGGTGGCCTCTCTCACATGGCTGGAATAAAAGGTTGTCTCCATCTTAGCCATCAGTTAAGATTGGACTAAAGGAGCCATGTTCCTTTTGAAACCCTTTCCCAGAAGTCTCTCCCAGCAACTTCTGACCATATCTTATTGACCAGAACTGGGTGACATGACCCCTACCTGCAAGAAAGTCTAGAGGCACAAATATCTTCAACTGGCCTTCTTGCTAGATCAACAAAAGTGGCGTGTAGCTAGTGAGAACAGGGGAGGAATGGATGTTGGTCAGGAAACCAGCAGTGTCTATGGGAATTCCAGGGAAGATTCTGATTGGCTCTCCGCACAGCCATGTGGTCACCCTGAACTGACCACTGTGGGCTGCTGACCCCGTGCTGCATGGACCAGGCCTGCTTCAGGTGCTGACCCTCCTGGAGGAGGCAGCCCCCGCTGAGTCCCGTGGCACAGGTTTTCCACAGGAAGGAGACACAATGGTACCAGCAGAAGGGGATAAGGATTTGTAGTCCAAAGACGAGATGCTGAGTAGATAAATGACATCCACCCACTATAAGAATTTTCTGGAATAAAAAGAAAATGCACCGAAAAAATAGCTTCAGAAAAAAATTTTTAAAAACCAGCTTCAGGAATCTCCCCCTCTCCCTGATGCAATATATACGAAGTTATATTGCAGGAACCAAATATAGCCACTCTGAGAGGATGCAGAGAAAAACGGTTTAGAAAGGAAGACTTCCTGGTGGGGGTGAACATGGAGCTGGGCTGTGAGGGAGGTGATGTCTAGTGGGGAGAAGCAGGGAGGCAAAAGCCCCAAGGGAAAAGCCAGATTTTCTTGCAAGGCTGAGAGCAGGGCTGGCGGGCAGAGGTGGGGAAGAGAGGGCCCTGTGTGTTCTCCCACCCTGGGGAGTTTTTCCCCTCTGAGTGTACCTGGGCCCCAGAAAACTAGAGGTTTCCTTTTCCCCTTGTGTCAGTATCTGACTTTGGGGAAGCCAGCATTACCCTGGCCTGGGAGGTTGCACAGAGGGGAACGGGGAAGCTCTCCAATGCTAAGTTCTAGAAGAATGGAGTAGGGTGGCCTCAACATGGGGGCAAAAGAAAGTCCCTGGGAACAAGTTCCTAATCCAATTAGCAGATGATTATATGGTGGTTTTCAAGGGCTATGCCAGTTACCAGGCACCTCCCAGGAGGCTCTCTCTGGCAGTTTGACAAGTCACTGCTAAACCTGTGATCTGGAGACGTGGGCTGGCGCGGCAGCTGGGCGATGAGCCCAGGCTCAGACAGCTGGGGTGGGAATCTTTAAGGATGAAATTGATGGGTAAGGAGCTTGCTGTTGTCATGGAAACGGGCTCTGGGTGAATGAGCTCTGGTCCAATGGGTACCCCGTGGGGAGAGTGCCACCCCTACCAGACTTCACTGTGGGCGGCCAGCAGGTAGCTCTGGAACCCGCCGTTCCAGCCAAGCCTGTGGGCTGTGTCCACCTCTGTCTGCCTCCTCCTAGGGACAGCATAGTCTGTCCCTGAGGGGTGTGGAGAGATGCCCTCAAGCCAGAAAAGCCTTTGGCGTGGCTCCTGCCACCCTGAAATAGCTGTGCCTGGCATGAACCTGGTACAGTGACAGGCCATGGGCATGTATTTGGGGCGAGGGCCACAGGCTAGTTTAGGATGGCGTGGCATGGTGAGACTGTCCCTGGGCAGCAGCACTGGATTGGGAGTCGGTGACTTCCCCCTGACTCCAGATCTCTCATCACCAACTGACTGGGTCACCCTTGGCAAGTCATTCTCCCCCAGAAAGTCTGGCTTGGTCCCCAAGACCACTTCTGGTCCCACTTTTTTTCTGCTCTGGGACTTGGAACTGGACGGTTTTGATCTCATCAGCCCCATGTCACAGCCCACTGAACTACCCCACCACAGAAGAGTGCCCCACACAGACCAGTCCCGCCCTCTCAGGCCACTGAGCAGGGCCCCGGGCAGGCAAGACGGTGGGACAGCCCCATCCCGTCGGCCCTTGTTGCTCGGGGTCATCTTCCCCGCTAAGTTAACATGGTGGAAGTTCCCAAAGTTCATGGCTGCTCCTGAATGCTCTTGGAGACAGGCCTAATAAGCTGCCTGGTTCAATTACCCTTCCATTTCCAACAGGTGCTATTTTAATTGAGCCTTTCCCTGGGACAAGTGTGAAGGAAAAAGCAATTTGCAGTATGGGCTTTTGGCTCTGGCACTGATCATACACTTAGCAATTTCATCTTCTCCCCCTCCATCTCCTTTTCCCTCCCCTCCTCTCCATCCTCACCCTCCTGGCCCTTTCACGTGCCCCTGCCACCTCCTCAGCCAGCTGCCTCCTTCTTACCTACAAGAGGCAGACAGTCCACACTCTCTGGGAACCAGTATGGAGGGAAGAAGACCCAAGAATCCAGCTGGGGGTGAGGGATAGGAACAAGAAGTGACTCAGGGGCTGCTCTCAGCCCCCGTGAACTCTTGCAGAGACATTGAAAAATACTGAAAAGGCAACAACTGAGAAAGAGAATCTCAAGTTCCTATGATAAGAAAGTAGGTTCTCCCTGTCTTTATCCCATGCTGCCTCCAGGCGGCCCCACGGTCTCTCTTTGGGATTTGGTTTCCTCTTCAACACACACTGCTCACTCCAATTTCAATCAATATGAAGTGCCTACTGTGTGCAGAGGGCCAGGGACTGGAGGAGGGCAGGGAGTAATGAGTCTGCTCTTAGGCACCCCGCGTCTAGCCCCAGCTTACCTCTGCACCCTTTCTTCCCTCCTCCACACTGAACCTGAAGCCTGAGCTCCAGCCACAGAATCCTCCTGCCCTTCCCAGAGCACACCCCTTTGCTAGATGACTCCCTCTGCTGAGACCTTCCTCCCAGGCTCCACTGGCTCCAGTCTGACTCATCTGAGATTCAGATCAAAAGCCTCTTCCAGGGTCCCAGGGTAAGTAGATACTACTTCTGCCATGGCCCTAAGCACCCTGTACCTATGTGACGGTTTGTGCACTGTATTGCTGAATGCTCATGTATGCCTTCCCAGCTAGACGTGAGCATCATTCAAGGGGAGTGTGGCAGACTGTATTTTCCAAAGATGGCCATCCCCTCTGTCGATTCCATCCCACCTGCTCTTAGAATGTGACCGACATTCTTCCCACTGAGAGGCAGCTGGGGGCTGTGACCACGTGGCTTGTGATCACAACAGTCAAAGAAGTATGGCAGAACAGAGGCCCTGTGATTTCCGAGGCTTGATCATAGAAAGCGCACAGATCCCACCTGCTCTCTCCCTTGGGATACTCACTCTTGGAACTCAGCCACCATGCCCTGGAAGCCCTGGCCCCATGGAGAAGCCGTGTGCAGGTGTTCCAGAGGATAGTCCCAGCCCAGGGCTCAGCAACAATGTGTGCCAGCCACATCAGTGAACCTTCAGATGATTCTCCTCCCAGTCTTCGAATCTTCCATCTGAGGCCCCAGACATCACTGAGCAGAGACAGCTATCCCAGTCATGCCTGGTCCCCAGTTCTTATGCTCAGAAGCTGTGAGGCGTAGCAACTGAGAGCTACTGCTGTCTGCCCCCATGTTTTGTGGTGATTTATCAAACAGCAGTGGATCACAGTGCAGGCGGGTCATGTCTGTTCTCCAAGGCCCAGCCCTGTGACTGGTACCTGGTGGGTGCCCAGTTTGTAGTTATCGAAAGAACGGATGAATGAACTTTAGCAGGCAACAATCGTAGACTGACCTGTCAATCATCATCCTCATCTTTGCTACATCCTCCCACCATGGTTCCACTCCTCTCAGGGAACCCAGGCAGTCCCAAGCCCAGCCTTGATGATGTCACCGAGCCCTAAATCAACCAGCTCTGCAGGCTGCCCCGCATCCACAAGTTCTTACTAATTAAGCTCCTTAGATCAGTATCCAATCCTAGCAGCAAGACTCCGGGATTTCTGGTGCTTGCAGCCCTGCACATCCTCACTGATCCATGTGCTTGATTGGTTTTGTCTTCACCACAATTCTGTGAAGTAGGCCATTATTAGCATTCCCATTTCCCCTACGAGGACACTGAGGCTGGGAGAGAAACAGGGAGTGAGCAAGTCCTAATAGGTAATGAACTGGAGATTTGAGTTCAGGTCTTCTGATGCCAAACACAGGAATACATGTGCAATATCATATCTTATAACAAATAAACTCTAACTGGCAAATACTTGCAGTCCTTTCTTTGGGGATATGAGATCCTTGACTCACAATCACACCAGCTGAATGAAGGGATCAGACCTGGGTCCTAAGCAATGCTAATGAACAACCACGACAAAACCTCAGTTACCATCTTTCTATGTCCTGGTCTGTGCAGTATGCAGTGGTCACAGCTGCCCTGTGAGATGGGCATTATTGACCTGTAAAAGGTGACAGAACAGAGGTGTGGAGAGGTGAGGTGGCTTGCTCAGGGTCCCAGAGCTAAGGGGCAGAGCTGATCTTCACACTCCACCTGCTTGACTCCAGTCACTAAAGGTCTTCTGTCTCCTGACAAAAATCACTTCTAGGTCGGGCGCGGTGGCTCATGCCTGTAATCCCAGCACTTTGGGAGGCTGAGGCGGGTGGATCACCTGAGGTCAGGAGTTTGGGACCAGCCTGGCCAACATGGTGAAACCCTGTCTCTACTAAAAATACAAAAAATTAGCCAGGCGTGGTGGCACATGCCTGTAATCCCAGCTACACAGGAGGCTGAGGCAGGAGAAGTGCTTGAACTCAGGAGGCGGAGGTTATAGTGAGCCGAGATCGCGCCATTGCACTCCAGCCTGGGCAACCAGAGTGAAACTCCATCTCAAAAACAAAACAAAACAAAACAACTTCTAGTGACGTACAAGCTCTCAAATACAGGCACTTTTGCTACCACTTGAGGTAGTTATTATTATTCTCCCTATACAGACAGGACGCTGAGGTTTGGTTGATTAGCCCAAGGTCAGGCTGCTAATAAATGGCAAAGTCAGGATTCTAAGCCATGTCTGCCATCCCCATCTCAAACACCATCCCACTACCCCCATCACATTACACTGCACCTCAAAAGATCATGTCCAGGTCTTCCCAGGACAGCGGGACTTGTCCACACCCATACCAGCCTGACAGCTTCTCCAGCTCTCATCTGTATCTCAGTAGCATGAACATAAGTTGTGGGGAGCTCTGAAGGCGTGTGGCAGTGACAGCCTCTGCCTTGCCCCGCCAGTTGGTGGTTTTACCAGATCTGGGGCAGGGTGGGGAGGGAGCAGGGGGAGTTCAGGTTGCCAGGTGCTCCTGGGAGACAGACTAACAACCCACAGCCCACCACGACCTCTCTCCTGCACGCATACACCAAAGAAGAGGCTGTCCTGCTTCCTGAGCAGTAACTCCTGAGGTCACAGAATCTAGGACATGCACAAGGTCCTTCCCCAGCCCTCCTGGTTTCAGAGACAGCTGAGGGTTCCTACATCTGCATTCATTTCAGGGTCCCCTGGCCTTCCTCCACACCCACCTCCACCTTCACCCTAATACGTTCCTACTCTTTCCACAATCCACTCCAAACCCAGCCTGCTGAGAACTAAGCTCACACTGCTCCCCTGTGAACCTGCCCCTGTCCCACCTTCCCCAGGGGCAGTGGTCAGTTGCACCCTCCAGGCAGCCTCCTCTCACTGCTGGGTGGGCTCTTCACCCTCTGACATCTACCCCACTTGCTTGGCACTTGACTGCTGCCCCATGACATCTCATAATTTTTTTTTTTTTAATTGAAACAAAGTCTCATTTTGTCACCCAGGCTGGAGTGCAGTGGCACGATCTCCACTCACTGCAACCTCTGCCTCCTGGGTTCAAGCAATTCTTGTGTCTCAGTCTCCCAAGTAGCTGGGACTACAGGCGCGCACCACCACGCCTGGCTAGTTTTTGTATACTTAGTAGAGACGGGCTTTCGCCATGTTGGCCAGGCTGGTCTCGAACTCCTGGCCTAGACAATCTACTCACTTTGGCCTCCCAAAGTGCTGGGGTTAAAGGTGGGAGCCACCATGCCCGGCCTCTCATAATTATTAAATTGCCTTTTTCTGTTTGAGGGGTGCAATACTGAGCTTGAGCTATTTTTTTTTTTTTTCCACAAAGGGACTATCCCAGGCCTCCTACATTTTTAATTTAAATGTGGTTCCCTCCAAGTGAGTGACAGAGAATCGATTCCCAGGTGGCCTAAGGAGGTGGCCACAGCTGCTGTTCTGGAATTCAGCCCCGGAGGCCCCGCCTTCCAAGGGTCTCCCAGGGCCCCTGGATTGAGGTAAGAGGCTGCCCTTTGCCACGGGGAAAAAAAGAAATGTTTTCCTAGAATAAATCACCATGGACACTGAATTTATACCCACTCTATACACATAGCAACAATCATTTGGACGGCACCCGGCAGCAATCAGGGGTTTTTCTCCAGGGTTTTACCTTGTGACATTCACAACAACCTGGTGAGGTCCTTGGGGACAGCTGTGATTATTCTCCCCTCCTACAGAGGTCCCCACTCCCTGAGCTCTTGCCTCAGTCCACAGGCCTGGGGCACAAGAAACTCTCAGAGGCGGCCAGAAGTTGCCAGGAGGTGAGCAGGGCCAAGTGGTCTTGGCTGAAAGAATGTGGATCCTGTTGCTTGGGCTGGAAAGAAGGGAGGAGAACTGCTTCCCTTCTGCACAGCCCATGCCTGTTCCTCTGTGATGAGTTACCACCCAGCAAAGATTCAACTCTGTTTCGAGCTGAATACAGACAGGAAACTGAGGCTGGGGTGATTAAGCCCAAGGTTAGGATGCTAACAAACAGCAAAGTCAGATTCTAAGCCATGTCTGCCATCCCCATCTCAAACACTATCCCACCAACCCCATCATGCTACGTTGCACCTCAAAAGATCATGGGCAGGTCTTCCTAGGACAGTAGGGCTTGTCCACACCCACAGCAGCCTGACAGCTTCTCCAGCTCTCAGTAGCATCTCAGCAGCATGAACTCAGGCCTCTGAGCAGCAAGAGTTTCCCAGCTGCAGCACGGAGGACGGTGCACGGAGGATGCCGGGCAGAAGACAGCACATCAGGCCTCAGTGCCCACAGCAGCCATGGCTAGTTAGAACTTCCTCCCTCCCCCAGGCTGCTCCTGCCCCATGACTGCTCCTGCCCCTCGACTGCTCCCACAACATCTCCTCTCCTTCACACACCCATCACCTCACCCTCTCACAGAAAGCTTTTCCTGGTTACTGCCCCCACCATAATGGCTGCCCTAAACTATCACCCTCAACCTCGGCTGTTTCACGAGTAGATCTTGTCTTTCCAGCTGAACAGGAATAAGACCCCATTTACACACTGACAGCCGTAGTTCTCAACCTCGACCTCACAGGAGACTCCTTAGAAAGTAAAAAATTATGGCCGGCCACGGTGGCTCATGCCAGTAATCCTAGCACTTTTGGAGGCCAAGGTGGGTGGATCACCTGAAGTCAGGAGTAGACCAGCCTGCCCAACATGGAGAAACCCCGTTTCTACTAACACAAAAATTAGCCGGGCATGGTGGCAGGCACCTGTAATCTCAACTACTCCGGAGGCTGAAACAGGAGAATTGCTTGAACCCAGGAGGTTGCAGTGAGCCGAGTGCACCACTGCACTCCAGCCTGGGCAACAGAATGAGATTCTAACTCAAAAAAAAAAAAAAAAAAAAAGAAGAAGGAGGAGGAGGGAGGGGAGGGAGGGAGGGAGGGGAGGGAGGGAGGGAGGGAGGAAGGAAGGGAGGGCGGGAGGGAGGGAAAGAAGAAAGGGAGGGAGGGAGGGAAAGAAGGGAGGGAGGAAGGGAGGGAAAGAAGGAAGGAAGGAAGGAGGGAGGGAGGGAGGGAAGGAAGGGAGGAAGGAATGAAGGGAGGGAAAAAAAGAAAGTTAAAAATTAAAAATTCTGAAGCCAGGCCCCAGTGTAGAGCAGGTAGCTCAGCATCTCTGGGGAGCGAGGCCCAGAATCAGGACTTCTAAAGTCTCTAGGGGACTCCAGGAAGCAGCCCAGGCTGAGGGTCGCGGCTTCAGACCTCTGGAATCTGCCAAAAGCACTAGGTGATCAGGGCCTCGTGTCCACCCTATGAAGGGACGTGGGACAGGTGTTACCCCCGTTCTAAGACTAGAAAGCTGAGGCTGAGAGGTGTGTGGCCCATGGTTACTGCCAGCAGGGCTGGGACTCGAAGCCAGGCTCTGCATCCTGGGCTCAACACTCTTACCGCAGCCTCTGGCTGCTGTAACCAGTGCAAACTGCGGAGGACTGCTTGTCTCCAACTCCTTCCCTCTGCCCTGAAACAGCTAATGTTGGAACTGGGCACATGCCAGGGCTCTGGAAGACGGAATAAAGATGAATGTCCCAGTACTGTCAGCCACTGTCTGCTGAGGAGGTTAGATTTCCCTCCTGCGCCTGGCCCAGCCTCTGCCAGCTCTCCAGGAGTCACCATGTCACAGATGCCCGGAAGGAGGGGCTGGTGGAACCACACTAATGGAATTGCTAAGCCAGGAGTCAGCCTCCGACAGCCCCCCTTCCTGGGTGCCCTGCATTAGTCACGCCTGTCCTAGCCTCTAGCTTATCTAGGGTGACCATCAGACCGAGGGGATCACCAGGATTCAGGACTTTCAGCTTTAAAACCCAGACAAGATGGTCACTCTGCTTCTCTCCCCAGTCCTGAATGACACAGTTTCCCTCACGGGGCCCCATGCCTCTCCTCTTTCACTGTAGTCATTGCTGTTGTTGAGGGCCTGTGAGCACATGGCTTGTGGCATCAGTGACCTTGAACCTTCTAGCTTCCTCCTGGCCTCGTTGCAACAGCTTTGCTGGCCCCACACAGGCTGGGCTCAAGTGCTCTCCTGCAGCCGTTTACCCGATGGTGCCTGCGCCTACTATGTGCCCGGGATGCACAAAGGCCCCTGCGGCGAGGAGCAACTCCCATTCCCCAGGAAACGTGCAGTATGAAAGGTTGTTTGGAGGGGAGGGGCAGGCTTCTTGGAGGTGACATGGGATTGTGGGGGTGTCTGTGGCACATCTCAGAGGAAACATCTTATGCAAAGGTGCAGTTGTACTAAAGGTGTGGCATGTTCTGAGAAGACCAAGCAGTCCAGGGAGGACGGAGCACCAGGCAGGTGTGGTAGGGAGGGCTGGGGGCTGCACTGCAGGGGCAGCGCAGGGCTGGCTTGTCACATCAAGGTGCTTTACTCAGCAGATAGGTGTCAGTTAATGAGGGGAACCCAATGGCCACAAGGGATCTGGCCCCTTCCCGATCCAGAGGGATAATGAGGCTTCCATCCCTACCCCTAGTTGGTCTCTGAAAGTGGTTCCCGCGGTGTGGCCAGACGGAAGTGCGTGGGGGATGGCCTAGCTTTGAGTTGGTCTCTGAAAGTGGTTCCCGCGGTGTGGCCAGAGGACAGTGCATGGGGGATGGCCTAGCTTTGGGTTGATGTTCTTGTATTAGAGCCATCAGTTCCCCACCCCTGGGCATTACAATCACCTTGGGCAACTCCCAATGCCCCAGCTGCACTCCAGGCCAATACGAGGGTGAATGAAGACCCACACGTGGGTTTTTAAAGCTCCCGAGGGAATTCCAATGCAGACTCAAGGTTGGGAACCCTGTGCTAGAGGGACATGAGGATGAGGCAGGGAGCAATGGTTCACAGAGGCTCCATGGTGGGAACTTACCAACGGCACTTGGGGACCCAGCACTTGGGGACCCAGCACCCCTGAACACTCCTCTCCCATGTGCTTTCCATATGAAATGAAAAGGACACAGAAAATGGGGAAGGACTGACACTTTCCTTTCTCAGCTTCTAAGTACAGCAGGCCTAAGGCAGTGTGTTCAAGGCCCACCAGCCACGGATAGGGCTATGCCGCCCCCTAGGAGCAAGGCCTGAGGACAGTTTTCACTTCAGATTCCCTCCCCTTCCAGTTAGGAAATTATTTCCCAACAGCGAACTTGCCCTATACCATCTGAAAGGTCTGCACCAAACATCTTATAGCTCTATACTTCTTGCCAGCAGGCTGCACCGTCTCGGTCCCCTGCACAGCTCTCAGACCCCAGCAGAGCATCCCACGGGAAGTGTGGGAGGTTAAGTGGGCCTGCGGTTCCAAGCTAGATGAGGGACCAGCTCCTCCCGGACTCCCTGTGAGGCCTTCAGAGAGTAACCACAGCTCAGCCCTTGTCTGCACAATGAGGATAGATGATGGAGCACATCTGAAGTGACAGGGTTTCAGACTGGCAGGGACGGAGCCAGGAAAAACCCCGTCTGACTTCCGGTAAGGCCTACAGGCAAGCTGTTTATGAAGCGCCTGGGCTTTCCCTTGAGCAAATGTCACCCCCGCCCCCACGCTGAGACAGTAGTCAAATTAGGGGTTCCCCAGAACATTTCTTAGGGCATTAGAACGTCTGAGTTCGTTTTCCTGGTGTTGACATTCTACACCGACTTGATTTGTTCTTGTGCCTCATTCTTTGTATCTCATTGTTCCAGTTATTTCCTCAAAGTCTCCTCAAATCTTTTTGGATTAAGGTAGGATATGAACAGTAAGAATTTATTTTGGACTTGACAAGTTTGCTCTTTACACAGTGTACGCTGAGCCAGTTCAGCATGTTCTTTCAAATGTGATCATCTTTTAAGACAGAAGCTCCGTCTAGGAGACAGTGGTTCCAAAAGACACACATCAGAATCACCTTAGAGGCGGGGTACGGTGGCTAATACCTGTAACCTCAGAACTCTGGGAGGTCGAAGCGGGCAGATCACTCGAGGCCAGGAGTTTAAGACCAATCTGGTAAACACAGTAAAACCCCATCTCTACTAAAAATACAAAAAAAAAAAAAAAAAAATTAGCCAGGCATGGTGGCGCACGCTTGCAGTTCCAGCTACTCAGGAGGCTGAGGCACGAGGATCACTTGAACCCGGGAGGCAGAGGTCGCACTGAGCCAAGATTGCGCCACTGCACTCCAGCCTGGGCAACAGAGCGAGACTCTGTCTCAAAATATAATAATAATAAGTAAGATCACCTTAGAGACTTAAAAAAGGTTCTAATTCAGATCTGGGGTAGGCCCCAGGAATATGTAATTTTAAAAAGTTTCCCCACTGCTTCTGAAGCAGCCAGCCCAGCCGCTGGCCATGGAGTAGTGTTTGAGAATCTCTGGTCTAGAAACATAAAAAAGGCGGGGCCATTAGTTATAAAAATGAGTATCAAATTCCATTACAAAATGTGATTTTCTAAATAAAATAAACCTCAACTTTATTCAGCTGATGTGCTTCAAAAACAATGGGTCTAAATCCAAATTCGCAAATCAAACCCATTCAAATTCATTAGGGCAAAGGGTGGACAGAACCCCTCAGTGAAATCTAAAAAATTAAGACTCACCTAACTTACTTGATCTTGTAGTTTGGCTTTTCTTACAACGGTCCCCCCTGAAGTAAATGTCCACGTAATTTACAACGGTCCCCCCTGAAGTAAATGTCCACGTAATAAAGAGATCCCAAGTTCCTCTTGATAACCCACCTGTTTTAAATCACTCGCTGGCTACTGGAGTTTCTTGCATCAGCTCGACACAAGAATTCACCCCTGCCTCCACTAGAGGGTGCTCCTTCACTGGCCTGGACCCATCCCTACACTCTGAGGTGGCAGAGACAGTCACATTGTTAGGCCAAGGTCTATTTTTCACCAGGCACCAAAAGCAGATGTGTGAAGAAAAGTGGTTATGTGACAACATGCAGTCTCAACGCTCCTGGATGTCCAGACACACTGGCTGCTGTCCACCAACTCCAGGTGGTAAAGACCCAAAAATTACCTCTGCAATTTTTATTCCAAACTAGAGAGAACTGGCTCTGAAGGTGCAGCATGAGAGTTCATCAAAGCCAACTAGTCAAATGTGGAAAGCACTGGTGCACACCATGAAAAGACATCCTATCGGTCCACGCATGATGGGTGTGGGGACTTCTGCTTCCCAGAGTTCAAGAACAAATGGCTCAGCTGCTCCCTGCAGACCTTCCTCCAAAGCGTGCTGTCTGGCAGGATCCTTGGGTGCCTGGGGGACAGGACAGCCATGCTGTCGTAGTCTCAGAATCCATTTTATGGATTACCAAGAGCCCTGTGCTAGGTCCCTGGCACCGCAGCGGTGCTGGGTGTAATGGAAATATCAACGTGAATCCCCAGGGTTAGACAGATATAGGTCTAAAGATGCTGCAACGCCTCAGTCCACCCTCCAGTCACTGCTTGAACTCTGGCAGGGCCCCAACCCATTTTAGGAGTCACAGATCCCTCCTTCCGTGGAAAGCTAGGGCCGTCTGGCCCAGAGGGGTAGGAATAATGGAGATTTCATCCGACCAAAAGTGTGAAATCACCATCCAGGAACCTCAGTTAATCTGTGACAATTAAGAAAACTTACCAAAGGGGAGCTATACCACAGATGTGCCTGAAAAGACCAACATGACTACAGAGCGGGAGGAAGGGGAACAAGGAAGGTGAAGAGGAACACAGAAAAGAAGGGAAATAAGACAGAAGACAGTTCAAGCAACAAGAAACTAACAGAGCAGGTGGGGCAGGACAACCAAAGGTGGGGTTAATACTGAGCAGGTTTCTAGTTCTGAAGGATTTTGAGTGTCATTTTATGTCTTGCCATGAAGCTACTGTGCCCAAAGCTGGTAGGGTTGGCAAGGCCTGTGGTAAATGAGAAAATACACTAACTAGGTCTTTCTGGGACTTTCAGTGATTAATCACGTTAGATAGACTTCAAGACAGACTGGCTTTATACTAAATTCCACAAGACAGCTGGCATTAGTACAGCCTGAATCCAGGGCTGGTCAGAGAAGGAAAAAGATTGTACTCCCTGAAAACAGAGTGTTACAAGGATATAAACACTACAGATGTCTCCACGATGGCATCTGCCCACACTGGCTGGGCAAAATGGGGGCCTGGCTGGCAGGTGCTAATATATTTCAGGCAAGAGAAGGGAACCAAAGAATTAGAGATACTAAAACTAGAGCTGAGACTGTAACTGGAAAATCACAAATCTTTGCCTACAGCTACTTTCTAAGAGGCAAAGGCCCACAAGGCCTGGGCACAGGTGCCAAGCCCCAGTCTCTGAACCTTAAAAGCCAACTACTCTATTAACAACTAGAAAAAATCAGTGACTAGGGTCAAGACTGAACACTGCCAGGGAATAATACTGGCCTCACTTCAGAAAGGAGAAACACCCAACTGCAGTGTGGAAAATCTTGTTATCGGCAACAGCATCTTGTTTCCCCTAGGTAGCTGCTTCCAGGGAAGGGTGTCAAGTATTGACAGTTAGTCATCTACATGTCACTGGAGTATGGGGGAGGTGGCCAGGAGCATGTGAATCGACCTACTGTGAGATCGACTACATGTGAGAAAAGGAGGCTTCTTTCCTCTCCTTTTCACTTTTGCTCCAGCCTATCAGGAGCCAGAAAGGCCAGATGATGACAAGGTGTGAACCGTGTGGACAGTCCTGCACGCAGGGCTCACTGTGGACACCTTCCCAGGGCACGCATCAGTTGTGTGAACAAAGCCACCAAAGCCATTCTTTCCCTCCCCCAGTGACAGCGAGAGTGAGAGAGACAGACCTGGGACTTCTTTCATTTTCTAAGCACCGCGTATGGTGGTGGCACTAGCTCCCCCTCCAAGATGTCACAGAAAACAGAGCAGGTTGGAAATTAGATCACAATCATCCCCAAGTGTCTTCACAGTTCAGACAGGCACACATTTCAAAAGGTGGCCTCTGGGCCCCCCTCTCTCTTTCACGCGCACACACTTGCAGGCCGTGGGAATGCTGTTCAGCCACTGAGTGTGGCTGGCTCACGTCAGGTACTGCACCACGAGGAACATGACCACACAGGTCAGCAGCATCCCGCCAATCATAAAGTACTTGTCCTGGAAAGCCCGCTTCTCGATGAGCCGCATCACCGTGTTGGACAAGCCCAGCATGTTGGCAATGTCAAGGATCTTCTTCTGAGTCCCCTGGGGCAGAAGAGAAGAGAAAAAAAAAACAAACATCAAGTCGCTTTACCAAGGGTGGGGGAATGGCATCAGGAGATGGAGCTCTGCCAACATTCTCTTGGTCACGCCCAGAATACACAGAAAGCAGTATCAGCCAGAAATAGAGCCACTCTCATGTGGTCGACTGATTTCTGATCAAGGTACCAGAGCAAAGCAAAGTGGAAAGAAAAGGCTTTTCCACAAATGGTGCTGGAATGACTGGCTATATAATATCATAGATATGTATTTTATATATATGTCTCTCTCTTATAGATATGTGTGTAAAAACTGAACTCAATTCACATTATATATAAAAATTAATTTGAGATGGGTCATAGAATTAAACATAAAAACTAAAGCCACAATTAAAGCTTCTAGAAAAAAACATAGGAGAATATCTAAAAACTGCAAACAGACTCATCCCTATAACCCCAGCACTTTGGGAGGGGTGGGTAGGAGGATTACTTGAGGCCAGGAGTTTGAGATCAGCCTGGGCATGCAGTGAAGACGCTTTCTCTACAAAAAACAAGTTATCCAGGTAAGGTGGTATGCACCTGTGGCTCTAGCTACTTGGGAGGCTAAGGTGACAGAATCACTTGAGCCCAGGAGTTCGAGGCTGCAGTAAGCCAAGATCATACCACTGCACTCCAGCTTGGGTGGAAGAGCGAGGCCCTGTCTCAAAAAAATACATAAATAAATACAGACTGAAAACAATGGTGTCATTAATCACAAGATGAATGAACAAATTATGGTATACCTGCACCAATGAAATACTGTTTTGCAATAAAAAGTACCTGACTACCAACATGGAATTAAATAGGTAACAATGTGAATGAACCTTGAAGCATAACTGGGAGAAAGAAGCCACACAGAAAATAGTAGTATGAATACCTTTACATGAAGTTCAATAACAAGCAAACCTCATCTATGGTGAAATAAATCACAACAGTGGTTGCCTGGGGCAGAGGGGTCAACTGACTGGGAAGGGGTCCGAGGGATCGTTCAGAGGTGATGAAAATGGTCCAGGCCTTGTTGGGAGTGTGAGTTACAAAGGTTGATACATTTGCCCAAACTCACTGAACTGTAAAAATATGATCTGTACACCTTACTGTCTGTAAATTATATCTCAACAAAAATACTTAAAATTAGTATATTTTATACTAAAAAAAGAAGGCAACATCAAAAAACTTGTCCTCGGCTCTCTAGTTCCAATAATCCTTGATACCAACCCATTTACTTTGTAGAGGAGAATCTTTGAGATTTCTTCTGAGTACAATGGGTGGGTCAAGTCCATATTTACAAGAGGGTCTCAAGTGGGAAAGACAGAAAGACACCAACACAATGACCTAAAACCCTTCTATAAACGGCATCACCCACCACCGAAACAAAAGGAAATTTTATTCCTAAACCAGCAACCCAAACCATCCAGCCTGTCCTTCCCTACTGCTTTCTAATTTTCAGCTTCAAGCACATTCAGTTTCTTAGTATGTAACAAGTGTAAGTGAATGCCGGGGCAGACCCCAAGTCACTCAGCACACATCACCCACTGCAACTTGTATGAATGGCATCTAACCTCCTGCCCCATATCTTTTTTTTTTTTTTTAAATAAATACACATTAATGAGCAACTGAGAGAAGCAAGGAAAGTGAGATCAACATTAGGCATCATGGACAGGAATCCAAAATCTACATTCTGCCCAGACAGCAATTAACAAGCCTCAGCCAGAGAAATTACAAGTCAAACTTCACTGCCTTCAGAGATCAGAGAAACGTATTTTTTTCCCAAGAGAGAATACAATCAGACTCTTGCTAAAGTCCTGCTTAGCTCTGAACACACAGATTATTTCATCACCGTATGAGACTACGGATCAACCTTCTAAATCACTTGAAAATGACCATAAATTTCAAAACATGTATTCATTTTCAGCCACAAATTGGCCCCAGTCTTCAGAGTGCTTCGGCCTAGCCCCTTCATGCCCTCTCCTATGTTCCTTTCAAATGGCGTAGGTGGAAAATCCCTGACAGAGGTAGGGTGGGAAGTGGGTGAAGGGAATCAAGAGACAAACACCAGGTTGCCACAGGTGTGCAGAGGAAAGTGATTAGAAACCTCAAGTCTCAACCCCCAGCCACCTCACAGGCTTCCCCTCTGGTATCAGTGTGGGTGGCAGGAGGTGTGCAGACGCCCCAGTGCTGCCAGACTTCAGTGGGAAGCTGCATGTGCCTTAACAGGAAGCTCTAACCCCCACTGGCTCTTCATCATGTGACATGGAGTTTGGTCCTAAAAGGTCTCTACTGTTTTTCTGAGATATGAAAAGGAGAGTAGCAGTTTTCTAAAGAAAGGGCAGACTAATCAACACATATCAGTTCAGATCACCACAGGTGGCTCTCATGAAAGGGGAGCGCCCAGCAGGCTGTTGGAGACCACCCTTCCAGGCCATCTGAGACACTGCAACTGTCAGCAGGAGGCGAGTGTCACTTGCAGCTTGTCTGACTCACTCCCCCGTAGAGATGGCAGGGACTATTCAGAAACGCACTGAAGTCCTGTGGAGCTGACAGGCTCAAACGTGGTCCAACAAAAACTAAGATAAAGCTCACACTTCCGAGTGACTGTTTCTCACAGCTCAGTGGCTGGGAGTGCTTCATTCACAGGGGACCACACCCTGATAACACACAGAACCCACGCCCTATTATCCATCAGGGTTGATACAGGAAAAGGGCAGAGGCTGAAACATCATGACTGACATCAGAGTCTGTGTAATGTTTCTGTAAACCACTCCCAGAACTGGAGTCTCAGCAGTGCCAACTGGTCAGGGCTTCTAGGAATACCTGAGGCTAGGGAGTGAAGAGTCGCTGGGATCACCAGCATGGGTTTTAGAAGCTCTAGAAGCTTCTAAAGCTCTAATCTACTGCAAACAACCAGGCAGCCCTAACACTGCACGGTGGGGATTCAGTTACTGAAATACAAAAGGTTTTACTTATACGGCAGTCCACAGTAGGGGTCCTAAGGGAAAGCCACCTTAAAGTGAGGTACCAAAGGACAGCCACGTCTTCATTCTTCCAAGAGTAGATTCTGTAACACAATTTCTCAGCCTGTGATTGGACTCACTTTCATGATAAGTTCAGTAAATGGGAAAAGACCTGGATAATAAGACAGGCCACTTCATGGTTTGTTTCAAGCACTGGCAAAGGAACTGGGTACTTTTAGGCTCACAGTAACTCAACTCCAACAGAAAGGATCCCAAATGCAAGTGCTCTGTCTTGTCATCAAAATATCACAATTTTGAGGACATGTAATCAAAATATAAACACAGTTACTAAACTATTGGATGAGGCTAAAACAAGAGGCCTTCTCCCTGTCCCCCAGCAGGGACCCCACCTTCAAGGTCAGTCTCTGGGTCCTCAGTCCATCTAAAATATTGTGCCCATCTAAAATGAGGTCATCCATGCCGTGGTGAACTTTCTGGAGGGAGGAGTTAAACTGCAGTGATTCATCCATTGGTATGGTGGTGTCAGAGTCCTGTGAAAGAAACACAGGCACTTGATTAACTTTACTTGTCAGTCAGCTCCTGGGGTCTGATTGCTCTGTCTTTTGGCCAAGGCCAAGCCAGAACAGCCAGAGGGGCTGGTGCAAGAATCAGCAGACCCTAACGGATAATAAAAAGCCAAGCAAAGGCCTGGGGTGGCCTCTGTCCACACAGAAGAGGAACTTCCTCAGATCTGTCACTCTCCAAATGAGTTCCACTCCACAAATAACATTAATTCCAACGATCCTGGTCTCTGTATCACTGTCTCCTCTTAGGAAAAGCTATTCCTTCAAGACCTCATTGGGTGTCTCCTAAAGGCTTTCTCTGACTACTAACCTAGCTTGTCCCAAATGTTCCTTTCCTTGGCTTCCCCTTAATGCAATGTTAAATGTTTGCTTGTGTCCTTTAGCTATTTTATCTATAGTTTACCTCTCCAAGTAGACTGAGGATTAACTAAGGATAGAGGAGGCTGTGCTTCTGCATTTTCTATATATATATATATTTTTTGAGACAGGGTCTCCCTCTGTCACGCAGGGTGGAGTGCAGTGGTGCGATCTCAGCTCACTGCAATCTTAGTCTCCTGGACTCAGTGATTCTCCCACCTCAGCCTTCTGAGTAGTGGGAACACAGGTGCATGCTACCATGCCCAGTTTTTTTCTCTTTCTTTTTTTTTTTTTTATATTTTTGGTAGAGACAGGGTTTCACCATGTTGCTCCGGCTGGTCTCGAACTCCTTCACTCAAGCAATCTGTCCGTAGGCCTCCCCATTTTATAGACGAAAAAATGCCCAGAAAGGTAGAATAACTTGTCCAAGATCACACAGCTGGTAAGAAGTCCAGTGGAGGTGGAAATGTGGGTACTGAGCGCACGGCCCGCCCTGTTACCCATACTGTAGAGAGAAACACCAACATCCATCCTGGTGGCTCTACTTTTGCACTGAAAGTGGACTATAGACAGGAGCCAAGTCCTTACCAGTTGTGAGAGTGTTCCCTTCTCTTTTCTGCCAATCACAAACTCTCCTGCCAAGTAGTGCTGGGGTTTGTTTCATGTTTTTTTTGAGATAAGGTCTCACCCTGTCACCCAGGATACAGCGCAGCCTTAACCTACCAGGCTTAAGTGATCCTCTCACCTCAGCCTCCCGAGTAGCTGGTACCACAGGCTTATGCCACCATGCCCGGCTAATTTTTATACTTCCTGTAGAGACAAGGTCTGACCATGTCACCCAGGATGGTAAACTCCTGAACAATCTGCTGCCTTGGTCTCCCAAAGTGCTGGGATCACAGGCGTGTGCCATTGTGCCCCGTTCTACTAGTGCTGTTTTTACCACCTAAATCCCAGTTTCAATTGTCAGAAAAAAAAAAAAAAGGTTATGCCACTGTTTCTTTGCTGCTCAGATTTGGAATCATTTTGCACATGTGTGTTTTCAACTGCCCCTGCTAACAGGGGAGGTCCTCACAGGTAGGCATCAGGTCTTTTAATTTCATCATGTGCTTTACTCCTAGTGCCTAAATTAATCAGTGTTCTGCATGCAGCTAATGCCTAGTGCGTCAAAAGACGCTGGTGTTTGAAAGACTCAGTGAGAGACTTCTCTTCAGTAATTTGACAAACACTTACGAAATGCCATTTACATACAAATCTTTCTTACCCTCCCATCTAAAACAGTATGGCTGATGGGCCATTATTTCTCAGAAAAATGTATTATAGCTCCAGATGGTAGAATGACCAGGAAGAAGTTTCATCTGGCAAGTCAATGTTTATTAAGAACTGACTGTATGCACAGCATCACACCAGGCTGGCAAAAAACAAAATAATCCTAAGCGATCATCCTTGGTCTAAAAAAGGCCTGAATACTACAATATTAACGATCTAAAATCCAAACATCTTTTAGTGTGTCTTATAGTTCATTAAATTTTTGAACTGTTAAATACTGTGACTTGACTGGTTAGTCTGGGGAAGCAAAAACAATGTTGGCACAGCCTGAAGCACTTGGGGAAATTTATTGCAAAGCAAGGATGCAGCACTGAGGGTTAAACATCTACAAAGCAGGAAATGATGTGAATTTTAACAACAGGCTTAGAAAGCTAACATCTCTTTAGAAAATAATCCTCTGTAAAAAACAAAATACAAAAAGCCAAAGCACACTTCACTCAGTGGAATATATTATGCAGGACACAGAAAAGGCCAGTATGTTCTACAGCCATGTGCAGGAAACGATCTGGTTAAGACTAAAGGGCAGGGACAATGGGTTCTGAGAAATCAAACGTGCACACCAACACACTTTCAGACAGACTCAGGCAAGCAGTCCATCTAGCCCTACACATCTGTTAACAAATTCCTCCAAATTGCTGCTCAGACTAGGGGCAAAAACATTTTAATGCACCTGACACTGGAACCACACACATACTCGGCACAACGGCAACTGCCCGCAGGCAGCTTTGAAATGCTGCCTTCTCTACAAATGGCCTAGGTTCTAATCATCTGTCTCTATCTGATCAGAAAAACGTTTCCACTATGTGAACTTCCACCTTTCTGTCTCAGACCAGTCCAACCAGGTAATTTTCACCTCTGCTTATTCCCCTTCAATTTAACTGCTTCAAGTTTTTGTCTTAGAAAAAGGGATTCTCTGTCGAGGTCTAGCCTCTGTGGCAATGCACAAAGTTCCCGTCATTTCCAGTTGGTTTCCTCATCATCAGTCTTCTTCAGACACCCCCAAAACAGATGGCGTTCAGAGATCTGAACTCCAGCCCCCACAATCTGTCAAATGCAGGCCGACCCTCACCGCAGGCCTGGCTTACGTTAGTGGTGAAGATTCGAGACAGAAGCTCTTCTCGCTGTCTCTCCTGCTGCTCCCTTGCATGGCGCCGATGCTGGAAGTTTCTGAGCGCAGTCTGCAGGTGCTGGACATCATACTTTAACTGGTCGACCCGACTGGAATTGATGGAGAGAGAGATTAAATTCCAGGAACTCAGGGCAGCAGAGTCTGAGGGGGCCAGGCTTTGTATTCAGGAAAGATGGCATTTCCTTACTTCTCCCTACACCACCCCACGCTATACCCCACCACCACAAGATCTGATTTTGATCAATGATGTTGAAAGTAAAGAAGTAACGTGCGGTTAAAGCGAGATGGTCGCACACAAGTTTCTGGCAGCTTTACTTCAGAATCTGTTGCTCTCTGATTCTGGATGCATGACAGGGAAGAGGGGACAGGAAGCAGGCTCGCTGACCTCTTCTTGACCTTCTATGGATTATATCGCTCTCCTGGAAGAAGCCCAAGGGCATCTTTGAGGTAAAGCATCCACAAAGTTTCATAAAACTTTTGGAAACAGGCACTGGGGGTGGAGTAGCGAGGGTGGTTTCATTTTAATTTCATGGTGGAGTATCAAACATTAGATCAGCATTTCATTATGGGTGGACTGATTCAAGTGATTTTTCATTTCAACCCAAGAAAAACCCAGCAGGAACCAAAGAGCAGAACAAAACTCCATGGCAACATTAGGCTTCAAGTGGCTATGGGTCTAGTCAGAAAAACAGAACTGGAGGCAAAATTTCAAAATGACACCAAAGGGGTCACGAGGTTTCTGAGTTACAAACCTCACAGGCTATTTATTTTGAGGCGCATCACTCAGATACAACTGTGCCCTTTGCGGGGGCTTTTTCTTTGCGTAGTCGTAGTTTTTCAACATGTACGTGGGTTTTCAGAATATTCTATCGCCTCCCCCGCAGGAGAAAAGCCTGTCTTGCCGGGGCCTGAAGTAGCAGTGCCATGCCAGAGGTCAGCACTTACAGTTTGGCATTTTGCCTTTTGTTAGGGGGTTCCTTGCTGGACAAAATCTCCAGACGTTCTAGACGGCTGAATATCTGGTCTATGCTTGCTTGGATTTCGTTTTCTACTACTGTACAAAAAAGAAAAAAGAATAATTGCTGGAAAAGAGATAGTGAACTTAAATTAGAATAAATTACAGATTTTTTTTTCAATATCCAATAAACTAGAACTACATATTTCAAAAGGAGAAAAATGTATACACTAATGAATAACAGAAAAAATTCAACTTATGCCGTAAATGTTGTTTTGAAAAAAGTACATGTATATAGTTGTTAATGACACAACAATGCCAATTTTTTTAAAAAGCTGAAGGTAAATCTGTAGAAATAAATTTCCTACCTTTAGAAAATAAACATGCAAAGGTTGTACAAATAAATACTTTAAGCTAAATTTTCTGATATAGGTCTCTTTTCCTTTGGATTTCTCAGACGTGGCTTATAAATACCTAGTAAAAAGACTGCCAATTGAATTCCCTATAGTAATAAGTTTTTTTTTTAATTAAAAAAAAAAAGCATAAAGGAAGGGGAAGATTAGTATGTGAAACATACAGAGGAGAGCTCCCTTAAGGCTTTCTGTAAGAATGGGTGGGCTGAGCAATGTTGATGTCCCCAAAATAGACCAAATATCAATAGGAAAGGCCCAGGAAAGAATCCACAGAGGTAAAGAGATATGATAAATACGGTCATTTTCCTTATCCCTTTCGATAAGACAGTCTAAATGACCTCTTTCCATTTCTAATCATGTAACGAGATTGCTGAGAAGGCAAACAAAGTCCAACGAACAAAAAAGCTAAACTGTGCACAAAAGAAAGCATCCAGACTGCTTCTTGCCCCATAAAGAAGTGACAGCAGTGACACTGCCCCTTCCTAGGCCTTTGTGCCCACAGTAAACAAAGACAGTTGAGATTAGAACAAGGTGGGGCACAGAACCAAGAACAGAGTTGCTTTTGAAGCTGTGAAAGGAGATGTGAGAGAACAGGAGGAATGGGTCCGGAGGGAGCCCAGCAGTGGGGTGGGTAGGCAGCCCCCGCAGGTGGTGTCCATATGACTGACTCAGAAAAAAGATCTTTCCTTAGAATAGAAAAAAAAAAAAAATGAAAAAAAAAAACAAAAATCCAGCATGCTTCTCAAAAGAAACCATGCTGTGGGAACTAAACTAATTAATATTGCTGTTCGTTTCTGAATAATCCTCCTAAAAAGCCACAGTTCTCAGCTCAGAAGAAATGGCCAATTCCAGTTAAACATCTCTGAATTTTTATGGAGTACATTCCTCTAAGGACTAGGTAATTAGATTAAGACAGATGGAGGCAAGCGCTTCCATTCCCATAGGGCCATGTCAGGTTGAGTGGAGGGGTAATGGGGGATAAGACTTGTGGGATTCCAAAGGGCACACTCAGGGAAATCAGTGATTTTGCCATAGGGTTTTTCTGTCCACCCTAACAACAAAACTCATTCCACGCTGAATCATTAAGCCCCTGAGGCAGAGTGCAGTCAGGAAACCCAGCCCATTAGCACCCTGTCATCAGAGAAAGGACTCTGGTCTCCACAGTTAATTACTCACTCTGCACAGACTGCTTGTCTGCCGTCTCCAGGCGTCCCATGCGAGACTGGATCTCGTGGACCTGCCTATCAAAGGAAGAGGGAGGAAATGAGTGAGACAGGAGTAATCAACAGCGCTTCAGTCAGAAAAGACAATGTTTCTGATGCCAACATGTAACTGATCTAAATTGACAGCATCACTGAACTGTAAAATTTGTATGTGGCACTTTAGGTCCCACGTTTTGGCATGGTTTCTAATACCTTTACTACTAATAATAACACTGATAGGCAGATTATGGGTGCTTACCATATCCAAGAGACTCTGCCAAGTCAATAACCCTATGAGGAAAGTACTATTATCATCCTCATTTTATAAATAAAACTGAAGCCCAGAAAGCTTATGTAACTTGTTCAAGGTCACACAGCAAGTGATAAACCTCGAACTGGACCCAGCCAATCCTACTTTCTGTTCTATGACCTAATGTGCTAAGCACTGGCCTGTACTAGGAAGAGTCAAAGGGCAAGGGAGATAAAAAATCCTTGTCCTTGAGAAACAACATAATTAGGAATGACAGGCTGGACAGGCATGAACAAGCCCTGGGAAGATTCACGAGAAAAGCAATACACATAAGTATAAACAAACAGAAAGAGGGGTAGCTCTGCACAGTGGTGTCACAGGCAAGCAGACAGATGGGTGGGGCTGAGAAAAAGAAACCAGGTAAGTTTTGTGGACTGAGAGAGTTCTGAGCATCACTGTGAAGAAGGGAGACATCATTTGGTGAAGGAAGATAGAGAAAATTGATATGCAAAAATTCATACGAGACATGTGGATTATAAGCAGGGTGGGCTGCTTGAAAGAGAATCAGGTCAGAGGAAGAGGATGGTGAAGTGACTCACTGGAGGAAACCAGTCAAAGGAAGACCCTGAAAGATAGGGACCTCCTGTTTGGTAAACATCTTTCCCTGACAATATCAAGGAAAGAAGGAACTGCCATCTCATTTGGAAATGCAACACTGTACCCTGGATCTGGGTAACACTCTCTGGAGGCTTTCCAGGGCCTGGCCAAGGTCATCCTCAAGACCCCCTTCCTAGTGGTCCTCCATGATCAGTCCTTGGGATCCTGCTTATGCTGGCCCCACCATCCACTTCCTGTGCTCAAAGTGGAGGTCTCCCCAGGTTAGGGCCCACATGTAGGGAGCCTGCTGGACTCTCACATCATCCCCAATGCCGAGGAAAGGTCAGCAACCAGTCTCCATCATGAGCACTGCAAACCAGGACTCCAAATTTACCAGTGCCAGGCAGGCACCCAACTTCCGTTTCAGCTTGTGCCCAGTCTTTACCAGGGCTTCCCTGTGGCCTCCAGACATGGCTTCGGGCACCAAAAGAAGCTGGGCGAGCTGTGAAATGACTCCCCAGGGTGCTCCTAGGCAAGACCTGTGGCCCTGAGAAGCAACTAGAAATCACTGCTAGAGTCCAAGACCAGGCCGGGCGCGGTGGCTCAAGCCTGTAATCCCAGCACTTTGGGAGGCCGAGACGGGCGGATCACGAGGTCAGGAGATCGAGACCATCCTGGCTAACACGGTGAAACCCCGTCTCTACTAAAAAAATACAAAAATCTAGCCGGGCGAGGTGGCGGGCGCCTGTAGTCCCAGCTACTGCGGAGGCTGAGGCAGGAGAATGGCGTAAACCCGGGAGGCGGAGCTTGCAGTGAGCCGAGATCGCGCCACTGCACTCCAGCCTGGGCGACAGAGCGAGACTCCGTCTCAAAAAAAAAAAAAAAAAAAAAAGAGTCCAAGACCAGACCGTTGCTTCCGGAAAGTAAGTCCGGGATATTCTGGGATGATGTGGGGGTGTGGAGGTATCGGGGCTGATGTAGGAATGCAGCCTGAGGTAGCCGACATCTGAAGCAAGGCAAACAAGGGAACAGGTATAGGGGACCGGAGGGTAACGGGGATGGAAAGGAGAATTAGGACTCTAAGGAAGTCCTGACGCAAGCTGTGAGGTAAATTTTCTTTTTGTTTTGTTTTGGTTTTGTTTGTTTTTTTTTTTGAGACGGAGTCTTGCTCTGTCGCCCAGGCTGGAGTGCAGTGGCCGGATCTCAGCTCACTGCAAGCTCCGCCCCCCGGGTTTACCCCATTCTCCTGCCTCAGCCTCCCGAGTAGCTGGGACTACAGGCGCCCGCCACCTCGCCCGGCTAGTTTTTTGTAATTTTTTTTTTAGTAGAGACGGGGTTTCACCGTGTTAGCCAGGATGGTCTCGATCTCCTGACCTCGTGCTCCGCTCGTCTCGGCCTCCCAAAGTGCTGGGATTACAGGCTTGAGCCACCGCACCCGGCCGTGAGGTAAATTTTCAATGTTGATTTAATAGAAAAATCTGAAAGTTCATAATATCAACATGAACAGTGACATAATAAAAAGTGGGGAGGCAAAGAACAGCCAAGACCACTCTGAAGAAGGAGGGGGAGGAATGACTTGTCCAACCAGCCATTATGACCGTAACAATGGAAACAAGATGGCGGCAGTGCAGGCCCAGATGGACAAGGAAAGGCAAACCCTACCGCTGGCCCAGGAGGAAAGAAAGAGCCCAGACACAGCCCCACGTATTTGGGAGCTTTTGAAAGAAGGGACTACAATAAATGCCAACAGCCCCGGTTTGTTATCCGTACAGAAAAAGGACACCTCGGGTAACACATAAAAATAAACTCAAGCTCACTTAAAACCTAACTGGAAAAAGCAGAGCTTTCAAACTTTCTGAAGAAAATACAGGCGTGCATAAATGACCTCGGGTTACAGAAGGATTTCTTAAATAAGACAAAATCCAAAAATTACCCGCCCCCACAAAACCCACAAACCACAAAGAAAAAGACAGATACATCTGACAACATTAAAACAAAAAACTTCTGTACACCAAAGCCACAAAATAAACAAACTAATGAACAGCACAGACTGGAGAGTATCTGCAGCAGATAACAAAGGATTGACGTGCAGAAAATAAAGAATTGTTACAAATCAATAGGAAAAGTCAAACAAGGCATTTTTTTAAAAAAAAGAAAGGGCAAATGACAGGAAAGAAAACCCAAATGGTCAATCAATATACAAAATGACACTCAACTAGGAAAACACAAATGAAAAGCAATGAGATCACATTTCTTCAGCCCGTCAAACTGACAAATATTTTAAAGTTTGGGAACATATGCATTAATAAGGAAATAGGGGAACTAGAACTCTCATACCCAGCTGGTAGGATTATAAATTGGTAAAACACTTTAAATGCTTTCTGACAATAACTAGTAGAATACAGCATGTGTCCTATGACCCAGCACTCTGAGGAATGTGTCCTAGACAGCTTCTGGGATACCCTGAGGAGATGTAAATGGCAGGGATGTTCATCAAAGCACTTTTGTACAGGCCCATAATCCACTGACTTTTCCCATCAAATCTCTATTTGCTTTGAACCAATTAGAGAAGATGTAGCTAATAATACAATTCCAGTCGCTACATTTCATGCTAAGAAAAGATAAATGTGAAACAACAAAGCCAAGTATGAATGGCAAGGTGGGAACTACTAATATGCCAAGTGCAAAATCTGTCTCAAACTGAACTGGGAATTCTGAAAACACAACACGCTGCAAGTCAATAAGAAACAGGTGATACACAAGCAAGACTTGGGAGAATGGCCATGAGGAATGCCCTCTCTAGCATGGGGTCCATGGTGGGCTTGGGTGATAATTTAACAAATCAGAGAAATAGTAGCAAGTAAGCCAGGGTCACTCTAGCTGTCTTTTAAAAAGGTTTACAGAAGATCTAGGAAGAATTTTTTAATAGAAGTGCTTTTTAAAAGTTCATGAAACTACTCACCACCCCCCACCACCCCATAACATCCACTTTACATCCAGGCTGCCTCTGACCACTGTGAACATGAAAACACTATGTAATTATACAGCATCATGTAACTTTGGTGTTAACTTTACTTAAAAGTAATGGCAACAATCTGGTTATTTTCATTTCACTCACTTTGCCTTTACATTTTGCTCATTAAAGGGCAAAATTTATCAAGGAAAAACATGGTCTTGAGATAAGGTAACAGTTCTTAAGCCCACCTGTTCATCAAAACCACCTGGGGAGCTTGTTAAATGTAGTGCTTCTTGTTTCCTGGACATATGATAACGTCCAGGACAGGACTTTATCTTGGACTACATAGGGGACAAATGTGGTCGCCTTTACAACCATTGGGATCTCAAAAGCAGAAGCTTGGCTATTAGCTCCTCTATAAAGTTTACCTAAAGTAAACATTTAAGTGTAATATGTTTATTCTGTTTTTCTTCTTTTATTTTCATTCATTCGCTGTTCAGGTAGATTCAGGAGTTTTCAAGTAACTTTAAAATGTCAATCCAATTCCAATGTATTCAATGTATTCAGGGACATGGCAAGAGATAACCACAAACTGGGTTCAAAGTTCCAGTAAAATTAATATGTTCAGCTACTGTTGGGTCAACTCAGCTATAATCGCTAATTTCTGCAGTTGCGAAAGTTCATTGCTGGTGCTCACTGGACTCCACGTGTTTCCTGTGAAAGTCCTGTGAAAGTCATTCAGTCACCAGTTCTGTATCATGGAACTGAAAGGAGCCTTACAGTTTAACCAGCCCAAACTATAATATCATTCTACAGATGAGGAAAAACAAAGTAAGGACGTCTAGAACCAGAACTCCCACTCCTGGTTCACCACTTGAAAGGAAAGACAGATACTGCAGCATAAAAGAAGGTAAACTCCTCAAGGGCAGGGCTGTGCTGCCAGCATGGAGAATGGTGCATAGCACATAGTAGGTGCTCAATAAATATTCAATGAATTAATGAGTGTCGGGGTAACAGAGGGCCTAATAGTTGTGGGGCAAAGCTGGCCCCACTGCTTGTTTTGATAAATAAAATTGTACTGGAACACAGGTACATCAATTAGTTTACATATTGTCTATGGCTGTTTTTCCAATATAACAGCAGAGTAGTCACTATAGAGACTGTATAGCCCACAGAGCCTATAATATTTACTATCTGGCCCTTAACAGAAAAAACTGGCAAGCTGCTAGAGTTCAAGGCTGCATTGTTGGAGGCCTACAGAGTTCACCTACACTCCACACATCTTGTTTGGAGTACCATTTAGAATTCCTCTTCTGAGCCATGCAGTTTTCTCTGAGATTAGTTGCACTGAAAACAGGTAGTCTAAGACTCTCTCTAAACAAAATTATTCTTGAATATAAAATGGGTCATGGCCTTCTTGGCAACATCTTTTAATTAACTAGATAAGACCATACATAACAGATTAACTTCAAGGCACTACAATGCCCATTGTGCCCCGGGATTGTGAAAGATCTGCCCTTTCTTAGTAACATGAACATAATTGCGTTTCATTCTTTCTCTAAATTACTCACAGACTAGTTTAAGTCCCTTCCTATATGTTTATGTGAGAATAGGGCTCCCCCGTGTAAAAGAAAATTCTGTCATTACAAAGTAGGTTCTGTATTTTCGCCCACACAAATGAAACACTTCATTGCCAAAATAAAAGAAACCTGTAAACTTAGAAAATGCAAGAGAAAGAGGTTCTTCACCCTCTTATTCCTAATGCTTCAGGGCATTTCATTTCCAGGCCTCGGGAGTGTGAGTTTAAGTGTTTTAATCAATAAAACTACAGCATAAGTTTGACAGTTCTCAACAGGACAGGCATATACCGCAATAAACTGAGAAGAGGATCTAAAACAGATACTTCCACACCAGAGTTCATAGCAGTATTATTCTCAACAGCCCAATGGTGGAAACATCCAAGTGTCCATCAACAGATGAGTGGGTAACAAAATGTGGTAGATACATACAACGGAATATTATTCAGCCATAAAACGGAATGAAATTCTGATAACAGGCTAAAATATAGATGAACCCTGAAAACATTAAGTGAAATAAGCCTGATACAAAGACACATTCTGTATGACTCCACTTATAAGTATCTAGAATAGGTAAATTCATTGAGTGAAGTAAAATAGAGGTTACTAGGTGCTCTGGAAGGAAGAAACGAGGTGCTACTGATCCCAAACAGGCACACTGTTTGGGATGATGAAAAAGTTTTGGAAATGGATCGTAGTGATGTAAGTTGTGTACGTACCCAATGTCACTGAATTGTACACTTAAAAAATGTTAAAACAGTAAATCTTATGTTGTGTATATTTTACAATAAAAAATAAAAATCACAAAATTCCATCCCCGCAAAACAGGGTAAAAATCATAAAATTCTGCCCCCTCCCCCCAAAAATAGGGTAAGTATGCCCCCATTACCATATTCAACTACGTATCTCAGCAAGTTCCAAAAGTGCAGGACGATGCGAATAAAGGACACTATCAAGGAACTTAAGTCATGAGAAGCTAAATTAAAATTTGACTTTCTCAGCGATAACCTGTAACCAAATACTATTAACAAGTACTAATAGCGAATGCTACGTGGACAGCAATTTCTTTGTACCATAAAAATGTGGTCTTCAGTATAAATCGAATAAGAATGAAAATACTTTCCCGTACGTGCCTTGACTCTCCAATTAAACAGTACACTCCTACGGCCAGGTGCCGTGTCTCCTCTCAAGCTCTACCAACCAGGAGCACCGAGTTGACAAGTGCTGGACAAAGTTTTATAACCTGCAGGTGTCCTTCACCCAGTCTACCCAGCAGGTAGTCACGGACTTGCAGACCCCAGGAGTCATCGGCCCCACGTCTCCAGGCCCCAGGCTGAACCTACTGTCCGTGTCTGACCTGGGCGTCCCGCCAAGGATTAAGCACTTCGGAGGCATCCCCAGCAGTGCCCTGGCGGAAAAACTCGGCCTCTACCCTGGCGGACGTCCGAGGCCCCAGCCCCGGAAGCCAGCCTCATCTGGCCTAGCGTCGTCTAGCCCCTGCCCGCTCCCCAACCGGCCCTCACTTGTGCGTTTGCTGGTACAGGGGGTCCATGTCGCCGGCCGGACCGGCCACCGCTCAGCCTCTGGCTTCCTCTGAACACGTCCTCACGGCCCCCCTTCCGGTTTCCGGTTTCCGGTCGCAGGACCCTCCCTCCCCTACCGGCCAGGGCTGCCCGCACGCGCGCCTTACTAGCGGTGGTTGCGAGATGAGAGAAGGGGAGGGAGAAATGAGGCCGGCGACGGAAGGATAAGTGTAATCACAGGCTCGGCTTTACGTGAAGGGCAAGGAGGTGTAGATGTTCGCTGAAGGCTAGCCTCAGGATTCAGTCAGGCATTAGGAAGGACAATCGCGGGATACTCATGAGAGGTCCTCAGAGCAAAGTTGAAGGCGAGCAGTGGACATCTGCTCTTCCTTGCTGCAGAATGGACGGGAGGTTCTTGCTTGGCTTCGCTTTAAACCATTTAATCGGAGGTCTGGAGATTTTGCTCTTCACTGTTTTTCCTGGCGCAAGCTTTTCCTGTTTCGCATTTGTCTACTCACTCTCCCGCCTATCTCCCCCCCCATTCCTATTTATGCATCCAGTAAACCTACATTGAATGAATGAGTGGTTATTATGTGTCATGTGTGAAGCAGGGAAAACCAGGTTCCTCCTGCCCTCAGAGAGGTTCTGGTCTGGGAAAGGAAATAAGATATGTATACTGTCAAAAGACAAAATTACAAGAAATGTAGTTATAGATCTTAACTGGTTATTTGCGATTCTAGCACTGGGCAACACCTTATTCTATAAAATAGAATGAGTATTCTGATGAGCTGAGCAGAGGAGATTGTCTTTATAGACAGAAAAGGGCTGAAAAAAAGCAGAAACAACAAGTTTCAAAGTTATTTTACTTGTATTGGTTAAGGCAAAGGGACTTCCTTTATCATGGGGATATGGCTATTTCCCCTCTCTTCTGAGTTCTCTGAAGGTCAGATGAACAGCTTAATTTCGGCTTTGTGGTTTGGAACGTTAGCATGAGTGACTATTTTGGTTTGGCCTGTTGGGCCTAGTGTGGAGCTCAGTCCAAACCAATGGGTTTCTATGAATTTTATTTATCAAGACAAACATTCTGCAAGGTAGAAAATCCAAAGAGATTGAGCTGAGCTGGGGGTCGTCTCCCGGAGGACATTTAGGAAAGACTTAATGAAGGGGTGGTATTTGAGCAGGAACCGGGATTTGGACACTTCTGTGTCTCCACATAGGCTATCCCATTTCCATCCTCCAAGCTTATCTGCTATTCTTCCCAAGGCAGGAGACGTTTTTTTTTTCTCGACAAGTTGATACTTCTGTTTTCCTGGATCCTGGATCCCACCCAGTTTTGTGCCCCAAGAGACTGTCCACCCATGTACATTCTTTTCCTGAAATTATTTTTTTCATTTATTTTGTCGTTGAGCATCTACAATGTACAATGCAGATACTGGCGATAGGAACACAAGCAAGACACAGCCCTAAGATCTCCCATATCTCTCATGGTCTGTTGGGAGGACTAATCATACTCTCAAGCTACATTATTAAGTAGAATGCATGCTACAATTGATCCAAAGTACCATTTCCCTGGGGAGGGCAAGAAGGGTTCATGGACAAAATAGCATATAAATAGGACCTTCAAGAATCAATAGAATTTTAACAGTGTCTTGTATATACTAACCACTCTGAAATGTTTATTGTATCTGCCTGGTAGAGATGAAGAGGAGTACATTTGAGGCTGAGGGGATAGCTTGAGCAAAGGCAAATGGAAGGAAAGAATATAAATCTCCTCTGGCTGGATTCAGGGTGTTTGGGGCAATAATAGTATTCAAAGAAAGGTTAGAACCAGATCATAGGAATTTTTTTTTCTTTTTTTTATTTGAGATGGAGTCTTACTCTGTTGCCCAGGCTGGAATGCAATGGTGCAATCTTGGTTCACTCCAACCTCCGCCTCCTGGGTTCAAGCGATTCCCCTGCCTCAGCCTCCCAAGTAGCTAGGAGTACAGGCACCCACCACCACACCCAGCTAATTTTTGTATTTTTAGTAGAGACAGGGTTTCACCATGTTGGTCAGGCTGGTCTCGAACTCCCGACCTCAGATGATTCACCCACTTTGCCTCCTGAAGTGCTGCGGTTACAGGCATGAACCACTGCACCTGGCCAGGAAATCTTAAATGTCAACGTTGGGTTTTTATTTATAGATTTTTATTCTGTGGGTAGTTGGAAGCTATCAGAAAAATCTATCAGAGGATAGAAATGTAAAAAATTTCTCAAATAATTTTCATGCCTATGTCTTGTTTTCCTTTGGGTCTCATAGCATCCCCGGGAGGTGGATAAGGCAGATAAGGAAATTGAAATTCAGAAGATCTCCCTTCTGCCTCTCAGTCTCTTAAAAAAACTTAAGTCTTTACATGTATTTAGGCCTTCCTCTAAATGGAAGAAAACTCCACTCTTCATCTTACTGCATTTTTAACTTATATCCCATTTTTTCTTTTTCTTGTATGGCTAAACCACTTGGATAATTGATATAAGCTGCTGACATTCTCTTGGCATGACTTACCCTCCAACCTCTCCTTCGTTTTACTAGAACTGTTTTCTAGGCTCACCAGAGTCCACTTGACTTAGTCCATTGGTCTCCTTCCATAAATCATCCTACATTATATATTCATTGAGCTGATAACTTTGTGTCAAACACAATGCAAGGGCTGATATACAAAGATGAATAAGACACCACCTTACAAACAAAACTGTGTTATAAAATTCATGGACTCATGTGAGGAATAGTGATTTAACAACAAAGATTAGAAAAATTAGTAGAGAAAAGTACTTCGGTATTTGTTTATTGTCTAATATGTGCATGTGAATATTCTTTACAGTGTTCAGGCACCATCACTTTCTGTCTGGGTCCAGGAACTCTCTCTTTATGCTTTGGCAAATGTGCCGTTTCTCGCTAGTTTCTGGCTACCATGAGAAAAGGGGAACAACGTTGTTATTCACAATGCCATGACTCTTCAGAACCTGTTTGTATTGGCCTATGTAACTTTATTTGCCCCTCCAGTTCCTAATGCCACTTATTTAAAGCTGGTACTGCAGAGAGTCCCTACTAGGCCAATGCTGAACGGAAATGTGGGATTGGAGCCACCGCAGAGTCCCCAGTAGGGCAGTGCCTAATGAAGCAGTGGGAATGGAGCCATCTCCAAGACGACAAAACTGTAGTCCTACCAGTATGCAACTCCAGCCTAGGCACTATAGGCAGGAGACTCCAATCCATCAGAGCTGCTGCGTGGACCGAGCCTAGAAAGGCTGTAGAGGTGGGACTGCCCAAAGCTTTGGGGGCCCAGCCTCCCAGCATGTCCAGGAGTGGGACATGAATCAGAGGAGATTATTCTTTAGCTTTAAGACTTAATGTTGTTTTCCCTATTGGATTTTGGACTTACTTGGGAACAGTTACCCTTCTTTTCTTGCCTAGTTATCTCTTTTGGAATGGGAATGTCTATCCTATGCCTGTACCACTATTGTATTTTGGAAAAAGATAACTTGTTTTGATTTCACAGGGTCACAGCTGGAGGAATTTGCCTTGGGATGAATCGTGCTTTGAGTCTCACCTATATCTGGTTTAGATGAGACTTTGGACTTGGGCTTTTGAGTCGATGCTGGATTGAATTAAGACTTTTGGGACTATTGGGATGGAATGAATACATTTTGCAAGTGAGAAGGACATAAATTGGGGGGGGCAGGGGGAGAATTTTATGCTTTGAATGTGTCCCCCCAAAATTCATATGTTGGAAACTTGGCTGCCATTGTGGCAGTACTGAAAGGCCTTTGGGAGGCAATTGGGTCGCAAGGACAGAACCTTCATGAATGGATCGATGTTATTACAGGAGTAGACTCCTGATAAACAGACAAGTTTGGCTGCCATTGTCTGTCTGTTTCATGTACTAACTTCTGCCTTTCACTTTTCCATCATGGGATGAACTTCACCAGATGACGGTGCCATGCTCTTGGACTTACCAGCCTCCAGAACTGTGAGCTGAATAAACTTCTTTTCTTTAAACATTACCCAGTGTGTGGTATTCTATTATGGCAGCAGAAAATAGACTAAGACAGCTGGTTGTATTGATAATGCCATTTATTTAATGCTGGTTACATCGTTACTCATGATGCTGCACCATTGTTCACTCTACCTACAAATACTGGCTTCAGTAACTCAAAGTTTGTTCCTGTGCTTCTTTAGTGATGACACCAATGGTGAGTTTTGCTTACAGAATGCAGAAAAATGTGAATAAAATTTCACCAGTCAGAGTTTTAGATGTATGTTTACAACAATATATCATCCAACCACATCTTCTCTTGAATTCTTTAGGCCTTAATCACTGAATTCCTAGAAGGTGATCTCTTTCAGTGTTGACTGCACCCGCCTTCCACACACTGAAACCAGTTGTCAGGGGAAGGGGTGGATAGGCTCAGGGCCCATGGGTGGAGCAAGAAGCGAAGTTCCATTCATGTAAGGAACATCTGGCCCTCACCTGGAACAGCTTAAGACCAACCCAGTATCTCATGAGGTCACTATATTGATCAGAGGCAAGAGAGGACATTGATTGTAAAAGTTGGTTGGTGTTACAGCATAATGATCTTGAATGGAGAAGATAGGCATGGCCACTTCTGGAGGATTGCCTGACATGTGGTGCAAAGCCTTGGAGAGGGGTGAACACCCTGTACCAGCTGGAGGTGGGGGACCCCAGTAGTCAGGTTAAAGGATGCATCCACTCTCATTATTGTGTCATGCCAGAGGTGGCACTGTGGTCATAAATGTGGTGAGAGCCAGGGCATTGACCCACACAGGTGGCTCAACCTCAAGGATTGATGGTGAACTGTTAGTAGCCCAGAGTTTTGAACTCATATATCCAATGTGAATCACCCCAAATTAGCAAATCAGTACTATTCTGGTGGCCCAGTATTATTCAATGCCATAAAACAAATACTGTGCTGGTCAGCAGAAGCAATCTACTTGTCAGGCTGCCCTGGACAACCCCATAGGCATGAGCCCTGAAGCTCCTCAGGGCATTTGGCCAACCACACAGATCAAGAGGTGGGTCTTAGAGTACTCTGAAGAGAAACCAACTGGGATGATCCTAGCCACTGAAGAGGACTTAGAATATTTCAAGAAGAGCACTCAAAAGTGTGGGGTCCCCTGAGGATCTGGCTTGGGGCCTGAGCTAGGGACCCTTCTTGCCTAGGTCTTAGGGCAAATTGTGTAATAAAATAGAGATGATCTCATATTCTTTGCTACTGCTACCGTTGAGAGGTGGAGTCTAGTTTTACTCCCTCTAAACCTGAGCTGGCCTTAATGACTTCCTGGACCAATAGAGTGTGAAAGAAGTGAAATTCTGGGATTTTCAAGGCCGGGTTATAAGAAGCCCTGCAGCTTGGGGTTGCAGAATGCAGGAAAGAAAGAGATCCCTTTGAATTATTATGACAAAGGAAGACTTTATAGAGTAGATGTGATTTCAGCTGTACCTTGAAATACAAGGATGTATGGAAAGGCAGGCACAGGGCATTTCTGGCAGCAGAGAGGTAAAGTTGGAAAGGGTATAGGTAGGCCCAGGAGGCAATCTGTGTGGTTCCTCTTGGCTAGGACAGAGAGTTTCTTTTCTTTCCTTTTTTTTTTCTTTTTTTTTGAGATGGGGTCTCACTCTGTCACCTAGGCTGGAGTGCACTGGCATGATCTAAGCTTACTGCAACCTCCGCCTCCTGGGTTCAAGAGATTTTCCTGCCTCAGCCTCCCAAGTAGATGGGACTACAGGCATGCACTGCTACGCCTGGCTAATTTTTTTGTATTTTTAGTAGAGACAGGGTTGCACCATGTTAGTCAGGCTGGTCTCAAAACTCATGACCTCAAATGATCTACCTGCCTTGGCCTCCCAAAGTGCTGGGATTACAGGCTCGAGCCACTATGCCCGGCCAGGACAGAGAGATTCTGCAGTGGAGGAAGATTGAATTAGAATTGTGAGTCAGTCATGTCACAGACAGGAAGAATGTTTTGCCTCCACCCTGTGACCATGGGTAATATCTGACAGGCTTTTGGCCTCAGGTAATGGGATGAAGTCGTGTTTCAGGAAAATCAATGCAATGACATGTTTGCAACTTTACCTGAACTTTAGGAAATGCCCCCACAGTTCTAGAGTTCCAGAATTCAGCAACCCAAGTCATAGTTAGTGTGTTTGTTCCCTTTGTGGTGAGACAAACTTGAAACACATCTCTCTGAAGAGGACTTTTGGTCTAACTTGATGGAACTTAATTCTTATCTCTGGAACGGTATTAATTTGTTGTGTCTCTCTGGCCATCTCAACCAGATGAAATAGAATAATTTTTGTTGTTGTTGTTTTATGAGACGGAGTTTCACTCTTGTTGCCCAGGCTGGAGTACAGTGGCATGATCTCGGCTCACTGCAACCTCCACCTCCCAGGTTCAAGCAATTCTCTCCTGCCTTAGCCTCTAGAGTAGCTGGGATTACAGGCGCCCACCACCACACCTGGCTAATTTTTGTATTTTTAGTAGAGACAGGGTTTCACTGTGTTGGCCAGGCTGGTCTCGAACTCCTGACCTCAGGTGATCCACTCGCCTCGGCCTCCCAAAGTGCTGGGATTATAGGAGTGAGTCACCGTGCCCAGCCGAAATAGAATAATTCTATTATCACTTCTCTCAAACTATTAGTGGCCCCTCTACTCTCCTGGCTTGGTCACTCCCCTTCCCAATGTACCTTTGGATTCTTTTTCCTCCTGGCCCGCACGCTATTGTGTGTCCTGCCTGTGCCAATGCTCACATGCCACCTTGCACAGTTGGTGCCAGCTGTGAATATGTCCCACTTCCCCTACTAAACTATGAGAGTACATCAAGATGCCCTCATCATCCTTCAGCCACCCTCTCCACTTTCAATCATCCTCTTAAAGTTCCCCAAAAGATCTTTCTAAAACACAGAGTAGGCTAGGTGCAGTGGCTCACACCTGTAATCCCAGCACTTTGGGAGGCTGAGACAAGTGGATCACCTAAAGTCAGGAGTTTGTGACCAGCCTGGCCAACATGGTGAAACCCTGTCTCTACCAAAAATACAAAAATTAGCCGGGCATGGTGGCACATGTCTGTAATCCCAGCTACTCGGGAGGCTAAGGAAGGAGAATCACTTGAACCTGGGAGGCAGAGGCTGTAGTGAGCCAAGATTGTACCACTGCACTCCAGCCTGGGTGACAGAGCAAGACTATGTCAAAATAAATAAAAATAAAAACGTAAAAAATGAAACACAGAGTTGGTGCCTTGCCATGCTAAGCCTTTTGATGGCACCTTGGTGTCTAGAGAACACAGTAATATCCTCATCTTGGCAGACAGAGCCCTCCGTACTGGCCTCATCCTGGTCATTTCCCCCATCCTAACTAGAATAATTGCAGCTCTCCTCACAAGGCCTTTGTGTCTTCTGGCCTTTGCATGCACTGTTCCCTGTGCTTCAAACACTCTTCCCTCTGTCTCAGGCCTAAGCTATTCCTGTTCATTCTTCAAGTCCCACTCTGAATTCACCTTCCTTGGGGCACGGCCCCAACCCCTAGGCTGGGCTAGAGCCTCTCCCCCATGCTTCCTTAGCACTGGTGCTCCCTCTCAGCACTCATCACAGGGATCCCAGTTCTCCATTCACCAGCCCGAGGGCGGAAGATGTGTCTTGCATCCCTGCATTTCCCCGGCATCCAGCTCAGTGTCTGGCGTGAGGTAGGTGCTTATGAAATTTCTGTTGCCTGGAAATGGACTCCATTTCATTAACTCATTCTCCTAAGTATCCTACCTGCTTGGCATTTCAGAAACCTAGAATTATTTGGAAGTCGACTTTTAGGCAATTAAAAACCACCCGCAGCAGTGGAGCCATTCTTGGTGGAAGAGTCATCACCTGGAATCAGTGCAGAGTGCCAAATACAGTGCCTCCCATTTAGGCACTGGCACAGCCGTGGCTGGTTCTGTGCTGCCATCTGCCTCACGGGAGGCAGGACAGGCATCACTATGCCAGTTTTCTAGACAAGGACACTGAACTTCAGAGAAATTAACTCACCTGCCCAAGCTGGCCAAGCTTGTTGGTGGCAGAGGGGACTAGGACCAGGCTGCTGTCATAAACCACCCTCCAGGTAGCTGCTGGATCATCTGGCCTTTGTGACCCAAAGAGGGCCGAGTCACACAGATAAATAGGACACCTCTGATGGCTTCCACTCTGGACAGCAGCAATGACCCCAGCCACCCTCACCCCAAAGCCAGGGAAACATCATCTTGTCATCTCTGGATTTTTCCTCACCCCCTTGGGTTAAAGCTGAGCAGACAGGGTGGCACTTCTGAATTCAGAGGCTGCAATGAGCTGAGAAAAACAAGCTTCTGTGGCCCCCTCCAGGACCCACCAGGTAGAGGGGATATTGCCCCAGGTGCCACAGGAGGTGGGACAGGGACTCCAAGGAAGTTGTCCTCCCTAGAGAGTCCATCAGCAAATTGTCTCATGTAGCCATAACAGCCAGGAGCAAGGCAGGGGAGGAGGGTTTTGTCTAAGGAAAACCAGTGTATTGTAAACAGGATAAAAGGGGCTGGAAAGCCCCACTTATCACTGACTAATGTGTCCCCAGGTCATCACGGAGCTGGAACCCTACCAATAGCCCTGAGGAGGGAAAGAATTCCCGATTAACCCCATCACCTGTGAGCAGGGCCAGGGCAAAGGTCTGGCTTTTTCTCTTACTAAACGATTCCCATGGTCATTAGGCATTGGCAGGGCTCAGCAGCGTTTCTAGGAAGACCTCCAAGACTAGAGAAATGCCTTCTACACCTGCTGCTCTTTGGGGCCATGCAGAGCAGGGAGTGGGTGTGCACATCCTTGGGATGGCGGGAGAGGAGGTCTCAGGAAAGCAGGGGTGGCATGAGGCTGGGGGAAGCTGCAGGGGGATGGCGGTGGTCTCCTGGTCAATCATGGGGGTGGAGCAGACTTGTGTGTCACATCGAGTGATGGGGGTTGGCCTAATTTAGACTTGAGAGGCTGGCTTAGAGACCAGTCTCTCTGGGCACGGACTAATAATGGCCTCATTCATTCCTTACGCGCTCCTTGCATCAAGGTATCTTAATTTATATCTATTTATTTTATTTACTTTGAGACGGAGTCTCGTTCTGTCACCCAGGCTGGAGTTCCAGTGGTGCAATCTCAGCTCACTGCAACCTCCTCCTCCCAGTTCAAGCGATTCTCCTGCCTCAGCCTCCTGAGTAGCTGAGACTACAGGCGTGTGCCACCATGCCCAGCTAATTTTTATATTTTTAAGTTGAGACGGGGGTTTTACCATGTTGGCCAAACTGGTCTTGAACCCCTGACCTCAGGTGATTCGCCCACCTCGGCCTCCCACAGGCGTGAGCCACAGCGCCCGGCTGTCTTAATTTACAGATGAGAACACTGAGATTTAGCGGGGTTACATAAAGCATCCAAAGCTACGCAGCAGGCAGGTGGCCAGCTGAAACCTAAATTTAGGCCTCACTGACTCCAACTTGGGCACGTAAGCACCAGTTGGATCAGATGCACCAGGTCAGTATTGAAGTGTGAAGACTTCTGAGGGATGCTCAGATCACCTGAGTTCTACTGTCCTCTGAATGTACTTCACCCCTCTGGGGTGCCTTCTTTGGTTATCTCTATCTCCTTTTGGGACCCCATTTTCCTGGACCATTAAGACGTGGGATAGTAGAAAGAGTTCAGTATTTTCAGGCACAGAGCCTGAGTCTGATTCTCCAAGCTGGTCCCTTTGGACAAATTAATTAATTCCTCTGAACTCATTTTCTTTATCTTTAAGAAGGAAGCAATACTACCCATTCTATGTACTTCACTGAGTTGAAAGAGAATTAAATGAGAAGGGGCATGAAAGGGCTTTCCACTTTGAGTGTGAGTGTCACAGTGATTATCACAGGAGCTCCTGACTGTTTCCTCCACACCCACCTTCCTCTCCAAGCATCCTGTCTTCACATTCACCTGCCTCGGCACCGCCATATGCATGTCATGCTCCTGCTCAGGAACCATCAGTGGCTCCCTGCTCCTGCTTCCTTAGCTTGGAATCCTGCCTTCCCCAGACCAACCCACCTCTACCTCCCAAACTTAGAGCCTCTGCTTCCCTGCCCTGCCTGAGCTGACCGTGGGCTCAAGTCATGGATTCTATGCTGGGTGCTCTAATACACTGTGTGCTTTCACACCTGTGTGCCTTTGCTGGCTCCTTAAAGTGATTTTTCCTCACTTCCAAGCTGGCTCAGATCCCAGCTCCTCCAGCAGCCTTCCCGACCACTCAGCCTGTAGCAGCCTTTCCACCCCCTTGCCTTGATTGTTCTCGGCATTCACCTTGCTGGAGTGTTGACTTTCCACAAGTAATCAGTCTCCAGGTTGGATCATATGCTTCTTGAGGACAAAGAGGTGCGTATGTCTTTCCATGCATCTGCTCAACTACTCCAAGCTAGACAGGTGATGGCTAAGGGGACGTCTTCAGGAATTACTCCATTTCCACGTGGGGTTGAGATGCCTTACCCCACCGTGAGAGCCACTAGAGCAGTGGCACTTGGAGGATCTGGTGCACTGGAGGGCTGAATAAACATTGATGAATTGACTCCAGCTGTGGCAGGCCAGTGCAGAAGCAGAGGTTGTTTTTGGCAGGTGGCAAAGAGTGCCAAACCAGAAGTCCTCTATTCTACATCGCTACAGGGCTTGCCCTGTGCATGCAGGAGACCCTGTGTCATCCCAACTGACCTATTCCACTCAATGAATCCTTGAGGTTTCAAGGGGAGAGTGGGAGATGGGGGTATTGAGTAATTGCCTTCCTGCTCATTTGCCCACAAGGAAATGGAGGCCCAGAGCAGGTATGTGATCTGCCCGATTGTGCAGAATTCAAAGCCCATCTGGAACCTACATGTCCTGACCCCCATCCAGTGCCCAGCTTCCTACTCTATGCTGCCTCTCGGGTGACACACACAGCAGCAAGTGAGCCCTGCAGACAGAGACATCCCAGAACCCCAGGCCTGGGACCAGCGCTCAGGAGCCATCCTCTCAGCTAGATTGCCTTCAGCCTGCTGGGAGGAGGAGCAGCCCAGCCTAGACTGAAAGCCTCCAAGGAGGAAGTTCTACCTGCTTCTCCATGCCTCCAGACCCACTGTACCTTGTGCATTTCATCTGGAATTTTCTTCTGTTGAAAGGAAGGTGCTGGGTGGGAGGAGGAGGGAGAGGATCAGAAAAAATAACTAATAAATACTAGGCTTAATACCTGACACAAGTTTACGTATATAACAAACCTGCACATGTACCCCTGAACTTAAAAGAAAAGTTAAACAAAAATAAAGGTGCTGTTGCCATGACCCAAGCCACATTGTCTAGAGCTGTACCATCCAATACGCTAGCCGTTAGCCACATGCAGCTCCTGAGTACTTGAAACATGGCTAGGGCAAATTGAGATGTGATGTCACTGTAAAGCATGCATTGGCTTTCAAAGACAGTACAGAAAAAGGTAAAAAGGTAAAATATTAATATGCTTAATATTTATGTTTTATGTTGAAACAATATTTTTCATCTGTATTGGATTAAGTAAAATATATTAAGATTAATTTCATCTGCTCCTTTTTCCATTTTAAATATGCCATCTAGAAAATTAAAATTAAATACATGGCTCATGTTAAATATAGACATCTTCCCAGGCACAGCGGCTCACTCCTGCAATCCCAGCACTTTGAGAGGCTGAGGCAGGAGGATTGCTTGAGCCCAGGAGTTCAAGACCAGCCTGGGCAACATAGCAAAACCTCATCTCTACAAAAACAATTTTAAAAATTAGCCAGGTGTGGTGGTGCATACCTGTGGTCCCAGCTACTTGGGAGCCCAGGAGTTGGAGGCTGCAGTGAGC
Organism: Rhinopithecus roxellana; assembly: GCF_007565055.1. Taxonomy (NCBI): domain Eukaryota; kingdom Metazoa; phylum Chordata; class Mammalia; order Primates; family Cercopithecidae; genus Rhinopithecus; species Rhinopithecus roxellana. The sequence continues at coordinate 73,801,725 of NC_044567.1, forward strand.
CATGTTTGTGCCACTGCACTCCAGCCTGGGTGACAGAGTAAGACTGGGTGACAGAGTTGGCCTCTGGTGAGACTGCAGGCTCCTGGAAGGCAGAGCTGCCTTGGATGGTTCTTCCACTAGACCCACCTCTCCCAGCCTGACAACCCAGGGCCTGCACATGCTGATGTACAAAGTGGGTCCCCAGTTTTCCAGACTGAATAGCTCCTCCATTTGGGCTCTTCTGAGGTCCCTCAGACCCAAAGAGTGGATTTCAGAGTGGGGTATGAGGGCAGTCCAGGAGAGCTTTCTGTTGGAGGTGAATGGGGCTTTCAGGTTAGGGCCAGAGTGAGGTACGGAGGCCCCTAGGAGGCACTGACTCTCCAGAAGGTGCAGGTACTAACCCTGGGGATGTGGCCTGTCTTCCCTTGCTCCCAGCATGGCAGGCTTCAATGTGGTTCTTTCATTGGCAGCCAGGCGGCAGCTACATCTCTGCAGAAGTCCACAGCAGAACTCACAGCAGTCCGCAGGGTGGTCCTAATAGCTCCCACCCCCTCGGGCAAAACCTGCACTCAACATCCACCAAGCTAGCCTGTGCCCTTCTCTCTCCCACACCCGGCCCCAAATAAGCCAGATCGATGCAGGTTCTCGGAGGCCAGGCAGTCAAGGGCCCTTCCTCCCTTACCCTATTTTCAGCGCCTCCAGGAGACAAGCTGCATTAATGGCGATCATTTTGCAGCTTTGAAAGGGAAGCGCCCAGGACCTGGAGGCATAGGGTGAGAGGAGCCCTCTTGAGGAGAGGGCCAGACAGCAGGCATCCCTTAGAGGCCCCCTTCCCGCTGCAGGCCATGGGGCCAACGTGTCCCGACACTGACAGGCTTCCTTGCACAAACCAGACCTCACAGAGTGAGGGGGGTGGAGGGGGGACACAGAGACAGGAGGACTAGGGGCTCATCTATCACGAAGCGTCAAACAGCAGGGCCATAGCAGCCTCTGCAGCTCACCCACCCTCCACACCTTAGCCTCCTGGAATCAAGCACATTCCACTGTTGGGGGATTAGGGGGTCGGTAACCGAGGCTGAGCTGCCCCCAGCCTGCTCTCCCACAGTGCCGAGACTGAGTTCCTCCACCCGCAGTTCCCAAATGGAGTTGTGGTTAAGGGGCCCAGGGCAAAATAGAAATTGATGGGGCCTTTTTGTCTGCTCCTGTTTTTCAGAAAATAGTGCACAGACTCTGAGAGGCAATCTTCTTCTTCTTCTTCTTTTTTTTTTTTTTTTAAGACAGGGTCTTACTCTGTCTCCCAAGCTGGAGTACAGTGTCACGATCATGGCTCACTGCAACCTCGAACTCCCGGGTTCAAGCAATCCTCCTGCCTCACCCTCCTGAGTAGCTGGGACTCCACCATGCCTACCGAATTGTTTTTTTTTTTTTTTTTTTTTTTGTAGAGATGGAGGTTTCACTATGTTGCCCAGGCTGGTATCGAACTCCTGAGTTCAACCAATCCTCCCCCCTCAGCCTCCCAAAGTGCTGGAGCTACAGGTATGAGCTCTAAAAAAAAAAAAAAAAAGGTTAAGGGAGCTGAATTGCACCAAGGGTCTCCAAAGTCTTGTTTATGCCAAGAGCTGGGGCTGGAGAGAAAGAGGGGCTTCTCAGATAAGAGCAGAGGACCAGCAGTCTATCCCACCAAGCCCAACACCTGTGCCTGAAGCACAAGGGTCAGCTGGCCCCAGATGCCCCGAGTACTCACTGCAACAGTCAACCTGTCTTTACCAGGTGGGTCCAGAGCATGACATTTCCACTTCTTCCCCAAGGGAAGCCCCACCTGGGGAATTGCAGTCCTGGGAAGAGCTGGGCCCAGAAGAGCCCCAAGCCTTGGCAGTGGCTCATAGAGGCATCAGAAAGACCTGTGTTTGAATCCTGGCTCAGCCCTCTGCTGTCTGGTGACCTTGGCAGGCTACTTGAATGATCTAAGCCCCTCTTTCCTTCACTGGCACCTGCTCCTAGGATACGTACTCCCGGTGGAATGGGAAGCCATCTTGTCTTGCCTTCAGAGAGACCTGGATTGGGCCAGTGACTGGCTGTGCATCTTTGTACAACTTACTCTTTACAACTTTATACTACTCTGACCTTCAGTTTCCTTATGAGTTTTTCGTGATGACTAAATGAAATCATGTATTTGAGAGTACCTGATTAGTAAGCTCCAGGCAGGACCCTGTGACAGTGCCTGGCACACACATGGTGTTCAAGCAATGCTTTTATTTTTGTGCCTCTGGGAGGTGGCACTGCATATTAGGTAAAAGCCTCAACTCTGCAGCCTGAATTCAGATCTGGGCTCTGCTGCTTACTAGATGGGTGATCTTGGGCAAGTTGCTTAACCTCTCTGTGCCTCAGCCTCTTCCTATATAAAGTAGGCATAATCAGAGCACTTTTCTCATAGGGTTAGTATGAGGCTTATATAATATCAGTTCAGAATTATAAAGGGCACATGATACATGGTATTGGAGTGTTATATTAAATAAAATTAAATTAGCCGGGCATGGTGTCATGCACCTGTAGTCTCCGCTACTCGGGAGGCCGAGGCAGGAGGATGATGGCTTGACTCCAGGAGTTGAAGGCTGCAGTGAGCTATGATTACACCACTGCAGTCCAGCCTGGGTGATAGAGCAAGATCGTGTCTCTTAAATAAATTTAATTTAATTTTTAAAATAAAATTTATTCCCCACCTTCCCAGCCTAGACATGCTCATCACCTGTCTGCTGGCCAGGGTTCAGGCCTTTTGCAGGCCCTGTCCTGTTAGTTCAGGGAAGTCCTTCCGGATCTTGTGTCTATTTTTTATGGGAGAGGTGAGGAAGCCATGCTCCAGAAGAGGCTGGGTGAAGGCCTTGACTCAGCCTCTGGTCCTTGCCTCCCACCCCACCCATCAGCCTGGTCAGAAGCCAGGACCCAGAGCTCCTTCGTGGGCTGGCTCTCGGGAGTGGGGGCTGGGCTGGGCTGAGTGAGCTGCTCCTCACTGCTCAGGAAGAGAACGACAGGCAGGGAACACATTCGTAACCACCCAGCGGTCAGCACAAAGGTGGCGCAGGAGGAGCTTCCTCTTCAGGAGGAAGGGAGAAGGTCGGCAGCCCATATCCGGCCCTGCCCGTTCCTCCCAGATGCTGTGGAAAGATGTCCTGGCCACTCCGTCATTGCTGGGCGGGGTCTTTCCTTCACACTGGGGCGGGTCTCTTTGAGGACCCTGGTCTGCAGGGCTGGGCACATACTCACAGGCACACACACACACACACACACACACACACACACACACACACACACACAGTACAGGGGTAAAGCAACTGATTAATGACTTGGCTTGTCTTCCAGGGGGCTGTTCCAGGCTGCAAGTCTATACCATGTGATGCACACTGGGCTGTTAGGGATGATGGCTTAGCTGTCGGTGCTCATTGCCCAAAAGGTCAAGGTCATGGGTCAATCCCTAGTAGGGTCATAGATTTTCTTCTCTTTCATAGCCACAGGTGCCCTCCTGCACCAAGGCTTACTCTCTTCATGTGTGACATGCACAAAAGGGAACAACTTATGACTCAGCTGAAGGATGAAACTAAGTCTTCTTGCTGCTGCCCACTCTTGCTGGAAGTGGGTTATTCCAAGCATCATCTTGAAAGGGGACTATAAATTCTGTGACATGGGCTGTCTAAGAAGGTCATTTCAGCCAGATGCCGTGGCTCACATCTGTAATTCCAGCACTTTGGGAGGCCGAGGCAGGTGGATTACCTGAGGTCAGGAGTTCGAGACCAGTCTGGCCAACATGATGAAACCCTGTCTCTACTTTAAAAAACACAAAAATTAGCCAGGTGTGGTGGCGGGCACCCTTAATCCAAGCTACTTGAGAGGCTGAGGAGGGAGAATCGCTTGAACCTGGGAGGCGGAGGTTGCAGTGAGCTGAGATGGAGCCACGCACTCCAGCCTGGGCAACAGAGCGAAACTCCATCTCAAAAAAAAAAGAGAAGGTCATCTCACTAGGGCTACTGCCATTCCCCTTTACCCAATGTAGAAACTGAGGCTTTGGAACAAGTGGAGACCTGCTCAAAGATCCCACAGCTGGTTTCTTTACAGTGGGGATGGACAACTCCTGCTTTGTGTGTAGGGAGGTGGAGACCTAGGAGGGGCCCCAAAGAGATGGGAGTGCCCCATCTTCAAGGGAGAAGCAGAGTTCTGCAGGAAACCCCAGGCAAGAATACTGTTTCTGAGGCCTTTCTTGGGCAAGTTTCCTGTCATCTCCAAGTAGAGAACAGGCCTGTGTTCATGTGAAGGCTTCATGCAAGTCTCCTGAGTTTGAAACTTTATGCCTCTTCAGTCCACTCTAACCTGAATTGAGAATACAATGAGAACTAGAAGAGCAGATGCTGGGATAAGGTTGCCATGAGAGATGGTGAGCTCCATCCACACATTCATTCATCCATATACCCACCCACTCACCTGCACATTCTCCCACCCACCTATCCAGCCAGCCAGCCAGCCAGCGAGCTACTCATTAATCCATCCATCTATCCATTCATCCATCCATCCATCCATCTATCCATCCATCCATCCATCTATCCATCTATCCATCCATCCATCCATCCATCCATCCATCCATCCATCCATCATCCATCCAGCCACCCACCCATCCATCCATCCATCCAGTCAGTCAGCCACCCAGCCATTCACCCACCACATCCATCCACCCATCCACCCCATCTATCCACCCATCTACCCATCCATCCACCCACCCACCCATTTACCCACCCACTCACCTGCACATCCTCCCACCCACCTATCCATCCATCCAACCAGCCAGCTACTCATTAATCCATCCATCTATCCATCCATCCATCCATCCATCCGTCCGTCCATCCATCCATCCATCCATCCATCATCCATCCAGCCAGCTGGCTACCCATTAATCCATCCATCCGTCCAGCCACCCATTCATCCATCCATCCAGTCAGTCAGCCACCCAGCCATTCACCCACCACATCCATCCACCCATCTACCCATCCATCCACCCACCCATTTACCCACCCACCCATCCATCCACCCACCTACCCATCCAGTCACCATACTTCCATCTACCCACCCTCCCACCTACCCATATATCCAGCTAGCCAGCCACCCATCCACCCATCTACCCACTGATTCTTCTGCCCAGCCACCCAGCCACTCTACACATCCACCTACACAGCCATCCATCCAGTCATCTAGCCACCCATACATTCATCTACCCAGTCACTCACCATTCATCCACCAACTCATCTATCTAACCCCCATCCACCCACCCATACATTCATCCAGCCACTCATCCATCTAGCCAGCCAGCCACCATCCACCCACACACACACCCAACCCTTTCATCCATCTACCCACCTATCTACCCAAACACCCATTCATACATTCATACAGCCATCCATTCATCCATCTACCCACCCACTCATCCATACATCCACCCACCTATCCATCGTCCACTCATCTACCCACCCATCCATCTATCCACCCCACCCATCCATCCATCCACCCACCCATCCAACCACCCCACCCATTCACTCACCCACCCATTCATCCATCCATCTACCCCTGAACCCACCCATACATCCATTAAGCCACCCACCCATACATCCACCCACCTGTTGAGCACCCATAATAAGCCAGATTTGGTGTAGGTTACTGGAATCAGAGAGGTGGAAGCCATGGTTCTCACCTTCCAATTGTTTTCCAGTGAGAGTGACAGCATCAATCAGGATACAAGTACCTGGAAGCCCTACCTGAAATAAGAAGGAAAATTTATTTCACATAAGAAGGCCAGAGGTAGGGAAACTCTGGATTGGTCAATTCAGGGGCTCAAAGGCATCACTGAGAATTCAGATTTTTTTTGGTTTTCTGCTTGACCCACCCTCCAAGTGCCTGCCAGGTCAGCTCATGGTGCCAAGGGGCTACCACACTTCTGGTGACTGCAGACCATTCCTGTAATAACTGAAGTATAAGAGGAAGAGTTTCTTCTTGCATTTTTTTTTTTTTTTTTTTTTTTTTGAGACAGAGTCTCACTCTTGTTGCCTAGGCTGGAGTGCAACAGTGCAATCTTGGCTCACTGCAACCTCCACCTCCTGGGTTCAAGCAATTCCCCTGCCTTAGCCTCCCAAGTAGCTGGGATCACAGGCATGCACCACCATACCTGGATAATTTTGTATTTTTAGTAGAGATGGTGTTTCACCATGGTGGTCAGGCTGGTCTTGAACTCCTGGCCTCAAGTGATCCGCCTGCCTTGGCCTCCCAAAGTGCTGGGGTTACAGGCATGAGCCACCACACCTGGCCCCTTCTTGAATCCCTTTTTAAGAGAGGAGAACTTTCTACAGTCCCAGACAGAACTTCCCTTCTACTGTCATCGGCTAGCACTGCATCAATTATCCATGTGCAAATTAGTTTCTGAAAAGGAATAACCACACCTGGCTTAGGTGAGTCATGATTTATCCCGGAGCTGGAGATGGAGATCCCTTCCCCAAGGGAGAATGGGTATCTGATCAAGACCAGGGCTCTCTCTATCAAGAAGAAGGGGAAACTGACCACTGGGTTGGCTACTCACAGTATCTGTGAGCAACCAGGTGAAAAATCTAAATGTTTTGTGTTTCTTCGTCACCCCAGAAGCAGCATGGTAAACTCATTCCTGGCTTTCTCAGCAACCCCCGACGCAAGCCCCCACTCTGCCTGTTTGTTTTTCCCCTGGACTGACTGGCCACAAACTGCTCGTTGTTTGTTGTTAAAACTTGGCTAAGTGAAAACTTCCTGCCATAGCATTCTCTCTCTCTCTCTCTCTCTCTCTCTCCCTCTATCTTACACACATACACACACACACACACTATTCCTTTATCTAGATTTCAACTGAATTACTCTGAACATCTCATCTTACGGGGAAAGTAAGTTTCAGCACATTTTACCTTCCCCATCACCGACATTCCCCATCTATTTCTGACAAGGTTAGCCTAAGTAGGCATCTATGAGCCTCCATTTCTTCACAATCAATTTACAGCCGAAGACTGGGCTTGACCTAAAGCAAGGGAAAAAGAACACCTAAACTCATATGCACCACCCGGCCTTCCCAGAAGGAAGATGCTTCAGGAGGGCAGCACCCATGGAGGGAAAGAGGCTGCTCACCTCATTGGGTCAACACCAGGCACCAGAAGGAATCCCAATGGTAAAGATCTTTTGGCCGGGTACAGTGGCTCATACCTGTAATCCCAGCACTTTGGGAGGCCGAGGTGGGCAGATCACCTGAGGTCAGGAGTTTAAGACCAGCCTGGCCAACATGGCAAAACCCTGTCTCTACTGAAAATACAAAAATTAGCTGGGATGGCCGGGCGCGGTGGCTCAAGCCTGTAATCCCAGCACTTTGGGAGGCCGAGACGGGCGGATCACGGGGTCAGGAGATCGAGACCATCCTGGCTAACACGGTGAAACCCCGTCTCTACTAAAAAAAATACAAAAATCTAGCCGGGCGAGGTGGTGGGCGCCTGTAGTCCCAGCTACTCAGGAGGTTGAGGCAGGAGAATGACGTAAACCCGGGAGGCGGAGCTTGCAGTGAGCTGAGATCCGGCCACTGCACTCCAGCCCCAGCGACAGAACGAGACTTCGTCTCAAAAAAAAAAAAAAAATTAACTGGGCATAGTGGTGGGTGCCTGTAATCCCAGCTACTCAGGAGGCTGAGGCGGGGAGAAGCACTGAAACCTGGGAGTTGGAGGTTGCAGTGAGCTGAGTTTGCACCATTGCGCTCCAGCCTGGGCAACAGAGTGAGACTCTGTCTCAAAAAAAAAAAAAAAGGCTTGCTCCATCTAGCCCAGAGGCAGTCCAAGGCAGCTGACATTGTGGGGGAAACCAAAGAAGTTGTTGCAAGGGACTCAATTGCCTTAAGCATGAAGAGACATCAGACTAGACCCATTGCTTGGGATTCTGATGTTCTCTTCAGCTTCTTTCCCATTAGAAGGCTGGAGAACTTTCCTATGCCACCTACTACACTGAATACAAAAATCAAGTCCCTCACACACACCTGCTTGCTCTATGTAACAGGGCTCTGGCTCCCTCATGGGTCTTACCTGGTGTCACTCTCTCCGGTTGCCCCAGCTCCAGCTACATTGACTCTCTTGCTATTCTTTAAATGTGCTGGGCTGGGCATGGTGGCTCACACCTGTAATCCCAGTGCTTTGGGAGGCTGAGGCAGGCGGATCACCTGAGGTGAGGAGTTAAAGACCAACCTGGCCAACATGGTGAAACTCTGTCTCTACTAAAAACAGAAAAATTAGCCGGGCGTGGTGGTGCAAGTCTGTAATCCCAGCTACCTGGGAGGCTGAGACAGGAGAATCGCTTGAATCCAGGAGGCAGAGGTTGCAGTGAACTGAGATTGCACCACTGCATTTCAGCCTGGGTGACAGAGTAAGACTCCATCTAAAAAATAAATAAATAATAAAATAAAAATAAATAAATAAATAAATGTGCTGGGCTTATTTTCACTTCAGTTCCCTCTACCTCAAATATCTTCCTCCTATCTTAGCTCAGAAGCCAGTTTTTCAGAGAAATCTTCCTTTAATGCCTATATAGGGCAGTCCTTCCCCCTTTATTTGATTAATTTCCATGGCATTACGGCTGATTGGGAAATACATTGTTTTTCGTTTATTTATTTCTTATCCACCTCCCCTCCCCACTAGAATGTAAGCCTCTGAGCACCAGACCCTGGCTATCTTGATCCCCACTTTGTTTTAGGGCCCAGAGCACAGAGTTTAGCTTGTAGATGGTGCTCAGTAATGAATAAGTTAATGGTGTCTCCAGGCCAAACCACCTTTCTGGGATGACATGGAAAGAAAAAAAAAAAACAAAAAAAAAAAACACATACATCTGCTGCCAAAGTGCCTAATAGAGATTAGCTAGTATTATAGTCTCCCCACCCTACCTTGTACTGTACTGCAGAACACAGTGGAGTGAGTTGAATGCGAGAAGCAGGTATAGACTCTTTCCTAAATGCTACTCCTTCTCCTTACTCTTCACCATCCTCATCCTCTAAGGGTGATTGTACTTCCAGGGGGTTCAAGAACTAGAAAAGGGCCAGGTGCCCTGCCTCACACCGGCAGTCCCAGCACTTTGGGAGGCCAAGGCGTGTGGATCACCTGAGGTCAGGAGTTGGAAACCAGCCTGGTCAACATGGTGAAACCTCATCTCTACTAAAAATACAAAATTAGCTGGGTGTGGTGATACACGCCTGTAGTCCCAGCTACTGGGAAGGCTGAGACAGGAGATGAGACAGGAGAATCTCTTGAACCCGGGAGGCAGAGGCTGCAATGAGCCAAGATCACGTGACTGCATTCCAGCCTGGGTGACAGAGCCAGACTCCATCTCAAAAAAAAAAAAAAAAAGAAATAGAGTCCAGGCGTAGTGGCTCAAGCCTGTAATCCCAGCACTTTGGGAGGCCGAGACAGATAAACAAATTGTGGTATATCCACACAATGGAATGCTATACAACCTGCCTAACACAATTTCCTAGCATATTCTAAATAACAGTTCTATGAGGACACAACTCATATACAGTTCACCCTATTAAAATGTACAATTCAGTGGGTTGTACATACTTAGTGTATATTCACAGAGTTGTGCAACCATCACCACTAATTCCAGGTCAGGAGGTTGAGATCATCCTGGCTAACACGTTGAAACCCCGTCTCTACTAAAAAATACAAAAAATACAAAAAACTAGCCGGGCGAGGTGGCGGGCGCCTGTAATCCCAGTTACTAGGGAGGCTGAGGTAGGAGAATGGCGTAAACCCAGGAGGCGGAGCTTATAGTGAGCTGAGATCGCGCCACTGCACTCCAGCCTGGGCGAGAAGAAATAGAAAAGGATGGGAGGAGGTGGTGAAATCGTACTACTGTTGAATTCCTACTACATCTAACAGTATCGATGCCTGTGCACTCCCTGTGTCCCAGGCACTGTGCTGTGTGGATAAGATACAGATCCTTGTGCCCATTCTACAGATGAGGACTCTGAGACTCATGGAGGTTGAGTGACTTGTCCAAGGTCCCTGAACTAGTAGGGACTGAGCTGAGGTTGTACCCCTACAGTTTGACTGGAGAGTCTGTGCCCTTAACTACCCCCACTATATATCTCCTTAATTCCATGTGGGGTCACTGTAAGAATGAAATGCAATAGCAATCAACCTGCCTAACACAATTTCCTAGCATATTCTAAATAACAGTTCTATGAGGACACAACTCATATACAGTTCACCCTATTAAAATGTACAATTCAGTGGGTTGTACATACTTAGTGTATATTCACAGAGTTGTGCAACCATCACCACTAATTCCAGAGCATTTTTCATTACCTCCTCCCAAAACCCATACCTATTAGCAATCACTCCCATTCCCTCCTCCCTTTAGTCCTAGGCAACCACTAATCTGTTTTCTGTGTCTATGGATTTTTCTGTTCTGGATATTTCTTATAAATGGAATCACACAAAATGTAGTGTTTTGTGTCTGGCTTTTTTCACTTAGCATTATGTTCTCAAGGCTCATTTATGTTGTTTGTGTGTCAATGTCAGTACTTTTTTGTTTGAGACAAGGTCTCACTCTGTTACCCAGGCTGGAGTGCGGTGGCATAATATTGGCTCACTGCAACCTCTGTCCCCCAGGCTCAAGCTATCCTCCCACCTCAGCCTCCTAAGTATCTGGGACCACAGGCACATGACACCATGCCTGGCTATTATTATTATTATTGTTGTTATTGTTATTGTTATTTTGTATTTTTAGTAGAGGAGGGGTTTTTGCCACACTGGCCAGGCTGGTCTCCAACTCCCAAGCTCAAGTGATTTGCCCACCTCAGCCTCCCTTAGTGCTGTGATTATAAGTGTGAGCCACTGCACCCAGCCGTATGTCAGTACTTCATTCCTTTTTATGGTCAAATAGCATTCCATTGTGTGGATATACCACAATTTGTTTATCCGTTCACCAGTGGATGGACATTTGGGTTGTTTCCACCTTTTCCTTATCATGAATAATGCCGCTATGAACATTCATGTGAAAGTTCAATGCATGGACATTTGTTTCAACTCCCTTAGGTAAATACCTAGGAATGCAATTGCTGGGTCCTATGGTAACTCTATGTTTAACATTTTGGGGAACTGCCAGACTGTTTTCCAAAGAAGTTACACCAATTTACATTCCCACCGGCCATGGACCAGTGTTGCAATGTATGAGGGAGGCTAGGTGCTGTTATTATGACTGGTTATTATTACTGTTGAAATATGCAATTGTCTGACTGTCTGTTGAATCTGGCTCCATTAGGCAAAGATCCCGCCTGAAACTCGAGGATTCCCAAGGCAAGAATCACCAGCGTGACTTTCATTTTTTGTTCAGCTGTCGTTCCTTGTCCTCTGCTTCCTATCTTTCCTCCTCGCCCTAGTCTCTAACTCTTCTCCATCCCCAAGTTTGGTTTCCTTCTCCAGGTCTTACCTGTGCCCACCTCACATATAGTGGCAGGCCAGAGACGAGGCCAGGTCTCATAAGAAGAAGCCACGGCCAGGGCGGGCAGAGAACAGCTGAGCAGCCCCCTTCCTGGGGCAACCTTGAACTTGGCAATGGAAACCCTTGGGGTAGCAGGCCAAGGCATCCCATGGGAATTATTTTAAATGCACAACATTTGTTGATGCTACTAAGATTTCATTGTTAACAGTTTGTAACTTTTTCTGCACGTTTTTGAGGCTCTGAGGCCATCTATTTGTTGGCTGGGGGAGGGTGGGAGGTGGAAGGAGAAACGTTCTTTCCCACATTTTCCTTGGGGTATCTCAGCAAGGTCACAGTAGTGCCCAACGCTGAAAAATGTGGAGAAAGGTTGGCCCTTGGGTGAGTGGGATGGAGGGGATGCAATTAGGATGGCCCAGGCCCCGTGATCCATCCCCAGTAATGCTCTGCTCTGTCTCTAGAACATTCATACAGCCTCCTCCAGGACATCCTTTGGCCTACTTCCCAGTGTATTTTCCGGAAAAAGAGGAGATCACATTAGAGTCCATGTACCCCCTCTCTCCCTGAGCAGTCCTCACCTGGGTCCTGGGTGTGCAGGACCCACCCACTTGTTCCTCTTGTTTCCTCTTTGGAAAGTTCACAGCCAGAACCCAGGACCCAGGTAGGCGAGAAGCAAGGGGTTCAGGAGTCTCCATGATATTTTATTATGGAGCAGAGTCAATAAAGAAAGGTGGCCAGCACGGTGGCTCATACCTACAATCCCAGCACTTGGGGAAGCTGGGGTAGGAGGATTGCTTGAGCCCAGGAATTTGAGACCAGCCTAGGCAACATGATGGTGAGACTCCATCTCTACAAAAATAAAAAATAAAAAACAAAAAATAAAATAAAACAAGGTGCACCCAGAGCCTGCACAAGAAAAGCCATTCATCAAGCACGATCACTGCCCCCCCAGGAAGCTTCTCAATCCAGTGTGAGTCCAAGGATGGACTCCACGTCAGTGACTCTGTGGCCCCCAACACTGGCTCATGGTGCCTTAGAGTTCTAGTTTATGGCAACCCTGGGTGGGCTCCTCCAGGCTTCTAGGTCCTATGTCCTGTGGTCCAAGCGGTTCCAGATGTCAACAGCCCCAGGGGAAGGTGATCTTGGCTAATGGTAGCCTCAGGTTCTAGGCATTGATGGTCCTGTTAATGACTATTGGAGACAGTGGCCCTAGACTTTGGTAGCCCTGGGAAATCTGGGTGCTGGTGTTCCTGGGCGTTACTGATGGAGGCTCCACAGTTCCAGGTGCTGGCCGCCTTCTGAAACTAGGTCTCAAGCCTGTAGGCATTGGGCACAGCTGGTCAGAAAGAAAGGAAGAGGCGCCAAGCCAGAGTCGGCCTCGTGCTGCTGAGCAGCTGCGCAAGCATTCCTGGTACTCGAGCAGTTGCAGCAGGTTCTTTCTCTTCTGAAGTTCTCTTTCTGCTTATCTAGCGACCTCCAGGGGCACACCCACTAGCTTGTGGGTCTTCTGTAGTCCCCTCAGGAACCTATGGGAGAGTCACCGTCTATAGCATTTAACTTGAAGCTGCAAAGCCCTAGTAAGACCCAATAGTGTTGACTTGGGGACTTCTTTTGGCCTGGACTCTGGTAGGGGATGTCCAGCCCTAGATGCCCTCAGGGGCCCAGGCCCATGCTGTGTGACTTTCTCCCCACACACTCCCCTCCTGCTTGGGCACTGGAATCCAGGAGGAATAGGGGACAGTGAGTGGCAAGGACTGCCTTGTGGTGGGAAGGACGTCATTAGAAAGCAGCACATAGCTGCGAATGGAGGGAAATAGGCATGGCCAAGCTGTCGCTTTGCCTTGAGAGTGACCATGACAGAGCTTGACCAGTTCATGACCTGTGCGCTAACCTTGGTCTTTTTCAAATGTGTTTATTTGAGACAGGGTCTCTCACTTTGTCACCTAGGCTGGTCCCAAACTCCTGGGCTCAAGCGATCATCGTGTCTCAGCCTCCCAAAGTTCTGGGATTACAGGCATGAGCTGACACAGTGCCTGGCCTTGGTCTTTCTTTCTTTCTTTCTTTCTTTTTTTATTTTGAGAGAGAGTCTCACTCTGTCGCCCAGGCTGGAGTGCAATGGCGCGATCTTGGCTCGCCGCAACCTCTACCTCCCAGGTTCAAGCGATTCTGCTGCCTCAGCCTCCTGGGTAGCTGGGATTGCAGGCATCCGCCACCAGACCCAGCTAATTTTTTTTGTTTTGTTTGTTTTGGTTTTTTTTTAGTAGAGATGGGGTTTCACCATGTTAGCCAGGATGGTCTCGATCTCCTGACCTCATGATCTGTCCTCCTCGGCCTCCCAAAGTGCTGGGATTACAGGCGTGAGCCACCATGCCCGGCCTGGCCTTGGTCTTTCTTAATTCCCAGATGGAACCTCCTCTACCCCCACCAGCTTCCCCTTCAAGACCCTGCTCAGCACCAAGTTCCCGCCCCTCAAGCTCAGATCAGGCCCTGCCCCCACTCATCTCCTGGATCCTCAGGCACCTGCAGTAGGACCAGGGGCTTGCCCAGCAGCAGATGGTTCCAAACAAGGCAAGGTTCTTGGAGTAGCAGAAACTATTTCTGCACCTACCATATACCAGCACAGAGCTGTGGGGAAGCTGCTTCTCTGCAAGATGGGAGTAACAGGAACTGCCATGCAACGTTGCTGTGAGGACTGGTCAAGTCAATTATCAATAAGAAAATAAAACCTGGGAAATTCCCAGGCACAATCTTTCGGAACCTCTGCAAGACAGGGTAACAGCAATTATCTAGAGGCCTACTGAGAGAACCAAATAGTGAAAATGGTGGGGACAGAATGCTCAGACAGGCCAGGCACTGTGTCAAGCACTTCACTGCATCATCTCAATCTTCAGCCTCCATGGTAGGCACCACGGCCACTGTCCCCACCTCACAGGTAAGAGAGCTGTGGCACAGGGAGGTTCCATCCTCGTAACACAAATGGGGAAGTTAGGATTTGACTCTTACAGCCCAGCTCCTGAGCCTGCCTGGTTAAGCCTTGGGCTGCAGCTATATCAGAACTGGAAGCACTTTGTAAGGCTCCGTGTACAAGTTAGTTATTATAAGTCACTTGTGGGGCCAGGGTGGGGGATCCCAGCCAGCAGCCTCCGCACTGACCGGTGGCTGAACCCAGGCTGGGCTGTCTGCCCTGGGAGCAGGGCGATGCCTGGGGACGGATGGCCCTGTGTCCTCTCAGCTGGGCGCTGCAAGGGCCTAAGGCCACCTTCCTGTGGTCTCTGCTGCGGTGCGGGCAGGGGCCACTACCAAGGAAGGTGGGATCTGACCTGTCTGGGCAGGTCTGCTCTGCCAAGACCTGGCTGGCTCTCCAGTGGCTGGGATGCCCCAGAGCGGGCAGGCGAGCACGTCTCGAGCACAGGCCCCTGCCCGGGAGGCCTCGCTAATGACCTCGTGCATTCCGGCCTGCACAGCCCGGGAATTGGCTGTGGGCAGGCCCATTAGCTGGAATCCTCCCAATGCTCACACATCAGAGTAGAAGGGGGAGAAGTGAAAAGTTGAAAAAGAGCTAATTATCGCTTTTATCAGAGCGGGTGGGTTGATGGATCCTGCCCGAGGGCAGCTGGGACTGCATTAAAGATTAAACG
Source organism: Rhinopithecus roxellana (assembly GCF_007565055.1). Classification (NCBI taxonomy): domain Eukaryota; kingdom Metazoa; phylum Chordata; class Mammalia; order Primates; family Cercopithecidae; genus Rhinopithecus; species Rhinopithecus roxellana. The sequence continues at coordinate 73,816,862 of NC_044567.1, forward strand.
CCAGGTGGGGGGAATGAGCTCGTCATTCCACAGGAGGGGGGCCGGCAGGCGGCCCCACGGAGACCTGGTGGCAGGCGGCAGCCTTAGATCTGTCAGCCAAGCCCTCTGTCCCAGCACCCACCACAGCCACATTCCACCAGGGGACCCCCGCAGTGCCGGCACTTCCGCCCCATGGGGAGGGCAGCTGGAGTCCACCTCTGCTCCCTCAAGGGCTGAAGGGTCGGGGCAAGCCTAATTATCCAATTGGTAGGTTTCCTGGCACCTGTCTTGGGGGACTTAATGACCCCTGCACATCACGCAGTGACCTTTTGTGTAAACCTACATTGGAATCTTATGAGGCCTGGCAAAATCCAAGTTCGGGTAGGCTGATCCGCCTTGTTATTACAGAGCAAGAACCCAAGGCCCAGAGAAGGAAAGGGACTCAGTCAATCACGTTGCCCACTCTGAAGTTAGTCCCGTGAGGCTGCAAGTCCATCGAGGACTCGGCAGCATCTTCAGCACCGGCCTTTATACCTAAGGTATTGAGATTAAAGAACAGGGCAACTAGCTCAGAACAAGGCCAGGATGACTTTGTTACACCATTGCAACCCAACAGTGTTTTGGATGTCCGAGGTGTTTCATGGGTGTTTGTTGGCTGTGATCAGGGTGGCACCTAAGCAGTCACAGTAGGCATTCTCCAAATCTTGGGGGCGAATTCACTGGCTGCATATAGAGGATGAGTATCCTGGTCTGGAGTTACAAACCAAGCCACGGGTGAGCTAGCTGTGCTAACCCCACCGTGCTCAGCATCATTGTTTGTGTCTTGATGAAGATGTCCACCACGACACCTCCACGCCCACTTGAAGCATGACATCCACTCTCTGGCCCCACCAGGGACCCTCAGCCCCTGGCTACCTTGGCTCTTCACGGGCTCTGCCCTAGCTCAGGAGAATTAATTGGACTCTTTGCTTCTTTCTCTTGCTGACACTTGCAATCTTTCTAGATGCCTCTAGAAGCCACAGCCTTCCAGTTTGTTGTTTTCAGGATTCCAACCTCAGCTTAGAACTCGATGGCTGTTCTTACATCTCCCCATGCTGAGGAGATTCCACAGGTGACATGTAGATACTCAAGTCAAGGGGGTCCTGGCCTCCCCTACTCTGCTCATATACACTGTCCCATAGGCAGACACCCTCCACCCAAAAGGCTCTGGGCTAGACTGCTCTAGGAGAGCCCCATAAATGCCTGGCTGGGAGAATGAAAGAGTCTGGACAAAAACAGATAAAAAGGATCTGAGGTCCATAAAGAACCCCAAGCTGTAGCTACACTGGCCACATGAGAATAAATGAGTTTGAGCAAAGATAGATAAAAAGGATCAGAAAGGCCGGGCGCGGTGGCTCAAGCCTGTAATCCCAGCACTTTGGGAGGCCGAGACGGGTGGATCACGAGGTCAGGAGATCAAGACCATCCTGGCTAACACGGTGAAACCCCGTCTCTACTAAAAATACAAAAAACTAGCCGGGCGAGGTGGCGGGCACCTGTAGTCCCAGCTACTCGGAGGCTGAGGCGGGAGAATGGCGTGAACCCGGGAGGCGGAGCTTGCAGTGAGCCGAGATTGCGCCACTGCACTCCAGCCTGGGCGACAGAGCGAGACTCCATCTCAAAAAAAAAAAAAAAAAAAAAAAGGATCAGAAGTCCCTAAAGGACCTCAAGCTGAAACTACAGTGGCCAGTGTCTGAGAGGCCAGCCAACATGATGCCGGATTGCTATGAAAGATTTGAATACAGGAACCTACTCCTCAGAACCAGGTATTTCTTAAGAAAGTTCAGGTAGCCAAGCAACGGGGCTCATGTCTGTAATCCTAGCACTTTGGGAGGCCGAGGCAGGTGGATCACTTGAGGTCAGAAGTTTGAGAACATTCCGGCCAACATGGTGAAAAGCCACCTCTACTAGCAATACAAAACTAGCCAGGCATGGTGGTGGCTCCTGTATCCCAGCTGCTCAGGAGGCTGAGCCACAAGAATTCTTGAACCTGGGAAGCAGAGGTTGCATTGAGCCAAGATCGCGCCACTGCACTCCAGACTGGGCAACAGAGTGAGACTCCACCTCAACAAAAAAAAATAAAGAAAGAAAGAAAAAGAAGGGTCAGGTAGCCCTGGACTGCATAAGCCAGCACTCTGTAGTTCTTCAACAGACACTTACATAGTGGTGATGAATCTTTTGATCAATTGTATGTATATTTGATGATGTACATCAGCCACTAGATTGAACATCTGTGAAAACTAGGATCATGTCTTTTTTTGTCCATCCCTGAGCCCGCAGTACCTGGCCTGGCACTTTGCAGGACTGTCTAAATATTTATTGAAGGAGAGAGGACAGACAGGAGGAAGGAAAGAAAGAACGGCAAGAATTTTTTCAGGAATTGAGGTGGCTGAGAGCCACTTCTTGCTCATAGAAAGCTCACAGTCCAGTGTGGGGAGAGAAAGAGATGGACAGATGGACACACACCTACAATGCTAGTGCAGGCATAAAGGGAAAAACAGTCTGATGGTGGAAGCTCAGAAGAGGAAGTGATTCAGGGGAGAGATTGGACATTTTCTACAGCTTGAGTCTTCAAGGCTGAGCAGGAGTGAGTTGCATGGACAAAGGCAGGAAAGTCATTGTCAGTAGGACTGGCATATACAAAGGCACAGAGCAGGGAACATGTAATCGGCATTCAGACAGGTGATTCGGCTCAGGGGATGGGGCTGTGGTGTACCTTGAGGGGCATTGGAGGTGTGGGTCTGGGAAGGTGGGCTGGATGGTGGGGAAGAGCTGAGGGACTTACCTGGGGTTTTTAGGCAGGGGTGTGACATTTCCAGCCACCAAGGGTAAAGGGAGGAGGCCGGCACAGTGGTTCACGCCTGTAATCTCAGCACTTGGGGAGTGCTGAGGCAGGTGGATCACTTGAGGTCAGGAGTTCGAGACCAGTCTGGCCAACATGGTGAAACCCCCTCTCTACTAAAAATACAAAAATTAGCTGGACGTGGTGGCATGCACCTGTAATTCCAGCTACTCCAGAGCTGAGGCAGGAGAATCACATGAACCCAGGAGGTGGAGGTTGCACTGAGCCGAGATTGCACCACTACACTCCAGGCTGAGTGACAGAGCAAGACTCCATTAAAAAAAAAAAAAGAGGCCGGGCACGGTGGCTCAAGCCTGTAATCCCAGCACTTTGGGAGGCCGAGACGGGCGGATCACAAGGTCAGGAGATCGAGACTATCCTGGTTAACACGGTGAAACCCCGTCTCTACTAAAAAAATACAAAAAACTAGCCGGGCGAGGTGGCGGGCACCTGTAGTCCCAGCTACTCGGGAGGCTGAGGCAGGAGAATGGCGTAAACCCGGGAGGCGGAGCTTGCAGTGAGCTGAGATCCGGCCACTGCACTCTAGCCTGGGCGACAGAGCGAGACTCCGTCTCAAAAAAAAAAAAAAAAAAAAGAAAGAAAGAAAGAAAAGAAAAGAAGAGTAAAGGGAGGAACTTGGAAACTCTAAGGACTGCCATTAACATTCACTAGAAACACAGACCGTTTAGTTTGGAGCCAAGAAAGTTCCAGGGTTCCTGAAGCCCCTGCAGAGGGAAGTCCTCTGGTCAGAGGATAAAGAAGGACCAGACCTAGCGGGAGGATGAGACTGGGCCACATGCAAGGATGTTTCTGGCTGGAAGGCTGTCAGGTCGGGTGGAACGGGAGGCATTTCATGGCAGTGATCATTTTCTCCCTGGTGTTCTGTACAGACAAACTGACATCCTCGCAGCTGAACTGATAGCCTGGGAAGGGGGAAGGTTTGAGGGTCCCACATGAGAGCCCCTGGCTGGGTATCCCCTGGAAGCCTCTCAGCTCTTGGCCCAACTGAGGACGCTGCAGATGGTGTGGTGAATGCCTACCATCCATCAAAGAGGTCAGAGTGCGGTGTCCTCACTGCACAGCTGGGCCCTGGCGACCTTGCTTTGGGTTCTGGCTGAGTCATCTCCCATCTGTGACCTTGGCAAGAGGCTTCATCTCTCCGAGCCTCAGTTTGCTCATCTGCAAAAGGGGACTATAAGGCACCCCTGCCTGCCTTGTGGGCTATGGTGAGGCTCAAAAAGAACAGCCACAGAAGACGCTTTGTAAACAGGAATGTGCTACACAAAGGTTAAATAGGATTATTAACACGTAATACCCAAGTCACAGGACAGGGAAGACCCAGACACAGAATTTCAGGGTCTGGACCAAATTTTCCAGAGGCTGGGACTAGCCAGAGAGCCTTGAGGCCACCAGGGGTCCCCCTCCTGTTTCTCCCCATCAGGTGCTTTGCAACCTGAATTCAAAATCCTACTCTTCCCCTTTCCAGCCTCTGGCAAGGCCCTCAGGCAAGGACCCTTCACTTCTCTGTGCCTCAGTTTCCTCAACTGTCAAGTGATGATAGGTGCACCTACCTCGGGGGCTGTCATGGAAATTAAATAGGATGAGGCTGGCAAAGTCCTGGCTCAATGTTGGGCCCACTGAACATAAGCATTAAAACGGGTGGTTCTTGGCTTCCTTCCTTCCTTGTATCCAACCCCCGCCCGTGCCTCTTGCTCCTGCTTTTGTCTCTTCCTGAGAGCCTTGCCCAGGGTTCCTGAGGGACCCTATGATCAGTGAGATCCTTGGAGCTTGGGCCTTTGGAAGGAAGCTTGTGACAAGGTCCAAGGGTTACTATGGACAATGCCATCCCAAAGAAAGGCCATGCCTGTGGCTGAAGAAGATAGACCCCAGTTCAAGGGCTGAGCACAGTGGTTTTGTGAGGAGTCTCTCAGTTGCAAAATTTCACAGCCCTGGGAATTCTCAAATGGAGTGACCAAAATGTGGTCCCAGAGCAGTGCCGTCACACGACACCAGTATGAGTCTACCCCGTGGCAGTGATGCTGGGATGCCAAGACCTTCCACTCCCTGGTCTTGGGGACTGAGCTCCTGATGAAAGCCCAGGAGGAACTGCTCCCCTTTGCCCACTCCCCACCATCCAGCCTCTTCTCGAATTGGCAGGAAAGAGGAAAGCCCACCAGGGAACTCACAGACCCGAATTCTTCCTCCTGAAGCACCCTCCAGCTGGGCAGCCCTTGTCCCTCATGGAGCACTTTAGGCAGAGCTGGGAAACCACAAACATTTTAAGCTGAGATGAAGGAACGTAATGGGCTCTAATCTGAACTGACAGCAGCATGATCAGTCGGCACAAGACTGCAGGAGCAGCGGGGGACTGGCAGAGAGGGAAGAGGAGCAAGGAGGAGGAGGGACGAGGGACAAAAAGACATAGAGCAGACCCAAGAATGAGGCAGAGCCTCAGGGGTGGAGATGCAGGCCGGGCTGAAATGGTGACATGAGAGGGGCCACTTAGGATAATATTTACGGTAATGGTAGTAATCGCAGAGAACGCTTATTTAGAGCTGACCATGTGCCAGGCACTGTTCTAAGCACTTGTATTAACGACTGTGATCCTTGCGACGTAGGTGTTAGTATCTTGATCCTCATTTTACAGATGATATAGAAATAAAGGCATGGAGAGGTCCATCGATAAAGAATGTCAGTCCTGTGTGCAAGGCTGAGGTCTGGTTGCTAGTAGAAGCTGCCTTCTGTCCTCTAGAGGTCAAAAGTCAAAGGTCCCACTTAGGAGTCCATGAAATGCAACTGACACTTTCAGAATGAATAAGTGCTTGGGGTCTGTGGCGAGGAGGGTGAGGGAGGGTTGTGTGGACCCCTCCATCCAGGGTTGGGAGGGAAGAAAAGGCATACTCTAATAATCACAGCACAGGTATGGATGTCGGGGGACCAAGAACACAGAAGTCAGAGGTCTTAATTAGCTTTTTAGGACTCAGAGGTCCATTTATCCCGGTGGGGGCTGATGGCCACGATCCCTGACAGCTGGCTGGTCTCCACTAAGACCATGATGAAGCTATGGGTTAATACATGACTTCCATGTTCTTCCAAGAAAGGACAGAGGGGACTTGGTCTCCAGCTCTGTTTGCCTGTTGTTAGCTGGCCCCACAGCTCTCCGAGGGTCAGACGTGCTGAGCCACCCCTGCCACGCCCAGGGAGGCACTTCCTGCCTGGCTAAGGCAGTCACACCCAGAGGTCCTGATTCTGAAGGGGACATCTCTGAGTGAGTGGTTCATTCCCTCCCCATCCTGCATCTAGATATAGTCAATTCCTGACCATCTGCCCCACCTGGAAATCAGATTTTCAAAATCTTATTGATGCCACCATGGGTTCTAAGTCTAGGACACGAATAAAGGTTGGGTTGTACTTAGTAGGCTGGGCAGAATCAGGAGAAATGATTCTCTTCCTGCTGCAGGGAAGAGCTGCAGAGGACGTTTTAGATATGAGAGCTCTGCTTTAGGGTCAGGAAGGGGCTAAGAGGCACCTGGAGTCAAAGCTTGACAATGTGACCTCAGGCAGGTTACTTAACCTTTACATGCCTCAGTTTCTTCATCTGTAAAATGGGGGTAGTGATTACAGTAGCTTGCTCTTGGTAGGGTGGTTGTGAGGTCAAGGATTTAATCAAATCCAAGTAAAGCATTTTGCACAGCACCAGGTGCATTGGTGGCGCTTGGAAACACTGGTTTTCATTGCTATGAACAGTATGCTGCTGCCTTGGGTCTGGCATGGGGAAATTTCTTGGTCTTCCTAGAAATGGGGAAATTTCTTGGTCTGTGACATAAGATGAGAAACCAGACAGTGTGGGGTTGTTTTGGTCCTGTGCTTGACAGGGAGCTGATTCTAGAAGAGCCAAGAATCCCCCTCACTTGACCACCCTGAGCTTCAAACTTTTCTCTGCCCTCCTATACCCGGGATTGGATTAGTGTAAACTGTAAAATGCAGCAGCAGTGTTAGGAGTTCCTGTCACCAAGCGCCTTTCAGAGGCCCAGGAATATATCAGTAGAGTCAGTGGCAGCCTTAGGGTCCCCTCTCCCTAGCCTCTGTCAATGACAGCAACCATAATTGAGGAATAATAATAGCTACCATACAGTAAGCACATCCTGTGTGCCAGGCACTTTCTGGGGACACTTTTAATCCTCCCAGTGACCTGCAAGGTTAGCGTTTGTCACCCAGCACCATAAAATCCCACTGACACCTGCATCCCTCTCCCTTCAACTCCCCACCTGACCCACACCTCCCTAAGATTCAGGCTGTAGCTGGGCTCTCACTTCTCTGGGAAGCTTTCTCTGACATCCCCCAGGCCAGTTAAGTATCCCTTCTCCCTGCTGATGTTCCCATAAGCATACTCTACGTCCCACTTGTGAAAACTCATCACATTTTATTTTTATTTATTTTGGATCAAGAATACATTCACATGGTTCAGAATTCAAAAGCAACAAGAAATGGAGTAAAAAGTCTCCCTGCTCTCCCTATCTCCAGTTCCCAGCCACTGAGTTTGGCTGCCCAGGGTGAGTAGGGTTGTCAGTTTCATCACATTGAATAATGATGACTTGTTTATCTGTCTTCTGTGCTTTAAGAGCAAGGACTCTGCCTGTCTCACTAATTGCTTCATCCCTGGGGTCCAGCACAGTGGCTGGCACGTAGTAGGAGTGCTACATGTGTTATCTATCTCTTTGAGAGATTTCTTTTTTTTTTTTTTTTTGGGAGAGGGAGTTTCACTCTGTCGCCCAGGCTGGAGTGCAGTGGGGTGACCTTGGCTCACTGCAACCTTCACCTCCTGGGTTCAAGTGATTCTCCTGCCTCAGCCTCCCAAGTGTCTGGTATTACAGGCATATGCTACCACGCCCGGCTAATTTTTTGTATTTAGTAGAGATCGGGGTTTCACCATGTTGGCCAAGCTGGTCTCGAACTCCTGACCTCAGATGATCCACCTGCCTCAGCCTCCCAAAGTGTTGGGATTACAGGCTTGAACCACGACACATGGCATTCTCTGAGAGATTTCTATAGAAAGATATCTATATAGAGATTTTTTTTTTTAATGAATGAGGCTCAGAGAAGAAAGGTGACTTTGCCTGCTTAGTTCTAACTCCCAAGACAGTGCTCACTGGGGACTCTGTTTATCTGAATTTTAATGACCGCCTGTCCCTTCTTCTTGGGCATTTGACCATCCTCTGTGAAATGGATCCTGATTTCAATTTTTCAGGCTTATTTTTAAATAGGAACATAAACAGTATCCTTCATTAATTATCAGGAAATAGAGCAATGCTATACTCCCAAAGTCCCATTGGTGCCTGCCCAGTCCTGACCTCATTTTACCACGACTCCAACTTTGTGTTAAGGATGTTATTGCTGGCTGGGCGCCGTGGCTCATGTCTGTAATCACAGCACTTTGGGAGGCCAAAGCAGGTGGATCGCTTGAGTCCAGGAGTTCGAGACCAGCCTGGGCAACATGGTGAAACCCCATCTCTACTAAAAACACAAAAATTAGCCAGGTATAGTGGTGCATGCCTGTAACCCCAGCTACTCAGGAGTCTGAGGCAGGATAATTGCTTGAACCCAGGAGATGGAGTTTGCAGTGAGCTGAGATCGCACCACTGCACTCCAACCTGGGCGACAGAGTGAGACTCTCAAAAACAAAACACGAAAAACAAAAAACAAACAACAACAACAACAACAACAAAAAACAGATGCTGTTGCTCACCTGGCCTCACTTTGCCCACCTGTAAAATGGTGTCAAGAGACAAAATGACAACAAATTTTGTTTAAAGATCTTAATTGGCTTTTATTCATGATTCTAGAATTGGGCAGCTCTCTGAACCACAGCACATTCAAAGAACTCCAACCAGCAACATGATCAGGCAGTATTTATGGACAGAAAACAGAAGTGAGATGTAGATACAGCTTAACTGGTAAGAGCTCAGCATCCTTGATTGAATCACTTGGCCACCTACATTGACAAATGCTCAGCTGCTGTAACTGCCCCAAAACTCAGAGATTTGTTACAACTTTTTGCAACTTAGGAGTATACTCCTAAGTTAATTGCATTTAGCATGAGTGACTCCATATTTGTCTGGTCTGTTGGGTCCATTAGAGGCACATAGTACAAACTGATGGCCTCCTACAAATCTTACTTAATAATTGTAAGGGGCCCAATAATTCTATGCATCTTTGATGTCTTCTTTAGTTTAACCTCCACCCCCACCAAGTGATATAGGTTTATATGCCTGCAGTAAATGGGATAGTTATAAAGTTAATGCTTATTACCAACACAACTAGTGCATGAAGTGGGTGAGGACAGCTTTCTGTCCTGGGCTCCATATCAGCCAGACTGGCTATGTCCCCAGCACTAGCCCAGGCCCAGGGTCAAGTACACACCGCTGTGCATCCTCTGAAGTGCTGGAGGGAGAGAAAGAAGTCCATCTGGGGAAGCGGGTGGAACTGAGACGGGGGGACCACCTTGGGGAGGGTGGGTTAGTCCAAGCGCCATCTCTCCCAGCGACCAGCATGCTGCTTTCCAGCTGGGTTAGCTCATTTCCCACCTCATCTTGCAGAAGCTCCAGGTTCAGCCTTCTGCACAGCTTTGTTCTTGTGGTTAAGGCAGCCAGGGATTCTGAGAGTTGGGAAGGGGAAGCCAGGGGGAATGAAGGAAGGAAAGGGAGAAGAGAAAAGGGTAGGTAGCATGGGAAATAAGGAGCCTGTGTGTCAGGGAGGGATGTGGTGCCAGCTACACCAGGAATCCTGCTATGGCAGGACACTGCCAGTGAGGGAAATAAGGATGGGTAAACAATATGGAGAACAAGATTTATAAATTCATTTGTTCATTCATTCATCCAATAAAACAAAGGATGCCAATATTGACAGATGGCTGTCACTTAAGACATACACAACATGCTAAGGCGGCCGGGCACGGTGGCTCACACCTGTAATCCCAGCACCCCTGGGAGGCTGAGGCCGGCGGTTCACTTGAGACCAGGAATTTGAGACCAGCCTGGCCAACATGGTGAAAACCCGTTTCTACTGAAAATACAAAAATTAGCTGGGCGTGGTGGTGCACACCTGTAGTCCCAGTTACTTGGGAGGCTGAGCAAAGAGAGTCACTTGAACCTGGGAGGTGGAGGTGGCAGTGAGCAGAGATCACGCCAGTACACTCCAGCCTGGGTGACAGAGCGAGACTCTGTCTCAGAAGAAAAAAAAAAAAAAAAAAAAATGCTGGCCAGGCACAGTGGCTCACACTGGTAATCACACCCGCACTTTGGGAGGCCGAGGCAGGCAGATCACCTGAGGTCAGGAGTTCGAGACCAGCCTGACCAACATGGAGAAACCCCATCGCTACTAAAAATATAAAATTCGCCGAAAATACAAAATTAGCCAGGTGTGGTGGCGCACCTCTAATCCCAGCTACTCAGGCGGCTGAGACAGGAGAATCGCTCAAATCTGGGAGGTGGAGGTTGCGGTGAGCCGAGATCTTGCCACTGCACTCTAGCCTGTGCAACAAGAACAAGACTTCATCTAAAATAAAAAGCTAAGGAAATATAAAAGAGTTGATGGGTTGCAGGAGTTGGGAAGCTGGGGGAGTTCACAAATTTCACTGGAGATATTTGAACCAAGTCAGGAAGCAAATATAGAAGCCAGGCCATAGTCCTCCCAGCTCCACGGCCTCTCCCTTCCCAGATCTCCCAATCCCAGTCCAGCTGTTGCCCTCACTGGGTCTGAACACTGGCCCTGCCACATACTTGCTGTGTGACCTCAGGTAAGTGATCTAACCTCTCTGAGCCCCAGTTTTCTCAGCTGCAAAGGAGGGATGACACCAAATTGGAGGGTTGTCATAAGATTCAAATACAACAATGCACGTGAGAGGCACTCTGCAGAGCACTTGGTAGCTGTATGAAGCCTGCGCAAAACAACTACTGTGGCTGTTGTCAGTACTGGCAGAGCAGCAAGCTCCATTTACCAAACCCTGGGCCTCTGTCATCAGGCTGGAAAGGAAAGCAGAGGCCATTCCAGGCGTCCCCCATCCCTGGCCCCCAGCCCTTGGGGAAACATGAGAAGCAGAGCTTGAGGATCTCCTGTGTGCCCCCTCACACCCCTTAATCCTTCCTGAACTTGGGGAGGGGGCTGGGTGTGGGGGGGGCGGCACCACTGCAACACCTGCACAGCTCTGACATCTCCCGCCTCTGGGCAGAGAAAGCAATTTCAGAAATGACATGTTGCCAACAAGCAGAAATCAGCTTCTGAATTAAAATGTGTCGGCGTCAGGTGACCCCGGGCTCGGAGGGCTGGCTGCATGAAGACAGCTGAGATTAGAGCCTGTCAGGCTCTGGAGGGGCTGTGTGGGAAGAGGTGGGGGTCCCGGGGGGCTATCGTTGCTCCCCAGGCTTCTGGCCACCCTGGACTTGTTGAGACGTGGGGGCAGGAATTCGGACGCTGAGTCAGGTTCTCCCGCGCCTCTGCCCGGCCTCCACCACTCCACTGCCCACTCTCCATGGCGGGAGGACAGTGGGGCAGGGGTAGGGGCTCAGCTCCCCTGAGACAGCTCCAGCGTAAACACACTAATGGGCCCAAGAGAGCCAGTGAGGAATGTGGGCCCCACAGCCCCTGGGGACTTGAGGAGGGATGGGAGTGGGGGGGATAAGACGCACAAGAGGCATCAGCCTCCTCTCCACAGGTATGCAGGGTGGGGAGAAAGAGAGAGAGGAGAAGACAAGGAGGACCAAGCAGCAGGATTAGAAGATGCCACCAGTCACCCTGAATCCTTGCAACTCCCTCATACCCCTTCTGTCTGTCCCCAGGCCATGCCTTGCACTCCCCAGAAGAGACAGTGACGAAGCTGTTTCATTTCCAGCCCTGCTACTTATTGCGTGGCAAGGGAGCCCCTCTGAGCTTTAGTTTCCTCATCTATAAAATGGGGATCATAGGCCAGGTGCAGTGGCTCATACCTGTAATCCCAGCACTTTGGAAGGCTAAGGTGGGTTGATCACCTGAGGTCGAGAGTTCGAGACCAGCCTGGCCAACATAGTGAAATCCCGTCTCTACTAAAAATACAAAAATAAGGCCGGGCGTGGTGGCAGTCGCCTGTAATCCCAGCTACTCTAGAGGCTGAGGCAGGAGAATTGCTTGAACCCGGGAGGCGGAGGTTGTAGCGAGCCAAGATCGTGCCACTGCACTCCAGCCTGGGTGACAAAAGCAAGACTCCATCTCAAAAAAGCAAAAACAACAACAACAACAACAACAAATAATGCCGGGCGCGGTGGCTCACGCCTGTAATCCCAGCACTTTGGGAGGCCGAGGTGGGCGGATCATGAGGTCAGGAGATCAAGACCATCCTGGCTAACACGGTGAAACCCTGTCTCTACTAAAAATACAAAAACAAAATTAGCCGGGCGTGGTGGTGGGCACCTGTGGTCCCAGCTACTTGGGAGGCTGAGGCAGGAAAATGACGTGAACCCGGGAGGCGGAGCTTGCAGTGAGCCGAGATCATGCCACTGCACTCCAGCCTGGGAGACAGAGGGAGACTCCATCTCAAAAAAAAAAAAAAATGGGGATCATGGTTGTATGGACCCTTGGGGACCTCTGGGGTTGCCCAGAGGGGAATGTGAGGAAATGGCCTGCACAGGAGTGCCTGTGTGGAGTGGAGCCTGCACAGAGCCAGCTACTGGAATTCTGGACACCGTGCATGTCAGCCATCTATTTGCTTGTCTCTCCCCTTGTATGGGACCTCCCTGAAGGCTGGACCTAGTCTCATTACCATGGCGTCTAGGACCCCGTCATGTGCCTCGTGCACCATAGGCCACCAATCGGTGTCTGCTGCATGATTGGTTGCAAGAAGGAACTGGTGAGAGATGGGGTGAAGCCAAGAATGGGAAAGAAATGGGGAAGGTGGGGGCAGGCATATAGGATGCTTCACCCCAGTGCCTCTCCTCCAGAATGTCCCCATCCCCATCATGGGTGAGCCTGTAATCCCAGCTACTCTAGAGGCTGAGGCAGGAGAATCGCTCAAACCCAGGAGGTGGAGGTTGCAGTGAGCAGTGAGCCGAGATTGCGCCACTGCACTCCAGCCTGGGCAACAACAAACATCCTGTGGCTCCTAACAGCATGCACAGAATAGGATACACATCACTCAAGCAGCTTCTTACCAAAATGTTTAACCTGAATCCAAGTATAAGGAAAGGATCAGGCATATCTCAGTTGAGAAGTGTTCTATGAGACATGCAGCCTGAACTCTTCAAACTATCACTACTATGAAAGCAAAGAAAGCAGGGGACTATTCTAGATTACAGGGAGGTGGAGAGACATAACAACAATGTGTATTGCCTAATTCTTGAGTAGATCCTGGGCCAGGAAAACATGTTTTAAAATGTTTTTAATTTTAATTTTTTAGAGACAGGGTCTCGCTCTGTCGCTCAGGCTGGAAGGCAGTAGTGCAATCACAGCTCACTATAGCCTCAAACTCCTGGGCTCAAGTGATCTTCCTGCCTCGGCCTCTCCAACCGCTGGGATTATGGATATGAACTGCACCTGGCCAGAAAATAATGTTATAAAGGACATTTTGAGAGACAATTGGGGAAGTCTGAATGTGGACTATGTAGTAGATAATTTGTGTCAATGTTACATCTCTTAGATGTGGTGATGGCCTTGTGGTTCTGTTGGAGAATGTTCTTGTCCTTAGGAGATACATGATAAAGTATGTAAGTGTCTTGGTGTCTTCAAAGGTCTCACAAATGATTCAACAAGATAGATATTGCATATGCAAAGAGAGATAGCACATGTGGCTGTTTTTAAAGGAGGGGGATATTGTGGTTAGGGTACCCACCTAGTGATTGTCTGCACAAGCCCTGGTTCTCCTGGAAGATGGTGGCACTGAGCAGCTGGAGGTGGAGAGGTCTGCCGGCCTGTTTGGGAACCAGTTTGCAAGTAGGAACAAGGTAAGGCTCAGATGGGGACAAGAGGAGGTGAGGATGGTGTATGGTAGAAAGAATATGGGGTTTGGAGGCAAAAGGCCTGGATTCACTTGCTAGCAATGTAGCCTCTGGTAAGTCACTTAACCATTTTGTGTCTCAATTCCCCTATCTGTAAAAAAAGAAGAAGGGTGTCCACCTTTTGAGATTTAAGAGAGGAAACAGATGAAAAATCCCTTGATAAACTGGAGCCTGCTGCTGCATGTGGACATGTCTGTCATTACTCAGAGCCAGCTGGTTTCCGGGCCCAGGAACACTGGGTAGAAGGAGCATGTTAGGACAGGGATGCTAGTGGAAATGTAGGCCCCTGCAGGGCTGGACTGCCTTCCACCCTGGGGAGCCCAGGTAAGGCAATGTGGACCCCAGCAGGGCTGAAGAACTGGGGCAGGGCAGGCCTGAGCCAGGAGACAGGCACACTCTGCTGTGCTTGACTCAGAAAGAGGCCTCCTCTCCCATCAGACCCCCAGGAGGATCCTGATGGGTGAGGCCTCCCAAAGCATGTTGGGAAGGCACTGTGGCCAGAAATGGGACACAGGGTTCATGTGTAAATGACCCAAACCACTGCATGGCTGTGCTTCCCATTTCTCCTGTTAGACTGTAGGTCCCTGAAGGCCCCTGCTTGGCTTCATCCCACCCCACCCTGACCTACGCTGCTTGCCATAGCATGAGAGCTCCGGAAACGCTTATCACCTCCAGGAAGGACCCAGGCTCTGGTCTGAGTTGGTGTGTAATCCAGGATGGGTTACTTCCTTCTTCTAGGCCTCACTTTACCCAGAATCCATAAAATGGGGCGATCCATCCCTGCCTGACCTATACTAGTACACAGAGGAAAAATCTCATACTTTGGAGGCTGGGAGATCTGTGTTCCAATCCTGGCCCCGCTGCCTGCCAGTTGCAACGAGGAGGCATCTCATCTCACAACCTCCATTTCCTTATCCATTACAGGGAACCTGTCCAGTGTGCAAAGTTATTGCAATAAATTGAGACAAAGTCAATGCAAATAACTGGCATGTCATTTATTGGTTTATTGTCTTTCTCACCCACTAGGATGTCAGCCCCATGAGGCAGAGACTTGGTCCTGTTCCTTGCTGTACCAAGCACCCGGGATGCTGCCTGGCATTCAATAAGAGATCCCTAAATAATCGTTGGTTGAATAAATGGACATAAGGGGCGCTCAATAAATGATGGTTTCCATTGTTATTCTAAAGTGTCCTGAGACAAAAAGCATTGGAAGTTCATGGTTTTTGGGAAAGGAAAGGTTCGAAAGCAAGTAATCTCCAGGGTTGGCACGGGGCTGTCTGTCTGCCAGGTGATGAAGGGTACCAGGAAAGCTGGGCTTATCTAGACCAGGGGACAGGACTATGTGCTCTCGAGAGGCAGGCAGGAGCATCCATGAGCAATGGGGGCACTCGGGGCATCCTGGCCAACAGGCTCCCTCGCTCTAGCTGCCTGTGGCCAGGAGGAAATGCAGGCCCAGTCTGCCAGTGCAGCTGACTTTTGCTAAAGCAGCCAGAAATCCAGTGGAAAACAACGAATTTTTACAAGCAAAACACAAATGAGAGCAAACAAAATTCATCTGTAGGTTGGGAGGGGCCCGGTAGTGTAGCCCAACCTTCTTGGGCGATGTGGGCAGAGGGACCCCTTGGAGTGGCCTCCGTGGGGTTCTGGTCTCTCCAGCCATCTCAGGCAGCCTCAGTCCCTGAGACATGGGACTCCACTTGGAGGAAGTGCCAACATGCCATCCAGATCCGAAAGGCCAGGATCACAGCCCGGGAAGGAACTGCTTCCCTGAGTTCTTGGGCTCACAGTGGTATCCAGGCTTTGGGACTCCTGGGCTCAGAGAAGTCAGCCCATAGCGCCTGGTCTATGGAGATGTTCAGTAAATATTCACCGAACAAGTCTCTTCATTGTGACTTTGAGCACAGCTCTCCGTCTCTGGGCCTCATCTACAAAATGGCCACAGTAATGTGGCCCCACCCACCTCGCAGAGATAACAGAGAAATCAAGTGAGACGAAAGGGGTAAAAGTTTTTGTTTCTGAACAGCAAAGTGCTTTACAAATGCCAGGTGTGGGCATTCTAGTTGTCATTATTATTATGAGCAAGACACTTTTGCCAGAGCAGAAGAAGGGGGCCTGGACCCAGAAGAGCAGAAAATCTATAAAAACATCACAAGGAGGGTCTGGATGGAGCCCACCAGGGCTCATCACAGAGGGAACATGTGCTCACCAGATCCGAGACAGACCCAGTCATGGGACACAGGCTCGACCTCCTTCCCAGCCACTTGGCCTCCTGCTCAGTGGGGGACCCGGTCAGGTCAGGCTGTATCTCCCTAGAGGGTTTCTGGGAAAACACACAAACCCCACCTGTGCTGTCCATGAAATACAGCAACTATATAAATAATATAAATACTTTCTCATATATCTTAGCTATATAAATTATACTCCTTTGCTCTAAAAACTATATATTTGAGGTAGACAAAAATACCCTGTGAGCATTTCCCTTAAAGCTGTAGAATGAGGGGTCAGTGGTCACTCTAGTCCCCAGGGGCCCCAAGAGGGCAGAGGTGGGTCTTTAGGGGTAACTGGAAAAGAAAGGGATGAGAGCAAGGAAGGAGAAGAGAGGGAGAGAGACAGACAGAGAAGACCCCACAAGCCAAAGAGCCCTCCGAACCTGCACTGTGCCATTGACTTGGGGTGTCCATGTTAGCAGCCAGCCACTGCCTAGATGGCTTAGAGCCTGCCCTTTGCCCTCCCGCGACCCTGGCACTGCCAGTCATGAAGTCAGAATGTGGGTGGCGTGTTGGTGGATCAGGGTGCTCTGGCCCCCAAGTTGCTCCCAGGCCCCCTGTTCTGCCAGTGAGGTCCCTGCTGCCTTATGCCCAGCACTGAGCCTGGGTGGAGGCAGAGTTGGGGTCTCAGAGGAGCAAGATGGATTGGGAAGGCAGAGAAAGTCTCTCCATGCTGTGGGAAAGTGGAAGAAACAAGAAAACCAGCCCTCTCCCCGTTTTTCTTCTGCCAAGGTGTGGGCCAGGTGCTTGGGTCAGCAATGTCATTTTAATGAGATGGGCGCAGGTCAGTTTGGCTTCTCAGCTGAGCCTCTGCAGTCAAAAATCCTTCCAGCATCCACCAGACTGCCCTGATCCACTGGAGACTCGGCAGCTCCTCCTCACCCTTGGAGGTCTCAGGGAGTCGGCCGGGACCCAGGGAGTAGGTCTTTGTCCTGGCGCTGGCACAGGAGAGGTTTCTGAGCATTCAGCTGATTCTGAAGTTTCCTGTGTCAGTGAAGGATCAGCAATTCTAGGTTTAGGGAGAAAGGAAGCTGACAGAGGGGCGTGGCAGGGCCAGCAAAGTGGCCAAGGGCTTCCCGAAAGAAGTCACTTCCTCCTGGCTGGCATCGGGCCCCACTCTGGGGAAGTACAATGCCTCCAGCAAGGTGACCCCTGCAAGGTCTTCATCCTGAACCAGAGGGGCGTGTGCAACAGGAATCCCCAGTTTGGTTCAGGGGCTGTGCATCCATGTGTGCCTGTGCGGAGGTGCCAGTCTCTCCTCCTTTCACAGAGGGCCTTGGCAGGTGTTGCTGAAAATGTCCACAGGATCTGAGGAAATTATCAAAGTCACGTCTCCTCAAGTAAGAGCCAAGGTGAGGGCCAAGTGAGAGGCCATTAGGCACTGAAGGAGGCTACCCAGGAGCCAGGCTTAGCAAGGACTCAAGCACCTATAACCCCAGCCAGGGCAAAAGCCTTAATTAGATGAGCAGTCATAAGAATAGAAATGTAACTTCAAGTCATAGCTCCTGAGCCTGCTGGTCTTCAGTACTGTGAACTCAGCTGGTGTGGGGGCATCACAGACCAGGCAGGCCCTAGCCACAGGAAGTCACCAAAGCTGTCTCAAGAGCCAGCTGAGAAACTGAGCTCGCCACGTCACTGCCAGGCACCAGGAAGCTGTCGCCCTCCTCCTCTGGGCTGGGAGTAAAGATTCCTTTGGCCAGGAAGGAACACAGGGAGGGGCCACTGTCTCCCTGTTCAACCTCAGGTCACTGAGTCTCGCCTTGGTGACTGGTTCTCCCACCTGTCTTACCTGCACTGGTGGTCATTTTGAGCACAGCTGGGTGAGTGTGCATAACCCAGCTCTCGAGACAAGAATAAGGCCTCAGGGGAGGCATATTTGAAAAGCCAAAACAAGGACACAGGGCTCCAGGGCACAGATCTCACTTGGGTTCACTCAAGCGTAGAAAGCTCTCCTTTCTCTGAATGGATGGCTTCTACCGCTTGGGCTTTCTCCCCATCTCTGGCACAGCAAAACCAGGGGAGTGGGGGAGGTGTGTGACACCTGGAGCTCACTGCACATGAGCAGGGCCACAGGACCCAACTGGCCCATCCCAGCCAGGATCCCACCTTCACTTCCAGCTGGCACTGCCTGCCTTGGCATTCCCAGCCCAGCAGTTCACCTTCCAAGAACATGCTGGCTCCAAGCCATTCATCCCAGGAAACAAGATGGAATAGGCCCTCTCGCCCTCCAAAACTTCATCCTGGTGTGCTCTTGGTCTCCCTTATTTCCCTCCACATCTTTCTCACTCTGCCTTCCTCTCCAAGTCCTCAACCAGGTTGGCGATGCTTGGGTTCAGGGATGAGGCTTTGCTTCTCCTTGTTGAGTATCAAGAGAGGCAAAAGGCAGGCCAAGGAATGGTGGTGAGTGGCACACTTGTGTGCATTGGCACACATGCTGGTTTATGCATGTATGTGATGACTGCCTGCCCAGCAGGCTGGCTGGGCAGCTGGAAGGGTGCCACGGGAGGTCCTGGCAGTGCAGACTGGCTTGCTGGGCAGTAGGCCTAGTGCTTGCAGGTGTACACAAGCTCCTCCTGCACACATTGCTGGCACTCCACATAGCAGCACCACTGCACCTGGCAGTGGCAGGAGAAGGCCACCAGGCGGCTCTGGGTGTCATAGCCCCGCCCGCAGCACAGGCTGCTGCAGCTGGCCTCCCGGGAGCATACCCTACCTGCCGTGCCAGGCGAGTACTTGCTGGGCCGGCAGAAGCTGGGCGAGTCCTCCATGTAGACCAGGTCCCCAGACCTCGGGGCCAGGCCTTTGGTGGGGCTGCCCTGCCTGGAAGGGGCCCACAGCTCTAGGCGGCCCAAGGCCTCATTGGTGGCACTGGACACCTTGACAGCCGAGTCATAGCGCAGTTTTAGCACTTGGCCCGTCTCACGGAACGGGGAGAGCTGCTTCCAGCAGGTGCGCACGGCACAGGAGCCTGACACGCCGTGGCACTTACACGTCGTCCTGAGGCCACTCTTTACAGCCTGTGGGGGGAGGCAGAACAGAGGCGTGGTCAGAGGCCTGGGCCCAGCAGCCAGAGCCTGCCCCCAGAGCACCACCCCCAGCAGGGCAGCAGCAGGAGAATGGGAAAGAGACAGAGGAAGGTTCCCATGAGAGGGAAAGAGAGAACCCAAGCTAGCCATGAGGCACCTTTGTGCAAACTATTAATAGTAAAAGACTCCCTTCCCCTCGGCAGAGACAGCCCTGTACTGTGCCAATGTGCATGCCTTGGTAACAACAGAATGGGCCAGGTCTCAGTCCCAGCTCCTCCCCTTAGCCTGGAGTTCTTGTGGAATAGACCACTTATGCAACTGAACACAGCAGCCCCAGTTCACACCAACTCAGTGATTGAACACAGTGGCCTAGGTTCACACCAACTCAGTGACTGAACACAGCGGCGCCGGTTCACACCAGCTCAGTGCTTGAACACTGTGGCCCCGGTTCACACCAGCTCAGTGATTAAACATAGTGGTCCCCGTTCACACCAACTCAGTGACTGAACACAGCGGCCCCGGTTCACACCAACTCAGTGATTGAACACAGTGGCCCCAGTTCACACCAACTCAGTGACTGAACACAGCGGCCCCGGTTCACACCAACTCAGTGATTGAACACAGCAGCCCTGGTTCACACCAACTCGGTGATTGAACACAGCAGTCCTGGTTCACAACTCAGTGATGACAACTCAGAACTTAATCTCGTAAACAGCTAAAGCACTGGCATCTCCCAGCCTCCTCGCCTCAATAGACCAGATACTTTTCACCCTCCAGGCCTCCCACTACTGTGTACCTCAGCCCCTTCCCTTCTCTGGGCCACTTCCATCTTCCCACCCATAAAATAGAGGAGAAGCGGGGTTGCTCTAGATGGAGGTTATCAAACAATGTTGGCTTCTAGGACCTCCAGGAAGGCCCAGTCCTTGGAATGGAGACCCCTCTCCAAGCATCTCCCTGCTTCACCAAGACCTAGTCCTAAGCCTGGCTCCCACTGCTGACCACTGCTCCCACCGATGACACTCATGACCCTTCCCTATTTCCGCTGTGTCCCTGGCACCCAGTCATGGCCCAGAGTAGATGCCAAGGGAATGTTGGTTGAAGACGTGAAGTTCATCCTGCCTTCATGAAGTTCATGGCTCTTCATCTGTTTTGGGGGGTGGGGTGCTAGCCTTCTTCAAGCCTTGCTCCCCGGCTCTGCACCCTGGTGGGAAGGCACTGTGGGCAGCCGGGGACATACTCACCTTGATGCCCACGTGGGTGTTGTGGGCGTCTGCCCGTGCCCGCAGGTCCTTGTTTCCTCTTTTGGACCCCAGGAAGTTGCTCAGAAACTTGGTGCTGTACTTGAGGTTGTCACCACACACGCCCCACTGCCAGGCCTGCCGGCTCTCCAGCCCCGGAGAGTCATCACAGGTGCAGCGCTCCATGCGCCCAGCGCTGCAGGCCCGGGCCAGGGTGTGGGTTAGGGCGGCAGAGGACACCGCGTACAGGAAAGCTGTCTCTTTGAAGCCTGGATCGGGCACCCAGGGGTATAGGGAGGGAGGAAGGGGGGAAGAGAGGAAAGGAGGAAGCTTAGAGGCTGTCTGCCACCCGCTGAGGGCAGGAGGCGGTGGTGGCAGCGCCATGATGGACAGGACAAGGGAATGTGGCTTGAGGACACAGCTCCGGGTGGGTCTCCCTGTCAACTGCCCCTTAAATTCTGACTGCAAGTTGCCATTTAAATGGAACTTCCAGGCTGGGCGCAGTGGCTCGTGCCTCTAATCCCAGCACTTTAGGATGCCAAGGCGGGTGGATCATTTGAGGTAAGGAGTTCAAGATCAGTCTGACCAATATGGTGAAACCCCGTCTCTACTAAAAATACAAAAATTAGCTGGGCATGGTGGTACATGCCTATACTTCCAGCTACTCAGGAGGCTGAGGCAGGAGAATCACTTGAACCTGGAAGGTGGAGGCTGCAGTGAGCTGAGACTGTACCATTGCACTCCAGCCTGGGTGACAGAGGGAGACCCTATCTCAAAAAAAATTTAAAAATTTGTAAATAAATAAATAAATGGAACTTACAAATTCACTGTGGAGTATGTGCCCAGATTCCCAGAGGGCAGCAGGCCAGGGGCTACAGCCTCCACCTCTCAGAACACTGAGATGCAAAGAGAAGCTACTCAGAAAACTGGTACAGGCACAGTTGGGGCTAAACCTGCCATTTTGACTCCAAGTCAGTGTGTGACCATTCGGACCAGCCTATTTCTGAGGCCCCTGAGATAAGCCCCGGGGGCTTCCTGTGAGGCATGATGGTTCTCATATGTCATTCTCTGCTACCCACTGTGGAATAGACCCAATGACAGAGTGACCTTGAGTCTCCTGGCTGACTTGCCCCAGACTGACCATCCCACCCACTCCGGGACCACTGCTCTCCTCTCTGCTGGGTGTGGCCCAAAGCTGGCCTCCCACCAGCTCACTACTTCCTGCCTGCCCTCCAGTGCATCTGGGTGCTGGTGACATCCCACAAGAGACACAGAGAGAGGCCATTAGCTTGGCTGCAGACTGTGGAGAGCACCTGGCCTAGGAGGGGCATGGCTGCCCTGTACAGCATGACTGTTTTTTTTTTTTTTTTTTTTTTTTTTTTTTTTGAGACAGAGTCTCGTTCTGTCTCCCAGGCTAGAGTACAGTGCTGCGATCTTGGCTCACTGCAACCTCCACCTCCCAGGTCAAGCAATTCTCCTGCCTCAGCCTCCCGAGTAGCTGGGATTACAGGCACCTGACACCATGCCGGCTAATTTTTGTATTTTGGTAGAGATGGGGTTTCACCATTTTGACCAGGCTGGTTACAAACTCCTGACCTTGGCCTCCCAAAGTGCTGGGATTACAGGTGTGAGCCACGGCAACTGGCCAACTGCAGTTTTTAAATATTTGTATTTTTAGTAGAGATGGGGTTTCATCCTATTGGCCAGACTGGTCTTGAACTCCTGACCTCAAGTGATCCACCCGCCTCAGCCTCCCAAAGTGCTGGGATTAGAGGCGCAAGCCACTGCACCCAGCCTGGAAGTTCCATTTAAAATGGCAACTTGCAGTCAGAGTTTAAGGGGCAATTGACAGGGAGACCCACCCAGAGCTGTGTCCTCAAGCCACATTCCCTCGTCCTTCCCCTTCAAAAGTCCTTTCCCCTTAGTGAGGGAGTCACATGGTGATCTGTGTTCTCCCTTCCAGAATGCATGGTTCCCGAGGGCAGCTGGGGTCTTGTTCAGCATCTGGCACAGTGCCTGGCTCACCATGAGCCTCCACGGATGCTTAGTGGGTGGGTGGAAGTGGGAGGGAGGTAGAATGGGAGTGGAAGGGAAGGAGGGACTGATGGATCGATGGATGTGATGAACAAAGGGACAGATAAAGGAGTGAACAAATGCATGGCCTGGCTCGTGTCATCGGGCCTGGAACCAGCTGCTGCCCATCCTCACATCTTCATGTGCCTTGTTTTGTGTGTGTGTGTGTGTGTGTGTGTGTGTGTGTGTGTGTGTGTGTGTGTGGCAGAGGGAGACAACTGGGGGACCCCCATCTCATCTGTGGGCTTCTCCAGGAATAGGCTTGTGTCTCCTTCTCTCTTGGATCTTCCTTGCTGCTCTGCTCCCCCAAACCTGAGGCTGGGCCACACCTGGCCTTCAACTGTCCCTCATTAATTCCTGGGACTCTTCTCATTTGGGACTGTGCTAGGGCAGGAAGGGCAGTGTGGCCTGGGCACAGGAGCCAGGAAAAAGGAAAGGGCAGCCTCCCCCAGTCTCCTCCTCCCTGAAGCCTTCTTCCCCCAGCCCTCCTCCTCCCCGGCCCTCCTCCTCCCCGGCCCTCCTCCCCACCTCTCTTGAGCAGGCCCGTCCTGCCCTCCAGGCTACAGTTCCAGCGCTCATGCCGGAACTGGAACTGGCACTCAAGCAGGCCGAGGTGCGCAGCGTCCCGCAGGGTCTCAGCCAGGCCAGGCTCCCTCCGGCAGAGCTGCTTCTGCCGCCGGGACAGCTTCAGCAGGTCGCACTGCTTCAGGTGGGCCCCGCCCTGTGCCGGGGCCGCCGCAGTGCCCAGTCCTGGGAAGGGCGTCAGGACCTCCCGCCCAGTCAGGCTAGAGAGAGTGAGAGGAGGGAGACGGGTGAGCCTTGGGGATGGTGGTGACGGGCAAGTGAAGGGAAGGGGCCTCCTCAGGGGCTTCATTTACTGCCCTTCTGGGTGGCAGGCTGACCCCCTGGAGGTCCCGTCCCCATTTTACTGGAAACCAAGGTTCATGTAACAAGGGTTGCTGCAGGACCTTAATCCTGCATTCCAGATTCCAGTCTCTGCTCTTCTTATCCACCCTATTTCCCAAACTGGCCCAGTTAGAAAAATCATCTGGGGTGCTTATTAAAAATATGCTTTCCCAGGATCCATGCTGGGCAATTCTGTATCTGTTGGTTTGGAATTGGGCCTGGAAATCTGCATATTTACCACAGTCCCTGGGCAGCTTTTGTGATCTGGGAAGTCTGGGAAATGATATGCAGAGTACTGGTGACTGCCTGGCCAGGAGAGCCACATTCCTAAGAGGGGGCAGGCAGAGGGGATGTGGACGTCGAGCAGACACCCAGCCAAGGTCCCCTGACATCCCTCTCTCCCTTATATTATGCTGCTGCCTAAGTAATGCCATACCAATCTAACATGTTTCCGTAATTCCCAGATAGATCTTCAACCATCCGACCACTCGGTGCCTGGAACAAATAGATGCCTGGGGAAACAAGGGGATGGAAGGAAAGAGAAAGGAAGGAAGGAAGGACTGATGGATGGCTAGATGAAGGTGTAGGAGCTGAATTCCCATCAGGCCATCAGTCCCAGACTTCTTGATCTCCTGCATTGAAAGTTCATCAATTCTGGAGCCAAGCTGCCAAATTCTAAGGCTGACATTCTAGCTATGCAATCTTGACACCTTGTTTTTTTCCCTTCTGGAAATTGGGCAGCATAATCTTCTCCACCTCCTAGGGCTGCTGGGAGGATTATATGAAATGGACTAACCACAGTGCCTGGGACATGCAGGCCTACCTTTCTACTGCCTGGAGCTTCCCAAACTTCTCTCATTTTGCAAGATGCTTTACTCTCCAGCTAAGCAGAGTCTCCCCTTTATCCAGATGAGGAAACGAAGGATTTATGAGGAGGCAGTAACTGGCCTGGTCATACAACAGATCAGGAGCAGGGTGGGAATTCGAATTAGAGTTTGCCTTCCCTCTTCCCAGAAGCTCTCTGTGAGATGGCTCTGCTGGTTCAAAATGTTTGCTGTCCTATACCCTGGCGCCCCCAGTGTGGGTGGAATATACATCATTCCAGGACCCAGCCCCAAAGAAGTAACCCCGTTCTGGGACATCCTGGCCTCATAGCCAGGGTAAAAGATCAAAGGTGGGCTGGGTACAGTGGCTCGCGCCTGTAATCCCACGCTTTGGGAGGCCGAGCAGGTGGATCGCTTGAGTCCAGGAGTTTGAGAGCAGCCTGGGCAACAGCAAAACCCTGTCTCTACTAAAAACAGAAAAATAAGGTGGGCATGGTGGCACAAGCCTGTAGTCTCAGCTACTTGGGAGGCTGAGATGGAAGGATAGCTTGATCCGGGGAGGTGGAGGCTGCAGTGAGCTGAGATTGTATCACTGCACTCCAGCCTGGGCAACAGAGCAAGACCCTGTCTCAAAAAAGAAAAAAAAAAGCAAAGGTGGAAGCAGGCAATGGCTCTTAGGGCTCCTGCTTGGATGTGGCACTTGCCACTGTGGCTGATGTGCCACTGGCCAAGGTAAGTCCTGTGGTCAAGCCAGGAGTGGTCAGAGAAGCCCACGTTCCTCTGAGCCAAGGGCACAGTTCTCCTGTTTGGAGCCACCTGCCTTAGCCAGAATGTCTGGCTGGAAGCCATGCCCTCTCTGTATGCCCCAGAAGTTGGAAGCCTCACCAGAGGGTATGTGGCCTGGCCAGGCCCCAGGTGCCCTCAGAAATCACCCATAGATTCCACACCCATCAGGTGCAGTCAACCCATCATGGAGCATATCTCCGAAACCTCCGAGCAGAGACAGATGCTATCGGGCTCCCCCTGGCCCAGCCTGGCCCTGGGCTCCTCTCCCAGACAGGGTGAGGGCAGGGACCTGTTAATCATTAATCTGGGGGCAAATGGGTAATTTTCCAGTCCACCAGGTCTACACCCAAACCCCTCCCTGCAGCCTGGCAGGAAACCCTCAGAGTTTGACCCTTGGCAGGTCCAGAGCAGAAATGGATGTCAACTCCAGCTGAGGAGGCCACGCCTTGACTGGCTTCCAGTGTGGAGGGCAGCTTGGGGGCTGCAGTTACCTTGCCCTCAAATGTCCTCCTCCTCATACTGAGGGCTGGTGTGAGCGGCAACTTTTGCTCACACAACTCCTGTGTTTCAGAAACTGGACCTCCCTGGTAGCAGCTGATTGACAGAGGGGAGAGCAAGCAGGGAGTAATGGAAATTTTGGCCAATAAAGCTGCATATCCTTCAAGACCTGCCTCACATGCCATTTTAAGAATAATAGCCGGCCGGGCGCGGTGGCTCAAGCCTGTAATCCCAGCACTTTGGGAGGCCGAGACGGGCGGATCACGAGGTCAGGAGATTGAGACCATCCTGGCTAACACGGTGAAACCCCGTCTCTACTAAAAAATACAAAAAACTAGCCGGGCAAGGTGGCGGGCATCCGTAGTCTCAGCTACTCGGGAGGCTGAGGCAGGAGAATGGCATAAACCCGGGAGGTGGAGTTTGCAATGAGCTGAGATCTGGCCACTGCACTCCAGCCTGGGCGACAGAGCGAGATTCCGTCTCAAAAAAAAAAAAAAAAAAGAATAATAGCTATGATTATTACATCATTATAGCTACATTATATGTCATATGATATGACATGATATATAACATATGATTATTATTTTTTGAGACAGTCTTGCTGTGTGGTCCAGGCTGGAGTGCAGTGGCATGATCTCAGCTCACTACAACCTCTACTTCCTGGGTTCAAGCAATTCTCCTTCCTCAGCCTCCCAAGTAGCAGGGACTACAGGTGTGTGCCACCATGCCTGGCTAATTTTCATATTTTTAGTAGAGACGGGGTTTCACCATGTTAGCCAGGCTGGTTTCAAACTCCTGACTTCAAGTGACCCACCCGCCTCAGCCTCCCAGAGTGCTGGAATTACAGGCGTGAACCACTGCACCCCGCCCAAGCTATGTTCTTGTCTGGGACTCCCCTATAGTGTGGGGTGAAGGCTCAAAGTTGGTTTGTCCAACTAAAGGCATCATCCTTGATTATGACCTCTGACATCTGAAGAGTGCCAGAATTCCCTAGGCTGTACTTGGGAGCCAGACCCAGCAAACCCCTTCACTCATTCAACAGGCATCTGGTTTTTGTTGGTTGGTTTGTTTGTTTTTGTTTTTGGTGTTTCTGGCATGGAGTGGGTGGAGGCCAGGGATGCTGCCCAGCACCCTGCAGTGCCCAGAACGGCCTCACCCCACCACGATGTCCACAATGCCCAGGGGAAGAGACCCTGGAGGGGTCAATGGGTCTCAAACAGTGCCCAGCTCTGCATGGCCAGCGTTGTTGGGAGCTCAGTGGAATGCAAATCCTCAGGCCCCACCCCAGAGGCATCTGTTTTTTAAATTTCATCTAATGGACCCTGAGATTGATGGCTCAGAGAGTCCAGTATCAAGTCGGTTAATTTTATTAGTGGTAATGACACTTAGTAGCGATTAATGACCAGGAAAGGCAGCCAACCGCATAGAGGCCTCAGGCCACATTGGGCCCTGGTCTGCCCAGGGCTGCTCTCAAAGAAGGCTCCCTGGCACAGCCTTGGGAACCCCACGGGGCCCATGAAGACAGCCTGGGAGGCCCAAAGACCCAGTTCCCCTCTGTTTGTTTTCTGTGTTGCTGTTTGAGATCATATTTCCTTTGAAGAAATAGTACCATGGCATCCCATGTAGAAAATGACCATCTATTTTCCTAAACAGTGAATTATCCTACACCTGCTCAGCCCATGGCTTCTGCTGGGAAGGTGTCTTCCTAGACCCCATAATAATTCTGGCTGTGGCAGGCTCCAGCCTGCTCAGAGGTCAGCAGGCACAATGTCATCCCCTGGAAGAAATCATACTCTTTGGCATCCCAGGCCTGCAGACACCGCTCACTGGGTCCTTCTGTGAAATCTCAATTACCCACAGTTAGCTGAGTGCTGAGGGGGTAGGATGGACAACTGGAGAAATTTGAGTGGGCTTCCTTAGTCTTATGAACCCAGAAAAATAAAAGTGTTTATTTTGGTGTTTTTTTTTTTTTTTAATGGAGTCTCAGTCTGTCACCCAGGCTGGAGTGCAGTGGCGAGATCTCGGCTCACTGCAACCTCTGCCTCCCGGGTTCAAGCGATTCTCCTGCCTAAGCCTCCCAAGTAGCTGGGATTACAGGCATGCACCACCAGGCCCAGCTAGTTTTTTTGTGTGTTTTTAGTAGAGATGGGATTTCGCCATGTTGGCTAGGTTGGTCTCAAACTTCTGACCTCATGTGATCCGCCCACCTCGGCCTCCCAAAGTGCTGGGATTACAGGCATGAGCCACCACACCCAGCCAAATACGGGGGTCTTAATGAAGACGCTGCCTTGTGGCCAGTCAGATGCAATCAGATCAGTCAAACAAGTAACCAGGGTTCTGAACTAAAGGGCAGAGGAAGGGTTATTTGCCAACTTGCTAATTGCTCTTCTGGGCTGGGGGCTACTGCCTGGCTCAGGTGCTCCTGAGCCTCCTGGGGCTACCACTCTTTTTTTTTTTTTTTTTTTTTTTTTTGAGAAGGAGTCTCACTCTGTCACCCAGGCTGGAGTGCAGTGGCCAGATCTCAGCTCACTGCAAACTCCGCCTCCCGGGTTTACGCCATTCTCCTGCCTCAGCCTCCGCAGTAGCTGGGACTACAGGCGCCCGCCACCTCGCCCGGCTAGTTTTTTGTATTTTTTTAGTAGAGACGGGGTTTCACCGTGTTAGCCAGGATAGTCTCGATCTCCTGACCTCGTGATCCGCCCGCCTCGGCCTCCCAAAGTGCTGGGATTACAGGCTTGAGCCACCGCGCCCGGCCGGGGCTACCACTCTTATCAGGCTGCACCTGCTCTGGCCCAGCTACCTCCACTATTCCTGTCTGTCTCAGGCTCCCCCAGGCCAACTTCCAGCCTCTCTTTTCCTATTAAGAAAGCTATGACCCCAAGTGAACAGCGGCTGCCTCCTCCCCTCGCTGCCCCCAGTCTGTGTCCCTCTGCTCTCTGCACTCTCACCCCATGGTCCTTGGTGGTCAGGTTGATCATAAGACCAGAGCCCCCACCTCCACACATACAATGACCTCTGGCTTGGACCCCAGGGTACCCCCAACCACTTAACAGACTAGCCTGTCTTTCTCTAGAGTGGGAGAAGTCAAGGGTGCCCCTCAGGGCTTCATCTCACAGACACTCCCACCCTCAGATCTCTTCCGACCTTCCTGAAACCTCCTGCCGCACCTCCTTTCACACTCTCCAACACACACCCCACCCACAATTGTGGCTAAAGCTGCCCTATTGGGGTGACCTTGAAGGAAGCAGAAGATGGCTCTCCCAGGTTTTAGGGAAAGCCTCCCAGGAGACTGCTCTGTCCAACATCAGCAGGACCCCGGGGACCTCACCCTTCAATAATCACCCACCCCCAGCCTTGAGAGTGGGGCCCAGGGATCTCATGCCTCAAGGCTGTTCTGGCCTGGGTACTCTGGTCCCAGGTCTGACTCACTCAGAGGTGACCTCAGGGTTGCCCCCTCACCAACTGAGCTCATTCCATCAAACAAATACATCTTAACTCATGGGAGGGCATGGCTGGAGCCAGACTGCCTGGGTTCAAATTCCCACCTCCACCTCTTCCTAGTTGTGCTACCTTGGGCAAGGTGCTTTTCCTCTCTGTGCTCTGAGAGCAGTGCCTGGCATACAGTAAGCTCCAGATAAGTATTTGTCATTATTGAGCACCTACCATGTGCCAGGTACAACTGGGATACTGTCCTGCCCTCAAGAAGATCACCATCTGGAGGGAAGCTGGTTGGATTCAGGAGTCCTCCAAAGTCTCTCAAGGCCCCAAGAAGGGGAAGGAAGAGAAAGCTTTGAACTGGCCTGGCTCCTTGAGGAAACACCAGTAGCTGCTCAAGGACCCAGATCAGAACTCCTGGCACCATGCAGGTGAGAACTTGATCCTGACCTGTCCCATCCTGCCTGTAGGAGGCCTGGGGGTGAGGAGGAGGCACCGGGAAGCTCTCAGGGAGCACTCCAGGCTGTGTGGGGAAGACACAGTGGGTGGAGAGCTTGGCTTATCACCTGAGAGTGCTCCAGGCTCTGTTCTTCCACCTACTCCCATCCTAGTTTCTGCTTGAGAGGGTCTGATGCTTTCAGCAGAGGCTATCCCCAGGATGTGGTGGGTGGGTGGCACAGGACAAGGCAAGTGGTTTCCAGGGCACCAGGTAATGCCAGTGTGTCTGGACTCTTAGCTGGAGGGTCCAGGAGTGGTACATTACACCAGGGCCATGCCAACTGCAGGCAGCTGCCTGGGAACCAGGAAAACCTGTGCTGCCGGGGGTGCTGGCCTCCACCCTGAAAAACCCCATCAGATGCTCCTGATAACAGGCTTCCGCTGCAGGGCCATTTGCATGGTGAGTGCGCCCTTTGTGCTTTCATCTCAGACGTCTCAGTCTACCTCTCCTGGCCCTCACTGATCCCCCTACACACACAAATACACACACACACTCACACTTGCTCTCACACACATTCACACTCATACACACACACACACCTGCACTCACACATACTCACACTCTCACACACACACACTCACACATACACACACACATTCTCACACACATACACAGTCACACACACACACACTCACACCCCCCTAGCCCCTCCCCTGCTCTCCACTCCTGACCTCTTCCCAGCAGCGGTGAGTTCAGTGAGGGCAGTGCCTGGCCCAGCAAGAGAGGGCACCATGGCCCTGGGCAGCCCTTCTGTGAGGGTGGCTGCTCAACACCAACTCCAGGCTTCCCTCCCCTCCTGCTTTTACACTGGGAGGCCCCAGATTTCCCCTACTATGAGCACACCCTCTCCTCCACCTTCCGGATGCCTTTCTCCTCTACAGCAGCCAATGCCACCTTGCACCTCCTCCATGACGTCCTGCAGCCAGGCACATTCGGAAGCTACTGTTTCCTACCTTCCTACCTTTATGCCCAACTCTCTCCACCCCCTCTTTTCACTTACTCGCTCATTCATTTATACCTCTATTAACTGTGTATCAATAAAAAAAGTACAACTATAAAGGATTTTTTGGTCGGGTGTGGTGGTGCGCACCTGTAGTACCAGCACTTTGGGAAGTCAAGGCAGGTGAATCACTTGAGCCTAGGAGTTTGAAACCAGCCTGGGTAATGTAAGTGAGACTCTTTTGAGTCTCTACAAAAGAAAAAATTAAAAAATTAGCTGGGCATGGTGACACGTGCCTGTGGTTCTAGCTATAGGCTAGGAGGATCGCTTGAGCCCAGGAGGTCAAGGCTGCAGTGCGCCATGATTGCACCACTGCACTCCAGCCTGGGCGTCAGTGAGACCCTGTCACACACACCAAAAAGGACTTTTCTGAGCGTCAGCTTTGTGCCCGGCCCACCCACAGACCTTGACACCACTTGTTCCTCCTGTCTCGGCTCCCCCACCCTCACCCCTGAATCCAGCCTTCCTTCCCTCCCCAGCTCTCACCCTCCATCCCCATGAACCCACCCTGAGGACTGAATCTGGCCACACCTCCCCGCTGGAGCCCACCCCACAGCTTCGTCCCCCACCCATCCCTGACTCAGAAAGGAAAGAGCCGGGTCCAGCTGTGGGCTTTGTCTCTCCAAGCACAGCCCCACTTCCTGTCTCACAGCCACAGACCGGGCTGCCTGCAAGGGATGGCATCAGGGAGATGTGTTCAGGGGCTAAGTGGGTAGTGAGCAGCTCGCACAGTGAGCATGCTTTGCATTTCAACAATCCCTGGCATTTAGAGTGTGGCTAGTTCAACATCTGTGAAGGAAATGCTTCCTCTTCTTCCTCCTGTCTCTCTCCCTCTCCACTCAGGCTTGGGCTGAAGCCAAGGAGAGGAAGCCTTTGTCCCTGGCATGCATGCGTCAAGTGTCACAGTGGCTGCGGAGGGTCCCCAAAGTCATTCCTGCAAAGAAGGATCCATCACCTCTTCAAGTCTGTGACTATAAACATCTCCCCCAGTTCCTATGCTGAGTCCAAACATGCACCATTCAAATAATTATGCATGAGAGCTGCAGAAACCCTTTAAGGTTACCAGGCCCAGAAGTTTTGCTCTGCTGGCTCCTGGAAAGTGTCCTGGAGGCTGTGTGGGGAAGCAGGAGGGCAAGGGTGTGCCAAGTGTGCAGGTCTCCGGTGCCCCACAAGTTCATGCAAGATTGGTCGTCCAAGGCGACCCACTGGCTTGGTAGCAGGGCTGGGTCTGTGGCCCAGGTCTCTTGATTGCTTCCACCGGACTGGCAGTTTCTGCTTGCTGACCCAGCACGTCAGGGAAGCCAAACCAGCCATCACCACAGCAAACATCTAAGGTGGTGGAAATGCAAGACAGCTAGGTTTTGAGGGGAGGAAGTCTGGTCAGGACTCCTCTGACCCCCTGGGTGCCCCAAGGGTGGGCCCCCAGGAAGGGAGAGAAAGACCCTCTGTTTAAAGGCTACTTTCCCTGGTCTGAGACTCAGTCTCTTTTCAACAAAAAGTCAGGAATCAGGCTTACAGAAGTGGCCTACCTATTCATACTAAAGTGTGAGGGTCTGATACAATGCCAGTGCTTGAGAACATACTTGGCTAGATAGAGGGAAGATCAAAGGAGAGGGCCTCGTATGTGAAGAGAAGGAGTTGGGGGAGCTTGGTGTGGGGATGAGGAGGCAGTGGGTGGGAACTTCAGGGAAAGGCAAATCATGGCTGAAACTGCACTCCTGGTGGTAAGTTCCTACCCAACCAGGGTACTGGGTGACTCTGGCTGGGTGACTCCAACCAAGTTATTTAACCATGACGCGTTGACCAACTAACTAGTTTGGCAGGCTCTTGAATGCACCCTGGGCTCTGATCACCCTCTTTCCATGCACAGGCAGGCTCAGGCTGGGCTTGGGCCCTGAAAGGGCCAGGCATCTGGGGAATACCTTGTGCGTGACCCCTCAAGGATTTGCACAGGCTCTAGGCAGAGATGTTCCATGCTGCAGATTCCACTTGTTCTCCTACAGGTCCCACGGATGGCCCACACCCTCCGCCCAGTTCTAGGGACAGCAGGAACCTCCCTGCCTGATCAAGGATCCACCCCCAGAGTAGTCCAGGATACCTGCTGGAATGGATGTAGTTGTGAGCAGCTCCCTTGGGAATAGAACCACTAGGACTGTCCTAAACCCAGAGCCAGCCAGGGCTGGAGCAAGGGGCTCCTCCCCTCAGCCAGGCTAGTTCTCTCCCTGTCCTCTGCCATGTCTAACTTGGTCCGACCTCCATGCCATAACCTCTGCCTGGGATACCTTCTCCTAGTCCAAAAGCCGTCATGGATCCCCTGGAACCTTTTATAGCCACGTCCTTTTTTAACACTTGACTCAAAAATGCAGAGAATGGGAAAGGTGATCCTGAGGTCCCACACAGCTCTAGCATGATGTGATGTTTGTTTGCCTCCTCCAGGAAGCCCTGCTTACTTGCCAGCCCCATCCCCCTCTAACCATCCTCTTTCTTTGTCTTCTCCAACTTTCATGTATATAGTGCCATCAGTTCTGCATGGCTGACACTTCTTTCTTCTGCTTCAAAGCTGTATCCTGTAAGGTCCTTGGTAAAGGCCATGGTTTTCCATACCCTGAAATCCATTCTTTCCCAGTCCAGATGCCTGCTCCTCCCAAGCAGATGCTCCACAGACACCTGCTGGCTGCATATTATGCCCCTTAGGTGTCTAACCCCACACAAGGAGTGCAGCTCGGGGCTCTCCCTCAGCCTCCCTGCAGTCCCACCCTGCTGGCCTCACTGTGGTCTTGCTCTCTGGCTGCAGAGGCTACCACCTAACGTTACCCTGCCACCAAACCTTCCCAAGCTCAGGCTGGGCGGGCTTTGGGAGGGCGTGGCTCTGGAGGAGGCTGACTGTGGCCACGCCCTCCCTCCCCTGTGACTGATTGTTGGCATATGCTCTCCCCATTGCCAGATCTCCGGGCCATCTGGCCCTGGTACTCAGCCCCTGTGGGGCCCTCTACCTTGGGGTCTGAGAGCCAAGCCGATTCCCTCTGAACCTCAGTTCCTGGGGAAGAACTGTGCTTGGGTAGCCTGGTGACATCCAGTGAGGACCAGCCAAGCATCTGGCCTGAGTCTTTGTTTAAAACTCAGCTTAGGCCGGGTACACAGTGGCTTATGCTTGTAATCCCAGCACTTTGGGAGGCTGAGGGGGGCAGATCACTTGAGGTCAGGAGTTTGAGACCAGCCTGGCCAACATGGTGAAACCCCATCTCTACTAAAAATACAAAAAATTAGTCAGGTGTGGTGACAGATGCCTGTTGTCCCAGCTACTCAGGAGGCTGAGGCAGGAGAATTGCTTGAACCCGGGAAGCAGAGGTTGTAGTGAGCCAAGATCCTGCCACTGCACTCCAGCCTGGACGACAGAGCAAGACTGTCTCAAGAAAACAAAACAAAACAAAAAAAACTCAGCTTGCACAACCTCTTGTGGTGACATGGGCTCAAAGTTTGCCACAGGTTCACAAACCTTTATCCACAATTCCAAATTCCAGGAAACTCAGAAAACTACAAGTTTTTTTTTTAACAATTGTGGTGAACTCATATGGCAGCAAGCCCTGATCCAAACCAGGGAGAATGTTGTGGTCTTTGTTTATCCCAACCTGTAGATGTCTTCCTGCAAAAACAATAGAGTCTGATGACAGGTGCTGCCCTCAACCTTGCTAGAGGTGCTGTTAGCCACAGAATATACAATACATTACCTTTCTATACTTTTACTTTCTTAATTTTATTTTTTTCTGCCTTCCCTACCTCCTATATCACTTTTCTTTCTTTTTCTTTTCTTTTTTTTTTTTTGAGACGGAGATTCACTCTTGTTCCCCAGGCTTCAGTGCAATGGCACGATCTTGGCTCCCTGCAAACTCCGCCTCCCAGGTTCAAGTGATTCTCCTGCCTCAGCCTCCCAAGTAGCTCGGATTACAAGCGGCTGCCACCACGCCCGGCTATTTTTGTATTTTTAGTAGAGACGAGGTTTCACCATGTTGGTCAGGCTGGTCTCAAACTACGGACCTCAGGTGATCCACCTGCCTCAGCCTTCCAAAGTGCTGGGATTACAGGTGTGAGCCACCGCACCCGGCCTGCTTTTCTAAAATTCAAAAAGCAATGTTGAATTCTGACAGCATCTGGCCTCAAAGGGGTTGTAACATCAGGAAAAACAAACCCTTTGGTCCTGCCCTAAAACCAGCCTCTTGGAAGTTTCCAGGACTGACCAGAGCTTGGGAGTTGAAGTCTCTCTGGCTCTAAGACTCTTCACCCTCCTCTTCAGCCTTCATCTCTCCACTGAGGGGCTTGGGTGTGGAAGAGGCCACTTTATCCCCCCAGCTCATGTCTGCTGCTACCAGCATGCCATGAGGCGGTGGGTGTGGCTTATTTCTGGAGTCTGATGGGGATAAGTCTCTGCTCTCTGCTTTGTGTCCAGTTCCCATCCTGATAGAAGCCAGGCCATGGCTCCCAGTTGGCCAGGCCTAGGTGAGGTAGTATGTGCCCCAGAGAGCCCCATGGAGGCAGAAGATGAAGGAGTGAATGGGACAGGGTACAGAGGGAGATTCCAGGGGAAAGGAAGGGCCAGTGAAAAGGAGAGGGCACTGCCCACCAAGACATTCACTGCAGACCAGGGAGCAACGCTAGGGACTGTGGGACTCAGCCAACAGCAGGGCCCCGAGGTCTCTACTGAAGGAAGCTACAAGTGAACTGAAGACCTGAGTGCCTGAAAAATTGGCTAATGAGCCAAGAGTTTGAGACACACAGGGCAAGAGATACCCAGGACATGTGCCAAGTGCAGGGCCTGGGCCACAGGGTAGGGCTTAGAGGGACAGAGCTGCCCTAAGGGGGCAGGCCTCCAATTGGGGTTCCACTGCCAGCGTAAGGCAGAGATGAAGATGTTGGCTTGGATTCTGACAGTTTCTCCCCAACACGCACACCTATAAATGAGGATAACTGACCAGGTATGATGTCCTGTGCCTGTAATCCCAGCTACTCAGAAGGCAGAGGCGGGAGGACTGCTTGAGGCCAGGAGTTCAAGACCAGCCTGGGCAACATAGTGAGATCTCATCTCTTAAAAAAATAATAATAATAATTAGCCAGGCATGGTGGCATGCAACAGTATTCCCAGCTACTCAGGAGGCTGAGGTGGGAAGATAGCTTGAGCCCAGGAGTTCAAGGCTGCAATGAGCTATGATCATGCTATTGCACTCCAGTCTGGGTGACAGAGCAAGAACCTATCTCTCTAAAAATTTTTTTTAAAAAGTGAAATTTTAAAATAAGTGAGAATTATATCAGCACCTACCTCCTGGGTTGCTACAATGTGAGGCTGAAGTAATACACATAAAGTGCTGAGCACAGAAAAGGCTGGGATTGTTCTGAATTGTACAGTGGCTGGGATACAGGCACAGAGAAGAAGGAACAGATGTTACCACCAAAGACTCCTCTTAACTTGGGATGCTGTATGGCAGACCACTAGATTTCTTGGAATCCTTATATAGAGATAGCATTTTAATACTTACATATACATTTATTTAACCCTTACAACAAGCCTAGGAGATCAAGATTAGCCCATTTTACAGATGAGAAAACTGGGGTCAGAATGGTTATCTGACTTGCCCTGGGTCAGTCAGTAAGCAGTAGATGGAGATTTGAACTCTGATCTGTGTGACCCCAAGCCCAGTGCCCCTTACACTATAAGAGGGCCTTGGGCCATGTCCCATCCTGCTCATGCTGATGCCAGGGTGGGAGTCACCCTCACAGCACTTGGCCCACCTCCTCTTGAGCCCAACTTCCTCCTGAGCACATAATCCCAAAGGCACCAGAACTTTTCTTCCTTAGGATATTCCAGCCTGGGAGTCTGCCAGCCCCGCTTCCCTCCTCTCCTCCTTCCCATTCTCAGTCACAGAAAGTCCACCATCATCCACTGAAGAGGCTAGGCTGACTCTCAACTCTGGAGCCCAGCTCCTCAGGGGTTACAGCTCAGCCAGGGACAAGCTGGCCTAAATTCCTTCCCAAAACACAATGATTCTTATCAGCGATGTTTGGCTTTCAATCTACCACCCCCAAAGCACTAAAATTTCTTTTACCCTTTCTTCCCTCCAACTGTGTTTTTCTCAGGCCCCAAGTCAATTTCTAAAAATGTGGGGGTTTAAAAAATAAAAACAATACCATCCAAATACATAGAGTGCATAGGAAGAATTTCTTTTTTAAAATTTTCAATGCCTGCACACTGAAAACTAGAAAACACCGCTGAGAGAAATCACAAAAGCTCTAAATAGAAGGATATGGCCTTTGTGCGAATCAGCAGACTCAATATTGTCAGAGCGTCAATCTTCCATAAATGGTTGTATAGATTCAGTGCAATCCCAGTCAAAATCCCAGGAGGCTTTCATGTGGATATTGACAAGATACTACTAAAATTTATGCCGAAACACAATGATCCTGAATAGTCAATGCAATTTTGAAAAAATAGTGCACGGTTAGAGAACTTACAGTAAGTAGTTTCAAGACTTACATAAAGCTATAGTAATCTAGGAATACAAAAGACTTATTGGGGAAAACATTTTTTTAAGTTACAGTAATCAAGGCTGTATAGTATTGGCATAAGGATAGGTATATAGATTAATGAAACAGAATAGAGTGTCCAGAAATAGGCCCACAGATATTGAATCAATTGATGAGCAACAAAGATGACAGTGGAGAAAACATCATCATTTCAACAAATGGCACTGAAACACATGGACGCTCATGTGCAAAATAATAAGCTTGCCCCTTACTCCATGCTGTACACACCAGTTAACTCAAAATGAACCATAGACTCAAGCATAACAGCTAAAATTGGCTGGGTGCGGTGGCTCACGCCTGTAATCCCAGCACTTTGGGAGGCCGAGGCAGGTGGATCACCCGAGGTCAGGAGTTCAAGACCAGCCTGGGCAACATGGTGAAACCCCATCTCTACTAAAAATACAAAATTAGCCAGGCACGGTGGTGGGCATCTATACTCCCAGTTACTCAGGAGGCTGAGGCAGGAGAATCACTTGAACCCAGGCGGTGGAGGTTGCAGTGAGCCAAGATCATGCCACTGCACTCCAGCCTGAGCAACAAGAGTGAAATTCCGTCTCAAAAAAAAAAAAAAAAAAAAAAAAAAGAAAGCTAAAATTATGAAGCTTCTAGAAAACAGGGCTGGGCGCTGTGGTTCATGCCTATAATCCCAGCAGTTTGAGAGGCCAAGGCAGGAGAACTGCTTGAGCCCAGGAGTTTGAGACCAGCCTGAGCAACATAGCAAAACCCCATCTCTACAAAAAATAAAAAATTAGCTGGGCATGATGGCGCATGCCTATAGCCCCAGTTACTCAGGAGGCTGAGGCAGGAGGATCACTTGAGTCCAGAAGGTCGAGGCTGTAGTGAGCTGTGATTGTGTAACACATTTAGTTTCCTTATGGGAACTATTTATACCCATCCTCCATGGCTCTAGAGGAACAGCTCTGAGGATCAGGTGAGAGAAGGGGCTATACAAAAAGTGATTTGTGAACTGCAATACTCGTTATTATGTTTTTATCACCATCAACAGAATTAGGCTCCAGGCTCACTCAAAAGCAGCAGAAGCAACTCTAGCCTGGAGGACGGAAATTCTCAAAAAAAAAAAAAAAGGGAAAAGTGAGTCTCTTGCTCTGTTGCCCAGGCTGGAGTGCAGTGGCACAATCTTTGCAACTTTTGGGCAGGCAGAGATTTCTTGGGTAGAACACCAACAAAGCACAAACCATACAAGAAAAGGTTGATACACTGGACTTCATCAAAATTAAAAACATCTGCTCTTCATAAGACAACAATAAGAAAATGAAACGGCAAGTCACAGGCAGGAATAAAATATTACCAATACTTGTGACAAAGACTTGTATCCAAAATACATAAAGAACTCTTAGGCCAAGTGGCCCATGCCTGTAATCCCAGCACTTTGGGAGGCTGAGGCGGGCGGATCACCTGAAGTCAGGAGTTCAAGACCAGTCAGGCCAACATGATGAAACCTTATGTCTACTAAAAATACAAAAATCAGCCGAGCATGGTGGCGCATGCCTGTAGTCCCAGCTACTTGGGAGGCTGAACCATGAGAATTGCTTGAACCCAGGAGGTGGAGGTTGCAGTTAGCCGAGATGGTGCCATTGCACTCCAGCCTGGGATACAAAGTGAGACTCTGTCTCAAACAACAGCAACAACAACAGCAACAAAATATATAAAGAACTCTTACGATTCAATAAGACAAATAACCCAATGAAATGATATTCAAATGACCAATATACACATGGAAAAATGTTCAACACACCATTCATCAATGGGGAAATACAAATTAAAACCACAATGACATACTACTACATACTTAGGAAAATAGCCACAAGTTAAAACTGACGATAGCTGACCATAGAATATGGAGCAACTGGAACTCTCATACATTACTGTGTAAAATGGTAAAACCACTCTGAAAAATGCCAATTCTATAAGTTATGCATATATCAACCATATGACCCAACAATCCACTCCTAGACAGTTATCCAAAAGAAATGAAAACATGTACCCACAAAAAGAGGTACACATGGATGTTTATACCAGGTTTATTTGAAATAGTCCAAAACTGCAAATAACCCAAATATCTTTTTTTTTTTTTTTTTTGAGACAGAGTCTTGCTCTGTTGCCCAGGCTGGAGTGCAGTGGCACAATTTTGGCTCACTGCAACCTCTGCCTCCTGGGTTCAAGTGATTCTCCTGCCTCAGCCTCCTGAGTAGCTGGGATTAGAGGCATGTACCACCACCACCACCACACCCAACGGATTCTTGTATTTTTAGTAGAGACAGGTTTTCACCATGTTGGCCAGACTGGTCTCGAACTCCTGACCTCAAGTGATCTGCCCGCCTCGGCCTCCCAAAGTGCTGAGATTACAGGCGTGAGCCACCATGCCTGTCCAAAATAATCCAAATATCTATCAAGTGGGGAATGGATAAACAATTTATGGTATAGACGTACGAAGGAATACTCAGCCATAAAAAGGAATCAGCTATTGCTATATTCAATGACATGGATGAATCTCAAAAGCTTTACGCTGAGTGGAATAATCCAAGCATAAGAGGCTACATACTGCATGATTTCTTGATATAAACTTCTAGAACAGGTAAAACTAACATATAGTGACTGAAAGTGGAGAAGTGGAGTAGCCGTGGGCTGGTGGGAGAGGGTTGATTGCAAAGAGGAACGAGGGATCCTTTCGGATGGTGGAAATGTTCCATGTAGTTATTGGAATCACCACAAATGTGTTATACAGGTGTATAATTTGTTAAAACCCAAACTGTGCACTTTAAAATGCATGTATTGGCCAACGGTGGTAGTGCACACCCATAATTCTAGCACGTTGGGAGGCTGAGGTGGGTGGACCACCTGAGGTCAGGAGTTTGAGACCTGCTTGGCCAACATGGTGAAACCATGTCTTCACTAAAAATACAAAAATTGGCTGGGCGTGGTGGTGTACACTTGTCATCCCAGCTACTTGAGAGGCGGAGGCAGGAGAATCGCTTGAACTGGGAGGCAGAGGCTGCAGTGAGCCGAGATTGCACCACTGCATTCCAGCCTGGGCAACATAGTGAGACTCCATCTCAAAAAAAAAAAAAAAGAAAAGAAAAAACATGCATTTCATTGTATATAACAACGATTTGGGGGGAAAATAAAGATTATGTTTTGTTTCTCTAATGGAATTATAGTAATGACACTTCCACCACCTGGGATGGTGTTTAGAACCCCAGCAACCACTGAGAGCGAGCCTGGACTGAGCACTTAGCACGCATGTGCCAGGTACCCCATCCAGCCCTTTCATTCATTGTTTCAATTAAGCCTCAAGCTCGCCTCTCAGACTGGTATTCTCCTAACCCAAAGCTCAGCAAGGTTAAGACATTTGTCCAAAGTCACACAGTTAGCAACAGGCAAAGCTGGGGTTCACTATCTTGTGCTTTCATAAACTTCTCTGTACTGTCCCTAGAGAGGAAAGAAATTCAACCAGTGCAGAGGTTACACACTGAAGAAACATCACCAAAGTTAACTATGATTTAAAAAGTTGCATCCACAGAAACTATTTCTTTTTTTTTTTTGAGGCGGAGTCTCGCTCTGTTGCCCGGACTGGAGTGCAGTGGCCAGATCTCAGCTCGCTGCAAGCTCCGCCTCCCGGGTTCACGCCATTCTCCTGCCTCAGCCTCCCGAGTAGCTGGGACTACAGGCACCTGCCACCTCGCCTGGCTAGTTTTTGTATTTTTAGTAGAGACGGGGTTTCACCGTGTTAGCCAGGATGGTCTTGATCTCCTAACCTTGTGATCCGCCCGTCTCGGCCTCCCAAAGTGCTGGGATTACAGGCTTGAGCCACCGCGCCCGGCCAGAAACTATTTCTAGTTACGGAGCCATTGGGATGACTTAAAGACTGGATTGGGGGCCGGGCACGGTGGCTCACACCTATAAGCCCAGCACTTTGGGAGGCCGAGGTGTGTGGATCACTTGAGCGACCAACATGGCGACCAACATGGTCTCTACTAAAAATACAAAAATTAACCAGGCATGGTGGCACACGCCTGTAATCTCAGCTATTCGGGAAGCTGAGGCGGGAGAATCCCTTGAACTTCGGAGGTGGAGGTTGCAATGAGCCAAGATCGCGCCATTGCACTCCAGCCTGGGTGACAGAGCAAGACTCCGTCTGTAAATAAATAAATAGACTGGATTGGGTAACTGGGCCTGTCTTGTGCGCAGCTCATCACATAATGCAGTGCATTTTCATTTATACAACATCACAGAAGTTAACATTTGTGGAATTCCTAGGCATTCAAAGCCAAAATAAAAACTCTTTGGCAATCCTGGACTTCCAGAGCCAGGACCAGCCCTGTTAGCGTTAGGGAACCTTAGGACCTCCAGGTGCTACTGACCTTGGAGATGAGTGACTTGATGAGGGACAACACAGAGAGTGTCCTAGAGCCAGGACTAGCTCAGCCCCTGACCTCTGGTCTGCCTCCTGTCCCACTGCCATCATGCTGTTCTGTGAGCCAAACTGACAGCCTAGCAGGGGTCAGTGCATCCCATCTCACTACTGAGGACAGAAAAGAACGTGTGGCCTTGCCCATCTCACTACAGCCAAGAGGGTCTGAAAGAGTCAATTAAGCAGGGAAGGGAGGCTTCCCTCCACCCTCACCCTCTGTAGCCTCTCTGCAGCCACTGCTGCCCTGGAGGAATCATACTGTCTCAGCACTGGAGGCTGTTCCCTGTAGGTTGAAGGGCCCAGACTGGAAGCAGGACAAGGTTTCTATTCATCCTCCCCCACCAATTCGCTGTGTGACATTGGGTTACTCACTGAACCCTTCTGACCTTCAGATTCCTTGTGGGAACTATTTATACCCATCCTACATGGCTCTGGAGGAAGGGCTCTGAGGATCAGATGAGAGAGGTGGCTGTATAAGAAAGTGATTTGGGCTGTGCATGGTAGCTCATGCCTGTAATCCCAGCACTTTGGGAGGCCCAGGCAAGTGGATCACCTGAGGCCAGGAGCTCGAGACCAGCCTGCCCAACATGGTGAAACCCCGTCTCTGCTAAAAATACAAAAATTAGCAGGGTGTGGTTGGGGGCACCAGTAATCCCAGCTCTCAGATGGCTGAGGCAGGAGAACTGCTTGAACCCAGGAGGTGGCAGTTGCAGTGAGCCGAGATCATGACACTGCACTCCAGCCTGGGTGACATACCGAGACTCCGTCTCAAATAAAGAAAAAAAGTGATTTGTAAACTGCAATGCTAGTTATGTTTTTTTTGGTTTTGTTTTGTTTTGTTTTCTACCACCATTAACAGAATTAGGCTCTAGGCTCACTCAAAAGCAGCAGAACCAATAGCTGGCTCACTGTGGTTTGGGGTT
The DNA here is from genome assembly GCF_007565055.1 of Rhinopithecus roxellana. Lineage (NCBI taxonomy): Eukaryota > Metazoa > Chordata > Mammalia > Primates > Cercopithecidae > Rhinopithecus > Rhinopithecus roxellana. The sequence continues at coordinate 73,859,223 of NC_044567.1, forward strand.
GGGGGGTTGCCTCACCTGAAAAATTAGGATAATAATACATGCTGCTTGAAGCAGTGAGTTTTGGACCAGAGATCCTTCTGGGGTCACTTCCAACTCTGAAGTCTATGATTCTATGATTTCAAAGAGCCCAAGAAGATCGGCCTCACTTGCCTTCCTGATGTTTGCATATTCTCTTATCAGGATGCCAAGGCACTTCGTGTTATAACCAAATGCAAATGACTGCAGAGGAAGAAGCACTTTGCCTCACTTTCCCACTACAGTGTAGATGACTGATACCAGATTCCTCCCAGAGAGCAAATGCAGATGGGAAGCTGGGAAACCTGGTCTGAGTCACAAGAGGGTTTTTTCACTGAGCGCTCAGGCTGAATCCTGTCTGTTCCCTGAGACCAAACACTTAACATCACGAGGCCCCAGTTTTAGCTGATTCTCTGAGCATCTGTCCTGCTCCCAAGATTGGGGTGGTGGCAGCTTTTGTGTCCTTTGTCAGCTCTTTCCAGCTGGGCTCCTGACCTGGAAGAGGTGGCTCCTATACTCCTCCCAGCTCTAACCCAGGCCTATTTGACCATCTCACCTGTCATTTTCAAGGCTGCTCCATGTTCAGTTACCTCAAATTCTAACCCCATGCACTGCTGAGAACACCTTTCCCTTCCAATACAGCTGCTAGGGTGGTCCTCCTGGAACCCCTCTCCTCTCATCCCTCCTGACTCTTGCCCCATTTCCAACCATAAAAACCAAGTAAACAAATGAATTGTGGAAATGAGCCAATGTGTAAGAGAATATAGGTACCATTTTTCCCATCCCTTTCCATTCCAGCTCAGAAAACTGTTATGGCTGGGACATCAAGATTCTATACCTGGTGTCCTTAATGAAAACAAACTATCCAGGCCCAGTGGCTCATACCTGTAATCCCAGCACATTGGGAGGCTGAGTTGGGTAGATTGAGGTCAGGAGTTCGAGACCAGCCTGGCCAATATGGTGAAACCCTGTCTCTACTAAAAATACAAAAAATTAGCTGGGCATGGTGGCATGCACCTATAGTCCCAGCTACTCAGGAGGCTGAGGCAGAAGAATCGTTTGAACCCAGGAGACGGAGGTTGCAGTGAACTGAGATCGCATCACTGCACTCCAGCCTGGGTGACAGAGGAAGACTCTGTCTAAAAAAATAAAATAAAATAAATAAAAAATAAAATAAAAGTCACTAACATTAGTTGAGCACTTACTGCATGCTAAACACTGTCCTAAGGGTTTTACACATACTAGCTCAATCCTCTTATAAAATAGGCAGTATAATCTTCATTTTACAGATTGAGAGACTGAGAGACAGAGAAGTTAAGTGACTTGGCCAAGAGGACACACCTAGCAAGTGGCACGACTGACCCCAGAGTCTATGCCCTAGTGATGACATCCTGCCTGCCGAGGCAACAACCATTCCTTCAAGCCTGAAATCTTTGGGCAACAAACATGTTGTGTACTGCTCTTGGGATGGATCGCAAAAGGATCAGTCATGTCAAGTTCAGCCTCTTCTTTGTACAAAAGGAGAAAGTGAGGCCCAAAGACTGAGTGGTCTTCGCATGTCATTAGCAAGCTGAACCCAGAGCTAGGGTCTGGGATGATACCCTCCTCCACAGCCCAGACATGTTTTCACCAGGGGTCATGACCTGGAAATTAGCCCACAGCCCTTACTCCAACCTGTGCAAAACTTCTCAGACCTTTACACACCTCTCCCTAGCTACTTCTTCAAAGCAGCCTCTAGCAGGTCACTTGCTTGGTGTTTTCTTGCCTTTGCTGTATATATCCAGACTGCAAGCCTCCTATTGATTAGGGGTGAAAATTTTAAAAGGAGGCAAGGCTTAAAGTAACAGGCTGTACATATTGGAATTGGCTTTGGGTGGAGGGTGGGAAGGTGCCTTCTTACCCATGATACCCGCCCCCATCCCTCACCAAATCCCTGCAATTCAGGGTCAGAGAAGAAGGGACTTGGAAACAATTGCCCTATAACTTCTGATCCAAACATTCCCCTCGTAGTTCCTGTCCCTCTCTCTCCCCAGTGTCACCTACCCCACTGTCTCTCCAAGTGTCACCCCCCACTGTGATCCTCCTTTTCCAACCATGTACACACACACACACATACACACACACGGCCCTCTCACTCTTTCCGGTGTTCTCCTGAGAAATCACCCCATGCCAGGTCTGAGATGTGGTCGGGTTTCCCCAGCGCACGGTTCCTTCCTGCGTCTCCAGCTGGCGCTCTCACGGTCCGAGGCTTCCCCCATTCACCCTGCACGCGCACGATCCTCTGCCCCGAGACCGGGAACAGCCCGCCCCACCCATCCACCCAGCCCTCTCGGTCTCCGCTCCGCAGGGCGAAGGCGGAGGGTGGGAAAGGAGTCCGAGGCAAGGACGGCTCGACGGAGGCCAGGATGGCGGCAGACGGGGCACCCGCGTGAGGATCCCGAGAGGGCATCAGAGAGCTGGACTGACGCCTGAACGGGCGGGGCCAAGACAGACGGGACCAGGGTCCGAGGCGTGCGCAGAGTCCAAGACCCGGCGGGATGAGAAGAGCGGCGGCGGAGGGGACCAGAGACTCGGACACTGAGCAGGGCGATAGAGTCGGAGTCGGGGAAGCAGGAGACCGAGCTCAGGGCGCGAACTCCGACTGCGAAGTGGGCTGGGTCGCGCCAGGCTAGGGTCTGAGTTCGAGACCTCGGCGGGGCCAAGGACAGCGGGAGGGAAAATTTGGCCCAGCTGTAGTGGAGGAGGGAGAGACAGGCGGGCCGGGGAGCGGGCCGGGGGCGCGGCGGGCACTGACCCGAAGTAGGAGGCGGCGGCGGCGGGCAGCGCCAGCAGGCAGAGCCCGGCCAGGGCCAGCGCGGGCTGGGGGCGCATCGTGCCGGCGGCGTGGCGCCCTCTAGCATCTCCTCGCGCCGCTCAAGCTCGCAGCGCCGCCACCAGCCGCCCGCGGGACTTTAAACCCAGGTGGGGCGGGGCAGGCGGCACTGGGGGAGGGAGGAGAGTGGGAGGTGCCCCAACCCCCGGCGGCGAGCCCCCCGCCCCATTGGCCCCGCCGCCCTCGCTCCGCCCCCTCGCGGGTGGGGCCACCGCCCCGAGCCCGCCCCCTCCCCGCCCCCATTGACCCGCCCCCCGGCCCCAGGTGAGCGCTCACCTGGCGCCGCGCCCGCCCGAGGTCGCGGCGGAGGAACGTGAAGCCCCCCGGGCCTGGAGAGGCGGGGAGGAGGATACGAGGTGGGAACGGAGGAGATTCTGCCTCTCCGGGGTGGGGCGGAGGCAAGCGCAATGGCTTCTCCGAGGTAGAGAAGGTGGACGGGGAGGAGGAGGGACGCACCTGGAGTCAGTGGAAAACCCGGGTCATTGTCCGCCCTCCTGCCCAGCGAGTGCGGGTCTCTTCGCCGCAGCCCCCAGACTCAGGGCAGGGCCGGGTCCTGAAGCAGAACCGCTCTCTGGAAGCGGGGGAAATGCATGTCCAATGGCTCGGGGGACCCTGTTGCCAGGCAGAATCTTGGTTAGAGGGGAGAGAGGAAAGGGCGCCCTGTTTTTAAACGGGTGAGTGACTGTCACTGGCGAGGTGCACAGCGTGGGCCTCCGTGGGATTTTGACAAAATGCTTCTGATGTTCTCCAGCGCAGAAATCCAGAGTGGACAGTGGGGCAGACAGAGGCCTGCGGGAGGAGGGACCCACTTTCCAAGATGTGTAGATGCCAGAATCTCTGGTAGATTAGGGTGGGACCTTCAAGTGTTGGGCCCCAAAGTTCTGTTTTGCTTATTATTTTTTTAAGTTTAACCCCAATTTCTGCCGCAAAGGTGCAGAGATCAAAGCAGTGGGTGGTACCTGTCTAGAAAGCAGACATACAACCAATGACCCAAGTGAGAGTTCAAATGTTTTTGAGTCTGGAACACTGGGTCAAATCAAGCAAAACAAAATATAGCTTGCAATGAATGTCAAGATCTGCATGTAAAGTTTCCAAAAAATTAGCCATGCATATGGAACATCAAGTGACAGCGACCTTGGCTTTTCAGTGGACACCAGCATGGTAGGGGGCTGGGAGAGGTGATGGGAAGATGGTGGCTACTGTGTTAGGTGGCATTAACAGAGGAAGCCCCCCCCTCCACCGCCCCTTTGAGCTTCTTTGAGCTCAGTTTCTCTGTCAAATGAGCACAGTGATTAGATGATCTGATGATTCCTAACAGCTCTGCCAGCCCTATCAAATTCCACGGTTCTATTTATTGAGGCCACATGGCCCAGTGTAATGTGCAGAGACCTGGAGTCAAATCATGTAAGTTATGAGCCCCATATGAAATATGGATGATGAGAAATATCTAACAGGATTTTTGTGCAGGTAAGATGTTAAATGCCAGTCAGGCACCGTGGCTCATGCCTGTAATCCCAGCATTTTGGGAGGCCAAGGTGAGAGGATCACCTGAGGTCAGGAATTCAAGACCAGCCTGGCCAACATGGTGAAACCCTGTCTCTACTGAAAATACAAAGACATTAGCCAGGCGTGGTGGTGCATACCTGTAATCCTAGCTACTCAGGAGGCTGAGGCAAGAGAATCACTTGAACCCGGGAGGAGGAGGTTGCAGTGAGCCGAAATCATGCCATTGCACTCAGGCCTGGGCAATAGAATGGGACTCCATCATAAATAAATAAATAAATAAATAAATAAATAAAAAGATGTTAAATGCCTTGCAGGTGCCGGCACCTAATATCAGTGATTGTTATACCTGCAGGCAGGACCGGGGTGTGATGGTGTTTATAACTGGTTCTCGAGGAAGGTTGACGGTGGTCTGATTTGTATCATTTGTTGATCTCTGTGACTTAAATATTCTCATCATGGCTGACTTCATGCCACCAATGTGGCATCATTTCTGATCACTGGAGTTAGGAAGAGATGTGCACAGCTAGCCCTGCAGGCCAGCTGGACCCAACTCCAGCATATCACTGGTAAGACTTTGAACCATGGGCCAGGTACGGTGGCTCAAGCCTGTAATCTCAGTACTTTGGGAGGCCGAGGCGGGTGGATCACAAAGTCAGGAGATCGAGACCATCCTGGCTAACATGGTGAAACCCCGTCTCTACTAAAAATACAAAAAAATTAGCCAGGCGTGGTGGTGGGCACCTGTAGTCCCAGCTGCTCTGGAGGCTGAGGCAGGAGAATGGCGTGAACCTGGGAGGAAGAGCTTGCAGTGAGCCAAGATCGTGCCACTGCACTCCAGGCTGGGCCACAGAGCAAGACTCCATCTCAAACAAACAAACAAACAAACAAACAAACAAACAAAAGACTTTGAACTATGATCACAGAAGCTAGCGCATGAGGGGCCTGAGCTGGACCAGTATGAGTCAGAGAGAAGGAACAGCCATGGACTAGGATGGCAGATAGACCCCACCAGGCCCCAGCCACACCCCCTAGGCAGGTGAGGATGGAGTGGGTTCGACTCAGGCTGCCCAGCTACTCTTCCTGTTCTCATGCCCCTAAGCACACACAAGCATGATTGTGCATGGAGAAGGCAGGGTGCATTCTCCCAAAGTGATACCTTTTCACAGTTTCATGAAAGTTACATGTTGATGTCTGATGGGTAAGCCTATGAATCAAAGAGACTGGAAGAAGCACCCAAGACTCAATGGAGACATCAGTGGTTGGAGAGTGAGGAACACGAGGAAAATATTTAGATGGATGCTCTTGAGTCCTTGCCAGCCAATGGCATGGCCCCATCCTTGGGCTCCCTCCTCCTGATGTTAGAACTGTACAAGGTTTCTGTCTGCTGGGGTGTCCACCCAGCTTGCCCACGGAGGCTTCAGAGTTCTGCTTCTGCCTTTTTGGGCAACAAGGCTGCACAGAACTGCCCAGATAATAGCTCCTTCTTGCTAATAATAATTCCACAGCAGCTCCTGTGTACCAAGGCGGGGTGTGTGTGTGTGTGTACGTGTGTATACACATGCACATGTGCCCAGCCTGGCTTTCGATCTCACTAAAGCCTCAAGCCCTCTGGGAGGCTGGGACAGTCATAACCCCATCGCACAGATAAAAAAAAACAGAGGCTGGGAGAGCTTACGTAGCCGGTGTAGGTGGGCCAGCTGTAGTGGAGGCAGGAATTGAGCCCAGCCCTAGCCAGAGATACTGTCAGTACTGACTGTGGCTTATGATTGGCCGTGGCTGGCTCAGAACTGCCCAGACACAGCCTGACTCACAGACACCTTTGCATTACACATCCTTACAAAGCATCGAGTACCTCCTAAGTGTCCATCCCCAAGGGGCTCATAGCCTGGAGGGGGAGATGGCAGTGAAAACAGATCATCCTTGCAATTGTGATATTATAGGATCCCTGAGGAAGGACATGAAGAGCAGCCCTTGGGATCTACAGCCTGTGCCATAAATGATTTGTTGCTCTGCCACCTTCCCTCTGCCTTGTGGGTTCCTGAAGGGCCGGCCTGAGTTTTACTTCTCTCTGTGTCTCCAGAGCCTGGCACAAGTCCCAGCACATAGTAGGTACTCAGTAAACAAGTGTTGTTTTCAGCTTATAACCCTGGTTTGTGGCCTTTTTATGGCTGTAAAGATGTATCATACAAACACATGTGTGCTCATGGAAACACTCCTTCCCGGGCTCGGACACAGGCTCCATGGGGCACACACACTACAGCCCAAGTCCAGGCATTTGGTGACACACAGACCCCCATTGCTCCCCTATGGATATCTACATTCCTGGGCAGCCCCACAGCTGGTCCTGGGTCCACACGTTCACACAGGTATGCAAGAGAAGCATTCTTAGATATCCACATGCAGCTACCTGTCTCCATTAACCAGCCCAAGGCAGCCAGCACTCAGGACTGGAGCCCTCTCCTCTTGTGCACACATGCACGTGCACACACACACACACACACTTTGGAAATCACAAACATGATGAGGCTGAAAGCTTTGCTACGGCCACACCAAATCTAGCTCCAGGATGTCTGCAGACCTCTCCTTCCTCTTCCTGGCACCTGCTCTCAGGCCAGCCCACCCTGCCTGAAGCAAACCCTCAGGAACCATCTGTCTTTGGTTGGCTCCAGATCTCCTGTGCCTCCTAAGTGGAAATGCGGTTTTCCAGGCTGGCTCTCTCCTCTAATCCCCTCAAACTGCACTGGAAATGAACTCTGGAACCAACAGGAAGTGGAACAGATGATGCCCCAGCAGCTCCGAGGGAAGGTGCCCATGATAACCGGAGACACAGCTGTCCAGGACGGCTGGTCCTGTGGAGCCTGGACAGGACTGGTGTGGGTGTGGGCTCACCTGTCCCTCTCCCTGTCCTTCACCATCCTCCCTGTGACCTGGCCTTCTTGCCATAGCCTTATGATGACTGGCTCTGTCCTGACCACTCCCATCAGTCCTAGCCCCACATATTTGAACTGTATTGGCAATGCCCTTGCAACATTCCACTAGCATTGACTCTGGAGCAGTGCGAGGTAATGTGTGGGTCATGATTCTCCCCATCATACAGATGAGGACACTAAAGTCCAGAAAGATGAATGACTTCCTCAAGGTCATAGAACTCACTGGCTCTCGGGGATGGGAGACTTGATTTTTCTGGAACATCAGACTGAAATAGGACTGAAGCTGAGTGGGGAGAGTGGGCTTCAGAATCCCTTCCAGGGAACTCACAGCCATGCCTGAACATGACAGAAAACGGGGCAGAGAAGGACACCAAAATGTTAACAGTGGCTGCCTTGGAGGTTGGGAGTGTGGGTAAGAAGCAATTTTATCCTCCTTGCGTTTTCCTAGTTTTCTATGACAAGCATGTTTGACATAATGAAAAAAGTTACTGAAAATCGGGAGGAGACAAATACATAACAATGAATCTCCAATGGTGGAACTTCAAGCATTTGCAGGAAAGGTATTTGGGAGGAGCCGGGCAGTATTTCCAGACTGGAGTCCTCTGTGACCTTCACTCATCTGTCCTTCTGCGGGAAGCGCCCCTGTCCTATCTTGGGGAGCTCACTCCAGAGCTGGCAGAGCTCACCACTCCCCATGGCACTTCCAGTTTGAGGCCTTCTCACTTCTGTTCCTCCCTCCCTCCTTCTTCTTCCTCACAGAACACTTTAAATTGTCTTGTGGGAAGAGTGTGGGACTGACCTTCTCTTGCCGCCTGCCTGTCCAAGGCCATTTTCCAGCTCTTGATCCAGCAGCATCTTTGAGTTCAGTCAAGGCAGGCTGAATGCAGAGAAGCAGTCCTTTGGTGTCCCCCCACCCAGCCATGCTTCTGTGGCCAAGGGCAGCTGGCTTCCCCCTGGAACCCCACCTTGACTGACCACTCCTGCCTCTGCCCACTCACCACGTTGGTTCTACAACCTTTATTGGCACAACTGTACTTTGTTCCAGTGCCTATGTTGATATATACTGTCCTTGAGTTTGGGAGATTAGGATCCCTGCTATGTGTAGATTGCAGACACCTCAAGATCTGAGACCCTGTCCCCTGTTTCTTTTCTATCCCACACTTCCTCCCATAGTGGTACTGAGTTTCAGCCCACAGTAAAAAGATTGTTAAATAACTGAATTAATGAATGAATAACTGAAAGAATAAACATTGGATCCTGGAAGGTCTGACCTGACTTATCAATGGCTACAAACACTGCCCCAGATTTTATAATGTTCATGAGAGACAGGATGAGCCATCTGTACTGACATGGTTGAAACTAGCAGGAGTGCTTTGAGCAGTCCAGTTCTGTCTAGCAGTTCTAGGTAAGTAAGTAGTGACTTGAAGGGGAAATCTCAATTTCAGATAACATGGTTGGGCGTGGTGGCTCATGCCTGTAATCCCAACACTTTGGGAGGCTAAAGTGGGTGAATCACCTGAGATCAGGATCACCTGAGATCACCCTGGCCAACATGGTGAAACCCCATCTCTACTAAAAATACAAAAATTAGCTGGGCATGGTGGCAGGCGCCTGTAATCCCAGCTACTCAGAAGACTGAAGCAGGAGAATCGCTTGAACTCAGGAGGCGGACTTTGCAGTGAGTGGACATCGCACCACTGCACTCCAGCCTGGGGGACAGAGCAAGACTTGATCTAAAAAAAAAAAAAAAAAAAAAAAAAAAGAAAAAGCTGGCACTGTGGCTCACGCCTGTAATCCCTGCACTTTGGGAGGCGGAGGTGGTTGGATCACGAGGTCAGGAGTTTGAGACCAGCCTGGCCAAGATGGTGAAACCCATCTCTACTAAAAATACAAAAATTAGCCAGGTGTGGTGGCAGGCACTTGTAGTCCCAGCTACTCAGGAGGCTAAGGCAGGAAAATCGTTTGAACCTGGGAGGCAGAGGTTGCAGTGAGCCGAGATCGCACCACTGTACTCTAGCCAGGGTGACAGAGCAAGACTCTATCTCAAAAAAAAAAATTCAGATAACTCACTACATTGTCCCCATAAGTCGACTCATGTATGTCAGGTGACATATGTGTCCAAGCTCTGCTTGGGCACTGGACTCAGCATGAATATAATCCCCACCCCAGCCCTGGTTACCACTTTTAGGAGCATAGAACACAGTGAGCTGACCTGGAGACCAGGAGATGGCTGGGCAGGTGGCATGGAGCATCAGGCCATTCTTTCTTCAACCACTGTGAAGTCCCCTAAGGGCAAAGCGCTAGCGAAAGACTCTACACTGGGGTGTTTTACAACAGAAAAGGGTTCCACACAGGGCACAGCTATGGATACTGCTCAAAAGAAGGAGGAAGGAGGCCAGGCACTGTGGCTTACGCCTGTAATCTAAGCACTTTGGGAGGCCAAGGCAAGTGGATCACCTGAGGTCAGGAGTTCCAGACTAGACTGGTCAACATGGTGAAACCCTATCTCCACTAAAAATACAAAAAATTAGCCGGGTGTGGTAGTGCATGCCTGTAGTCCCGGCTACTCAGGAGGCTGAGGCAGGAGAATCGCTTGCACCTGGGAGGCAGAGGTTGCAGTGAGCAGAGATCCCACCATTGCATTCTAGCCCTGGGGCAACAAGAGCAAAACTCCATCTCCAAAAAAAAAGAAAAGAAGAAAGGAAGGAAGGAAGGGAAGGAGGGAGGCAAGAAAACAACTTTCTTAGGGAAAAGAAGTTAAAAAAAAGCCATAATTTACTATAAATAAAATCCTATAGATTTGGGTCTGCACAGAGGCATTCTCAACATTTTTTAGTTTGTTTTCATCTGGGTAAGTTCTTGCTCTCTAAAAAGAAGGATGAGAGGAAAGGGGTCCCATCATGAAGTTCGTAGGTGCCTGGAGGAATGCAATTCCTTTGCAGTTAGTTTTAGGAGTCAGCCACCACCAGACCATTTCCTCCAGGTCATATTATCAGAACTGCAGGTACAAATAAGTTTGCAGGAAGTGCTCATTAACCATGTCCTGACTAGCAGACAATTGGACCACAGCATGTTTTCCTGAGCTCAGGGTAGGACTGCAGTGGCCCAGCCAGATGTGTTTCTTTAAACAAAAGAGAGACTCGAACCTTGGTTTATCTCTGGGAAGCAGTGAGCTGAGTGTTAACTTAAAAAAAAAAAAAATGGCTAACTCCACCTCACTACATATTTTCCATTTTATATAAAGTATAAAGCTAGATACAGTGGCTCATGTTTATAATCCTAGCATTCTGGAAGACTGAGGCAGGAGGATTGCTTGAGGCCAGGAGTTCAAGACCAGCCTCAGCAACACAGTGAGACCCTGTTAACACAAAAAAGAAAAAAATGTTTGTCAGGCATTGGGGCACATGCCTGTAGTCCCAGCTACCCTGGAGGCTGAGATGGGAGGATTGCTTGAGCATGGGAAGTTGAGACTGCAGTCAGCCATGACGCCACCACTGCACTCTAGCCTGTGCAACAGAACAAGAACCCTGTCTTAGAAAAAATAATGATAAAGTATGAATATATAATATTCAATTCAACATACTTTGAATAAGCATCTGGTGCTAAATCCTGGGGTAAGAGATAATGAAGTCAGTTCTTGCCCTTGAGGAGCACACAGTTTGTTGGGAAAGACACATAAATAAATACGGAGAGCATTCTGACATTTCTATATAAGTGTGAACTAGTTATTGAGCACTTACATTGCATGAGGCATTGTTCTAAGTCCTATAAAACTGCTAACCCATTTAATCTTCACATTTTACAAATGAGGAAATGGGCACAGAGAAGTCAAGTAACTGGCCAGCTAGTAAGCTTAGAACCGGGATTAGAACCCAGGGAGCTGACACCAAAGACACATATTTAACCACTGTGTGGCAGTAAAGAGAAGAAAGTACCAAATAAGGCAGGAACGAGGACAATCAATTCATTGTTCCAGGGAAGAGGTAGCTAAGACAATAGCGACTGAGATGCAGCAATGTTTGAGCTAGATTTTGCAGAGTGATTTTTTTTCAGTCCTTCTTTCTTCACTTTAACGGATGGAATAGTCCCTCCTAATTAGCCACACAAATGTTTGAAAAGAAACCAAGTTCTCCCATTGGTTGTCATTATAATTATAAGGGTTCACCCTAAAAAGCATGCCTTTGCTATATTAAGGTCTACTTTTGGAGTGAGAGGAGGTTGAAAAAGTGTTGGGAACTTAAGGATAGAGAATGTTTTACCAGGTGTAGTGGCTCATGCCTGTAATCCCAGCACTTTGGGAGGCCTAGGCGGGCGCATCAAGAGGTCAGGAGATCGAGACCATCCTGGCTAACTAACATGGGGAAACCCTGTCTCTGCTAAAAATACAAAAAAATTAGCCGGGCATGGTGGCGGGCGCCTGTAGTCCCAGCAACTTGGGAGGCTGAGGTGGGAGAATGGTGTGAACCGGGGAGGGTGAGCTTGCAGTGAGCCGAGATCATGCCACTGCACTCCAGCCTGGGTGACAGAGTGAGACTCCCTCTCCAAAAAAAAAATAGGGAACGTTTTTAAGCTAGCTAAGCCTTTCCAATATGCTATTGATTCTGAAATATCATTTTTATCCCCTCCAGCTCCAATATTAATATCTACCCTAGTTTCTTCCTCTCTGATCTTGTCACCCAGAATGTGCCCATCTTCTTCCTCATGAGGGGCATTCAGTGTCTAATGTGGCCTGGTTGCAATACCACGTGTCTCCAATAGGAGTCACTGGCAACAACAGGCTCATTTACCTGAGGTTGCATGGAGAGAACTCTAGGTCCTAACTTAAAATCTTGTCTCTGGCTTCCTCTGTGACCTTGGTTTCCTCATCCATAAAATGGATACAAACTGTCTGTCTTCCTCACAGAACAGTGGTGAGAAATGTGAAGATGAATGTGGACATCTTCTGGTGTGATTCAGAAGAGGTGCACTGTCTGATTTTCTAATAGCTTCTGTCCGGATGATTTAAAAAAACTAATCATTCCACAGCTACGTTTTGAGCATCACTCACCATGCCAGGCCATCTGTAGGATCCAGGAATTATTTCTATGTTTGCACAAAAGGAGTTTGAATAAAAGTTTAAAGCAGGGTACGGTGGCTCACGCCTGTAATACCAGCACTTTGGGAGACTGAGACAGGAGGATTGCTTGAGCCCAGGAGTTCGAGACCAGCCTGGGGCACCATAGCAAGTTCTCATCTCTACAAAAAAAATTAATAGCTGGGCATGGTGGTATGCACCTCTGGTCCCAGCTACTCAGAAGGCTGAGGCAGGAGGATGGTTTGAGCCGAAGAGTTTGAGGCTGCAGTGAGCCGTGATTGCGCCACTGCACTCCAGCCTGGGCGACAGAGGGAGACCCTGTCTGAAAAAAACAAACAAACAAATAAATATTTAAAGCAAACTGTAACCCTGAGGTGGTAGAGCCGCAGCCCCTGCCCTGGGAATGATATTGGGGCGTGCAACGGTGGCGTATCTACCTCACCTGTGGCTGGAAGGCTCTCCTGACCAATAACTCATCTCTTCCTCACACAACCCAGTTTGTGCCTGAAGAAACTGAGGCACAGAGAGGCGAAGTGACCTGCTCAAGGACCTAGATACCAGCAACTTCCCAAGCCTATAATCCCAGAACATGGAGTGGGAAGGGGCGGTGTGAGAAGGCAAGTGGTGGGAGCGGACCGGGAGGGTTGGAGGGGGAGGCCTCCCGGGTCCCCAGGCCAGCCCAGGCTGTGCCGATGGCGCCACCTAAGCCAGCCTTCTGCAGGAGCGCCCCCTGCCGGTCAGCGCTGCTCGCGGTGGCCGCGGACGTTGGAGGACGCTCGGCGCAGCAGGGGCTGTCCTCCCGCGGACCAGAGACCCCCCCCACACCGCAGAGGAGAGCAAGAAGGGCCCTGCGGGGTCGGCCTACCCCTTCACTTTGCACACGGCAAACGCGGAGCTCAGAGGAGGACGTGGTTGCTCAAGGTCTTTCAGCTGGATGCGGCCTTCCCCGTCCGTCTGCCTCACACTGCAGAGCCTCCATCTCCCCTGCCTCCATCTACCCCGCACTCCCGAGTCCAGAGGGTCCGTTCCTCCCGGTCCTGCTCCTAGCCAGCCCCTAAACGCCCCACCAGCCCCGTCTCCTCAAGGAACCCTCTGGCATTGCAGCCCCCAGCACTTCCTTCTCCAAAGCCCTGTTGCTTAACCTGCTCTCAATTTGGGACATGGCTTAGTTGGCCTGTTGGCACGACCTTGAGGACCAGGGAGGGGCCTCTTTCTTTCGGATTCTCCACCCACCCGCCCAGAGGTGCCTGGGACAGGGCTGAACTCTTAACTCTCACTCGGGGATGAATATTGATGCCTGACTTTTCTTCTTCCCACTGGGAAGCTTCACAGCAGTGTCTCTGGTCCTGGACGGCCAGGATACCTAGGCTGGCCTTTTGGCTTTCCTTCCTAGCTGAGTGACCTTGGGCAAGTCCCTTACAATCTCTCAGAGCCTCCGTTTCTCTGACTGTACATAGGGAGAAAGCTGCTCTTTGGGCTGCTTGTGAAGATTAAATGAAATCATGTGTGTAGTGTTCCTGGCACATAGTAGGTGCTCAATAAATGGTAAATTTGATTTGTCAGGCTTCCAAGGAGCCTTGTCTGTCGGCACCCTCTTTCCTAGGGATGAGCCTTCTGACCTGAATTCTCCCACCCTCTGCCTCCTGTTGGAAGTAGCCTCGGGAAAGGGGTTCCATGGTGATTACACAGGGCACAGGAAAGGAGAATGCAGTTGGAAAACAGAACCGGCTACTTTCTGCCTCCACTTCTACTCACACCTACTTCCTGATGCTTAGAATTTACAGCCTGCAAAGGGCTAATATCCAGAATCTACAAAGAACTTAAACAAATTTACAAGAAATAAACAACCCCATCAAAAAGTGGGCAAAGGATATGAACATACATTTCTCAAAAGAAGACATTTATGCAGCCAACAGACATGAAAAAATGCTCATCATCACTGGTCATCAGAGAAATGCAAATCAAAACCACAATGAGATACCAGCTCATGCCAGTTAGAATGGCGATCATTAAAAAGTCAGGAAACAACAGATGCTGGAGAGGATGAGGAGAAATAGGAATACTTTTACATTGTTGGTGGGAGTGTAAACCATTGTGGAAGACAGTGTGGCGATTCCTCAAAGATCTAGAACTAGAAATACCATTTGACCCAGCGATCTCATTACTGAGTAATGAGATATACCCAAAGGATTATAAATCATGCTACTACAAAGACACATGCACATGTATGTTTATCGTGGCACTATTCACAATAGCAAAGACTTGGAACCAACCCAAATGTCCATCAATGATAGACTGGATTAAGAAAATGGGCTGGGCATGGTGGCTCATGCCTGTAATCCCAGCACTTTGGGAGGCCGAGGCGGGTGGATCATGAGGTCAGGAGATCAAGACCATCCTGGCTAACAGGGTGAAACCCCGTCTCTGCTAAAAATATAAAAAATTAGCTGGGCGTGGTGGCAGGCACCTATAGTCCCAGCTACTCGGGAGGCTGAGGCAGGAGAATGGCATGAACCCGGGAGGCAGAGCTTGCAGTGAGCCGAGATCATGCCACTGTACTCCAGCCTGGGTGACAGAGTGAGACTCCGTATCAAAAAAAAGAAAAGAAAATGTGGCACATATACACCATGGAATACTATGCAGCCATGAAAAGGATGAGTTCATGTCCTTTGCAGGGACACGGATGAAGCTGGAAACCATCATTCTCAGCAAACTATCACAAGGACAGAAAACCAAACACCGCATGTTCTCATAGGTGGGAACTGAATAATCAGAACACATGGACACAGGGCAAGGAACATCATACACCGGGACCTCTTGGAGGGTGGGGGGCTGGGGGAGGGAGAGCATTGGGAGAAATGCCTAGTGTAAATGATGAGTTGATGGGTGCAGCACATCAACATGGCACATGTATACCTATGTAACAAACCTGCACATTGTGCACATGTACCCTAGAACTTAAGGTATAATAAAATATATATACACATTATATATATATATATATATAGATAGATAAAGAATTTACAGCCTGTGCATGGCAGTCATGGCTGCCTTGATGCCTGTGTTGTGCTATAGTCATATGGCTTTGGGGCCCAGTGGCATCTACCATACCTCCTGATGCAAGTGTCTGAGAAAAAAGGGGACACCACATCAGTGCTAGCTGGATCCGCCAAGGGCTAAGGGTGCCAAGGGTCAGGTACCCACAGCTAGTCCCATTGGCAGTGGCCACAAGGACAGAGTGTATGCTGGGTCGCATGGCCACAGACATAATAGCATGAGCTCAGAGCTAATAGAATAAGCATTCCATAAACATAACAATCATATTTGAAACTCTTGGAAATTCACTTAAAATTCTTTAGAGGCCAGGTGCGGTGGCTCACGCCTGTGATCCCAGCATTTTGGGAGGCCGAGGCGAGTGAATCATCTGAGGTCAGGAGTTCGAGACCAGTCTGGCCACCATGGTGAAAGCCTGTCTCTACTAAAAATACAAAAATTAGGTGGGTGTGGTGGCGGGCACCTGTAATCCCAGCTATTCAGGAGGCTGAGGCAGGAGAATGGCTTGAATTTGGGAGGTGGAGTTTGCAGTGAGTCAAGATCACTCCACTGCACTCCAGCCTGGGTGACAGAGTGAGACTCTGTCTCAAAAAACAAAACAAAATTATTTAGAAAAGACAACAACTCCCTGGAAACCATTTTATATGGTGACTAATCCCCTCTCTCTGCACAGGCCTCTATGCCAAACTATCTGTTTTTGTAAACCCAGATTTTCATGGACTGCATCTGTTTGAAGGCTGATATACTTGATATACTTATATGCTTGTTACAACAACCCAAATGATCTATGACATTTTACATACATGTGGATGTGTGTGTATATGTACTTTTTACATTTTATTTTTAATTTTTAAAATTAATTTATTTACTTTGAGACAGGGTCTTGCTCTGTTGCCCAGGCTGGAGTGCAGTGGCACCATCATGGCTCACTGCAGCCTTGACCTCCTAGGCTCAAGTGATCCTCCTGCCTTAGCCTCCTGAGAAGCTGGGATAACAGGCAAGCACCACCATGCCTGGCTAATGTTTTCATTTTTTGTAAAATGGGGTCTCAGTATGTTGCCCAGGCTGGTCTTGAACTCCTGGGTTCAGGTGATCCTCCTGCCTTGGCCTTCCAAAGACTTGGGATTACAAGCATGAGCCACCACACTTGGTCTATAATTTTTTTTTTTTAAGGCAGTCCCTGTTCTATCTCTTCTGATCCGCTGACCCACTGGACTCTTCCTCTCTTCTCCTTCCTTCCCTCCCCACCTTACCACCAATTATGCGATCCTGTTGCTGCAGGGATGGCAAGAGCCTGAATCTTCAGCCAGAGAGATGCCTCAGAGAGAAAAAAACAGCAGGGCCAGTGACACAGAGAAGGCTTTTGCTGTCTGTTGCCCCTCCCATGACCTCTGGGAGAAGTGAAGAGGGTGCAGAAAATGCAAAAGGTTCCTCCACCCCCTCAACACAGGGGTTGGAGCAATGGCCTGAAGTTGCCCCAGTACCTGCTCACTCCCTTGGGTGGAGGAAGATGGTGATATACACGTGGAAAAGGCCAACCACCCATGAAGCCCCTCTAAGTGATTTAGAAAGAGGTCCCTCCTCCTCCAGGCACTTTATTTCCGACTGTCAGAAAACAGTCACTGCAAATATGGCCGTGATGTGCACAGTGTCCTCATATGTGGGGTAACCTTTTGCAGTGCACAACATGCACAATTGTGCATGTCAGCCCTGAAAGCACATACCAGGTCAGTCCTCTGCCTGGTGAGTGGGAAACTAAATCCCACTGACCATGAGCCATCCCTCCAAATCTTCCCCCAGGCACATTCCCAGCAGGGGCATCACAACCTTCCTATGTTTCCAGCCTCAGCCCTTTGGAGTCACCCCAGACTCTCTGGGTTCACACCCGAGTTCTAGCGTTTATCAGGACTATGACCTCAGACAGGTCACATAGCCTGCCTGGGCCACAAGTCCCTTATTTGTAAAACGAGGGTGGTAGCGGCAGCTCTTGCATAGGGTTCTAGTGAGGATTCAATGGGGAAACAAATGTCATACACCAAGATGGTGGCCTGGTGCTTGCTGATTCCCCAACATCAGTCCCACCCTCCAGCCCCCCAAATATTCTCCCATTTATTCTCTAAATTCTGCCTAAGAAGCGTCTGCATTTGGCTACATGAGTAGGTTATCAGGCCAGCCTTGTCACTGCAGGTGGAGTTTGGTTATATAAGTAAAGGGATGAAAGGAGCAAAACAAATGTCATGTGAAATACTTGCAAGGTGCAGCCAGGCGCGGTGGCTCACGCCTGTAATCCCAGCATTATGGGAGGCCAAGGCGGGCAGATCATGAGGTCAAGAGATCAAGACCAGTCTGGCCAACATGGTGGAACCCCATCTCTACTAAAAATACAAAAATTAGCCAGGCATGGTGGCGGGCACCTGTAGTCCCAGCTACTTGGGAGGCTGAGGCAGGAGAATTGCTTGAAACGGGGAGGTGGAGGTTGCAGTGAGCCGAGATCGCACCACTGCACTCCAGCCTGGGTGACAGAACGAGACTCTGTCCCGAAAAAAAAAAAAAAGAAAAGAAAAGAAAAAGAGAAAAGAAGTACTTGCAAGGGTCCTATGCTGAGTTCTTCCTTAAACAAAGGTTTCATTTACAAACCAAAATTGTAATCCCCCAAATTCTTTATTCACACATCTAGCTTTTTAAAAATAATCCCAGCTGAGCAGCATACTTGTGTCTCAGCAGGACACAGGTCACCTAGTGGCTTCCAACCAAGACATCACCCCATGACCCTGGCCAACCCTGCTCACCTCCAGCCTGGCTTGCCAAGAAGGCTAATCACTTTCTCTACAGCGGGTTTCATTTTATCAATGAGTTTCCCAACATGCAGAGTATTTAGCAAGTGAGAGGCACTGTGCTTATTCATTTCATTATCCTACTTACTTTTCCCATCTGCTTCAGAAATTGACATTACAATGATCACCTTGGACTGTTTCTAATCATCGACATTTACAATGTAACATGCTTTTCTTCCTGTTATCAATGTAATAAAATGCAAAGATATCCAAAGTGCTTACTTGTTTTTTGCCCTTAAAACCCCATTTCACATAGAAGCACAAAGAACAATCTCCACTTTCCTTCTAGGTCCATGAAAAGATAAACCATCCCTAGAAACCAGGCTTCGTGAATGAAGTTCAAAAAACACTAGTTCCAAGGCGTGCAATCATGTCCCTGTGGCCCTGGCTTTCCCCGGGAGCCCCAGCTGAATTCCAGTATCATTTCTCTGCGCTCTTTTGGCTTCTTCCTTGGAAGGGGGGGTGAGGGTTCAATATCAGGCGAATTTTAAGATCTGTGGTGAGGTGTTATTAATTGCCCCACCACCACCACAACTGAGACACACACACACACACAGACACACACACACACACACACACACACACACACGTATGTCAGCGTCTCTCCAGCTGTTGTTCCTGGGAGCCCCAGCAGGTGGCACTATGACCCTGACCATCTTCACAGGCCCCATCCAGAATGTGTGGGCACAATACCTTTAAGGTCTAGGGACTCCCAGGGGCCCCAGAGGCAGGACCTCACCTCTGAAGAGCCCCATGGGGAGAGTCCTATCCCAGAGAGAAGAGCCCTGTCTCCTGTCTCCACTCTCCTTTAGCTCAACTTCCTGGTCAAGAGTCTAGGCAGGGGTGCAGAGGTGAGGAGTGAAGGGGGCTAGCTAAGGGGGCCCAGGCCCTCCTCCCTTCCCTCCAACCCAGCTAGATCTGTTTCTCATTGCATTAGGAGAGGTACTCTCCCAACCCCTGACAACTCATCCCTAACCCACCTGACCACCAGCCCTGAGCTTTGGGGACAAATCTTGGCAACTGCTGAAGGCCACTCTAGGTCAGGAATGACTACACTGATGAGAAGCTAGAAGGCACAAAGAGGGAGGGGTGTAAATTAGGGAGGCTTCCTGGAGGAGGTGAGGGTGGACCTAAGAGATTAACTCATGGTCCCCTCATTAAGAATAAGGGAGACTGAGCTGGGTGAGGTGGCTCATGCCCGTAATCCCAACACTTTGGGAGGCCAAGGCAGGAGCATCGCTCGAGCTCAGGAGTTTGAAACCAGCCTGGAAAACATGGCAAGACCTCATCTGTCTACTAAAAATCAAAAAAATTAGCCCGGTGTGGTGGTGTGTGCCTGTAGTGCTAGCTACTCAGGAGGCTGAGGTGGTAGGATCACTTGAGCCCAGGAGATGCAGGCTACAGTGAGCGCTGATGGCACTACTGCACTGCAGCCTAGACAACAGAGCAAGATCCTGTCTCCAAAACAAATAAGAAGAAGAAGGGAGACTGAGGGCCAATCTAGCGAGTTTGGTGCTGCCTGGGGGAGGAACACCGACAGGCGAGCTCAATGGCCATTCTTTGGAGTGCTTCTCGGGGGTAAGGTGGGCCTCCGGGGACTCTCCCCTGAACAAACTAGAGAAACAGAAGCCACAGACTCTAAGAGTATATGAGGGTGGGGGGGAAGAAGCCCTTGGGGAGCTGACCAGGGGTTCTGAAGGAATAACAGGGGTGCTGAGTTGTGAGAGGGCAGAGGGAGCCTTCCAGGTTAAAACTGGTTCCCCTGCATGGGGGAGGGGTATGACAGAGCACAGGGAAGGGGAGGACAGGCGAGAAGGACCAAGCCTGTGCCCAGCCTCAGGGACAGGACTGGGCCTCTACCTACAGCCTAGCAGGTAGATTTGCTTGCTAGAGTTGACTGTTCTTGGGATGAAATCAGGGGCAAGCCAGCAAGAGGAGCTTTCCACTCAGGGAACTCCGTACCCCTGTTGTAAAGCCCAGCCATGCCTCGGCGGGCCTAGCAGAACTTGCCAGGTGCCCTAGTGGGCTCTTTGGTGGCCTATCTCTCCATCTCCTACTGCGCACCCTCCCCAGCAGCCTGCCCTCTCCCAGGGGCAGAACCCAGAAGGCCTCCCTCCTGCAGTCAGACCCAGGCACCACCTGCTTCTCCAGTCACTGCCCAGGACACCACTTGCCCCTAAGGGTCGGCAAATCTACCCTTTTGGTTACCACCTCATGGAGATTCGGCCTCTCTGGAGGTAAGTCATTTTCTTTTCTTATTTTTTGAAACAGAGTCTCACTCCATCAACCAGGCTTGAGTGTAGTGGTGCCATCCTAGCTCACTGCCGCCTCAAATCCCTGGGCTCAAGCGATCCTCTCCCCTCAGCCTCCCGAGTAGCTGAGATTGTGGACACGTGCCACCACACCTGGCTTAGTTTTAAATTTTTTGCAGAGATAGGGTCTCACGATGCTGCCCAGGTTGGTCTCAAACTCTTGGCCTCAAGTGATCCTCCTGCCTCAGCCTCCCAAGATGCTGGGATTACAGGTATGAGCCATTCTTGATACCTGGGGTGGGACATGGTCCAGAATGGGGACAGGAAAGACTCCAGAACTAGCAGAACCACACACTCCAGCCAGAAAAAAGAGGTGAAGGAAGTTGGAGGAAAAGCAAGCCTCCCGATCAGGAGCCCCCAGTGGTTTCCAGCAGGTAGGCTGGCTCACTTCTTCCCCAGGGAGGCCTGTTTTCCAGGACGCTCACTCACGTGCGAAACAGCTCAGTGCACACATGGGCACAGAGTCAAAGATTTCTTGGAAGATACAGTGATTTCTTGATTTTGTTCAGAACTGCTCACACACACTCTCGCTCACTCCATGAGCTGGGGAAGCAGGGCTGCCCACCACACCGAGCAGGAGACTGGGGTTTGAGTTTGAGCTCAGGTCGGCCTCAAGCAGTGCCTCCGAAAGCTCAAAGAGAAGTCAGGTGGCCAGGTGACCAGGTGGGGAATCGGGGTGGGTTGGCTGTCCCTTCCTCCCTAACACTCGCCTTCTGATTCTTCTTAGAGGGCTGGTAAGGCTCCCAGGACTGGCACTCAGGCCTTGGCATGGCAGAGGATCAAAAGAAACTGCCCTTCCTTTCATGCAATTGATACAAGAAGCAACAGAAATTGCAGCTTGCGGCCAGGCGCGGTGGCTCAAGCCTGTAATCCCAGCACTTTGGGAGGCCGAGACGGGCGGATCACGAGGTCAGGAGATCGAGACCACCCTGGCTAACACGGTGAAACCCCGTCTCTACTAAAAATACAAAAACTAGCCAGGCGAGGTGGCGGGCGCCTGTAGTCCCAGCTACTCGGGAGGCTGAGGCAGGAGAATGGTGTAAACCCGGGAGGCGGAGCTTGCAGTGAGCTGAGATCCGGCCACTGCACTCCAGTCCGGGCGACAGAGCGAGACTCCGCCTCAAAAAAAAAAAAAAAAAAGAAATTGCAGCTTGCTTTCAGTGGGATGTAAAATCACATGGAAGAAGCCATCACCCAGGGAGCTCACTTGAACCGTCAGGGCTTAGGCCCAGCTTCCACATACACGCTGCTTCCCCGTTTGCTGACGTCCTCTGTGTTGAGAGTACCATGTCACTCTTCAACTGACATCTCTCTGGATTGGCAGCCAGGGCCTAGGATCCTTGAGTCCTTGTTTTGTCAACAACCCTCCCCCTCTTTTTGCTCTTTCCTGGCTGTGTGGTGGACTCTTCAGGGACACAGCGGTCACTGCGCTGCAGGGACAGTCCCCAAGTGCCAAGGTGCAGCCTAAAGGGGGCTGTTCCCACTATGGCATCCGTGACAAGAACCAGGAGCCAGAATGCAGGTTTCTGTGACTTGTCAGCTCCCTTCTGAGTGCCCTGTTGAGAATTCCTAGAAATGCAGACACCACCCTCCCCGCCACCTGGATGGGCCGTCCTGAGCCAATAGGAATACTTTCCTGTGGACATGCCATGCTGGAATCCCAGGCCTCCCCACCCTGCCAGCCCCTGCCAGCTCCCTGGGGCCCAGCTGGTGAGTTTCACCCCCAAAGTGACTGCGACATTGGAAGGCCAGGGCCACCACTGCCTTTTCCATTGCTCGGCAGCTCTATCGTTCATCCATAACCCCCAGGCACGGAGGCAGGGCTGGGGGCGCAAGGGGCTCTCTTGGTGCAGCGGCAGGGGCGGGGGCAGGGGCTCCCCTAACTGCAGAGGCTAGCCTTACACACCCAGCAACACATGTCCCTCTTTATGGCCCGGGCTTTCTCTCGGTGCTTAAAGCCAACTGTGAAAAGAGCAGGGCTGATTCTGGCTGCCTGGCCGTCTCCTGGCAACAGGCCTGGCAGGAGGTCTTTCTTTCTCCCCCCAACCTCCCTTCTCTCCTCCACCACCCCCCTCTCTCTTTTCCCCCCTGTGTCTTGTGTTGTGTATCATTAAAACTTCCCTCCCAGCCACTTCGCAGCCAACAACCAGGCCCTTCTGGGACTAGTTCCCTTGGGGCAGCTCAGCCGGCCCAGGGTTGGGGGCTCCGAGGGGTTAAGGCCCCCAGAGAAGGGCCTTTGTTTTCTGGAACCAAGGCTTAAACTCAAGTTGGCAACCTTTGGCACATTCGTGAGGGGCAGCCACCGGCACCCTCTCTGCAGGCACCTCTTCCTTCCCTGTCTTCCTCCCCCATCTTTCAGGGTCTTGGCCTCTTCCTTTAGTGCCTGGAGCCTGCCAATAGTGCCACTGGGCACTGCCCAAAACCATGCAGGCCTCACGAGGCTGGGCATGGACAACCCCTCACCTAGGAGGACAGCCTCTGCTGAAGGCTGGGGTAGCCAGAGGCCTGCAGCCAGCTCTGGCACACGTGTCCTGGTCTGCCTTGAAAGGGGACAGGCACACAAAGGGTGTTGGCCTCAGGGATCACGGGGAGGCAGAGCATCCAATCAATGCCTCCAGAACCCAAAGAACTCTTCATTTGGCAGTTTCAACCTGGAGGGACACTGAGACCCAGAGGGGGTGAGTGCCTTGTCCAGGGACACACAGTCAGTCAGGAGAAAGCTGAAGCTGGAACCCTGGGTTCCTAGTCCCCTCCTCTGTGGCTCTTCACTGGAGGGGAACCGGAGGGGAACAGGTGGCTCCCTGAGGCCCACGCACCTTTTGGGCCTGACCTGCCTGCCTCTAGAGCAGTGCTCAGGGGTGTCTGAACTTGATCCCACCACTCCGGGGCCCCCCCATCTTCTCCCAGACCCTGAAGAAAGCCTCTGATGGGCCTAGAACAGAGAGGTGACCCAGGACCTTGCCCAGTCTTTCTGGACAATTGGAAGACATTTACGCTTCCTCCTCCACCTCTACCTCCAACATCAGTACCTGAGTCACAGGGGCCTAGTGCTGGGCTCCTCTGTCATCCAACCCACTCTTAAGGCTGGATGGGCCACCCCAGATTGCCTATCTGGTACCTTGAGGCAGAGCAGACACTGGGGGTAATCTCAGCTCATAGCCAGGTGGCTTCCAGGTGCAGCTCTGGGGTTCTGCCAGCTCTAGCCTTGCTCACCCACAGGGTCTCCGGCCAACCAAGATGCT
Source organism: Rhinopithecus roxellana (assembly GCF_007565055.1). Taxonomy (NCBI): domain Eukaryota; kingdom Metazoa; phylum Chordata; class Mammalia; order Primates; family Cercopithecidae; genus Rhinopithecus; species Rhinopithecus roxellana. The sequence continues at coordinate 73,883,062 of NC_044567.1, forward strand.
CTGACCACACAGACTGGCACTTGCAGGGCACCCTGACTGCAAGCCCTCAGCTCTGTTGTCCTGTGTTCTGGTCTTTTCCAGACTCCAGGGATTTCCATGCCACCTCCACTCTATAGCTGCATGCAACCTATTCTGCTATTTTCTGAACACTTTTCTTTACATTGATGTGCATTGTTCTTAATAACATCAACTGAAAACGAGACTTTAGATTTACTCATTTTCAACAATGAGATTTCATTCTAACCAGACACTATGGCCCCGCAAAGGCTCTGAATGTGTGACTTTCTCTCTTTATTAGAAAAGAATCTTAGCAAGTGTTGGAGAGGTGCTGAAGTCATATTAGGACCAAACAGACTTTCTCTTTGAGGATACTCAGGAGGAGTGAAGGAGAATGGAACAGGGGGTGTGAATACATGAGCTTTCTCCCCATGTGATTCAAAGTGATTTAACCCATGCCTCACCTTCTGGAGCACCCACGGCCCTCTCTAGCTGTGATAAATATCAACACTAGCCATCAAAATGTTCCCAAAAGTCCAACCTTTGACCAAACTACATTTCGGATTTTCTTAAATTCTGGAGAAAAAATAAAATAAAGTAAAAGAACAAATATTTTGGTTATGCCATGTACTCTGATTTGGGATTCAGAAAATATGATTTCTGGCCAGGCATGGTGGCTCATGCCTGTAATTCCAGCACTTTGAGAGGGGAGGATCTCCTGACCCCAGGAATTGGAGATCAGCCTGGGCAACGTAGGAAGAAGACATTATCTCTACAAATAATAAAAAGTTACCAGGTGCGGTGGTGCATGTCTGTGGTCTCAGCCACTCAGGAGGCTGAGGTGGGAGGATCGCTTGAGCCCAGGAGGTCGAGGCTGCAGTGAGCCATGTTTGTGCCATGGCACTGTAGCCTGGATGACAGAGCAAGACCTTGTCTCAAAAAAAAGAAAGGAAATATGATTTCCCACATTACCACACCTTCTGATGCGCATAGCAAAAGGCTGGGGGTGGGGGTGGGGAGGCTGTGGTAGGCCAAGGTAGGGGTGGGTGATGAGGATGAGGGGAGGAAGGCTTTTGAGCAGTCTGAGAAAAGCAGGAGAGCTGGGAACATCTTGCCACCATCAGTCCTCAATCACTAAGACAGCCTGGTCAGGATTCTGCCATTATGTTTGGTCTCATGATAATAACAGGTCTTAGGAAGTCAGCCTGTGTTATCTACTAGATGCCCTGAGCTTTTTGGGTAAATTATGCCATTTAAACCTGCCAAGGGTGGAATTAGTATACCCATTTGCCAGATAAGAAACAGCCACAGAGAGATCTAGATAGCTTGTCCAAAGTCACAGCTCAGCAGCAGGGAGCCAGGATGTGAACTTGTTCTTTCTGATGACAGAGTCCATGCTCCCCCAGCCCCCCAACAGCATTACTTTGCCCCCACCCCCTACTCCCACCCCAACCTGAGGCTATTTGGCCAGTGAGGACCAGACCTTAGGAGCTAACCGTCCCCTCAGGTGAAAGAGTGAGTCCCAGTGTCCCCAGGCAAGCCTTCCACCAGCCCTTCCCAACAGAGACTTTAGGAAGTGCTCCTGTGTGGTGTGGCTGGTGGGGCTGCGCCTCTCCACCCCCGACACACACCCAGGGAGCCCGAGAATGGCTCCCAGACACCCTAAGAATGAAGGGCAGAGGGAAAACTGCAGGAGGCAGGTGTCTGGGCTGCTGCTTTTTCTCTTTTTAAAAAATTGAGGCCAGGCATGGTGGCTTACACAATAATCCCAGCACTTTAGGAGGCCAAGGCGGGTGGATGACCTGAGGTCAGGAGTTTGAGACCAGCCTGGCCAACATGGTGAAACCCTATCTCTACTAAAAATACAAAAAACGAGCCAGGCAGGCCGGGCGCAGTGGCTCATGCCTGTAATCCCAGCACGTTGGGAGGCTGAGGCGGGCAGATCACCTGAGGTCAGGAGTTTGAGATCAACCTTGGCAACATGGTAAAACCCCATCTCTACTAAAAATACAAAATTAGCTGAGTGTGGTGGCACATGCCTATAATCCCAGCTACTCGGGTGGCTGAGGCAGGAGAATCACTTGAACCTGGGAGGCAGAGGATGTGGTGAGCCGAGATCGCACCATTGCACTCCAGCCTGGGCAACAAGAGTAAATCTCCATCTCAACAACAACAACAAAAAAAGAGCCAGGCATAGTGACTCATGTCTGTAGTCCCAGCTACTGGGGAGGCTGACGCAGGAGAATTGCTTGAATCCAGGAGGCTGAGGTTACAGTGAGCCAAGATTGCTCCATTGCACTCCAGCCTGAGTGACAAGAGTGAAACTCTACCTCAAAAAAAAAAAGAAAAAAAAAAAAAGAAATATAATTTGCACACCATAAAAAATCACCATTTTAAAGTGCAGAATTCAGCAGCTTCCAGTATACTGAAAAAGTTGTGGAACCTTCACCACTAATTCCAAAACATTTTCATGAACCTCAAACCCATCAGCAGCCAAGTTGCAGCCTCTTAAGGAAAATGCAGAGGCAGTGCTGGGCAGAACTGCATTCTTTTTGTTTGTTTGTTTTGTTTTTGAGATGGGGTCTCACTCTGTTACACAGGTTGGAGTGCAGTGGCTCACTGCAACCTCTGCCTCTTGGGCTCAAGCAATTCTTCAGCCTCAGCCTCCTGTGTAAGCTGGGACTACAGGCACGCCACCAACACCTTGCTATTTTTTTTTTTTTTTTTTTTTTGTAGAGATGGGGTTTCACCAAGTTGCCCAGTCTGGTCTCGAACTCCTGAGCTCAAAGCGATCTGCCTGCCTTGGCCTCCCAAAGTGCTGGAAATACAGGCATGAGCCACCACGTCCAACCTGGGCAGAACTATATTCTGGATGCATCTTAAACCTCACTTTAGCCCTACACCGTGCCTTTTGTTGTTTCCTTTCTCCCCAAAAGTCATCTCAGAATGAGGCTCCCAGCTCCAGGCTTCAGTTGCAATCTCACCCCCACCTAGACTAAACCCTCAAATCAAGAAAAAGAAGCCCTGGCAAGGTGTGGTGACTCATGCCTGTAATCCCAGCACTGTGGGAGGCTGAGGTGGATGGATCACTTGAGCTCAGTTCAAGACCTCCCTGGCTGGGCAACATGATGAAACCCCATCTCTTATCAAATATTTTTAAAAATTAGCTTGGTGTGGTGGTATATGCCTGTAGTCCCAGCTCCTTGGGAAGCTGAGGTGAGAGGATCGTTAGACCCTGGGAGATGGAGGTTGCCGTGAGCCAAAATTGTACTGCTGCACTCCAGCCTGAGTGACAGAGCGAGACTCTGTCTCAAAAAAAGAAAAGAGCTGGGCGCAGTGGCTCAAGCCTGTAATCCCAGCACTTTGGGAGGCCGAGACGGGAGGATCACGAGGTCAGGAGATCGAGACCATCCTGGCTATCATGGTGAAACCCCGTCTCTACTAAAAAATACAAAAAAACTAGCCGGGCGAGGTGGCGGGCACCTATAATCCCAGCTACTCGGGAGGCCGAGTCAGGAGAATGGCGTAAACCCAGGAGGTAGAGCTTGCAGTGAGCTGAGATCCGGCCACTGCACTCCAGCCTGGGCGACAGAGCGAGACTCCGTCTCAAAAAAAAAAAAAGAAAAGAAAAAAAGAAGAAATCCTAAAAAAAAAAAAGGAAGGAAAAGAAAAAAAAAGAGAGAAAAGAAAAGAAAAAGAAATTTCTGTCTCAAAAAGAGAAAAGAAAAAGAAATCCTAACACTCACCTAACCTTAAGTAAAAGCAACTCACCTTGTAAGTCAATCTCAACATTTAATGCAACTACCCCCTACACTAGACATGATGGGTGAGGAGGATAAGATATCAGTTAGGAGGCCTTTGACTACAAGTAACAGCCTCAAGTGGGCTAACCAACAAGGAAAATGTATTATTTCACATCACAAGAAGTTCCAAAGCAGGACTCCTCTGAAGGCAGTTAATGTCTCAGCAATGATGTCAGAAATGGAGTTTGTTTCTCTCTCTTTGCTCTGTCTTCCTCTGCCGGTCAGCTGCATCTTTAGGCAGCTTTCCTCATAGTCACAGAATGGTTGCTGCAGCTCCAGGTATCCCAACCCAAAACAACAATGTCCAAAAGCAGGGAAAAGATATTTCTTACTGTGTGTCATTTTAAGAGCCCCAAAAACTCTTCCAGAAACCCTCTTGCACCCTTAAGCAGACCTCCCTTAGGCTCATGTCACCCAGTTTAGGCCAGTCTCTGGCAAGCAGAATGGGTCCCTAAGACTGGCTTAGATCAGTCACGATTTATCTCTGAGTAAGGTAGGAGAGGGGTAAAGACCAGAACAAACTGGGGGCCCCTGCCATCCTGGAGGAAGGGACCACCAGCAGTGTGAGCTACACCAAATCTAAACAGAAGCCTTTGTCTTCCAGAAGTTCAAAAACAGCAGCTGAGGCTGGGCACGGTGGCTCATGCCTGTAATCCTAACACTCCGGGAGGCTGAGGTGGGCGGATCATTTGAGGTCAGCAGTTCAAGACCAGCCTGGCCAACATGGTGAAATTCCATCTCTACTAAAAATACCAAAATTAGCCAGGCGTGGGAGCTTGCATCTGTAGTCCCAGGTAGGAGGACTGAGGCAGAAGAATCACTTGAACCCAGGAGGCAAAGGTTGCAGTGAGCTGGGATCACTCCAGCCTGGGTGATAGAGCAAGACTCCATCTCAAAAAAAAAAAAAAAAAAAAAAAAAAGAGCAGCTGATTGCCACAGAGGGAGGGAGTGGATGCTCACCGGTCATTTTACACATCCCAGGTGCCATTTCAAACACAGCAGCTATCACTCTGCTGAACAGGCAATCGTCTTTTGAGACAAGTGTTATTATACCCATTTTGCAGTTGAAGCAGGTACAGAGAGGTTACATAATATACTCAGTGTCACATAGTAAGAGGCAGAGCTGGGATTCACTGGGGTTGTGGTAGACCTGGGCTCTAAGGCAACCACTCAGAGAGGATTTCCCAGCCAGACATGTGAATCCCCATTTAGGCCTTACCTGGAAGCCAAGACAAAGGTGCATAGGAGGTGGGTCCTGCTGGGATGTGTGCAATGCCAGGCAGATGGCCCTGGTTTGCCCAAGGGCCCTCCCACATCTGTGCCAGCTGTGCCTAAGCCCCTGCTGGTGAGGCAGCTGTGACCCCATTCCCAGCCCACTGGGCCTCCATCCATGTGATTAGGCTCCCAGGACTCAGGGCTCATAGCTGGCCACCCTGAGGTCCCAGCAATGACCGCTACTGGTCATACTAGTCTGTGGAGAAGGTTGTTAGTTGCCAGAGTTCTGGAACGTGCAAGCTAGGACTTCACTAGAAATTTCTTCGCCATCTCCAAAGATATTATCAGGTTGGTTCTATTCTATCTCCCTAATGTGCCCCCACAAAAGTCTTCCCTGCAAGACCCCTGAGATGGAAAGAACTTCCACACCTCTGTTTTGTTTTGTTTTCTTGAGACAGAGTTGCGCTCTTGTTGCCAAAGCTGGAGTACAATGGCATGATCTCGGCTCACTGCAACCTCTGCCTCACAGGTTCAAGTGATTCTCCTGCCTCAGCCTCCCAAGTAGCTGGGATTTCAGGTGTGCACCACCAGGCCCGGCTAATTTTGTATTTTTAGTAGAGACAGAGTTTTGCAATGTTGACCAGGCTGGTTTCAAACCCCTGACCTCAGGTGATCCATCCGCCTTGGCCTCCCAAAATGCTGGGATTATAGGCATGAGCCACCACGCCCGGCCTGGTTTTGTTTTTTAAGCAAACATTTACGTATTTGGTCCTCTGATGAATGACTGTCCCCAGCAGACGGCAAATTCCTTGCAGGCCAAAATCTGGGCTGCTTTTGCTCATCAGTGCTCAGCTGCTAAGGGGCAGCTGCACACAGAGTTGCTCCATGAAGAGGCGTTGAAAAAATGGACCAGGTGACATTCACAGAGCACCTACTGTGTTCATCAGCCGGCGCTGGGATATAAGGAAGAAGGCAGGCTCCTTGAGGGTAGTCCCATTCCTCGTGGAGCCTTGTCCACAGCAGGCATGCAGTCAACATCTGCGATGGAAAATACAGACACTTTCCACCCTCAGAGCCCAGGTGGAAGGTGGGGGCCCATCGTGACTAAGGCTGGAGACAGAAGAGACCAAAGATGGCTCCAAGTCCCTCTTGGGTTGCGACCAGGACTCTCTCCTCTTCCCTGCCTGCTTATGTCCCATACACAGGGGAGTGGAAGGAAAACCCAGGAGCTCTAGTTCCAGGTGACTGAGAGAAACCATGGCAGCCACACACAGAGATCTGGCTCTAACTCCTCAGGCAGGATCACACCCATGCCAGGAGCTGGCCCTGGGTTAGAGCCCCAAAAGCCTTGGGCAGGCCAGCCATGTCCAGGGATGGGGCTCAGGGTTCTGAGGCAAAAACAGAATAAAGGGGCATGGAGGGAGGCTGAAGAGGAGAAAGAAAGGGAAGGAGAGAGAGCTATGGCACACAGCTGGAGGGGTAGCACGAGGGGCCACCAAGCCCCAGATGCCCCCATGTGGCAGTGATTTCCCAACAGGCTGCCCACCCTTAATCTCATCCCACTGGAGGCAGCACAGGGTCCTATGAAAGGGACACAGGAATCAAGCAACAGACCTGGGTAGCTGGGGTGGGCTGGAGTTGTAGGGACCAGGGCCACTCAAGATAGGGGCACTGAGGACCCTGAGGGGCCACAGGGAGCCCAGACTTGAGTCAATGGCCCTTCCATCTGAGACCTCAGCCCTGCCTGCTCCCTCTCCTCTGGGTCCATCATCAACAGTGTTTTTGAGGGGCTGCTAAGTGCTGGACCCCACACCATTGGGGGTTCAGCAATCTCGTGGAGGGAGTTTCTTTGTGGAGATTTTACAGTTGGAGACGGACAACATATGCAAGCAACTGAACAGATATGTCTGCTATGTGATATGTATAATCAGCCGGGCATGGGGGCTTACGCCTGTAATCCCAGCACTTTGAGGGGCCGAGGTGGGCGGACCACCTGAGGTCAGGAGTTTGAGACCAGCCTGGCCAACATGTCTCTACTAAAAATTAAAAATTCTTTGGGAGGCTGAGACGGGCGGATCACGAGGTCAGGAGATTGAGACCATCCTGGCTAACACAGTGAAACCCCGTCTCTACTAAAAATACAAAAACTAGCCGGGCGAGGTGGCGGGCGCCTGTAGTCCCAGCTACTCGGGAGGTTGAGGCAGGAGAATGGCGTAAACCCGGGAGGCGGAGCTTGCAGTGAGCTGAGATCTGGCCACTGCACTCCAGTCCGGGCGACAGAGCGAGACTCCACCTCAAAAAAAAAAAAAAAAAAAAAAAAAAAAAATTAAAAATTAGCCAGGCATGGTGGCGGGAGCCTGTAATCCCAGCTACTTGGGAGGCTGAGGCAAGATAATCGCTTGAACCCAGGAGGTGGATGTTGCAGTGAGCCAAGATTGTGCCACTGCACTCCAGCCTAGGCAACAGAGCAAGACACCATCTCAAAAAAATAATATGTGTAATCACATATTAATCACATCAGTGTCAGGGCTATGCTGGAAAATACAGCTGAATAAGAGCCCTAACAGGACAGGGCTGGGGAGTGGTGAGGGGTCTGGAGGGGCCTCTCTGAAGTGGATATTTTGAAGTGGGTCTCGGAAGGGGACATCAGACAACATTTTCCTGGATAAATCCTTCTGGAGAAGGCTCCTGGGCTCCTGAAAGAGGACTGCTTAGCGGACACTGACTGGGGCAGGAGAAGAGACCTGAGAGAGAGGCTTATTCCACGCCTCAAGAGAAGAAAGAAACCCAATATTTCGTATTCACCATCCGCGGTCTGGCATTCCGTCAGCACCATTCTCATTTAACGCTGACAGCTCCCTACGAGGTGGAAAGTGTTATCTCCACACCACAACTGAAGCTGGGGGCTCAGAGATGACAGGCAACTGACCAGTGCCCCACCCCACCCCATTCCCTCCCTTCTAAAGGACTTTCACCGCAAATCGCTTTCCAAAATGCTCTGGGGAGGCTGGACACGGTGGCTTGCACCTGTAATCCCAGCACTTTGGGAGACCAAGATGGGCGGGTCACTTGAGGTCGGGAGTTCAAGACCAGCTTGGCTAACATGGTGAAACCCCATCTCTACCAAAAAAATACAAATTAGCTGGATAGGGTGGTGCATGCTTGTAATCCCAGCAACTTGAGCGACTGAGGCAGGAGAATCACTTGAATATGGGGAAGTGGAGGGTGCAGTGAGCCGAGATTGCACCACTGCACTCCAGCCTGGATGACACAGTGAGACTCTGTCTTAAAAATATAGGTCAGGAGTTCGAGACCAGCCTGGCCAACATGGTGAAACCCGTCTCTACTAAAAATACAAAAAGTTAGGCGTGGTAGCAGGCACATGTAATCCCAGCTGCTTGGGAGGCTGAGGCAGGAGAATCGCTTGAACTTGGGAGGTGGAGGTTGCAGTGAGTTGAGACAGTGCCATTGCACTACAGCCTGGGCAACAAGAACGAAACTCCACCTCTCTCTCTCTCTCTCTCTCTCTCTCTCTCTCTCTCTCTCTCTCTATATATATATATATATATACGCACACATGTATATACATACATACAAATACATAAAATTAAATGCTCTAGGGAGCTAGAGCTAAGACAGGAGGAACTACTGCCACAGGGAGAACCTCTCACGTGCCCACAGCGGCCCCTGTGATCTCGGGGTCCAGGAAGACCTGCCGCTGGCAGCCTCCCATATGTCAGCAGAAGGGGGAGGCATCCGCAGGGTGGATCTGGCTGTGCCCCAGTGCGCCCTGGACCGGCATCACCTGGGCCCGCTCGCCCTCCGCCTGTGTGGGGAGGAGAGGGGAGCCTGAAGCCATGCACCCCTTATCCCCAGCTGAGCTCCGGGATTGCGAGGTAGATTAAGGGCATTCACTCAGGAGGGCACCTACTTAACCAAGATCCTCCGAAATCCAGGCTGCTCACCAGCAACGACTGAGTATGCTGGGCCCGCAGGAAGCGGAGTGGGACCAGGCAGGACCCCTTCCTCGCCTGCTGACCTCCCGCCTTGCTATCAGCACTGCCGCCAGGGGGCGCGCCCACGCCGCTGGTCTCTGAGTCGACCTCCGCGTGCACCTGTGCTCCTTTGTGTGTTAGATTAACACCTGGTGCTTACCTACTATGCGCTTACTTGGTGCAGGTCAGGGGCTTCCTGCATTTCCAGGATGCAGCCTCTATGCCAGCAAACTGAGCTGGGCAGTAGAAAGAAATCCGATTTACTCCTGTGCCCACTACCCAAGCTAGGGCCTTCCTGCTTCCAGGCTCTGCTGTCCAGCCTTCCAGTGGCCTCTAGGGAGCTCACCTAAAACCACTCTGCGGTTCCTACAGCTCCTAGGAGAAAGTGAAACGCCCTCCTCTCCAGGTCAGAGGCCTTGGGCCCCTATGTGCTCCCTTCGCACTGTTCCTCCATAAGCCCTGTGGTGTTAGGCCTTTGGCCCTTGGCACTTCCCTGCCTGCTTCCCCGCTGCAATGACTTCGCCTCTCCCTTTATCCCCCCAGGTTGGTCTGGCTCCTGACTCTGCCTGGCAGCCCCAATACCTGTTTCAAGCAAAAATGAATTGCACAGTGCCTGGATCAGAGATTTCCTCCTCCCTCCCTGCGACAGATGGGTAGCCCCATGAGGGCAGGCAGGGGCCTGGCCGGCCAGAGTCTTTGTCTACACGGTGCCTCTGCAGGGGGTCCAGTGGAGCCTCACTGAATACACAGCGGAGGACTCTGAGCCCAGGGGAGTACACATCAAAAGGAACCTCAGGGCCAACCAGAGAGAGGGGTTGGGCTGGGGCTGGGGTCCCCTTCCCAAGTCTAAGGTCCCACACATTCACACACACAACAAAAAGTGTTTCCCATGTGCCACACCATGTCCCCACGTCCCTGGCCCTTGCTGCCTCTTCTGCCCTCTTCCAAGAGACCACCCTTCCATTCAGGGCGATGGCCTCCTAGTCCACTGGCTGTTGCCTCCACCCCGGCCACCCTTCCTGGTCTTGGAGTGAATTTAACCCTTTCTCCACCAAGTGAAACCACCCTGGGGCTTGGGGTACCTATTAGAGAGAGGGTATTTCTATCTGTGACGTGTGGTCAGGGGCACTCGCCCTCCTCTGACAGAAACCATTCCTGTGTTTCCACCGTCGGCAGCGCAAGGCTTGCAGGAGGAAGGAAATTAAGCCTGTGTTGAAGGAAGGACACCTGGCGAAAAGGAAAGGGCTCAGACTCCTCTCCTCTGAGGAGCTTTCAAGTGGGGGAAATGCCCACACACACCTCCATTCTCTAGGGCACCTCGCAGGGCCACTGGTAGGCTCCAGTCCTCTCCTCTGTCACTTCCCAGGTGCACATGGCCAGCTCCTGGATTCCACCCTACAACCCACTTGTTTCCCACCTGATGCACATGACCTGGGGCTCTGAGTGCTCCAGGCTGCCTGGAGGAGGCATTCAGCTACACAGGGCCCCTCAGGGAATGATTGTCTTGTTCACAGCACCCAGGATGCTGGCTGGGCATATCTCAGCCAACACACACCCCCACCGACAGCCCCGGATCTTTTGCCCCCACCTCACAGCATTGGCACCTGTGGAGTCTTGCGGCCCAGCAATGACCCCAAGAGGCCATCAAGTCCAGGCCCTGTCGCCCCACCACACTGCATCCACAGTGGTGTCTGACTGGCCAGGGAAGGTAGCCCTCTCCAGCTCTCAGCACCACTGTCATGGGGCTCTGGAACTCCCCAGCACTTGGGCAGGACTCCAGCAGGCAGCTCTGATTAGAAAGCCACCTGGGAGCCCTGTGGGTGGGACAGGACTCCAGGTAGGAACTAGCAGGCCTCCATCCAAGAGGGATGTATGTGGAAAGCTCTCCACTCCCAGAGCCTTGTTCCTGAGGCTCTGCATTCATGACAATGGCAACCCCCTTTCCAGGTGAATCAGAAACAGGGTGCCCCAGAATCAGCCCAGCCATGAGGAGCATCTCTAGGGATCCCCATCTCTTCAGCCCCCACCAGGTTCACCACTCCTGGGCAGGTTCACGATTTGTCTTCGCCTTGCAGATCCTTGGTCCTCTCCGCCTCACCCCTGCCCCTTTCTTCCTCAGGCTGGTGGCTCAGCCTCTCCCGCCACCCTTTTCTTGGTTTCTGTCTCAGCATCTCTCTCATCTCTGAGCCCCTCTCTCTCTCCTCCTCCTCTCGGTCTCTCCTTTTCCTCCCCTTCCCTCCTCTCTTTCAACCACCCCTCCCACTCCCTCCAGTCCAGCACTGGGCTAGGAACGCAGCAGAAGCCGTGACAAGCCCAGGCGGCTCTCCCGACCCTTGGTGCCCCCGGGGCCATTTCCCCGCGCTCCCTGTGCCGGCAGCAGCCGCGTGCGGAGAGGGCTCGGCGACCAGAAGAGGCAGCAGGTTCGAGCTGTGGGTACGGGCGCTCAGATCAAAGGCCAGGAATGGCCTCCTGGCGTGAGACTTCCTCCAGCTGTGGCCCCCACCTGGTGGAACGCCCGCCGTTCCAGGCCTCTGTGGGACTCGGGTCGGCTCATTCTCTGCTCTTTCTGCCACGGTTCCCTACACAGCGGTCCCCGCTCCCCACCGGCAGTTCTTCCTTCACCCCAGACGCGGGCTGCGCAGAGCCCTGGTGCCTCAGGTGGTCTGGGAGGGGGCCTAGGGGAAGGCACCCAGGTGACCGGGCGTGAGTCCCCAAAACCTGACCACGATGTCAATACCACCCAGGGCTGAGACCGAATTCCTCGCTCTGGAGAGGGAGAGGAGAGGAAGCAAGCCCCGAGGGGGCCTGGAAGGACTCCTTTCCTGTGGGGAGGGGTGGGTATCTGGAAGCATTTGGTGTCCGCACAGCGCTAGAGCCTTTATCGTCAAACCCCAGTCTGGAGCTCCCTATCAGTAGAACCGGGGCCTCAGGCGGGACAGTCAGGCAGTGAGGGGCGCTCCGGAGGGCAGCAAGGTCCTCCAAGGACCTGGGCCGCCCTCGGCCAGAGCTGCGCGTTTCACCGGTCCCTGATGGTCCAACTAAGAATTCCAGTGAAGCTGTGGGTCATACCTCCGACCCTGGCCAGAGGTCGGGCCTGAACCCCTCAAGGAGGAGAAAGTGACCCGACTCTGAGAGCAGGAAATGCGACTGGCCGCTGGTGTCAGTTGCAGGAAATGCAAAGGCAGCAGGAGGTCCCGATACCGATCTGATCCCTGACAAAAGACTCAAATGACACTCGGCTCCGTCCCCCGGCGCCGCCCGCAGCCAGACCTTCGAGCCTCAGCGGACTTTTCCGCACGTTCCTCGGACACCCGGGAAGCGACCTCCCGCGGCCACGACTAGAGGCCGGCGGGCAGGCGGACTCTGGAGGCTGGAAGCTGGGAGGGGGTGCGTTCCCCCACCCCCTGATCCTGGCCTGCCCGAGAGGGGCTTCTGGAAACATCCCTGTGCTTTCTACCCTCGATTCCTCGCGGGCCCACGTCCCAACGGGTCACGGTCCCCGCCAGCAGAGGAGCCACCCGTTCATGCCCACGCCAAGCCCTCGCCACGTGAACACCTGGTTCAGAACCCCGGCGCCCTAACCCTGGCCAGCGGGGGGCCGCGGCGGTAGCAGAGGGTCCGGCCCACCGCATCCTCCCGAAGCCCCGCGGCGTCCGGGGCGCGGGCTTTGCCCAAGTTTGCTGGGCGATGCCCTTCCCGGAGCCCGAGTTGTGGGCCGGGCGGGAGGGGCGCGTGATTGACAGGCTGAACTACAGACTCATCTCTTACCTTAGGCCGCGGGCGCTGATTGGCTGCTCGCTGACATCCTCAAACCCGGCTGCTCCGCGCTGGGCTCGGGAGGGGGGCGGCTGCGGGTGGAGGTGCGCTTCTGACAAGCCCGAAAGTCATTTCCAATCTCAAGTGGACTTTGTTCCAACTATTGGGGGCGTCGCTCCCCCTCTTCATGGTCGCGGGCAAACTTCCTCCTCGGCGCCGCTTCTAATGGAGCCCCACCTGCTCGGGCTGCTCCTCGGCCTCCTGCTCGGTGGCACCAGGGTCCTCGCTGGCTACCCAATTTGGTGGTAAGACTCGCCTCTTGTCTGCCCGCGGCCCGGTTTCTCCGCCGCGTCCGGGGAAGGTGGGGGCGCCGGCTGGGGGTGGGCCGCGGCAGGGCTGGGGCTCCTCTCCTCGCCTCCCTCCAGCCCCCCACCCACCCACCCCTCCTGGATTTTCTGCTGGTGTCGCCTTCAGAATCCAACTCCTGGCTCCTCTGATAATCACCATTTTCCCTGCTCCCCGCTGCAGGGGCTGGAGGACTTTCCCATCTCAGAAGGTTTCTTATTCTTAGATCCTAACCCTCTGCCCGTCCCAATCTAGAGGCCCCCGAAGACCCCCCATTTGCTTGCAGTTGGGTTTCTGGAAATCCAGCACTGTCCCTGGGGCCCAGCCACTCCTCTTCTCCATTTTGGGGTCTTCATGGGCAAAACCATCCTGTTCCTTCACTGCCACCCCACCTCTGCTGGCGCCTCCATCAAGAGATTCCCCCACAATAACCCCCCTTTGCCTTCCTATTTCAGACCCCAAAGGCTTCAGGGCTCCTCCCGGGGCAGGGGAGTGGGTGGGGGGTATTTCATCAGATTCTCCCCACTGCTCTAGATTCATCTTGAGCCTCTGAAGTGAATATGGTATTTGCTGATCTGGGATGCCATTGAATTCGGATTTTATTCATTTCTTGCTTGGCCACCCTGGCAAAAGGGGGGTTCCTTGAAAATGGGTTGTCTGGGAGGGGTAGGCTTGTTATTCTTTGACCAAAAATCCAATTCTCCATGTCACATTTGTTCCTTTTGGAAAACCGAGGACCGAGGAGAAAGGGAGAGGGAAAGGAGAATTCCGTCCCTGAGAAATGCAGATACAAAAGACATTTTAGTAAATAAGGCTGGGAAGCCGGGCGCAGTGCTTGGGGGGCTGTGCATGTCTGGGGGGCCGGGGTGAGGAATAAACATCCCTTTGGGAGCCCCAGCTCCAAGAGTCCCCTTGTTTTCCGAGAGGCCCCATCGCCGCTCTCCCACCCTCCGCAGGTCCCAGGGGCCAGAGGGGAAGACACTGAAACCAGTTCTCTAAATTACACCCCGCCTCTCCCCAGTCTCCAGCCCCCTGCATTCCGGAAAACTTTAATTAAAGAATCTTCCCCTCCTGGATGCAGGAGAGCCTCGGCCTGGGGGTGGGAGGTGAGGAGGAAGAATTTAGGATCTGTGAGTGAGAAATGGGCTGTGGCCCCCGGGGTGAAAGTCAGAGAGAAGTGCCACCATGGTGCGGTACTGCCTGCAGGTCCCCAGACTCCCTGCCTTTCACCAACCCAGAGCCTAGGGTAGGAGGAGCAGAGACAGCGAGAGTTGGGGGCCACACCCCGAGTCTTCCAGTTGTTTGGGGGTGGTAGCATTTGTGTCTGGGTGTTTGGGGCCCCTGGGAGAGAGGGTGGGGACATGGCCAAGGGTCTCTGTTTAGAGGGTACTAGGAGTTGCTCCCAGGACAGCCAGCCAAGGGGAAGTCTTTCTTCTGCCCAACCCACACTTTTCCGTGGGGCTGGGCTAACCTGAGGCTTCCAGCACATAAAGAAGCCTATGGAGTGGCCAGGGCAGCCAGGGACCTCAGGAAGGAGGTTTGGCCAGTCTAGGGAAAGACTGCTGCCGACACCCGTCTAGCCTCACCCGGCCATTCCTGACCCTCTTCCCATTCTCTGGCCAAGGCCATGCCGTTTTTTGCCTTGCCTTCGCAGAGACTCTGGTGGGTTGGGGGAGGGTAGGAAGGAAAGGCTTGGCAGCCCATAGGTGGCAGGGACTGAGGAAGAGAGACCAGGCTCTCCAGCCCTATGAGCTAGAAGAGGGCACTCTTCCAGTTGGTGGAGATTCTGGTGTTAAATGGTGTCTTGGGGACCATCTGGATAGGGGCTGCCCAATAGGAGGAAACACTGGGGAAACCTGGAAGGTCAAGATATTGGCCCTAACGTAATGCTAGACACATGGCTTGTTTGGGAATTTGGTGGGGGACAGGAATGCTGCTTTGTCTAAGCCGAGGAGAGAGATGTGTGTGTGTGTGTGTGTGTGTGTGTGTGTGTGTGTGTTGTGTGTGTGTATGTGTTCTGGGTCTATGACCCCGAGAGGTGTTTTCTATACACTAGTGTGTCTCTATGTGCAAAAGTGTTTGTGCCTGCAACTGGGCTACTGTGGATGTGAAATCGTGTGGGTGTGTTGGGGAATCCATGGCCCATGACAGGTTGTGCTGTGTCTCTGCACACAAGTGTTAGCAAGTGGCTGACGCTGTGATGTGTGTATGTACGTGTGTGAGAGACAGAGAGAAGTCTAGAAGTATCTTTGCCCATGTAAAGGTCAGAGCCTGTGTCTGCTTGTGACGCTGGGCTTGACTGTGTTCATGACTGGACATGTGAGTGAGTGTGTGTGTGTGTGTGTCTATACGTCCGCGCGCATGCCTTCATGACAGTGTGGGGAAAGCCCCACAGATGTCTTTGTGCGTGAATATCAGTGCTCATGGCCATGACCTGATTGTGCTTGTAAGGAGGGGAGCGATACTCAAGCCCATAGCTGTGTGAGGGCTGTGTCTGAGTCTGCCTGTGATCCTGTCCCCAGGTGCTGGGCCCGGGGCTGTGTGGCTGTGAACATGTTTGCAGACATCTACCTGTGGGTATGAATGACACCTGAGCTTGGGTGTGTGGTGGGCAGCCATGGGCCCGGAGGGAACGTCCAACAGGAAGCAAAAGTCTCACAAGGTGGCTTCGGGGGCACAGCTGGCCAGGGATGGCACGCTAGAGAGGCAGGGGCAGAGGCTTCCTTGACACCAGCTTGTCCTGTCTGTCCAGGCGCTAGAGTCACTGGCCCTTCTCTCTGAGGTTGTTTTCCTTTAGTCTTGGAGCTGGGGTGGAGGGTGAGTCACCTTCTCAGGGCTAGGGCTGGGGCTGTAGGGTAGATGGGCCTCTGCTTCCTGAGCCCATTTCTGCCCCCACTCCCCAACCTAGCCCCCGCCAAGTAGTCAGATTCCAGCACTGAGCATCTAAGCCCATCTTAGCCTGCCCTCTTTGGACCACCCAGCTCACTCATTCCCCAGGAAGGATTTACAGGGGAAGTCATGTAGCTGGGATTTCTGTCCATGCGGACCCTCAAGCACAACACCCTGAGCCCGCACTGCTCAGACCCCAGTCCTGAGAGAAGGTTGACCAGAAGGGACAGCTCTAAGGGGCCTCAGACTGACATCCTTGGGAGGAAGAAATGTTCTCCAGGTAGTGACAGAGGCGGGACAGGAAACAGCAGCACTGATTTCTCAAATTCCCCTTGTCAGTCCCAGTTAGCTCCTGCTGGAGAAACTTGTCTTTCTTCTCCTTCTTGGGGGGGCGTGGGGTGGGGGGATGAACCTATGTTATTAGGGCCTAGCCCAGCACCTGCTACATTCCAGCAGTGGATGCGTAGATGGAGGGGCCTGCTGGAGATCAGGAGCTCACCCTGCCGCTGTGTGACTGAGGACCAGTGGCCACCCATCTGGGTCTGCTTCCTTACACTTCACCCAGGGGTCCCCGGACTGCCCTGCCTCACAGCTTGGGTGAAAGTGTTTTGCAGAGGACAAGGGCAGTGAGCTGGGAAATAGGATACCTGAGTTCTAGTCATCCTGGGACCCATCCTTCCACTCGAGCACCTGCCTAGGACCTACCTCAGTTTCCCCATTTGTCACATGTCCTGCTGCCTCTCCCACCCACTCCCACCTCCACCCGCCTTTCAGAGGCCTGTGAACATGTTCAGTCAAACCCCGCGGGGGTCAGTGGGCTGGGCTCAGGGAGGCACCTGGAGACTGCGGGGGAGGAAGGCCCCAGGCCAGGTGTTAACACTTGTAACAGGCAGGAATTACAGCTCACTGGGGCTGGGCTGGCTGGGGCTGGTGAGTAGCTCAGCTAGCTGGAGGCTGTTGATCCCACAGACAGACAGACAGACAGATGGGCAGATACCAGATCGGATGGCCAGGCTTTAACCGGGTGGTCTCCCTTCCAGGGCAGACCTTTCCCTGGGGGGATATGGTGGGGAAATTAGTCCAGGTCTCTTGGAAGTGAGTTAACAGCCCCCCTGCTCACCCCGCCCCCATCATGGGTGGGGCTTCGGAGTCCAGAGGGAGCAAAATTGGTGGCTGATCTGTTGGTATTCTTCTGATAGGATCACATTTTGCTTAAAAAGAAAAAAACAGGTCAAACGTTATAATAATACCAAGAGCCTGAGCTGAGTTATGTCCTTAGAAGAACCTGCTTTAATATGTGTGGGGACGGCATGGGGGAAGGGGACGCTCTCAGGAAAGTTCTAGACTCTCAGAGCATTTTGTCAACAGCTCTGGGGCCAAGAGGTGAGTGATGGGTGGAGTCTGAGTATCACCCCCACCTCCACCCCAGGGAACCTGAGGGCTTGGGTCTGTGATGTCTGCCCTGCAATTAATCCTGGCCTGGTGGGAAGACCTTTGGGGAGGTCAAAAGAGGCAGGAGCTGGACTTTGGTGCCAAGTTCTTTAGGAGGTACTTGCTGCAGCTTCACCAGTGGCAAACCCAGCCAAGCCCTACCAGAGCCCACACTCTGGCATCTGGGTACATGCTCAGTCACTGACAAAGGTGGAGAAACTGAGGCAGAGAGGGCTCTGGTTAGCAATCTCCAAAGAATGGACTCAGTCCAGCAAGCATCTCTCATCCTATTCACTACAGAACTTAATGCTAATAAACATGAATGGTACTTGGGCAGATGTAGAATTGGAAGAAGTCTCTCCTTGGTCTGGGCAGGAGACAAGAAGCCAGGGGATGGCACAGGAAAGGTGACTTATCTCACAGGAGGATGCAGCTAACAGACCCTTCAAGGGAAAAAGAAGTGGGAAAAAGGAAGATTTTTTTGGTCTCAGAACGTCATGAGCCAGGAGTTGAGCAGAACCTTTTCCACCCACCTTGATGTGAGCCACAGAAACCTTCTCCAGCTGCCAAGGAGGGCAAGACATCCTCCACCCCTCATTCCTAATACAGGTAGGAGGAATGCCTAGCCCCACCCACACCCCCTGCAAAGGTTAGAGCCATCCTGAGTTACATCTGTACATCCATGTTATCTTGTATGCTGGAAAATGGTTAGAGTGGGGTGTTGGAGAGACCTAGGTCTGAATTCCAAGTTTAATACTAATGGACCCTGTGGCCTAGGATGAGTCCCTTCCCTTCTCTGGGCTTCATTCAAGTCCCTGCCTCCTTCTGGGCTTCATTTTCCTCAACCATATGGAGGGGTCCCTTCTGCCTCTCAGAGTCACAGGGCTATGACAGGTTCTGGGCTCATTGCTGTGAAGCATGACACTCCACTGCACACATTCCGGGCCTGTATTAGACAGTCCACCCCTTTCTTTTTGTGACTCCATCTGACCTAAATCCCAAAGAGCTGGCTGCCCCACTCCCGCCAAACCAACCTGCTTGCACTTCCAAACCTCGCCTCAAACACTCCCACTCCTCTGGAGCCAGGCCGTCTGCATTCACATCTGGCTTTTTCATGTACTACCTGGGTAACCTAGGGCAAGTTAACCTCTACAAGCCTCAGTTTCCTCATCTGTAAAATGAGTATAATGATTGCCTCTATTTCATAGGGTTTCAAAAATGATTGAGTGAATACTTCTTAGAATGATACCTTGCATACAGGAAATATATCGATGTTAGCTGTTTTCACCTCCTATCTGCAAGCTATTGGCTCACTGAAGCCCTGAAGCCAAACTTGCCTCTTCCAAGAAGCCCTCCCAGATTTGCCACACCTGGCTCTGTTTTCCCCTTTTCTTCTTTTTGCCTGTTTGCCCCACAGTGCTGTAGCTTTATTCTTAAGTTGAGGGCACTGGGCCAGGCTAACCCCACTGCAGCTCTTTGCCTGCCCAGGAAGGGGAGGGCAGGGTAGAGAAGGTTACTGGAGTGTCCCCTAATCCTTCCCCGACCCCCAGAGTCTGCCAGACTCTTGCTAGGACCTAGAGCCAGGGGGCTGGGCACAGGAGGGGTGGGGGAGGCAGGCTTCCCAGGGGGAGTGGCACCAGGGCCGCCTGGAGCAGCCTGAGCAGAAGTTCCTTCTCTAGGAGCTGAGAGATGATTCAGAAGGTGATTTATAGTCGGAAGGCAGAAAGCTTGGCTCCTGGCAGAAGCTGCTGCTTAATTACATTCTTGGGGCGGGGGTAAGGGGGTGGAGGTATGTGGGCCGGGGGCAGCAGGGGCCAGACTTTTACCTCCTTCCCGTCCAGGCCCTGTCCCTTTGGCTGTCCCAGCTCCAAGCAGGGTCCTTCTTTATCCTGCTGCCAGAGAGGGAATTCCTGCTCTCAATGAGAGGCTATGCCAGGAGTGCAGGAATAGCTTCTGGGAGTGGAGAAGGTGGGAAAAGAGGGAGGAGGCCGGATCCCATCGCCCAGGACTTCTCCAAGAGAGACTGGATGGTGACGTGCTAGAAAATGGGCCTTCTGGGAAGGAACACTGGGTCTCCTCCCTGCTTCTGGGCAGGGTAATAGCTAAGGCACCTGGGCAGAGTTGAGTTTCTTGAGTTTCTTTTTTTTGAGACAGAGTCTTGCTCTGTTGCCCAGGCTGGAGTGCAGTGGCACAACCTTGGCTCACTGCAACCTCTGCCTCCCGAGTTCAAGCGATTCTCCTGCCTCCGCCTCCCAAGTAGCTGGGATTACAGGTGTGCACCACAATGCCTGGCTAATTTTTGTATTTTTTAGTAGAGACGGTGATTTCAGCACGTTGGCCAGACTGGTCTCGAACTCCTGACCTCAGGTAATCCACCTGCCTCGGCTTCCCAAAGTGCTGGGATTACAGGTGTGAGCCACCGCACCCGACCAGAGTTTCTAGAATCTTTTGGGTGGCAACTCCACACTCTCCTTCGGGCATCCTGTCCTGCTGCTGCCTGGGAGGGCCTGCCTGCCCGTTTGCTCCTTTTCTGTCGCTCGGGTCTCAGTGGGCCACGGGGGCTGGAGAGAAGGTCCTGCGCTCAGAGGCTGCAACCGGGTTCTTCAGCGTTAGGCAGCCTATCTCTCGTGAGCAGAGCGGCTACCCCAGGTGCACAATGGTTCTGCCAGCAGGCACGGCCCCATACCCTCATGTCAAAGTAATATCTCAGAGAGTCACACCAATGCCACTGGGTGCAGCTACAATCACTTCCACGCCATTGATAGGAGCCCCTGTTCTGTTTCCATACCTGCTAAGCTGACATCAGCATTTCCCATATTAATACTGACCCATGCAGCAACCCGCCTGATGACACCTAAGGCCGCTTCGTTCCCTGCATGGCAGTGGTGAATCCCAAATCCCTCACTGCTAGTTCTTAAGGCTGGAAAGGTGTAGGGCGAGCAGGGGGTAGGGTTGCTGAAGCCGGTAGTGTCGATTTATCTGTTTGCAGCCTGGCTTGTACAGCCGGGAGGAGTTGGCAGGGGTCAGGATGGGGACACTAGACAGCTCTCTGGTTCCCCCTGAGGCGGGCCTTCTCAAAATGGCCTCATTATGTGTGTGGAGTGAATTCCAGAAATGTCAGGCACACCCATACATCTAGGGAATGAAGGAGACGCCAGAGCGAGCTCTGGGGTGAGAGGGGCCAGTGTGAGGAGGTGGTCAGCTTCCAGGCAGGGAGTTAGGGCACCTGAGACCTGGCTCTGCCACCATCTTGATATTAGGCAACTCCCTTAACTGTTCTGAGTCTCAATAAATAGGAGAGTTGGGTAAGCTGCTGGCCAAGGACTTCTAGCTCCGAGATTGCAGTCCTGCAGGCTGTGTTCCACGTTCAGGTGGCCCAGCTATTTGAACCATCTGTGCCTGGTAGAGAGGGTAGTCACTGAAAGCTGATCTCAGGGAAGGGTGGGGGGTGCAGAGCCCTAAACTCTACACACAAAGAGCTGTGATACCGTCGATGAGTCTCCTCCCCCCTTCAGTTTTCTCATCTGCAAATTGGATGATGATAATAACACAACCACCTGCCCTGCCTGCTGCAGGGCCATGAAGAACTTCAGGTGGAATAATCTTTGTGAAAGCACTTTGGGAAGTGTCAGGTTCTTTCTAGAGAAGTTAACTATCATTGTGAGTCCTAGAAAAGAGGAATAAGAAGGCTGGGTGTGGTGGCCATAATCCCAGCACTTTAGGAGGCTGATGGGGGTGGATCACCTGAGGTCAGGAGTTCGAGACTAGCCTGGCCAACGTGGTGAAACCCCCGTCTCTACTAAAAATACAAAAAATTAGCTGGGCGTGGTGGTGGGCGCCTGTAATCCCAGCTACTCGGGAGGCTGAGACAGGAGAATTGATTGAACCTGGGAGGCGGAGGTTGCAGTGAGCCGAGATTGCACCACTGCACTCCAGCCTGGGCAACAAGACATGTCTCAAAAAAAAAAAAAAAAAAAAAAAAGAGGAATAAGAGCTAGACCCTGCTCAGACAGTGCAAAGAATGAACCCTGAGCCTCTGAGCTTGAGGAGTTGCTATTTCTAGCAGAGGAAGAAGCAGGGCTGGACAGCGGAGTCCTCAGTTCCTTCCTGTAGGGGTCCTGATGCTCAATGGAGAGCCCCCGGGAGAGGGCATAGAGGCCTCAGGTCTGAGGCCAACTGGTCACGGGGCATGTCCAGGTTCACAGCTCAGAGCATGGGGCTTGGTTATCCTCCTGGCCTAATGCAAAAAAATGCAAAAACCACCGGCCAGACCCAGAGTGAGATTTCCAACCAGGGACACATGGGAAGATGTAGGTGGAGGTGAGGGGGGCAAGGGCAAAGGGCCGCCAGCTGGAAGGGGCTCTGCTGAGGCCTGTAGTCATCAGGGAATCCTAATGGCCTGGGTAAGGCCTAGCAAACTAGGAGACAGACACAAGCCTTTCCCTCCAGCTAGGCTGGAAAAACTGGGAGGACTGAGTGTGTGTACATGTGTGTTGGGGAGGGGGATGGGAGCAAAAGGACCCAAGCACCCAGGTCTGTCTGGAAGACCTTTCTGGGAAACCTGCCCCTGGGCACAGAGTCCCACTTATCTGCCAGAGCCAGCTGGGCCAGCAAGGAAAACCAATCGTATTAGTAATGCAAATAGGGGCTTGTGCCATGAGTGAGCAGGCATCCCGCCTCCTCTCCAGCTCCCACCAATCATCTTCACAAGGTGGATTGCTGAGGGTGCCACTCCCCTGCTCTAAAACCTCCCATGGCTCCCCTCTTCCTATCTGGCACTGAGGCTCCCTATGACTTCGCTTCTGTCCACCTGCGCAGTTGTACCTTTCACAAACCTCCCCCCAACATCCCTCTTCAACTGGAGTACTCACCTTTTTGCTTGTTCGTTGAAATACTTCCACCTCCTCTCTCTGACTTTAAAAGGCAGCCCAACCCAGGGCCTGTTGACCAGGGGTCAGTCTGCTCTGCACTGTTCAGCTTGGACCCCACTTGGCTTAGGTCATGTAGCCCTGAACTATGAAGGGTCCTTAGAGGGTCTCCCAAGATGGATGGGCCCCTCGACCAGAGCAGGCTGCTGTCCCAGAAGCGGAGATGAGCCTTTTCTCCACAGTGTCAATTCCCCTGGGTTTCTTTTTTCTATGTTTTTAAATCCCAGTTCCATTTGCAAACGTTTCCTATTCGTGTACTATTTCCCCCTCCACGCTCACCAGCTCACACGATGCTTAAGTGTCTACGTCGTTAATTTTAAGATTGCAATTGGCGCAAGTTGTTTCTCTCTCCAGGAACAGGTTAATATGTCTGTTGACTGTGTGCTATGTGCTGGTCCCCACACAGACACCATGATCTATCTGAATCTAATTCTTGCCAGTTTGTCGATAGGGAGTCCCATAGTGCAGCCTGGCCATGGCGTGGGAAGCCCTGAGCCCACATCCTGGTGGACCTAAAGCCCCTTTTCCTTCTACCTGCCATTCAAGCTCAGTTGTGGACTTGTTACTGGTGTAAAAACTTGCTTGTTCATATTCTACTTGTTCCCCAAAGGATGGTTTTGAGGCAAGTTTACACTTGACCTTCCACTCAAAGGCTGATACTTTGGGCTTATAGATACTATTTGTGAACGTCTGGGAAGTCTCTTATTTGGGGATGTGCCCTCCTCACTGGCCACCTTTCCACAAGTCTTCAGACTGTCCTTAAGCTGGGACTGCACAGTTGCTGACAGCAGTGGCCATGTGAGCATTTTGTTGCCCCTGGGATGGGTAAGAGGCGACCTTGATCAAATCACTGCCTCCAGGGCCTCAGTTTCCTCATCTGTGAAACCGAAAGGATAGCGTAAATGACCTCTCAGATTCCTTCCAGCACTAAGCTCTTTCCTTCTACTTAGTCCTTTTTGCTGCTTTGCATCTGGTCTCCATCATATAAGTGCCAGAAAGCAGCCGGGCAGGATCTTCTTTCTTGCCCTAGTCCAATTCTTGTGTTGGTATCTCTGACACAGCCAATTGTTCATTTCACTTTTACAATTCGACCTTCAGCTTTATTTCTCCCCGAGGAGCCAGCATGCTTTCTCCTTTCTGATAAAGCACGCTTCCCTTTATGTCCTGGATGTGAGAAAACGTAGAGGTCCACCTGAAGCCGCATCCTTGCACCCATGTGGACCTTGACCCTGACCCTGCTCTTCTGTTTTCATTTTGTTATTGAATCTGATGTATTTTCCGTCATCAGCCTCTTGAGGGCAGGCATGTTGGGGTCTTTGTACCTGGCCTGGGCATAGTGGATCCTCAATAAAAACTTGTCTTTAGGATACACATTTGCTTCTACCTCTTCAAATCCTTTCTGGAAGGAAGCAAGGCACATGTGAATTAAAAAGCAAAATAACATTGCTCTGGGAGGGCGTTGATCCTGACTGGATAGTTTTGAGTTGTGAGAATTCCAGTCCACTTCTGTTTCTTTTTTTTCTATTTACTTATTTATTTAGAGACAGAGTTTTGCTCTTGTTGCCCAGGCTGGAGTGCAGTAGTGTGACCTTGACTTACTGCAAACTCCATCTCCTGGGTTCAAGCAATTCTGCCTCAGCCTCCCAAGTACCTGGGATTACAGGCACGCGCCACCACGCCCAGCTAATTTTGTATTTTCAGTAGAGATAGGGTTTCACCATGTTGGTCAGGATGGTATCAAACTCCTGACCTCAAGTGATCCACCTGCCTCGGCCTCCCAAAGTGCTAGGATGACAGGCGTGAGCCACCATGCCCAGCCTTCTTGCTGTTTCTTTACTGTCAGCTTTTTCCCCAAGTCTACAAAAATCTTGTCTTCAGAGAAGTCGCCTCTTTTCTTTCCTTCATGATCTTCTCCATTCTAAAGCTAAGGTTGGTTCCTAATCTTCCTCTAGGGACTGTCTCTTGTTCCTGGCCAGTGACTGTGTCCACCCCTTCCCCTGGCTCCCTTCACGTCTGGTTCCTCCCACCCTCCCTTGCCTTGAAAGCCCACAGTGCTATTGCCACCTTTCCACAGGTGACAGAGTGCCCAGGTGGCACCCACCCTCTCTCCAATGGAGCTGCTCCTGTCCCCAGCAGCCTTCATGAGGGCCAAGCCCCACTCTGCAGATGGAACCCCAAGGAGAAGCAGAGGGGAGTGACTGGCTAGGGATCTCCCCATTCATCCAGCGAGTGTCCTCACAACTCAGACTGGCTCTCCCCTCCCCTCCGCTTCTGCCCTTGGGCAGCACATCTGCACATCACCCCACCTAGCCCCTGACTTCAGGGGAGAGAATGTCTAGCCTCAGGCTGGGCGGTCCTCCATCTTAACTGAAGCTTCTCTAGGGGATTCCGGAGCCTTTCTCTGCTACCAGTAAGGATGGAGTCTGTGACCTCTGCACTGTCCTGGAAGCTAAAGCAGCCTCAGGAAAGCAGCCTCTTCATCCCCAAGTTACCTGTGAGAAAACTGAGGCTCAGCTGGGCACGATGGCTCATGCCTGTAATCCCAGCACTTTGGGAAGTCAAGGCGGGTGGATTACCTGAGGTCGGGAGTTCGAGACCAGCCTGGCCAACATGGAGAAACCCCATCTCTACTAAAAATACAAAATTAGCCGGACGTGATGGCACGTGCCTGTAATCCCAGCTACTGCAAAGGCTGAGACAGGAAAATCGCTTCAACCGAGAGGCAGAAGTTGCGGTGAGCTGAGATCTGGCCATTGCACTCCAGCCTGGGCAATAAAAGTGAAACTCCGTCTCAAAAAAAAAAAAAAAAAAGAAAGAAAAAAAGAAAACTGAGACTTACGGGACCCAACCGGGAGCTGTAAGGAGCTCAGAAGCAAGTGGGCAGGCTCCAGTGGCAGCTAGTAATTCCTTGCTTATGACGTCCCAGGTATCACATACATTGAGGAAACAAAGCACACACATTAGCTCATCCTCCCGACAACTCCAGGAGGCAGAGACTCTAGTTATCCCCATTCTACAGATGAGAAACTGAGGCCCTGAGGCACCATTCTGTTGCCCAAGGCTCCATGGTTGGTAAACCCCAGAGCACTGAACAAGAGACAAACTGCCTAAAGCCAGGCCCTTCAGTGACACCACACCACAGCCAGGAAGTTCCTCCTTAGATCTGGCTTCAGTCTTTCCTTAATCCAGACCCAGGTTTTCTTCCTGGGGAGGTGAATTTCACTGTCAAGTTTCAGTTTGGTTTGGTTTGAGACAGCATCTTGCTCTGTTGCCCAGGCTGGAGTACAGTGATACAATCACAGCCCATTGTAGCCTCAACCTCCTGGGGTCAAGCGATCCTCCTGCCTTAGCTTGCCAAATCGCTAAGACTACAGGCAAACACTGTATGTGGCTAATTTTTTTAATTTTAATTTTTATTTATTTTTGAGACAGAGTTTTCACTCTTATCGCCCAGTCTGGAGTGCAATGGCAAGATCTTGGCTCACTGCGACCTCTACCTCCCAGGTTCAAACGATTCTCCTGCCTCAGCCTCCCACGTAGCTGGGATTATAGGCGCCTGCCACCACGCCTGGCTAATTTTTGTATTTGTAATAGAAATGGGGTTTCACCATGTTGGCCAGGCTGGTCCTGAACTCCTGACCTCAGGTGACCCGCCCACCTCGACCTCCCAAAGTGCTGGGATTACAGGCGTGAGCCACGGGGCCTGGCCTTTTTTTTTTTTTTTTTTTTTTTTTGGAGAGATGGCATCTCCTTACATTACTTTTGCTTGAACTCCTGGGCTCAAACAATCCTCCTGCCTCAATCACCCAAAGTGCTGGGATTCCAGGGTTATGGTTCCAGTTTGCAGTTGAGGACCAGGGTTTGTCTCATCTCTGAATTTTCCTGTCTGGAGTTGGTTCCTTCCGGTGGGTTCGTGGTCTGGCAGTGAGTCTTACAGCTCTTAAGGACCCCAAGGGTGAGCAACAGCAAGAGTTATTGTGAAGAGCCGAAGAACAAAACTTCCACAGCACGGAAGGAGACACAAGCGGGTTGCTGCTGCTGGGGGGCGGGGTGGGGTGCAGCTTTTATTCCCTTTTTGTCCGCCCTCCCCCGTGTCCTGCTGATTGGTCCATTTTACAGAGTGCTGATTGGTCCATTTTACAAACCTCTAGCTAGCCACAGAGCACTGATTCGTGCGTTCTTACAGAGTACTGACTGGTGCATTTTGCAAACCTCTTGTAAGAAAAGTTCTCCAAGTTCCCAGTTGACCCAGGAAGTCCAGCTGGCTTCACCTCTCATTCCTTCTCTAGAACAATTTCTTCCAGGCAACCCATCCTCTACTCACCTTTAACTACTTGTTCTCCCTCTTCTGATCTCTCACCTGCTTTTCTACAACTTCCTGCAAGTCCTATAGCCACATGATTGCCTTTAAATCAGGGAAAGAGGAGGCCTGCCCCCAGTTCTCTGATTTAGAGGCTTCCCTCTGGCGTCTTACAGCGTTTCCCTTCCCCATAGGGCAGGGAGTCTGGAATCCAGCATGACTGCCCTCAAGAGGCTTATGACGGAAAACACATCAAATTAAATAACAAAATAAAAACAGGCTAGTTGCGGTGGCTTGCGCCTGTAATCCCAGCACTTTGGGAGGCCGAGGCTGGCAGATCACTTGAGGTCAGGAGTTCAAGATCAGCCTGGCCAACATGGTGAAACCCCGTTTCTACTAAAAATACAAAAATTAGCCGGGCATAGTGATGCATGCCTATAATCCCAGCTACTCAGGAGGCTGAGGCAGGAGAATTGCTTGAACTCAGGAGGTGGAAATTGCAGTGAGCCGAGATCACACCACTGCACTCCAGCCTGGGCAACAGAGTGAGACTCCATCTCAAAAAATAAAAATAAATAACAAAAACAGAAGAGTCGGATCAAGGATCAAGGAGAAGACAAATATGCAAGTCAAGGTCAATGCGGGTGCAAGGATGGAGCTTTAAGGATGGAGCTTCCCCTGAGTTTCCTCACAGCCAGGACATAAGGGAAAACACACTTTACCTGAAAGGAGAAGGCATGCTGGGTCCTCAGGGAGAAATGCCCACCTACAGCCCGTGCCCACCCTCTTCAGCCGCATCATGAGAATTTAGGCTCCTGGGATTTCTGGCCCAGACAGCAGTGAGCCTGCTTCCGGGCCCTGCAGGCCTCTGCCTGGGGCTCATCCTGCCAGGGCAGGCTGCACTACTGGTGGCGAAGGGCTGGTCCAGGGAGATTTATTTGCAAGGACTGTGGCTGGAGTTTGAGGGTGTGGCTGGGGCGTCCAGTGTGGGATGCAGAAGGGATGGGCAGGCTGCAGGCTCGGGGCTGGATCTCCCAGGTCACCACTGTCTAGTGTGAACTTTATGGGACAATCTAGTCCTCTAGGTGGCAAATACGGTTTTTGCCAAGATAGGAGGATAGAATGATTGTTTAACTTTTTTTTTTTTTTTTTTAAACATAGTCTTCCACTGTTGCCCAGGCTGGATTGCAGTGACCTGATCTCGGCTCACTATAACCTCGCCTCCCAGGTTCAAGCAATTATCCTGCCTCAGCCTCCTGAGTAGCTGGAATCACAGGCGTGTGCCGCCACACCTGGCTAAGTTTTGTATTTTTAGTAGAGACAAGGTTTTGCCATGTTGGCAAGGCTGGTCTCAAACTCCTGAGCTCAGGTGATCCACCTGCCTGGGCCTCCCAAAGTGCTGGGATTACAGGTGTGAGCCACTGTGCCTGGCTGAATGATTAACTTTTTAATGAAAGTATAGGAAAAGATGAAAACTGTCTTTCCTCTGCTTTCACCCTGCAATAATCAGTACAGAAGACTTCTGTGACCAAATGCGTGCACACACCAAGTAAGCCATCAATTCTGTGGCCGACGTCAGTCAGCGTCCTCCAATCCAATTCAATTCTGACACTCTCCACCTGGACATAGTATCTCATCCCATAGGTTGAGGTCTTAGTCCCCAGGACAGCCCCCCACTTCCAGTGTCAATCCCACGCCCCAGGCTGCTTTACATGTGCTCCTGACTGACCTGCTATAAATCAGAGTTCCCATGACTCCCTCCTTGGGTTCCATTAATTTGCTAGAGTGGCTCGAAGAACACAGGAACACACGTTTACTGGTTTGTTATAAAGGATATTACAAAGGATACAGATGAAGAGGTGCATAGGGCGAGGTATGGGAAAAGCTGTACTGAGCTTCCATGCCTTCCCCAGGCACACCACCTTCCAGGAACCTCCACGTGTTCAACTATCCGGAAGCACTTGAACCCTGTCCTTTTGGGTTTGTGTGGGGGCTTCATTCCATAGGTTTTATTGATTAAACTATTGGCCACTAGGGATCAACTTAAACTTCAGCCCCTCTCCCCTTCCCGAAGGATGGGGTTGGGGTTGGGGTTGAAAGTCCAACCCTCTAATCTTGGCTGGGCATGGTGGCTCACACCTGTAATCGCAGCACTTTGGGAGGCCAAGGCAGGTGGATCACCTGAGGTCAGGAGTTCGAGATCAGCCTGACCAACATGGTGAAACCCCATCTCTACTAAAAATACAAAAAAATTAGCTGGGCGTGGTGGCAGGCACCTGTAATCCCAGTTACTGGGGAGGCTGAGGCAGCAGAATCACTTGAATCCAGGAGGCGGAAGTTGCAGTGAGCTGAGATCACAACACTACACTCCAGCCAGGGAGACAGAGTCAAACTCCGTTAAAAAAAAAAGAAAGAAAGAAAAGAAAAGAAAGTCCAACCCTTTAATCCTGCCTGGGTATTTTGGGGTAACCAGCCCCCATCCTGAAGCTCCCTAGGGGCTGCCAGCTCTCCGTCAGCTCATTAGCATACAAAAAGACATCACTTTGGAGATTCTAAGGATTTTAGGAGTTGTACGCTGGGAAACTAGGTCGAAGACCAAATATATATTTTGCAATATCACAAACATGCGTACAGGCGAGCA
The DNA here is from genome assembly GCF_007565055.1 of Rhinopithecus roxellana. Lineage (NCBI taxonomy): Eukaryota > Metazoa > Chordata > Mammalia > Primates > Cercopithecidae > Rhinopithecus > Rhinopithecus roxellana. The sequence goes on from NC_044567.1 coordinate 73,912,362, forward strand.
CACAACTTGTCAGTGTACAGCTTAATGAGCTGGATAGAATATCTTACCTTTAACAGTTTGTGAACCTGGCATGAAACTTTCAATACTTGGCACATGGTGGATGAGGCTTCATTGAGTGGTCTCACTCCAGGCAGGATCAATGCTGCAGTGAGTCCCCAGGGCTTGGCGGGGAAATGGTTCCACCAGGGTCGAACTGGCACAGCATCGGGAAGAAGGCTTGCCTCCTCTAGTGTGGCTGCATCATCTCCATGCCTCCCTCGGCAGACCCACACTGACACTGCCCTCCCTCACAGCTGTGGTCACTTACCTCCAAGTCCCTTTTTGTTAAACTTGGACCATGTTTTAACCTTTCTCAGCCTCAAAGGATCTTCTTTTCTGATCAGTTTAGTCAGTCTTAATTTAATTTAATTTAATTTAATTTGTTTTTCAAGATGGAGTCTCGGCCGGGCACGGTGGCTCAAGCCTGTAATCCCAGCACTTTGGGAGGCCGAGACGGGCGGATCACGAGGTCAGGAGATCGAGACCATCCTGGCTAACACGGTGAAACCCCGTCTCTACTAAAAATACAAAAAACTAGCCGGGCGAGGTGGCAGGCGCCTGTAGTCCCAGCTACTCGGGAGGCTGAGGCAGGAGAATGGCATAAACCCTGGAGGCAGAGCTTGCAGTGAGCTGAGATCCGGCCACTGCACTCCAGCCCGGGAGACAGAGCGAGACTCCGTCTCAAAAAAAAAAAAAAAAAAAAAGATGGAGTCTCACTCTGTTGCCCAGACTGCAGTGCAATGGCACAATCACGGCTCACTGCAGCCTCCGCCTCCCAGGTTCAAGTGATTCTCCTGCCTCAGCCTCCCAAGTAGCTGGAATTACAGGCGCCCGCCACCATGCCCGACTAATTTTTGTATTTTTAGTAGAGACGGGCTTTCCCATGTTGGCCAGGCTGGTCTCCAGCTCCTGACCTCAGGTGATGTGCCTACCTCAGCCTCCCAAAGTGCTGGGATTACAGGCGTGAGCCACTGTGCCCGGCCACTTTGGTCATTTTTAAACAGTCTAATTAGGAGTGCAGCAGCAGCAGATATGACTGTGTTGTTGTACACTCCTCAGCCTGGCCCCTGCCGCCCTACACCCGCTCCTCTCCCAGCCCCAACATGGGTAAGCACATGGGCCTGGGTACAGCAGTCCTGGACTCTAGATGGTTCTGCCTTTTTATCTGGGTGGACTTAACCTCTCCGAGCCTCGGTTTTCTCTCTGTAAAATGGGGATAATGAGGGCTATTGTGAGGATGAAAGGATATAACACATGTGAGACTAGCACAGGGTCAGGTGTGTACTCAGTGAGTTAGCCACACATTTTTCTGACATTAATTTCGTGTTACGGTCTACGTTGTTCTTCTGAGCATCTCACTTCTCCGTGCCTCTGCGCTACCGCCTGCCTTCTCTTGGGATGACTACAAACCCCTGTTCAGTCTTGAAATCATAGTTCAGGCATCACTTCCTCTGTGCAGCCTTCCCTCAGCACCGCGGCCCCAGCAAAGCCCCTTCTGAGCACATCTATTTCATGGACTAGACTGTAAGTCACCTGTGGGCAGGACCAGGTCTCCATCATCTTTCAACCCACACCACCAAACATAGCACAGGGCACACAGCGGATCCTCAAAGACAGGTTGTGGGATGAAAGGACACTGTTGAGAGTCCTGCTAGTCCCAGACTCTTGTCTCCCTGCTCCAGCTAGATTCTCATTGCCTCTGTGATGCTCTGCCAGGAAGACCAGCTGCTACTTGTTGTGTATTTTCCTGTATTCTCAGATACCTCTTCATGTGCATCTGTCTTGTCTTCCAAGTGCAAGAGTCAGCCCCTGAGGGCAGGGATTCTGCTCTGTAGGCCTCTGCATCACTAGCGAGCCTCACACATCATCCTGATTGTTGCAGGAGCATGGTTAGGAATTCTGTTATTAGACCAGACACGGTGGCTCACACTTGTAATCCCAGCACTTTGGGAGGCCAAGGTGGGCGGATCACCTGAGGTCCCCTCTCCCCTTCCCGAAGGATGGGGTTGGGGTTGGCGTTGAAAGTCCAACCCTCTAATCTTGGCTGGGCGTGGTGGCTCACACCTGTAATCACAGCACTTTGGGAGGCCGAGGCAGGTGGATCACCTGAGGTCAGGAGTTCGAGATCAGCCTGACCAACATGGTGAAACCCCATCTCTACTAAAAATACAAAAAAATCACCTGAGGTCAGGAGTTTGAGACCAGCCTGGCCAACACAGCAAAATCCCATCTCTACTAAAAATACAAAATGAGCTGGGTGTGGTGGCGGGCACCTGTAATCCCAGCTACTCGGGAGGCTAAGGCAGGAGAATCACTTGAACCTGGGAGGCAGAGGTTGCAGTGAGCCGAGATCGTGCCACTGCACTGCAGCCTGGGCGACAGAGCGAGACTCCATCTCCAATAAATAAATAAATAAATAAATAAGAATTCTGTTAGCACTTGGCCCAGGAATCAGACTCCTTCCCAAGCAGGTTGTAGTCCAGGCTCAGCTGGTCCCCACTCTCTGGGAGAGCACTCCCCTCGCTCTGTGATCTCCCAGGAAGTCCAGCTGTGGGCATCTACCCTTGCTGAGGGGAGGCAACATAGCACTCCAGAAAGAGGGTAGGCTATGTGACAGAAGCACCTGTGGTGTAAATCCCAGATGTCCACTTCATAGCTCTAGAACTTTGCTTTGGGTGGTTTTTTAAAAATCTGAGTCTTGGTGTTTTCCTCTGTACAATGGGGATAAAAAATATGATCTCAAGGTAGTTGTGAGGTTGAAATGAAATAATAGACAGAAACTGGCCAGGCGCAGTGGTTCATGCCTGTAATCCCTACATTTTGGGAGGCCAAGGCAGACAGATAATTTGAGGTCAGGAGTTCAAGACCAGCCTGACCAACATAGTGAAACGCTGTCTCTACTAAAAATACAAAAATTAGCCAGGCATGGTGGCGGGCACCTGTAATCCCAGCTACTCAGGAGGCTGAGATGGGAGAATTGCTTGAACCTGGGAGGCGGAGGTTGCAGTTAGCCAAGATCACGCCACTGCACTACAGCCTGGGCAGCAGAGCAAGACTCCATCTCAAAAAAAAAAAAAAAGTAGAAATAATAGAAACTGAGATGAAGGTGAGCAATTAAGGATGTTCTACAGGTCATCTAATGTAGCAGGGTTATAAAAATATTCTATCCCAGGCCAGACTTCTTTAGAGCAGAAAGATCTGAATTCCTTCCAAAACAGAAAAGACTGGCTTCAGGGAATCCCACACACTTTACACTGGTTTGTCCCAACCAGTAAGCCTATCTGAAGAAAGAAGCAGGTGGGGAGGCATGTGGCAGAAGTCTGTGATTTGGTGGACAAAAGGCAATGCAGACTTTGGCATGACCTTGTGTTCTCGTGTCCTGTTCGGCCAGAATACTCACAAAGGCCTCCAGTTCTCAGGAAGGGGAAGGGTGAATTAAATGTGGTTAGTTATCATGGGACTTTTTTTTTTTTTTTTTTTTTGGAGTCTCGCTCTGTTGCCAGGCTGGAGTGCAGTGGTGTGATCTTGACTCACTGCAACCTCCGCCTCCTGGGTTCAAGCGATTCTCCTGTCTCAGCCTCCTGAGTAGCTGGGACTGCAGGCGCGCACCACCATGCCTGGCTAATTTTTTGTATTTTTAGTAGAGACGGGGTTTCACCATGTTAGCCAGGATGGTCTCGATCTCCTGACCTTGTGATCCACCCGCCTCGGCCTCCCAAAGTGCTGGGATTACAGGCATGAGCCACTGCGCCTGGCCTATCAGGGGTTTTTATGGGGGTTCCAAGGAGTGGTCTGTGTAGGTTTAATATCACCCTAGTTAATGGTTGAGGCACTGACTGTGTAAGCCCTGATAAGCACAGTGAGTAAATGTGGCTGGAAGTGTTGGAGGCCTGGGTGGGATGCAGGCTGATCCAGGGTTGGCAGTCACTATGTGCATCCAACCTTTAGGCGAGAGAGGGCTGCTAAACTCTGAGAAGGAATTCATGGTGAAGAACGGCTGATGTGCCAATGGTACGGCTGGCACAAGCCTAAGCAGATACCAGCTGTTCTCCTGCAAGCTGATAAAAAATATTTTTATTACATAATACTTGACATATACAAGAGAGCAATCATATATATTAGATATGGTAACAGAATGAAAACTTGAGCCTCACCATATCCCTGAAGGACCAGACCATGACTAGGCCATTGTGTCTATCTGTAGGTCCTCCTCAGCCCATTTCCCGTCTCCCTCCAGAAGTGACCACATCCTGAATTTTACATATTTATTCCATTACTTAAAAATACTGGTTTTTGGCTGGGCATGGTGGCTTATGCCTGTGATCCCAGCACTCTGGGAGGCCGAGGCAGGAGGATCACCTGAGGTCAGGAGTTTGAGACCAGCCTGGCCAACATGGTGAAACCCTGTCTCTACTAAAAATACAAAAATTAGCTGGGCATGGTGGCACGTGCCTGTGGTCCCAGCTACTTGAGAGGCTGAGGCAGGAGAATCGCTTGAATCCAGGAGGCAGAGGTTGCAGAGAGCCAGGATCACGCCACTGCACTCCAGCCTGGGTGACAGAGCAAGACCCCGTCTCAAAACAACAACAACAAAAAAAAAACAAGCAAAAAAACTGGTTTTCCCAGGTAATAATACCTAAATGAAATGTTTTATTTTGCATATTTTTAGCATTATAAAAATGGTATTATACTGTTTGTGGTCCTCTATGTTGAGCTCTTCTCTCTCTGCATTGTGTTTCTAAGTTTCAGACTGTTCCTGGATCTTGCTGTAGTTCTCACATGCTCACAGCGGCATAATGGTCCATCATTAGAATATACAGTTTATCTATTTTGTCTCCTGGCCATGGATGTGCGTCTTGCTGTGCACAGCAGGGAAAGGTGTTCATGGAGGTACCTGCCTAGGCGTGGAACTTTAGGTTGCAGGATGTGTGAATGTTCGGCTTTACAAGATGATGCCAAACTGTTTTCCAAAGAGCTTGTGCCCATCTGTGCTCTCATCTTTGAGATTGCTTTTCCCATAGCCCAAGGCCCTCCTTCCCACCTGGGGCAAGCCCACTCCTGAGGACTCCACCGCCTTGGGCCTTTACCATCTTTCTCTCAGGACCCTGTTCCCTACTGGAAAACTCTTTCCTTTCCCTCCTCCACCTGGCCCTGAACTTCCCAGGATTTTTCGAAACCCAGCCTGGAGCTGCCATCTTCCTGGGAGTCCTCCCAGCCTCACTTCCACTCTCTCCCAGCTTTTTGTTTGTTTGTTTTGAGACGGAGTCTCGCTCTGTGGCCCAGGCTGGAGTGCAGTGGCCGGATCTCAGCTCACTGCAAGCTCCGCCTCCTGGATTTACGCCATTCTCCTGCCTCAGCCTCCCGAGTAGCTGGGACTACAGGCGCCCGCCACCTCGCCTGGCTAGTTTTTTGTATTTTTTTTAGTAGAGACAGGGTTTCACCGTGTTAGCCAGGATGGTCTTGATCTCCTGACCGCGTGATCTGCCCGTCTCGGCGTCCCAAAGTGCTGGGATTACAGGCGTGAGCCACCGCGCCTGGCCTCTCCCAGCTTTTTGGAACAGCTTTTCCAAACAGCTTTTGGGCCAGAGCAGGACATCACATAGTATGTTTCTTATAACATCAGCCCCACATAATCCTGTTGAGAAAAGCTTCTGGAGTCATAAACTTAGGAATCGCCACAGGCAACTTGGAGCCTCTTGGTGTTTACTGTGCTCATTTGAATATTAGCAGCTCATTAGCATAGTCGCGGCACTGAGAGGCCCTGCCAGTGTGACCCATTTTTGTTTGTTTAACTTGTTTTCCAAAAGTATTTAACCTCGGAGCCCTTTTCCCCCAACAAGTAACAACCATTACCCACTTGGAAGATGGGATCGAGAAGAGTCTTCTGCCTATTTCAGTCAGTTTGGTTTTGTGGTCTTACTTGCCTCGGTAACCAAGCTGAGAGTCCTCTGACTTCTGTTGTAATCATCCTGTGTGAACCCGTTCAGTCCAGACTATCCTTTCTGGAGGGGCTTGAGTTGAAGGAATGAACCAATGCACTCAGGAATGAATGAATGAAGCAGTCAGCTACTCAGTCAGCCATCCAGCTGAGCCCCCTCTCCTATGCAGCAGTCAGGAACCAGGGACTGATCAGGCACCGCTCATCTTGTACCAGGGGACACCCGGGCTGTCTGGCCGGTGAATCACTCTCCCGTCTTAGGCCCCCTGTAGTTGCCTTTTTTAGGATCTGTCACCCATTGAGGCTGGGAGCCCCTGCGGGGCAGGAACCAAGTTGCACTTGCCTCTCTGTGTGCCCCGAGTGGGACATACAGATGGGATCTCTCATCCAGTTCCTTCTGAGAGGGGCAGGCGAACATTGTGGTTAAGTCTTCAGCCTCTGGAGCCAGACCAGATGTGCCCCTAATTAGCTGGGTAATGTGGGCCAATCTCTGCCTCAGTTTCCCCACCAAGATAGGCGTGATGATAACATACCTTCCTAAAGGAATTATTATGGAGTTAATATGCGGCAAGCACACAAACAGTGCCTGGCACAGAGGATGTCACTGGTCTTTATTAACACTATGACAATGGCAACCACTATTTATTGTGCACCTACTACATGCCAGGGACTGTGATAAGCGCTTTAGCTACATCATTTCCATTATTCCTCCCCACAGCCTCTTTGAAGTGGGTGAATTTTCCTCATTAGGAAGTTGTTAGTCCTCCTAAGGAGACATGGTAATGGGTGGTAGCAATATGATGAGGATTCAGGTCAGCCAGATCACAAAGCCCTGGCCTGCAGGCGTGGAGGGTGCCACCTACCACCTGCCACCTACCACCTGCGGATGGGACAGCTTCTCTGTTTCTTTTTACTGATAATTACCCTGCCAACAACCTGCAGTTTTTTTTTAATCCTCTATTCATCTCAACAAAATGGAAATCCATGGGACTGCAGGGTTGGATTTAACATGTATGCGCACGTGTGTGTGTGTGTGTGTGTGTGTGCATGTGTGTGTGTGTGAGAGAGAGACAGAGACAGAGAGCAAGAGTGCACAAGTGAAGGAGAAGGAGTTATCTGAGAGGCCTGGGGGTTACCAGCACCTTCATGATAGACCCAGGAAGACAAAGATCCCCGGGTGGGGCTGGCTTTGAGGCTGCACAGCCACAGAATTGCTTGTGAGTCAACAGTGCTGCAGAACAGCAGGGCACTCCTGGAACTGGGCTTGGTGTCGTCACCCACTGCCCCTTGCACAGGGCCCTGTGTACCGGGAAATGTTTGCAGGCTGGACACCCGCGGCTGCTTTCAACCAGGCAAGTGAGCTGGGTTAGAGGTAGCCACATGTTCCTGAGGGCTCATAGCTTCAGATCTGAGAGGGTTAGACAGGGCATCAGGGACTGAGGGTCACGGGAGAAGAATTTGCTCTCGTCCCTTTGCCCACGTGCCAGCAGGTCTTCTCAGACCTCAGAGGCCAGCTCTTCTGTTCTTCCCCACCTCGGAGGGGAGCCCCAGAAGTCACAGAGTCAGCTGTCTGCTTTCCACACTGCTCAGGGCTTTATTCTTGCACCATCCCCAGTTCTGGCCACACCAGGGAAGTGAGACATCGGGCATGGGCAGAGGGGCCAAATGCGCTGGTGTGGGGTAGGAGGTTTTGAATACACATTCCAGAGGGTGTTTATGGGGGAGCAGACAAGGCTGGAGCTTCATTCCTGGCAGGGAACAGCTCCAGCCCCCGAGGGCAGGAAATGAGGGCCAAAATGGTGGCTCAGAGGGACACAGCTGAGGTAAGCAGGGAAGAATTCCCACCAGGTGTCTCAGAAATGTCCTGGGAATGACCTGGCATGGTGGCTCACACCTGTAATCCCAGCACTTTGGGAGGCTGAGGCAGGCGGTCACCTGAGGTCAGGAGTTCAAGACCAGCCTGGCCAACATGGTGAAACCCCGTCTCTACTAAAAATACAAAAATTAGCCAGGCGTGGTTGTGGGTGCTTATAATTCCAGCTACTCGGGAGGCTGAGGCACAAGAATCACTTGAACCTGGGAGGTGGAGGTTGTAGTGAGCTGAAATCACACCTCTGCACTCCAGCCTGGGCGACAGAGCAAGAATCTGTCAAAAAAGGGGGGGAGAAAAGAAAAGGAAAGAAAGAAAAAGAAAAGAAAAAAGTCCTGGGAAGCTGGTAGAAGGAGGTTGAGATCTTCCTGACCTGGGAAAAGGAGGGAATTCCCAGGCATCTACAGACTAATAGGACTGTTGAAAGTTTGGTGTGAGGATGGGTTAAGGTGCTGAATTTTAGATTTTTATCCTCTCCACGGTGGCACAGTGTGTTCTGCAAACAAAGGAGAGCCTAAGCCTTGAAGAGCCCTTCTCAGAGCTCGCTACATTCTTTGGCTCCTTAGCCCAGTGAGATGGCCTTAGTTCTGAGCCCTGTACAATATGCAGGCTGGGTCAGAAGACCCCCAAGGCTCCTTCCAGCTCTGACAGGTCCTGTCGGGGGATCCAGCCTGCACACAGGGACTGGGCTTCTTTCAGCCCCACAGATGGTGACCCCTCTTCACCGCTGGTAAGATCGAAGCTCATCAGCAGGACCTTAGGCCCTGGCCTCCTTCCTTCTTGGTCCCTTGGGTTTTGGAGTTTTATGTGACATCAGTGTCCCAGAAATGCCCATCTTCTTCCTTTTCTCTCAGGGCACAGTTCCCTGAGGTCTTGTGGTTTATCCACCCCCACTCCTGTTCTATGTCCTCCTTCACTTGCTCTCCCCCACGCCCCTCCCACCAGAGAGTTTATAAGCTGACTGTCCCCTTGGTAACCTCCTGCTGTTCCCTACGAACATGGCCTGCCTGTTAGATTTCACTGCGTGACACTGCCTTGGTTATCTCCCTGTCGTGCCTAGTTCAGTGAAGAACACACAGCAGGTGCCGCATAAATGCACTCTGATGGAATAAACTGGTTATTTCCAGAGGGTGGGGTCTGTACAGAGCGGCAAAGTAGCGATAGCATGGGATGCTGATGGCAGTCTGTCATTGGTAAAGCAGAGCCGGCATCTCTACTCTCAGGGCTGTTGAGAGGATTTGTAGCGAAGCTGTGTGGGGAAATGCTTTGCAGATTGGAAGGTGTTGGGAATGTGTGTCATCTACCCTGGCCTCTCGCTCGGGAACTCTTGCCCACATTTGTCAACATCTGCTAGGCGTGTTGTCTTGGGAGAGGTCTCATTAACCCTCTGCCACCTTGAATTCTCTGGTCCCCAGAAATTCTGTCCTGTCTCACATACAAATGCCTCCAGCCCTCAGATCAGGGGTCTCCTCTCCTCCGGCAATACCTTGGGCGTGGGTCCAGCCTTGTCTGGCCCAAGAAATGGACCGTCAGCGAGGAATATCCGCACCAACATTCAAAAGTAAAAAGAATGATAGGCGGGAGCCCAGCATTTCAATTTGCGGGGTTGTTAACCCTGACAGTAACCAGAGCAGCAGAGCAGGACCTGAGTGCTTCCTTCCCTTCCTCCTTAGCCCTCCGTGAACATGCTCCCTACAAATCCTGTCCTGGTAAATGTCTCCCCTCATTTATTTTTATTTTTATGTTTATTTTTATTTTAGACAGGGTCTCGCTCTGTTGCCCAGGCTGGAGTAAAATGGCTTGATCTTGGCTCCCTGCAGCCTCGACCTCCTGGGCTCAAGCAATCCTCCCAACTCAGCCTCTCAAGAAACTGGGACTACAGGTGGGCACCACCATGCCCAGCTAATTTTTGTTTTTTTAATTTTAATAGAAACAAGGTCTTGCTCTGTCTTGTCTAGGCTGGTCTTGAACACCTGAGCTCAAATGATCCTCCTGCCTCAGCCTCTCAAAATGCTGGATTTGCAAGTGTGAGCCACCTCCCTCAGCCCTCACTGCTTTATTTGTCATCTCAGTGCCACCATTTCCTAGCTGTGTGACTTTAGACAAGTCACTTAGCCTCTCTGAGCCCATGTCATCATCCGTCAAATTGGGTTCTTTGGCAAATTAAAGGATGTATTCTATGTAAAGTGCTTTACATGGCAACTGGCACATAGTCAGGGCTCAATAAATGTTAATTATTATTATTAATAATGGCCACTGGCCGGGCGCAGTGGCTCCCGCCTGTAATCTCAGCACTTTGGGAGGTAGAGGCGGGCAAATCACATGATCAGGAATTTGAGACTAGCCTGGCCAACATAGTGAAACTCTGTCTCTACTAAAAATACAAAAATTAGCCAGGTGTGGTGGCATGCACCTATAGTCCCAGCTACTCGGGAGGCTGAGGCAGGAGAATCGCTTGAACCCAGGAGGCAGAGGTTGCGGTGAGCCGAGACAGCACCATTGCACTCCAGCCTGGGTGACAGAGCAAGACTGTGTCTCAAAAAATAATAATAATGGCCACTCTGAGGGTCCCAGTAAATAGGGTCCCTTACTACCTTACTTAGAGCAGAGTTGAGGAAATTAGTGGAGTTCTTCACTACCTTATTAGCCACTCTCTGCCCAAATAAATGTACCCCACCTTATCTTATTCATCGTGGGTATGCACCTATAAAAGCGTTCTTTATTTCATTCACAGCCTGAGTGTCCCCATAAAGGTGCTCCATGATGTCATCACCCCCTCTGTGTGGAGGACAGCTCCTCCCACCCATGGTGATTTGGGCCTTCTCTTAGGCAAGGGTGACTCCTGGGGGAACCTTAACTGGAGCTAATGTGCATTGACATTTTGCCTTCTGTGTTGAACACACATCCCATTTGTAGAGAATTAGAATTTTTTGACTTTAAATGTTTGCTGTTTCTGCGTGTGTATGTGTAAGAGAGAGTTCTTTTGTTTTGTTAAGAGACAGGATCTCACTCTGTTGCCCAGGCTTGAGTGCAGTGGTGCAAGCATGGCTTACTACAGCCTCGAACTCCTCGGCTCAAGTGATCCTCCTGCCTCAGTCTCCCTAGTAGCTGGGACTACAAGTGTGCACCACCATGCCCAGCTAATTTTTCTGTGTTTTGTAGAGACAGGGTCTCGCTGTGTTGCCCAGGCTGGTCTCAAACTCCTGGCCTCAGGTGATCCCCCTGCCTCAAAATTCTGAAGTGCTGAGATTACAGGCGTAAGCCACCATGCCAGCCAGAGAGAGCTTTTATCTTTTCTACACAAAGCGTGTTTCCCCCAGAAGAAATGCCTTCCTACTTTTGTGATGAATGTGAATAGAATGCAGACAGAAATTACAGAAATTCCCTGTGCCCCAGCACCTTACCAGGACATGACTGGCCTGGTGGGGTGACAGGGTGTTGTACACAGTGAGGGGAGGGAAGGGAGTGGGAGAGGAGGTGAGGCTCTGCAGAGCAGAGTGGACCATTCCTGGTCAGAAAACAGTGAGGAGGCCGGACACCGTGGCTCACGTCTGCAATCTACCCAGAACTTTGGGAGGCTGAGTCAGGCGGATCACTTGGGGTCAGGAGCTTGAGACCAGCCTGGCCAACATGTTGAAACCCCGTCTCCACTAAAAATACAAAAAAATTAGCCAGGCGTGGTGGTCCTCCTCTGTAATCTCAGCTACTAAGGAGGAGAATCGCTTGAACCTGGAAGACTGAAGTTGCAGTGAGCTGAGATCGCGCCACTGCGCTCCGGTCTGGGTGACAGGGCAAGACTCTGTCTCAGAAAAAAAAAAGAGTAAGGAAAGTGAAGTCCTCGGGTGGGGGGAAATGTAGCTGCAGGCAAGAACCAAGGAAGGTGTGGAGCCCCTAACCCAGTAGGGGAAAGGCTTGCTACCTTGAGCCCCGAGAGTGTCAGCATCCTGTACCTTTGCAGAGAGAACTTCCATCTACTCACAACGAGATACACCCCACTGCACGGTTAAGAAAACTAAGAGGGGAAATCAGGAAGAAGGGAAAAGAAAAGAGGAAAACCCCAGAGGAGACGAGGAGTCAGGCCTGGGCAGGGGTCTCCAGATGACGCATGAGGCTGCAGGAGGAAAGGTTTCCTTTGAAACACGTCTTTTATCTTGTCCTTTTCCCATGTATGTGAGCGTGTGTTTTGGAACGCACATAAAATGCGAGCACAGTAGCTGGCGTCTGATTTCTGCCAAGGTGCACAGAAACGGAGGGGCATGCCCAAACACTTCTTCATGGCTGCTGGATCAGGAAAGTGTTGCTTCTGTGGCCGTGAAGATGGAGATTTGCTGAGAGGCCAGGAGAGCGATGATGGGGGAGGGCTACTTCGGGAGAGGAAGTGGACAAGACCAGAGGTTGGGAAACAGGGGATGGGTTGATCCTAACAACTTGGAAAGGAGGGACTGGTACTGGGAGTAGGAGGTGGGGCCCAGGGGGAGGGCAGAGGACCCAGGAGCTTCAGCGGTGGACCCGGGGTGTGGCCGTGGGCAGGTCCCCAGCCCTGTCTGCAACTAGGGCAGTGCTTCTCAACCTTGAGGGAGCGGGGGAGGACACCACAGAGGGGAGGGGCATCTGGACCATTTAAATCCCTTTCTCCGCAGGGGGCCCAGGCAGCCTTGTTTCTAAGCTCAGCAGGGCCACTTACCATGCAGCCAGGGATGAGAACCAATGGCCCACCCTGCTGGGTGCTGGAATATGTAATGAAGTCCTGTGTGGGTCTGTCATGAACTCAGATTTGGCTCCTAACAGGTGCTGAGTGCATGTTTGCAAACCCAGGCACCTGTTATAAGGAGAGGACAGAGCTAAAGCAAGGACCCTGCGGAGGAATGGGCGGAAGGGACTGATGAAGTTGGGGGAAGGAGGTGCAGAGGAAAATGTTGAGGCTCGCTCTGGACTGCCTCGCCTGGGGATGGGGAACAGGGCTGCGAGGGAGGGGCAGCCAACGCTTTGAACTTGGGTGGGGCCTCCCTAAATAGAGCAGGGGAAGTCCAGGTGCTGGGCAGGGCTGTCTTCACCTGCCCGTCCTCAGCGCCGTGGGGGGACGCGGCGCAAAGAAGCCCTCCTGGGAATGTGGTGGAAATACCCACCTTGAAAGGCAGAGAGTGGGATCGTTGCCCTGAGCACCCGGGTGTGGTCGCAGCACCTCCTGTGAGGCCTCCCGACCTGCAGCTGGCTCCTGCATGTGCACCTGCCACTGCTGGCTCCAGGCCCAGGCCCAGCTGGAGGTCCAAGCTGGAACCCTGGGCAGTGTCCAGTGCACTGTGGCCTCAAAGTGCCAAGCCATGGTTTAGTACTCCAACTGGCAAGGCCCTGGGTTCAAACCCTGCTCTGAATTTGTCCTGTTGCTTCCCCATGGTGTCATTTGGTTTGTTCCTCTGTCCCTTGTGTTCCCTGATAACCAGAAGTTACCTCTCAAAGCTTGGTTAGATCAGATGAAACATCTTTGGCCAAAGAACGTCACAGGGAAGGTTGGGGTCTTCCTGCTGCATCATCTCATACCATTCTGCTGTCACACTTCTGGCGGAGGTTTTTAACGATCCAGTTTCCTGGACCCCTCCCCAGAGGCTCTGATCCTGCCATGCTGATGTTGGAGCCCAGGTATCTGTATTTTTCAAAACCACCCCAAGTGATCTGCTGTAGTGCATTGCCTGCATCCCTGACCCCAGTAGCCAGCTGGTCAGGGACTGTCCTTGGTTTTCTGAAGGGCATAGAATAAGGGAGTGGGTGGGACAGTCCAGGTAGGTGCCAGCCCTGGTGGCCAGTGCTGTCAGGTGTGAGGCAGGATGGGTGGCCTCTGGGCTACCATAAAGAGGGGGATGGGTTCCCTCGGGGCAGCTCCAGGTTCAGCTGGGAGTCCTTGCAAGACCAGGAGTGCCCCACGCACTGTGCTCCCAGCGTCCAGCATAAGGCCTGACTCAGCATGAATGTTTATAGGCACAGCGCTTCCCTGGGCCTTAATTCCCCCAAGGAGCTGAACTAGGTGATGTCAAAAGTCCCGCTTAGGCCGGGTGCGGTGGCTCAAGCCTGTAATCCCAGCACTTTGGGAGGCCGAGACGGGCGGATCACGAGGTCAGGAGATCAAGACCATCCTGGCTAACATGGTGAAACCCCGTCTCTACTAAAAATACAAAAAAAAAACTAGCCGGGCGACCTGGTGGGTGCCTGTAGTCCCAGCTACTCGGGAGGCTGAGGCAGGAGAATGGCGTGAACCCGGGAGGCGGAGCTTGCAGTGAGCTGAGATCTGGCCACTGCACTCCAGCCTGGGCGACAGAGCGAGACTCCGTCTCAAAAAAAAAAAAAAAAAAAAAAAAAAAAAAAAAAAAAAAAAGTCCCGCTTAGCTTTGACATTTTATGACCTAACATTGTAATGGAATCACTAACATGCATGGTCATTTACAGAATGCTCCTAAGGCCTTTCCAGGACACTCCTATTGTTCCCCCCACCTCGCCCCCACCCACTGCCTCCACCCTACTCAAATAGTAAGAAAACATTCACAGGTGGAGACTTTTCTTCAACAGGTCTTTAGTGGCTGGGCACGGTGGCTCACGCCTGCAATCCCAGCACTTGGGGAGGCTGAGGTGGGAGGATTGCTTGGGCCCAGGAGTTTGAAACCCAGCCTGGGCAATATAGCAAGACTCCATCTCCACAAAAATTTTTAAAAACTTAGTAGAGCATAGTGGCATGTGCCTATAGTCTCAGCTACTCAGGAGGCTGAGGTGGGAGGATCAGCTGAGCCAAGTAGTTCGAGGCTACAGTGAGCTGTGATTGTGCCACTGCACTGCAGCCTGTGTGACAGAGTGAGACCCTGTCTCAGAAAAAAAGAAAGAAAGAAAGAAAGAAAGAAAGAAAGAAAGAAAGAAAGAAAGAAAGAAAGAAAGAAAAAAAGAAAAGAAAAATGGTCTTTATTGAACATCTATCTTTGTACTGATGAGCACCCCAGAGACACCTGGGCCCATCAGGGTTTCTAGAATGTTCTAGAATGTTCAGGATCCCCTGAGTTGGCAAGACTAGACATTTAGGGGGAACTGTATGACAATCACCCAAAACTGATGGGCAGAAATGCTGTGACCCCAAATAGGCCTCTGGGCCTTGATGGCATCCTCAGTAACATAGACAGCGTGGCACCCCTTTGCGTGTCTGAACGCAGAGGGCTGGGACTCTACCTGAGCAAGCACAGGGCGTCTGGGCTCACCTGTGAGTCCTGAACTGCACAGCAAAGTGGAGAAACTGACCCAGCTCTCGGCATGTGTCCTTGGGAGCTACTTCCCTCTGTGGTCACCAGGCAGCATGTGCCAACCTGTGAGCTTGGTGCCTCTCAGGGAGACTCTCTGGGGTCTGAAGAGTGAGGTCCCTGCCTTTTACCCGTCTCTGGACACCCCTCTGGGCCTAGGCCCTTCCCTGTGAATCCCCTGCTTGAAGGAAGAGACCCACAGCCCTGGAGTTCCTCTGGGGTGCCAAGTGGGGGACTGTGTTTGGTCCTGGGGAGGATGGGCTGCAGCTCCTGAGCAGGCCAGGGGTGCAGGACCCCTCCCTCCCCCGCTTCTCCTGTCCTCCTCCTTTTTCCACCCTAGACTCCTCTCACCTCTTGCCCCCTGTTCCCACTCTCTTTCCTCCTCCCCAGGTCCCACCAGACTGCTCCATGCCCCGGCCCACAATTTGGCTGAAGGCAACAATCCCTCTCTCACACCCTCCTCCCTTTCTCCAGTCTTATCAACTTCACTTCTCTGTGAAATGAAGGGGTGGGGTGGGGTGGCAGGTAAGAAAGAAAGAAAAAGCACTTCATGCTCACAACACAACAAAAAACAGGTTTAAACATTTTACAGGTTTCAACATTTTTCAGGCCGTCTTGTCACATCTTATCAGATCAGCCAGAGCCGCAGGCAGGCGCTCCGGGAGCTGCTTTGGAGAACAGAAGCTGCAACATTCCAGCCCAGGCACTGCCCCGCCCTCCACACCCCTTCCCTCCCTTCCCTTTTCTCCCCAAAGAAACATCCCACAGGGCTCCCTGGGATGAAGCGCAGGGCCCGCAGCCTCTTCCCTCTGACTGGGGTATAGTCTGTGGCCAAACCCTTGGCTTTGAAATTCTGCCTGCATCCTTTCCTTCTTCCCATGGCTGTCCAGAACCATGGTCCTCCTAGACTCTCAGGTGGTCCCTGGCAGCGGAGCTGTGCCACCTCCTCGGATGGCACCTCATGGTCCTGAAAGGGAACCTTTAGAAGCGAGTTGCTAAAGTCGCTCACAGAATGTAGAAGTGGTCATTGAGCCAGCAGGGCTAGTGTGTTTCCCAGGCTCCTAGGGCCTGTCCTCAGGGGCTCCTGCCTGAGGGGAAGGAATAGCTTTTTACTTGGTTATCTTTTCTCTGCGTGCGTGGGTTTTTCTCCTGTGGTGTGGATCACTGCCTGGGATATCCCTTTCCACTCAGAGTCACCCCCAGACCTCACCTTTCTGTTCCTGCTGCACTCACGGTGACATTAGTGACACAATGCAGAGTGACAGGTCCAGGAAGGGCTGGCCAAAGCCCAAAGGCTCAGAGTTTAGCTGAGCCAACCTGAGGGACAGACCCAGAACCTGGGTCCCAGGACAACAGGGATGAGCTGGCTTTGTAGCTTGTAATAGGAGCAGGGTTAGGGCTGGGAGGTCCCACTGTGTGGTCAGAGAGGGGTCCCCAAGGGAAGGCAGCTGTGCACTGAAGGCTTAGGATGCATCATAAGAAAAGCAAAAGGGGGAAGCGCAGAGGAGGGAGGGGCCCTCTGCGTAGGTATGTTGGCTGTGCATCTCGTGGGGACTTCGTCCGGAATACAGAAAACACGAGCCAGACCTGGGCGCCTGCTGCCAGTGTTGGCTGGGCAGGGGCTGAGGTGTTGGGAGAACCCACCTTTCCAGCCTCCTAGTGTGAGGTTCAGGCCCTGAAGCTGGGCTGGCTGGCCCTCGGCCCCTAGCCCCTCCCTGGTGACCTCACCCCTTGGCATATGGCATCACTGCTCCCACCGTGAGGCTCAGTGTCCCCCCACCCGTGTGCCCACAGCCAAGATCGGGCCTAAAGTATAATTCAACTTTTAGCTCCCAGGCAAACATCCCCAGATGGATTTCTAGCTTCTGTTTCCCTCTTGGGCCCAGTTCTATCTCTATGTGGTGCCTGGAGGTCTCTCTGGCCCCACACACTTCCTCGTCTTGTTCCCAAAGGTGCTTTGCTTCTTACCTTCCCATCTTGGTGGACACCATCTCCATCTTCCTGGTCATCCTGGCTCAAAACCTTGGCCATACTTTCCTCCTTCCTCCTGTTTCGCATGGGATCAAATGGCTACCAGTCCTTATTCACAGCTTCCTGTCTGTTCCTGAAGCCACTGTCCTGAGATGGCCAGGGGGCACATCCCCTGCCACAGACCCTGGTGACCTAGGCGCATGGGTCTTGGTCCAGCTGCACAATGAGAGCTGGGCCCTGGGAGGTTGCAATGGATCCCCAGGCCCCAGAGTCTCCTTAGCATCCACGCAGCCCTGCCTCCCAGCCGCTTTCCCAGCACCCACCTCTTGTCTCATTTTGCACATGACTGACAGGACAATATTCCAAAGCCCAGCTAAGGAACGTGCTGGTTTGTCCGATAATGCCTGGCACTCAGGGCCCCTCCCTAGCTGCTTCCCTTCCTCTGCTCCTCTATGTGGCTCCTAGAACCTGGCGTGGGGGGACATGCCACCTTGTCTGGAGCTGTCCCCCTGCCACCTGTCACCACCTGAGGGCCCCTAGCCGTCCTTCTCCAGCTCAGTAACTGCTCCACATGGAGCCCTCCAGAGGTAGTGAGGACCCACTTGCCCCCGTTCCTGCAGATCGCTCGCCCTGACCATGCACCCTCTGGCCCGGAGGTTACTGGAGCTGAAAGTTACAAGTGCCTTGGGACCATGTCTCACTCATTTAAGTGCCCAGACCTAGTAGGTGCTCAAGAAATGCTTGTTGGTCTGTTACTGACAGCAGCCTCCTGGGCTGGGTGCTCCTTGGGTGTGGATTCATTCATCTCCACGTTCCCAGACCTGGAACCCTGCCAGGCTGAGAGTCATCACTCAGTTCGTGTGTGTTGAGTGAATAGGCAGTGAATGACTTTGTTTACCAAAGCCAGACTTTAACCTGCTCTCTGAAGGACAGGCACTTCCTCTGACTCCACAAATCACCAGGCCCCAATCTTGACAGCTGGGGCTAAATCAAGACAGGAGCCCACTGGGCTTAGAGCCCGGGCAGCTGCTCCTTCAAGGTTTCATCTCAAGACCATGGGTCCCAGCTCAGGACCTGCACCCACTCCACCCTCACCCTTCCCTTCCTGTCCTAGACATAGGCAAGGGTGCTCCCACCCCTGCTGGAGATGCAGGGGAGCCAGAGGGCCCCTGCCCCCTGTTGAGAGAATGAACTAGCCCCTCATGGCAAGGCCCGGAGACATCTCCCACTTCTTCGATGAAAGGCACCCCCTGAGGCACCTCGGCACTCTCCCAGAGCCACAGGACACAGCCCCACCGGAGCCCCTTTGGGCTCAGAAGAAACCCCCTACCCTTGGCCCTGTACTGAAATGTCGACAAGGTCCAGACCTGTGCTCAGTACCTGCAGGGTGCACTTGTGTTCCAGGAGGGCGAGGAACAGTGGCAGCTGGAATCCTGAGCTAGGTTTCTCTGGCTTTGTCACAAGCCCCCTGCCAAGCAGCCAGGTGAGCGCCTCCAGTCCAGGCCTGTGGCCTCCCTCATCCTCAGCAGTGATTGCCTCGTCACTACGGGTGTAAGCTTCTTGGAAGCTCCAGGAGTTGGGTGTGTCAGAGCCCACCAGGCCCAGCCCCACGGCATGCACATGTGCCCCTGAACTGGCTGGGCTTCCTGTCCTGACATCTGCCAATCCTGAACGGCTTCTTGACCTAAGTGGAAAGGTAGTGGCCTGAGTTCCAAAGCCAACGCTTGGTTCCTTACTTCCTGCTCTTTCCTCAAACCTTTCCTTTCCCTTCTAGAAGTTTCCGTGGAGGGTGGAGCCCCTCTGGGCCCAGGAACAGGTTGGGCCTTTTTCCAGTACTGCCCAGGAGCCAGCAGGTGGAGCACCTGGCCCTGGGCTGTTGTGGGGTTGACAGGAGCACTGTGGCCCCCACTGCAGGGAGAGAAAAATGACCACAGGAGAGGTGGTTTCTGACTCCCTCTCCTCACCTTCCCTCCTCCTCTCCCTCTCAGCAGCCATGTCAGTCGTTTTAAGAGACACTAGATCTTCAGATCAGAGTCTTCAGATGCCTTCCCTTTGAGGCTGGCAGAGATGGTTAGGTTTCTGCATGGAAAAAGGTGAGGGCAAAGGGCCCACTTCTGCAAAGAAGGCATGACTGGGAGAGGCTTGGCCCTGGAGGGCATCCTGAGACCAGAGGGAAGAGGGGAGCCTTTCCCTGGGCCGCAGCCCCTGGGTCCACCTTCTACAGCCCCACCCATGTGGAGCCAGGTGGGTCCCTTTTGTGCCCAGCCCCAGAGAAGCCTCTGAGAATGTGCATTCATCACCCCCAGGTTAGGAGCCTGGTGGGTAAAAGAATCGTGAGCCCTGGGTTCTCCTCCCACCTCCCGGGCAGCCAGCTGTGTGACCCCAGAAAACGACAAACCCTCTCTGGGTCTCAATCCTCCCATACAGAGGAAGAGGGAATTAGACTAGACCCGGGGCTCTGGAATTTCGTCCTGCAGAGGGGCTCTAGGTGGGGAGTTGGAGGTTGGGGATGCAAACACCTCCCCTCCTTTTATTTTTTAAAATTTTGCTATTTAACTATTTTAAAGTGTACTATTCAGTGGCATTAAGTACATTCCAATGCTGTGCGGCCATCACCACTGTCTGTTTTCATCACTCCTAACACTGTACTTATTAAGCAGTAACTTCCCACTTTGTCCCTTCCAGAGCCCCTGGCAACCTCTGTTCTACTTTTTGTCCCTATGAATTTACCTAGACACCTCATGTAAGTGGAATAATACAGTGTTTGTCCGTCTGTGTCTGGCTGCTGTCACTTAGCTTGTTTTCAAGGTTCTTCTACATTGTAGCTTGCATCAGAATTTCATTCCTTTTTTTTTTTTTTTTTTTTTTTGAGACAGAGTCTTACTCTGTTGCCCAAGGTGGAGTGTCTTTACCTAGAACCTTATGTAAGTGAAATCATATAGCATTTGTCCTTCTGTGTGTGGCTGCTATCACTTAGCTTGTTTTCAAGTTTCCTCTACATTGCAGCTTGCATCAGAAGCATCAGAATTTCGGCCGGGCGCGGTGGCTCAAGCCTGTAATCCCAACACTTTGGGAGGCCGAGACGGGCGGATCATGAGGTCAGGAGATCGAGACCATCCTGGCTAACACGGTGAAACCCCGTCTCTATTAAAAAATACAAAAAAAAAAAAAACTAGCTGGGCGAGGTGGCGGGCGCCTGTAGTCCCAGCTACTCGGGAGGCTGAGGCAGGAGAATGGCGTAAGCCCGGGAGGCGGAGCTTGCAGTGAGCTGAGATCCGGCCACTGCACTCCAGCACGGGCGACAGAGGGAGACTCTGTCTCAAAAAAAAAAAAAAAAAAAAGAAGCATCAGAATTTCATTCCTTTTTTTGGGGGCCGGGGGACAGAGTCTTGCTCTGTTGCCCAGGCTAGAGAACAGTGGTGCAATTGGCTCACTGTAACCTCTGCCTCCCAGGTTCTAGCAATTCTCCTGCCTCAGCCTCTCGAGTAGCTGGGATTACAGGCATGTGCCACCAGGCCCGGCTAATTTTTGTATTTTTAGTAGCGATGGGGTTTCATCATGTTGTCCAGGCTGGTCTTAAACTCCTGACCTTAGGTGATCCACCCACCTCGACTTCCCAGAGTGCTGGGATTACCACCACCACACCCGCTTCCTTCCTTTTTCTGGCTGAATAAGGTCCCGTTGTATGGATGGGCCACCTGTTGTTTATCCATTCGTCTGCTGAGGACTCTTGGATTGTTTCTACCTTTTGGCTGCTGTGAGTAGCACTGCCATGAACACTGGTGTACAGGTGTCTGTTGGAGTCCCCATTTTCAACTCTTTTGGGTGTATACCAGCTATGGCATTGCTGGATTATAGGATGATTCTCTGTTTAACTTTTTGAGGGACAGGGCTCTCTTTTCCTATGTTCTGTATGTAGGGTAGAGGAGGGAGATTGTGTGTGATTCCTTCTGGGAGGCCACCTGGGTGGGTGCAGGGCTGCATACCCTAATGGATCACTCAGGGGAGTAGGCGCTGGCAGCACAGTGGGGGTCCCTGGCAGCAGCCGGACCCCCAACAGCAGGGGATTGGCCGTCACTGGGTGGATGGCAGCATCTGAGGCCAGCAATCCCAGTGTCAGACCAGGCGGGATGCCCTGCACAGGGTGCCTTTAGGTGTCTCACCATATGTTAGGTGCATAAGTCAATGCAGAATCCAGGCTGACCTGAATTCACTGATTAGAAATGCTCTCTATGGCCGGGCACGGTGGCTCACACCTGTAATCCCAGCACTTTGGGAGGCAGAGGCAGGTGGATCACTTGGTCAGGAGTTTGAGACCAGCCTGGCCAATATTGCAAAAATCTACTGAAAATACAAAAATTAACCAGGCATGGTGGCACATGCCTCTTTTTTTTTTTTTTTTTTTTTTTTTTTTGAGACGGGAGTCTCGCTCTGTGGCCCAGGCTGGAATGCAGTGGCCGGACCTGAGCTCACTGCAAGCTCCGCCTCCCGGGTTTACACCATTCTCCTGCCTCAGCCTCCTGAGTAGCTGGGACTACAGGCCCCACCACCTCGCCTGGCTAGTTTTTTGTATTTTTTAGTAGAGACGGGGTTTCACCGTGTTAACCAGGATGGTCTCGATCTCCTGACGTCGTGATCCGCCCGTCTCGGCCTCCCAAAGTGCTGGGATTACAGGCTTGAGCCACCGCGCCCGGCCAGCACATGCCTCTTATCCCAGCTACTTGAGAGGCTGAGGCAGGTGAATCACTTGAACTCAGGAGGTGGAGGTTGCAGTGAGCCTAGATCACGCTTTTGCACTCCAGCCTGGGCAACAGAGCAAGACTCTGTCTCAAAAATAGAAAAACAAATGTCCTCTCTGCCTTGTGCTCACCATGCAGGCCCCCTGCAGCCCTCTGGCCACAGCAGGCATCATCAGGGTAGAGGCACAGAACTGGGGTAGGGGGTGGGAGTTAGATGAGGCCACGCATGAGGTTTAGGTCTGGCTTATTTGGAGAGGAATATTTCACTCCAAGGGGTCAATACCAAAGTTTCCACAAGCAGCCTGTTGTTCAGTGCACCCACAGCCCATCCGCCTGGCTGCCCGTGTCTGTCCTCAGCCCAGCTGGGCAGTGGGTGGTCAGGGTGGAGGATGAGCCAGCTTCAGGAGGAGGGTGGCAGGGCCCTAGGGAAGGGAAGGACCAGGCCAGGAGTTGGGTATAAATAGCCCCTGACCCAGCTGCGAAGGCCTGGCAGGGTCCTCTGCCCTCCCCCTCACCAGCTGCCAGTGCCAGGCAGGTCTCTATCCCCCTTGGGAGCCTGGCCATCGTCTCAGATCCTAAACGTAGGAACTTCCTCAGCGGAACCAAGGAGTCTTGTCCTGTGTGTAGGCGGAAGCTCCGGATGCCGGGAGGTCTGGCGAGTGAGGGGCATCAGGCTGGTCCTTTGGAAGAATTCTTCATTCCTTTCCTCCAGAATCAGCGAATACCTAGCATGTGCCTGGCCCTTTGGAAGGCTGAGTGGGCGGGTGTGTGTGTGTGTGTGTGTGTGATGGGGGAGGGACTGGGGAATAACTGGAGAACATACTACCTCTCTTCTTGGACACGGAGACCGGCACAGCCAGATGGAATTGGAAACAAATCAATTCAGCACTTTGGGATAAGAAGGTTTGAATTAGGGGCCGGGCGCGGTGGCTCAAGCCTGTAATCCCAGCACTTTGGGAGGCCGAGACGGGCGGATCACGAGGTCAGGAGATCGAGACCATCCTGACTAACACAGTGAAACCCCGTCTCTACTAAAAATACAAAAAAAACTAGCCGGGCGAGGTGGCGGGCGCCTGTAGTCCCGCACTCTCGGGAGGCTGAGGCGGGAGAATGGCGCAAACCCGGGAGGCGGAGCTTGCAGTGAGCTGAGATCCGGCCACTGCACTCCAGTCCCGGCGACAGAGCGAGACTTCGCCTCAAAAAAAAAAAAAAAAAAAAAAAAAAAAAAAAAAAAAAAAGAAGGTTTGAATTAGGTATAGGAAAGACTCAGGCGGAGGAGAGGTGACTTCTGTCTGGGAGCTCACAGAAGCCTTTAGAATGGTGGCGACCTAGGAATCAGGTTTCGAAGGATGGGCAGGATATTTCCTGGGGGCCTGGCAGCGGAGAGGTGCTCTGGGCCGAGGGCTCAGCATGCGCAAAGGTGTGGAAGTGTGAAACGCCCCGCTGCAGTTGTTCAGCTGGCTAGGCAAATCCATCAAAGCCACGCGCACTTTGGCACAAAGAATCCAGGAGCATGAGACTCACTGTGCCGCCTCCCTCAGTGGAACGTGTACTTCAATAACGGGGAATAGGAGTGGCGAGTTAAAGTAATGTGTCCGCGATGGTGGAATTTCAGCAATGTGGGGGCAGGAGGCTCAGGGTGGGGGTGGCCGGGCATGTTTGGGGGAGGGCAGCCATCCTGCAGAAATCAGTCCCATGGCCACTGCCTCATTAGTCTCTGACACCGGCCCAGGAGCTAAGCCCCATTGCCAGAGGCCTTGCTAATTACTCGCAAGATGTCCCCATCTGAACTGAAGCCTTTGGAGCATCCTGAAAATGTCCTTTTGCCTGCACTCTTTGAGTGACCTTGAACTCTCAGCCAGATCACAACTGTCTTTGTTCCGCCACCCCTGTGAGGACTGAGGTCTGATCCAGGCATCCTTCCCAGTGTTGGATGGGAAGGGGCTGAGATTTCTGATGTGTTCTACCAAGTCAGGGATGCAAGGATGGAAGAAATGAGGTTGGTGACAAGGCAGGGAACAAAGTGCTGGGGACAGCTCCAAACACACTGTAACCATAGCAACCACCATCTAGCAAGGGCTCCCCACGTGCCACACACTGGATTGTGTCACTTATTCCTCCTGTCATGTCTATTTTACTGATAAAGAAACTGAGGTATAGAGAAGTTAAGAAAATTGCTGAGATCAGCAGCTAGGAAGTGGTAGAGCTGGATGGGACCCTGGCACCATGGCTCCCCGGTCCACAGTTGGTGGGACCTGGGCAACAGGAAGGAGACAGGGTTTGGTGGAAAGAGGGAAAACAGCTCATCATGTCTGAGGCTCAGGAATTGTTCTCAGAGGACCTCACACTGGAAGTCAGACAAACCCAGGGCTTGAATTCTGGCTCAGCCACTTCCTTGCATAAGTCACCCAACTTCTCCATGCCTGTTTCCTCATCTGTAAAACGGGGATGACAATACTGACCTCTCAGAGTTGCTGTGAGGATTCAGTGAGATCATGTATTTGAAGTGTCTGGCACAGAGCAAGTACTACGTAAATAGTTGTCATTAGTATTGCCAGTGTCCATGTAACTGCGGGGACAGAAGGAAATCCCCGTGGGGCAGAGGAGAGACTGCGTCTGCACAGCAGGAAGGGCTCAGTGGCGTCTCCTTCCTGGAGATGTCTGGGGAGCACTCTGGCTTTTGCGGCCAATCAAGCCATGCCAGGCAGTGTGCCAGAGCTCAGGTGCTCTGCTGGGCTGTGAAGACCCACCTGGGAGGAAGCAGGGAAGCCCTTGGAGAGCTGGGTGAGGAGCCGCCTTGCCAGCATGGGCCCCCCGACTCCTCAGTCCCCTGAGCCAGCCGGCCTGGCTCTGTGGATATGGCTGTGTGGCCTTGCACAAGTTGCTCCTCTTTGATGGTCTGGGCTCTGTGCTTTTTCTTTTTCTTTATTTCTTTTTTTTTTTTTTGAGATGAAGTGTCGCTCTGTCACCCAAGCTGGAGTGCAGTGGCGTGATCTTGGCTCACGGAAACCTCCACCTCACAGGTTCAAGCGATTCTCCTGCCTCGGCCTCCTGGGTAGCTGGGATCACAGGCGTGAGCCACCTGGCCTGGTCGGCCTCTGTTTTTCATCTGTATAATGGGCTTAGTGCTCCTTTAGGGCTCCTCCTGTGGGTTCCGCTGTTGGACCAGGGCTCGGCCTCCAGTTTAGCTTGAGGGTGCCCAGGCCTGCAGAAGGTATAAAGCAAGGTCTGGGAGAGGGGGAGGAAGGAGGAGGCAGGAAGGCAACGGGAAGGGGAGGAGGAGGGCAGAGGAAGGGTCTCTGAGTGCCTCTCACTCCTGCCTCAGCTCCTCGCTGCAGCGGTCCTGCATAGGGCTTTGGGTCCCAAACACCAGAGGAAGGGACGGGGACAGTCCAGCCTTCTTCCCTGTATCTTGCTCCTGAGCTGCCCATCTAGGATGGTGCAAGGCCAAGTTGTCTGCACTGAACCCTCCCTCAGTTTCCCCTCCAGTGATTGCAGGGCTGTGGGGACAGCTGGCACAGCAGGACTGGACGTGCTGCTCAAGAGCATGGGAGGGGCAGCCTGAGCCCGGAGGGAGGCTCAACGGGGACATTTGCAGCCCTGCAGACAGGGCAGGGTACCAAAAAGCCTTAAGCAAGCGAATTTACTCTCTAAACCTCAGTTTCCTCATCCAGGAGATAGTGATGTTCTTCACGTTCGGGAATTGATCAGAAATGTTGCCTATAAAGTGCCTGGCAAGCAGTAACAGTTGCTAAATGGCAGATGTTTGACTTGGCCCTGCCTCCAGCCCAGAAGTTTTGTGTACTAAAAAGTACACAAAAAAGCTGAACCCTGCCCCATGGGGTCTTCTCCCGGCCCCTCTTTCCGAGGCTTTTGCCCATCACTTTTTGTGGGAAACTTGACTTAGGCCAATGCTGGACCAAAGCCTTGGTCAGTGCTGGACACATTGGGAGAGGAGATGGGCCCCTTCTTCCAGCTCACACTGCCCCTGGTCATACGGCAGATTGCAATTGTCCTTGAAGGCCACTGACACTCACAGGTCATTTTCTCAGGTTCTCCCACACAATGTCATTTCTGCTGTTACTGTGCTGAGGGGAGGGAATGGAAAGGCATCAATTCCAACCTTGGTTTTCTAGTATTTTAAACTCTTCTGCCCCACCCCATAAGGTCATTCTTTCTGTCGCTGACTCTTTATAAAACCTGAGAGAGTTGATGGAATATTGATTGAAAACTGAGGGGCAGAGGAATGGAGTGAATTGACCAGTCACCTGCTGTTGGGTGTGGGCAGTGAGATCTGCGATCTCCCTTCTGACTCTGTGCTAAACTTGTTTTGAAACAAAGCCAAGCTCCACTCTCTCATGAGAAAAGAGGTGGAGCTCTAGAAACTTTTAGGGAACTGGAAAGATGGTCATGGAGGCCCTGGTAGACAAAGGGCTTGGTGCAAGCCAGTGATTCCTTGGACAGACACTGGGAGGCTCTGGGCTGGGCTGGCAGCATCGTGGGGAAGAGGCTGAGGGCATTGCCAAGGGCGGTGTGTGTGTGTGTGTGTGCGCGTGCTCACGCACACGTGCGTGTCCCATGAGTCACTGGAAGTGTCCATGTGGTCCCAGTATCCTGGACTGCCTTGGAAATTGCCCAGCCTGATCTCTTCAATGCCCATTAGGGAAGCTGGACCCAGAACCTGGAAAGGACTGGATCTGGGCTCCAAATACCATCTTTCTAGTCCAAACCTCTTTTCATGGCTTTGCATTGCCCCCATGGGCCCCCACAAGCAGTTTCTGCTGGTCCCATCCCCCTGCAAGCTGGATACAGCCAGAGGGCTGACTTGCCTGGGTCAGAGCTCTGCACTTTGAGGGGTGGCACGCTTCCAAGGTCAAAGGTAGCACATTCAGGTGCCAGGACACAGGCCCTCTGCCTCTCCACCTACGCCAGGGGGTTCACAAAGCGTCCATGGAGCCCAGGATGGGCTCTGCGCTTTGTGCCCGCAGTGTCACTACCCTCTGTCTGCCTGCAGGTCCCTGGCCCTGGGCCAGCAGTACACATCTCTGGGCTCACAGCCCCTGCTCTGCGGCTCCATCCCAGGCCTGGTCCCCAAGCAACTGCGCTTCTGCCGCAATTACATCGAGATCATGCCCAGCGTGGCCGAGGGCGTGAAACTGGGCATCCAGGAGTGCCAGCACCAGTTCCGGGGCCGCCGCTGGAACTGCACCACCATAGATGACAGCCTGGCCATCTTTGGGCCCGTCCTCGACAAAGGTACTGCCTCAGGGCTGAGGGGGAGGGGGGTAAGGGGATGGGTGGGGGGAGGGATCAGGACTGTATGCCCTTCCACCCCAGTAAGGGTGCCTCTTCTCTGAAGCCAGGGTCCCTCTGGGAGGGTTGATAAATTTGGTTGCATAGCTGCCACACCTTCCCAGGCGCTGCTGGGGGCTGGGCCGCCTTGAGATGCATCAGGATCCTGAGGTTTGAGGGCCGACACCAAGAAGGCCACAGACTTCCTTCCTGGCTTTTGCACAGTGGGAGCCTCAGGCTCCCGCTGTGGACATTTGTGACATTTTCCCAATGCTGTGTTAAGTGCTATGCAAATACCGCTTTGGGGTGGGACTGAGAGCATTGCCACCCCCAGGTCCCTCCCATCTAAAAAGTCCTCAGGAGCCGAGGAAGCTGCTTGGTGCTGTCATAGCATTGCGTTGCCCCCCAAGAGCCCCTCTGGGTTTCTGTTCATCCTCATGCACTGTCAGCTGGATACGCCCAGGAATCATGGTGGGGCTAGAGGGTGCACTGGCCTCTGGGTAACTTTCCAGCTATCTTGCAGCCCGGGAGTCTAACTGGCTGTACCTCAAGTGGACAGGGAACCACGTGATTCGACTTTGAACCTGGAGGCCCTGGGAGGGAGGCTAAGTGGGACAACTGCTCCCAAGAAGGGGACTTGGGGGCTCACGGACTGGGTAGAAGATGGGCAGCTCTTTGGGGAACGGCAGTGTCCAGGAATTTAACGATCCCGGCTGGGCTGGCCATCGCCAGAGTTGCTCTGCCACCCAAACTGCTGAGCCTAGCCCTCCCTCCTATTAGAAGCTAGGGAATTAATGGGAGCTGCCTGTACAGCCAGAAAGAAAAGGGATCTGACATTCGGGTGAAGGGGTAGGGTGCTGGGTGGGGTGGGGGGAAACTGACCACCCCCATTTTAGAGTGCAGTTCTCCTTTACCGGTGCCTCAGGTACACAGGGTCTGTCCCACCTACAGGCAGAGTGCGGGCTATTGTCATGGGACAGGAGGATAATTAGCAAATCAATGGATGATGATTCTGTTTACGCTTCTATTACCAAAACTAATTATTCCTTGTTGACACAAAAGATTTGGCCTCTTAATTGGGGCCAAGTGGCGGCGGTTTGCATTTCAAACTCGATCTTGTTGGTGTGTTGGTCTCAGCGCTTTCCGGTGCCCCTTCTCGGGCCAGGTAGCGCTGAATCAAACAGCTTGCGTCTAGACGCACTCCCCAAAAGCGAGTCACCTCTGATCGCTCTTCCCGTCTCCCGCCAAGAACCAGGGGAAAGCGGGTCTGGGTGCGCTGCCCATTCACTCCGCGTTGAACGTTTTAAGTCACCGCGGTAGGTTCTGGCACACGCCCCGGTCCCTAGAGGGCCCGAGGACAGGTTTGGGTTGCGGCGGGAGGGGCGATGTGTGCCCGAGAGTTTAGGAATTTGCTGGTGGCAGCGAGGAGAGGATCCCGGAAGACGCCGCGAGCGCATACGCGCCCCAGTCGGTGCCTAGAGCCCGGGCCTTGAACCCAGGTTCGCGCCCAGCTCCTGCTCCATGTTTGCACCCCGCCCCCGGCGAGTCCCTACACCCCAGCCGCGTGGACGGCCAAGGGTTAATCTCTGCCCCCCGCTTTGAGACCCGGGGAGCAGGGGCTCTGGCAGCCCGGGGCGCGCGTCTTCCGCGAGTCTGGGGGCGGCGGGGTCGGCGGCCGGAAGGGGCGAGGCGCGGCGGCTGCGCGGTTGGCCCTAGGCGCTTCCCCGGGCGGGGCGGGGGCGGGGGCGGGGGCGGGCGCCGGAGGGGCCGGGGCGGCCTGAAAAGCGCCCGAGCGCCGCCCCCCACCGCGCGGCCCGGGCCCCGCGCCCGCTGCGGTTGCAGTGCCATTCACACGCCCTCTGGCCATTCGGCGCGGCGCGGGGGCGGGGGGCGCCGCTTCAATGGGGATTTCGCGGCCCGGCGCCGGGGCCGGGGGCGCGGCCCGGCCGCGGGAGCCGCCCGTTGCTACGCGGTGGCGGCCGGCACGGCGGCCTGGGCCCAGCGGCCGCATTATGCGGGTAATGCGGTGTGACACCGCGCGAACAAAGGCGGATTGAGCGGCCCAGCGGGCCCCGCCGGACGGGGAAGGCACAGCGGGGCTGTCAGCGCCGCTCCCAGGCTAATCCCCGCCCCGCCCCCGCCGCCCCCGCCGCCCCCGCGTTCCAGGGGCTGGGAACCCAGCGCTGCCCGGGGCCCAGGCGCCGCTGCTGCCGCAGGCCGACCGGAAACGAGGGGCGCCTGCCCTCGGCCCCTCTTCCCCGGGGCGCCCCGAGGGCTGGGGCGGCTGGGATTGGGGCGAGTGAGCGGCGCGGCGGGGACCCCGGGGTCGGGAGCACAATTGGACGCGGGACCTCGGGCCCCGTTGCCGCAGTCGTAGGTCGGGCTTGGCAGCGCAAGCGCGGGGCGCGGGCGGCACCGGCTCTGCACTCTCCGCCCTGCCGTCGGTGGAACTGGGACGGGCCCCTCTGTAGGTGGCGCAGGAGGGCGTGGGGGCCGCGGAGAGCGGCCGCGGGAGCCACGAGGGGTCCCGGGTTTCCTTCTTGCAGCTCTCGGCCCACAGCCCAGGAGAGGAGGCGGGCGCCTGGCTTCTAAATAAATTTGGTCACATTTATGACCAATTTTGCCGACTAGGCCGGCCCGGTGTTTCGCAGCCTGTGCCGGGGGTCACCTCCGGCTCCGGGGTCCTGCCGTGAGGAGAGAGATGGTTGGGCTGCAGGTCTTGCAGGCCTTGGCCTCCCTAATCGTCAATGTCCACATCTATAAGATGAGTAAAACTTTCTATGTGAATGAAGCACATGCAGAGATGATGACCGTTGTGAGGAGGTTGGAGCACACCCCTGACAGTCTCCCCTTGCCCTGCGCTGGACCTTGGGATAGAACCAGGGGAATTGCCCCGTGTCTCTACCCTTCTGGGTGGGGCTTGGCCGTGTCTGGGCGTGAGGGCAGGAGAATGGGGATGGGGAGACTGAGGCACGGGCCATTACCCTCCTGGTGAGAGGCGCTAGGGGCAGAGGGAAGCCGTGTCCATTTTTTTACAAAAAGGGCGACAGAGACCGAGAAAATGAGAGGGGTCGCCCCTATGCATCCAGGTGCGGAAGGGGTGGGCCTGGGCAGGTTTAGGCTGTAGATTCCCAGGCCTCCCTCCTCGCAGACCTGGAGCTCACTCAGGCGTGGGAGGGCTAAGGCCTGTGCTGGGTGGTCTCTGGACTTCGGGAAGGTGGAGGGCAGGGGGTGTGTGACCAGCTCAGAAGTGGCTTCTGTTAAGGTTGCTGCCTTATCTCTGCAGCAACCTGCCAGAGCTTTGGTGTTGGCCCCTGTTTCTAACAGGCACTGCTCTGCCCTGTGGCATTTGAGGCCCTGGGCTAATTAGCAGCCTGGGGCCTCAGTTTGCTCATCTGTGAAGTGGGGATACCCAACTGGGTCTAAACCAGCCAAAGAGGGTGGCGAAGCTGCCTCCCTCTAGCCTCAGGGCTGGTGAGCTCTTCAACTCTTCCTGGTCTCCTTCCCCTAACGTCGTGGCCTGGGAGGTGGAGGCAGGGCAGGTGCTCCCAGGCCGGGTCCTGAGTGCTGCCTCCCCACGGCCTCCCC
This sequence comes from Rhinopithecus roxellana, assembly GCF_007565055.1. Taxonomy (NCBI): domain Eukaryota; kingdom Metazoa; phylum Chordata; class Mammalia; order Primates; family Cercopithecidae; genus Rhinopithecus; species Rhinopithecus roxellana. The sequence continues at coordinate 73,943,070 of NC_044567.1, forward strand.
GCAGCCACCCGCGAGTCGGCCTTCGTGCACGCCATCGCCTCGGCCGGCGTGGCCTTCGCCGTCACCCGCTCCTGCGCCGAGGGCACCTCCACCATTTGCGGCTGTGACTCGCATCATAAGGGGCCGCCTGGCGAAGGCTGGAAGTGGGGCGGCTGCAGCGAAGACGCTGACTTCGGGGTGTTAGTGTCCAGAGAGTTCGCGGACGCGCGTGAGAACAGGCCGGACGCACGCTCGGCCATGAACAAGCACAACAACGAGGCGGGCCGCACGGTGAGCCAGGCTGCCCTCCCCCAACCCTGCAGGGAGCCCCCTCGCCCTTCCCCTCCGGAGCTGGCCTGGCCCCCACCCCACCCATTCCGGCAGCCCTGTGGGTCGCGGACTCCTTTTCTCCTTGGCCAGGCTTGGCCCCCTCCCCACCTCACAGCCACTTCGGCTGTCCACCCTCCTTCCTCCTTGGGCAGTTCCTGGACTCCACCCCACCCGGGATGAGTCGGCCTGGGAGCATGGCCACCCCGTGGGATCAGGTACACCCATCCATCCTGTGCACCTTGGCACGCAGTGTAGGGCTGTCAAGTCCTGGGAACCTGGCTCTCAATTCAGCCTCCACTCCCTTACTGTGCTTGTATGATCTAGGGTGAGTCACAGTAAGTTCCCAGCCTCAGTTTCCCCGTGTGTTAAACGGAGATAACTCCTATTTCTTTTTTACTTTTATTTTTTGAGACGGAGTCTCGCTCTGTCGCTCAGGCTGGAGTGCAGTGGCTCGATCTTAGCTCCCTGCAACCTCCACCTCCCGAGTTCAAATGATTCTCCTGCCTCAGACTCCCAAGTAGCTGGGATTACAGGCGTCTGCCATCACACCAGCTAATTTTTGTACTTTTGGTAGAGACGGGGTTTCGCCATGTTGGCCAGGCTGGTCTTGAACTCCCGACCTCAGGTGATCCTCCCGCCTCAGCCTCCCAAAGTGCTGGGATTACCACCGCGCCCGGGCAACAACTCCTATTTCATATGCTGTGAGAAGTGGACGTGCTGTCTGCCTATGCTTGGGGTGTGAAGGGGGAGGGAAACATGGTCCTATTCTTTAGGTCTTACCTCAGTCCCCATCAGTTCTCTTCTTGGCACAGAGGAGTAGAGAAGGCTGGAGGGAAGGAGGTGGGCAGGGGCAGAGAGGGAAGGCCCAGATGTGCCCCTTCATGAGGTCAGTCTGGGGGCCAGCTGCCACCTCTCTCCCCCAGACTATCCTGGACCACATGCACCTCAAATGCAAGTGTCACGGGCTGTCGGGCAGCTGTGAGGTGAAGACCTGCTGGTGGGCGCAGCCTGACTTCCGTGCCATTGGCGACTTCCTCAAGGACAAGTATGACAGCGCCTCGGAGATGGTAGTAGAGAAGCACCGTGAGTCCCGAGGCTGGGTGGAGACCCTCCGGGCCAAGTACTCGCTCTTCAAGCCGCCCACCGAGAGGGACCTGGTCTACTACGAGAACTCCCCCAACTTTTGTGAGCCCAACCCAGAGACAGGTTCTTTTGGCACAAGGGACCGGACTTGCAATGTCACCTCCCATGGCATTGATGGCTGCGATCTGCTCTGCTGTGGCCGTGGCCACAACACGAGGACGGAGAAGCGGAAGGAAAAATGCCACTGCATCTTCCACTGGTGCTGCTACGTCAGCTGCCAGGAGTGTATTCGCATCTACGATGTGCACACCTGCAAGTAGGGCACCAGGTAGGGCTCCGGGAAGGTGGGGGAGGCTGGGAGCCTGGGCGCAGGGAATGGGGTTGTTTGCTCATCTCTTCTTCTTGACGACCCCCTTCTGTTGCTGAGCTATCCAAGACACACAAGTTCCCACAGTCAAAATAGGAAGCCAGGATTTTTCAAGCTTCCATGAGAATGGTCCTTGGGCAGAGACTTGGTGGATTGCACAAAGCACAGATAAAAACCCAGTGTTGGCTGGGTGCAGTGACTCACGCCTGTAATCCTAGCACTTTGGGAGGCTGAGGTGGATGGATCACCTGAGGTCAGGAGTTTGAGACCGGCCTGGCCATTATGATGAAACCCTGTCTCTACTAAAAATACAAAAATTAGCCAGGCGTCATGGCAAGTGCCTGTAATCCCAGCTACTTGGGAGGCTGAGGCAGGAGGAGTGCTTGAACCTGGGTGACGGAGGTTGCAATGAACTGAGATTGCACCACCGGACTCCAGCCTGGGCGACAGAGTGAGACTCCATCTCAAAAAAAAAAAAAAAAAAAAACCCAAAAAAAACAAAATCCAGTGTGTGCACATTAGCTACCAGCAATTGATTAACATTTTTACACAAGTTAGTAAGTTATGAGCCAGATCAAATTTTTGCATAGCCACTAGCTGTCATTCTTGAGCATTCTGTGGAGCTGTGGGGTTGGAAGCTGGGAGACCTGATGTCTGGTCCTAACTTTGTCAGCAACTTCCTGTTCTTTCACTTTTCTGGGCCTCAGCTTTCTTACTATAAAGTGGTGATGGTGTTGGGGGGTGGGGGCAAATACCTCAAGCGGAGAGCCGAAATGTCTCCTCTACCCCTGAGGCAGAGTCAGTGTGCATCCACCTTGAACTTAGAGGGCAAGTTCTTGCACAAGCATAAATCTTACCGACCTCAGGGAGGTGGGTGGGGGAAGCGGCATATAAACCCATATCCTGACAGATCTGAAGCTTGGGTGGAGTGGGGAGCACTCTCACCGAGTTTATGGATGATGACGGGGAGCAGGAGGGATTCAAGTTCAGAGTGGCTGGGATGAGTAATCAAAGGATCAAAGGCTGGTGGATTTTGTTCCCAAGCTTCCCAGAGGTGGCCTGCCTGGGAGGCGCTATGCACTGGCCCTGGGTTTCACAGCACCCCGGGATAGGTCAGCATGGATGAGGAGTAGTCCTGGACCCCAGGAGTGGAAGGTTTTTGAGGCTGGGGTGCCATTTCCTCCTTTTCTCTCCCCTGAGAAGGAGCCTAGTGTGTCGAGGCATGAGCATGGGTGTTGGAATTAGGCCCTGCCGTGCTCCAGCTCCTACCACTTGCCAACCGTGTGACCCAAGCAAGAAATTCTTCATAGAGCTGGTTCCTCATCTGTCGTGCTCCCCCGAGGTGCTGTGAGGGACAAATGAAAGGACCCTGGGGACAGGGCTTGGTTAATTGGGAAGCACTTCCCTGCTGGGTCATTGTTGGCTGGGGTGGTGCTGGGGGACAGCAGTCTGTGAAAAGGTAGAGTCCCCCCTCGGTGATGCAGTTCCGCAGGGCACCTCTGAGCTACTGGCACATGTCTGTGCCATAGGGAGTAGGGGAGGGAAGTGGACGGGCCTCTCTTGAGATATGGGAGGTACCTGACATCATGGAGAAGAGCTCTGGCTGAGGGGCGACTCACTCAGCCCATCTAGGAAGCCCCTTGGTGCAGCTCAAGTTCTGTCCTGGTGGGGACAGTTCAGAAAGGCAGTAGGTGGCACTGCCTTTCTTGGTGTCTGAACAAAAGCAGTGTGGGGAGTGGGAGAGGACGAAGGTGAGTCCAGTGGCTCCACTCGTCTGCTCAGCTGTCTGGCCTGAGAGTGCCAGTTTCCTCCTCTGTTCAGTGGTGGTGACAATGGCAGCCCAGCAGAATTTTTTTTTTTTTTTTTTTTTTTTGGAGACTGAGTCTCGTTTTGTCGCCCAGGCTGGAGTGAAGTGTGCGATCTCGGCTCACTGTCACCTCCGCCACCTGGGTTCAAGTGATTCTCCTGCCTCAGCCTCCCAAGTAGCTGGGATTATTATAGGCGCCCACCACCATGATCGGCTAATTTTTGTATTTTTAGTAGAGACGGGTTTCGCCATGCTGGCCAGGCTGGTCTTGAACTCCTGACCTCAAGTGATCCACCTGTCTTGGCAGCCCAAAGTGCTGGGATTACAGGCGTGAGCCACTGCGCTCAGCCAGAATCAGTACTCTTCATCAGCCCTCTTTCTCCCCGTTTCTGAAATGGACAATGAATGTTTTTTTTTTTCCTCAATCTTATGTAAAATGCTACATAGATATGGTTTCAAGATGCTGTGGTCCAAGTGGTTTCTACCCTGAATGCCTTCTCTGTGGAAGCTCTGGAGGCCTCACTCTGTGACCAGTGGAGGACACTCTTCCGACACGGTGCCCTTTTGATGAACACTCCCAGGCCAGCTCTTCTGCCTTACTGAACCCTGGCTTCTTCATTTGTGAACTGGGGATGAGAACTGTATTCTGTGTAGGGTTGTCCTGTGGACTGGAGACCTGGTACATGAAGGGCCTGGCCCGGGGCCCAGGTGCTCAGAGGATAGCCACAGAGGCTCCTGGGCCAAGCAGAGCTGACCTCCCAGAGCCACCTCTGCAGGGGAGCGCCCTGCTCTAGAGCAATGGGCCCAGGCTTGGCCGAGACTCTGCTACTCCCTGCCGACGCTGTAGGCAAGACGGGAGCCTGCGGGACGCACTGGCAGGGATGGCAGGGGACAGTCTTGAGCTGTTCTCTTGGCTTCCCCGACAGTCTTGGCAGTGCAGGCAGGAGAGAGAAGCGAGTCCCAGAGCAGGCCCCGGGCCCTCCACACAGTGAGGAAAGAGCCCCTGTCAAATGGCTTGTGTCCTTCCTTTGTGGGGAAAACACCTTTTCTGTAGCTTTTTGTAGCTTTTACCCAGTGTCTCTGGCTAACCATTGATTTGGTGCCTTACAAGTGCCAGATTGATTCCTCGTCACTCTGCTGTTGTGAACATGGTGAGCTGGAAAGGTTCCGGCAAGAGTCAAGTGGCCTGGCTGCGCCCACATCCTGGATCTGTTACTACCTTGCTGAGAGACCTTGGATGTGTCCCTTCAATCTGGCTGAGCCTGTTTCTGCCTCTGTAAAGTGGTCTTGGCCTCGTCAGCCCCCAGAGAGCTGGGGGTTGACTGGGAATGCTTCAAACCCTTTGTGAGATATGACTATGCAAATGAATAAAATGAGCACACTGCTGCTCCAATGGGAAGGAATTGTTCGTAATTAAGTAGGCTTTCTCCCATTTGGACAGCTCATTATCAAGCTATTTAGTGCGGTACAAAAACACAGTGCATGCCTGGCGTGAGCCCAGCACAGCAGTTGACTCGGAGTTGGGGACTGGGCCCTTGGCCGGGCATTGTTTCTCCCATCCTGAGTGACCTGCTCCTGGGCTTCCTGTTGTCCAAGGCCCTCAGCTAGAGGTGGGGGAGGTAGAATTTCGATCCCATTCTGTGAACTCAAAAGCCCTGCTTCTCCTGTGAATCATGCAACCTCCCTCAACAGTAGGCCCAAAGCACAGAGGTCAGCTTGGAGAAGCCACCCAAGTCCTCATCACCTCTGAGCACCAGGGACATGTTCAGCTTCATCAGTAGCCTTTGATCTTTGAACCCCAACGGGTGGTCTCTGGGAACGGAATTATGTTTCTAATTCTTCCTCTTTATTTTCCCCAAGGGCGCTGGGAAGGGGTGAAGTGTGTGGCTGGGCAGATTCAGCGAAGTCTCATGGGAAGCAGGACCTAGAGCCGGGCGCAGCCCTCAGCGTCAGACAGCAAGGAACTGTCACCAGCTGCACGCGTGGTAAATGACCCAGACCCAACTCGCCTGTGGACAGGGAGGCTCTCCCTCTCTCTCATCTTACATTTCTCACCCTACTCTGGATGGTGTGTGGTTTTTAAAGAAGGGGGCTTTCTTTTTAGTTCTCTAGGGTCTGATAGGAACAGACCTGAGGCTTATCTTTGCACATGTTAAAGAAAATAAAAATGAAAAAAAAATTCGACTCCAACAGAATAGGCTGGGCTAATGTGAGCTCTCGGCCTGGCAGTCAAGATATCAGCATGGGCAAGGTTCTGTTTCCAAACTGCTGCTTCTGGTGACATTCCAAGACGCCTGTGAGGTGGGAGTCAGGAAGTAGGGTGCACCCCTGCAGTCTCCTTTTCTTGGTCTACTCCCATTCAAATTTGAGCTAATTTCTCTTTCTGATAAAAGCCATAGGTTTAGCTAGGATGAAGTGGTAGGGAGGTCCGCGGCAGTTGTTAGAGTAGGATTTGGAGTTTGGAAGAACTGGCAGCTCAGGGTGGCCTGGTCAGCCATTTGAAGAGCAGCTGTGTGTTCTTCTGTCTCATTTTCTCTATAACCCTGTTCTGCACAAGAGGCAGTCAGATCTCAAAATCTTTTTCTACCATTCTGCAGTTCCCACCGTCAATGCAGTTCTGTTTTTTTTTTTTTTGTGGTAGTGGACATTGTAAATAGGTTATGTAAGGGGGCAAGTCTTCTCCAGCTCAAATGGCTTCCTAAATAAAGAAGCAGTATCTTCGGAAGGGGCCATTCAGTCCTTCCCAGCCCTGCTCACCTGCAGATTCTGTGTACAAATACTCCAGGTAGAGCAGCTGGACTCCAGGTCACCTTAGTATAAGTTAGACAAAGAATCCATGAGGGAGTAGCAATCGATTCCTGAAATTCCAACCTTGTGACTAGCAGATGGGAAGGATGAAAACCATCCCTTTGTTTCGTCTCCAGTATGGACCCATCTTACTGTGTCCTTTCTTCTCTGGGGCCAATGTGAGTAAACACGGACAGAGCTCTTTCCCCCAGCTGCTCCTCCCTCACCTGCATGCTGAGATAGCTTCCACCCATGCAGTTCCCAAGGATCTGGATTAGAAGTTCAAAGGGGAACCAGCAGTCACGTACTCCCTTGGGTGAAGCAGCTCACGGCTGAGTTCTCCCTGAGGCATACTGGTCCAGCCAAGGGTCCTAGAGAAAGCTAGCAAAAGGGAGGCACATGGATTTAACAGTACGAATCAGTTCAACAACTGTCTTAGGGAGAATCAGAAAGAAGAGATGCAGCAGGGGAATGAGCAGAACAAAGGTTTTTCTTTCTCCCCCTTCTCGCTGGGGTCTACCTGAGCCTGACCTAAAATACCGGGGCAGCGGTCTCCCAGCTGGTGCAGGCGGGCTTGCCAAGGCGGCCGTCCAGGAGCCCGCCTTCACTCCTAAATCTGCTGGCCACAAGCCCTGCTACACATCTCCCCACCTCCGCCGAGTCTGAAATGCCCCTCCCCATCTCACCTTAGACTGAAAAGTTTTAAATCATGTCAACTGGATAATGCTTGCTTTATGTGAGAATACTTCAGCAGAATGGATACGAATTTTCAAAACAATCTTTTCATATCTATGTATTCTATATTAAAAGTGATAAAGTCATGTTCCTGGGGCGTATTCAAGTAGCTGACAAGTAATTATTTAATAATAGTACATGAGTGCATTGTAATGATTCTCGCCGTAGTCAGGTAATAGTATCCAACCGAAATTTCCTACCAACCTGCTGTATCCAAAGTTTTGTAAAAAGTTGTAGAAGTTGTTGATCTTTTTGATTTTATATTCAAAAAGTCTCTTTTTATAAATATTATTTATTATACAATGTATATACCTTTGAGTTAACTAAGATTATATATTATATAAATATATATATATTTGGAGAAAATATATTTCATCATGCAGTTTTTTTCTGTTAAGTCATTAAAGAGAAGGTAAACAAACCTAAAATGGATACATTGTACACTGTGTGGAGTTTCCAGATTAATGCTCAGGAGGTCAAGGATATGAGATTCTGAACATAGTGGCCTCAGCTAATTAAATGACCAAGTGAAGGTCATTTCCTCTTTTCTCTAAGCAAGATCGTCAGACATGTCATGGACAGTGGGTCTGATATACCATAGGACATTCTTAAAGGCTTCTTTTGTTCTAAGTTAACTTCTAACAATGAATTTCCAGTTTTAGAAAACAACAATGTGGGTACTAATTCATTTCACAGACTCAAGTATTTTCCATGTACAAATTAATGTCACAGGCACTCCTAAAAGATGTGGCCCAAGGCCAGCAGACCGCAGGGGTGGCCACTCTCTTAATCCCCTCCTCACCATGTTTTCAACTCCATTTAATGGGAAAATAGGATTTTCTCTATTGAAAATGAAACGACTGAAAATGGTCCGTCCCCTGCTAGCTCCACTGTGAGAGCTAAGCCGTAGAAGAAGTAGGTTGGTCGACAAGAAGAAAGGGTGTGCCCTGGGCTGGGGGGCTCTCTGGAGCAAGTGTCATTTGAAGTTGGGTTTGGGTTTAGGTAGAAAGCGCCTGCCAGTGGGCATGCTCTGGGGACGGGCACCTTCTCAGACTGCCGCTTCACAGGACCCAGTGGAAGCTCACAGGTTATGCCTTCTCAACAATGAGATACCACAAGTTGGTTTTATGACAACAGACACTCCTTTAGTTTTCAGACCTACCCATAAAATGTCACCTTTGGTTTATTCGGCACATTATTTCAGAGAATGACAAAAATGTTTTTTCTTTCTCTTTCTCCCGATCCACCTCAATTAGGAACAAATCTTACCTCACTACAAAGAGAAATAATGAGAACAGGCTGGGTGGGGTGGCTCATGCCTGTAATCCCAGCACTTTGGGAGGCCGAGGTTGGGGGGGGGGAAATCACTTGAGGTCAGGAGTTCGAGACCAGCCTGGCCAACATGGTGAAAGCCCGTTTTTACTAAAAATACAAAAATTAGCAGCTGGGCGTGGTGGTGCATGCCTATATCCCAGCTACTCGGGAGGCTGAAGCAGGAGAATCACTTGAACCTGGGAGGCGGAGGTTGCAATGAGCTGAGATCGCACCACTGTACTCCAGCCTGGGCAACAAGGTGAGACTCCATCTCAAAAAAAAAAAAAACGGCTGGGCGCGGTGGCTCAAGCCTGTAATCCCAGCACTTTGGGAGGCCGAGACGGGCGGATCACGAGGTCAGGAGATCAAGACCATCCTGGCTAACCCGGTGAAACCCTGTCTCTACTAAAAAATACAAAAAATTAGCCGGGCGAGGTGGCGGGCGCCTGTAGTCCCAGCTACTTGGGAGGCTGAGGCAGGAGAATGGCGTAAACCCGGGAGGTGGAGCTTGCAGTGAGCTGAGATCCGGCCACTGCACTCCAGCCTGGGCGACAGAGTGAGACTCCCTCTCAAAAAAAAAACAAAAAAAAAACAACAAAAAAAAACCAGGAAAATAAAGCCATGAGCCACCTATGGTGGAGGCGGGCTGCTCTGCGCTGCATTCAGACTTCTAACCTGAGGTTAGGAATAGCCACCAGATGTTCATGCATTGTTTTGCCCATGATGTGTCTTTAGACCCTGAAAAGCTGAAACCACAAAAACTGTTACACTTCAGCTGTACAACGAACTGGACGCGTACAGGATACAGATCTCCTCTACATCTTACAGTCTGGTCATTTTTATTTAATTTTGACTTTTTATTTTACTTTTGCATAAAGCTAATGAAGGTTGACTACACCTTTTCTGAAATGCTTGGGACCAGAAATGTTTCAGACTTTGGAAGATTTGCATATATACAATGAGGTATCTTGAGGATGGGACCCTAGTCTAGACACGAAATTCGTTTGTTTCATATGCACCTTACAGACATAGCCTGAAGGTAATTTTATAAAATATTTTTAATAATTTTGTGCATGAAACAGTTTTGACTGCATTTTGAATTTTGATTGCTGTCACACAAGGTCAGGTGTGGAATTTTTCACTTGTGGCATCCTGTCAGTGCTGAAAAGTTTTAGATTTTAGAGCACTTCAGATTTTGGATTTTTAGATTAGGGATGCTCAACCTGAACTTACCTATCCCAGCATTCTGGGTACTTTTTCCTTTGTTTTTTTTTTTGAGATAGGATCTTGCTCTGTTGCCCAGACTGGAATGCAGTGGTGTGATCATGGCTCACTGCAGCCTCAACCTCCTGGGCTCAAGTGACCTCCTACCTCAGGCTCCCATGTAGCTGTGACCATAGGCCATGTGTCACCATGCCCAGCTAATTAAAAAATTTTTTTTTTAGAGATGAGGTCTTGCTACGTTGCTCAGGCGGGTCTTGAACTCCTAGCCTCAAGTGATCCTCCCACCTCGGCCTCTCAAACTGTTGGGATTACAGGCATGAGCCACCCTGTCTGGCCAGTCCTTTTTCAATCAATTAAGATTGCCAAATATTTACATGGCCCGTATTCATACTAATGAAGACCATTTGTAATCCTATAATTAATCATAGTTTTTAATTTTTTAAGAGACAAGTGTCTATGTCACTCAGGAGTACAGTGGCATGATCATGGCTTAACAGCCTTGACCCCCTGGGCTTAAATGATCCTCCTCGGCCTCCCAAGTAACTAGGACTCAGGCGCACTCCACCACGGTAATTCAAATCTTTTGTAGAGATGGGGTCTTGCTGTGTTGCCCACTGGTCTCAAACTCCTGGGTTCAGGGGGTCCTCCCACCTCAGCCTCCCAAAGTGTTGGGATTACTGGGTGAGCCACCACACCCCGCCCAGTCTTATTTGATGGTTAAGGAGAATACAGTTTATAGCTGTGCTTGAACCTGTAGTTTCCCCCTATGTATAAATACTTATAAACATCTAAACACAAGAGGACGTTGTTTAAAAATCTGAAAGACAACATAATGAGAAGATATCTTTCAAAGCAATATTCCTTTATGAAGAAAGAAGGGAAGGAAAGCATGTGAGACAGTTCAAGGATGAGGGAATGAAGTACAAAGAAAGGTGGAAGGAAAGAAGGTAGGGAAAAAGCAGAAAAGCAAGGAAACATGATGACGAGATGATTCTTGGTGTTATCTAATGCTGTCTCCTGTGGTGGCTCTGGACGTAGGGACATGTTCTCATGTGTGTGGCTGGTCTGCACACTCGAGTGAGGTCAGTGCAGCTAAGCATTGCTGCTACACTGCCACTGTTACTGCCAAAATAGTAAGACAGAAGTTGTGTGGAGTATATGCTGGGAAAATTTCAAACATGATCCTTCCTTGGATCTTTTGTCTTCACCCACTTGGGATGCTTGCCCATCACAGGCGCTATCTGCTGCATCTTAATGCCATGGTGCCCGTCCAGCACACACCCTTGTGGGCTCATCTCCAGGACCCAGTCTCAGTACGGCTTGCCAGCTGATGAGAAACTCTAGATCGTTTTGCAATAAATTCTGCAATTTACATGCTTTCTTGAACTCTCATACACACCCTTCCCCAGTCACTTAGACAGAGTTTTGCTCTTGTTGCCCAGGCTGGAGTGCAGTGGTATGATCTTGGTTCACTGCAACCTCTACCTCCCAGGTTCAAGCAATTCTCCTGCCTCAGCCTCCCAAGTAGCTGAGATTACAGGCATGAGCCACCACGCCCGGCTAATTGTGTATTTTTAATAGAGATGGGGTTTCACCATGTTGGTCAGGCTGGCATCGAACTCCTGACCTCAGGTGATCTTCCTGCCTCGGCCTCCCAAAGCACTGGGATTACAGGTGTGAGACACCGCGCCCGGCTGCCCCCAGTCACTTCTTTTTTTTTTTTTTTTTTTTTTTGAGACGGAGTCTCGCTCTGTCGCCCAGGCTGGAGTGCAGTGGCCAGATATCAGCTCACTGCAAGCTCCGCCCCCCGGGTTTACGCCATTCTCCTGCCTCAGCCTCCCAAGTAGCTGGGACTACAGGTGCCCACCACCTCGCCCGGCTAGTTTTTTGTATTTTTTAGTAGAGATGGGGTTTCACCGTATTGGCCAGGATGGTCTCGATCTCCTGACCTCATGATCCGCCCGTGTAATCCCAGCCTCCCAAAGTGCTGGGATTACAGGCTTGAGCCACCGCGCCTGGCCTCCCAGTCACTTCTTTAAAGAGGCTATGGACCAAGTTGTCAGGCAAGGAAAATGAAATCCTGCTTTCACCTTCTGTGTTTGGGCTGGGGTGGTTGTTTATAGCTGACTCACTGTTTCAACAAGTCTGTTGGTCAGGATTTGATTTTTGTACACACTTCACTCTACTCCATGATTTTGTGACTTGTTGCTGAAACTTTTAAAGGGGAGGCTGCAATTTTTAGGATATGAAAAGACAGCCTTAAAGTAAAAACACATTTCCGACTTTAACCACAATTATGCAATTTTTCTGTGTGACACTGAAAAAAAAAACGTCCCAGTGAAGATGTACAAATTTAGAAAGAATAAAATAACCTCCTCTTTTGAGGTTTTGATCTCAAAAACATCTTCTGACAAAAAAATAGCCAGTTAACAATTCGCCCATAGATGAAGAAACCTAAGGCAGCAGCTAGCTGGAGTCTCCTTTGCTTCTTCACAGGCCATTCTGTAATCTCATACGCTCTGCTCTACAGCACTGGCTTTGAAGAATATTTGGGCAGCTTCAAGAACCCGCCTTCTCAAGGCTATGCAGGGACCAGGTCGGCCTCAGCGTCCTCCTCCCAGGAGCTCCCGTTGTGGAAGTTCTTGAAGCTGGCCTCTTCCCCACAGGCCTTGTGGATTTTCTGAGCTGCCTCCTGTCCTAACCTGAGCCAATGCTAAGGATCAAGGTTTAGGAGGCTAAGAGATCTAATAGCTCAGAAAAATGTAAAAAACTATGGAGGATACAAAAATGAACCATGTGAAGCAATCTTACTGAGAGCCTTTAAGTTCCTTGGTTTGTACATTTCACAGAAAGGAGTAGCTCTAATTGAGCGACAACTCTTATTACTAACCTTGTTTGTGGCTTAGGTACCTGAGTTTTTTCTTTTTCCTGAGACAAAGTATTGCTCTGTTACCCAGGCTGAGTGCAAATGGCATGATCTCGGCTCACTGCAACCTACAGTATCAGAAAAAGTTAATATATAACCATCTTTATGCTTTATACTTATCTTACTAAAAAAAAAAAAAAAAAAAAAAATGCCTGGCACGGTGGCTCATGCCTGTAATCCAAGAACAGGGAGGCTGAGGCGGGCGGATCACTTGAGGTCAGGAGTTCAAGACCAGTCTGGCCAACATGGTGAAAACCCATCTCTACTAAAAATGCAAAAAACAGCTGGGTGTGGTGGCACATGCCTGTAATCCCAGCTACTCTGGTTCTGCCTCCAGGTTCAAGTGATTCTCCTGCCCCAGCCTCCTGAGTAGCTGGTATAATATAATACACAATATAGTATATAATATACTAAGGAAAGTAACTCTACTTTCTAAATAATTAAGAGATTTTTAAAATAAAAATCATCCCTCACATTATGCTACTTGTAACAAAACAAGGAGAGGTTTCTTTCCTGAGCCCCCCTCCTTCTTCCTCCATTCCTGTCAGCTGTCCATGTGGTTCTATATGAAACACTGGTCTACAGAACATTTTCAAGTATATTTACTCTTTATTGCATTCCTTCATTTGCATTAAACAATATTTATATTTTTCAATATAGTTTTGGACAAAACACAAAGACATTAAGCTCATTTAACAAGAGACATAAGTTAACACAATGTGTGCTGCTTTCATGAGGAGGCAAGAGGCAAGATCTTAGAGGAATCCAGGATACTGGCCAACAGGAATCACAGGAGCTCACAATACAATCCACTTCTTTAAAAGCCACAAAATAAGCTAGGGAAGAAAACCCAAAACAAAGAAGATATAACATACAAGTCTCCAAGTAAAGTATATAAATAGCAAGATTTGGAGATGATTTGCTTTCTCACATGGGGACAAATGACAGAAGAGCCACACCCAAGTGCCACTGTGGCCACAAGCTTCATGGGTGGCATGTGGTGTAAGCACCTTAGGATGGCTTCTAATCGCTTGTCCTTGCATTTTAAGCAGCAATGGGAAGAGAGAGGCACGCTCCATGAGTCTCATCACCAAATATGACCTAATTAAATTCCTGCTAAGTCAGTCAGTGATAAGACAGGTCGCCCTCAAAAGGACTCAATGGGTGCTTCCTTTTGGAAGAAGTGTGTGGAGGGTAAAGGAAATGTGTTCAACGTGTTGGAATGGACAATAAAGCACTGAGGGAGAGGGCTAGAAAACGATGGATTTTTCTGGAGAATAGTGTTTTATTTAGACACTAGATAGTACAGATGAATTAAAATAAAGGATAAATTCTAAGTAAGTCATTAAGCTAAGGAAAAAGCAGTGATACTAATAAGCCTTAATATTATACTAAGGAATTGACCCACTTGGAGTTGGACACTAATTAGTGCCAAGAGGTTTGTAAATTACTTTAATAACTCCTTTCTGTTTGGGGCTGTATGCTTTTTCCATACCTGTTTTTCACATGTTTTTAACAACATCTACTAAGTGGTAATAATTAGCATATCTCTTACCACAGAGCAAATCAGTTATACTAAGGGGAAGTCACAACCAACACGGTAGTCATCTGACTTTCTATTAAGAAAGATCTTCTGACTGCAACTTGAAAACATCTCTGACAATGATTGAGAACAGCATTTTAGACATCCAATGCCTTGTTTCTTCAGGCAAAGAGAATAACCAGTCTTGTGGGAGACCTTTAACCAAATACCCAGTGACCTTTAGTGTTAGCTCAGGACAGCTGTCAGAGGATCTCTGGCCCACGCCTCAATTTACTAAGCCAGGTTTGGATGTAGAAAGTCTGCCTTCTAATCGGCTAATTGTTGTCATGCAACATTCATTACACTGACTGAGAGTTTTCAGGGGTGATGTGCTAGTAGAGAGCCTGAAACGTGTAGTGTCCACAAGTACTGGATGGTTCCCACACAGAGGGACTGAGCAAGAAGGAATCACTTTAGCCTGCATGGGAAGGTAAGCGCAGCATTCTAAACCAAATTTACACCTTCCACAAGACACTAAGCTATCTCAGTATGCATAAGGAAGGGGGTTTTATTGCACTAATCATGCAGAGTGAGCACGTGTTGAAGGTAGAGAACGTTCCACTTAGTCCAGTATCTTGAGTAAGACAGTGAAGATCCCAGGCCATCTTCACCTTGGTCACTTCCCTTGGTCACTGTGGGTTTCAAATAGTTCATTTTCAATCAAAATCAAGGGGGCTACTGCAAAAGAAATACCAAAACACAAAAAACCAGATGAGGGTCTGTAAAAAACTATCAAAAAAAAAAAAAGTCACTAAAAGCTTCTTAATGGTTATCCTACATTTCCCACTATGCATTTGCTATTAGATGAGCACTTCACAAAAGAAAATGGTCACATCTCCATGCATGTAAAAGCAGGTTCCGATAGATATGTACCATTAAGTTTTTCCTGCATTGTGACAAGGAAGTTTTGCGAAGCAGGACAGGGAGAGCAAACCAACAGTACAACCAACTTCCTTGCTTGGTCTCTCGGACCTACAACATAGCGAAGAATTCAAATAAATGGAAACAAACTTATCTAGGAAAGCAACTCTTACAATAGGCACAGGGATTTAACAGGGTGGTAAGTTTGGTTGATGGCCATTAAATGTTGTGTGTACTTACGCTCCTTCTTCTCTTAAGAGGGCCAAGAATTTTCTCACACGGTATTCAGGATCCATCTAAATACATCAGAAGAAATGAAGATGGGTTAATGGTACCTTCTAACAACTCTGCACTTGCTTCATGCCAAGGCAATGTTCGGTTTCACACTTCATCAATGCTCCACTAGGTCACTGAAGTGACCTAGATGTGACCAGGTAGGTGTTACCTGCTCCTTGACCAGCATTCTTACACAAAGCAGATCACATCATTTGGAGGAAGTGAATGGGGTTTTCCAGAACCACGTACACTGGGTTCCAAAAGACCCAAGTCCACTGGCCATCATAGGCATTTAGGCCAGGCGTGCCCTGTGCTGGTACCCGTGAAGCATCGCTGTGAGACTGGACAGGGCCATTCATCAGGGTTCAAATGACACCCAATTCATCTGTTGAAGGTATAAAAGTCTACTAAAGTCACAGCAAAGTAGAAGATACCAAGTTGAGGTTAATTCAACAACTAAAAAATAGCTTATTAACTCTACATAATCAACAATATAGCTTTTCTTAGCTTCAGTATCCGTCATATAGTTTCTTCTTTGTAGTAACAAAGTTGTGCTAAAACTAAAAAAATGAAGAGTACTGCTGATTCCTGAAATAATCTCTAGATGAATCTGGGTCTCCTGTCATGAGTCTAAGAAAAAATGGTGCAACTTTTGTTTCGGGTGCTTGGTTCAGGTGGTTATTACTAACCACCTATACTGGTTTTCATTTTCTATTCATATTTATACTAACTTGTTAAATATACTTTATTCTCGTAGGCCCACAGGAGATACGAAGTTATCTAGAAAACAATCATTAAAAACATCTTTAATTCCTGAAGATGAATTTTCATTGTAAGAAACACACCTAACTTTTAAAATATGTTTCAGAGCAGGAGTCTGTTTCCCAAGAGGGAACTCCCTGCCCTCCGGGAATAACTTTCAAATGCTCAGTGCAGCTGTGGGTAGATGTGCAATTGGACTCCCCATCCAACCACGGATTTTTTTCCTTTTTTTTTTTTTTTTTAAGATTTCTTCTATCTCAGAAAAACACTGAACAGAAGTTTCAAATGTATCAAAGGTAAGAGGTCAGACTACAAAGGACTAAGAAAAAGTGTGAATAGCTAACAAAAGAAACATTTTTCCTCTTTGGGAAGAGAATTACATATGAATCAATTGTCAAGTTCTTAAAAAAAAAAAAAAAAGGAACTGGCTGAAGCACAGTTGTAGTTGGTACTTGCAGTTCTTTGCCCATTAAATATATTTAATATATGTGAGCAACAACTTACTGACTTGCCTGTAGCTATGGAATTAAAAGTCAGGAGAAAGGGAGGAAAAAAGTAATCTAGATAAATGACTTTATTCCCTCAGGTGACATCCAGTCAGAGCAGATCCTCAGCTCTGTGCAAGTTTTAACAGAATCGCGTGTAGTGAACAGAGAGGTAACATGACTTATATTCTGCAAAACTACATGCCTCTTCACTTAGGCTCAGCCTCTCTAAGGCAGATCTAAAGAGAATTCACTCAGCTGCACGAAATCCATTTGACATGAAGGGGTTCAAACTCAGAGGCCTATGAAATGTCAGTCGCTGCAGATTAGGCCTGAGTGCCCCACTCTCACTCTCTACCCCACATGCATAAGAAGCATTAACTTGATCACTGACCTGCAGGCATCAAAGGAAGGGAAAGGGATGAGGGCTGGGGAAAAAAATCCACATAGTTTCTTCTATGCAATTATTGAAAAAAAAATTAAACTGAAACTTTAAAAAAAAAAAAAAGAGCTGACAATCTGACAGATTTATCTTTTTTTCAAGGAAAGAGCCAATACACCTGTATTTGCACCTTTACCAAGAATAAGTCTAAACAAAGTGGTTAGTCTGTAACTTTAATTTATGGTTCATAATGGAAAATAAATTAATTGACTTATAAATAGTCCATCTGAAAGCTTAGTAGATTAGATTAGATTTCTGAAAGCCACAAAAATTTTATTTTCAGATACATTTACCAGAAAAGATTAAAAAGCATTCACTTCATGTTTCCAATGTGTTATTGGTCTAAGAGCCTATTTCAGATGTAACTGAAACAGAAACTTCACCTCTGGCACTCACTGCCCATACTAGCAGAATGGCAGGACGATCAGTAAGTAACACATGATGCCTAGAATACAGTCACTCTGTCCACCTAGGACCAGAATGAATTTATAGTTATTCATCCAACAAAAGTTTACTGGCCGGGTGCAGTGGCTCACGCCTGTAATCCCAGCACTTTGGGAAGCTGAGGTGGGCAGATCACCTGAGGTCAGGAGATCAAGACCAGCTTGGCCAACATGGTGAAGCCCATCTCTACTAAAAATACAAAAAATTAGCTGGGCGTGATGATGGGCGCCTGTAATCCCAGCTACTCAGGAGGCTGAGGCAGGAGAATCCCTTGAACCCAGGAGGTGGAAGTTGCAGTGAGCCGAGATCACACCACTGCACTCAAGCCTGGGCAACAGAATGAGACTGTCTCAAAAGAAAAAAAAAAAAAGAAGTTACTGAGGGCCAGGCATGGTGGTGCATGCCTGTAATCCCAGCACTCTGGGAGGCTGAGGCAGATGGATCACTTGAGCTCAGGAGTTCAACACCAGCATGGGCAACATAGTGAACCACGTCTCTACAAAAAAATACGAAAATTAGTTGAGTATGGTAGCACATGCTGGTAGTCCCAGCTTGGGAGGCTGAGATAGGAGGATTGCTTGAGCCTGGGAGGTCAAAACTGCAGTAAGCCGTGATCATGGCACTGTATTCCAGCCTGGGAGACAGAGCGAGACACTGTCTCAGAATAATAATAATAATAATAATAATAATAATAGTAATAAAAGTTTACTAAGCACCCTCATATGTGTTGGCTCTGTTCCAGGGACTTTGGACTCAACAGTAAGAGCCAAGGTCTCTGAATTCATAGGGCTTGATAGGGAGATACTTATCAGCTAACTAGTATGTCAGATAAGGACAAGAAGATACAGGATGGGAATATGGAAGGGTGGAGTTCTAAAAAGAGGAAAGGTAAGTTGCCAGGAGATATGAGAAAGTCCCAAAGAAGTTTCATCTGTCTTTGCGCAGGCAGCAGCCTGGGGCTTAGTTTTCTTCATGATTCTGGATGCTTCAACTCTACAGTAGTTTGCATGAAATTTCTAGGAGCCCAGCCAGGGACAAATATACAGATCCCAGGTCTAGACTGCACAACTTAATTAACTTGTCCCTTAAAACAGTCTCCCAGACACCATTTGGTATATGTGCGGTCGCCTACTGACTTGAGGTGCAACACCATCCCTTCTCCATCAATATCAATAACCTGGCGAAGTGATCTTGGATAATTCACTGACAGCCTGTGGCACACACAGTATCCTCATCTCCAAAATGAGGGGGCAGCAGAATAATTGCTCTCTGAAGTCTTTTCTAGTTCTAAGATCTAGTGGCTCCCTAAATTAAAACTAACTTTATAATCTTTCCTTCCATTTTTGAATTTTAAGAAGTTGAAAAGTATTGATAAGTGGTCAATCTCAGAAGCAGGCTACCAAATTAAGTTTGGAAATAATATAAGAAAATCAAAACTTTAAAACCCTTGGCAAAGGAAATACTGGACCCTCTTGGTGTGTCCTGAAGCTTTGTTCTGTCTGAGTCATATGGAGAAGGAAGTCCCTTACCTGTAAGGACATCTCGATCAACATGAGTAACTTCTTGATTCCTATCCAGACCTTCTTCCCTTTGACTTGCTGAGAAATTGTGGTGCGTTCCTTATCCTTGAAGTTGCCCAAAAGCTACAAAAACAATAAACAATAATCAAAGCACTTTTACAGTGAACACATCAACACTGGTTAATTCTATTTACCTTTAAAAGAAGAGTGATAAGAATTACCTAACTGTTCAAGTTGATAGAATTGTCTTCTACTTTAAAATCCAGTCTGACCTTCCTAAACCCATTAGGTGCAATCATGAAAGTGAAAACTGGTATCCTAAACCCCATTTTCTTATGGACCTCCATATAACTTATATTTGCTGGGAAAAAAATAGCTCCAATCCATAATAAATATAAATTAAAAATTTTAACATTCTTTTCTAGGAACAATCTGTATGTGTCAAAGCACACTACCTTTAATTCTCTTACCTAGTTCCTGCACAAAACCTGCCTACATGGGTAACCTCAAACATTTATCATATAGATACGTTTCTATTTTGTTGGGGGCCTTGAGGACTTTAAGAAGCTTTACTGACTCTACCACTGCTGAACAAAATGAAGAACATTCTTTAAAAATGACTTTGTCATTTTCAAAAAATTAAGAAAACATTTCTATTTCTAAACTTGTTAATAAAGTTCCTTTTACTTCTGTAGTTTTTGACATTTCTAAGGCTTTAATCATCGTTCCAATTTATTAAATGCAAGGAAATGTGCTAAAAGCCATTATGAATGGTTAATTTTTCTATACAGTGATTACCTTACCCCCACACTGCCACCCATTCAAGTTTCTGGTCCAAGTAATCTATATACATCACTCATGCTGGATACAGAGCAATTAATTCGTGGCAGTTTGTAGCTGCCTACATTGAGGAATGGGAAATTAATTCACTGTCATGTATACTCATCTTTCTCCTCTAATTCCTGAAAACAACTGGAGGTACAGGTTGAGTATCCCTAATCCAAAAATCTGAAATCTAAAATGCTCCAAAATCGGAAACTTTTTGAGTGCCAACATGACATTCAAAGGAAATGCTCACTGAAGCATTTCAGATTTCCAGATTAGAGATGCTCAACCTAAATATAATGCAGTATTCCAAAATCTGAAAAAATCTGAAATCTGAAACACTTCTGGTCCTAGGCATTTTTTGTTGTTAGACAGAGTCTTGCTCTCTCGCCCAGACTGGAGTGCAGTGGCACAATCTTGGCTCACTGCAAGCTCCGCCTCCCAGGTTCAAGCAATTCTCCTGCTTCAGCCTCCTGAGTAGCTGGGACTACAGGCGCCCGCCACCATGCCCGGCTTATTTTTGTATTTTTAGTAGAGACAGGGTTTCACCATGTTGGCCAGGCTGGTCTCGAACTTCTGACCTCAAGTGATCCACCTGCCCTGGCCTCCCAAAGTGCTGGGATTACAGGCATGAGCCACCGTGCCTGGCCTAGTCCCAGGCATTTTGGATAAGGGATACACAACCTGTAATATCCCCGGGCCCCATGTTCTGGATTAGCATAAAAACGAAACACCAGGTATAATGTGGTACCACTTATTTCAGCCTCAATTCCTTTCTTATAAACAGTGTGCAATCCATTGACTCATTTTCACCTCCAAAGCTTCCAACAGCTGCTCTCCTGTGGCAATGTTGGGCACGTGGATGGTGGTGCTGAAAGCATTAAGCATTTCCATCTCCTGAAGGACATCTTTGCGGCTAGTGGTCCCAATGATAAGAAGCTTGCGGCCCTGATCATAGGGAGAAAATGTGTTAAAATGTACATAAGACTAATTAGGAAACTAGAGTAAGCTTGAACACAATTTGCAAAAGCCATTTATTTAATCTTGCAAATGCAAATGACTGGCAAAAGAGAAGAAAACAATTCAGGATTTTCCTGAAAATCCTGAAAAAAGGTACCAACATGATTCAGGAAGTGGCAACATGTGAACAGCTCCTTCTCATTCACATGAATAAAACAAGGGATTAGTAAATCAGGAAGATACACAAACCAAATGGAAAGATACTGACATGTACGTATGTAATTCCTTCCTTAGAGCCAACATGGCACATGTATGGTGGGAAATGGGGAAAAAAGATGAAATGAATAAAAAGTATGTGGCGCTGGCTTTACAAGGCTTTAGTACACTTTTCAGAAGGAACAGGGTAATAATAGTTTACATTTATGCAACACTGAACTGTAAAAGGCATGGGCTAAAGTGCTTTCCATAATTGTCACATTTAATATTTTTCATTTTTACTTTTAACCCTGAAATATTAAAAAAAAAAAAAAGTTTAAAAACTATGCCAGGCTTATGCTACCATTCTCAGTTCCCTTTCTTCAAAGGCAACCATTTTCAATTCTCTTAGCTTTTCTCCTTATATTTACTTCCTTATCTTTAAATAATAAGGTTACATTACTAGTTTTAGATTTCTGTTTTCAGCTTTATGTTTTTTTTTTTTTTTTTGAGATGGAGTCTCGCTCTGCTGCCCAGGCTGGAGTGCAGTGGTGCGATCTTGGCTCACTGCAAGCTCCGCCTCCCGGGTTCACGCCATTCTCCCGCCTCAGCCTCCCAAGTAGCTGGGACCACAGGCGCCCGCCACCACACCCAGCTAATTTTTTGTATTTTTTTTAGTAGAGATGGGGTTTCACCATGTTAGCCAGGATGGTCTCCATCTCCTGACCTCATGATCTGCCCACCTCGGCCTCCCAAAGTGCTGGGATTACAGGCGTGAGCCACCGTGCCTGGCCTGTTTTCAGCTTTAAATTCCTACCATAGAAGATGAGGATTTGTTATTAATTTTGCACTACCCCCCTCCCCCACCACATGCCCCTTTTTACATCCTTCCAATATAGTTATTTCAGTCTTTAGTTAAATCTATATTCAGTATTTATTATGTTTATACAAATGTGGTTTACAGTTAGGCCATGCAGAGTACTATTAAATTTTCCTTTCTTGGACAACATTTTGTTTTACTGGAGTTAATTGCCTTTTTCCCCTTCGCTTAGTTTACCAGGTGCTTACCACAAGTTTGTCTCTAAACACAATCACAAGTCTCCTTTCAGTATATTCAAACACATTACATAGTTTAAAGTTGTGTTCTTGAAGAAATTCCCCTCCAGGAGTCCTCTGTGTTCACAGTTCAATCTGAAGTGGTGACTCTCTAGGCCTGGGGCACTGCTGAAGTTCTGGAGCGTTCCTCTCTCCTCTGTTAGATTCCCTGTATCCTAGCCTTCCTTTTCCTCATCTATCCCCTTGTCTGTGCTGCATATACCCAAAAGCTTCCTGAGAAAGAGTGAGAGGGAGGTAAATTTTTTATTTTTTTTTGAGACGGAGTCTCGCTCTGTCGCCCAGGCTGGAGTGCAGTGGCCGGATCTCAGCTCACCGCAAGCTCCGCCTCCCGGGTTTACACCATTCTCCTGCCTCAGCCTCCCGAGTAGCTGGGACTCCAGGCGCCCGCCACCTCGCCCTGCTAGTTTTTTGTATTTTTTAGTAGAGAACGGGGTTTCACTGGGTTAGCCAGGATGGTTTCGATCTCCTGACCTCGTGATCCGCCCGTCTCGGCCTTCCAAAGTGCTGGGATTACAGGCTTGAGCCACTGCGCCCAGCCGGTAAAATTTTAAAGACCTTGCATGTCTGGAAATACCTTTATTCTAGCCTTAATATTGTATCCTTTGTCTTAATAGTTTGTCTAGTTGTAAAAAATAAGGTTAGAAGCTGGGTGCGCTGGCTCATGCCTGTGATTCCAATGCTGTGGGAGGCCGCGGCAGGTGATCACCTGAGGTCAGGAGTTTGAGACCAGCCTGACCAACATGGTGAAACCCCATCTCTACTAAAAATACAAAATTAGCTGTCCTGTAATCCCAGCTACTTGGGAGGCTGAGGTAGGAGAATGCTTGAACTCAAGAATCAGAGGTTGCAGTGAGCCGAGATCACACCATTGCACTCCAGCCTGGGCAACAAGAACGAAACTATCTCAAAAAATAAATAAATAAAAAGGTTAGAAATAATTTTTTTTTGCAATTTTGAAGGCACTGAAGGCTAAAAGACAAATGCTATCTGATCTTTGATCTTTTGTTTCTAACCTTTTTAATACAAAACTTTCAGAATCTTTTCTTCATCCCTATGTTCTGCAATTTGAAAACTACATATCCTAAGATGGTTCTTTCTATACTCATTTTGTTGGCACTAGATACCTTCTTTCTAAACTGGAAATTCCAATCATTTAATTCTAGGAAATATGTCTCCTGGAGACTTCCTCCCATTCATTTTCTCTGTATCACCCACTGGGAACCTCTTAGTTGGATATTGATCCTCTAGGACTAATCTTCTAATTTTCTTATTTTTTTACTCTTAGTTTTTATTTCTTTCTCTTTCTAATACTTTTCAGGTTAGTATCAACTTTGTCTTCCAACCTTTAAACTAACTTATTTTTCAGTTCTAAGAGCTCTTCTTGTTTTCTGAATGTTTTCTTTTTAAATTGCATCCTGTGCAATTAAAATACAATATCTTGTTTTAAATCTCTGAGGCCAGTGGCTCACACCTGTAATCCTAGCACTTTGGGAGGCCCAGATGGACAGATCGCTTGAGTCCAGGAATTTGAGACCTGTATGGGTAACATGGTGAAACCTCGTCTTGACAAAAATACCAAAATTAGCCAGGTGTGGTGGCAAATGCCTGTAGTCCCAGCTACTTGGGAGCCTGAGGTGAGAAGATTGCTTGAGCCCAGGAGGCTGAGGCTGGAGTGAGCCGAGATGGCACCACTGCACTCCTGCCTGGGTGACAAAGTGAGACTCCATCTCAAAAAACAAACCTGTGAATATTATAGAATGCAAAAATGATGTTTTCTTCTGTTCTTTGTTTTGTCTGTTTCCTATGACTTGCCCCCTTTTCCAATTTGTTTACAGGAGGCTTTCCTGAAAGTGTCTGGTGATTGCTGGATAGCTATTCATATTTAAGAGCTAAACTATGGGCCGGGCGCGGTGGCTCACACCTGTAATCCCAGCACTTCGGGAGGCCGAGGCGGGCAGATCACAAGGTCAGGAGATGGAGACCGTCCTGGCTAACAGGGTGAAACCCCGTCTCTACTAAAAATACAAAAAAAATTAGCCAGGCATGGTGGCAGGCGCCTATAGTCCCAGCTACTCGAGAGGCTGAGGCAGCAGAACGGCGTGAACCCAGTGAGCCAAGATCGTGCCACTGCACTCCGGCTTGGGCGACAGAGTGAGACTCTGTCTCAAAAAAAAAAAAAAAAAAAGAAAAAAAAAAAACGAGCTAAACTATGACTGGAAATTCTGTGTCCAGGAGCTTCACTATAGGATGATTAGGTAAGACTTGGCTGACTACTGGGGATCCCTCAAAGGTCAGTATGTGTACATTCTTCCCAGAGAAGAATCTTCCAGTCTCCTTCCCAAAGAGTATAAAGCCTCGTTGCCAGCATACTGGAGTCAACAGGGTAATGTTTCTGGGTATCTCGCCATTTAATAGGGAGAACTCCGCTTAATCCTCTTTTGCAGTATGGCATCTCTCCAGATCAGTCTCTCAATTAATGTTCATTATACTCACGAAAATGCAGTACTAGTACTATCCCCTTACTATCCCCATTTTACTGACGAAGCTATTGAGTCTCACAGATATAAGTCATTTGTGTTCAAGGTCAAATAACCAATACATGATGGAGCCAAGACTGGAAACCGGATCCAGACCCAAATCATATACTGCCTCTCTTTACAAAGAAAAACACATTACTAAAAAAGTTTACTTGGAAAATGGAAGAGGAATGAGTTTTAAACTTATGTCACTAGATTTATAATATACACTCAGTCCATAGATAAGTCTTCAGTAAAGACTAATCATTGAACTTATACACAGATCTTAGAAATTCAGAACATTAAAATAAATGTGCTATCGGGAAAAGATTTTAAGAAACCAAAACAATTTCAATTTGGGTTTGGTAAACATTATACCACTACTGTCAATAAGACACGTCAGCCTTTCTCAATGTTACTCATTGTTTTTATCCACCTGCTGTGCCAAGAATGGGCAATGTACCACCACAAGCCAATGCAGATCAAAGGAACAAAGCTGAGACCCTCTGGTACAATTAGCCATTAGCTTAACAGATGACTGTGCAAAGAATATGAGATAGAAGTACACCTGTGAGTATTCAGATTAAAGGGTAATCATTATTATTATTTGAGGAACCAAGTAGGCAAAAATCAAATGCTTATTATCAGACATTTACCAAGTTCCTAGATGAATATGCAACAGACCTTTCACAGAAAGACAGATACAAAAGAGATAATTATAATACAATATGGAGGCCGGGCGCGGTGGCTCAAGCCTGTAATCCCAGCACTTTGGGAGGCCGAGACGGGCGGATCACGAGGTCAGGAGATCGAGACCATCCTGGCTAACACGGTGAAACCCCGTCTCTACTAAAAAATACAAAAAACTAGCTGGGCGCAGTGGCGGGCGCCTGTAGTCCCAGCTACTCGGGAGGCTGAGGCAGGAGAATGGCGTGAACCTGGGAGGCGGAGCTTGCAGTGAGCTGAGATCCAGCCACTGCACTCCAGCCTGGGCGACAGAGCAAGACTCTGTCTCAAAAAAAAAAAAAAAAAAAAAAAAAAAAAAACAATATGGAAAGGTGGAGGTATTACACACAAGGATGTCAGGTAGAGGGAAGAAACACGTGGCAGAGAAAGCTTTTTCTGGAGGAGATGATACATGAGTTGAGTCTTAAGGAATGAGTAGGTTGATTAGGAAGATGAAGGGGAAGGACATTCTAAGACAGAGGAACAGAAATACGTAAGTCCAAGGGCAAAATAACAACAAAAGCTGGGGTGTTGCAGTAATTGCAATTGAGTAAAGACATATGTTTTTACTATAACAAAAAGTGGCGCTTTTATACTTATTTTTTTTAACACTAAATTCCAATTGCAAACTTGGGAACACAGTCCTAAAGACTAACAGATGCCAAAGGCCACACATGCCGATACCTCAGTATGATTAAAGGTAACTGTTACTTCTCTTTCTCCTTAGCTTTTTAATGTCCCATAGTCCATAATGCAAACTTCCTCATCTTGCTCCTCTCTCACAAAGGACAATGCTGGCCCTAGAAGAGTGGCACTGAGGAAGAAGCTTCTTACTCATTCCAGAAAGCCGGACTTTTAAAATCACTGCCAGTTTCCTCATGAGATGTTCTTACATTAACAGTGACTATGCTCTTCAAAGTGTTGAAAGATTGGGAAATGTACAGCAACTTATAATGGAGACGCTAATTTATGTTTTGCTTTTCTTCTTGTTTAACAAGACTCCAAACACTGCAAAGAGGTCATGACCCAGGCAAGTTCGGGTCTTGACTTGTAAAGCGTCATCTTTAAGAAAACCTTGAAAAACATTACCAAATTATTAAGTTGTGCCGGTCCATTTTGTGTATTAATTAGTGGTAATGCTCGTAAGGAAGCTTTATCATGAAAAACAGCTCCGAATGTATTAATGTGATAAATTGCAAGGGATTCATCTGAAGAGAAATGCTGCCAGCAGCATGAAATGGGGATGCAGCTTTAAAAATAAAAGTGGTGCTCATCCCAAGAGGGGACCTCCACCTTGCTAATGTGTGGCCACCAGCCTTAATGTCCACAGTGCCCAAACATGCCCCTTGACGGAAAGCAAAAAAAGCAGAGTGATAACCTATTTGGGAAAAAAGAAATTGCTCCCAGCATACTCTTTGCTGAGATTTGCTAGTCCTGATGCTACAAAGAAAGAGCCTAAGTAAAACGACTATCTGCCAATCGGATTATGATAAACATTGTTCCGAGGTTAAATAAGTATTAGTTAACTAATTCTTAGTACCATAAGCAGCAACTCAGGTGAAAACATTTCCATGAAAAAGGCAGGGCTCAGTCAGGTGTTGATCCTTCAAAAAAACACTTCTTTACATGATGAAGAATGAGAGAGTACTAAGCAGCATCTAAGCCTTTTGCCACACAAAGGACCAACCAGATAATCCACACCCTTTCACAGGTCTTGCCCATTGATTGGCCCCAATAAACTGATTTGTAACAAAAGTTCATGTGGAAGAAAGCTTTTTTTTTTCCTAAATAAAAATGCCACTAATATAATACTGCAGTGAAATGGAAGGGCTGATTTCAACCTATGAACAAAAGTAAAGTCAGTTATGCAGGAAAGAAAGGCCGTTCTTTCCATATCATTCAATGCTGAGCAAGTGTAATACACTCTTGGTAAGAAAAATTAACTGTAAAAAATTGAAAACCCTGAAATGGATTAAGAAGTGAGTTTAAAAGTGCAACTCAAAACTGCTATGTGCTGGGGGCATTGAACTTTATCTTCTGCTTATTAGAATCTGATGTTTTTGTAAATGAGAGTGAAATATTTCAGAATATTAAGCATTTGTAAATCTGATAAGTAAAAGATGAAATAGACATTAGCCAATTGGAGCATTAACAATAATTTACTCCTAGGTACTTAATAGAATTATGAGACTTGGTTTGTGCCTTCAAATAAATTACAATTTAGCTCGGAAAACCAAATAAATATTCAGGCAACACAACCAAGTAACACAGTCACAAATACAAACTAATCATGGCGGAGGGAACCCGGCGTATGGGGACAGTTTCCTGGGGTGGGGTTATCTAGGAAGGTTATCTGTGCAAAGATAATGACAACAAGGAGGCACTGGCAAGGCCCTTGAAAAGAAGGTCCTGAATGCACCTAAATCCTGTGTGCATGGTAGAAGCAGCTGAGCCAGAGCACCAAGGCTGAAAAGGAAGTTGTTTGCAGACACGGGGAGTGGACAACCAGTAAAAGGGACACTCAGGATGCTAACCTAAGGGAAATATTTAATATAAAAAGCAACAGGAAACCAGAAAGGTTCTTGAGGAGGAAGACCTGTGATGGAGAGGAGGGTCCTGGCAGCCACAGGCAGGAGGTCTACCTCTTAGGGGCCTGTGAGGAGCTGCTGCCCCAAGAACAGGCCAGTTGTAAGAGTGAGCATCTCCAGGGACCATGCTGTACCTTTTAACCAGTGTCTTATGCATATGATGTCCTTTTTAAGGCAAGCCCAGGGCTGGCAGAAAGCAAGGGTGAGGCAAGTCCCTGATGGACAGTAGCCTGGTGCAACAGAAGTACAGGCCCCATCACTCACAGCTGTGTGATTTGGGGTAGATTTTAACTTCTCAGCATCTGTCTCCTCCTCAACCATAAATATGGGATGAGAAAATTCTACCTACTTATGAGAATGGAGTGTGAGGTGGAAATTGCTGGGGCGGGGTCTCTGTCATCACAGGCCAGAAGGAAAAGAAGCAAGCATCTGAATAGGTGGTCTTCAGAGGAACCTGAAGAACAGTCCTCTGCCTGTGGTGTCAGGAATCCGCATGGTTAGGTCAGGTGGGTGAGGGGCGGGATGCCTGAAAATCCCTCTCTTCCAAACAACGAACACAGGGCACTGGCAGCAAATGACTCAGAGAGGCCAAGGTTGGCTCTGGGTTAGGGAAGATGAGAGCTCCCATCTTCAGCTTCACAAGGGTTACTGTGAGGCCCAGAAGAGGCCTGAAGCAAAAGGTCAGACACCCCCTCCGAAGGAGTCATGGCAGTGGGGTGACTCACGGAGAGTCAGAAGGACTCATGGCAGCGTGCGGCCTCAGGGAGAGGCAGCAACTTCTGAGGAGGAAGACAGCTCAGAGCCAAGAGTGAGAAGCTTTCCTGGTAGAGGTCCTTTGGTCTATCACTTAACCTGGCTTCATTCTTGAAATGGGAATAATTTTTCATATTTTCTTAGCTTGTATTATTCAACAGAAAACCTTAGAAAAATTCTACCTTGCCATAAGGCTTTTCTGCATTTATCTTCAAGCCTGAATTTTGTTTCTAGCCTGTCAACCCCCAGTGGTAGAAACCACGTATCATCCGTCTGTGCCCCTGCAGTACTCAGCATGGCGTACCTGGCACACAGAGAGGATTCCTCTGCCTGGAATGCACTTCCCTTCCATAGCCACACAGGCCTTTCCCTCCAAGTCAAGGACCTGCTTGAATGTCAGCTTTTCCACAGGCCAACTCAATCCCCATGTACCTCCATTTAAAACTGCAACTCCCCAACCCTTATCCTGCCCTTTCCCTCCTCCAGTTTGGATAACCTTTTACATACTATATACTTTATTCATTTACTATATTTACTGTATTTCTTGCTAGTTCTCCTTCATTAGGACAGGACTTAAGTCGGTTTGGCTTTACTGATGTTTCCAGCGCTAGCATAGTGCCTTGTACAAAGTGCAAAGTTAAACACGCATTGAATGAATGATAATCCCAGTATAGGTTTCAAGGGTAGCAGATCACTCCTTCGTTATTACTTTTTGCTCCTAGAGAAATGCACATTATATTAAGTATACAAAAGGAAAATAACTATCATTTCAGAGTCTATACCTCTGAGCCCCAAGTGTTGATAGCAACAAATTTTAAATAAAATAATCCAGAATGAATGGCATGTATGCTTTGTGCCAAAGGTTGGCTTATCTCTTTTAATCAATTGATTAGCTATTGACTGGATAATACAGACTTCTCTAGCAAAGGAAACATAAGATTCATTAGCTGCCATTAACCTCAACTAGTGAGATAACAAGTACTATTGGCCAGTGCAGTGGTTCATGCCTGTAATCTCAACACTTTGGGAGGCTGAGGCGGGTGGATCACGAGGTCAGGAGTTCGAGAACAGTCTGACCAACATGGTGAAACCCTGTCTCTACTAAAAATACAAAACTTAGCCAGGCGTGGTGGCACATGCCTGTAATCCCAGCTACTCAGGAGGCTGAGGCAGAAGAATCGCTTGAACCTTGGCAGGCGGAGGTTGCAGTGAGCCAAGATGGCACCACTGCACTCCAGCCTGGGCAACAAGAGCAAAACTCCATCTCAAAACAGTAACAACAACAAAAACCAAGTACTATTAACATCTCCTACAACTCTTGGTTTCCCCAAACCAAGGGAAAAGATCGACTACCATTAAAAGCAATCAGGGACAGTGAAGGGAGAGGAATGGGGCCTCTTTGCATGCATTTCTGATTTCTCTTGTTCAAATGTCTGTAACTTTTTTTTTTTTTTTTTTTTTTTGCAGTGAAATGTTTAAGCTGAATACCAAAGGAAGGATGTTTCAAATAAATCATGCCACGACTAGGCAGACTATACTTAAACTCTCCATTAGATTTTACCCTGAAGCAAATTCTTAGTCTACTTCTTTGTAACCATCCTCATGGTGCTCCAAGCAGGACAGAAGACAACAAGAGGGGGAATTCATGATACAGATTGAATATGAAACGAGAAACTCAACCCTTAATAATTTAAAACACTATAGGCAAAAGTAGACTTTATGATATTAAAGAATATTTAATTCCAATTTATGAAAAAGACACTGAATCATCAGATTTTACATTGGGAGCAGCTCTTAAAGACTACATCATTCCTCCAAACCCCCTCATTCTCTGTCTCATTTTGCAGATGAGAAACCTGGGGTGAGAGGTAAAGTGATCTGTCTGAGGCTCTCATGTCCAGTGAGGGAGCTGAAACTACAGTTCAGGCCTCATTGCTATTTTCACTATGCTTTGCTGTCTACTGTTTTTATTTGTGTAATTTTAAACTAGATTTGGGGTCCACTCTTGCCCTTGCCCCTCCAAGCCCCATATCAGCAATGGTTGATCTCTTAATTTGAGTTAAGGAGATTACCTAGAAATAATGACCTCTGTGCTCTTAGAAGAAAAGGTTAAATAAATTAAGAAGATACTGAGGTGGGCAGATCACCTATGGTCAGGAGTTCAAGACCAGCCTGGTAAAACGCCATCTCTACTAAAAATACAAAAATTAGCTAGGCGTGGTGGTGCATGCCTGTAATCCCAGCTACTTGTGGGGCTGAGGTAGGAGAATCACTTGAGTCCGGGAGGCAGAGGTTGCAGTGAGCCGAGATCATGCCACTGTACTCCAGCCCAGGCAACAAGAGCAAAACTTGGTGTCAAAAGAAAAAAAAAAAAGATAAAGTTGCACCGACCATGCCACAGTATTCTTAACACCATAAAGGAAGGGTTCTGGCCAGGGGTGATGGCTCACATCTGTAATCCCAGCACTTTGGGAGGCCAAGGCAGGCGGATCACGAGGTCAGGAGATCGAGACCATCCTGGCTAACACAGTGAAACCCTGTCTCTACTAAAAAAATACAAAAAAAATTAGCCGGGCATGGTGGTGGGTGCCTGTAATCCCAGCTACTCGGGAGACTGAGGCAGGAGAATGGCGTGAACCCGGGAAGCGGAGCTTGCAGTAAACCGAGACTGCGCCACTGCACTCCAGCCTGGGTGACAGAGCGAGACTCTGTCTCAAAAAAAAAAAAAAAAAATCAGCAAATCCAAACTCCCCACTTTTGTATCCACAGATTTTCCCTACCTGTCTGAGCTTTTAGCTTGATACACCCTAAATTGACCCCCGTGTTCTAAATTAGGTCAATATTCTCCTTTCTAACTTAATTTCTACCTCTGTGATTTTTATCCATAGCATTTCTGTTTATTAAAATGCTTTTCCCAGTTTTCTGCCAATTTGCAATTATCTCATGTTCACAATGTTTCAAAATTTGCCTTCTCACCATACTCTGCCCTCATTTAACTCTACAGAGCCCACTTTGCTCCTTTAGGCCCCAACTTTCCAGAACATGAATTCACTATGTCCAATAATAATGCCTTACTTATCTGGAGGCCAATCTGCTAAACAATTTCAACTATCCAGAGCACAGCCAAGAACCAGAAATAAGAAAAATCCTCTCACTCCTAGGACTGAAAAAACAATGTGAGGTTCAAGTAACTTTAAAACTCATAGGCAAGGACAACTTACCCACTAGGCACAGCGCCCAGGGCCTATGAAACTTTGAGGAACCCATGAAAGTATTATTCTAATTTCTTTTAAAATCAGGCCAGGCCTGTAATCCCAGCACTTTGGGAGGCCGAGGAGGGTGGATCACTTGAGGCCAGGAGCTTGAGACCAGTCTGGCCAATATGGTGAAACTTCATCTCTACTAAAAATACAAAAAATTATCTGGGTGTGGTGGTGCGTGCCTGTAGTCCCAGCTATTTGGGAGGCTGAGGCACAAGAATTGCTTGAACCCGGGAGGCAGAGGTTGCAGTCAGCTGAGATCGCACCACTGTACTCCAGGAAAAAAAAAATCAGAAAAAAAGAACTTTTTGGTGGAAGACAATATTAATAAGAGTAATATATTCAGCTTTGTACCAAGAGATGGAAAATGTCATTTTTTTTTTTCAGGAGAGGAAGGCACCCACAGGAGTCAAAATGGGGCCTTGCTCTTTGGAAGGCCTCTCCAGCTCACTGCAGCCCAGTTTTATGTTTTTGTGTTTTTTCGAGACAAAGTTTCACTCTGTTTGCCAGGCTGGAGTGCAGTGGCACGATCTCCACTCACTGCAGCCTCAACCTCCTGGACTCAGGTGATTCTCTCACTTCAGTCTCCCAAGCAGTTGGGGATTACAGGTGTGCACCATCACGCCTAGCTAATTTTTTTTTTTTTTTTTTGAGACAGAGTCTTGCTCTATCGCCTAGGCTGGAGTGCAGTGGTGCGATCTCGGCTCACTGCAACCTCCAACTCCAGGTTCAAGAGATTCTCCTGCCTCAGCCTCCTGAGTAGCTGGGACTACAGATGCCTGTCACCATGCCTGGCTAATTTTTGTATTTTTAGTAGAGGCGGGGTTTCACCATATTGGCCAACTGGTCTCGAACTCCTGACCTTGAATGATCTACCCATCTTGGCCCCCCAAAGTGCTGGGATTACAGGCGTGAGCCACCATGCCCGGTCTTTTTTGTATTTTCAGTAGAGACGGGGTTTCGCCGTATTGCCCAGGCTGGTCTAGAAGTCCTGGACTCAAGCGATCCTCCTGCCTTGGCCTCCCGAAGTGCTGGGATCATAGGCATGAGCCACTGTGCCCGACCACAGCCTAGTTCTCTTACTGTATGAACAGCTCATGAATCCTGGTGGTTGCCTGCCTTAATTTATAGCAGATGAAAGCAGCAAACTGGAAAAAGGAGTCATCAGAGGCAGGCCAGCTGACACAATTCACTTGGATCCTGCAAGTAACAGCTGATAGCAAAACCACTAAAAAAAGAAAAGGTACACAAAACTCAACTAACAGGGCACACTATAGCTACCTAACAGGCACCAGGACAGAGTCCTGTATATTCCAACAGTTCCTGCTGAGTCCCACTCATGAAAATACTGACCCACCAATTATGGTTTGTTATGATGGTCCTTATTCATTAACATAGCATTTATTATACTTTGCTTCAGACACTAAGAATGTACATAGCAATTTCTTTCCTCTTAAAAAAGGCTAAAGTATAACAATTGATATTTAAAGAGGTTAAGCTTCAGTCATTTAGAAAAAATGAAGCCTATAATTTCTTATGAATTCCTATTCTTCCCTCCAGTGAAACTACGCCATATGAAGCCTAAGATAAGTACACAGAACATATCCTCAAATTCTCAAGTATCATTTTGTACGTTAATTAAAAAAATTTAGGCTGGGTGTGGTGGCTCACACCTGTAATTCCAGCACTCTGGGAAGCTGAGGTGGGTGGACTGCTTGAGCCTAGGAGTTTGAGACCAGCCTGGGCAACATGGCAAAACCCTGTCTATACAAAAAATACAAAGATTAGCCGGGGTGGTGATGCACCTGTTGTCCCAGCTACACCAGGGGCTGAGGTGGGAGGATCAATTGAGCCCAGGAGGTAAAGGCTGTAGTGATTGAGACTGCGTCACTGCACTCCACCCTGGGCAACAAAGCAAGACCCTGTCTCTAATAATAATAATAACAATAATAATATGCTAATTTTGGCATAGGTAAATCCTTCACCTTCTCTCTCCATTGCTGCAGCACTCGAATTCCTTAGCATGGCACAATGGCCCTGACTAAATCTCCCTTTTACTCATCTTTCAAGACCAGGATCAAGAACTACTATTTGTGAATGATTTGCACATCTTCTCAGATAAAATGGACCACACTTTCCTTTATGTTCTACTGGAACCATGTAACATATAAAACCTAACTACATGCATCATGTTTTCACATCTTTCTCCCACACTGGATTGTGACAGGGACACCAGTTAGCTTCTGCATGGGTCAGAAACACAAACACACACACACACACACACACACCCCTAGGTGAATAAATTAGAAAAAAGCAATCATCTGGGTGAGTGTGGCCACCCTTGCTTCCTTCCCCAAGCCCCAGCACCTTGTATGAGCTAAAGGCACCCCCTTCCTCTTGTTCAGGACTAGGTTTGCTAGAGAAAGCCCTCAGTGTAAGTCTGACCAAAATATGGGATATGCTGATGCTAAAATATTATGTGATTTTTTCTGAAATTTAAATTTAACTGAGTATCCTATATTCCTATCTGCTAAATCTGGTAACCTTACTCAGGGCAGATTCAGTCCCAAAACAGGGTGGATTCCTTGGGGGCAGCATGTGGGCTGGATGTTAACCTTCATTTGCTACTTGACCTGTGCCCACCTTGTGCATAAACTTCACAATTGAACAGTGTTCTTGGACTATGAGCTGTCTAAGGGCAGGTACAATGTCTTATTCATCTTTTTATCTCTATACTGAGAAGGATTTCTTAAATGTACATCCTAATAAAAGCAGATGTTCCTTAAAGAAATGTTTTAAACTTTTATGTCAAAAGAAATATTTTTGGTGAAAAAGAAACTTCCGTTCTCCTTTCAATGAAGCCTAAGACAACGTCACCATTTATCTTGGTCAACTTTAGTCACATTGGCATTCAACCATCGTAAGTTCAGATGGGGAGCATGGCACTGAGCCTAGTGCCAGGTGGGCTTCCCAGGGCAACTGTGAGAGTTAGGAGGCACTTGCACACTTTTACTCCAAAACCCACAGCATATTTCATATAGTCAATTAAATCTTAAGTCATAAAAAGAACAAGGTTAAAAATATATTATACATAGATGAGCTTAGATATAAAGGTAGTCTCATTTAACTCTAGTGGTTAAAAGCAAATTAGTACCAAAGAAATGGAATTAAGGAATTTTGACAGTTATACTGCTAAGTTAAAAATAATTGTATACATATTTTTTTATTTTTTCCTGATTGTCAAAGTAATATATGCTTCTTATAGAAAATCTGTAAAGCACAGGAAACAATAAAGCAAAATAAAAAAGAAATCACCTATAATCCTACCATCCAAGATCAACAGGGTGAGGGCCAGGGCTTCTGGCCATTGTGAGAGCCCCAAGGACACAGGAAATCTCCAAAGATCTGCATTCTTGTTTCTGGGACAGAAAGGTAGGAAAGAAACGGTGAAGTACCACTTTGTTGCACCATGAGTTAAGGGAAAAGGGGAACTGTGGCCACAAGCAACAGGTGGTGGCAGGGAAAGGAAGCAGGTGGGCCAGTCCCTGGAGGCTGAGGACAAGTGTAACATGGTGGTGGCCTAATGATCTTGGCAATTCCTGTCTCCACTTCCTACTTCTTTTTACAACAGGAATCCCTAATCCCCAGACCAGAGTATTTGTCTTAGATTGTAGGAAGTTTCTAAATTTCAGTGAACAAGAGGTGGGGAAGCAGGTTTCTTTTCCTAGTACTGCAAATGAGGGAAGCTGGGTTCGGGCATTCCAAAGTGGGAGCTCTGAACTCATTTCCTATAGTAACTTCCTCTATATAGCAGTTATTATACATTCTTCAGTTTTCCTATCTTACAAACTGAAAAGGTTCTGTGGACTATCCAAAGGAAATTCTTTTTTTTTTTTTGAGATAGAGTCTCACTCCATCCACTCAGGCTAGAGTGCAGTGGTACAATCTCAGCTCACTGCAAACTCTGTCTCCTGGGTTCAAGCAATTCTCCTGCCTTAGCTTCCCGAGTAGCTGGGATTACAGGTGCACACCACCACACCCAGCTAATTTTTGTATTTTTAGTAGAGATGGGGTTTCACTATGTTGGCCAGGCTGGTTTCGAACTCCTGACCTCAAATGATCCACCCGTCTCAGCCGCCCAAAGTTCTGGGATTACAGGCATAAGCCACTGCACCTGGACAGCTCATGTAGTACACTAGTTTACAAAGGGCTTCACTGTACGTTATCTTAGTCGACCCTCAACAGAGTAGTTAACACAGGAGGAATTATCTCTATTTTACAGATGAAGAAATAGACACCAAGAAATTAAGGGATGTTCAAGGCTATAAAGCCAGATGATATATGAGCTAAGGCTTAGGTTTTGTTTTTTTTTTAAACCTCAAGTTCAATACAAAGAGTAAGTTCTACAGAAAGGGTGCTCTTAACTACAGTCATAGCACCCATGGAATACTACAATGCTATAATCCACACCTTTCAAAGCTAATGGAATGCCACAGTAACTTATTTAAGGCAATGGAGCTGGAAGAATACATTCTAGCAATGAAAAAATATTTCGTCTCAACACTATTAGCATTTTTCTGATGATTAAAATTTAAATATTTAAATTTGAGTTATCAGAAAATGGCATATATAATTTATTCTGGTATCAATATCTGCTATAGATGTGCTCTACCAAAACCAAAACAAAACCCTATTTTGAAAATTTGATTTTGTTCAGCAGATATCTGTAGCAAAGTTTTATAAAAGAATTTATTTCACTGTTTTTTGTTGTTGTTTGGTTTTTAGAGATAGAGTCTTGCTCTATCACCCAGGCTAGAGTGTGGTGGTGGGAATCAGCTTACTGCAGTCTTGAACTCATGGGCTCAAGTGATCCTCCTGCCTCAGCCTCCTGAATAGCTGGGTCTACAGATGCTCACCACCACATTCGACTAACTTTTTTTTTTTTTTGTAAGGACTGGGTCTCACTATGTTGCCTAGGCTGGTCTTGAACTCCTGGCCTTAAGCAATCTTCCTGTCTTGGCCTCCCAAAGTGTTAGGATTACAGGCATGAGCCACAATGTTTGGCCTATTTCATTGTTTTTGAAACATCTGAAATTAATCTA
The DNA here is from genome assembly GCF_007565055.1 of Rhinopithecus roxellana. Classification (NCBI taxonomy): domain Eukaryota; kingdom Metazoa; phylum Chordata; class Mammalia; order Primates; family Cercopithecidae; genus Rhinopithecus; species Rhinopithecus roxellana. Next base: position 73,980,035 of record NC_044567.1, read on the forward strand.
CATATATATATACTCTATGTATATATATTTTCTTTAATACCATATATCTGTGTAGTCCACAGGTTTACAAAGGGCTTCACTAGGCATCATCTTAGTTGATCACTATACATTCACTATACATTATCTTTCTGTCCAGAAAACAAGAACACACATCTTTGGAGATTTCCTTTTGTCCTCAGAGATATGTATATATACACACATACATGTTCAATTTATATAGGACTTTCCAAGAAAATCTACTATACTAAGCAAAGTATACCTAAAGAGAATATTACAAATATAGTAGCCATCTAATATCAGTGACTTAATAAGCAGGCCACTAAGCTGTCAATCGTCATAGTTTTCTCTTTTTTTAAAAAAAAATAAAAGAAATGAAGCCCAATGTAAAAGTCACCACATCAGTGGATTAAAATTAATGTGTCTGGCAAAATGACTAAGCCTCTTTCCTAAAGTGGTTATATATCTTACTGAGTCATATCATAGTCATTAGCCAGAGTTAATTTCGAACAAATAGATGGAGAGATACTCATGTTTAGGCCTGCATGATGTGGAGTCTCTTCCATTTTCTGCTTATTTCATTAAAGCAACCCAAAGCCTGAAGAGCTGCTTAATATTATCAAGATACCAAGACGTCCTAATAACCATACCTGAAGTAAGACTGCTAAGATGTCATGTAAGGACTACATGAAAAGCAATGTTGTCTAGAGACTGCTGATGTTAAAAACAAAACTCATGCAGAAACAAGTGTGTCTGCCCAAGTCCCCATCCCGAGAATGCTGACAGTTTCTTGTTGGTTCATACCTTAGGTCCTCCAAGCTTTAAGCTGTATTTCTCTTACTAGGTAATATTCCTAGGTGTCAGAGGAGCGAGGAAGTTACTATTCTCAACAACATCATAAAATTTAGACAAAACACTAATAACTGTTAGGTCTGAGTTCTACTTCGGTAATACTGCTATGAAGTTAGAGTGGTTAATTCTTTTTTTGTAAAAGTTTAACATTTCCAAAGAGTTTTCCAATTGTTGAGCTTCAAATGAGTTATACGAGGACTAAGATATCAACTCCTGCCAGCTGTTGGGAGGGCTAGACCCTTGGCCAGTTGTGAGTGGCCTCATCCACTTACCCAAGTGTATCATCAAATGTTATCCTTTCGTGTGCACCATGATCTAAACAGGTTGGGAAGCACTGAACTGAGGAAGGATTGTTCCTCCATAAATTACAAGGTTACCCTGTTACATACAGATGAGGTTTTCCAGTTTGATGCACAAAAGTGTCAAACTCAGCATTAAACAGTGAGGTTAATGGGCTTAACTACTCTCACACTTGTTGAGGAAACTGGGAAATCATGTCATTTTACAGCCCAAGGAGCTCCTTTTCAGACACTTTGTCTCCCAAAAAGAAAAAAAAGGTGGCAGAAGAGATCTATGAGGAAAATAATCAAGCCACTGGTGCTGCAGGCTGCAGGAAGTTACCTGGCCTTACCACTCACTACTGCTTCCTCCTTGACATTAAGACCAAGGCTTTCATCCTCCTGATCTTGAAAAGCACATTCCCCTCAACTTCCATAAATCTGCAAAACTTGAAAAGAGCCCCAGTATCATCAAGTAAAAGAGATGGCGTTAGGAATCTCACTGGAAGGAGGGGTGTCTTCAAGCCTCTCACTGCTAAGCCGGACATTTCCTAACACTGGACAAATTGTACGTCCAGCTCAGGGAGGGTGAACTGCAGTGGTCTTTTACCCTCCAAGCCAATTGTTAGCTTTTCACAGGAATCAGCAGGGAAGCACATGTGAAACCTCTGTGTGACGGTGAGCACCCCCATGCCTTGTGTGACTCTGCATGTAGATGAAGCAGGCTGGGAGCTTTCTTAGCTGCTGCTGCTGAGTTCTCAGAGAAGCCCTTTTCTCCGGCTTGGCTCCCTGCTGGGACAGCCCTTTTCAATTTTTCTATCCCCTCTCGATCTCTTCTCCTGCAGAACACAGGGAAACTTGATTGAAATAAAGACCTAGGGAACATGTTTTATTTTCTCCTGTTCAATCCATTTTAGAAAAGCTTTTAATTGGTTTTAAAAAGATGCTAAACAAAATGTGATGATGTTTTTCAGTCTTCACGAACTACAGATACCACTTTTTATACTTTCAGAGGGCTAATAAATCAATCATGAAATTAACTCTGCAGCTAAATTTAAAGCAAATCCACTAAATACCAGGTTCATTAAAAATCTATGCATATACTTAGAAAAATTTAAAATTCAAACAAAATTATCCTAGTAACTGAAATCTGACTTGAATTTTTAGTTCTACACTGAAAATCCAAGACCAAGGCAATCACAAAGGGAAAAAAGGAGGGCTTGGGAACCAGTTTTAATAAGCCAATTTACAAGAAGGAAGGGGTGGTGGGGGAGGGGAAGAAGGAGAAAAGAGAATATCTGGATACATAACAACATAGTGCCCCTGAAGGGATTCTTTTATTTGAGTGTGTGCACACATGCACACACAATTTTTCTGTGTGAAAGCTGGAAATTCAACAAATGCAAAATTGAGGATTCAGTGACTGATATGATTACTGTATTGTGTGTTAATTCCTCCTTTTAAAGAAAAATGCTCACAACTTCTGTTTTCTTACCAGTAATATTTTTCTACCACTCTAAGCATTTCTACAATATTTAGCTGAATATACCTTTAATATTTAACTAAAACATCTGAAAAACCTATATGCTAATAGTTTGATAAAGTGAATCCTTCCACTTTACAATGACTAATATTCTTGACACTTGGATCAGCCTGAAAATTTCTTCTTATTTTCTTGAGAGAATACAAACATTTTAAAAAGCAAGGTGGTATGACAAAGCACATTTTTATTTTGTTAAATATATACCAACTAGAAATACTACAAATATTAATTTATCCTGCCACTGATTCATGTATACTGCAGGTAATCTGGCAGTCCAGGTCAGAGTCACCAAATTCTGATTAATGACCAGATGGTGTTCCCTTCAGAGAGAACCCCTGCCATTTCCAATCACTAAGGCAACCACATCTCTTACTTCTTACATATTTCTATATTCTTCCTCTTCAGTCCTCAGATACATTCATTCCATGTTCTTTTTAAATGATCCAATTCTTCTTTCTCCCAAGCTGGGCCATGTACCTTGGATGCTCACCCCTCACTTCTTTTTTTTTTTTTTTTTTTTTTTTTGAGACAGAGTCTCACTCTGTCGCCCGGGCTGGAGTGCAGTGGCCGGATCTCAGCTCACTGCAAGCTCCTCCTCCCGGGTTTACGCCATTCTCCTGCCTCAGCCTCCCGAGTAGCTGGGACTATAGGCGCCCGCCACCTCGCCCGGCTAGTTTTTTGTATTTTTTAGTAGAGACGGGGTTTCACAGTGTTAGCCAGGATGGTCTCGATCTCCTGACCTCGTGATCCGCCCGTCTTGGCCTCCCAAAGTGCTGGGATTACAGGCTTAAGCCACCGCGCCCGGTCTCCTCACTTCTAACTCTATGTCTCCTTTCATCATTTAAGTAGCTTCTAAATCACTTCTAAAAGATATAACCGCTTGAGATATGGTTCAGAGAGCACATAGTTTACCCATTTAAAGTGTACAATTCAGTGTTTTAGTATATTCACAGATATACACAACACCACCAAAATCAATTTTCCAGCATTTCTGTCACTCCGAAAAGAAACTCCATTCCCATTAGCAGTGACCTCTCATTCTTCTCATTCTCCCCTCCCAGGCCTAGGCCATCCCAAATATACTTTCTGTCTTGATAGATCTGCCAATCCTGGACATTTCACATAACTGGAATCATCCAATATGTGGTCTTTTTGACTGGCTCCTTTTGCTTAGCATGTTTTCAAAGTTCATTCATGTTGTAGCATGTATGGTACTACCTTTTTTATTGCTGAGTAATATTCCATTATATGGATATACCAGATTTTATAAGATAAACATTTAGTTATGAATAATGCTGCTATGAATACTGACATACAAGCTTTCATGTGGACATATGTTTCCATTGCTTGTAGGTGTATACTCAGTGGAATAGCTGGGTTATATGGTAACTCTATGCTTAACCTCTTGAGGAACATTTTCACCAGCAGTGCATACAGGTTCCAATTTCTCCACATCTTCACCAGCACTTGTCATTATCTGACTTTTTGATGATAGCCATTCTAGCAGGTATGCAGTGAGTGGTATCTCACTATTGGTTCTGGCATTTCTCTGATGACTAATGATGTTGAGTATCTCTTCCTATACTTATTGGCCATTTGAACTTTACTTATTTTTGAATGTTTTCACTCTTATCATGCCCTGTCTAAATATAAACTCCAGCAATATGAAAACACTTAAGCCCACTAAAATGAAAAGACACTAAAAAAATTTTTTTGTTGATAAGGTATTGGTGAATCACATATGTATAAACCTCTATGCCATAGGCTGTGAGATTTAAAAGCATAAGATAATGTTCCTTCTCTCAAAAATCTTACAATAAGTTTTACAACATAGAAAAAATTATTCTTAAATCTTGGTGTGGCAGGTCATTCATTAATAGTTTCTGTTTATTTCTGTTAGTATCTACTTTGGATCACAAATGCTTCTTAGCCAAGGGGGTGTACCTCTGTTTAAATCAATGTGTATAGTATTTAACAATGTAAAGAACAAAAAGTATAAGACAGCATTGAAGTTATTCTTCCTTCTCCCAAGTGACTTTTAGCATAAATTATTTTCAGCTAAAAAAAAGAAATATTTTAAGAAATAAATTTAAATGCCTAGAAAAAGTCCCACATTCTAATAGGTTTTAAAATTAATATGCTGATATGATAAAGTCTTTTTGTGTGTGCATGATATATGTAGACACTGGGGGGGTAATTATTTCTATTTCAGCAACTTTAGATATATACGTTTTACTTACTTATGAAAATACTGGAGGAATCATGATATATGTAGATATTGGGGGTAATTATTTCTGTTTCAGCAACTTTAGATATATACGTTTACTTATTTATGAAAATACTGCAGGAATCAGAGAAAGAGAAAATACACTCATTTCTCTAACTTCACCCTTAGTATAAGCTAAGACTCCAATTATTAGGAATGATGGTTTATGCAAAGCTGATTTTAAAATCCTTCCACAATACATATATGTTGTAAATTTTCAAGACTGTTATAGGTTATGTTTCTTCTCACTATTTTAGAAGTTAAAAAAAACTCTAGGAAAACCAAGACAAGTCCTTTACTTTTAAGTGCAAAATACACGCACGTATGTAACTGTTAAATTAAAAATTAGATTCACCAGTTTAAGAGTAAATGTTTTCCTTACAGATTAGTTTCTATTTCTGACTTTAAATATGAGATTCTCATACAGACATTAAGATGCTTTTCAAGTCAGTGTTTAACTGCTTTGTACCTGCCTTTGATTGGCATTTTTCAAGGTTACAGCATGCAGAATCAATCAAGAGAACTCATGTCTTGTGACACAGCCAAACATGCTCTGGCAGCCTCTACATAATTATCATATTTAACCAACCTTCATAGGTTGGTTTTAAATTTGTTAACCTACCAAAATCACAAGTCTCTAATAGCCACATCAGTAAAAATGCAACCACAGGAACCAAGATCCTGGCTATAAATTCACTCCTCAAAAGTGCCACATGACCCAAGAAAAATAACTCCAGATCATCTGTTAAAAATAGTTTTTTTTTTTAACTGCCCAAAGAAAATAAACTTAAATATCCCCATAAACAAATTTTTAGGAAAACCCATGAAATTATAAATGAAACAAATGGGAACATATTCAATGCCTTCTCTATTAATATCATAATCTCCCTTGGGAGTTGGAGGTGGTAGAGATATATAATATGGTGGAAAACTTACAAAACAACAAAATACAATGCTAATTGTTGTATCCCACACAGAAACTGTGGGATTTTGATTTCTTCAGAAAAGGAATGGGAAAATTATGTTGAGAAAATAATTTACCTTAAGCAGAAGACCAGATGACCTTTCAAAATCCTTTCAACAACAGAATTTTATGTTTATGATAACCTGCTTATTTAGAGACTGCATCATTATATGCAATTTACTGAAAAACCCTTTGTTAAAACATTCCACATCAGTAGTATTATTTTACCTGAGGAGGTGCCTTTTTCAGTAAAACGAGAAGAGCCTGTAATACAAGATTTGAAAATCGAGGGCCAATAGGGACATAATCTGGAAAAGAAATATTATTATGTTTAGGGATTTGATCCACATGTACATATTCCAAACATTCAGTTTCTTTTTTGAATCAAAAGTAAACACAGTCCCTACATAAGCAGAATATGTATAGAAAAAGAAAAAAAATTTTAAAGAGTAAACAGTCTTAAACAACAGTCATACAACTATTTATAATGAGAAAAAAATCTCTAATAACCTAAATGCTTAAAATATAAGAACACTCATCTGTAATTTTTTTTTTTTTGAGACAGGGTCTTGCTATGTTGCCCAGGCTTATCTTGAACTCCTGGGCTCAAGCAACCTTCCTGCCTCAGCCTCCCAGTTAGCTGGGTTTATAGGTTACCATAATCCCACTGTACTCGGCTCTATAAACTTTTTGAAAAAGCTTCTAAATATTCACTTTGAGTTCATGTAGACGTTTTTTTCTGGGATATTTTAGAGGAAAAAAAATCTCAGGGGTATTTACCAAGCATTTCTAAGAAGTTACTGCAAACCATGGCAGTTCAGTACACTGATATTAAAACATGATGTTAGAAAATGGACAAAGGGGAAAATAAGGAATTTCAACAAAACTGAAACAATGGCAGAACCACTAAGATTGGCCCTCAGATGGTAAGGAACAGATAACTCTCTAACAGAACATCCTGCCTGTTAAACATTTACCAATAATTCAAGATTCAGCGTAAATGCCACCTGCTTAGTTTTCTCTGCATACTGCATATGCACCCCTGCCCTGTGCTTAGAGCTACTCGCAGGCCCCCTGAGGTCAAAACTGATCCCTCCATTTTCAGACTATCCACCAGATGAGAACAGTGTGAGGGAAAATAAAAATAAATAAATAAAAACCAGAATATCCAAAATACATGGCACATTCTACTCTGCATTAACATTTGCCAACATATGTTATAAAGACATGCAGCATCTTCTTTTTCTGAGACTCTAACACTTCTACCAGAGGAGGAAGGGCTCAGCAAGTGCTTGTTGAATAAATGAGCAAGCATGTACAGATGATAACCATTCACACCAGTGAAATGTACTCAGAGGGCACACATTCCCAACATGGTAGTGTTGCTATGACCACACACCTCAATTGTGTTAAGACAAAGGAATTTACACAGAGCTATGAGTTTGTGCCTAAAAGCTTTTAAAGAAATCATCCCATAAACTGGGCTGAGATGTATCAAACCTAGCAGACCCAAACCCACTATCAATTTATGGAGACCTCACAGATACACCAGCTTTGCTTTATAACAAACACTGCCAAAACTTAAAAAAATAAATAACAGAGGACCAAAAGCAAGTCTGAAAATGATGGGAAAAATGCAGTAAGAACAGTTAGCTTGAAATCATGACTACAGCATTATGGACAGCTTAAGGAAGAAGGGATTATTCGGACACTGGGTAGTATTTTCAGATGTTATTAAGTCACCAGGTGGGGTTCTATTTCAATAGAGTTTATTACCCCTTTCTGAGCCATTGTTGTAATGAATTTATGTCAGACTGATTTAATTTTGCAGTGAAATTAAATTAGCAACAACTTTCTGGCACTTCCTTGCTGTTTATTTCTTATGAGTTAAGTGCCAGGACCAAGTCTTTTTCATGTTTGTATCCTGTAGGAGTGCACTTCAACATAGGAGATATTTAATACATATTTTAAAAATTACTATAGAGCACTTTTAACTTACAAAATTTTTTCAAGATTTATTATCCCATTTTTGTCTTCACAATTACTCTGTGGGATAAGCAAGAGAGGGATTATAGTCTGCTTTGTAAGAGCAGAAACTGAGGTGCAGAGAGCTTACAACTTCTGCCCTTAGTGTTTTAGTGAATTTGCGGATTTCACTGTGATCCTAAACCCTTCTTTCATTAGTTCTGTCAAAGTTCACAAGTGGATTTCTGAGCTATAGGCAGCACAGAGGTCCTAAATAACAGATATATCCATCAATGAAAATTATTCATCATTTACTATGGCAAGTGCACACTGGAAGATACAAAATAAGACGCGGGCCCTTACAAGAAAGCAGTTTATAATGCTGTTACAGTCACAGGGCGTATTAAAACGAATACTATCACTGATGTCAGCTATTTAAGAGATAACATTATATTTCCTTATAAGACAAAGAAAGGTATTTCTATTGCTCTACAGTTTATAAATATCTGTTAATTTTCTCTTGTAACTTTTGAGATATTAGCTGTAATGTGGCAAAGATAATACAACAGCAGAAGTTAGGACTCACCAAGCAATCTCTCAATGTCATCCACAACCACACAACTGAGCTGGGATTTGTATGCATCATCAAAGATCTGAAAGAAAACAAAGTCATTTATTATCTCACTGTCCTCCATAGTTATGACAATTTCCAGGAAGTTTAGTTACTTCTTGAGCAATACTAAACAAAGCACAGGAAAACAACAACAGTTTGGACTATAATAAATTAGAATTGACACAACTGGATCACAGATGAACAGAGAGTAGGCTAAGGCTGTTTTCAGCACTAACAGCTGTGTGTGTCACACCTGGGCATGCTGGGGACTAGCTGATCATTAATCAACTGACACGTCCCATCACTTCTATCACACTGTCTCTGGTATCTATGTCAGGAGCAGGACTTTAGTGTCCTGCAGGACTCAAGAGCTAGATGGAGCCGTAAGAGAGGTGTAAAATAAAACTGGATGTCATTTTACTGTCTGTAGGAATTGTGGCTCTGTTAAGCAGAAATAACACCAAAAGATCAGAATTCTGTCAACTCCAATCAGACCGTAATGGTAAAAGAGCTTACAAAAGAATTAAAGGTTGAGTATGAAGGATCAGATAGATGTACGTATAAAACCAGACAAAAGACATGAATGCACTGTCTTAAGATGGACAAGGAAATGAGAATGAAATTAAGCAGTGAAGGAACTGTTTTAGCCTGGCAAGGATGTAGTAATTTCAAATCAGATAGAAGAATTAGCTTAACTGCAAGTTGAATAGAAGTACTCAAGGCCTTGAAACTAGCCTTTTTGGAAATGAAGGTCCTATTCCAGAAACTATAGGTGGGGCTCAGGAAATCTCATTGGTGTCATGAGTAAGAATTAGTTTCTGCATCCCAGCCCAGTCTCTCTGGTTGATAACCAATCTCAGTACACCAAGATAGTAAACCCTATCCCCAGCCACACCAACATCTTGCTTGGAATGGCATATATTCCTTTCTGGGTATCTTTTAACCACTGAAGATTTATAATTAGGTACAGAAATAAAATCAAACTCACGATATGAACTATTTTTCATGTTAGGTTTAAAAACAACCTGTGTATACTTGGTTTTTAAAGTATTCCTAACAATTAAGAAATGTTACCATAATAGAGTCTCACTGTGACCATCTTGATTCAGTTCCTTCCTTACATCTTTCCTGGCATAAATATGGACAATTTCTTCAGATATTTAATCAGGTCAACCCCTCTGGTGAAAATGCTTTCCTATGCACCATCCCTTTACCCCCTAATCACCCTCCTACACTCTGTCTAAACTCCATCTATCCTTTCATCTTAAGCTATCTGTCTCCCCACTGGACGGTGAGGTGGGTAAAAGCTTTACTCTGTTCGTGTTACGTCTAGTGCCCAGCACAGAGCAGAATTCAGTAATGATGTCTGCTCTATAGGTTCAACGGTTGAAACAATACAAGTTTCAATTCAATCTTGCCATAAATCACTTGTCTTCTCCTTTGGCACAGGATTTTGTATATTACGTGTATATATTATTGATTCATTGTACTGTTCTTGTATTATACTAGATTGCAAGCCCTCAGATGGCAAGCACTGTCTTAATTACCTCTGTATCCTCATATCATTTAATATAATGCCTTATTAGAGAATAATTAAGAGGTATTTACTAAAAGAATAAATTTACGCATTTAAATTCAAGTAGAAATATTGAGTGAGAAGTTGGAGATATCTGCTTGAAGTCAGGGAATGGAAATCACTCTCAGGACCGCTGAAACCAGGACAACGGAAGCGATCTTCAAGGAGAAATGGTAGAAGAAGAAAAAAGGCCTAAGGACTGAGTCTTGGAGTGCTGCCTTATTCATTCACTCACTCAATAAATATTTTTGAATTCTTACTGTGTATCAAGCATTAACGAAGGCACTGCAGAGGATAATAAGTAAGACAACAATGATCCTACTTTCACAAAAGTTAGAGTTGGGGAAGCAAGGCACATATAATTATAATAAAGCATGACATTATTAGGCTAGGGGAAATACAAGATGATATGGGGGCACAGGGTAGGCAGTATTTCCCCAGTGCCTTGGAAGTTAGGCATAACTATGGGGCTTGCTTTACTTAATGAAATACGAGGGAAATATACCCCTTTCTGAAAGAAGCCTTAGGAGTCACTGCATGATTCACCATATTCCTTTTCCCGCCTTGCCTATCATGGAATCACATGTAAGATGGGGTCTCCATTAACTATTAGTTTGAGTCTCTGAGAAAATATAATAAACAGAACTCACTGTCTCAGCCATGATGGAGATATAGTAGGTGAATAAAAAATAAACTTTGTTGTGTTAAGCCACTGAGATTTTCGGGTTGTTCTTTAATGCAGCATAACTCAGCCTATCTTGACTCTTAAATGGACCTAGGGAGACAGGACAGTCTCCTAAATTTAGGAAGTGACACTTAACCTGAGATTTGAAGCATGAACAACAGTTAACCAGTGGAAAGGGTGGAAGAAAGTGTTCTAAGGAGAATATACTGAAAATTAGGAGACACAGAGATGTGAACATTCAGGAACACTGCAGGAACGGTCAATAAGAATTAAAATAAAGTGGTGCTGTTGTCAATGTCAGTGGAATGGTAGGTGAGATGAATTAGAAGAGGTGATGAAGGAACTTGGATGTAAAGAGTCTTACAAATTTCATGAGTTAAAATTTTATTGTAAAGGCAATAAAAAGCCACTAAAGGGTTATAAGCAATGGACTGACATGTCAGGCTTATGTTTTAGAAATATTTTCTTGATTGTATAGAAAAGCATTAGAGGGGAATAAAAGTTAATTGAGACTGTGGAATTCCAGGTGAGAAATGATGGTGGCCAGGGAGTGGGTGTGCTGGTAAGTGGATAGAATCTAGAGATGTTTAGGAGGAGGAACTGAAAGAACTTGGTGAATGAATGGGTGTGGTGATAAAAGAGAAAACTGTAGTCAAGGATCCTTCCTGATTTGGCAACTGAAATAAAACACAGAGGTGAAGCTGGTTTGAGAATGGATCATGAGTACATTTAAAGAGCAAGAAGAGAAGGGCCTTTTATCTCCTCCTCCCCAAACACAGAAAAAGAGAAAATGAGAATAGGGTATTTATTTCTGTCTCTTGATACATAATGATGGCTCCTTTTGGTTTTGAGTTGGTACACTCAAGACAACTGAAAAGCTCAGAAGCAGTTCTACAGCAGTTCTTTGCTATTTTTTTTGAAGACGGAACCAACAGGGCAGTCAATGTGGTATCTTATAAACTCAGGTAATTTTAAGGAATCACTGAAAATAATGCTTTGCTTTTCAAAACATATTTCAGAATTCTACTAAAAGCTCTGATGTAAGCATATAACTCTGACCACCAGGCTGTGAGATCATGAATTAGAGTCACAGGGACCTGGGACACCACAGCCTGGCTGGTTGTAGTAGTTCTATGTTTTTCCTTCTCAAAACAAGATACAGCTTATATGGCTGCAAGGACCTTACTTAGGACATTGCTTAGGTCTAAACTGATGATGAGTTGCTACATAATATGTAGTCTCACCAACTTATCTCAGATATTGTAATTCACAAAGCATTTCAAATCACTTCACAGTTTACTGCATGGCCTACACATAACATGTGAGAGGAAAAATACTTACAGCAGTCAGTTAATATCAAGTAGTGATGTTTGTTTTTGTTTTTTGCAGTTGGTCTCTGTACTAATTACTATCAGAGGGAGAGGTGCACTCAGAGCAAGCTCTATTAACACACTGACCATGACGAAGGCCGTGCAATTCCAGTTGTAACTTGACTAGTTTCAGGTAACCAGTCAACTGAAACTCCTCCGGGTAGCTACTCTGCTCTAATTTAAATACACACACACATACCCCTTTCTCTTCTCACACATACATTTTCTTCCTTATCTAGTCACTAGTGTAACCTGTGCTCCTAACTCTTCCCAGGATCCACGATTTCTGCCTAGTCTCCTCAGTCCCTTAGTCCCTTTCACCCTTTCTGGCTCAGGCCCCAGCAGAATTCTAAGAAGATACTCAGAGTTGGTTGGCAAGTACATGAGGTTAGCTGCCACAGTAAAATCCAAGTGAGATATTTACATACTGAGCCGGGAAGCTGCACCACAACTTTATGTAGATAACCCCAAAAGGAGGAGAGGTACTGGAAAGAAAGATGCAAGAAAAGTACAATTGTACAAACTGCCCTAGTCAGACTAGTATAACTGAAGTGCCAAACTCACCGTGAGTTATAGCACACAGCAGGTAACACAGTGCCTGCTCTAGATCCAAAGATGCCCCAACACAGAAGATGCCAGGAGGGCTGAGGGTGGAGGTAAGAAGGTAAGGACCGTATCTTATAGATTCCGCCCGAAAATTAGTCTTAAAAATGTGTAGTCACGGCCAGGCGCGGTGGCTCAAGCCTGTAATCCCAGCACTTTGGGAGGCCGAGACGGGCGGATCACGAGGTCAGGAGGTCGAGACCATCCTGGCTAACACGGTGAAACCCCGTCTCTACTAAAAAAAAAATACAAAAAAACTAGCCGGGCGAGGTGGCGGGCGTCTGTAGTCCCAGCTACTCGGGAGGCTGAGGCAGGAGAATGGCGTAAACTCGGGAGGCGGAGCTTGCAGTGAGCTGAGATCTGGCCACTGCAGTCCAGCCCGGGAGACAGAGCGAGACTCCGTCTCAAAAAAAAAAAAAAAAAAAAAAAAAAAAAAAAAAAAAGAATGTGTAGTCAGCCTAGTTTTATTAGGAAGTTTCCTGTAGAACAGATAAAATTATCAACGTATATATAGGGTCTTAGAGTTAGGTGGGAAGTCTGAAAGAGAAGGCTAAATTAAAAAAAAAAACAACAACAACAAAAACAGGAAGAACTGAAGGAGGAAACAATGTGGGAAAGAGTGGCATCAGTCAGCCTGCGTCTCATGAAATAACGAGAGGTCTATTCTAAAGGAAGAAGAGCAGCTCTAGAAAACACAGAAGCCCATTATGTCCACCTGTGCACGTAATGAGATCGTCATATTAAACTGTAACCTCTCCTGCATGCAAAGGTGGAGGTATGACACAGGCTGGAAGGGCATGGGAGACAACCCAGAGTGTGGGGAGCCTGGGCTTAAGGCAAGAGTATGCCACACGCACTCCGTGAGACTGAGGGACAGAAGAAGCAGGGCTCTGCCACACAGGGATTAGGGGCAGGTCTGAATATGGTGCTCAAGGACATGGCAAGCTCTTAAGACCCAGAGCCCACTCCTGGGATCTTCAGACAAGTGGGGAGCCACCTGTGTGTGGGAGAGGGGCAGCAGCTATGGGCTCCAGAGTCTACACAAGTGCAAATGGGAGCACGCCAGCATTCGTTCCATTAATCCCAGTCTTTCCGGATCACAAGCCACGACAAGCATGCTCTCAGGAGATTCAGCCCTCCATCCTCTGGGACCTCCTTAGTGCTCTTAGGTAAGCAAAGCCAAACACTCTGGTTCTTCTGGGGGCTGAAATAGTTCATCTCAATTCTGAAGAGCTTGGCGTGAAGTAACTAGTTAGTGGAAATCTGATGACTGTAGGAATCTGATGGCTTAGAAAATCTCTAATGCAGTAAATCTGTCAGTGATTAGTTAAAAGCATACTCTAATCATATTTGGGAGCATATAAAAACGTAAATGAGCAAATTCAAATGGGCCCTATCAGTAATAATCTCTAGTTTCTAAAAATAACTTGGGAGTAGACCAAGCAAACATTAGCTGTCTGCTAATGAAACTGCCTCAGGAAGTGGACCTAAACTTTTGGCAAAGCTCTAAAGCTTCCTGGAATAACCTTAAAATCCTTTATTTGTTCTCCCTGCTTTTCAGGAAAAAAATCTTACATTTTCACATATTGTGAGCCACAGAGAAGGGTATGCTTAATAATATAAAAAGTCACAAGGTCTGAAAGTTCTGCACCAGCCTCCTTTCTATGCCAAAGAGATACAAGTGCCAAAAGACACAGTGTATTGAACAAAACAACAACAAATACCCAACCCCCCGCCATACAGGGACTGTAGTCACTTCCGGAGTGCCCACTTCTCTCAGTTAATGAATGCACAAACTTCAACAAATCAGCTACATTATATATTAGGATGTTAACCAAAAACACCCAAATTCTGTTGCTTAGTAACTGCTGTCAAAAGATCCCATTTCCAGCTCTACTCTTTGTATAGACTAAACCATGAAAAGAGGAGGATTAGGCATCATGATTCTGTTCTGTGCAGACTACAATTTGCAGTGGGATTTACAGGAGGATATTCAAAGAAGATTATTTCTTTCTTGCAAAGCTAGTGCAAAGGAAAATTTCTTCCATTAATTTTCAATCCTTTGAAAATAAGACTATATCATGTTATTAATGGGTACAGTTTTATAAATCACTGGTAGTTTTACTTAGTTTTGTTCAAACAATTTAGTTCTATCTGATTGTTCTATTTCATCTCTACTGATTGTATACTCAGAAAGCATCAAGATTAGGTAATTAGCTAAAATCAAATTCTGCTTTCTTCTTTTGTTCATTTAATGGCATGAACAGAACTAGTAAAATAGATTTTTAAAAAAGTATTGATGCAAAAATGGATAAAGGAATTAAAATTTTAAAATAGAATGAAGTTTGGGAAGCAAACATAAAATAGGGGAGAAGGGGAAGGTCTGTGAATACTTCAAATATCTTAATGGAACATATGGTATACCCCCCAGAATGTGAGGACAATACCTCATACATACTTCAGCAGTGTTGAGGAGTTTATCCATGGAGAAAGGATTCACTAATAAGCAAATTAAGAGAAGTACAAGGTGAATTTTAAATTAATTGAGAATAAATTACTTTCATGTATTTTAGCACCATCCATCTGTGAAAAAGAGGCAATAGTGTAATTATAATCAAATCTCATGTACTCATTAAAGCAAGCCTAACAGCCCTCTCTACTAACAAAAACTCTTACCTGTTGGTTTAAGTAATCAAATGGTATGTAAAGATGCTCTATGAATTAGTTAATTCAGATCACAAGTCTTTAATAAAAATTAATGTGTTACATATTTCTGAGTTTCACAGACTATTGTCATTGCAAAACATTTTGAAAAATCTTTAAATGTGAACATTTAGTCATTGAAATGTAGCTAAATAAATAATTAAATGCTAACCTTCTGCCTATCAAACTGGCAAAAATATTTTAATAATATCAAGTACGGGTGCGAATCCCAAGAAACTCATATCTTATATGACGAGGCTACAAGTGTAAACTAGCACAAATTTCTGAAGGGGTAGGCTTATAAAACCAAGAGTATTTTTTACCTAAGAGTTTTGATAGCACTATGTATCAAATATCTTTACAATACTAATATTTTTACCTTAGCAATCACACTTCTGAGAATTTGTCATAAGGAAATAATAAAAAACGTATGTATAAGAATAAGTAGGTTGGGCGCGGTGGCTCAAGCCTGTAATCCCAGCACTTTGGGAGGCCGAGACGGGCGGATCACGAGGTCAGGAGATCGAGACCATCCTGGCTAACACGGTGAAACCCCGTCTCTACTAAAAAATACAAAAAACTAGCCGGGCGAGGTGGTGGGCGCCTGTAGTCCCAGCTACTCGGGAGGCTGAGGCAGGAGAATGGCGTAAACCCGGGAGGCGGAGCTTGCAGTGAGCTGAGATCCGGCCACTGCACTCCAGCCCGGGCGACAGAGCGAGACTCCGTCTCAAAAAAAAAAAAAAAAAAAAAAAAAAAAAAAAAAAAAAAAGAATAAGTAAAAATAACCAGTACACTTCATTGATTTCATATTATATCCCAGGCACTGTGTGATACTTTACAGAAATTACCATCAAATTCTCATAATAACCCTATAATGCAGCTATTGTCTTCATTTGACAGATGAAAAAACGGTGGCTTATAGGTTAAATGACGTATCCGAGGTCATTCGGCTGGTCAGTGTGGAGAGCTGAGCAAGCCCAAAATCTCAGTCATGTTATGCTACTCTAGTGAAGAAAAATCTAATAAATGGGGGCAGTAATTTCCCTAGTTTGGTAGTCCTATGGAATACTGTTTTTATATAAATTTTTAAGTTTTAGTTATTATGGCTACATAATAGCTATACCTATTTATGGAGTACATGCACTATTTTGATACAAGTATAAAACACGTAATGATCAAATAAGGGTAGTTGTGAAACTCATTAAGCATGTATCATTTATTTTTGTTAGGAATATTCAATTTCCACTCTTGTAGTTATTTTGAACTATACATAATTTTTTTAAAAAATCAAACAACAGCTTTTACTGAGCTTCAGGCGGGGCTGGCCCCGCATGGCCAGTACAGCAGGGTGCCCTCGAAGGCCAGTCTGTGACGTGACAGGAAATGCAGGGGTGCACACGTTGGGGCTGCCTTTTGGCACTCATTGGGGTGGGTCAGGGTAGAGCAAACACCAAGGTTCTCTGGAGATCAGAACTGGCCAGAGCAGCCACCTTCTCCCTCACAACCAGCTGAGTCAGTCCCCAGGCCCTGAGGTGGTACCTGCATCCTGGTCCATGGGGCATTACTGGTGTCACTGCTCCGAGGGAAGAAGATGGCCAGCCACTCAATCAGGATGATGAACAGGCCACCACCCACCACTAGCCCCAAGTAGATCTAGCAACGGATGTTCTCCCAGCACTTCGTGTGGACCGGGGTCTTTGTTGTCTTGCTGAAGGCTGAGCACATATCCAGGAGTTGGTCTGAACACTGCTCCAGTTCGGCCAGTTTCCCATCATGCTCCAGGATCTTGTTGAAATTGTTAAGCATGATTTCCGTCACCTTGTTTGCCTGTCACTGGCACTGCTCCAACTCTTTCCCTGCCATCGCCACCGCCACCACACCCTCTCCCTGAACTATACATAATTTTATTTTTTAGACAGAGTCTCGCTCTGTCGCCCAGGCCGGAGTGCAGGGGTGTGATCTCGGCTCACTGCAACCTCCCCCTCCCAGGTTCAAGCAATTCTCCTGCCTCAGCCTCCTGAGTAGCTGGGATTACAGGCGTGTGCCACCACACCTGGCTAATTTTTGTATTTCTAGTAGAGACAGGGTTTCACCATGCTGGTCAGGCTGGTTTCGAACTCCTGACCTCGTGATCCCCCCACCTCAGCCTCCCAAAATGCTGGGATTACAGGCGTGAACCACCACGCCTGGCCCATGATTTTTAAGTATAGTTAATTTATTGTGCTGTTGAACACTAGATCTTATTACTTCTAACTTCTATTTAATGGTATTTTTATACCCATTGACTATCTCCTCCTTATTATCCCATCTCCACTACCCTTCCCAGCCTCTGATAACCATCATTCTAACCCTACCTCCGTGAGTTCAATTGTTTAGTTCCCATATATGAATGAGGACATGTGATATTTGACTTTTTGTGCCTGGCTTCTTTCACTTAACATAATGTCTTCCAGCTCCTTCATCCATGTTGTTGCAAATGACAAGGATTTCATTCTTTTTAAATGGCTGTGTTATAGTCCACAGTGTATATGTACCACATTTTCTTTATCCATTCATCCACTGAGGGACATTCCGGTTGATTCCATTCCACTACTGTGAATACTGCTGCAATGACCTTGGGAGTATAGATAACTCTTTGACACACATATTATTTACAATTATGAAAAAAACCTGGAAACAACCTAATCGTACAACAAAAAAGGGACTGTTCAGATATTAGACAGCTATTAATTTAAAATAATACTCAGATAAGCTTTAGTTACACTGAAAAAAGTTCATAATATTTTAAGTGAAAAAAGCAAGTTTACACCAGTATGTTTCAATGTAATCCCCAATATATAAGGGAGGGGTAAATGTGTTCATGTGTATATGCGTGTCTGAGTGGTAAAGAGAATTGAAGGACAAACATGAATTTATTTTTATTTTCTTCTGTTCTTTCTTGTATTTTCTAAATTATTTCTGTAATTAGAAAAAGCTACCTTATTTTCTGCACTTACAACAAAAGAAAGGTTTTCTCCAGAAATATAAAACTTTATAAATTATTTGTGCTCTGAAAAAAAAATAAAACATGTTCTTCCCATCCTCACACTAAAAATGGAGGGGCAAGAACAGTAGTGGGAGGCAGACTAGAACTTATACTAAAGAATGACATTTACATTTCATTTTCAAAAACAACCTGGAAGACTTAGCATCTTTAGACTGGTTTAAGCCCTCAGGCTTTTGTCAACCTATCATTAGGTAACAATGTGAAAACTATTTGCAGGGAAAGATTTTGTAATATTCCTAATATATTTCCAAGA
The DNA here is from genome assembly GCF_007565055.1 of Rhinopithecus roxellana. Taxonomy (NCBI): domain Eukaryota; kingdom Metazoa; phylum Chordata; class Mammalia; order Primates; family Cercopithecidae; genus Rhinopithecus; species Rhinopithecus roxellana. The sequence continues at coordinate 73,998,749 of NC_044567.1, forward strand.
CACCTATGCTTCATTCTTTTCTCTTTTCTGAACTTTAATTACAAAGAATAGTATTTTTCCCCCAAGGAAAACCAAAAATTCTTTTTTTTTTTTTTTTTTTTTTTTTTTTTGAGGCGGAGTCTCGCTCTGTCGCCAGGCTGGAGTGCAGTGGCCGGATCTCAGCTCACTGCAAGCTCCGCCTCCCGGGTTCACGCCATTCTCCTGCCTCAGCCTCCCGAGTAGCTGGGACTACAGGCGCCCGCCACCTCGCCCGGCTAGTTTTTGTATTTTTAGTAGAGACGGGGTTTCACCGTGTTAGCCAGGATGGTCTCGATCTCCTGACCTCGTGATCCGCCCGTCTCGGCCTCCCAAAGTGCTGGGATTACAGGCTTGAGCCACCGCGCCCGGCCGGAAAACCAAAAATTCTAATATAAATTTATTATACTGCTGAAGCAGAAATCGTTTTTATAAGTTTAAGAGTGCATAGATGATCTGGGCAGTGAGTCACGAATTAAAATAATTTTGAATAAGCTTGTATGGGCACTTATTTTTATACTCCCTTGCCTTCCACTCATCTAAAACTCTACCTTGAAAGGCTTCAACAATTTGAAGATTAAATCATATTTATCAAGTTATTAAGCCATTAATTTAACCATTTAAGCCTCTAAAATCAGCACATATTACCTTCCCCCTTCAAGTCAATTTGCAAGAGATTAAAATAATAAAAATGATAATATCTCACACTTACAAAGTAGCTTTGATCTGCAGAAGCCTAAAGTACTTTTTAAAAACTTTATAGAAAAACTAGGACCATCCACCCACATCTCAGAGTACATCTGAGGTAGAAGCTGGCAGCTGGTGGAAAGCAATGGAGTAATTTACCATCTGCAAAGTTAAAAGCACAGGAATAGATGATTTAGGAAAATGCAAAAAGAATTAGCTATTCAATAAATAAATGGGACATTCAACAGCTACAGATTTCAAGGGCTGCTATTTAAATTTTTACCAGAAGAAGTGGGTTAAGGGTTCCCATCAGAGGGAAAACAAAAAAACAAAGAAAAACAGCCCTACCTACTCTAGGGAAATTACTGGTCCCCATTATTCTATTCGGATTTTCCTGGGAAGGACAGATACTACTGGTTTCACCTCAGAGACAGAATATGATATTATAAGTTCTTTTTGAGTCTGGCAATATTTCTCTTTCACACTCAATTTCAAAGATTTTTATGTATTTCTCTGGACTCTTCAATGTTTATGCCTGGAATCCTGCTACAAGTTCTGCTTCCTCCATCCATCTGAAGTACCCTGTGCAATTTTCTGCCACCTGCAGAAACAAGAGACTAGCTTTTCAAGCTTACATTTTTTGGGAGTCATCTTCCTTTTAAATCTATTTCTCCTCCTCAATCTCTTTCCCAAAGAAACACCGAAGAATTCTACACTACATCCTTATAGAGCGAATACCTAAGAGCAACTTAAAAGAAAACTCTGAACTGTCTTTACTAGGTAGCACTTCAATTCTCAAGATTCTTTCACCTCATTCTGATTTTCCCGCATTTCTTGGACTTACACAGTCAGTTCATATCTATAAAAGATCAAGCATGAAAAAAAGAATTTAAATAAAAGAAATACTTCAGACAGATATAATAATTTCTTGACTGGCAGTATGCAAAATTAGAATAGCAATGGAAACATGATCTAACAAGTAAGATGGAACAGCCATTTAGAGTCTTCATCATTGATTTTTGTTGTTGTTGCATGGCACTTGCTTGAATGTGAGAGAGATGGACCAGATGGTCTTACAGTCTTTTCAGCTCTAGGATTCTATTCTATGCTGTTCTAACTTCACTGATGGTATAAAGTGGCCATGTTAATTAAGAAGGTGACGAGTGGCACTTGGAGAAAGGAAGATGGATGAGAACTGTATTAAGTTACCAAGCAGATTTTGATTATTGCCTAATATAAAACTATCCTTTTGTAGGGATTCCTGGGACTATTTTCCCATTGATATATCTCTGTCTTCCTCAACTTAATTGACCCCAAACAGTTCAACTTTGTACCATAATGAAAGAACTTTAAAAAATCCTAAATGAATTTGTCCCACTTTATTCAAACATTTTCAACTATGACTCTTTTAATCAAATTGATACAAAACTAGGAAATGAAACTTAATATGTATTAAAGCATAATTTAGAAGGTAAAGGTACTCAATAAAATACATTACAAAGTTAAAAAATCTAAAACAGTCACTGTTTCCCCCCAAATTCTGATAATTTGGTTCCAATTGAGAACACAGTTGCTATGGGTTTATATGTCTACATGTACAAAGGCATATATATGTGCACACACACACACATTTCAAGAGATAGGAAATTAAAATGAAAGTAAAATCTTGATACCTTCTTCATGGCCTGACATTTGGCTGTTTCAGAAAAGCCAATCATTTTATCAGGAGAACAGATCTTGATGAACGGGAAGTTGGATTCCTCTGCAATTTTTGCAGCTAAAGCAGTCTTCCCACTGTGAGGAGGGCCTGCATAAAGACATGAGCAAGTCAGGGGAAAAAAGCCAACCTAAGCAAAGGGAAACAAAACAAGTTTAAACTTTTATCCAGAACATACTGAGGTCTTGACTAGTTGCTCATTAACATTTCCTGACACAATTTCACAGCAGACATGTTTTCTCTTATTTATTAGCAACTAAACTTAACGAACTAATTAGCATTTCTCAAAAGTATGGAGAAATACATGCCTCCTGACATTCTCACATACCCTTAATCTTTCAAACTTTTGGCAAAATATACAGAGTATAAGGGTTTTGCTTCTTAAGAGAATGCATTCAAATGCATATCAGTACTTACGTTATTAGTTCTATCAAATCATTTGTCTAACAAAAAAATACAATCTTCTTAGGAGCTGATATTGGGGGCAGGGGAAAACTGCCTTATTAGAAGCAAATGTGATGTAAAAAGCTAGAATTCTAAAGACTCAGGCCTTCTCATAAAGGCAAGCAAATCTACAAACTTAACCTACATTTAGACATCCCTGCCTTCCCTTCCCTGTTTTGGAAGCTGTGTCCCTCATTCAACCATAAACCAATCAAATCTTCCTTCCCATCTTCTCAGGAACCTGACATTACTGATTGTTCCTTTCTCCAATATATTCAACTTCTTCCTCTTCCCTGAGGCCTTTCCAAAAGTGTTTTAGCATGTTCTAGTCTATCTGACAGTTTATTAAATAACAACAAAAAACTTTCTGGGTATCATACCCCTCAACACTACACCTTCTTCTCCCTTCAAAATGGAACTTGCCTATGTAATTATTTACACTGGCTGCTTTTGTTCCTCACCTCCCACCCATCCTCACTAAATCTTATGGCTCCCAGCCCCATTACACTGAACAGGCTCCCATCAAGGTCACAAATGATCTCCATGTCATCAAACCCAACAAACACTTTGGTATCTTTTTCAGCCTCTTAGGAGCATTTGAAACAATTCATAATTTCCCTCTTTCTTAAAATATGTTTCTTTTCTTGGCTTCTGTAATACACATTCTCTCTTTCCCCTCTTTCCTCTCTGGTTACTCTTGCTCAGTCTCTTTTGTCAATTTTTCTGCTCTGTTTAGTCCTTAAGTGTTAACATGCCTCAGAGACAAGTTCTAGTCCTCCTTTTCATCTCAACCCATACCCTCACCGTAAGTGATTTCATCCACTCCCATGGCTTCAACCACAGTCTTATATACTGACAACTCATGAGTCTACTGCCAGCCAGACCCACATATCCAACAGGCAGATCAACATTTCCGATTTACTTCTCCTATATGACCCTTGAATTTAACATGTTCAAAACTGAACCCATCAACTTTCTTCCAGAAATCTGCTTTCCATTAGTGTTCCCAATCTTAGTAAACAGCACCATTTACCGGGCTGTGTATGCCAGAACCCAGGGGGTCATGTTTGATGCCTCTGCCCACATCCAATCTAACAAATATTTCTAAGTTTCAGCTTCCCCACCTACAAAATAGAGACAACAGCAGCATCGACCCTTGGAGGACTTAAGTGGGGTTTAAATAAATAGTATGTGCACAGTGCTAGTAGAATGACTGGCAAATAGCAAGGGCTCAAAAAATGTTAGCTTAATTATGATTGACAATAATAATGAGGTCATTTTAACTCTATCTCCTAAATATTTCTAATTAGTCTACTTATCTCCATCTACACTACTCCACATACTTCAAACCACAATCGACTCTCATTAAGACTAATCCAACTGCTTCTAACCATTAGTCTCTCCTGTATCTTTTTGCCCCTCCAATCCATTCTCCATCATAAAGCAGTCATGATGATGTGGCTTCACTGCTTAAAATCCTACAAATGGCTTTCCATTGCCCCTAAGATAGTCTAAATCTTTAACATGGCCTACAAGGCTTTATATGAACTGGATTCTGTCTGCTTCTACAGTCTCATGTCAGGACAATCTCCCTTTCTGTTTCAAGCTCCTTCCTGCCCAGGACTTACATGCTCTGCTTCAAACATCTTCCCCAGTGACTTTGCCTGGCCAGAGTCTCCTCATTGGTCAAGTTATGGCTTAATATGTTTCTCTCAGGGAGCTCTCACCCCCCAGACCTTTAAAGGTAGTTAGGTTCCCTTGTCATGGGGCCTCACTGAACTTTTCTGCTGTCATACTAATTATAACTGTAAATTAATTATTTGTGAATGGAATGTTCTTCCCCTTTTGTCTGTCTACTCAGTAAAATCCTAACTGGTCTTTCAAGGCCTAGATTAAATATCATCTCTAGTTTTCCCGACCACCCCTATGCAAAATGACTTGTATTCACACAACTTTACACATATATACTGTAGTCAGGAATTTCTTTACACTGCCTTTGTTCATGACCAGACTGAATGAATACTTGAATGTCTTTGTATCCCCAGCAACTAGTTCAATGACTAAAATACAAGTACTCAGTAAATATTTATTTAATTGAATTGAAGCTATGTGGCATCATTCAGTGTATTAAGTGCCACAGAAATACAGATATAATCCTACAAGAAAACTAGTTACTATCATTCCTCAGTAACATTCTACCCCAAGAGAATTTTAATTTGTATACAATATTGGTACATAGACTGGATTACTATTTTCAGATCAAGAACAAGGTTAAAAATGGGAAAGAATTCACTTTTCTAGAATGTGCCTAAGGGCTTTTAAAAAATGCTGTTTTTCCTTTAACTTTTAATGCCATCTCCTCATTCGTCCTCACCTTCCAGAAGCACGCTGACCAATGGTGTGCGGTCACTGTTCTTAGTCTGCTGCACTAGCAGCTCCCCATCATCTAGAACTCGAGTAACTGGGTCACCCCATTTGATGATACCGTTCATAATGTAACTTGCATAATCCTCTTGGTTTGTGCCAAATGCCTATTAAGAAAAAGGACAGTTTAAAGCATTTTGAGCATTAGTGTTAAAAACTAAAATATTTAACAGTATAAAAGATGAGTTATAATTCGTACATGCTAAAGGTATTGATCACTATCCCATATTAATATAAAAAGCCTGGAAAGCAAAACAACTTGTATAATTTATCATTTAACTTTTTTCCCAATAGGAAAAAAAAGGCTGCTTTTAGTGACCTCATGGAATAAAAACAATGGATTCTAGGCTCAGAATCTACGAGAGCTCAAACCCTCATAATTCCTGAGAGAAAGAGTATGTTCCGGCCGGGCGCGGTGGCTCAAGCCTGTAATCCCAGCACTTTGGGAGGCCGAGACGGGCGGATCACGAGGTCAGAAGATTGAGACCATCCTGGCTAACACGGTGAAACCCCGTCTCTACTAAAAAATACAAAACACTAGCCGGGCGAGGTGGCGGGCGCCTGTAGTCCCAGCTACTCGGGAGGCTGAGGTAGGAGAATGGCGTAAACCCGGGAGGCGGAGCTTGCAGTGAGCTGAGATCGGGCCACTGCACTCCAGCCTGGGCGACAGAACGAGACTCCGTCTCAAAAAAAAAAAAAAAAAAAAAAAAAGAGTATGTTCCAATGTGCTTATTTTTATCAACAGTATGCAGTTTGAGGCGGTTCTGTTAAGAACAAAGGAAAAATGAGATTATGGACTTAGAAATTAGAAACAGCGCAGTTGACAAATATACTACCTTAACACTGACTGCAGGTGCTATGGATTAACATGAGAATACGAAATGGTAATGAGAAGATCATGTTCACATCAACTTTGTGGTAGGGGACATAGTTAAATGGCACCAACGTTAAGTTTATATGTGTAAATACAAGATTTAGGATGAGATAGAAATGAGCAGCTGTAATGAAAAGGATATAAAAGCAATTAATACAGAAAATAATTCTATTTGTGTTCACTACATATTGGAGCTTAAATTGCACCCTTCTTCATTTTCAACTTTTAATCTCAAAGGTTATACCTCCCATCAAAACAGCTACCAAAAGTAGTCAATAACTTTAGTATTTACAATTGAATTGGATTTTCATGAGGTTAACAGAATAGGAAAACATAACCTACCATATGTAAAGATCATGTACATGTAAAGATCATGTATCTTGAGAATTTTAACTTTTTAAATATCATCACAGCCCTCAAAAAGTCAACTTTTGATTACCTGATGTATGGAAGAGTTTTAACAGTTCTTCAGAACATGCACCTCACACAAAGCTGTTTTTGTAACACTGTCTCTGAAACAGTATCCAGTGATCTCATATCTCTATTACTTTGCCACAAAATAATTTTTCAGACCACTTTTTAGGTAGTCTCCTTGCATATACTGGTCCTTTGATTTCTGAATACAGAGGAAGGTCCTCATTCTTTGGCCTGGATATGGCAAATTCTGCAGTAGTGTAAAAAGTAATGATGAGCCTAATTCCTACTGGCCGAATGGTTATTCTAAGAAATTTTTACGGCTGGGCGCAGTGACTCAAGCCTGTAATCCCAGCACTTTGGGAGGCTGAGGCAGGCAGATCACCTGAGGTCAGGAGTTCTAGACCAACCTGGCCAACATGGTGAAACCCCATCTACACTAAAAATACAAAAATTAGCTGGCTGTGGTGGTGTGTGCCCGTAATCCTAGCTACTTGGGAGGCTGAGGTAGGAGAATCTCTTGAACCCGGGAGGCGGAGGTTGCAGTGAGCTGAGATCACGCCATTGCACTCCAGCCTGGGAGATAGAGAGAGACTCCATCTCATTAAAAAAAAAAAAAAAAAAAAAATTATAGGCTGGCTTTTGTCTTTAATTGTTCCAGTTATATACTCCAAGCCTCACAGCAGAAGCTTCAAGATACCTGAACCATAAAACAGTGCCTCTCCCAAGATACATAACGTGTATATCTTCCTTACATATCCCATAACTTCATTTTTTTGGTTTTATCCTCCAGACCCTTGCTGCAAGATGGGTGAACTTTGAGGACATTATGCTACATTAAATAAGCCAGTTACAAAAAGACAAATACTATGATTTCACTTATATGAGGTACTTAAGATTACTGAAATTCATAAAGATGGACAGTAGAATGGTGGCTGTCAGGTGTTGTAGGGGAGGGAAAAAAGAATTATTGTTTAATGGGTATAGAATTTCAGTTCAAGAAGAAGAAAAGAGTTTTGGAGATGGATGGTGGTGATGATTACACAACATTATGAATGTGCTTAATACCACTGAACTATACATTTAAAAATGATTACAATGGTAAACTTCATATGTATTTTAAAACAATACAAAATTGAGAAAAAAGTATATAAAGAACTTGTATCAGTCAAATAAGCAGTACAACAGAAAAATAGGCAAAAGACTTGAACAGTATTTCACACAACACAAGTGTGGTCAATTAACATATAGAGAAATGCTTAAGTTCTTAAGTAATAACTAAAATGCAAATCAAGACTGAAATGAGATCTCATTTTACACCCAACTGAATGGCAAAAATCAAATCTGAGGCTGGGTGCAGTGCCTCACGCCTGTAATCCCAGTACTTTGGAAAGCCGAGGCAGACAGACAACCTGAGGTCGGGAGTTCAAGACCAGTCTGGCCAACATGGCGAAACCCCGTCTCTACTAAAAATACAAAAATTAGCCAAGCATGGTGGTGGGCACCTGTAATCCCAGCTACTTGGGAGGCTGAGGCAGGAGAACTGCTTGAATCTGGGAGATGAAGGTTGCAGTGAGCTGAGATTGCACCACTGCACTCCAGTCTGGGTGACAGAGTGAGACTCCATCTCAAAAATAAATAAATAAAAAATAAATCTGATAATACAAAGTGTTGGAGAGGATGCAGAACGGATATCTTTCACAGTATTGGGGGCAGTGCTAATTGGTTCAACCACTGGAAAATGTTTTTTTTAAAGCTGGACGTGCATATATCCAACAACCCAATAATTTTATTCCTAAATAAGAGAAATTCATTCAAGAATGCTTATGACAAATCTTTTTTTTAATAAAAAACTGACAACATTCACAATCGACAGGAAAATAGATGAACTGTGGTGGTCACACAATGGAATGCTATTCAGCATGAAAATGAAGGATGTTTAGTTATAAGAAATCATATAGATCAGCAGTACCCAACCTTTGTGGCATCAGGGACCAGTTTCATAGAAGACAATTTTTCCATGCGGGGGAAGGCGGTGGTTTCGGGATGTTTCAAGTGTATTACCTTTTTTTTTTTTTGAGACAGAGTCTCGCTCTGTCACCCAGGCTGGAGTACAGTGGTGCGATCTTGGCTCACTGCAACCTCTGTCTCCTGGGTTCAAGTGATTCTCCTGCCTCAGCCTCCTGAGTAGTTGGGATTACAGGCACACACCACTATGCCCAGCTAATTTTTGTATTTTTAGTACAGACAGGGTTTCACCATGTTGGTTAGGCTGGTCTTGAACTCCCGACCTCATGATCTGCCTGCCTCGGCCTCCCAAAATGCTAGGATTACAGGCATGAGCCACTGTGCCCGGCCCAAGCACACTACATCACTACATTTATTGTGCACTTTATTTCTATTCTTAAATTGCAATATATAATGAAATAATTATACAAATCACCATAATGTAGAATCAGTGGGAGCCTGAGCTTGTTTTCCTGCAACTATATGGTCCCATCTGGGGGTGATGGGAGACAGTGACAGATCATCAGGCATTAGATTCTCATAAGGAGTGTGCAATCTAGATCCCTCAGATATGCAGTTCACAATAGAGTTAATACTCCTATGAGAATCTAATGTCACCAAAGATCTAACAGGAGGTAGAGCTCAGGTGGTAATGCGAACAATGGGGAGTGGCTGTAAATACAGATGAGGCTCACTTGCTTGCTGCTCACCTCCTGCTGTGTGGCCCATTTCCTAACAGGTCACGGACCTGTACTGGAGGTTGGGAAATCCTGACATAGATGACTCTTGGCAATAAAATATTTAATAAATAGCAAGTCCCAGAAAACTACATACACCATATCTTATTTTACACATCATGAAAATACAGACTAATAACAGTGTGTCATAAAGATTAAGATGAATCTTAATGGACCTGAAGTCCATTTAAGAAAGAAAATCAAACACACACTCTTTAAGAACTGGGACTTTCTACAATTTGTTTTTGTATTAACACAGGACTCTAAACAAAAGTTACTCAAATGTTAGTAGTTGTTTTATAGGAAAATGGGTTAATAACCTTATACTGCATTCTAAAGCTCAACTATGACTATTTTGAATGCCTTTTAAGAAAACTGACACTTTTTTTTAAGTCGTAGAAACTACAGTAGTCAGAGAAACTGGCCGGGCGCGGTGGCTCAAGCCTGTAATCCCAGCACTTTGGGAGGCCGAGGCGGGTGGATCACGAGGTCAGGAGATCGAGACCCTCCTGGCTAACACGGTGAAACCCCGTCTCTACTAAAAATACAAAAAACTAGCCGGCGCGGTGGCGGGCGCCTGTAGTCCCAGCTACTCGGAGGCTGAGGCGGGAGAATGGCGGGAACCCGGGAGGCAGAGCTTGCAGTGAGCCGAGATCGCGCCACTGCACTCCAGCCTGGGCGACACAGCGAGACTCCGTCTCAAAAAAAAAAAAAAAAAAAAAAGAAACTACAGTAGTCAGAGAAACTAAATGTATTGAGCAAGAAAAAGGGATGCCTTGGAGGAGGCTGAGGAGAAGAAGGAGAGAGAGAGAGAGGGGAGGAGGAGGAGGAGATGAGCGTTAATTTTAAATATCCTAATGACTGACATATGGAAGATGGACTGAATTTAGGTTTCTGTAGTTTGGGATTGTATAAGAACCAATCAGAAAAAAAGCTCTAGTTCAATATAAAGTAAAACAACAACTGGAAAGTCTCAAACCTGAATGGCCTGCCTTACAAGATGGTAAGCTTCCTATCATGAAAATATTTAGGTAAGTAATATCACCAGCCACTGGGATTATTGTACAGATGTTTGCATACTGAACATTTCCAATATTAAGATTTTCTCATTTTATGAAACTGCATATGCCATAACCTTCCATAATACTGGGTAAATGGCACTTATTTTTCTCCTGAGTTATTATCATTACTTTTTGGCCTATATATCACTCAATGGGCATACTCACTGGTTTGATATCATTCTCCAAAGAAGCAAGGAAGTCTCCTCTCGTCACCTGCAGGCTTTCTGCTTTCTCCATGTCCACTTCCACTTTAGTACTGGCCTAAGAAGAGATAAAAACAAAATGTAAGGACTTCCAAGATTTAAGAATAGCTAAGAATAATTTCAGTTTAAGAACGTTAACTCTTGAGGATTAAAACGCATATTTTCATACATTAAAAAATCTGAAATATTTGCAAATCACATATATAAGGGATTAATATCCAGAATACATAGATAACTGCCAAAATTGAACAACAAAAAACCAAATCAAAAATGGGCAAAGAACTTAAACAAACATTTCTCCAAAAAAGATATACAAATGGCCTTAAATAAGCACATGAAAAGATGTTCAACCTCACTAATCATTAGGGAAATGCAAATCCAAACTACAAAGAGATTTCACTTCATACTCATTAGGAAGGCTACTACCACAAAAACACAGAAAATAACAAGTGTTGGTGAGGATGCGGAGAAATCAGAACCTTTATGCACTGCTGGTGGGAACGTAAGTAAAATGGTTCAGTCACCGTGGGAAACAAAAATATGGTGGTTCCTAATAAAATTAAAAATAGAATTATCATATGATCCAGCAATTCCACTTCTGGGTCTATAACCCAAACAACTGAAAACAGGGTCTTGAAGAGATATCTGTACAGCCTTGTTCATGACAGCATTACTCACAATAGCTAAAATGTGGAAGAAATTCATATGGCCATTGACAGAGGAACAGAAAAACAAAATGTGTTACGTACACACAATGGAATATTATTCAGCCTTAAAAAGAAAGAAAATTCTGACATGCTACAACTTGATGAACCTTGAGGACATTATGCTAAGTTAAATAAGCAAATACCGTACAATCCACTTATATGAGGTTCCTGGAGTAGCTGATATCCAAGAGACAGAAGGTAAAATGGTAGTTGCCAGGGATAGGGAGAGGAAGGAATGGGGAGTTACTGTTTATGGGTATGGAGTTTCAGTCAGTTTTACAAGATGAAAAGAGGTCTGGAGACGAAAGGTAGTGATGGTTGCACAACATTAAGAATGTATTTAATGCCACTGAATTGTACATTTAAAATGGTTACACAGTAAATTTTACTTTTTTTTTTTTTTTTGAGACGGAGTCTCGCTCTGTTGTCCACGCTGGAGTGCAGTGGCGCGATCTTGGCACACTGCAAGCTCCACCTGCCAGGTTCACACCATTCTCCTGCCTCAGCCTCCCGAGTAGGTGGAACTACAGGCACCTGCCACCATGCCTGGCTAATTTTTTGTATTTTTACTACAGACAGAGTTTCACCATGCTAGCTAGGATGGTCTTGATCTCCTGACCTTGAGATCCACCCGCCTCGGCCTCTCAAAGTGCTGGGATTACAGGCATGAGCCACCGCACCCAGTCAATTTTATGGGTATTTGAAAACAATTTTAAAAATTGGAATCAAATAAAACACATCTCTCAAATTCACAAATACATATACCCTTTGAACAAGTCCACTTCTAGTAATTTATCCCATATATTCACAAATGTGTACAAAGTTACATGTACAAGTATATCTACTAAAGTAACTTGTTATGAAAAAAGACGAGAAGCATATTAATAATGTCTGCCAAGAGGGGATGTTATGTAAATTAGAACACATCTGTACCAAGGGACACCGTATAGCCATTTTACTCATGAGGAATGAGTAAGAAAAAATACATACAGAGAGTAAGAACAGTGAAAACCCATACAAAAAGAAAATATATACAGACATGAAAACACAGTCATACTTGGCTGCGTATCAGAATAACCTCCAGAGCCTTCAGAGATATACAGGCACTCAGTTCCATTCCCCATAGCATTTTGATTTAACAGGTCTAATAGAGGGTCTTTATAGTTTTATCAAGTACCACAGGTGATTCTGGTACTGAACCAGGCTTAAGAACCATTACTCTAGGAGACCAAGAACCTAAAACTCTGATTTGTATTAATACGTTGTGCTTCAGAATCTACGTGCCAGCTCCAAATAGTCTGCTTACTGCACCTGGACCTAGCATTTAGACATCTGGAGAAGCATCAAGGCCTTTATCAGCACTTGGAGCTGCCTGGACCTGATGAGTGATTAAGATACCAACACGTGTTTTAAAGCGACTGGGCTCACTACCAATAGCACAAAGCAACACAACCTAATTTTTAAATTGGTATCATGGCTTTGAAAAAAAAAAAAAAGCATCTTCAAAAAAAGCTGACTATGAAACAAAAGCATGTTAAATAAATATCAACCTCCCATCAATTATTATGAAATATGAGTCATATATTTTTTTTTAGGAAGAGGCTGCGAGACAAATGAAATGACAGATAAAAAAAAAAGTCACCCTTGTGGGATAAAAAGAACTATGTCAGGAAGCTGGGTGAAGATGGCAAACAGAACACAGTTATTTATCTTCCTCTCCGCCCCAAATCCCACAAAATGACAGAAAGTGAGACAGAAAGGCTACAAAGCATGAAAGAAATATCCAGAAGTTTTAACTGTGATCTAACAGGATTCTCGGAAGGAGCGAACAGAAAGAGTCATAGAGAAGAAACAATAAAAGATAGAGGAGAAAAAATTTCCTATAGCTGAAGAAAGGTGTGCCTCTGCAGTTTAAAGGGTTCAGGGAGTGATGACTGGGATAAATGAAAAGCAGCACACGATGTCCAGACCCACTGTTGTAAACTTTCAGAGCACCAAAGGTGAAGAGAAAGTCCTAGAACTTTTCTGAGGGACAAAAATAGATTTCCTGCAAAGAAATCAGAATGAGATTGGTATGATAGCTCTCACCGGCAACACCAGAAACTACAAGACAATGAAACCATGTCTTTGAAAAGATATTTGGATGGCTACCCTAGAAAATGATTCTTTGTGTGTATAGGGAGGCAAGTAAGCATTTTCACAACAGTACTATTTTCAACAGCCACAACCAGAAATAATCCATATGTTAAATGAATTATTCATTAATTCTATTTACTGAGTACCTACCAGACACCAAGCCTGTTCGAGGAACTGGAGTCATAGCAGTAAATAAAACAGAAAAGGTCCCTGTGTTCATGGATCTTATATTTTCCATTATGTGGCAATATTCTAGAACACTCTGCATTTGTCCAAAATAATGAAGGAGACTTAAATATATTGACACAGAAAGCTATCCAAGGAATATTTGCAAGTGAAAAATGAAAACTGCAGTATAATTCTATTAATGTTCATTTTTCTAAAAAAAGCATACATGTATATGAATGTAAATATTATATAAAGAAAACAAACTTCAAAGATATATGCCAAATTCTGGCTAACTCCGGAGAGTGAAAGGAAAACAGTGTTAGAGATGGCCTTTCTCATTTTTCCCTATATGCTTTGACATTCTTGAATCTTTTACTAAAAGAATGCCATCATCTATAACTTTTTTTTTTTTTTTTTTTTTTTTTTGAGACGGAGTCTCGCTGTGTCGCCCAGGCTGGAGTGCAGTGGCCGAATCTCAGCTCACTGCAAGCTCCGCCTCCCGGGTTTACGCCATTCTCCTGCCTCAGCCTCCTGAGTAGCTGGGACTACAGGCGCCCGCCACCACGCCCGGCTAGTTTTTTGTATTTTTTAGTAGAGACGGGGTTTCACCGTGTTAGCCAGGATGGTCTCCATCTCCTGACCTCGTGATCCGCCCGTCTCGGCCTCCCAAAGTGCTGGGATTACAGGCTTGAGCCACCGTGCCCGGCCATCATCTATAACTTCTATACTTTTATTTTTTTTTTATTTTTTTTATTTTTTTTTTGAGACAGAGTCTCGCTCTGTCACCCAGGCTGGAGTGCTGTGGCCAGATCTCAGCTCACTGCAAGCTCCGCCTTCCGGGTTCATGCCATTCGCCTGCCTCAGCCTCCCGGGTAGCTGGGACTACAGGCGCCGCCACCTCGCCCAGCTAGTTTTTTGTATTTTTTAGTAGAGACGGGGTTTCACCATGTTAGCCAGGATGGTGTTGATCTCCTGACCTCGTGATCCGCCCGTCTCGGCCTCCCAAAGTGCTGGGATTACAGGCTTGAGCCACCGTGCCCGGCCAACTTCTATACTTTTAAAAAGAAAGTAAGAAGTAACAAAGAGACAAATATTTTACTTCAATAGAACAATTAACATTTAAATTATTGGGCTGGGCACGGTGACTCACGCTTGTAATTCCAGCACTTTGGGAGGCCGAGATGGGTGGATCATGAGGTCAGGAGATTCAGACCATCCTGGCTAACACGGTGAAACCCTGTCTCTACTGAAAATACAAAAAATTAGCTGGGAGTGGTGGCGGGCACCTGTAGTCCCAGCTGCTTGGGAGACTGAGGCAGGAGAATGGCGTGAACTCAGGAGGCAGAGCTTGTAGTGAGCTGAGATCGCGCAACTGCACTCCAGCCTGGACGACAGAGCGAGACTCCCTCTCAAAAACAAAAACAAACAAACAAATAAAACATAAACATTTAAATTATTAATAGGGCTTATATTGGCACATATGAGGCATTTGATAAATATTAATTGCATTTATTTGGCATTTCTAAGTTTAAATAAAGAAAAATGGGCCCGGCACAATGGCTCACACCTGTAATCCCAGCACTTTGGAAGGCCGAGGCAGGCGGATCACCTGAGGTCGGGAGTTCAAGATCAGCCTGACCAACATGGCGAAACCCCGTCTCTACTAAAAATACAATATTAGCCGGGCATGGTGGTGGGCACCTGTAATCCCAGCTACTTTGGAGGCTGAGGCAGGCAAATTGCTTGAACCTGGGAGACAGAGGTTGTGGTGAGCTGAAATTGTGCCACTGCACTTCAGCCTAGGCAACAAGAGAGAAACTCCGTCTCCAAAAAAAAAAAAAAAAAAACAGAAAAAAAGAAAAATGGTGTCACAGGAACCAAGCATATCCATGAAAGAATTATGATAATTAATAATAACTGTCTATAGTTCTTCATAGTTTATAAAGTATGCTCATATACACTATCTAATTTCATCATATCACATTATCTCATTTCATACTTACAAACCTGAAGGTTTTAATAAATTATAAAAGGCAGATACAGGATTTCCTTCCTAGGTACCCTTATATAAAAGTTTTAACTCTGATTCTAACTTTTTGATACATCTGAAAGGATTCTACAAGATACAAACTCAAGTCAAAGTGAAGACAGGAGCTCTGACTGAAACATTAAAATCTCAACAAAGCTACCAGCCTCACTTTAAACACCTCCTTCCTACACAGGTTTAGGTTTTTACCATAATATTTTGCATTCTGATTCTCTTATAGTAAAATCGAATTCAAATGACAGATACATACAGCAGTATGAAAGAAAAATCTTGCCCATCTTTCAACATTTGCCAAAAAATAAGATAGATTTCAGGACTGAAGCTGGTATAAAACTTGCCATTTTGCTAATTATTAAGAAAAGACTCACCCAATTAATTGCTGAGTCCTTTCTTAAAAGTGAATTAAGATGGGTGTGGGGAAGAGGTATTTCAGAACAAGCTGTTTTCAGCCACACAAGGAATTCTATAAATTACATAATTGTAAGCAATGAATATTCCAATTGTAAATTACTCCTACCTGCTCATTAAAATAAATTTTCTAAGGACTGCTCTTAGTTGACTTTTAGTATTTTATCAAAATTTGTAAAATCTTATTTTAAAAAGTCTATATTTCTGAATTTTTACTCGTTCAGAAAATCTTTTCTCATTTGTTTGAATTAGCAACATTTTTCCTGCATTTTATTTGTAACAGCTAATCAATATAGAAGAGGCAGCATCTTTCAGCTTATACCTGCAGAAACTAATAAACTTGTATTTCAACACTAGCAAATATCAAGTGGTCACCCTTAAATTTCATAACCTTTTAAATCTGACCTTTCAAAGTTCTTATCATTCCTCTTGAATTAAGGGTAGAATGACCTTAACCAATCAAAAATTCTGCAAAAAAATAAGAAATTTTATGAAATTCTGTAAACATAACTTAGAGCTTTGACTCACGTGGAAAGCGTGTGAGTGTGTATGTGTGTGTCCTCAGTTTATTTCCTCACAACAGATTAGAGAAAAAATTTGGGTTATGAATCTTCTCTACCTGAAGCAGAAATTTCTTTCAGGATAAAAACAACCAAATGTCACATGAATTTTAGTTGACCGCAATCATAGGTGCAAGTACAAATGACATGAACAACAGGTGTTTATGACCAGATTTTCCACTTGTTTCAGAAACCCTGAAAAAACAGTTTAACAGGAAAGACTTGTTTAGTCCACCTGACTAAATCTTTGTTTAGGCCTCAATCTTCTGAAAAGGAAGCAAAATAACACTAATAATGACTTTTTAAAATACAAAGAAAGAACACTTGTACGTTTTAAATGTTTTTAAAGTTCAGTAACAACTTTAAATTATAAGTTTCAATTTAAATATTTATTCATCAATCACAATTAGTAAAGCTATAAACATGTATAGCAATGGAAGACTAAAACTGTATTTCTTTTGTTTAGCCAAGGATGAGACACTGGAAAAATAGTCTTTAAAGACCTTCTGACAATGCAGATTTTTAAAAATGCAGAAAATGAAACTTCAGTAATATTTCTTTTTGGGAGTAAGATTAGTGTCTTACATAGCTTTCTCATCCCCAAAGTGCCTACATAGTTATTCCACTGACATGGTGAAAAATTAGGAGCTGTTTGGTATAAGGAGTAATGGTCACAAGTCAATATATATCACCTGAAGCTTACAGCTAATTCTATCACATGGAAAAAAGTGATGAAAACAATGTGAAGTATTTGAATTCTGGTTACTTGCAAATTAGAAGGATAATATATTCTGTACAAGGGTGACAAACATTTTAGCTTTACAATTAGAAAAAGTGTAACTACAAAGAGTCAATAAAAATCAGAAATTCATCTATCAAAAAGGATGTACTGATACCCTCTCAAATCAGCCAATAATAAAAAATGGAGATAACTAGCATGTACAGAGTTTACAAGGCACTTTTATATAAAGTATTTGTTTTCATTCTCATAAAAATCTGACTAGATAGGTAGTATTTCCCCTTGACAGGTCAGAAACAAAAAAGTGAAAGAAACGTAATGCATAACCACACCTTCTGACTACGGTATCTGCGGTCTTCCCACCATTCCTCATTGCCTCATATGTAGATAAACCCAATATATGCTTGAAGAAAGCATGTTTCTTACTGAGACAATGGCTTAAAGTGAAATTCTGGGATGGGATTATTGTAGTTAAAATGACAAATGACTAAATAAGAGAAAAATTCCATGGCCAACGCATGTGAAAAATACGACAACTAGTAAACTAGTGACTGTGGATTATATCAGGATGTACCCATGTGGTCTGAGATGAAACAACAGTATGGCAGCGAGCAATTTTCACACAGTTTACATCATTTTTCTTGAAGTTACCATCTCTTCTTATTAAAACAGTACAGCATGGTGGCTCATGCCTGTAATCCCAGCACTTTGGGAGGCCAAGGCGGAAGGATCACGAAGTCAGGAGATTGAGACCATCCTGGCTAACACGGTGAAACTCAATCTCAACTAAAAATACAAAATATTAGCCAGGCGTGGTTGCAGGCGCTTGTAGTCCCAGCTGCTCGGGAGGCTGGGGCAGGAGAATGGCTGAACCTGGGAGGCGGAGCTTGTAGTGAGCCGAGATTGCGCCTCTGCACTCCAGCCTGGGCAAAAGAGCGAGACTCTGTCTCAAAACAAACTAACAAATGAACAAACAAAAAACAGTGTAGCAAGAAGAAGAATAAAAACATAGTCCCTGAATGGATCCATTCTATAAAGACCCAATACAATATTCCCACACCATCCAAACCTTTGGCATTCTTGAGCTAGAACAAAGCCACTTCTATCACATAGGGAAATTATGACTTATGGATACAGTTTGAGTCCAGAATACTTATATAAGTTCACTCATTTAAAAAATATTAGCTGGGCATGGTGGCTCACACCTGTAATCCCAGCATTTTGGGAGCCCGAGGTGGGCTGCTCACGAAGTCAGGAGTTCGAGACCAGCTTGGCCAACATGGTGAAACCCCAACTCTACTAAAGATACAAAAGATTAGCTGGGTGTGGTGGCACATGCCTGTAGTCCCAGCTACTTGGGAGGCTGAAGCAGAAGACTCGCTTGAACCCGGCAGGCGGAGGTTGCAGTGAGCCAAGACAGTGCCACTGCCCTCCAGCCTGGGGGACAGAGCAAGACTCTGCTTCAAAAAAAGAAAAAAATTTACTGGACACCTACCATGTGCTCATTACTTAGACCTATTTGGGGTACTGTGGGAGACTCTGAGGTGAATAAGATAGGGATTTAAAGTCTATTATGAGGGCCAGCAAACTTCTGTAAAGTGGCAGATAGTACCTAAAATAAAAGCACAAAAA
Source organism: Rhinopithecus roxellana (assembly GCF_007565055.1). Classification (NCBI taxonomy): domain Eukaryota; kingdom Metazoa; phylum Chordata; class Mammalia; order Primates; family Cercopithecidae; genus Rhinopithecus; species Rhinopithecus roxellana. Next base: position 74,017,729 of record NC_044567.1, read on the forward strand.
TAGGCTTTGTAGGCCATGCAGTCCCTGTTGTAAACACTCAACTCTGCCACTGTAGCATGCAAGCAACCATAGACAGTACACAAATTAACGGGTGTGGCTGTGTTCCAAAAAAGCCCTTTGTTCATAAAAACTGGTAGTTGACTGGACTCCTGGTCTAGAACCAGTGATAGGATATACCCAAATATCTACAACATACTCAGCCTAACTGTTCAGGCTTTTATTTCTTGCCTGAACTGTTATAAAAGTTCCCCCTCTTGTCCTGTGTCACCAACTTCACTCCTCTAACTACTCCACTCGACACAGCTGCCAGAGTGATCTTATGTTTTAACACTATGTCACTGCTATTCTTAAAACTCAATGGCTTAGCACTACTCACAGAAAAAAAGTCCATACTTCTTAGCAGAGTATAAAAGGCTTTTTGTGCTCCATCCCTGCTTCAGTCTCCTGACTTACCCCCACAATCTCTCTCTACCACCCCTCCCCTAACTTCCATGCTGAAGCAATACTAAATTACTCCAATTACTACGTTATTCTATGTCTCTGCTCCTTTGCATTTGTTGTTCCCTCTACCTAAAAGGCCCTGCTCTACCAACAGACATGCATATGAAGGTTTTTCTCACCCCACAAGTTGACCATATCTGACATGCGTTCACTTCCTTGCCTTGCATGCACTTTGTTTCTGCACGTGGAGGGTTAGACTGTGGGCAGCTTAATAGTAGGCACTTTACTTGTTTGCAGTTCGAGTATTAACTCCTAGAACAGGGGCTAGCAATGCAGTAGATGCCAAATAAATCTACTGTGAACCAAAGTCAACTGACAGTACCATAAATGATACATTATTATTTCAAGAAGGAAAAGAGTATAACATTCTTGAAAGGGAAAATGTGAAAAGGTGTGAAGACAGTGGTAGCATATGAGCCAGGTAATGAAAAGACAGGTAAATGTAGAGGATGAAGATCCTCAGTGATGCAAAAAAACAAAACCAAAGCAGAGAGGGCGAAACATAAATTAATGTCTGATGACTGGTGATTATTTATGTTTGGCTGAAGCATCTGGAGAACAATCAGGAGCACATTTGGAAAGGCCAGTTAGGGTCAGATCTAGAGGACCCAAAAGACCAGTTAGGGACAGATCTAGAGGACTCAAAAGACCCAAAAAAAGCCTGTACTTTGTTTTGTAAATGATGGGGAATCATTGAAAATGTCTGAATGGTTGAATGATATGAAACAGGAAGGTTAATCAAAGAGAAGGTAGGTAGTGGCAGTGAGAACTAAAGACACTGCCAAGACAGAACTGAAAAAATTTGGCAAGTGACTTGATGTAGGGCACAGGAGAGTGTCAGGAATCAAAGATAATCCTGATGTTTTAAGCCTGGGAAATTGGGATAAACAGGGAAATGGGAGCAGAAAGAAAAGTAGTAAAAAAGACAGGAAATTTGGTTTTGGAATATTAAATCTGAAACCTGATAAAACATCTAGGTGAGGGTATTTAGTACAAATCTGAAAGTAGGAGACAGATTTGTTCAGTAAATCTGTCTACAGGTGGTAACTAAAACCTGAAGGAGAGAAGAGATGGAAAATCAAGAGCACTTTATTTATCAAAATAAAAGTATCCTAGTACGTATTTCTACCATGGCAACTACAATATTATGGTACTAATTTGAAAATATGTCCATTTTCCTGACTCTGGACTCAAGGGAAGAGTTCAGTTATCTTTATGTCTTCAGCCCAATACTGTGAGCACATCAAGTATTCAGTATATTTGCTGAATAAAGCAGCCCCCCAAATTCTAGTATGTGGAAACTCCCACTTCCTCTGACATATTACAACTTCTTTTTTCTTTTTTTTTTTTTTTTTGAGATGGAGTCTCGCTCTGTCGCCCAGGCTGGAATGCAGTGGCGCAATGTTGGCTCACTGCAAGCTCTGCCTCCTGGGTTCACGCAATTCTTTTGCCTCAGCCTCCTGAGTAGCTGGGACTATAGGCACCCGCCAGCACGCTCAGCTAATTTTTTGTATTTTTAGTAGAGATGGGGTTTCACTGTGTTAGCCAGCATGGTCTCAATCTCCTGACCTCGTGATCTGCCTGCCTCAGCCTCCTAAAGTGCTGGGATTACAGGCAAATGAGCCACTGCGCCCGGCCATGTTACAACTTTTAATACAGTACAAAGATTAAAAAAACACTCCTTTAAAATTTTCACTTCACGTGTCTGTGTCAGACATTGATGACCTAAGGTAGATGAGTCAGCAGTTACTACAGGGCAGATGCAAACATTATTTTCCTTCTTGCTACTCTGAAGATTTAGCAGTTGACAATTAATTCTTATTCCTTTTACCATCTCTTCTCCACCAAAAGTCAGTATTTCCCTACTCCTTGATATGCTTGAAAGAAAAGAGAAAGAATTCTGGCATAATGTTTATAATCTGTTTAGCTGATTTTCCTCACCTTTATGTGTCTATTCATAGCGGTGGACTGGGCTGCTCGCACCAGACCCTCCAATTCAGCACCACTGAAATTCTTGGTCTCCATGGCCAGCTCTTTAATGTCTACATCAGCAGAGAGTAACTGATGCCCTCTCATTCTTGCTGTGTGGATGTGAAGAATCTGTAGTCGGCCTTTCTCATCTGGCAAGCCTGATGAAATTAAAAATAAAATAGGCATTTTCCTAGTCTCGAAAGCACCATCAGAGGAGATTATTATTATTATTTATTATTATTTTGAGACAGAGTCTCGCTCTGTTTCCCAGGCTGGAGTGCAGTGGTACGATCTGAGCTCACTGTAACCTTCGCTTCCAGGATTCAAGTGATTCTCCTATCTCAGCCTTCCAAATAGCTGGGATTACAGGTGCACACCACTATGCCCAGCTGATTTTTTTGTATTTTTAGTACAGACAAGGTTTCACCATGTTGGCCAGGCATGTCTCGAACTACTGGCCTCAAGTGATCCACCTGCCTCAGCCTCCCAAAGTGCTGGGATTAGAGGCGTGAGCCACTGTGCCCGGCCTAGAGGAGATTGTTATAATCCTAATGTCTTCCTTATAGGTACTCAAGCATGTAAACATCTACTTCTCATGATATAAAACTTTTCTAAAAAGTACTAAGCCACATGACATTGTTCCTGTTAATGAACTCTAAATGCCTCCACTCACCAATCAGTGACAGATCTCCTTACCTATCTCCATTTTAACTTCCAGTCTTCCAGGTCTAAGAAGAGCCTCATCTATCAGATCTGGTCTGTTGGTCATTCCTGAACACAGATGTTAAAACAAAACAACAAATGATCAGAGTTCAAAAATAAAATCAAATGTCCTTTTAGTATATTTAAGAATAGTAATTTCCCTAACAAGCTAAGGAGACTTTGTTTTACTATTTCACTATTGTGTATGCCAATGGAATATAAACGTTATGAAAACTTCCTGTATTTAAAAAGAAAATTTAAGGTTCAAAGGGTAAATAATCTGTCCAAGTGACAGAGGGGCAATGTGACACAATCTCTCTGACTCCAAAGTTCCTTCTCTTTTTTATAGGCCAGTGGTTTTCAGACTTCATACAACAGCAGGGTGTTTTTCTTTCTTCCCCCCGAGAAGTCATCTTCAGAAGCACCTCAGTACTTAAAACAGCTAAAAGAGGAAGTCATAATCGTGATGTAGGATCTGAAATGCACTCCCTGGCCCTCACTGACCCTGAAAGCACTGCTGAGGACCCCTGAAGGCCTGCAAGACCCAGTTTGAAAACCACTGCATTCCATTGTTTCATGTGTATTTTTAATTTTTGGGTGAGCTATAAGCTTCAACCTACATCTTTTTCATCTGCGGGTGAGCTATAAGCTTAAACCTACAAGTGACTGAAATCCATCTTTTATTTTTCCTATTAAGCCTAGGCATTACAAAAGATTCTTTAATATCACTGGATTCTAATTTGGAAACACTGGCAAAACAGTTTAATCACAACCTACACACATCTTAATTCAGAACTTAAGGCTAATGTTTTTGAATGAACTGTACTTTTTAAGAAAGTAAACATACCAATGACTAGGATGTTGTTTAGCTGCTCCACGCCATCAATTTTGGACAGCAACTGGTTGACAACAGTGTCATGAACTCCCGTGCTACCAGCCATGCTCCCTCTCTGCTTGCAGATGGCATCAATTTCATCAAAGATGATGATGTGCAAACCACTGTTAGCACCAAGCTATTAAGGGAAGAAACAATATTAAAGATCATAATTTGAATGTCTTATTAAACAAACTAATCAGAAAAACAAAACGAAGCTTTCAACAGATTGACTTTGCTTCATTTTGACTAATAAATATGGCGAGAGCAACCGTGGTTGTTGTCCTCAAAAAGGTGATGGCATTACATTCTCAGAATTCTGCAAACTGAAAACTCATTCTAGAACCTCATATTTAATAGCTATAAAACGAAAGTACGCATTATACACTGATACAGTGTGTGTGTGTATAGATAGAAAGTAAGTAGTCCATCAAATACTTGATATACATTTCTTATTTCACTATTTGAAAGAACTCTTACATTTGTCAGATACTTTCATTAAGTCAGTCAGTGGCAACACCCTCCCATTTTCCCTGAGTTTTGGTGAGAAGACTGTCCCAGAAGCAGTAGGGTTAATGTTTGTTTTGTTATATTATGTAACTAAAGGTTAACTCCACCTACAGATTGCCTGGGAATTGGACAAATGAGTGAAGAAACTCAACATGACTCACAAGTACTTATATCACATGAAAACAGATTATTCCTTCCTACCAATAAAGTGAGAACAGAGACGGTTTATAAAAAGCACTTGGTTAAGGGGTGCTGTTTCTTCTGCATAATGATTTCTTAGTTTACTAGAAATAAAATCACCATTAAAAGAAAATAGTTTGTACATTTCGAACCTTTAACAGATACAAACACTTCTGAATGCTACTAATTCATTAGGTTAATTTAACACGTACCTTCTAAAATTTATATTTAAGTAATTTAGTCTCCTATCAGGGAGTAAAGTGCACTCTAGGAATTTTCTTTTTCTTTTATAAACAAAAAACATGGCCAGGTGTGGTGGCTCCTGCCTGTAATCCCAGTACTTTGGGAGGCAGAGGAGGATGGATCGACTGAGGTCAGGAGTTCAAGACCAGCCTGGCCAACATGGTGAAACCCTGTCTCTACTAAAAATACAAAAATGAGCTGGGTGTGGTGGCAGGCGCCTGTAATCCCAGCTACTCTGGAGGCTGAGGCAGGAAAATCACCTGAACTCAGGAGGCAGAGGTTGCAGTGAGCTGAGACTGCACCACTGCACTCCAGTCTGGGCAACAGAGCGAGACTCCATCTCAAAAAGAAACAAAAACACTAGGGATTAACAAAATTGGTGAAAAATGAACATAACCTAAATATGACAATATATGGATAATAAAAATTAAATCAGCATCATGAGACTGAGGATTAAATATGGTTAGTATCCATTAAATCTCTGATAAGGATATAATCTTTTTTTTTTTTTTTTTTGAGATGAAGTCTCGCTCTGCCGCCCAGGCTGGAGTGCAATGACACAATCTCAGCTCACTGCAACCTCTGCCTCCCGGGTTCAAGTGATTCTCCTGTCTCAGCTTTCTGAGTAGCTGGGATTACAGGCATGTGCCGCCACTCCTGGCTAATTTTTGCATTTTTAGTAGAGACGGGGTTTCACCATGTTGGCCAGGTTGATCTCAAACTCCTCACCTAAGGTGACCCATTCAGCTTGGCCTCCTGGTGCTGGGATTATAGGCATGAGCCACCACGCCCGGCCTAATCTTTGTTTTAATAAAAGAATGTTTTTTAACTTTTATAAGAGTAGTAGATTTTTTAACAGAGCAAAAGTTGCAAAACAAATAGAAATAAAGTTTAAAAATAAAGCTGGGCAGAGTGGTATGTGCCTATAGTCCCAGCTACTCTGGAGGCTGAGGCTGGAGGATCGCTTGAGCCCAGGAGTTGGAGTCCAGCCTGGGCAGCACAGTGAGATCCCATCACTAAAAAATAAATAAAAATATACTACATTTGCCATGGCTTGTGCCTGTAATCCCAGCTACTTGGAAGGCAGAGGTAGGAAGATTGCTTCAGGCCAGGAGTTCAAGACCAGCCTGGGCAACATAGTGACATCCCATCAATAAAGACCCATCTATAAAACAACATTAAATCACCTAAAGATAACTGCTGTTAATGGTCCACAGATTTCTATATTTTAACTAAATATTGAGAACTTACTGCACCTTGTATTCTCTTGAATATTATTCTTTGAAAACAATTTTCAATGGTTATTTTTGCTTCCAACTGCAAAATATATAATTATAGAAAATGTGGGAAAATAGCAAAAACTAAAGAAATCACAATCATCTCAAACTCAGCCAAAATGGAGCTATGTAATACCTTGCATCCTGTTTTTCATCCAGGTATTATTTTAAACCCTTTCTCATCCCTATACAATATGACTTGTCACCCAGGCTGGAGTGCAGTGGTGCAATCTCGGCTTACTGCAAGCTCCGCCTCCTGGGTTCACACCATTCTCCTGCCTCAGCCTCCAGAGTAGCTGGGACTACAGGCGCCCGCCACCACACCCGGCTAGTTTTTTTTGGTATTTTTTAGTAGAGACGGGGTTTCACGGTGTTAGCCAGGATGGTCTCGATCTCCCAACCTCGTGATCCGCCCGTCTCGGCCTCCCAAAGTGCTGGGATTACAGGCTTGAGCCACCACGCCCGGCCTTTTGTATTTTTTTTTAGTAGAGACGGGGTTTCACCGTGTTAGCCAGGATGGTCTCGATCTCCTGACCTTGTGATTCGCCTGCCTCAGCCTCCCAAAGTGCTGGAATTACAGGAGTGAACCACCGTGCCTGGCCGACAATATGATTTTTAATAGCTCTATATTTAATCATATGAATGGTTTCACAGTTTAACTCTCCTATTCCATATTAACTCCTTACTGTTAGATACTTAATTATTTCTAAGTCTTCAGTATTATATATGTTGCTGCAATAAACATTTTCTCTTTTCATTCTTTGTAGAGACAGGATCTCACTCTGTTGCCCAGGCTGGAGTGCAGTGTTACAATCAAAGCTCACTGCAGCCTCAAACTCCTGGGCTCAAGCAATCCCCCACCTCAGCCTCCTGAGTGGCTGGGACTACAGATGCGTGCCAACATGCCTGGCAAATATTTTACTTTTTTTGTAGAGATGGGGTTTTGTCATGTTGCTCAGGCTGGTCTTGAACTCCAGGACTCAAGTGATCCTCCTGCCTCAACCTCCTAAAGTGCTGGGATTACGAATGTGAGCTACCGTACCTGGCCTACAATGAACATTTTTATACTTAAACGCTTGACAAATATAGATGATTACTTGCTAAAGGCAAATTGTTAGGTTAAAAGGTATGTTAAGTATTTTAAGGCCCTTGAAATAGGAACACTTGAAAAAGTGGAAACACTTTTCCAGAAAGGTTTATCAATCTATAATCCCAGCACACACAGTACATGACAGTGCCTATCTTGGTATATTCCCACACATAATGAATATTAGAAACACATTAAAAGTAATTCTCAATTTGGTAGATGGACAACGGTATCTTTCTGTTGTCTTTAAATCACATTTATCTAATTACTGAAGAGGCTGGTGTTGTTAAAAAATAATGTTTTTTGGCCGGGCGCGGTGGCTCAAGCCTGTAATCCCAGCACTTTGGGAGGCCGAGACGGGCGGATCATGAGGTCAGGAGATCGAGACCATCCTGGCTAATACGGTGAAACCCCGTCTCTACTAAAAAATACAAAAAACTAGCCGGGCGACGAGGCGGGCGCCTGTAGTCCCAGCTACTCGGGAGGCTGAGACAGGAGAATGGCGTGAACCCAGGAGGCGGAGCTTGCAGTGAGCTGAGAGCCGGCCACTGCACTCCAGCCTGGGTGGCAGAGCAAGACTCCGTCTCAAAAAAAAAAAAAAAAAAAAAAAAAATAATAATGTTTTTTGCTCTTTGGTCCGTAAGTCCAAAATGACAAAGAAAAGAAGGAACAACGGTCGTGCCAAAAAGGGCCGCGGCCATGTGCAGCCTATTCGCTGCACTAACTGTGCCCGATGCGTGCCCAAGGACAAGGCCATTAAGAAATTCGTCATTCGAAACATAGTGGAGGCCGCAGCGGTCAGGGACATTTCTGAAGCGAGCGTCTTTGATGCCTATGTGCTTCCCAAGCTGTATGTGAAGCTACATTACTGTGTGAGTTGTGCAATTCACAGCAAAGTAGTCAGGAATCGATCTCGTGAAGCCCGCAAGGACCAAACACCCCCTCCCCGATTTAGACCTGTGGGTGCTGCCCCACGTCCCCCACCAAAGCCCATGTAAGGAGCTGAGTCCTTAAGACTGAGACAGACTATTCTCTGGAGAAAAATAAAATGGAAATTGTACTTAAAAAAATAAAATAAAATAATAATAATAATGTTTTTACCATTGGTAATTTTATTAGTATTTGATATGTATTCTGTACCCTTTTCTGTTGAAATTCAAGAGCTTTTCCTATTGATTTATTAAAAAATGATTTATATATTAGGGCCATTATTATACTTGTAACTACTTTATCCTAGTTTGCCATTTGTCTTTTATTTATGGCGTGTGTGAATATATATATTTTTTGAGACAGAGTCTCCCTCTGTCATCCAGGCTGGAGTGCAGTGGTGTGATCTCTGCTCACTGCAACCTCCGTCTCTCAGGTTCAAGCGATTCTTGTGCCTCAGCCTCCCACATGTAGGATTACAGACATGCACCACCAAGTCTGGCTAATTTTGTATTTTTAGTAGAGACAGGGTTTCACCCCGTTGGCTAGGCTGGTCTTGAACTCCCAAACTCAGGTGATCTGCCCACCTCGGCCTCCCAAAGTGCTGTGATTACAGGCGAGAGCCACTGTGCCCAACCTATTTATGGTATATTTTCGATAAGTGGAAGGGGTTTTCTGTTTCTACTAAACAGCCAGCATCAATTTTTATTTTTGTGATATTTTTGTTAGTTTTATCCTTAAAATTGTTCCCCATTACAGACACTGATGGTCACATACTTTCTTCTCTTAAACTTTTGCTTTACATGTAATTCTTTATCTGGTTTTTTATTTTTGTGTGTGGTACAAGTAAAGTGAGAAGCCAACTAATTCTTCTTCAAATAACCGACCCAGCATTGTTCCCTAAATAATCCCTCCTTTCTTCGTCGACTGAGCTGCCATCTCTACCAGGTTTTGGACTCTGCTGTATGCTAGGTTATTACCAGCCTGTCTACTACATACATGTTTTTATCTCTATAACTTTACAGTAGTGCATTGAAGAAGCTCTTCTCCTGTATACATTCTTCTTTTTCATAACTATCTTGGCTATTTCCAACCATGTCTATTTCCAAATGAACATCAGAATCATTCTTATGAGGGGGAATAACCTCCACCAATTAAAAATAGACAAAGAAACAGACAAAAACCTAAGCCCTGATTGAAATTAGGTTAAATATCTAAGTTTAGGAAATACTAAAATCTTTATAGCATATTTGGTTTTTTAGAATAATAATGCCTCTCCAATTATTCAACACTTTTATGTCTCTCAGTAAAGTTTTAAAATTTATTTTTATTTTTATTTTTAGAGATAAGGTCTCACTATGTTGCTCAGGCTGGTCTTGAACTCCTGGGCTTAAGTGATCCTCCCACCTTGGCCTCCCAAAGTGCTAGGATTACAGGCGTGAGCCATTGGGCCCAGCTTCCCAATAAAGTTTTATAGTTTTTGTTGTTTAAATTCCTTCATTCCTTCACAAAGATTCCTAGCTATGTTTTTTGGTTGCAACTGTGATGGGATTTTTCTATTATATTTCAGAAACAGTATGGAAGCATGGAGGAAATATATTTTTATATATTTACTTTATATCTGGCTACTTTACTCTCTTATTTATAATATCTAAGTTTTTAAAAAAATCTGACTCTTGAATTTCCTAGGTAGACAATCATATCACCTACAAATACAACTTGTATCCTCCTTAGTAACAGGTATACCTGCTTTTGGGTATGAGAAGCTGTACCAACACAAAGACATATAAAAGGGGAAAGAGACAGTCTAATAGCTAAGAACTTAGAAGCATGCGGGGTCACCTGAATAGAAGGCCCAGAGGCAGTCAAGGTCCTATAAAAGGGGATAATAAAATTTACCTAATGTGAGAAGCAGAAGCTATAGTACTATCATGACAGATTGAAATCTAGAATTAGGCCTTCCTACTGAAACAGAGGACATCAGTAAATGAACTGCAAAAGCAGAATGCTCTTTATATAAAATGATTTTATTCTTGGCTTTAGGAAGGTCAGTGAGAAACATTCAACGGTAGATAAATGAGGCAAACAGAATCTAAACAGAAGGAGAATTTTGGTGATAGGAGTGGTGATGACCAAACAGCAAATGCTAGATTTGCTTACTGCTTGCATGTGGGGTGGAGTGACAGTGAAGAAAAGAAATTACCTTGCAGTATGATAAGGAAGCTGCAGAAGGGAAAAGATACAAGGGAATTTTTTTTTTTTATTTCTAGCATGGTAAGATTAAAGTGTTAACAAGATATCTAATTGGAAAGGCCTCCAGAGAACAAGATATACACAACTGAATAAAAGAGGATAGCAAGATACATCTGAACACCTTCTGCAAATAGTGAAGAATAGTCTAGTAGCAAGCTATAGGTACTGTAAGAAGACAGAGCATATAATTAAGCTGGAGGAATATAAAAGCAGGACAGATTCTGGGCTACAATACCAGAAGATACCTACAGTCATCTGAAGAAAAGGGGGAATAAAAAAAAATGACAAAGATGAAAGAAGAAATGTTACATCAGACATATGAGGAAAGAGTTCCAAAAATGATCTGAAGGAAATTCAACTGGGTCAAAAACAAACCCTGAATATATAAAGTATTTTTTTTTTTTTTTTTTGAGACGGAGTCTTGCTCTGCCACCCAGGCTGGAGTGCAGTGGCCGGATCTCAGCTCACTGCAAGCTCCGCCTCCCAGGTTTACGCCATTCTCCTGCCTCAGCCTCCCGAGTAGCTGGGACTACAGGCGCCCGCCTCGTCACCCAGCTAGTTTTTTGTATTTTTAAGTAGAGACAGGGTTTCACCGTATTAGCCAGGATGGTCTCGATCTCCTGACCTTGTGATCCGCCTGTCTCGGCCTCCCAAAGTGCTGGGATTACAGGCTTGAGCCACCGCGCCCGGCCATAAAGTATTTTTAAATCAAAAATAAAATGCTGTATGACCTAAAAATTCCACTACTTGGTTTATCAGCTCTGCTTATAATTGCCCCAAACTAGAAAACAATCCAATTGGCATTCATTGGGTCAACAAACTAATGATAGTATATCCACATAATGAAATATTATTCAACAATAAAAAGGGATGTTTGACACATGCAACAACTTGGGTGAATCTCAAAGGCATTATGCTGAAGATAGCCAGTTCCAAAAGGTTACATAGTGTATGACCCCATTTATATGACATTCTCGAAAAGATAAAACTACAGGGGTGGAGAACACATTGGTAGTTACCGGGGTTACTAAAAAGAGAGTGTGACCAGTAAGGGACAGCATGAAGGAATTTTTGGGGGTGATTCTATATCCTGATTTTTACAGTGGTTCCATTAATCTATGCAAGTATGAAATTTCATAAAACTACACACAAAAAGAGAAAAATTCAATTTACTGCACAATAAACCAGATAAAATAATTAATAATAAATTCTATTCTTTAATGCAATTGTATGTAGGATGACAGATGTCCATCAAAGTTTCTAAAGTTTCACTAGGTTTTATTTGTGTCCCTGAACATTACTTAAAAATTGTTCTCCCTCCATATTTTAAAACATAATTTCAAATCTGAGGGAAAAAAACTTCATTTTTCTGTATCATTGCATTTACTGAATAGGTATCTAATGATAAATAACTTGCTTCCTAAAAAAAAATTCAATACCAAAAACTGTTCATCTTTCCATCTGGAGAAAAAATTGAGAATGAGGAATTGGAACCACAACCTTAGCTTTGCCAAAGTACTTCTATATAGTAGGATATTAATTCTCGCCATCTTTAGTGACAACAAGGATACTTCTGTTTGTGACTGAAAAACTGTGAAATTTTACATTATTTTTAAAAGATTTTTTTCTTTCTTCAAGGTTGTCTGCCCAATACAGCATGAAACAAAAAGATGTTATATGAGTTTTACTGTCAATGTGCCTTATGTTGCTGATGGAATCATGATTTCCTTCTCAGCCCAACCTCAAAAATCACTGTGTGGACAGGGACAAAGACAATATGAACACTGTTCGATTAAATGATCACTGGGGCAATCTGTTCTAAACATAATTCTGTACAATTCTGACCTTTTCAGAACCTTACTAATCTTATTACCTGTCATCAGGTCCCTTCCCCCACCTAGTCAGTACAATAACATCAAGTTTTACATTGTGTGTTACTTAAATAAAAGCAAGTTCTTATTACAAGAAATTGGGAATTGGGTAAAGAAGATGTCAAGATTAATGTTCACAGACTAATATAGCTGATTCATCAATAAACCCTTTACCAAAAAATTTAAATTTCCACAACACAATCCTCTTCCATTCATTGGCTTCTAGCTCTGTTTTTAACATCTGCAAAGTCTTTCTCCATAGAAACAGAGCTGACACTGTTGAGCCCTGGCGACAGCTTTCAAAAGCGGCTGTTCTATATTTAACTAGTTTGACCTATATGCAAGTGTTCATCTCCGTCAATGTGAACTGTCCACAATTACAGAGGCGATGTTTTTCTTTATTATGTAACACATATATCCTTCATGGGGTCATTAGCTGAGTACATCAAGTCATTTCTGGATGTGAGAAAGGTATAACTGAAAAGACTGGCTATAATTAATATCGATCTAGAAATCATTTGCCAACTCAATTTTATCATTAGTAGTTTAATATTTAAACTGCTTGCAACTTTAAAAACAGCACCAAAGTTACCTATGTAGCCATGTGGTAACTCACAACCGAGATTTTATAAAATGCTTCTTCATATGGCATTTTAACTCACTTCTGCCTAGTGTTTAATCCTCAGTATCTCATTAGGGTCCGTTAGACCCAATCTCAGTTTCTGGGTTTCTGTTTTGAGCAGTACTATTTACAAAAATTGATATCTCATGACTTTTTTCCTTTTTGTCTTCCAAAGAGCGAGCAAACAAAACAAAACGCATATTTAAAAAATAGAACAAAACTCATTCTATCTTACAATTGCCATTTGTATCTACTAGATCTTTTTACAAATCTAAGACACATTATGCTATTTCATCATACTAGAGATTACATCATTACTCATCAATTATTCTCAACTATGCTTAAAAAGGATTAAAATAAGAAAATAGAAGAATGAAGTCTTTGCCCATGCCTATGTCCTGAATGGTACTGCCTAGGTTTTTTTTTCTTCTAGAGATTTTATGGTTTTAGGTCTTACATTTAAGTCTTTAATCCATCTTGAGTTAATTTTTGTATAAGGTGTAAGGAAGGGGTCCAGTTTCAGTTTTCTGCATATGGTTAGCCAGTTTTCCCAACACCATTTATTAAACAGGGAATCCTTTCCCCATTGCTTATTTCTGTCAGGTTTGTCAAAGATCAGATGGTTGTAGATGTGCGGCATTATTTCTGAGGTCTCTGTTCTATTCCTTTGGTCTATACATCTGTTTTGGTACCAGTACCATGCTGTTTCGACAGTGTGGTGATTCCTGAAGGATCTAGAACCAGAAATACCATTTGACCCAGCAATCCCATTACAATCATTCTACTATAAAGACACATGCACACATATGTTTATTGAAGCACTGTTCACAACAGCAAAGACTTGGCACCAACCCAAATGCTCATCAGCGATAGACTAGATAAAGAAAATGTGGTACATATACACCATGGAATACTATGCAGCCATAAAAACGGATGAGTTCATGTCCTTGGCAGGGACATGGATGAAGTTGGAAACCATCATTCTCAGCAAACCAACACAGGAACAGAAAACCAAACACCACATGTTCTCACTCATAAGTGGGAACTGAACAATGAGGACACATGGTCACAAGGAGGGGAACATCATACACTGGGGCCTATCAGGGATGGGAGGCTAGGGGAGGGATAGCATCAGGAGAAATACCTAATGTAGATGACGGGTTGATGGATGCAGCCAACCATCATGGCACATGTATACCTATGCAACAAACCTGCACGTTCTGCACATGTATCCCAGAACTTAAAGTATAATTAAAAAAGACGAAACTACTTAGAAAAATGATACAACAGTGGAACAAATATCACTATGACATCATTCTTCAGTTTTCTTACTGTGTTGTGCTAGGTATGTGTTATCTTTCAAGAAGGCATAAAAGAAGTCTGAAGCTAACATCTTCTGTGACCTGATTCTTCGTTTTATTGAATACGATTAAGCATTAACATTTTTAAGTTCTCTGGCCAGAATGATGAAGAAAATCTGAGGAAACTGTTTTAGAATTATTAGGTGAGTCTGAAGTTGAACACAAAGAATAAGATAGCAGCACTTAGGACTCTAATAAAGATGCTGAAATTGATGATTATAAGTAAAATCTCAGTCTATGTGCCTTCAGATGATGATGCCCTACATACATTTTCTCAAACTCATGAATCAATGAGTGAATAATATACTTTTAATCTAAGGACAAAGCATTTTTATTCAGTTACTTATTCAATAGAAAGTCTTCATTGTGGAATATTTTGTAACAAGAAACGAGGCCATCCCATTTTGCTAAAAGGACACATGACAGTATTCTTTCATCTTTTATTTCATTTGTGCACCAAATTTTCTTGATATAGTTTAAAAGTAGACAGATGCTAAAGGCACGTATTACAGAGAGATAGCCAGAAGAAATAGACGAAGTAGACATTAAAAAATTAGGCCAGGCGCGGTGGCTCAAGCCTGTAATCCCAGCACTTTGGGAGGCCGAGACAGGCGGATCACGAGGTCAGGAGATCGAGACCATCCTGGTTAACACGGTGAAACCCCGTCTCTACTAAACAATACAAAAAAAAAAAAAAAACTAGCTGGGCGAGGTGGTGGGCGCCTGTAGTCCCAGCTACACAGGAGGCTGAGGCAGGAGAATGGCGTAAACCTGGGAGGCGGAGCTTGCAGTGAGCTGAGATCTGGCCACTGCACTCCAGCCCGGGCGACAGAGCAAGACTCCGTCTCAAAAAAAAAAAAAAAAGAAAATACCTTAAGACATTAAAAAATTGGATTGACCATAAAAAACTGAATTGATCATTCTGAAAGAAACCTACAAATCTAAAGATAAAAATGTTTTTGCAATTGTGGAACATACAATGGTCATCCTCTCTTCAACAAAATTAGGAGCCAAAGATCTCAAAAAATTTCTTAAAGCATTATGTTTTGATGCTGTACGTGCAAGAAGAACCAGAAGTAATAATAATTTAGAAGCCAACAAAGATGTATTTGAAACTAAGAATCAGTATTTGTAAGTTCATGCAGGACAGCTGATGAACAGTTAGTCGCAATCAGAGGCTCCTGTCCATTTGGGGTATACAGGTTGAGTATCCCTAATCCAAAAATTCAAAATCCCAAATGTTCCAAAATTTGAAAGGTGCACCACACACAGGGGGTTACTGTATGGTAATCTTTTAATCAAAACACAACATCAGCTGGGCATGGTAGCTCACACCTGTCATTTTCACACTTCGGGAGGCTGAGGAAGGAGGATCGCTTTAGCCCAGGAGTTTTAGACCAGCCTGGGCAACCTAGGGAGACCTTGTCTCTACAAAAAGATTTTTAAAATTAGCCAGGTGTGGTGGTGCACACCTGTAGTCCCAGTTACTTGGGAGGCTGAGGTAGGAGGATGGCTTGAGCCCAGGAGGTTGAGGCTGCAGTGAGCCACAATGGTGCCAACTGTATTCCAGCCTGGGCGATGGAGTGAGACTCCATCTCAAAAAACCAAACCAAAACAAAAAACCCCCACAACATTGTAGGTGGTGACTAAAACTGCTGCTGTTTGGTGTTGCTGGTGTTTAATAGCTTATCCAGGTATTCTGGTGATGCCATTGTGCTGCTTAGTTACCCTAAACTCACTATTTTTGCACTGTAATTTTTTTTAATGGTGTGTCATATTTTTACTAAGTACTTGTGTCTCAATATGTGTATGAAAACAATTACTTACCAGGCACATACATTTATAGTCAGAAACAATGGTGATGCCAACCAACCACAGACTGTCCACATCTAGTGGCTGAGATAGTGACGCCTTAGCTTTCTGATGGTTCAATGTACACAGACTTTGTTTCAGTAACAAAATTATTTAAAATATTGTACAGAATTACCTTCAGGCTGTGTGTACAAGGTGTATACAAAACATAAATGGATTTCATGTTTAGACCTGAGTCCCAATGCCAAGATATCTTATTATGTACATGCAAATATTCCAAAAAACAAAATTCAAAACACCTCAAGACCAGGAAAACATGAAATAAAAATTTTATTTGCTATATTTATTTAATTTTTAATAGTTTTTTTATCTCTTTATTCTTGTGTTTTGTAAATTATTTGGAAAATAATCTAAAATCATTTTCTAAATGGAGTTTATTCAACCTAGATAGCACATGCTGATGACTGTTTTTCTTGGTAGGAGGGTTAAAAAGATATGTGAAGCAGAAACAATCTTAGTATTAGGAAAGAACTACAAAACTGATTGATTCCGGGACTTTCTGAAGAGTTGAAATAGTGACTGGACTTGCCCCAACCCACCAAGACCCACACCTGCTAGAACCAATGAGACTGATCTAGCTGGAGACCTGAACAAGAACTTAATGAAATGCTGGAAAGCAGGAAAGGAAACGACCTTGTATAAAACTGAAACAATTAAGGACCCAAATAAAGGGAATATTTAATATTATTTTACCCTCAACAAAAATTTTAAAAGGCAGGAAATGGCAGGATAAATTCAGTAGAGCTTACTAGATTTTTTAAAAAGATGAGATGTTATATTTCTGAGTGTTATTCATGTTGATCTACGCAAATCTATTATTCATTTTATTTTTTTGAGACAGGGTCTCATTCTGTTGCCCAAGCTGGAGTGCAGTGGCACTATCACAGCTCACTGCAGCCCTGACCTCCCAGGCTCAAGTGACCTTCTCACCTCAGCCTCCTAAGTGGCTGGGACCACAGGCGTGTGACACCATGCCTGGCTAATTTTTTATTTTAGTAGAGGTGGGGTCTCACTATGTTGCCCAGGCTGGTCTTCAACTCCTGGGCTCAAATGATCCTCTGCCTTGGCATCCTGAAGTGCTGGGATTACAGGCGTGGACCACTGTGCTCAGCATCTTCATTTTAATATCTGTATGCTATCCCATTTCCTACTAAGGAAGAGTAATGATGTTTCTTTTCCCTCTGTTACAAATAGCAAGGCCATCAACATCCTGGTACATGTCATGTTGTTTATCATAGGTAGTGGTCTTGAAGTAGAACTCCTGGGGTTGTGCATCTTTATTTTTGTAAGATGTCAAATTTATTTGCAAGATACTACCCACTTGGTATATTCTTTTAGTTTATACTCCAACTAGCAATGTGTATGAGACCCTGTTTCTCCATAATCCCACAAACTCTTGGTTTTACCAGCTGTTGTAAATGTTGCCAGGTTGTTTAAGAAAGAATCCCTCTTTTATTATACATTTTCCTGAATATCTTTTCATTTGCTTTTCAATTGGGTTCTTTCTCTGAGAACTATGTGTTAAATCCTTTGACAGTTTTTTTTTTCTTCAAATTGTGGTGTTTATATTTTTCTTATTATACAAGACTTTTTATAGAGAATTTATTATAGAGGATGCCAATTCTTTGTAGATTACATACATTGCAAATATCTTCTCCCAGCTTGAGACATTTGTATTTAGTGTAATTTGTCATACAGAAATTTTTTATATTAATGTAGCCAAATTAACACTTCTAATAGATTTACTTTCTGTATCAATTCTTCCCTAGCCTCAAATCTTAAAACATTTTTGCCTATTTTTCTTCTAAATAAGTTTTCCTCCTATAAGTCTTAGTAGGTTTTTTCATTTTGTTTTGTTTTTGTAAATCCATTTGCAATTTTGTATGCTGTGAGGTAGGAATTGCATTTTATCTTTTTCCAAACAGGCAGCCAATTATCTCAGCTCTGTTTATGGCACAGCCAGCCTATTATTCCCCTCTGATCTGTATCATCACGTGTCATAGAGCAGGCTCTTCCTTTCTGTGTTCTATTGTTTCCTTGGTCTGTTTTTACATGAATATATAACACTGTTTCAATTACTATTGCTTCCTAGTAAGTCTTGATATGTGATAAAAGTAAATCTCTATTATTCTTCAAAATTCTCGTAACTTCAAGCCTCAAAAAAAAATTAGAATCAAGTTGTCAAATGTCAAAAAAATTCCTATTAGGCTTCACTGGAAATACACTCAACTTACAGATCAAGATGGGCAGAACTGTCATTTTTATGACATTGTTAGTGCTCCCATACATGAACATGTTACATCTTACCATTTATTAGCTCCTTAAAAAAGATTTTCAAAAATGTTTAGAATTTCCTCCTTAAAGGTCTTGCACATTTCCTGTTAGATCAAATCCTAGGCACTTTACATTCTGATTTCCGCTATAAATGAAATTGTTTTTTAAATTACCTTTTTAGTATCAACACATTGTCTTCGAGTATTGTCATTTCTTTGTTGCCTTCTAAAGTATTTGAGTTTCCATTGTTTCTTTCCCAGCTCCTCCCTATGCTTTGGAAAAGTTTGGGCACAATGTACAACTTTCACATGCGTATTTTTGACTTAAAGTTTCATGTTAACTAACATCATCATCTTCTTTTTTTTTTTTGACACGGAGTTTCACTTTTGTTGCCCAGGCTGGAGTGCAGTGGCATGATCTTGGCTCACTGCAACCTCCGCTTCCCAGGTTCAAGCAATTCTCCTGCCTCAGCCTCCTGAGTAGCTGGGATTATAGGTGCATGCCACCATGCCCACTAATTTTTGTATTTTTTTAGTAGAGATGGGGTTTCACCATGTTGACCAGGCTGGTCTTGAATTCCATATCTTCTTTCCCAATAATACAAGGAGCTTACATGAAGTTAAACTTCCCAAATGTTTTGTTCCATATTTTAGTTCTATCCTTTAAAAGTATCCATATCATTATTGTTTTACTCAGTGAATGCTGTTAAAATTTATTTTTAAAACGTTTTATTGCAAAATACATCGCACACAGAGAAAAGTTACAAAATGTGAATATATGCCTCAATGAACTGTCACACAATGAACGCCTATGTAATCATAAGAAACAGAAAACTGCCAGCATCCTAGGAGCACCTCCTCACAACCCTTCCCAAGCACTCCTCCCTGACCTTTCCCCATAGGTAACCACAATCTGATTTTTATGGTAATTATTCACTTTCCTTTATAGTTTTACCACCCAAGCATGCGTTGTTAAACACTATACTTTAGGTGAGCTCTCTATAAATGGAATCATACAGTATGTGTTCTTTTTAAAATCTGGTTTCTTTTGCTCAATAATGTATTTGTTTCACAACTGTATAGCTGTAGGCTATTTATTTTCATTACTGTCTTGTATTCCATTGCATATTTCTATGATCATTCATCCATTTACTGGATATAAAACTCTAAGTTTTCAGCTCTTTAAAAATGGCCTTTGACTGACTTTTTGATTCCATCATTTCTTTTTTTTTTTTTTTTTTTTTTTTTTGAGACGGAGTCTCGCTCTGTCACCCAGGCTGGAGTGCTGTGGCCGGATCTCAGCTCACTGCAAGCTCCGCCTTCCGGGTTCACGCCATTCTCCTGCCTCAGCCTCCCAGGTAGCTGGGACTACAGGCGCCGCCACCTCGCCCGGCTAGTTTTTTTGTAGTTTTTAGTAGAGACGGGGTTTCACCGTGTTAGCCAGGATGGTCTCGATCTCCTGACCTCGCGATCCGCCCGTCTCGGCCTCCCAAAGTGCTGGGATTACAGGCTTCAGCCACCGCGCCGGGCCTTCCATCATTTCTATTGAGAAGACAGCTACTAGCTAGTTGTTGCTTATTTGAAGGCAATTTTCCTTTGCTCTCTAGCTCCTTTTAAGATTTTTCTTTTGCTTTTGGTTTTCAGCAATTTAACAATGATGCCTATATATGTAGAGTTCTTTGGTACTTCTCCCGCTCAGGGTTCAATTAATTTCTGTAATTTATGGACTAATGTTTTCCATCAGTTTTAGAAAGTTCTAAACCATTTTCTCTTCAAATTCTGGTTTTGATCCATCTTCTTTCTCTTCCCCTTCTGGAACTTCAAATACACGCACCAGACCTTTAAATGGTATTTTCTCTCTCTCTCTCTTACTCTCTCTTAATTCCTTTCATTCTTTGTCTCTGGTTATTTTCATCTTATATCTTTCAGTACACTAATTCTCTCTTCAGATGTGTCTAACCTGCTATTTAAACTCATTCACTTGAGTTAATTTTACTTACTGCTTTTCTCAGTTCTAGAATTTATATTTGTTTGTTTTTACAGTTTCCAGTACTCTGCCAAAAATCTCAGTCTTGTCTTCTATCCCCTTGAATGTGGTAAGTATAATGATTTCAAAAGTCTGTATCTGAGAATTCCAATATCTAGAGGCTGTTTCAACCATCTTTTCTTTTTCTTGATGTTGTTTATCTGTTTCCAGTTGCTTTTGATTACAAGCCAGACATTGCATTTGCAAACTAGAAATAATTTGTGACCTTACATGATACTACTTTCCTCCAGGAAGGATTTACAATTCTGCCAAATGCCTAGGGGCACTAGCAGTTTAGGAACCCTCAATCTAATTTTAGGGACTGACATGATTCAAAGCTGATCTTCAGCCTCAGTGATAGTATGTCTATTCCTGGTTAACCCTTGCTCCTATGGTGTACAGCCCTTCAGGGCCCTGACTCAAAATGAGTTATGTTCATCACGTGTCCCCTCCCTCAGGGGCCATGGGCTCTAATCTCTGCCCCCATTACTCCCACTAGCATGTCAAAAGGGCTGATTAGGTTTTAGCAGCTTCATGCAGAACTGGCTAATACCTCGAGAGGAACAGTGACTCAGTACACTAGAAGGACCTTTGTTCTAGGCCTCCATTTTTCTTCTTTGATACCTTCAAGCAAAACATGTTTAAATATTGTGTTGAGCTTTTCTGATAGTCTTCAGTGGAAAGCATGATTCAAATGACCTAATTTGCCACTACTAGAAGTAGCACTCCCAGACTTTGTCTATATTTTCACCAATTTTATTGCTCATCGTTTCTTGGATCTACTGTTTCCTTCTGGGTTCAACTTCCTTCAGTCTCAGTACA
This sequence comes from Rhinopithecus roxellana, assembly GCF_007565055.1. NCBI lineage: Eukaryota > Metazoa > Chordata > Mammalia > Primates > Cercopithecidae > Rhinopithecus > Rhinopithecus roxellana. The sequence continues at coordinate 74,039,101 of NC_044567.1, forward strand.
TCCTACTTCATAATCTTCCAACAAGCTTCTGCAACTAGTTAATTCTATTATCCTTTGCCTGAAGAAAAAAAGTCTTTATTTCACCCTCATTCCTGAATGAGAATTAAGCTGGGTATTAACTTTTAAGTTGACAGTTATTTTCACTTAGCTCTCTGAAGATATTATTCTACTGTTTTTTGTTCTCTCTGTCATGGAAAAGTTTGCTATCAGCATAATGGATACCCCTTTGTAAGTCATCTCCATGTCTTTCTTTTGTTACTAAGATTTTTTTTTCTTTGGCATTCTCCTATAACAAGTCTAGAAATAAGTTAATTTTCATTTATCCCATATGGACTCATGGTGCTACTGAATCTGAGTATTTGTGTCTTTTATTAATTCTAGAACATGCGCAGTCATTCTCTTTTTGAATAATGTCTCTACACTATTCTATCTGGACTTCTCGTTTTAACTCTGTCATCTCAACTTTCATCTCTTCTATCCCTTTATCTCTCTGTGCTACATTCTGGGTGATCTCTTTAGGTTTATTCTTCTGTTTACCACTTCTCTCTTCAGCTGAAATTTGTAGTCTTATATTAAATTTGGTTGCTGAGTTTTAAATTTTCATGACTACTTTTTCTATTCCTTTCAGCCTAGGTTGTTGGAGTACCCCTTGGGGTTTGCTTATATCTGACAACTTATGCTATCACTAGGCCAGGACTAATTTTTTTTTTTTTTCCTAACATAGGGTCTTGCACTGTCACCCAGGTTAGAGTGTAGACGCACAGTGATAGCTCACTGCAGCCTAGAACTCCTGGGTTCTAGTGACCCTTCCATCTCAGTCTTCCAAGTAGCTGGGACTACAGGCATGAGCCACCGCACCCGAATAATTTTTTAAACTAATTTCTCAGCTTGGGGTTTCAGGCTACATAGGTAGCATATATTTATTCAAATTCTAAACCAGCACGAACAAGGATCCATGGTTTACAATTCCCATGGGAGGCTGGGCGCGGTGGCTCACACCTGTAATCTCAGCACTTTGGGAGGCCAAGGCAGGCAGATCACCTGAGGTTGGGAGTTTGAGACCAGCCTGACCAACATGGAGAAACCCCATCTCTTCTAAAAATGCAAAATTAGCTGGGCATGGTGGCACATGCCTATAATCCCAGCTACTCGGGAGGCTGAGGCAGGAGAATTGCTTGAACTTGGGAGGCGGAGGTTGTGGTGAGTCAAGGTCACACCATTGCACTCCAGCCTGGGCAACATGAGCAAAACTCCACCTCAAAAAAAAAAAAAAGTATTCCCGCAGCAGATTTCCCACCTTCCATTCCAGAACCCAAGCAGTTAAATATTTTTAGTTAATTTCCCTTTGGTGGTGGCAGATATTTTCTAGTCCACGCTTTTCATAGAGACACAACCTGTTTGAAGGTACCAGTTCCTAGTCCACACTGCAAATGGATTCAAGGACTCACTTTCTGTTCCCTAGTGGGTACTAAAACCCAAACCCATACATTATGAAACCAAAAGCTACAGCGCGTATCTTACGACTCTAATTTCCTGGAGATTCAGTTTTCTTTCTGAAGAGTTCAATTATGCATTTAAAATAATTTTAGCTATATTTTACCCAGAACTTTTTAAAGTTTTATTTTGTGTTTAATTGGCACATAATTGTACATATTTAAGGGGTACAGTGTATACCTAGCATTTGAAGGTGTTTATAGAAGGAAGGTTTTCTGGTTACCTAGTCTACTGTATTACTAGAACCAGAAAGCTCATGACATTGTTTTTAAACTTTCTGTCAATGAAAAAAATATGTTAGTATTAGGATATTAATCAGAACAGACAAACAGAACCAGCAGAATGTTCGTGTGAGTGTGTGCATTCTTTATGATAAATCTCTATGAATATGTATGTATGCATACACACCCACATACACATGTCAGCCTCCATAATTGTTTTAGCCAATTCCTTGGGAAAAATCTACAATTTCAGAGGCTGACAAGTCCCAAGATCTGGAGTCAGCAACCTGGAGACCCAGGAGAACACACACACATTATTTAGTTCCAGTCCAAAGGCCTCCAAGCCAGCAAGAGCTGATGTTTCAGTTTGCATCCAAACCAATGTCCCAACTCAGGGCAACCAGGCAAGTCAAAATTCCCTCTTACTTGCAGGAAAGTGAGCATTTTTGTGCTGTTCAGGCCTTAAACTGATTGAATGAGGCCTGCCCACATTAGGGAGGGCAATCTACTTTATTCAGTCTATCAACTCAAATGCTAATTTCATCCAGAAACATCCTCACAGACACAACCAAAATGTTTTACCAAATATTTAGGCACTTTATGTCCTAGTCAAGCTGACGTGTAAAACTAACAGAATTAGTAAACTCTAGTTTAATTTTTAAATAATTTCATTTCTGAGACTCAAATCAAGCTTTCCTTTGAGCTGACAACTCAATCCTGTCACTCTATAACTGAGCAAGATTCAGCACTAAGTAAGATAGCTTTCTGCATGTGAACCTTACACAATACGATTCCATAAGTCTATTTATGGATTTAATTTCCTCTTTTCTTCCAAAGGATAAATGAGCACAAGTCTCTGGAAGCAATATGGAATAAAAGCGTCACCTGAAAATATATTCATGACCTGTTTTTGCAAAACCTCTGGCTTACACAATCACCTACCTTTGTTTATAGGAATATGTGGGTAACAACATCTGCTCATCACGTAAATCTCCCACAGTCCCTGGTGCAGTGCCATATATAACCTAGGTACTAGGTAAATTTATCTGTAAGTTGCTTCAAAATATAAATCAAAGTAACAAGTTTGCCTCCATAACTCTGGGTCTCATTCATTATATAGCGACGATGTTCACATTACCCTCCTTTGCTCCTCTTCAGCATCAGCAAAAAGTTTGCGAATGTTAGCCTCTGATTCTCCCACATATTTGTTAAGGATTTCTGGCCCATTGACCACTTTGGGCTCTCTTGCATTCAACATCTTGCCAATCTGTCGAGCCAAGAGAGTCTTACCACAACCTGGGGGTCCATATAACAGGATGCCTTTAACATGTTTACAACCTAAAAAGGAAAAGAAAACAGTCTTATATCAGCTAACTAGAATCCAAGTAAGACTCTAAAGCAAAGTTTTCTTCCTGCTTCATATGCACTTTAGGAAAAACACAGTGATGCCATCTACATATGTTAATGTCCATAAGCCATGAACAAGAATATACACCCAAAAATCTAGCAACAATTCCCCTAACTGTGCGAATGCTTGAGGGGCAATGCTGCCAGTTAAAGGTCTTTGGGAGAGCACATTCATGCTATCATTTGGGACAAATACTTCTTACTCTGAAAATATTACTTATTTTTGGCTGGGTGTGGTGGCTCACTTGAGCCCAGAAGCATGAAACCAGCCTGGGAAACACATTGTTGACCCTGTCCCTACAAAATAAAACATCTGCCTCGTTTTACGTATAATGATAAATTATATATAATTATTATATATCATATATGTGTACACACACACACACACACACACACACACACACACACACACACCATGGGATACTATTCAGCCATAAAAAAGAACAAATTAACATCTTTTGCTACAACATGGATGGAGCTGGAGGCCATTTTTCTAAGCGAAGTAACTCAAGAATAGAAAATCAAATACCGTATGTTTTCACTTATAAGAGGGAGCTAAGTTATGGGTACACAAAGGCATACAGAGTAATGGACTTTGGAGACTCAGAAGTGGGGAAAGTGAGAGGGAAGTGAGGAATAAAAAACTAATATTGGGTACAATGTACACTATTGGATAATGAGGTGCACTAAAATACCAGACTTCACAACTATATAATTCATCCATGTAACCAAAAACCACTTGTACCCCAAAAGTTATTAAAATTATATAATATCTTTATACTATACCCAAAAAAGCACTCTGTGAAATAATAAATTATTAGATTTCAGTGTCACCTCCTGAGTATGGGTAAAAAGGGAAATTTCTGAAAATGCAATATAAATAGTGTGTCTCTATGGAAAACGGTTTGTCCTCATTTGAAATGGAAGCATTAAAAAGTACATCTTTAAGAAAAAAAAGCACAATACATTTGATGACTCACATAAAATCACAAGATGCAAACAACTCTATCAGAAATTTTAGATTCTGAGGAGGAAGACCCTTTGGGCTGTCAGAATTGGTCTTTACTTCTTTCTTTATGCTGAGAAAAGACTCCTTTTTAAATCCTTGAAAGTAATAAGATCTGTGCCTTTGGTTGAGCATGGAGAGGGAGGGGAAACACTTGATGGCTTACAGTCTTAACCCTTCGCACCACAGAGTAAATCCCTTCCCTAAGAGTCACTGCCCAATAAAATGCTTTTGGCCTTTGACTCACCCTTCAAGTATGAGTGGTAGGGAGATAACAGGAGAAGTCTTGAGCTTCTCCTAGAGGCCAATACCACCAAGCACTACCAGCATCTAAGTTACAGGAATACACTGGATGAGGATGTAGAAGTCTGGCTCCTAATCTTGCCCTCTGAGCCAACTGTTACCATTATGATTTGAAACTATTCATATGTATAAACCATAGCTGGGGCAGGTGGTGGTGGTGAAACATGCATAGAGAGAAGACATTCAGAAAGGAGAAAATGAAGGTTTTCTGAGTACCTACAAAGCACTAGGCCTTCTGATCTCCAACTTCTTGACGTCTACATTTTCTCCAAGTTTATAAACTTCCTCTTAACCATACTGCCTGCCTTCCCTAGTAAGACATGCTTTCTTTGAAGGACTTTTAACTATTTGGCCTTTGCAAATTTATGTTATAACCACCCCATAGTCCCTGAATACAATATAGTTTTATTGCACTACAGGTTGGCCACAGAGCACAGCTGGAGAAAATTACACCTCTGTGCTACTGACAGTTATCTCCAGAATTTCATGCTATCCAGTTTCACTCCTATGCTCACTGCTTTCTCAGTTGTGCATGCCACTCTTTACTTGTCTTTGTTAGCTCATCTCTAATTCTCCTTATTAATTATCCAGCTCTTCACGTTCTTCTCAAGAGCTAACCCCTGCTATGAATTCTTAGAGATAACCTAGGTTCCTATTTCACATATTAAAAAAAAAAAAGAAAGAAAAAAAAAGACTTCACCTCTCTGCTTCTTTATCTATAAATTGATCAGCAGACTCATCCATTCTCAACCTATTCTCGGTTCTCAAAGTAGTCTTCCTTCCTCTCCTCCAAGTTTTTATATTGCAATTCTCTGTTTACATGGCTTCTTCACTATCAAGACTGTAAACTATTCAAGTCCAAGTACGATCTCATTCACCCAGCATAATGTCCAGCACCTACTATGGACTTTAGGAGAGGCTGAATAAGTAAACTGTTGATTCTTTTCCTACAAAACTCAAAGAATATGAAGGACAGAAGACGATTTTCAAAAATTATTTGAAGCTCTTAATTTATGGACTGTGCTTACTTTCATAGTTGAGCTAATTTAAATGCCTAAAAAAACACATTTGCAATGACTGAGACTTTGTAAATTTAACAAAACAAAATAACATAAACACAAGAATCTTAACTTTGCAACTATGCTTCTGTACAAGGAAAATGCTCAAATTAATGTGTTCTGAACTAAATTTACTCAGATATTATAAAATAATTCGCAAAATATACCTTGAAGGTTAAAAGAGAGACAGAATGCATATCCATGCAACTTTTTATATATAATATAGATATGTGAAACAATAGAATATATTTAATATAACATCAACAGGAATGTCATAGAAGCTCTAGTCTGCATTAGAACTATAATTCTTTTAGGATCTCAAATGAGCACATCAAAAATATACACTGACATGTAAAGTCTTTCAAAATCTACTTCCACAAAGGAAGCTGTTGCTTGAATAAGCAGTGGAAATGGGACTTTATTATTACTATTATTATTACAGCCTATTCTGACTTACTAAATAAGCATTGGTCTCTAATTTTAAATGAGTCATAAAAACTCTTTATAAACTAACTCCATTCAACAAAAGGGTACTAAGCTCATGTTTAGACTAGATGCAAAGGTAGGTGTTAGGGATACAAACATGCAAAAGACAGTCCCTACCTGTAGGGCATTTCTGGCTTAGTAGGAAAGACAGAAATAAAAATAGGCTATCTACAATATAATATGATATTATCAGAGATATGTATGAAATGTTTTTGGACTCTAGCCAAGAGATACTGATTCTGCCAAAGTGATGGCAGAAAATTAAGAATGGACTCAGGGGAAGAGCTAACATCCAATGTGGGCCTGGAAGAATGAGTAGGAGATTCACAGGCAATGGAGAGGAAATGCCACCCCAAAGAGAGAGGCTAGAATGATCAAAGGCATAGGGGTACGGACACAGACACTGTTCTCTCGAAATAGCCGGTAGTAACCTGCTGTAGCCAGAGCCTTGGAGGGGAGGAGCGGGCAGTGGCTGAAGACGAGGCTGGCAGGCTCCTAACTGGCAGGCCTTGAAACCATGACCATGAGTTTTTAACCTGTTTCATAGGTGATTAAAACCCCACATTTTTGGGTGAGTTATGTAATCACCCTCAGGTGTAAGTGATAACCATGGAAGGAGCACCAGGAGGTATGTGTTTAAAAGCTAACTCTGTTGGTAGAGTGGAGAAAGAACTAGAGACCAAACAGGCAAACAAGAAGAGGCTAGCTGGGGGAATGTTCTGAACTTTTTTCTGGGGACTCCAACTCACTAGCCGACTTTGGATTCTTGCCAGTTAAGTTTTCATACCCCTCTAAGTCCTTTGGAAGCACAGGAACAAATGGGTCCAGGTGCCTCAGGAGGACAACCTCTGTTCCTGCTGATACCCCAGCTTTCTTCTGAGCTTCTCTGGAATATTAAAGCCTGGATCTGATATTGAGGAGCCTCTGATCTCTGGCTGCTGAACTGACTGCCAAGCTGGACTGACTAATGCTGCTGTTTTATTCTCAATGTCTTACATGCCATCTCACTACTCAGAGATAAGTGCCCTAGGTTAGTGACCTAAATAGCAAAGGGCAGGTATAGAAAGAGAAATCAGTGGACCTGATTTAAATTGTCATTTTCTTTCATTCTATTCCTCTCTTTCCCACAGAACAGACTAATGGATCTCCCCAGGAAAATGCATATGCACAAAAAATTTGCATACAAATTTGAGAGTGTTCTTTAATCGTTCGAGGTCCATCCATGGAATCCAAATTAGAAACTCCTGAATGTATTACTGAAATAATCCAGACAAAAGACAATAAACGGAAAGAGGCAAGAGTCACAGGAAATAGTAGGAAGAGAAAAGAAGATGCGGGAAATACTCATCAAAGCTTAGACACCAAATGGAAACCAGAGAATGAAGAGGAGTCAAGGATGACCTTAAGGCATCTAGCATGGGTACATGGATAAAATGATGGTAACCTCAGCGATACCAAGGAATAGCAAGAGGAAGAGGAATCAGTTTGGAGAGCACAGGAAATCATTACTTGGTTTTGGCTATAAGGCATTTAAGATTTAGGCAGTAATGCCCATTAAAAATACTGGTGAAGGCTCAGAGAAGACATCAAAACTACTGCTTCAATATTTTTGAATGCCTGCCCTGGGTACATGAAAAGCTGTGAAAAGTTTTAAGCACAAGAATGTGACAACAGAGATAAATGCTGTAGTGATAGAGGATGAGGCCTGGAAAGAGACCACTAGGTTTAGAATTCAGGAAATACATGCCGATCTAGGCCAGAGGGTCTTCAATCAGGGTCAGAGCATTTGGGGTTGAGGTCCCTTCCTTTCACTCAGAAGAAAACTAAGTAGCATAAGCAGGTATGGAGACCACACTTTCAGGAACTTTGGCAACAGGGGAGGAATGGAGAGGGGGAGCTTGATAAAGACAACTCTCCTTCTGAGAACAGTTAAATAAAGGGAAGAGGAAGAAGAAAGCTGAGGTTATTTCTGTTGGGTTCTGTTGCCTATGTGAAGCAGGACCTAGATCATCAACAAAATGAGGGATGAAGAGAGGATACTGGGAAACATGGTAAAGGTTTGGAAAGTACATGGGAAGTTGGGAAAATGTGTCTGAGCAGACGAATGCTGTTACATAAGTGAACTCAGCATATGAGATGCAGGTCATCAAGGGACCATCCTTTGTTGTATTTACATAAGCAATTCACAGTATTAGGTAGGGTATAGATTCTTATTCAGTTCTACAAATACAATTTCATCTAAGCTGGCATACAAATGTTGACCTTTTGGTTTCACCTATCTCTTTTTTTTCAAATCTGAATTTTAAAGGTTAGCAATATGAGGTAAATAACAGGATTAAATGAATGTAATGTGCAGTCAACATATTTATAGCTCCATTCTATTATCTAATTTTCCCAGCAAAAGTATAAGGTAAAAACTATCACATGCCTGTTTTCAAGATTTTTTTCCTCCCTTTTCCACAAAGTTTGAGGCCTTAACCTTCATTTCTAAGTGATTCCCATCTTTTCTCCTTCGTCTATAACTTAAGTAAGAACTAAGGTGGGCTAAGGGTATAATCAAACACAGTTCCAAAGCATTTCTTCTCTTAATATCCTATGTCCAAGTACTTTTTTAGAGACAGGGTTTCGCTCTGTCACTGAGGCTGGAGTTCAGTGGTGTGACACAGCTCACTATAACCTGGAACTCCTGGGCTCAAGCGATCCTTCCAACTCAGCCTCCCGAGTAGATGTGACAAGCGCATGTCAGCAAGCCTGGCTCAATTTCCTGTATCCAGGTATTTTACTGCTTGTTTTACTAATTGCTCCTGTTAATCATTTTCTAAAAAATACCTACTTTTTATTTGGATGAGGCACAAATGTAGTAACAACTCTTGGTTATAATAAGAGAAAAGAAGGTGGTAGTAAAGAGCATAATCTCAAATGGCCAAAAATCAATTTATATATATGGTTTTGGAATTTAAGTTGCTAATTATATTGAATATAGGAGTAACTGAAGTTCTAGGACATCACAATCTTTCTCTCATTCAACCAATGATACATCTTGTGGTGGGAAGATGAGGAAGATGAAGAAGTTCTCTTCTGTTTGCCTCTATTTTCTCCGTGAAGTAAAGATTCCAGGTCATCAGCTGCTGGTAAGGATGGAAGAAGTGGTGCTTGGGGGTTGAGCTGAATAGAGAAGAAGAACTAGTCATCTCAGAGAATAGGAGAATAAATGGATTAAACTAGGGAAATATAGACGGAATACCAGGAATACCTGTTCCAAGAAATACTGAGGGTTCACTTGAGATTTGGTTCATAAATTTAAAATGAGATCAGACACCATGGCTTTGTGTTTTTCTAAAGCCATGCTTAACAGCGAGAGTTCTGGCATAGAGTAGGCAGGTAGGTGAGAAACACATGGGACTTTGACACATACAGAAGACGAGGAGCAAGGCTGCTAAGGGTATATGCAAAGAGGATATATGTGATAGACCATGGAGGCTAAACTGGGGAAAGAGGAAAGAGAGGACAAAAAGATTGGGAAGTGATAGAGTAAATTATACTGGAGGTCCCAGTGGGGTCCAAGTTGCTGGAGTTGGGAACAGGAGAAATGCTAGGAAATGCAAACAAAGTCTTGTGTATAACCGAAGAGTGAGTGTTTGAGGTGGACTTAAGGAAAAAGTTAATGAAAATAAGGAGGTTGAAATCAGAAAATAAATCAGGTGAAAAATCTCTAAAGAGCTTTAAAAATTACTAAGAGTCCCACTTTTCTAGTCAGTGGTTCTCAAACTTAGATTTCACAAATAGCAAAAGAACTTTTTTCTTTTTTCTTTTTAAACTGGAGAGCAGTGCTGTCATTGGCTTGTTTTAGTTTTAGTTGTGCAAGGTAAAGATTTCTTAAAAAAAAAAAAAAGAAAATCAAACCTGACATCGTCTATCACCACCATTTCATATAAAAAGTACATTTTAATACTGAAAGGCAGAACAGACACAATCTCAGACTAAAGGACAGTGTTTTGTGTTAAATAAACTCAGTTTTATGTGTAGTGTTAAAAGTGAGGGCTCTGCAGTCAGTTTGCCTGGATTCAAATCCTGGTTCTTCCACTAACTAGCTGGAAATAATAATAGTAACTACTTCAGGAAGTTATTATAATTAAGTATCATGCACATAAAGCACTTAGCATATGTTATGGTGGATAGTAAGAGCTCGTAAATATTGGCTATTAATTAATAATAGCTTATTTCTCTCACCTTGCTACAGATGAGTGATGAAATGAAATTAGACTCCCAACTGGTGACAATTAGATCACAATTAGGTAACCAAAAAACTTCCAAACAAATGACTATTTTACTTACCAAATTACTTCTGAGACTGACAATTGTGACCATCTGCTCCTTAAAACTTTATCCACCATAATTGTCACTTGAACTTTGCAAATTATCGTACCCATTCCATTGATGAACTTCAAGCTCCAAATTAACATAGTAGTAAATGAGTTGGACTATAGCAGTTTCACAAGCATTACTAGTGTTTTGGTAAGTCAAGATTATCTGTAGCTATAGCCTCTCTTCCAGCTGGACTACTATCAGAGTCAATCTCGCCTGCTTCTACACAATGGAATATGATTCAGCCATAAAAACAATGAAATCATGTTATTTGCAGCTACATGGATGGAAGTGGAGGTCATTATCTTACATGAAATAAGCCAGACACAAAAATACAAAAATCAGATGTTCTTATTTATATGTAGGAGGTAAAAAATTTGAACACATGGAGGTAGAGAGTGGAAAAGTAGACAACAGAGACTGGGGAGGGTGACTGGGAAGGAGGGGAGGCTAAGAAAAAGTAGGCTAAAGGTACAGACGTACAGTAAGATAGGAGGAATAAATTCAATGTTTGATAGCAGGGTAGGATGACTATATTTAATAAGAATATATTGTACTTGGGTGACAGGTCCCTTGAATACCATGACTCGATCACTACATATTATATACATGTAAAAAATTCTCATGTATCCCATAAATTTGCACAAAATTAAAAAAAAGTTTTTAAATCCTGCCTTCCTTTCTTACGCCTCAAACAGTTCATTCATACTGATTTCTCAAGCTTTCTAAGCTCACTTAAGAGTCAACATGTACCCATCCATAGAAGCCAAACTACCATGATTATCAGTTCTACATGTGTACAGCCCTTGACCTTTTCTCCCGCCTCCTCTATCACGATAAGTATATTTATTTTCCAAAGTTCCCCTTTATCCCCCCAATTGCAACTACTCTCATCGTCCCTAACTGCCAGACATCGGAAAGCGGTCACTGCCCTTTCTTGGGGAGCACACACCCTGTTCTGTGGGCATTCACCTGGGATGAGCTGATTCTAGTGAAAGGAACTGGGACTATTTCTGGGTACTTCATCCAAAAGTGTTTTGGCAATGCTAGATTAACATAGCCCATCCTCCATGCTTTGCCTCTTAGTTTGAGGTGGATTAGTATTACCTGCATATTCTTTCTCACCTTATTTCTAGCTACAACTCTCAGTTAAATCAGCAATCCTCCAACAATATACAAAGTTTGAATACTGTTTGAGCCACAGGTGTTGACATCCAGTGATTATAATAGTACAAATTTTGGTGGGGAGAACTTCAATAGGCTTTAAGTTGTGTGCTACAAATAGCTGAAAGTGATTTCTGATCTAAAAGTCAAAATAGGACTGTATCCACTATGATAGGTATATCCAGCCCCACTGATGAAAATGATTCATAAAAATACTTATATCTTATATATAAATTGTAAAAGCTCAATAAAAATACATAGCCTTACTTCTGAAACACGAGAAATAAACAGCAATGTTTACTGTTTACAGTCTTTCGAAACATCTGAAAAAAGTGACAAATTTGTACTTGTTAAGCTCTTCTATTTTACAAAGCAGTACATTTTCTTCATTTTTTCTGGATGTTATCAGAGGTAAGCTGCGTTGAGGAAAAACTGTCAAGTCAGCTTTGAGGTATTCAAAGGGAGAAAAAACTATAGCAAACACTAATTTTATACAAGAGTAATAAGCAGGATGATAATAAATTAGAAGTGGTCTCTGTCAAATTAGCATTAAGAGTGTTTAGTTCATTTTGGGGGCAACATGATCTATGAAGAGAGAAAGAAGTGTGAAGTGGGTTTTGAACAATGACTGATGTTTAAAGAGGAATCCCAAGTGGCTTCCAGTACAAATGCAGACAGATTAGCCATGTTTGCCAAAGAGGGAGGCTATCAAAAGACTAGTGGCAAGTCAGGACATATTTGATAGTCTTACAAGCTTCTCTGTGCAGTTGTGCAAACCAGATTTGAGTGCTCAATTTTAAATAGTGCATGCCCTTGTAGAAAATATAATCACAAATTAATATTTGATCTTTTAAATATAATCACAATTATTATTATTATTATTATTATTATTATTTTGAGATAGAGTCTTGCTCAGGCTGGAGTGCAATGGCGCAATCTCGGCTCACTGAAACCTCCGTCTCCCAGGTTCCAGCAATTCTCCTGCCTGAGCCTCCTGAGTAGCTGGGATTACAGGTGCGTGCCACCATGCCCAGCTAATTTTTGTATTTTTAGTAGAGATGGGGTTTCACCATGTTGGCCAGGCTAGTCTTGAACTCCTGACCTCAGGTGATTCACCTGTCTCAGCCTCTCAAAGTGCTGGGATTACAGGCGTGAACCACTGCGCCTGCCCACAAATTAATATATGATCATTTAAGTTTCCATAATTTCAACTTCTCTTATGGCTCTGTTGAAAACTGTAAATTGGAACTAGAGCCATGAGTATTTTCTTAGTTCTACCTGACTTACCATTTCAGTAGTACAATACGATTATTTAATCTAACAGCATGACTTTCATCAGCTCACTATATAGGAGGGCCTCTTGTTTATTTCAAAAATCTTTTTTTTTTTGAGACAGGGTCTCACTCTGTTGCCCAGGCTCTGGAGGGCAGTGGCACTATCACAGTTTGCTGCAATCTCCACTTCCCAGGGTCAAGCCATCCTGCCGCCTCAGGCTCCTGAGTAGCTGGGATCACAGGTGCACGCCACCATGCCCAGCTAATTTTGTATTTTTTGTAGAGATGGGGTTCCACCATGTTGCCCAGGCTGGTCTCAAACTCCTCGGCTCAAGGGATCAGCCTCCTCGACCTCCAAAGTGCTGGGATTAGAGGTGTGAGCCACTATGCCCGGCCTTAAGACTGTCAATCAACATCTAAAATAGGTTATCATCTACACTTGTTTATCTGTGCACTTAACAAATCTTTAAGAAATGGAAATACTTAAGACCAAGACTACTACTCCTGATACCATCTAGGCAGTCAGGTCTTTGACCATCCATTTTCGCGGCACTGTTCTGTCTGGTAGAGACTTGCTGTTGACACCAACTTCAAAATGCCAAGGGCACTCTGAGTTTTGCTATGATAGTGAAAACAGCCTAATTCCTGAGCACTAAGCAGATGTGCAAGCTGTCTACCATCTGACTGGTCTATATCCAAATCAGTCAACTTAGATTTAATATAGATTTTCTTATTAGATAGCCTAGAACTAAAGATGAGATGTGCGTAGCAATGCTCCAAACTAATCTTTGCTGACACCCCCACCCTTTTACACTCCCTCATAGGGTGTTGCCTGGTATTTCATGAATTCTTGATGACAAAGATCATGCTTCTTCTATAGCAGGTCTGCATTGCTGCCAACTGGCAGCATGTATGCTTACTTGTTTCAGAATTTTATAGTTTTTCCTTTCTTTGTTTTTTTCCTTCTGTCCCTTATAGCTTTTAACTCCTTTTATGTGCTGTTCTATTGAGCCCCTACTTCAGCCTAGCAAATATCTTCCCTAGCAGACTATTTCTTCTTTACCTACACCTGGAATTTCTACTTACTCTTAACAGTTCATGTTCTTCTGTCCCCAGAAATCACCTCCTTTATTAATGCCACCTAATTCTGATCATATCTTTGGGCTCAATCCTTCAGTACTTAGAGTAGCAGCTGTCAAACTTCAATATGCACCAGTGTCCAATGTAGCCTGTTAAAATGCAGATTTCCAGACATCACTCCTAGAAATTTGAATTAATTAAATCTGGAGTGAAACTTAATATTTAACAAGGGCCCTAGGTAACTCTAACGTAGGCCAGAGGACATACTTTGAAAAACATCATTCACAGTTACAACTGACACTACATTACATTATTTTCTAAGAGTTCTTAGCTTATTTTTTTTTTTTAGTGTATATGTTCTATAGCCTCAATTAAATCATAAGCTGATAATGACACACTGACAAGTTGTAGCTATAGAAGAGAAAAGAGCTATTCTAATAAGATAAAAGTTATCAAGAATAGATGTTCTCCATACTTGAGTACAGCTGGGGGAGATATAGTTTTGTGAGAGATGACTTGAAATTTCATTCATTAATAAATTAAATAAGCATTAAGATAGAATGTGGATGTCAAAAACGTTAGCACAATTTCGGCCTACATTAAAAGACTAATGTTTTAAATAAAGAATAAATAGTTCTGATCTATTTTACAACAGAGACCACATTTGCAGTGCTCCACTAAATTCTAGGTTTCACAGCTTAACGTTAATATACACAAATGTTAAAGTTCACAGAAATGTGAATAGGATGGTAAAGGGCTAAAAAGACTGGCTGGAAAAAACCAACCAAGCTTAGGAGAATTAGCTTAGAGAAAAGAGGAATCTGCAGGGAGGTCTGGACAATAGCTTTCTTCATACCTAAAGAGTTTTCATAAAGAAGTAGGATCATGCTCATTCTGTGTAGTTTCAGGGGAAGAACCAGAGCTTGTAGGAGAAGATGAAAGCAAATGCATCTTACCTTAACATAAGGAAGACTAAACTTAAACCTATAGTTGTCCAAAAGAGGAATGTAGCCTTAGGAGAGAGTGAGATTCCTGTCACTGGACAAACTTAAGCTTAGCCTAAGGAAACTGGCAGAGCTTACTCAGCAGAAATACAGAAGAGGGCCAGACATGAGTAATCCCAGCACTTTGGGAGGATGAGGCAGGTGGATCACCTGATGTCAGGAGTTCGAGATCAGCCTGGGCAACATGGTGAAACCTCGTCTCTATTAAAAATACAAAATTAGCTGGGCGTGGTGGCGCACACCTGTAATCCCAGCTACTTGGGAGGCTGAGGCAGGAGAATCTCTTGAACCAGGGGGGCAGAGGTTGCGGTGAGCCAAGATCGCACCACTGCACTCCAGCCTGGGCAATAGAGTGAGACTCCATCTCAGTAATAATAATAAATAGAAAGAAACGTAGAAGAGATTCAAATAAAAAACAGGTATGTGAACTAGATGGCTAAGATCCTTTGCAATACTGAGCTGCTGTGATTCCTTTGATGATCTCTGATAGAATCTGGTAGTTTTGTAGAGTAAGCTTTGAAATAAATATTCCAGTATAGAAAGGAAGAAGAGTAAAGGCAAGGAAAATAATAAACAGGTTACTGCTGTAGTGCAAGGGTAACTGACTAAAGCAATGAAAAAGAAAAAAGCAAATGATTTAAAAAATGCAGAAAAAAATTTAGGAGTATTCAATAATAAATTTGACAAATGCATGAAAAACAAAGAAAAAGGGGGATAGATGAATCATGACTCCACAGACCTAAAAAAAGGTAACTGGGAAGGGATAACTACTTGTGGAACAAGAAAGAATGTAACAAAGTTTTAAACATTTCAAGAATTCATTTCAGTAAAAATTCTTATGGGGGATGGTGAAAGCATCTGAAGATATATGGTAAAGGTCATCTAAAAATGATCACTAAATGCTTGGATAAAAGAAATTAATAAATTTAACGAAATACTGTCTTTCGGAAATGGGATTATTAGACCTCCTCTTTTACAGATCTGGGCTTGTGGACTGAGGGAGGAGGAAGGCAAAGGAAGTGTAGGAAGGAATAAAGGGCTCTATGCCATGTGTTTGTAGTTAGGCAAGATCACCTGCATGTTTGTGCATTTTATTTTACTTTACTGTGCACACAGTGTATACACATGGTCCCCGACTTAGACTGGTTTGACTTAACAATTTATTTTACTTTCTGATGGTATAAAAGCAATATGCATTTGGTAATGCTCTTCGATTTATAATCAGTTACAACAAGATAAACCCATAGTCAACAGAAAATATTGTAAGTCAAAAATGCACTCTCAACTTAGGATATTTTCAACTTATGATGGGTTTGCTGAGACATAACCCATTGAGGGTTATCTGTACAATGGACAAGCAAGTTCTAATTTTACATCTTGTTGTCTAGATGATAAAGAGGTTGCTAATGTTTGACAAAAGAGATGATGAACTAAATCATCTTACATACTTTTCTTGTATGCCCGAAAACTTCACAGGTAAGACTATCTTCTGAACACAACTTTTGGAATGCTGATGTTGTCCATTGGGCTGATAATGATAAGAAGGAAGTGAGAAGGGGAAGTGTACTTGGCTATAATGTTCATATTTAGAAGATACTTTCAGATTATAGCCTTTGTTATATGCACACAATTTAATCAATGCTATCACTACACAATAGACATTTGAAACATGTAGTCTTCACAAAATAACATATTTTAAATAAGTTTATGTCAATTAACAGGAATGACTGTCTTTAGAATGGAACTGTTAAACTTTATCTCTTTGAGCTACATATTGTTTGCTCACTGGGTGGTAAAGGAGGTGGGAGAGACAGGAAGTGACAGGGAAGAGTTCTGTGCCAGTGTGTTTTGAGATAAATGCAGATTATCTACTTGTTGTTCTGCAAGTGCATGTACTTATTATTGTTGTGTATGTAAAGGACAAACAAGGCCCCAATGCTGAGAGGTGCCCAAAGTATGCTGAAAGTTGAAGCAGTAAAATGATTCTTTGATAAATGTCCTTTTGTTAGAGTTTTCAGGAAGACTCGTTGTCTGGGAGTGACTTGTTAACCCATCTCGTAGAGCTATACACATTTCTGTACTTATTCATTGAGCTGGAGAAGGAAGAAGAAAGGCAAAAGGAAGGTTCTTTGCAAGTATGTTCATATCTAGAGGATAGTTTCATATTGTAGCCACAGTTCTAGAAGTGATTTTTTGGTAAAGTGCCTGTGTTTTATCAGTCCTTACTTTCTAGATGTTATGAGGTGACAATGCATAAAAGTAGAGCTAGTAAATTAACTAATTAGTAAATTAATTTCATCAGAAAAGAAGCATCTTGGAAATGGCAATGTTAAACCACCTATGAGCAGTATATATCAGTACGTACTAGATTGCTAAGGAAGGGGCAGAAAGGTAAGGGAAGAGATATATAGAGAGAGATATGTCCATATTTACGATCTGATTATATTCACTGACATATGTATGCTTTTTTCTTGGTATACTTTGTGAATATGACATGAATTGTTAAATAATTAAGTAGAAACATCACTTCTGCTAATACAGTGCAGATCTCATACTGAACTGTCTAAGAAGCCTTATACTTACTTGACTGCTTTATGTCTCATTTTATATTGGGCATTAAGTGAACACAGTATTTAACTATAAACCTGCCAATATGCATTTCCAGAGATCTGTTGCCATTTTGTCTTTTAAGATATTTTTGTCCCCACAAAAGGTAAGAAAATGTATTGTGAGTATTTACCAATGTCTGAGTCCCAAAGCCCTGAATATTTTGATACTTAAGTACTCATGATATGCAAGAAAGCATGGCACATACTATATAAGTGTAATCATGTAAAAAGGTATACTCAGTTATGTATATATGTATACACACACAAGGACTGGAAAGATACATCAGAATATAAACTGTTTCTGCTATGGATGACTTTTTAGTTACTTGCCTATTGTGTTTTTCAGTTTTCTATAATGAACATATTAACCTCTAAAGGTTGAAAAATATGTTATATTAAAAAGAAACAAATAAACAAAAAATGCATATAAGATCCAAGAAGTTACAGATTAAGGCCAGAATTGCAGATATGGGAAGGGCTGTACTACATGTTTTAATATGTTCTCTTATGTAATCGATTATAAAACTATGAAAGAGGGTATTATTTTTACCCTCTTTTTAGGGAAGAGGTACTGAGGCTTACAGTGGTAAAGTGACCTTCCCCTGGTAAGGAGAAGACACATCTGGTAAGTGGCAGACTTGGAATTTGAGTATCAATTGGCCTGACAAAACTAAAACCCCAAGAGAGCTCAGCTATTGACAGTGCTGTGTCTCAGCTTTGGGCCTGACACTCACATTCAGTGTACTTGAGAGACAGCCTGGAAATCTGTATTTTTTTTTAACATTAAAAATTCTGGGCCGGGGGCAGTGGCTCATGCCTGTAATACCAGCACTTTGGGAGGCCGAGGTGGGTGGATCGCTTGAGGTCAGGAGTTCAAGACCAGCTTGGCTAACATGGTGAAACCCTGTCTCTACTAAAAATATAAAAATTAGCCAGGCATGGTGGTGTGTGCCTGTAATCCCAACTACTCGGGAGGCTGAGGCACAAGAATTGCTTGAATCCGGGAGGCATAGGGTGCAGTCAGCCGAGATCGCACCACTGCACTCCAGCCTGGGTAACAGAGCAAAACCTAAAAAAAAAAAAAAAATTCTGATACACACCAAAGACTGAGAACCACTGTGTTACTGAATAGGAAAGACCCCACCTTGCCAAAACAAAATCAAACTGAAGAAATGTGGTGAGCTCTTCAAAGTGAGAACAAACAATGCTCAATAGAAGGCTAGGCTCTGCTGTTACATACTGGGGAACAAGTATCACTCTCAACTTCCACAGATATGTACTGAGTCTCTATTATATACCCAAGAACTATGCTAAGCCAAGTTCTTTCAGGAGATGAGTAAGATAACCTCTGTAACAAACAGCTCAATATTAAAAATCAAAGATACAACTATACAGAACGGACATTTAAAAAGGGCTATGAGAAGCCAAAAAGTAAAACAATGACTTCTATTAGGAGGATGTAAGTATGACAGATCTTCCAAAGGCAATCAAGCTGAAACTGGAAGCAGATACAAGGCACCTTCCCTGCAGAACCTATGTACAGACCTTTATATTTCACGGAAACGACACTCATAAGGTGACTATTCTGAAAAAGCTTCTATTTCTAGTCCATCTTTCCATTTTTATAATGAGGAAACTAAGACCCAAAAGTCACAGTCATTCAATGACAAATCCAAAACTAGACTCCAAGTCTCTTGAAACCTTGTCTATTAGTTTCTCATGAAGCCATTGTATTTTTTATATTTCTATTTCTCTTCCAGAGTACCTGCTTAGTGAGTGCTTTGATCTCCCTAACATTTGACTTTTCAAAAAGGAAGTCTAAATTTGGCAGTGCATGTCAAAAACGTTTACACTTGTGAATGCTTTTTGATTCAGCAATTCTACTTCTAGGAATGTATCTTAAAGAAATATGAATGTGTAGAAATATTTAGTTTCTAAGGTGCTTGTTATACACAGTGCATAACAGTAAAACTGAATACAATTTACATGTCTAACTAGAGGGGATTGATGAAATAAACCACAGCATTATCATTCTACAAAATAATGTTATAGAAGAATATTCAAGAAAAACTGTTAACTCACTGAGTGGGGAGAAAACCAGTTATAAAACAACAAAATGCTCTTTTTTTTTTTTTTTTTTTGGCTCTATGTATATACAGCAAAAACTAGCTGGATGATATACTCCAGAATATTAATGGTACTTTTTCAGGGTTTTTTTTTTTTTTTCACCGATTGTTTTATTCTTTTTATTCATCTACATTTTTGAAATTTTCTATAATAAACATGCATTACTACGACTATAAGAACTAATAAAAGTTTTTTTCATAAACATAGATCTAAGAGTCCCTCTAAAACCTGTGGAGATGACCAGGTGAAAAACAAAGATATTTTTCTTGGATCTCTGGGGCCCACTGGGGAAGCTGCAATAATTTAAAGGCAGTAAGGAGCTTTCTGAATCTAATTCACGCTCCAGAAAACAGTGAAGCTTATTTTGGAGACTGGGAAGTATAGTTTCATATCCAAGTTATGAAATCCAGAATTAAAAAGCCCAACAAGAAATCAAACTGTTTTAAGTGGCTGAATCATGAAGCCTAAAGGGCACTAGACTAGGCAACCTGGATTCCAGTCCCAGGAGACAAGTAGTGACTTTAGCCTAAGTAAGTTGCCTTATTCTTCTGAGGTCCCAGTGTCCTCATCTACAAAATAAGAATGACACAGGTAAGATCAGCATGTCTCAAACTGGTGTTCCTTGGAAACATAAACAGGTCTGTCCTTATGTAAGTATGTTAAATTTAAGTAAATTTGGTAAATGTTACACTAGATTATTCCTTAGGTCTCTGATACAAATATATAGTTACCTTAGTGCATTTAAATCTGTATCTACAGATACACTGTCTACTTTTGATTTTCTCGTAATAGAGAGGAATACTAGATAATATGAAATAGATGACAATCATCCTAAGAAAAATTCATACCTTGACAGGAGCAACTGAAAACAGAAAGCAAAGGGTTTAATAATAGCAAGAGGGGCAAAAATAGCATTCAAGTAAGATAATAAAAGTCATAAATTTAAACAATGTCTTTCGGTCTGTTTTGTCTCTCCTTCCAAATGATCTTTCTCTTCAAATTCTTTTATGCGTTGCTAAAATATTGTAAGTTCAACTCATTCCTTTTTTTAAAAAAAGATTCATTTCTAGATAACATGAAAAAAAAAGGGTTCGATCTTTTGACTGTGGCAATACACTATCATCTGCCTATCCTTGGGCTGACACAGTCTCCCACCTGGAGCCATTACTACTTATAAGACAAATCCAAATTTTGAAGAGCTGAGTTCTATTTCATTTAGTATCACCTATGGTCATACTGCAATAGCCAGATAAAGATCAGACCACAGAGAATTTGTAACTCATTTAAGTGAGTCTTCCCCATCTCCCTTTCTCTAAGCTGATCACAGCCACAATTGGCTCCCTCAATAGTCACAGAGGAAGCCAAAGTAATCAGGTAACAGATACAAAAGCAAAAAGTAACAACAAAGAGAAGTTTTACAGAAAGAGAAGTCTAGTAACACAGGAAAGTGTAAGGCAAAGGGGTAATTGTGAACCAACATGGAAATGTCCCTGGAATGCACTAATAACCTTCAATGTGAATAATTCTCCTGTGTATATTTGAAATTTGACTGGATATATCTAATGTGTGGATTAGCAGCATACTATTTATAGGTTTATCCTAGAGTAACTAGTCATTACGAAAAGGTGCTTAAGTCTTGCTAAGATTTCTCCCTCATGATGGGTTTCTAGATATATTTTAAAATCAAAGCACTTTAAAAAACTTATACCATCGAGGATAAATTCAAGCAAATACCTGAGCAAATAGCACAGACGTTCAAGCTACAGACATGTGCATCTTTATAAGTTTGCAGTCACTCAAGTAAAAATAGGATTTGTAAGAAAAGGATTCAAACTGGTACTTGCTCTGGTAATACAGTAAAAGATACTGTATTAAAGCCAGAGGTGTTGGTGAAGAAGTCAAAGCCACAAATAAATCTTTGAATATCTAATACAGTACCCATAATAATTTTCAATGTCTAATTTTGCACTATGAGTAAAATGGTACATGGAAGGGATTTACTGCTGTCTTCTGTAACTTCCTTTACAAACCTGAAATAACACTATGTTAATTCTTTAAAAAGCAAAAAAGTGAAGCCCAAGTTTCTTACAGGTTCTTTTTTTTAAAAAGTATGAACATACTAAACATATTAAAGGTAGACTGCTCCAAGAAACAAATCATATGGAATTCCAAGGCAAGTCTTATTTGAATCATGGCAGAAGTACTCTCAAATAATAACGTTTCAGTCCTGGGTAGCTTTTTACTAGCATTATTGTTAAGATTCTAATTCTTCCCTTCTTCTGACATCCCATTCTCTATTGTGTCTACCAAGATAGCTGTTGTTTTTCCAAGTTAGTGTATCACATATAAGGAACTGACAAGATTTATAGAGGTGATAGAAAATTTATCAGCTCCTCTCCGATGGAATGTGATAAAAAGTAAATATAAATCAGCCAAAGTATGACTTCACAAATAAAGAGAAAATACTTCTAAGTGTCCCCTTGACTACCTTATCAACAAACACTGTTCAAAATGGGTAATTATAAAACAGCATAGGAGGCAAATCTCAGGTATCAACTATTTTCAACAGCAACAAAATTTAAGATAAGAAGAAAACACATCTTCACATTAGATTAAAGTGATTGGGCTATAAATTTTTACCTTTTACAGAGCTCCAAAAGTGCCTCTTGGCAATATAATCATACCAAATAACTATCATCCATGGAGTGTTTGACAGTCAGCCAGGTACTGTGTTAGAAAACTTATACACACATTAATGTTACCTACCAATAAATAATTTTTCAGGCAAGGATACCAAGGCTCAGGAAGCTTAGTGCCCAGGGCCCTGCTGCATTGAGAAGCCTAGGGCCATACAAGTGAGTAGAAAGGACACGCAATGCCAACTTTGTTCTGGTGTGTGCCTAGGAGCCTTCTTCCTGCTGAGAAAGAGATGCTAACTTACCATGACAGGACTTGTGTGGATGCAGATTTGCTAATACTATTTAACTTTTTAAAAAACAAAATGTTATCTGTGTGTTTTATCACAGAAAAAAAACCCAAGACACACTATTAGGTTGGAAAAAAAAAAAAAAAAAAGTCAGGCACAGTGGCTGATGCCTGTTATCCCAGCATTTTGGGAGGCTGAGGAGGGAGGACTGCTTGAGGCCAGGAGTTCGAGACCAGCCTGGACAACATAGTGAGACCCCAATTCTACACACGCACACGCGTGCACGCGCACACATACACACATACACAAATTAGCTGGGTTTAGTCCCCACTACTTGGCAGGCTGAGGTAGGAGGACTGCTTGAGCCCAGGAGTGCGAGGCTGCAATGGGGTATGATTGCATCACTGCACTCCAGCCTGGGCAACGGAGCAAGATCCTGTCTCAATAAATGAATGAATGAATTGATTATACATTATTATATAAATACTTACAAAAGGGTTTGAAAAATTCATACCAATCTCTTCACAGTGACTACCTCTAAGAGAGGGAGTAAAACTGGAGTGGGTAGAATGAATGGAGATTTCACTTTTTACTCTATCTGTGCTGTTTTATGAGGATGCATTATTTTTATAATGTGTTTCTACTTAAAAATAGAAAATACATGCGTGCATTCATGTGCACACAAACTCACACAGACACAATATTGACCTGATGCCCTTAAATGTGAATACTCCTGTTACAGTGCCCTTACATAAGAATGGCAGTTCCCAATGAAGCAAATGGTAGCTCACAAGTACCCAAAAAAATACTCTTCCCCTTCTTATTTCTGGAGCTTAGTTCCATTTGGGACCAATCCAAGAGGTCTTTCCTAAATTCAGAATCTAAGAGGATCTACATGGATTTAGTAATGAATTATAAACATCATACCTGCTTTGACTTTTAAAAGACATGGTTCAGTCTTGCTCTTTAAATGCATCTGTTGCTTCTCCATGTGGCCTACTTTGCTAATCTGGTTCACAATGTGCTTTATGTTTTACACAGTACTGCTTTGGGATGTGCAAATACAGTGTTATTCCCAAATAGACTGTAAGCGTCATGAGGGCAGGGCTTTGGTCAAACTAAGTGTGCTATTTAATTAATCAAGATTAATCAAGTTCCTGGCATTTATTCATTTCCTGAAAACTTACAAGCCAGACACCATGCTGGGAGGAGAAAATACACCAGTGACCAAAATAAACAAGGCCTATTCCTTACTGAAAGTATATATATTAGGTTTGTGAGGGCAGGGACATGGACGGAGAACTTGGAATACAGACATGTAATAAGCAATTATAATATGCTTATTACATACAAATAAACATACATACAAATATAATAATACGCATTATGTAATAATGCATAAAATAACATGGAGCTATTGGAACACACAGGAGGAAGACTAAAGCCTACTCATTCTAGAAACAGTGAGATCAAAGCTTTGGCCTGAAGAGTGAACAAGAATTGGATGAAAAGATGGTTGGGGGCCGGGCGCGGTGGCTCAAGCCTGTAATCCCAGCACTTTGGGAGGCCGAGACGGGCGGATCACGAGGTCAGGAGATCGAGACCATCCTGGTTAACACGGTGAAACCCCGTCTCTACTAAAAAATACAAAAATCTAGCCGGGCGAGGTGGCGGGCACCTGTAGTCCCAGCTACTCGGGAGGCTGAGGCAGGAGAATGGTGTAAACCCGGGAGGCGGAGCTTGCAGTGAGCTGAGATCTGGCCACTGCACTCCAGCCCGAGCAACAGAACGAGACTCCGTCTCAAAAAAAAAAAAAGAAAGAAAAGATGGTTGGGGAAAAAAAAACACAAAAAAACAACCCTAGGATCCCTAGGATATAGAGGTAAAAGAAAGTAGCATGGCAAATTAGAAGAACTGAAAATAGCACAGGCTGGCTGGAACCCAGAGTACGGGGGAGGGGCACAGGCTGAGAGACGAGGCAGGAAAGTTTGGCAGGGGGCAGATCACACAGGGCTTGTAAACCATGTAAGGAGTTAAGGCGGGCTGCTAAAGAGTTTGAACCAGTGCAGTGACAGGATCAGACTTGCCTTTTTATAAAAATCACTCCAGTTACAGTGTGGAAAATGGATTAGAGAAGGGCAAGGCTGAGGGCTTATGGAGCAATTCAGGCAAGAGATAATGGCGTCCTGAAGGAAGAGTGGCAGGGGGAGGTAGAGAGAACTGGAGGGATTTGAGATAGATTGAGGAGATTGCAGAACTGATGGTCTATTCTGTGGCTTACTGGAAGTGGGGGGTGAGGGAAAGAGAGGAGTTAAAGAAGGTGTCCAGATTTTTGGCTAGAGTATTGTCAGAGATAGAAAACACAGATATAGATGCATGTTTAGAGAGGACTGAGGGGCAACTGAATGCGTTTAATTTCAAGCTTACTATGTGATCATGAAATACTCAACACGTTATGCTGGTACAAATCCAGAGTTCTCAACCGAGACAGAAGTGACATATGCATATTTGAGAGTTAGTAGCATAAAGATACTAATTGAAGCTATGAAACAGATGTGATCAATTTGGGGGAGAATAATTAGAGAAAAATAATAGGTCAAAGACAGACTTCTGAGGAATCCCAACATTTTAAGGGACACAAAAGAGGTTGAAAAGGGACAGCCAGAGAGATAAAAGGAAAACCAGAAACGCTTGGAGTGAGAACAGCCAAGTAAAGAGGGTATTTCAAGCAAGAGTGGTCAACAGTGTGTTTCCTAAACATGTGCAGACTGATTGAAGCTAGGTTTCAATAAATTGAAATGCCAGTAATTCTTCCTCTCTTCAGTTCAGCTTTCAGTTTTCTTTCACGATACTGAAAATATGTGCAATGATATTCTCTACTTTCCCAAAACTACGTTCTCCTGATTTCCTTATTTCCAACATTTTCTCACAAGACCTGAGTCTCACCTCCAATTCTGTCACCCGCAATCACTATCGCCAAATTCTGCCAGTTTCATGTCTGCAATTTTTTCATGTATTTGCTTCCTATTCCATTCCTGCTGCCTTCACCCCAATCCAGATTCTAAGTACCACGCATTGGACAGCAATAGTCCACTGGTCTCTAAGACTATTCGCCTCACCTCTTCTCTAAGGCATCTGTTCAAAAATTTCATTCATTTTGCAAATATTTACATAGCCCAGTGCTTCTCAAACTATTTATGCTAAGGTCCAGTTGTATTTTTTTTTCCTTTTAAATTTCCAATCCATTGCAGACCAACATTTTTGTAAAATATAATTTTTAAAAAATTGTGGTAATGTCAAATTACTATAAACATTTCAATTGCTTACTCTTAATTTCCAATATTTATCTTACTGTGGACTGGTAACAGTGGTTTATGGTCCAACAATGACCTGCAACCTACATCCCAACACCCCTGATGTTGATAATACATGGATAAGAAGACATTACAGTTGTGCCTTCAAAGGCCTTTGAGCAATGGTTCTCAACACAGGACAGTTTCATCACATTTTTAAAAATCATCATTGGGGCTCGGAGTGGTGAGGAAAGGAAGTGCTGACATCAAGTAGAGGCCAGAGAATGCCGCTTAACATCCTATGATGCACAGGTCAGGCGCCCTACAACAAAGAATTATCCAGCCTAAAATGTCAATAGTGCCAAGGTTGAGAAACTCTGCCTTAGGAGTCTAATGCAAATGAATAATTACATTAAGAACACAGCTGGATCTAAGTATATACAAGGTACAGGGAAACACAGGAGAAGCACCTGAGTCTGTCTGGAAGGTTAAACAGGGACAGTACTTAAAAGAGTCCTCATCTCCTCACAGATTTCCACAACCCAACCCAAAATGAACTTTTTAATCTTATTTCCTGTTTCTTCCAAACAACAGCTCTGCTAGACTGGTCTAAGTCATGAAGTCTACACTGTGTTTAGTCTGTCACTCTTCCCAGGATATGGACAACCATCCTCTTCTCTCCTCCTATCCAAAACCACTCAGCATTTAAGGTCTTACTCAAGCTCTGCCTCTTCCATGAAGTCTTCTTGATGTGATTCCCTTTCAATTCCTATAGGGCTTATCAATTGTACTGCTCATCTGGCACTTAATCAAATACTGGCCTTTGATATCACTTGTTATGTTGCTTAATTTTTAAATGATTATTTAATTTTAACATTTATGTTCCATCTCCAGATTGACAGTTTAAGACAATTTTTCTGACACACGCATACCAGTTCCTTCCTTCCTGTATTCTGCTATAACACGTGGCAAAAAACACATGAAAAAAGTGGCATTGAGGTATTAAGCATTACAGCCCACCACCAAATCTTCATGTCTCTTGTGCTCATGACAATTTGGACACATTGGATTACTAGAAAAGTTAGTTATTTACAATGCAAAGGACACCCAGTCCCCAGACCAAATAATTATCCAGCCCAAAATCTCAATGGTGCCATGGCTGGCCCTTGGCTAGAACAAAGGCTGCCTCAATGATTGCTTCAAAGGTCCCCCAAAAAGTGAAGCTAGAAAGCCTATTTAAATGGTTTTACACGATGGGCTTTCGTGGGAGAATAATATGTAATGGTTAAGGATATGAAGTCTGGGACTCGACTGCCTGGGTTCAAATCTGACTCTACTACTTACTAGCTGTGTGTCTTGGACCCGTTACTTCACCTTTTTGAGACACAGATTCCTGCTCCATAATACGGAGACAATACAGTGTCTACTTCTGAAGGTTGTTGTGAGGACTAATAAACACAATAATAAATAAAGCACATAGAACAGAGTCTGGCTAGTATTAGCCACCACCCTCATTATAATCACCAACCTACATATGGGAGTAAAGCAGGAGAAAACACCAACCGTTTCACTTCCAGGGTCACGTGAATTAGATTCCTCAAGAGAATGGTTTTTGAAGGCTGAAAACAAATTCACGCCCAGTTCCTCAAATGTCAGAAGCTCTGCTCTCCCTCAGCTCACTCTGCTCCCACTCTTTCTTCTTTAATGCTGCCTTGGCTGCCTAAAGGCCTGGATGCAAATGTTCTCAAGTTTGAAGGGCAGACTACTTACACCATTATTGTAATGCAGAATATTCTGGGGGAAAGCAGTTTGTTATATATGGAGAAACTGTTTTTCTCTTCTTGACCAAATAGGATAGGTGTTCTGCCTACCCTCTAAGGGGCTGCCAGCAAAGCCCTTGGAATCCGGGCCTTTTACCCTGCACTCTCCTCCTCCACAGAAAACTTCATGAAGGGGGAAGGATGTACCTGCTTCCTGCTGACTTTCCGTGCTGACAGTAGAGCCACCCCAAGAAACATACTGTGATATTATCTTTTATTTGTTGGCTTTTAAAATCACACATTAGAAATATAATATCACAATAAAACATTCAGACATAAAGGTAAAATCGAGTAAAAGAACAAAACTTTCCCTGTATTCCCCATCTTAGCCTCCCTTCCACGGAAGTAAACACTTTTTAAAAATTTTTTAATTAAATTTTTAAATTAAAAAAAAAAGAGGCCGGGCGCGGTGGCTCAAGCCTGTAATCCCAGCACTTTGGGAGGCCGAGACGGGCGGATCACGAGGTCAGGAGATCGAGACCATCCTGGCTAACACGGTGAAACCCCGTCTCTACTAAAAATACAAAAACTAGCCGGGCGAGGTGGCGGGCGCCTGTAGTCCCAGCTACTCGGGAGGCTGAGGCAGGAGAATGGCGTAAACCCGGGAGGCGGAGCTTGCAGTGAGCTGAGATCCGGCCACTGCACTCCAGTCCGGGCCACAGAGCGAGACTCCGCCTCAAAAAAAAAAAACAAAACAAAAAACAAACAAACAAAATAAATAAATAAATAAATAAATGAGACGAGGTCTCACTATGCTGCCCAGACTGGTCTTGACCTCCTGAGCTCAAGTGATCCTCCCATCTCAGCCTCTCAAAGTGCTAGGATTACAGGTGTGAGCTACCACATTCAGCCGTAAACATTTTTTTCAATGTAATGTGTGTCCTTAGAGATTTTTAGAATGCATTTGCTTTTATATATTTTTTATTAACACAAACATGTCTCTACATTTGGAGCTATATCATTTTAAGATTGGCTTTAACCAGTTTCTTACCGGTGGGCACTCAGGTTAACACTCAGACCTCAACTCTGCAGTGACCCAACTGTTGATCTGTAAGTAACTCAACTGTAGTTGCCAGGAAATCTAATCCATTTGGCAACTCTGTAGATAGCACTGCCTCTCCAAAAGATTTGTTTCTGAAAGTCTGCCTATAAATGCAAATGCCAGGTGAATTTACATATAGTTTGACTTTCAGATATAAGCACAACCACTGTTCAAATGTACATTTAACTAAAATATTGAAAACCAATGGAAAAATTAATTCAAGGTTAAAAAAACTACAATTTATATAAAGTTAGCTAAAGTATTTTTTAGGGTCTATGCTTTGTCTCTAAATCCCGCTCTAGAGATTTTGGAAATTACATGGTCTTAAGTCATTTTATTCTTCCAATTAAAAAAAAATCTTTATAAATTTCCTGACCTGAAGTTTTCAGTAAATTATTACATTCCTCATATCCAGGTATCATCTATAAATACTTAGTGGAGAACAGGAAGGGAGAAATTTTGCATCTCTAACTAGTGAGCAACTGCTGTCTTTTCCTCTGCTAATAAATTACAGGCAGACTTGAACAGATGTCAGGTTGGCATTCAAAACCTAAAATATAGCTGAAAAGCAAGTTATGACTAATACAAGAAAAAAAGATGAATGTCAGAAAGCTTCATTTTTTTTTTCTTTTTTTCAAATTTCAGATAAGCTCTTTAGCCTTAGGGTTCCTTTTACAGAGCCCTGGAGTTCGGCAAGATGTCTTAACCCCCATTTAAAATGCAATCTCTCCTCATGAGTGGGGGTGTGAAAATGCATTTTAAGAGTGTCAGTGTTTATGTTAATCTTAGCAAGAACTCCCTCTCTCCCAAATATGGCATGCACAAAACCTTAGTGCCCTTTCTTCCACTATGTTTTATTTGCACTGTTTTTAGCATGTGAAAGATGTCTGTGTGATCGAAAGGTTCCTTATCTTCTCAGCAGTTCTATTTCATAGAGTAACTGCAATTTCACTTATGATATCAGAAAAGAGCTGCTTTCCTCTTGAATTTCAAAAGAAACCTTAAAAATACTATTGAAAATGGGCTTACAGAGGGAGACACTGGGGAAAGGAGACCAAAAAGAACACAGTGTCAGTTTCAAAGAATGGGGGCACAAGACCATAACAAGTGGCTTTCCTCCCCACTAGGTGGCCTGAACATCTACACCCCACAGATCCACTGAAAGACAGTGTGAGACTGAGATCTTCCCTTTTTACATCCTTTTCCTTCTAGGTCTTTCCTTGGGTAGATGTGAACCTATTACCATGATTACATTAAGAGACGCTGACTAATTCTTTAACAATTATTCCACTGTTCATTGAAAACGATGTGTTTTTTTGCTTTGACATTTATAATTTAGAGAGAATTGCCAGGGATGCTGAAAAATGAAGTTTCTTTGCAGAAACTCTATCTTTGCTAACAAAAAAGCTACAGTGAGAACTGAGGTAATCGATCATTTATTTATCCTGAACACTGTCCACAAAACTGCATACAGGGGAATAAGTGTGGTAAATGTCCCAACACAAGTATTGAGTATCTATTCAGTTAACACCTGAATATGCTGAAAGACAGCAATCAGCTGTTGAATTTATTCACCTATACTTCCAGATACTAGCTTTGATGTTCACATTTCTACCCTGGGACTCAAAAGTGGCTTCTATTAGCCCATAAAGTTATGGATTTAAGGTAATTCTTAATTAAAAATCTGTTTTGTGGGTGGTTGGAGGGCATTCTAACTAAATACCTATTTGGTATTTACTAAGTGCAAGGTATAGGTTTAGTTTTCTTTGCTGGTTGCTCTCATATACTTCCAAGGAAGGGCTGCCCCACTTGGGTTTGGGTGAGCTCAACTACTTCAGACAAGGGGGAAACTCAACAGTTACTCTGATTAAAACAATAACAAAAACAAAAGTCTAAATTGATATTCCCCTAAATAATCCCTTTTCCTTTATCCCTCAGTCTAGAGAGCTTTATGTGACTTCCTTTCTACTTTAAGGGTTTCCTTGATTTTAATTCTACAAAAATATAACAAAAGTACAAAAGCAGAAAGGTATACACCATCTATTTGAAAGACTTTCAAGAGAGAAACTAACAGATTGGAAACTCCATGACAGTTATTTTCATGTATATTACCTCATCAGTTCCCTAATTTTACTGCATAATTGTGTGCCTCTGGTTAAGTCCTTTAGTCCTCCTATATCTCATCAGCAACATTCTGCTCGTAGCTAAACTATATTTTCAATTTTGAAAAGGCAACATGAAGTTTTATAAACAAAAAGAAAGAACTCTGTTATCTAGAAGCATAATTATCAGTCTGATGAACACAATGACAGAAGAGAATATTCTAAATTTATCACTTTGTAAATTTGAAAATTGATATATAGGCAAAAAATCCACTAGTTAAGATTCCTGTTTACAAAGTAGACATAACTTAAGGCTCCATGGTAAAGACAATAATTTGGTCTCAAGCCAAAAGTAAAGTTTTCTGCTTGAAACAAAAAAGCCCCATAACCTACACAAATTATTCTTTTCTAATCTTTTTTAAAAATTAGAACTGATTTAACCAGTCATACTCAGTGTCCAGCTGAATCTCCAAACCAAATAGATCTGTCTATTTAGTTAACAAAAAGGGGAAAAAATCAATTTGTTTCCATCTGACATGTTAAAAAAACACAGAATATGCATAAAAAGAATTTGTATAATTTTATTTATATTCTGTTAAAATGTAACCATTTTTATTTATGTACCTTTACCAAAGTCTAATGAGAGCCTTATAACCACACTGTAATTGGAGTGTAAGAAACGATTTTACTATATAATTCCCCCAAAATTCAAAGGAAAATAGAAAATAATGCAGGGAATGATACATGCATTACAAGAGAATTATTTCTTAGCCATTTAACGATTAAAAAAAAAAAGAGGGAGCTTTACTTTTTTTTTTTTTTTTTTTTTAGATACCCAGAAACTTCATCCAGAATAAAAAAAAATAAGTTTTTCAATTCAGCTCAAAAGCCAGGGCAGCTTTATACTAGTTTGTCTTTTCAATGAAATTCGTAACACATGCGTCCTGATGGCAAAAAGCCATAAAGAGAAAAAAAAATTACTTTTCCAAAAGGATAGAACTCATTTTTTGTCTGATTAGTGTAAAAATATTAGAAAAATAAATCCATAAAAAAGGTTCTGGACAGTGGCACTCACAAAATTCAAATCCATAGTGCTTAGTCAAAAAGCACACCAAAAACAACAAAAATCACACTACTGTAATTCAACTCATTTCAATACGGATATCAGAAACAGATGAAATTCACTAACAAATTCCAAATCTGTTCTGATTTAATTTAAAACTCTCCAACAGCTGGCAAGGTCACAAACTGACCAACATGAGTCCAACTCCTTTACGCATTATCTACCCAACGCATACTGACGTTGCGAGTAGCTTCAAGTGCAGGATCTAGATAATTCACAAACAGCAAACTAGTATCTGAATAACTGTATCTTCAATAGCTTCCAAATGGTGAGAAAACATTTATAATTAAAAGAGATGGCTCACTACCAAGGCAGTTATTTTTCTACTTGTTGGCTACACAGTATAAATGTTCAAAGAAACAGAATCATTAGACTCTTTCTGCACTAGATCTCAGTTCTGAAAACTAGTAAAAACATTCTACAAGAATGACTTAGAACATTTGGAATCATGTTTTTATCCCTGCTTTTACCCAAAATACACTTAACAATATTTTCATGTCTTGATGAAAAAATACAAATTAACAAGATAGTGAACTACCACATTTTAAAATATTTTCCCAATTAAAATTCTGCTTTTAATGGACGTGGCCTTTGTATCTTTGAGATAAAAAGTATGCTGTTGCCATTTCAAGGTGTATAAAACTCAGGTGATGAGGGTCTCTGTCATTTTCTCTTAATCCAATTCCAAGCTCGACCTTTACCCAGTGAACAGGTGTGTGCCGTGCCTGTAATTTATCAGTGACTGACCAGACAGAAAGGCTACCAACAACAGAAGGCCAATACAATCCAAGCACTTAGTGCCCAGAAAGCAGCTCTTATCCCCACCATAATAAATGCACTTTTATCTTCCAGTAGCAACTTAAAGATAAAGAATGATGGGGATGAGGGGAGTAATATATTCATATTCCTTCCATTTTTTTTTTTGGATGCTGTTTTTACATTAATAGTCTGCCAGAAGCTGGTATGTTATACATTCCTTTCTCAGATATTCTGTTGCTCACATTCCAATCCAACGAATGATATGAATATGAAAACAGTCATGACAGCATCTCCACTGGGCAAATAAAGTCACTTCACACAGATAAATTAAATCAACCTTCAAGAAGAAAGTGATAAACGAACAGTGCACTTCTTTGTGTGCAATACAGAAACTCCAATGTATATCCAGCATTTGTCTTTTTGGATCAAACTTATTTTAATTTAAAAACATGCCAGGCATCCATTTATTAGGTGTGAAGATGTACTAACTGGCTAATGCGACAGCACAATAAAAAGGAACGGCAGCTAATGTTAGAACAATGCACACAGTCTAATAGATCATTATTATTCAGCAGGGTAAATCTGACCCATAGTGATCTTTAGAGGCAGGTGAACTTTCTAAACATGCCCTATAGAAAAACATTCTTACAGAAATAAATAAACAAAATGGAGTCACTACTAGTATTACTACTGTCAGGGGAAATTTCTAAATATGCCCCATAGAAAAGCATTCTTCAATAAATAAATAACAAAATGGAGCCACCACAAGTCTTACTTCTATGATTTCCCCATAAAATTAAAATGTAATTTTAAAAGTTCTAGTATTATATAAGTTTTTCAGAAAAGTTATCTGTTCATTTTTAAAGAAAAAGACAAAAATACTTTAATGGGTCTGAAAAGTAATTTCAAAACTATTGAAAAGAGATTCTTCATTGCATTAATTTTTTTAATAATACAAGACTTTATAACATTTTCCTTTTTAAACTTACCCATCTGCTCCACAATCTCTGGAGGAAATACTCGGGAAGCAAATGCTCGTCGGAAAATATCGGAAAATTCCTTGTCTAGACCTCCTATTCCCATCTTTTCAAAGTTCCAGTCAGGATTGATAATTGATTGGCGATTTTCCTTGGTTTTAGCTTTGCCTATGTCAAACGAATATTATCAAATGTGAAACAAGGACTTTATCACTAAGTCTAAAAAGACAGAACTCCCTGAGCATCCTAAATGAGTAAAGAAAAGCTACCATTACATATACAAAAATGAACAATGTAATCTTAGCTGATTTTACAGTCAGAAGGGTAGGTTTTGCTATGCTATCTACTTTGTCTGATCCCCACATATGGTAACACGCTGTCAAAATGACTAGCTAAACTTATGCTGTAGTCTATTTCTATCAGTCCATAAAACTTGGTTTTATTAACCTTCAATCTAACCAAATTAACTAACTTGATCAGAAGAAACACCATGTGCATATCTGATGAAGACAACATTAGCTGGCAGAAATGCAACTGAAATCCCGCAGTCGCTGAAGTCTCCTAACTCAAGTGTATTTTAAAATACATATATTTATCGAGATTATGCTTATACAGGTAATTGGGCATATAATCCCTTAGCCTAAGGAGATGCACTAAACAAGTTTGATGTCTTTTTGCTTTCTCTTCACTTGCACACAAAAGTCTGAAATCATCCTAAAGCCTTCAGTGATTACAAAACTCATGTTTAAAAATTCTCTCACAGGACAAAAATTATCTGACTTAAATGTCAGAGTGCCACCTAAAGTAACTTAAGAGAACCACATTTACTATTTCAAACAAAGAATAAATTAAGTACCTTAGTATGCTCTATTATAAACAAAAAGTAAAGTAATGATATAGTTTTTATAAAACCAGGGAAGAAAATGTCACATTAAAGTTTATCCTAAGAAATGCTAAATATTTGAGGCGACATGTTAATTAGCCTGATTTGATCATTCTACAATGTATACATGTATTTAAACATTAAATTGTACCCTATAAATATATACAATTATTATTTGCCAATTAAAAATAAAGTAACACTTTTAAAAAGTTTGTACTAGATGATAATTCTATGGTTAGAGATTTGAGGTCTTAATATTTCCTTTGGAAAGTTATCAAAATATTTTTTCTTACACTCTACTGCCCTCTTGTGGGCAAAATTTACTCCATGCCAATTACACAATTTTTTTCCCCACAGATTATTTAGAAATACCTATTTTGTATCAAAGTTATGCAGCTCCCTTGGGATAGCTTAACAAAAGGTACACAAAAATAAAATACAAAGAAATCGCTTCATAAATGTACTGGATAAATAATAGGAAAATACATTCTACATCCATAAAATGACATACAGGCATTAAAAATCATGTTATAGATGTATATTTAAGATGTTTGAAACAAAACAAGCAAATTACAAAACTACAAAAAAGCAAATTACAAAACTATGAAAACAGAACCGAACTTTAGAGCGTGTAAATTGTTTTCGAGTGCCTAACCATATTTTATAAATAAAGTATTTTATAATTAACAAAAAACAGTAAGGGGGAATGGTAATGTGCAGACCAGGAAATAAAGGCCACACACTCGAAGACTCTTAAGTGACCATAGACATGATGGTGTGCAACCAATGAAAACCCTCTCCTCTCTAGTGGGGTAGATATCAACATAGTTAAATCAACCAAAAATAAGAATTACTGCCCAGTTAATGGCACTTTATTCTGGTGAGTTACTATTCTCAGAGAACAAGCTGCATTGTTTTAATATGACAAAAGTTGCGCTAGACTACAAGAGTAGGACTGAACCATGAATCTGCTGGGAAGACTTGACCTGCACATTCATCACTGAATCACTAAAAGAAATGATGATGCTATCTCATTTAACACAAAACCAAGTGAGGGGTGTTCTACAAAATAACTGACCAGTTCTCAAAGTCATAAAAGACAAAGTCTGAGGAACTGTCAGTGACTGAAGAAAACTCAAAACACAGAACAACTAAATGCAATATGGGATCCTAAATTAGATCTTGGAACAGAAAAGGACACAATGGAAAAACTGGTGAAATCTCAATAAAATCTGTACTTTAGTTAGCGGAAATGAAACCATGTTCATTTCTTACCATTGTATTTTTGACAATGTCAAGTAAGACATTAACATCAGGGTATAAGCTGGTAAAGGGCATACAGAAATTCTCTGAGCTATTACTGCAAATTTTCTGTAAGCCTAAAATTATCTCAAAATTAAAAGTTAAAAAATTAATTTGTTTCTTATTTTAGTGCTATTTCTAGGAAATTAAAAATTACCCATGTGGCTCGCATTCTGTTTCTATTGGACAAAGCTGATCCAGATGAATGTTTCAAACTTTTTCATCAGCAAACCTGACCTACAGGAAATATCCTATGCTTCTGTGATAAACTCTCTCAAGACAGATGCTCCTCCTTCCTTTACCCCTTTTGGAAATCACTGTAGTTGAGTTACATATAGAAACAGGCCCACTTCATTTCAAATCTTCTAAAAACTGTAAATC
Organism: Rhinopithecus roxellana; assembly: GCF_007565055.1. Taxonomy (NCBI): domain Eukaryota; kingdom Metazoa; phylum Chordata; class Mammalia; order Primates; family Cercopithecidae; genus Rhinopithecus; species Rhinopithecus roxellana. The sequence goes on from NC_044567.1 coordinate 74,075,307, forward strand.
TTACCAATAAGATTAAGTGATGAATTTTCTGCTTTTTCAAATGCAACTTGACTGTTTCCAACAACCAATCCTACTTCAATCTGTATAGAAAGACGATAATTAGGAGTCTAATAGCAAACTTCCGAACTTCTCAAAGCAAGGCCAAAAGTGAGGGGGAAATGAGATCTCTCCAGGCAAAGCAAACCTTCTAGACTATCATCTGAGCTACTTTTACTTTACTCATAACTTTCTTCTACAATTCTTATATGCCTCATTTCCATGCCTATATCTTTCCAATAATGCGTTTCTTACTATTTACAATAAATATCTGCATTCAAGCAAATTATATGTACATATATGTCTACATTTTACATTACTATTAGGTCTGCAAATAAGTACATTTTAAGTTATATTTTAATAACAATGCTGGCTATGAAAGCAATTTTTCCCCCTACTATCTTAAAAGGGTACACAATATGAAAAAAATCACTAAGCAACAGACAGGAAAATTATAATCAATCTGCACAAATTACATTGTAGGATGATCTAGTAAAGATGATCAGAAATAAAACCTACCTTCTGCCTTTTCCCTGTTGCAGGCTCTCCCTTCAGGATGCTAGGATCCATGGCTTCAATATCCTTCACCAGTAAGCCAAAAAGCTTTTCATTGAAGCTAAAGACAAGCTATGTAGAAAAGAGTTAAAGGAGAAAAATCACTTCATAATATAATGGTTTCTTAGATCATCACCAATGTTTTTCAAATGCAGAAAACCAGTTTTCTCTTATATACGCCTCTCCAATCTGCTCCTCAAGCACACTCATAGCCAATGAAGAAAAGGGAATTAGCACTTATGATCAGTGTTTACAAAATGACTACAAAACTCAAGTTTAAAATTTATTTCATGTGGATAAAAAATATCTAATTTAAATGTCAGAGTGCCACCTAAAGTAATTCAAGAGTACCACATTTACTATTTCTAACAAAGAATAAAGTATCTTAGTATTTAATTCAAACGCTACAGGTAGTTATATAATATTCACAAACACTCTTGGAAGCAGAAACTATGACTCCGTTTTACTAGTGAGGAAGCTGAGATACAGAAAGAGGCTACGCAACAAGGCTCAGAGTCACAGTAAATGAGAACACCAGGAGTCAAACCTGGGTCTGTGACTCTACAATTCATGCTTTCCTATCACCAGTACAAAATGCTTGCCCTACAAGTGCAGAGACAGCTTCTGCTCAATTATTCATTCACCAAATATTTGCTGAGTCCTTTCTAAAAGTCTGGTCTTCTTCTATGTGCTGGGGTAGAACGGTAAATATTACAGGTTGGGCTGTCCGTCAATCCTGCTACACTACCAGATACCACAAATGTGAAGAAACAGTAAGGACAGTGATCTGGAGTAAGATATTTACTTCTTCTCTGAATCATGAAAGATTCTCATTCACGGATTTACTGACTTCTACATGCTACTGAGTTTTAAATTATTATAAATACCAAAGCATTTCCTATTAAACATTCTCCTAAACATTTTCTATTAGGATACTAAAGCTAAAAGCAAAGGTAAAAACCATCAAGTTTAGCTAGGCAATCTGAGCACAATTTTAGTCATCCAATACACAACAGCACTGCAATGGCTCTCTGGTGAAGTGTCCTGGTCTACTATCATCAGAGACTTAACTGTACATGGTATTCCTGTCTTATTTTCTGTTTTCCTCAACTAGAAAGTAAGTTCTATGACAGTAGGGATTATATCTATTTTGTTCACTGCCGATCTGCAGTGTCTAAAACAGTGGCTGGTACTAGGTACTATCAAATATGTGTTTATTAATTCTTATCTCAACTATGTTCCTTAGCTGTGTAGCCATGGGCATACCATTTACCTTCTTTAGATCTTAAATTCCTCATTTGGCCAGGTGTGGTGGCTCACACCTGTAATCCCAGCACTTTGCGAGGCCGAAGTGGGAGGATCACTTGAGGTCAGGAGTTTGAAACCAGCCTGGCCAACATGGCAAAACTCCATCTCTACCAAAAATACAAAAAAAAAAAAAAAAAAAAAAAAAAAATGGCCAGGCATGGTGGCTTATGCCTATAATCCCAGCACTTTGGGAGGTCAAGGCGGGTGGATCACCTGAGGTCAGGAGTTTGAGACCAGCCTGACTAACATGATGAAACCCCATCACTACTAAAAGAACAAAATTAGCCAGGTGTGGTGGTGCATGCCTGTAATCCCAGTTACTCGGGAGGCTGAGACAGGAGAATCACTTAAACCCAGGTGGCAGAGGTTGCAGTGAGCCGAGATCGCGCCATTGCACTCCAGCCTGGGCAACAAGAGCAAAACTCTGTCTCAAAAAATATATATATTAGCTGGGCGTGGTGGTGCACACCTGTTATCCCAGCTACTCAGGAGGCAGAGGCAGGAAAATCACTTGAACCAGGAAACAGAGGTTGCAGTGAGCTGAGATGGTGCCACTGCACTCCAGCCTGGGTGACAGGGTAACACACCATCTCAAAAAATAAATGAATAAATAAATAAAATTAAAAAAATAAATAAAATTCCTCATTTGTAAATGTGGAGTTAGATAAGGTAATCTCTCAAGGTTCATTCCAATTCTAGTACTCTTTTTAAAATAATGCACTATATCCTTTTCCTATCTAGCAGGAATTCAATTTTCTTAAGATTCTCAAATAAGCCCATAACCAAAATAAGAACTTTTTTTTTTTTTTGAGACAAGGTCTCAGTCTGTCACCCAGGCTGGAGTGCCATGGCATAATCATGGCTCACTGCAGCCTCAACCTCCCAGATCAAGCAATCCTCCCACCTCAGCCTCTTGAGTAGCTGAGACCACTACACCCAGCTATTTTTTTAAAAAATTTTTGTAGAGACAGGGTCTCACTATGTTGCCCAAGCTGGTCTTGAGCTCCTGGGCTCAAGTGATCCTCCCACCTCAGTCTCCCAAAGTGTTGGGATTACAGGCGTGAGCCACTATGTCTGGCGAAGAGCAACGTTTTCTACAGAACTATATTAGTGAAAGAGACAGACATTCCAGAGGCAAAACAAATGTCCCATGATATAAAAAGAAATTTCAGATATATATGTCTGCAGGGTTCCCAAATTTGCTGAGGGAAAAACTGCTGTAATTATATGTGACATTTTAATCTAAAAGCTACTTTAGAATTTTTCTGAACAGACTCCTTGAAGTTCAGTAAATACATTGGACATACCAGTTGATACATAAAGCTCCTCTCACTTTTTAAAAGGTGGAATTAATTTTGGACAACTGCAGAAATTAGAATACCTATAAAGTTAAAGGAATGGAAGAAAATTTAAAACTACCTGTTGTCCCACTGAGAAGGCCTGGTTGTTGAATTGCTGAATAAATTCTGCTGCCATCTTGTCGGTGTCATAAGGGTTGGAATCAATGCTTTTTTTCTGCAGGAAATCAATCTCGATGGTCATTGTGCCAATACACTGTTTGGCTTTGTCAAATGTATATACGGAGACTAGGGGAAAAAAAGAAGCATTTTTAAAAAAATCACAGGAGTACCAAATTGTTGTGTTTCTAGTAACTACAAGTTTCACATAAATGAATCATAATAAAACTACTTCACCAAAAATGGGGTTTAAACGGCCTTCACCGGAGGGACACACAGGTACAGATTTAAAAAATAATAATCACTAGAGATTTTCTTCCCCATCTGAATGAATTAGAAATATTGAATGGCAGGCCAGGCACGGTGGCTCACGCCTGTAATCCCAGCACTTTGGGAAGGCAGATCATGAGATCAGGAGATCGAGGCCATCCTGGCTAACACGGTGAAACCTTCTCTCTACTAAAAACACAAAAAAATTAGCCAGGCGTGGTGGCGGGCGCCTGTAGTCCCAGCTACTCGGGAGGCTGAGGCAGGAGAATGGTGTGAACCCAGGAGGCGGAGCTTGCAGTGAGCCGAGATGGCGCCACTGCACTCCAGCCTGGGCGACAGAGCAAGACTCCGTCTCAACAACAACAACAAAAAGAAATACTGAATGCAGTCTGTTGTTATCCCTCATCCCACTCTCGTTAGGATCACAATCCTCCCTACACGGCCTCCGCATCTTTCTCCTCATTCAATGCAGTACAGCATGGCATGCCCCAACATAGGCGCCATAACATGCTATTTCCAAATAAGATTTTTGTTTGACACAAAAAAAACAGCTAAGGTGGGATGTGGATGGATTCCTCTGGCCTAAGAAAGTAGGACGCAAGGCAAAAAGAGAAGCTTGAAAAACAATGTTTACTAGGGGAATTTGCTCCAAAGCAAGTTAGACTTTGACATTTCTTTTTTGTTTTTGTTTTTGTTTTTTTTTTGAGACGGAGTCTTGCTCTGTCGCCCGGGCTAGAGTGCAGTGGCCGGATCTCAGCTCACTGCAAGCTCCGCCTCCCAGGTTTACGCCATTCTCCTGCCTCAGCCTGCGGAGTAGCTGGGACTACAGGCGCCCGCCACCTCGCCCGGCTAGTTTTTTGTATTTTTAGTAGAGACGGGGTTTCACCGTGTTAGCCAGGATGGTCTCGATCTCCTGACCTCGTGATCCGCCCGTCTCGACATTTCTTTTTTATTTCTTTTTCACTACTACAAAAATGTTTCCTGGGCACCTGCTACATCTCGGGAACTATAAGAAGTTCCACATGCGCGGCATGTAGATAAGGGCAAGGACCAGGTTTTTAACTCCTCTTCATATTAACAGCATCTCATAGTTTATTTCAGGTGCTTAATATATTCATGAACTGTTTAAATGAAACAACAATAACAGAAAACCCATGGTCTCCATGCTAATAATGAAGGAGGCAATAAACCATACATACAAAGCCTTGGGTAAGAAAATTCCTGTTCAAGCCACATAAAAAGTTCTAAAATGACTTTTAGGTTACAGTGTAATACATTTAAATATTAAAGTGTTACACATGATTTTATATCATGTAATAACTGTTCAACCAAAAACCTTGAATTGTACAACTACAACAGAGTTTACTTATCATATTTTTAGAAAAATATGTGTTAAAACAAATTTTGCTAGTGACAGATAATTACAAAGAAGCCTTTCCCTAGGAAAAAGACTTGATTCTTAAATCAGCTCAAAAGTATACTTATAAATGCCAGTTTATAAACGAACTTTTAAAGCAAAAAATATTACAGTGCTGTATACAGTAGTGGTACTATTAGGAAAGAGTAGAGTAAGCTACCCAGAAAAGTTCAAGAGGATTTTTGCATTTGAGTTTCCCCAAATAGGGCAAATTGATTATGCGCTGTAAGAAAGAGTCTATCGCTACTCTTCAATAAGGCTTAACAGACACACATATCCACACAGAGACAGACAGGCAGACAGACAGATACACACACACACACACACACACACACACACACACACACACACACACACACAATTTATTTTCCCTTTAGGTTCCCTGAAGATAAATTTGCCAATGGCCCCTTAAGGATACAGTAGCAGCTCTCTTAAGCAACTTCCACTGAGCTGACTCATCAGAAAGCCGACCAACTTTTATCCCTCCAACATAGACCCATCAGCCTATGGTTTGCCTAATGCTCAGAGCTTGTAGACGGAGTTGCTACACACCATGGGTCAGCCAAGTTCATTCTGGAATCTGTCTGTGCTAGTTACGCTTGTTACAGTTAATTATGATATATAATTAAATAGTATAAAAACTTCTGAAGGTCTGGTTGTTGAACTGTTATTACAATGACTGACATTCTAGAATAGATACTATAAATCTAAGTTGAAAGCTTTGGGAAATTTTTTTAAACGAAGAGTTTCTTCTAGAAAAAAAATACTGCTAACTAGGTATGAACATTAAAATCAGAAAAGGTTGGGAGTGAACTCTATAAAAATCCAAGAGGTTTTGGCACTCTCGGATGCTCTACAAAGTCTAAGTTCTCCAGCCATTTCAAAGAAATCCACCTGGAAATTACGGGTGAAGTGTATGCACAAAAGATAATACAGAACTCCAATCCATGGACCAAACCTCCAAGAAAAGGCCTTTAACCAACTTTTCACTTAACTACCAGTCCAAGTCACACGGGCTAAGTGAGCTTCTGCAGTTCTCACCACAAAAGCAGGCAATAAAAAAGACTGTTTTCACACTTGCTTTGAACAACAGGCATGGCACTTTTGTGAGTTACTGAGGTCAAATAGCAAGAGGTAAACAAAAAAAGTCCCTGTGCAGTATTAAATGTCTGTTTCAAAGATTCTAGTGAATTACAAACAAAGCTGTTCTCTTCAAAGGGACTTTGAGTATGTATGTTTCAACAGATTCTGCTAGCAATCAGAAGAATCCAAGTAAATAATTTAAGTTCTCTGTGCCTTGATTTGTCGCATCTATAAATCAAGACTGAACTAGATAAGTATTTATGGTCATTTCATACTCTAAATTCTGTTCTAAACTTATTTCTTATATTCTAGCCACTTGAGTTATGTACAAGGATTTTCTGTAAACTCTTATTTTATATTTGAAACAGAGTCTTGCTCTGTCACCCAGGCTGAAGTGCAATGGCACAATCTCAACTCACTGCAACCTCCACCTCCTGGGTTCAAGTGATTCTCGTGCCTCAGCTTCCCAAGTAGCTGGGATTACAGGCGCATGCCACCATGCCCAGCTAATTCTTGTATTTTTAGTAGAGACAGGGTTTCACTATGTTGGCCAGGATGGTCTCGATCTCCTGACCTCGTGATCCTCCCACCCTGGCCTCCCAAAGTGCTGGGATTACAGGCATGAGTCACCGCAAACAGCCGATTTTCTGTAAACTATTTAAATGAAATTGTTTGTATAATCAGATTTCTGTATTTAAAGGGGAGACATAAACATATTTTAACTACTTCAAAAGCAAAATAACAAAGCCTGAGGAAGGAACATAAAACACACTGAAGATCAAATAATAAGTTCAAATTTTGGCTAAAAGTTTCAGAGCATTCTTCTATCTCCAATTCTGGATGGCTTGCTCCTTCTTAACATTTCCTATAAAGTACAGGCTATATGCTGAGTAACTTTGATAGGCAAGAGAGCTTAGTTATTTCCCTCATGTAGTGAAAATATCTGTAGGTTGAAATCTTAATGTAAAAATGAATATATTGATTCAGCAATTCCATTTCTAGGTGTTTGTCCCAGAAAGATGCTAGAACATTTGTCTAAACATCTACAGGGAGGTTCACCGCAGCATTATTTATAGTACTTAAACACTGAAAAATGTTTGTATATTCATAATATAAAACACTATACAGCAATTTTTATTAAAATTAAAACTTGGCCAGGCACGGTGGCTCACACCTGTAATCCCAGAACTTTGGGAGGCTATGGAGGGAGGATCACTTAAGTCCAGAATTTAGAGACCAGACTGGGTAACACAGTGAGACCCTGTCTCTACACAAAATAAAAAATTTAGCCAGGTACTGAGGCTGCAGTGAGTCATGATTGCACCACTGCACTCCAGTCAAGTGAGACCCTGTCAAAAAAAACAAAAAAAACAAAAACCAACTTTATGTATACTTAATAAAGATGGATGGCCTGGCCAGGCGTGGTAGCTCACACCTGTAATCCCAGCACTTTGGGAGGCTGAGGCGAGTGGATCACCAGAAGTCAGGAGTTCAAGACCAGCCTGGTCAACATGGTGAAACCCCATCTCTACCAAAAATAGAAAGTATTCACCAGCGTGGTGGTGCATGCCTGTAAGTCCCAGCTACTCAGGTGGCTGAGGCAGGAGAATCGCTTGAACCTAGGAGGAGAGGCTGTAGTGAGTCGAGATCACACCATTGCACTTCAGCCTGGGCAACAAGAGCAAAACTCCGTCTCAAAAAAAGATGGATGGCCCTTGGAAACATAATATTGAGTGACAAGTCTACAGCAGAAAGATTTGTAGAGTATAATACCATTTTGTGCATTAAAGACACCAAAACAGTATCATGTCATAATGCATACATATGTGTGTGTACACATATATTCATGTCATCTTCATACTGAGAAATTTGAATAAGTGTATTTAAAATATCGGCCAGGCGCGGTGGCTCACACCTATAATCCAGTGGGTGGATCATTTGAGGTCAGGAGTTTGAGACCAGCCTGGCCAACATGGCAAAACCCCTTCTCCACTAAAAATACAAGAATTAGCCAGGTGTGGTGGCACATGCCTCTAATCCCAGCTACTTGGGAGGCTGAGGCAGAAGAACTGCTTGAACTGGGGAGGAGGTTGCAGTGAACTGAGATCATGCCACTGCACCCCAGCCTCAGCAACAGAGCAAGATTCCATCTCAAAAATAAATAAATAAATAAATATATATATAATTACTACTGACTGTAGTAATGTGCTGACTGTAGTTTTCAAATGCATTTTAGTTTAAGGCCAATGTTCCCAAATAGAAAAGACCAAGCTGTTACAATTTCAAGTGCTATGGGCAGCACCATGGACAGTATCCCAGGCAGCGCCAAGTCAGCACCATGGTCAGTCCCAAAGGGACAAGAGTTCTGAAGATTTCATCCAGGATCAAAGAAGAACATTGAGAATGTTTTCTTATTTTATGGCTAACAATAATTTAATATAAAAGACTAATAAAGATTTTATAAGGAAAAAATAAATTTATCCAATTCTTTGAATAAACTTGGACTTTACAATGATAGGTGTATATATAGTAGTCAAAACATTAGCCTGTAACACTTAAAATATGGCACTGCCAGATGGGAAGAAGACAGACTAAATGATTCCTCCAGAAGATTCCTTCAGATTAAAATCACTGACTTGACCAAAATGTTTCACCTTAGGGAACTCCCATTCCAGAATGCTTGAGCACTCCTCCTTCAAACCACATCTCTTATCCCATCTTGGTCTACATCTCTACTTAAACCGAACCAGTTTTCTACCTTTATGGCCACATCATCTACATCACTTGGGCCCCAAAACTCTACCTTCCCTCAAGCTTACTCCACTTTACTCCCACCTGATCACTGGGTTTTACAATTTTGCTTATTAAGTCTGTTTGAGCCACTTCTTTAAAGATCTGACTTTACAATCAAGATCAGCATTTCTGTTAGCAGAAGAATGCTTTTACAACTTAAACCACAAAACACATTTCTCAACTCATCAAAATTTATAACCTTGAATCTCTGTATCTTGTCACAATAGGAAATATCTAGATTCAAAGTTTTAAGTACTCTTAGCCTCATATTTAGAAAATTTATGAAAATTAGAAACCTAAGTTACATACTACCCCATTTTCTCATTAAATTTAACAAGTGTTCATACTTCCACAGAGAAAAAGCCAACTAAAAATAACTCTAATGTTGGCCAGGTGCAGTGGCTCATGCCTGTATTCCCAGCACTCCGGGAGGCTGAGGCAGGCGGATCCCGAGATCAAGAGATTGAGACCATCCTGGCCAACATGGTGAAACCCCATCTCTACTAAAAATACAAAAATTAGCCGGGTATGGTGGCGCGTGCCTGTGGTCCCAGCTACTTGCAAGGCTGAGGCAGGAGAATTGCTGGAACCCTGGAGGCGGAGGTTGCAGTGAACTGAGATTGCGCCATTGCACTCCAGCCTGGTAACAGAGCAAGTCTCCATCTCAAAAATAAAATAAAATATAAAATAAAATAAAATAGCCCCAATGTTTAAATACTATCTAACTTAGAAAAAATTATAAGTTGGGCCGGGCGCGGTGGCTCAAGCCTGTAATCCCAGCACTTTGGGAGGCCGAGATGGGCGGATCACGAGGTCAGGAGATCGAGACCATCCTGGCTAACACGGTGAAACCCCGTCTCTACTAAAAAATACAAAAAAACTAGCCGGGCGAGGTGGCGGGCGCCTGTAGTCCCAGCTACTCGGAGGCTGAGGCAGGAGAATGGCATAAACCCGGGAGGCGGAGCTTGCAGTGAGCTGAGAACCGGCCACTGCACTCCAGCCTGGGCGACAGAGCAAGACTCCGTCTCAAAAAAAAAAAAAAAAAAAAAAAAAAAAAAGAAAAAATTATAAGTTGTCAGGTTCCTAAATAAGAAGATAAAAGAAGTGTGTGTGTGTGTGTGTGTGTGTGTGTGTGTGTGTGTGTGTGTGTGTGTGTACAGAGAGAGACAGAGACCCAGAGAGGAAGACAGGGAGCCAGAAAGATAAAGAAAATATGACAGTTGGTAAAGCTGGGTAAAGGTAGTATACAGAAATTCTTCGTATTATTTTTGCAACCTTTCTATAATTTTTTTTTTAAGTTTTAAAGACAAGCAGAAGAAAAGCTGGTTTAATTTACACTTGCATTTTCTTTTCTTCCCCTACTGTATCCATGAAGTTGACATAAAATCATCTGACTAAAGACGACTCATACTCCATTTCTTAACTTTGCCACATTGCCTAAAAGACAATGCCAGTTTTTGCTTATTAGCTCTTTGGCTTATTATCTATTAGCAGCTTAATCTTTCCACCCCGCCACCCCTCAAACTGGAAGTCATAAATTGCTTTCCTTGCCTTGAACTATGATGACCTTATCACACACTTCATAAAAGATATAGGAACAGAGGTACCATAACTATTTACTTCCATTCTCACAGATCTAACCAGTATTCTGATACAATGAATGCTTAAGGTCTGACCACTAGTAATAGAAAATTGTACAGCTCTCAATATCTGTGAGAAAATCACATAAAAAATCTTTATCAGGTGGCTAAAAAATATACCTACCTTCTATTTCTTGCCCAATAGAAAGCCCAGCCCATTTTCTCTGTAAAGTAAAAGAGAAAAAAAAAAAGATACTTAAAACCAAAGCAATCAAAATTAGACATGAAAAAAAGAGGAATTTTAATGAATTTTCGGAACACATTCAAAGATCAAAACATGGTATGCTATTATGATTGAACTGTGCTCTCCCCTCCAAAGTATGTTGAAGTCTTAGCCCCCAACACCTGTGGATGTGACTTTATTTAAAAATACAATATCTGCAAATGTAATCAAGTTAACATGAGGCCATAATGAATTAGGGTGAACCCTAAGCCAATATGACCGGTGTCCTTCTAAGAAGAAAGAGACATAGACACATAGACAGAACACCATCATGTGACAGCAGAGGCAGAAATTGAAATGATGCAGCTACAGGCCAAGGAACACCAAAGGATTGCCGGCAACACCAGAAGCTAAGCACAGAACAGATTCTTCCCTAGAGCCTTCAGAGAGGGAATAGCTCTACTGACAGCTTGATTTCAGACTTCCAGCCTCCAGAATGGTGAGAGAATAAATCTCTGTTGTTTTAAGCCACCCAGTAATGGTTCTTTGTTACTTACCCTAGGAAAGTAATGCATGTGCTATAGTTTATATCTGAACATCTGTTCCAAAGAGTGCAAAGCTTGCCTTTTGCAGCAAAGCTGGCACCACTGAGAAGGATGCTCCTTTGCACAACATGATGCTACAGAAGGTCTTCACTGTATCAGATCACACTTCAGTGTTCTAAATGTACTGCTGCAGTTAGTTTTACTGTTTGTTACAGTATCTCAAAAAGGAAGACATTTGATTCATGAAGACTCAATTAAAACTGGTCAGAAAATATATTTTGAAACCCAATCAGGGACCAAAATCATTAGATAGTCATAGCTACTCTTTGTATACTAGCCAGAAGATTTTTAGACATTTACAGCTAGATTTTAGGCTTTCCCAAATCCCTACTGTTTACAATGGCAAGAAGCATGAAGGCAAGCCAGATTGCGTTTAGGCAGGAATTTGGGGCTTGCTTGGTATAGATTCAAAATTAGTAATTACTGATAACACTCCAAAGAACAATGAGAAAAACTATTTTTGGTTGAAAATCAACAGTTCGCCTGCTCATCCAAACACTGCAGACTCTGTGGTGGGTAATTTAGAAGATGCTGCACTGTGAATACGTGCAACAAGTGCTCTCCCTTGCAGCTTTCTTACCACATCCTGTTTCCCTCCTCTCTGCCCTTCACCTCCCACAGAAGACCTCTTCTGTAAAACCCCACCCCACTTCCGGCCAACCTGAAATTTAGCACCATGCTCGTTAAGCTTAGACTTTAAGTCAAAAGGAAGCCACACTTAGGTTCTGTACTTCAATCCCAAAGACAGCTGATATGGTTTGGCTGTGTCCCCACCCAAATTTCATCTTTAGTTCCCATAATCCCCATGTGTCATGGGAGAGACCCAGTGGGAGGTAACTGAATCATGGGTATGGGTTTTCCCATGCTGTTTGCATGACAGTGAATAACTCTCACGAGATCTGATGGTTTTATAAAGGGCAGTTCCCCTGCACATGCTCTCTTGTCTGCCACCATGTAAGACATGACTTTGCTCCTCCTTTGCCTTCCACCATGATTGTGAGGCCTCCGCAGCCATGTGGAACAGTGAGTCCATGAAATCTTGTTTTTCTTTATAAATTACCTAGTCTCTGGTATTTCTTCATACCAGTATGAAAATGGACTGATACAGCAGTCCTTAGGGATAACAACAGTAGCTATTGTACAAGGCTGTTTGGAGCCGGGCGCGGTGGCTCAAGCCTGTAATCCCAGCACTTTGGGAGGCCGAGACGGGCGGATCACGAGGTCAGGAGATCGAGACCATCCTGGCTAATACGGTGAAACCCTGTCTCTACTTAAAAATACAAAAAACTAGCCGGGCGACGAGGCGGGCGCCTGTAGTCCCAGCTACTTGGGAGGCTGAGGCAGGAGAATGGCGTAAACCCGGGAGGCGGAGCTTGCAGTGAGCTGAGATCCGGCCATTGCACTCCAGCCTGGGCGACAGAGCGAGATTCCGTCTCAAAAAAAAAAAAAAAAAGAAAAAAAAAAAAAAAAACAAGGCTGTTTGGAGAATTAAAAGAGCTAACACATGCCAAAGTACTGAGAATAGAGCCTGGTCTATAGTAAATGTTGGGGGAATTTTTTTTTTTTTTTAAATAAAACAGAGACAAGGAGAAATGGTCACACCTCAAGCTATTTCTAACAATCAGAATCCCAAATGGAACTCTGTAAAAGCTGACGAACCCTGGAATATCCCAAATTTTTAATCTCTAGAAATAAATGTGAAAGTGGTCTGGATAATGAAGAGGTATCAAACAGACAGGTGGAATAGTAAGTGAAAATTTCCTGTAATTTTTGAGGGCTTCAAGAGATCTTCAATAGTTCCTTTTTTTCCTCTTTTTAAAGAGACAGAATCTCACTCTGTAGCCCAGGCTGGGGCATGGTGGCACAATCATAGCTCACTACAGCCTTGGCTTCCTGGGCTCAAGTGATCCTCCCAACCTCAGCTTCCCAAGTAGCCTGGACTACAGGCATGTGACACCATGCCCAGCTAATTAAAATTTTTTTTTTGTAGAGGCAGTGTAGGGGATAAGTCTCGCTATACTGGTCTGGAATTCTTGGTCTCAAGCAATCCTCCTCCGCCTCCCAAAGCACTAGGATTATAAGCGTGAGGCACCTGGTCCATCTAATAGTTCTTTTGTTTGCTTGTTTGTTTGTTTTCTTTTTTAAACAGGGTCTCACTTTGTCACCTAGGCTACAGTGCAGTGGCAGTATCTTACCTCACTGCAGCCTCGATTTCCCAGGCTCAAGTGATCCTCCTGCCTCAGTCCCACAAGAAGTTAGGACTACAGGCAGGCACCACCACACCCAGATAATTTTTGTACTTTTAGTAGAGATAGGGTTTCGCCATGTTGCTCACATGGTCTTGAACTGCTGGACTCAAGTGATCCACCAGCTTTGGCCTCCCAAAGTGCTAGGATTACCAGCATGAGTCATTGCACCCAGCCTAATAGTTCTTAAATGAGTGTTTGATCTCTTTCTCTAAACCTTCAGGGAAGTCTACCAATGCTCATTAGCATACTAGGAGGAGGTAGGGATTGCATTTACATTACTTAGGACTGGGGTCAGTCAGCAGCCTGAGTAAAATGATAAGGGAGAAGAAGATATAGACTAGTATTTGTGGTGCTTTATATTCTGTATGATGTGCCTGGGACAGCGCTAAGCAATCTAATTCTCTGGATTCCAGAGAATCCACCAACAGTTGTAACTGTAATCACAACCCATCCAGTTGTTATGGGAGCCTAGCAACTTATGTTGTAATTTGAGACTCTTTCCAAATTCTTTAGTATAATGCCATCACATTATAAAATCACTATTCTTAGATATCAATTTTACAAATAAAATGCTTTTTATCTTTTCTGTTACCCTGGGAGTTAACATTAAAATAACTTGACCCTTTATGTGATAGCTGACTGATTTTACTGCAAAATCTTTAAAAATTAGGGAAAAAACTCAAGGCAAAAGAAGGCAGCCATAGCAAAAATTGGCAGTTAAGAATCTGTCTTTAGGTCGGGCGTGGTGATTCATACCCTATAATCCCAGCACTTTGGGAGGCCAAGGTGGGAGGATTACTTGAGCCTAAGAGTTAAAGACTAGCTTGGGCAACACAGTTAAGACCCCATCTCTACAAACAATTTTAAAATTAGTCACGCACAGTGGTACAAGCCTGTAGTCTCAGCTACTTGGGAGACTGAGGTATGAGAATTGCTTGAGATGAGGGGCAGTGATCGTGCCACTCCAGCCTGGGTGACAGAACGAGACCCTGTCTTTAAAAAAAAAAAAAAAAAAAAAAAAAAAAAAAGACTGTATCTTTAAATTCCTTATATAATATTTAGATATTTTTCTTCAGTATGAATCAATACAGTAATAGGGTGATGCTTGCTTAAAATGAATGGACCATTTATATTCTATGACTTTCAAAAACAGAAGAGAATAAATTAACATCTGAGTTACCTGAGGTAAACTGAATGCAATGCTCCCCGGAACCACTGATGGATGTGTCTTCAATGTAAATGTGTACCTGTGATTGGGAGAGGTCCTCACAATCACATGCCTAAAGGACAGAAACATAGTTAGTACTCCACATTGAAGGAAATGAAGAACATAATTTCAAAATGTATTTCTTTTCAAACTGATATTTATCGAGTATCAGGTGGAAACTACATTATCTGTGTCTTGAAGAAACAGAACCACAAATTTAGTTTCCAAAACTATCAGCAATCCCAAATGTGTTCCAGATATAAGGAGCACCTTGGGTCAAACACTCATCAAGCAGAATCCAGCCAAAATACCATCCAAAATACCAACTTCATTACATTTCCAGTTTACATAAAACTGAAGCCAGTGACTTAGAGTCCTTGACATCAAGTGAAAACTAGATGAATTTCCTCTCCTGAGAATTACTTCACATCCTAATAAAATAAGGAGAAGAGAGCCAAAGATAAAAGAGTTAGGATATAGCAATCAAAAAAGGTTTTTAGACTACTTATTCAATTTATTTACAGACAACAGGCTAAAACAATAACAACCTACAAAATTAAAAAAAAAAAAAGATTTAAAAAATTCCCAAAATACATCAGCTTTCATGTAGACATCAATATTTACTGTTTTAAAAAATTTTGTGCTAATTCCCTGTTCAGAAATTACCTATAAATAAATTTTTTTTTTTTTTTTTTTTTTTTTTTTTGAGACAGAGTTTCGCTGTGTCGCCCAGGCTGGAGTGCAGTGGCGCGATCTTGGCTCACTGCAAGCTCCGCCTCCCGGGTTCCCGCCATTCTCCCGCCTCAGCCTCCGGAGTAGCTGGGACTACAGGCGCCCGCCACCTCGCCCGGCTAGTTTTTTGTATTTTTAGTAGAGACGGGGTTTCACCGTGGTAGCCAGGAGGGTCTCGATCTCCTGACCTCGTGATCCACCCGCCTCGGCCTCCCAAAGTGCTGGGATTACAGGCTTGAGCCACCGCGCCCGGCCTATAAATAAAATTTTTAAAAAATTGTCCTCTCATGATAATCTCCTATACCAGGTAACTAGAAAGTACTATGTGTAAGACAGAAGCTTCAAATCCTGTTATGCATCAGCAGTATCTTTTTTTTTTCCAATAGATGTGGTCTTGGCTATGTTGCCCAGGCGGGCCTCAAACTCCTGGGCTCAAGGAATTCTCCTGCCTCAGTCTCTAAAGTAGTTGGGACTACAGGCATGCCCCAACATGCCTAGCTCACTACCTTTTTAAAAATTATCTTTTTAGAATGCTGTGAATTTTCACATCAATGGCTAATGTTTCTATACATATTTTCTTGCCACTAGAACACATGTTCCTTATATCAACTACATTTTGAGTAACCCCACCATGAGCACAGTGAACATTTAACAGATGTAAAAGAATTCTACAAATTCTCACATTGATTATCTATACTTCAGTTTATCTGTTAAAGTCCTGTGCTCAATTTAGCATCACAGAATGTTTAGCACTGGAAACAATGTTAATATCACCATATAGTACAGCCTCTTACTCTGAAGCTGGAAACCAAAGATGATTAGCATTTCTAACTCTGTGAAACTCATGTATTTCACAGACAACATTTTAAGAAAAATGCTCAGTTAAAACCTTACCACCTTGCCTCTTATTTCCCTACAGCCCCTTCATCTTCTTATCTATACCAATCTCAGAAGCATATGGATGGAACTCAACTTGCAGCAGGGTCTTTAAAAGTCTTGGCAGTGGGGTGATATGAATCAGTTAAAATAAATAACAATGCAAAATGCCTTTAAGGATTCTACATTTGCTTTTCGTCTTCCAATTTTCTCTTTCCTTTTTGTTTTTTTTTTGTTGTTGTTGTTGTTTTGTTTTGTTTTGTTTTGTTTGAGGTGGAGTCTCACTCTGTCGCCCGGGCTGGAGTGCACTGGCCGGATCTCAGCTCACTGCAAGCTCCGCCTCCCAGGTTTATGCCATTCTCCTGCCTCAGCCTCCCAAGTAGCTGGGACTACAGGCGCCAGCCACTTCGCCCGGCTAGTTTTTGTATTTTTAGTAGAGACGGGGTTTCACCGTGTTAGCCAGGATGGTCTCTATCTCCTGATCTCGTGATCCGCCCGTCTCGGCCTCCCAAAGTGCTGGGATTACAGGCTTGAGCCACCGCGCCCGGCTTTCCTTTTTTTTTTTGATACAGAGTTTCGCTGTGTCACCCAGGCTGGAGTGCAGTGGTGCCATCTCAGCTCACTACATACAGTCTCTGCCTCCTGGGTTCAAGTGATTCTCATGCCTCAGCCTGCTGAGAAACTGGGACTACAGGCACACACCACCAAGCCTGGCTAATTTTTATTTTTAGTAGAGATGGGGTTTCACCATGTTGGCCAGGTTGGTCCCAAATTCCTGAGCTTAGGCAATCAGCCCGCCTTGGCCTCCCACAGTACTAGGATTACAGGCATGAGCCACCACACCCAGCCCATCTTCCAGTGTTCATGTCTCTTGGATTACCATGGTAATAATAACCATAACAGCTAATATTTACTAAGGGCTATTAACATGTTGGGCACTGTCCTAAGCACTTTATTTATGTAACTTACTCTTCATAGCTACCTTGAGGAAGAGATCATCTCCATTACACAGATCAGGACATAGAGGTACAGAAATGGTCACCCAATTTGTAATTGGTAGAGCCAGGAAAACTCAAACAATCTGAGTTGGCCAAAGTCAAACACCTAACAACTCTGCTATATATGATTCATACAACCAGTATGTTTAGCTCTCCTAAGACAACCGATGAAAACTAAAGTTTTATATATAAAAAACTGTATGTGATTTTAAAAACATTACACAGTATTTATCAAGGTTTGACACAGTAATGATTGAAATACACAACTTTTCGTCATCTTCTCCATTTTCCAACTCAGCAAGAAAAATTAAAAAAAAAGATTTTCCAACGTTTCCTAAAAATGACTCTCTGGAAGTTTCCCAAATGCCACTTAGCAGGTTAAAAGAAAACAAAGTCAGATACTCACTGGCCAGACTGGAAATCCTTTTCATTCACAACTGCACAATTGGTTAAAGATAATTCATCTGTAGGACATCTCGCTGCTTGCATGCTCTGTAAGAATCAATGATTAGGAAAATCAAATTAAGTCATGTTCTATTCCCTTAAAGAATACTTTATGCCTTTCTGTCTTCTCTTCTTTATCACTCTCATTGCTATAACGAACATCTATTGTTTTTGACTCCCAGCATCCCTTCCTCTGAAGTAAGAGCAAACCCTTCCTTTGGGAAACTGTTCCTTCCCTATTCCATGTGGTTTTGTGAGACTGCCAGTCAGCACACATGCAACTACGCCTATTCTATCCCACCCACAGGATTTTATATACGCTGGCACTAGACCAAAGGCATTCTTCTGCAAGTCAGAGCACCCCACGGAGAAAGACTTTCCACTCTAAAACAGTAAAACTATCACAGAGACACAGACAAGCTAACAGACAACCTGGAAACACAGACCTGGCAACCAAGCTCTGGAGACCAGTCCTGAATATTAGTTACGAGCCAACAAACTTTTTTTTGCTCAAGTTTTTTTGAATTAGTTTTCCATGTCTTCCAAAGAATCTTGACTAATAAAAATGCACTAAAGTAAATTCAATAAATTTGATAAACTTATGTATCAAATTTTATATACATTATCAAAAGTATATTATGAAATTTTATGTATATTATAAAAAGTATACTATGAAAAAGTATCTTTTTATAAGAGATCCCAGGTGGCTACAAACTGTATCTCCTATAGATTGAGAAAAACCATCTTCCAAATATCTTTCAACAAAAATAATTACAGACTATATATATAAAAAAAAAAACAGCCTTTTTAGTCAACAGCAACTAGCAAAATGTTCCTTTACACAATATATTTAACCAATAACCCTTCCATGGTTCGCTAGGGTTTCCTAGTGAGCTATGACAGGCAGTCATAGAAGTGTTCATTCTCCAAACCTCAAGCCAAAGCTGACATTTTTTTTTTTTAAAAGATGGAGTCTCGCTCTGTCACCCAGGCTGGAGTGCAGTGGCACAATCTTGGCTCACTGCAAGTTCCACCTCCCGGGTTCACTCCATTCTCCTGCCTCAGCCTCCTGAGTAGCTGGGACTACAGGTGCCCGCCAGCACGCCTGGCTAATTTTTTGTATTTTCAGTAGAGGTCGGGGTTTCACCATGTTAGCCAGGACGGTCTTGATCTCCTGACCTCACGATCCACCCACCTTGGATTCCCAAAGTGCTGGGATCACAGGCGTGAGCCACCGTGCCCGGCCAAGCTGATTATTCTTACATTTGTCTCCCAAATACAAGTTTATAGAGGAAAGTGAATTATTTTTGGCTTTGTTTTATTTTAACTAAAAGGCCAGTTTCAATATCATTATCCCTGTTGTTTAGGGCAGTAGTCTCTAAAGTGGGATATGTGTACTTGAA
The DNA here is from genome assembly GCF_007565055.1 of Rhinopithecus roxellana. Lineage (NCBI taxonomy): Eukaryota > Metazoa > Chordata > Mammalia > Primates > Cercopithecidae > Rhinopithecus > Rhinopithecus roxellana. Next base: position 74,094,543 of record NC_044567.1, read on the forward strand.
GGGTGTTTGTATTATACGATAATCCTTTGGGGTATAAAAATAAAATATTAGTACTTGTATTTATATTGACTTTACACCATTTCTTATTTATTTTTGTTTTGTTTCGTTTTTTGACACAGTCTCTCTCTGCTGCCCAGGCTGGAGTGCAGTGGCGGATCTCAGCTCACCACAACCTCCGCCTCCCAAGTTCCAGCGATTCTCGTGCCTCAGCATCCCAAGTAGCTGGGTTACAGGTGCGCTCTACCACGCCCAGGTAATTTTTGTATTTTTCGCAGAGATGGGGGTTTCACCACGTTGCCCAGGCTGGTCTCGAACTCCTGAGCTCAGGCAATCCGCCAGCCTCAGCCTCCCAAAGTGCTAGGATTACAGGTGTGAGCCACCGCATCCAGCCATACCATTTATTTATCTATGTATATATGTATGTATGTATGTATGTATGTATGTATGTAATTTATTTATATTAACTTTTTTGAGACAGAATCTCACTCTGTCACCCAGGCTGGAGTGCAGTGGTGCGATCTCGGCTCACTGCAAGCTCCGCCTTCTGGGTTCACGCCATTCTCCTGCCTCACCCGCCAGAGTAGGTGGACTACAGGCGCCCGCCACCACACCCGGCTAATTTTTTTGTATTTTTAGTAGAGATGGGGTTTCACCATGTTAGCCAGGATGAGTCTCGATCTCCTGACCTGGTTAGCCACCTGCCTCGGTCTCCCAAAAGTGCTGAGATTATAGGCATGAGCCACCGCGCCCAGCCCATTTTTTGTTAAAGACCAACCTCACTCTACGTGTCTACTCTACCTTAAGATATAATCTGATGGCACAAACAAAGTCCTCATAATCCACCAGGCTTTTAAGTGTTCACAGCAAGAGTTAAACGTCTATAATTTTTCCACCTATGTCTAAAATCACACTATTTAATGTGATACTTCACAAAATTGTATGAAAGTTAGTGTCGAAACTGCTAAGGTTTCCTTAAGAAAAGCCATGGCCCATAGGTGAAATTATACACAGAAATAAAAATGGTGACAAACTAAATGTATTCTTTTATTGGTAAGTATAGTCAAAAGCTCTTAGAAAACCCTAAAGACTTGAAGATATCAGGACAAAATACAGTGTGTGGGGTTTGCTATACAATTGGATAAAAATATAGATGCTTCTTTCATCTTGTATTTGTTGGGTAATTATGAAATATACAAGAAATACAATTTTGTAAGATACCAAGGAACAATGTATTAAAAGGGAGGTATTCTTAACTGTAAATGAAACAAGGTGCTTTACAGGAAAACTGTAACCACTGATGAAATGACTGCTTTGACTGGAATTTTAAAAAAGAATTCTGGCCGGGCGCAGTGGCTCACGCCTGTAATCCCAGCACTTTGGGAGGCTAAGGCGGGTGGATCACGAGGTCAGGAGATTGAGACCATCCTGGCTAACATGGTGAAACCCAGTCTCTACTAAAAATACAAAAAAATCAGCCAGGTGTGGTGGCGGGCGCCTGTAGTCCCAGCTACTTGGGAAGGTGAAGCAGGAGAATGGTGTGAACCCGGGAGGCGGCGCTTGCAGTGAGCCGAGATAGTGCCACTGCACTCCAGCCTGGGCAACAGAGTGAGACTCTATCTCAAATAATAATAATAATAATAATTATTATTATTATTCTCAGAATAAAGTTACAGTGATAGCATCTGATACAAAAGCCTTTAACGGCTTCATTCACAGGTAAACTATTGCTGCAATTAAGTCAGAACAAGGTACCTCAGATGTCACTGAGGTTAACTGTATCAATATAGAATCTTCCTCTACTCTACTCTGGGACATAGGGAGTAGCCACCGAAATTTTTTGTTGTTGTTGTTGAGACAGTCTTGCTCTATTACCCAGAATGGAGTGCAGTGGCGCAATCTCAGCTCAGAGTAGCTGGGACTACAGTTGTGCACCACCACGTCTAATTTTTGTATTTTTAGTAGAGATGGGGTTTCACCATGTTGGCCAGGCTGGTCTCAAACTCCTGGCCTCAAGTGATCCACCTGCCTCGGCCTCATCATCTTTTTTTTGTTTTTAAATCCATACAGATTCACTAGTCACCACAAGAAACGTACTTAAAAGATTTGTTAAATGTAGATGAGTTACACAATTTTTTTAAAATAAAAAGACTAGAGTTCCAAACTTGCTAAATATTTCTGAAGAGGTTATAAGTAGTATGCTACCAAGAAGATATTAAAAAACAAAAAATCTCATTCTGCCCCTATAAAATAAAAATATTTAGCGACATGTCAAAATTCTTTTCAGCTTTTCCAGAAAAAAGAAAAAGAGAAAAAATTCGGCCGGGCGCAGTGGCTCACGCCTGTAATCCCAGCATTTTGGGAGGCTGAGGCAGGCAGATCACCTAAGGTCAGGAGTTCGAGACCAGCCTGGCCAACATGGTGAAACCCCGTCTGTACTTAAAATATGAAAATTAGCCAGGCGTGGTGATGCACACCTGTAATCCCAGCTACTCAGGAGGCTGAGGCAGGAGAATTGCTTGAACCCAGGAGGCAGAGGTTGCAGTGAGCCCAGATGGCATCACTGCACTCCAGCCTGGGGGATAAGAGCTAGACTTCGTCTTAAAAAAAAAAAAAAAAAAAAAGAGAGAGAGAGAGAGAAAACTCTTTCCTAATAGAGCATTTCAAAATTGGATATTTGGAAACATTTCCATTGCTAAGTGATTCTGCTGTTGCAACAATATATATAATCTAAAAAATAAAGACACCAAAACCTCATATCTTCATACTTTATAAAGTCAGAAACAGAATATTCTACAACTTTTTAAAATATCTTCCACATGAAGACTTACAGTGACTTTTGGAACTCATTTATTAGCATAATAAAAGTATAATATATTTTTATTAATCTGCAAGAAAAACTAATAGATGGAAATTTACCAGCCACATTTCAATAAAGCACTTCCATAAATGGTGAATAAGTCTGGGGAAAAAAGAATATGATTTAGAAAGTGCAGCCAGGCCAGGCGCGGTGGCTCAAGCCTGTAATCCCAGCACTTTGGGAGGCCGAGACGGGCGGATCACAAGGTCAGGAGATCGAGACCATCCTGGCAAACACGGTGAAACCCCGTCTCTACCAAAAAAAATACAAAAAACGGCCGGGCGCGGTGGCTCAAGCCTGTAATCCCAGCACTTTGGGAGGCCGAGACGGGCGGATCACGAGGTCAGGAGATCGAGGCCATCCTGGCTAATACGGTGAAACCCTGTCTCTACTTAAAAAATACAAAAAAAAAAAAAACTAGCCGGGCGACGAGGCGGGCGCCTGTAGTCCCAGCTACTCGGGAGGCTGAGGCAGGAGAATGGCGTAAACCTGGGAGGCGGAGCTTGCAGTGAGCTGAGATCCGGCCACTGCACTCCAGCCTGGGTGGCAGAGCAAGACTCCGTCTCAAAAAAAAAAAAAAAAAAAAAAATACAAAAAACTAGCCGGGCGAGGTGGCGGGCGCCTGTAGTCCCAGCTACTCGGGAGGCTGAGGCAGGAGAATGGCGTAAACCCGGGAGGCGGAGCTTGCAGTGAGCTGAGATCCGGCCACTGCACTCCAGCCTGGGCGACAGAGCGAGACTCCGTCTCAAAAAAAAAAAAAAAAAAAAAAAAAAAAGAAAGTGCAGCCAAATTCCTCCATTTTGTTCCAGGCTTTGACTGCCATTCAAGTATCAAAATAAACTGAATTTAGAAACAGCCCTCTGAGCAGCTGTATCACATAATATTAAATGAAGATTTTAAAGAATAATGATGTACCACTTTACTTTCTGGGTTTCTTTGTTTTTTTTTTAGATGGAGTCTTGCTCTGTCACCCAGGCTGGAGTGCAGTGGCATGATCTCGGTTCATTGTAACCTCTGCCTCGTGGGTTCAAGCAATTCTCCTGCCTCACCCTCCCAAGTAGCTGGGACTACAGGCATGTGCCACCACACCCGGGCTAATTTTTTGTTATTTTTTTAGTAGAGACAGGGTTTCGCTATATTGGTCAGGCTTGTCTCAAACTCCTGACCTCAAGTGATCTGCCTGCCTCAGCCTCCCAAAGTGCTGGGATTACAGGTGTGAGCCACTACACCTGGCCTACTTTCTGTATTTTTAGTAAAATTAACACTACGAGAATATTGTACATATCATCTTTAGCTCATCCTTTTTTTTTCCATACATGTTCTACTGTGTATATAACTTTGAGTACTACGTACCATCTATAAATAAATAGTCATATAATCAATACATGAGGGTACATAATCAAAACATTTTTTACTTATGAAATTCATGATAAATGTTTGGAAATCACTAATTGAGTACGAGATGAATAAAGTCTAGGTCACAAGTCTGCTTTGTGAAAGAGACAGCATTTCTGTGTTCAACAAATGTTGATAGAATTTTGCCCAAAGTCACAGCTTGATCAGCCATCTGACAGAAATGTACTGAACTTTTTCAGTTTCCACTTTCCCAGGGTCGTTTTCACCCGCAAGCTTCTTTCTTTTATATAATCTCCCCTGCTAACCCCTGCTCCGTCTCTGGACAACTCCTACTCACTCTACAATTCTCCACTTAGACATTACTTTCTCTGGAAGGCATTCCTAGACACCTGCCCCTCCCCACTAAACTGATGAAATAAACTTCAAATGGAAGCACTCAACTATATTTTTATCATCTGTCTACATGTTTGCATTGCATATAAGACACTAAACTTCTCAAAGACTGAGACTATATCTTGCTCACATCTGTAGTTCCCAGTGTTAGTACAGGGCCTAGTACACAGTGAGTACTTATTAAACGTTTGTTGAACACAAAAATTTATAAATCAATACAAACCTGTCTCTACTGCAGAATAAACAATCCAAAGAACATGTAACAAAGGACTGATCATCTCAAGGTTATTTAGGAAGTGAGAAAATTGAGCTAAAATGACCTAATAGTTCAAAATACTTCACAGAACTATATAGCTAAAGTAATAAAATAAATTTACAAAATGCTAACTCATTTATAAACTTGTTTATTTGTCAAGTGTCCTTCAAAAGGAGTGAAAAAATCCACAGAAGTCATCTGGCTGGCCAACCAAAACAGATGCTGTGAACAAAAGGCCTCCCTACTGGAATCCAGAAGCATCTGTGTTTTTATGGTAAGCCAAGCAGGGCATCTCATTTTTTCAACAAAGTATAAGTCTCTATAAATAGTAGCTGTCTATTCACCATAGCAATGTCAACAGAAAATTCCACAATTTTTCTAACACTGACCTTGCCCCTAGGAAACAATAATGAAAGCCAACCACTATAGCCATGCAGCTGTGAAGAAATGAAAGTAAAGGCCAGACGTGGTGGCTCACGCCTATAATCTCAGCACTTTCGGAGGCCAAGGAGGGAGGACTGCCTGAGCTCAGGAGTTTAAGACCAGCATGGGCAACACAGTGAAACTCCATCTCTACTAAAATACAAAAAATTAGCCGGGCATGGCAGTGTGTGCCTGTAGTCCTAGCTACTCGGGAGGCTAAGGCAGGAGAATTGCTCAAACCCAGGAGGCGGAGGTTGCAGTGAGCTGAGATTGCGCCACTGCACTCCAGCCTGGGTGACACAGCGAGACTCTGTTTCCAAAAAAAAAAAAAGAAATGAAAATATAAAACTGATAGGCATTTTATATGTTGAGTTATTAGAACATTTAGCCGTCTGAAGGGTATAGAAATGTCTTCATTATAACAACTTAAAATGTCAAAACTTATAAACTCATTGCTACTATAAAGAATGAAAATTTCAACAAACCTTTAATGGAAACTTTAGTGAGGTAATTACATCATTACTTACTTGAAAGCCTTTCATGTGCAGAAAGATTATTTGCTTATCTTCATCAAAGAAACGGGGGGGATTTAATCAGGACTCTCCTGGACAACAATGCACAGTTTTGGAATTTAAATCACATACTTTCGTCCAAAGGTCCACTTAAAAAAAATGGATTAAAGTAGGCTTTACTCTTTACCAAATAATTTAATAGGGCAAAATAAACAGAAAGAAAAATAAAGAGTGTGGCATCTGACCAAAAGAGCTCATTACCAAATAGCTTCCCCTACCTGAACTGTCACGCTTATGAATCCACTGGTTCTTCCTCTGTGGTTCTCTAGGCTTTGGTTTCACTTCTGTCACAGGAAAGGGAAGGACTGAAAACACACACCTGCCCCAGGGCCAGCTCAGCTAACACGTCTCACTCAACTATTTCTTGTTAGAGGATCTTTCCTGAAAAATAACATTTTGGAACTACACTGTTCAGTAAAGAAATCACTACACATATTTCACTATTAAAATTAATTTAGTTAAATTCAATTCTTCAGTTGCACTAGCCCTACGTTTCAAGAGCCACATGTGGCTAGATCACTGCAGAAAGTTTCATCGGATAGTACTGGCCTAGAATAACGCAAAGAAGGCCATCAGTACTAATCTTCAGGCCTATGGAATCCCTCTGTGCTACATATTCCTATAATAATAACTTCTCTTAAAATTCTGAAGTCACGTGGGACTAGAAGTGATGGGGTAGAAATAAGTTAAACTTGTATGTCCTATAGTTATCTCTTGAAGAGCCTTTAGGGATATCCTTGACATTTTCTATCTCAAACTAATAACTGTTCACATAGATGAACCTCCTGCCTGGCATCCCTTAGAACTTTAGAATTCCTTTACAAGTTTATAATGAAAAGAAAAACAATTCCCATTTTGGTCTTTTGGGGGGAAAAGCATGCAAAGAAAAATCTAAAAGGCTGACAACATTCAATACTGGCAAAGATGCAATGCAGTTTCTACAAAGTTAATGTGACCCAACAAGTGCACCCCTAGGTTTTTAGTCAAAAGAAATGAAAATACATCCACACAAAGACACGCACACAAATGTTCACAACAGCTGTATTCATAATAGCCTAAAAATGGAAATACATCCACACAAAGACACGCACACAAATGTTCACAACAGCTGTACTCATGATAGCCTAAAAATGGAAACAACACAAATGTCTACCAAAAGATGAATGAAGAAATTATAGGAGAGCCATACAATTGAATACTACTCAGAAATTCAAAAGAAACTAGTCCAGGTGCAGTGGCTCATGCCTGTAATCCCAACACTTTGGGAGGCCAAGGCAGGGACATCGCTTGAGTCCAGGAGTTCCAGACCAGCCTGGGCAACACGGTGAGACCCTGTCTCTACAAAAGATACAGAAATTAGCCGGGCATGGTGGCACATGCCGGTAGTCCCAACTACTTGGGAGACTGAAGTGCGAGGATTGCTTGAGCCCAGGAGTATGAGGTTGCAGTGAGCTATGATCACATCACAGCACCCCAGACTGGGCAACAAAGCAAGACCCTGTCTCTACAAAAAAATAAAAACTAAAAAAGATACACACGAAACTGTTAACAGTGGTTACCACCAAGGAGAAAGACAAGAAGATGTGAAGGAAACACCTTCACTCTTCACAATTCTGAACTGCTGGAACTATTTTTACAATAAATAAAGTTTGTCTCACAAAAATCATTTCAAATATAGAAAACTTTTATGTAAAATTTGTTTCCTACAGCATTATTTTAACAGTGATGAATTAGGAGCAACCTAAAGGTCCTGTTTCAAAGTAATGGTTCTGTAAACTACAACATACCTGCACTTGATTATATATATCATATAAGGATCAAAATTCTCATAACACACTAAGGTAGAGTTCATATCACAGAATTGTATATAGAAATTTTACTTTACAGTTTTTTTTGTGTATGTGTGTGAGGCAAGGTCTGGCTCTATCACCCAGGCTAGAGTGCAGTGGCGCCATCTCAGCTCACTGCAACCTTTGCTTCCCTTGCTCAAGCCATCTTCCCACCTCAGTCTCCCGAGTAGCTGAGGCTACAGGCAAGCGCCACCAAGCCAGGCTAATTTTTGTATTTTTCGTAGAGATGGGGTTTCATCAGGTTGGTCAAGCTGGTCCCGAACTCCTGACCTCATGTGATCTGCCTGCTTCGGCCTCCGAAAGTGCTCAGCCTACAGCATTATTTATTTTTAAAGTATAGCAAACCAACTAAATGCAAACACACCAAAACGTGAAAAACAACTGACTGTAGAATGAAACTATGGGTGATTTCCAGCTTTCCACACTGATTTTAAATCTCGTATGTGAAGTTTTCAGGTATATCTGCTTCTATTTCTGGGTTGGTTGTTCTACTTCATTAACTGTCTGATTTCTGTACTAGTACCACATTGTTTTAATTACCATATATGGCATACTTTGATGTCTAGTTTTGTCAGATTCGTATCAAAAAATTAATATTCTTAACTTCACAGAAGCATCTCAGGACACGCATCTCAAATGTTTAAAGAGGCAGAAGGCTCCCTCCTGTCTTTTTTTTTGAGATGGAGTCTCACTCTGTCACCCACGCTGGAGTTAGTGCAGTGGCTCGATTTTGGCACACTGCAACCTCCACCTCCCAGGTTCAAACAATTCACCTGCCTCAGCCTGCCAAGTAGCTGGGATTACAGGCAACCGCCACCACACCCGGCTAATTTTTGTATTTTTTGTAGAGACAGGTTTCACCATGTTGGCCAGGCTGGTCTCGAATTCCTGACCTCAAGTGATCCGCCCACCTCAGCCTCCCAAAATGCTGGAATTACAGGCACAAGCTACCACACCCGGCTATCCCATCACTACCACCCTGCCCAATCTTTGAGCTCTTGAATCTTGGCACACTGCCAGTAAGCCTCTCACGGGTCACTAAAAAAGTAAAAATCCCGTAATTCTACTTTAATTCTACTCTCTAATTCTTTTAACTCACTTCAAACTAGCAACCTTTTCTTTCTTCTCTTTATTACCAAACCTCTCAAGTCTCCCTTCCTTGCCTTCCATGTTCTCATCCTATGGCTATCTTCTTCAACCATTCTCTGAAATCCTTTCCAGCAGCCACTTGACTGTAATTGCTGTCTTCAAAATCACCAATGACTAAATGCCAAATACAGTGGTACCTCCTTCTCCTCAGTATTCACTTTTTCATTTGTTTGTCTTGTTGTGTTCCTCATCTGTTAATACCATCATTATCCTTTCAAGTCATTAAATTCAAGATTTCAGGGTCATTCTTCCCTTCACTGCCTATCCCCGGAATGCACACATAAACAACCAAGAGTCTACTAAGTCTACTGCACTCACTCAGACGTGCCTCCCTTCCAGTCTCACAACCATAACCTAGTTCAGCTATATCACCTCTCCTAAAAAACTACAATGGTAATAACCGGTGTCCCTGGTTCTAACTTTTGTTCTCCTCCAACTCACCCTTCCCTCCGCCAGCAGACATGACCTGAAACTAAAAATACGATTCCTAAGTAATAAAGCCCAAACTCCTTAGCATGCTACTCACAGTCACCTATGCAAGATTCATCTTTATTTTTCTGCGTCATCTACCTCAACACCCCACCCTGATCCCATGTACCTCACATTCCAAACTCCATTCCTTCACTCACACTATTCCTTTTGACTGAATTCCCTATTTCAAACCCCTTCCACCTGTGAAAATCTTTCCCACCTTGCAAAGCCGTTTATGAACCTCCCTGGTTCCTAGTAAGACTGAATATCTCCTTTGTGCTTTTTCAGCTGTCTGTACTACTTATTACAAGCTGCCTTACATTAGACTTATTTAAGTACCATGCCTTCCTCACAAGATTCTAAGCTCTGATTCTCCTGCACCACTCAGGGAATATACAATAAATGTTAATGGAGTTCTCATTGCCGGTTTTGACATATATATATATATATATTTTTTTTTTTTAAGATGGAGTCTTGCTCTGTTGCCCAGGCTGGAGTGCAGTGGCGCGACCTCGGCTCACCGTAACCTCTGCCTCCCGGATTTAAGCAATTCTCCTGCATCAGCCTCCCAAGTAGCTGAGACTACAGGCATGTGCCACCACGCCCTGGCTAATTTTTCGTATTTTTAGTAGCGATGGGGTTTCACCATGTTAGCCAGGATGGTCTCAATCTCCTGACCTCATGATCCGCCCACCTCGGCCTCCCAAAGTGCTGGGATTACAGGCATGAGCCACTGCGCCCAGCCGATATATTTCATATAATATAAAATTAATCATTTAAAATGTATGCTTGGGTGGTTTTTGTTTTTTGGAGGGTTTTGTTTTGAGAGACAGGGTCATGCTCTATCACTCAGGCTGGAGCCCAGTGGCACAATCACAGCTCATTGTAACCTCGAATTCCTAGGCTCAAGTGATCTTCCCACCTCAGCCTCCAAAGTAGCTGGGACTACAGACATGCACCACCATACTCAGGTAATTAAACTTTTTTTTTTTTTTTTAGAAACAGGGTCTTGCTGTGTTGCCCAGGCTGGTCTTGACCTCCTGACCTCAAGCAATCTTTCCACCTGGGTCTCCCAAAGTATTGGGATTACAGGCATGAGCCACTGCACTCAGCCTTTGAATGGTTTTTAGTATATTCACTATGTTGTACAACCATAACCACTATCTAATTCCAGAACAGTCCCATCACCCCAAAAAGAAACTCTGTCCCTACTTGCAGTTAGTCTCAATTCATCCTTTCTTTCATTCCTTCTCAACCACTAATCTACTTTCTGTCTCTATGAATTTGCTTATTGTGGACATTTCATGTAAGCAGAATCATACAATTTGTCATCTTTGTGACTGGATTTTCACTTAGCATAATGTTTTCAAGGTTCATGTTGTAGCATGTGATAGTTATTTCATTATTTTTATTTATTTATTTTGTAGAGACTGGGTCTATGTTGCGCAGGCTGGTCTTGATCTCCTGGCCTTAAGCAATCCTCCCATTGTGACCTGCTAAAGCAATAGGATTACACTTGAGAGCTACTGCACCTGGCTTCTGCATTCCTTTTTATGGCTGGATAAGATTTCATTGTATGGATATGCCACATTTTATTTATCATTTCATCCGCTGATGGACATTTGGGTTGCTTCCACTTTTTGGCAACTATGAACAAATAATGCCACTTGTTAATGTATGTACAAGTTAATGTATGAACATATGTTTTCAATTCTCTTGGGTCTATACCCAGGAGTAGAATTGCTGAGTCATTCTATGTTTAGTTTTTTTGAGGAACTGCAAAACTTTTGTGCAGTAACTGCATCATTTTACATTCTCATCAGCAATGAGGGCTCTAATTTCTCTACTTCCTTACCAAAACTTGTTACTGTCTTAAAAAAAAAAAAATACTATTACCATCCTAGAGGGTGTAAAGTGTTATCTCTCACTGTGGTTTTGATTTGTAATTCCCTACAGACTATGATGTTGAAGATCTTGTCATGTGCTTCTAAGTCATTTGTACATCTTCTCTGGAGAAATGTCTATTCTATTCAAATGCTTTGCCCATTTTTAAATTGCATTGTCTTATCTTTGAGTTGAAAGGGTTCTTTGCATATTCGGGATACAAACAATATATATAAAATATGTATACTTATGAGAGATATAATTTGCAAATATTTTCCCCCATTCTGTGAGTTGTCTTCATTCTACAGTGTCCTTTGATGCATGAATGTTTTTAACGAAGCCCAGTTTATCTACTTTTTTCTTTCACTGCTTGTGTTTTTGTGTTATATCTTTAAAAATCACCATTTAATCCAAGGTCATACAGATTTTCACCTATGTTTCCTTCTAAGAACTTAACAGGTTTAGGTCTTTGATCCATTCTGAGTTAATTTTCGTATGTGATGTGAGGCAGGGATCCAAATTCATTTTTTTTAACATGTAGATATCCAGTTGCCCCAGCAACATTTGTTGAAAAGATTATTCTTTCCTCAGTTAATGATCTTGGCACCCTGGTCAAAATCAACTGACCATAAATGTATGGGTTTATTTCTGGACTCTAAATTGTATTCCACTGGTTTACATGACTCTCCTCATGCCAGTGACATGCCATCTGGATTACTGTAGTTTTGCAGTAAGTTTTGAAATCAGGAAGTATGAGTCCTACAATTTTGCTTTTTTCAAGATTGTTGTGGCAAATATGACTCTACAATTCCATATGAATTATAAGATCAGGTTGTCTATTTCCGGGAAAAAGGCAGTTGAACTGTGACAGGAATTGCATTAAATTTGTAGATAAATCTGGGTAGCACTGCCATCTTAACAATATTAAGACTTCCAAGCCATGAACACAGGACGTCTTTCAATTTATTTAGATCTCTACTTTCCTTCAACATGTTTTCTGTTTTTTAGGGTACAAATCTTACACTTCTTTGGTTAACTTTATTCATAAGTATTTTATTCTTTCTGATGTTATTATAAATGGAATATTTTCTATTTCATTTTCAGATTATCCATAGCTAGCATATAGGAATGCAACTGGTTTTTAGATAATAATCTTGTATCCTGCAACTTTGCTGAATTCATTTATTAGTTTCAATTTTGTTTTTGGTAAATTCTGTAGGATTTTTCTACATATAAGATCATGTCACCTGTAAATATAGTTTTATTTATTTCTGATATAAATGTCTTTTCTTTTTCCTGCCTAACTGCCCCACCTAGAACCGCCAATAGTGTTGAATAGGAGTGGCGAGAGCATCCTTGTCTTGTTCTGATCTTAAGGGGGAAAGCTTTCAGTCTTCAACCATTAAATATGATGTTAGCTGTGAATTTTTCTGTTAGTTGGATTTTGTTTGTTGAACTGAATTTTGACAGTGCCAACTCATACGGTTGCTCTGAGAATCTAATAAGGAAAGATCTGTGAAGGTGTTTTCAAAATTGTAAAATATCATTTAATTTCAAGATCGTCTTATTCAGCGACTTGGTACTCTTACTCTAAAAAGTTTCGGAGTAATGTTAAATGAATCAAAATGTTTCTGAAGCTTTTTAAATTCCCGACATCCTGACAAAGCTTTTGCACTTATGTTGTTTTGAAAGGGGAAGAAAAAGGGAAAACTCTTTGGAGAAGGAATCAGAACAAGGATCCAAGGCCTAGAGCCTCTCCCCTGTCCCAACAAGGGAATGCCAGCCCAGTAAGACTCAGGATGTTCAGGAAAGCAGAAAGGAGAAATGCAAAAACGGGCAAGCAGCAGCATGGTACAGAGGAATGAACACAGGATTTAATGGAACAAGATAGCTGAGATTCCAGTTGTTCAGAAACAACTGAAGAAAACAGTAAGCCTGGGTGCAGTGACTCAAAACTATAATCGCAACACTTTGGGAGGCCAAGGAGGGAGAATCATTTGAGGCCAGGAGTTCAAGACCAGCCTGGGCAACATAGTGAGACCCAAACTCTACAAAAAAGAAAGAAAAGAAAAGAAAAAGAAAAAAGAAAAGAAAAGAAAATTAGCCTGGCTAGGTGGCACAAACCAGTAATCTCAGTTATTCAGGGGGCTGAGGTGAGAGGTTTGAGCCCAGGAGGTCAAGGTTACAGTGAGCACTGATCACGCCACTGCACTCCAGACTGGGTGACAAAGTGATATCTATCTCAAAAAAAAAAAAAAAAAAAAAGAAAGAAAAAGAAAAAAGAAACAGTGAGACACCCAAGAATATTAGAAGGTCTATTAAACTGCACATCTTCAATGCTGCATGATGTATTGACTTACATCCATAAAGCCACACTATACTTATCTAAATTGTTGATGTTACTTTTAGTCACTATAACACAGCATGCTAATAATTTATGATGTGTCCTTAATATTGAGAGGTTTCTCATTTAACAAATTCAGCTTACTAATAAATATAAACACAGTATTTACATATTATTTAGAGATAACTGAGTAGAAATCATATTTACAAATAATTGAGTCAAAAATCAGCTGTTAGAAAGCAAAAAGAAATTACTAGCCTACTTCCGTTCCATAGAACAAATATTTAATAAATATTTATAATGTCCCAGGCACTGTGCTAGGTGCAGGAGATGCTCAAATTAACAACAAAGCAGTTATCACTTTTTATACTTTTTTGAACAATGAACAGGAATAAAATATGTATAAAATATAGGTAACACATAAAACACCATAAACCTGCTACCCAGTTTAAGAAAAAGAACATTATTTAAATCAAGTTTTTATTGAAGAAAAACATATATACAGAAAAGTATATACATTGTATGTGTTTGGCTCAATGAATTTCTACAAAGTGAACACACCCAGGGTAACCAACAGTTAGGTGAAGAGGACATTACCAGCATCCCATACTGCCCACTCCTAGTCATTATCCTTCTACTCAACCACAGATACCCACTAGCTCAATTTCTGTCATCAGAGATAGAAATCATGAATAGAAATATATTCACTCCCCAGGAGTGTAAGTGTCTACTCTCAGTTTTAGGGAATTCTTTTAGTTTTCCAAAGGGGTTGTGCTCATGTATTTTCATCAGCTCCAGCTGCTGCACATCCTCATCACCACTTAGAATTGCCATGACAGGCCAGGCGCGGAGGTTTACACCTGTAATCCCAGCACTTTGGGAGGCCGAGGCAGGTGGATCACTTGAGATCAGGAGTTCGAGACCAGCCTGGCCAACATGGCAAAACCCCATCTCTACTAAAATACAAAAATTGGTCCGGCGTGGTGGCAGGTGCCCATAATCCCAGCTATTCGGGAGACTGAGGCAGGAGAATCACTTGAACCCAGGAGGCAGAGGTTGCAGTGAGCCAGGATCGCACCACTACACTCCAGCCTGGGCAACAGAGCAAGACTCCATCTCAAAAAAAAAAACAAAACAAAATCAAACCCAGAATTGTCATGACAATGTGTTCTTAATTTAACTTTCTGGTGGGTGTGGAGTAACATCTCCCTGAGGTTTTAACTTGTATTTATCTGATGACTAATGAGGTTGAGCATTTAACATATGTTACAGGTAAGTTCTTTGTGAAATGCCTGTTTGAATCCTTTGTTCATTTTTCCATTGGCTTTTTGTCCTTTCTTTTTATTCTTGATTTGTAGTTCTTTATATATTCCAGGTACAAGTCCTTGTCAAATACATGTATTTCTTTTTGTTTTTTCTTTTTTGAGACAGAATCTTGCTCTGTCGCCCAGGCTGGAGTGCAGTGGCGCGATCTCGGCTCACTGCAAGCTCCGCCTCCCGGGTTCACGCCATTCTCCCGCCTCAACCTCCCGAGTAGCTGGGACTACAGGCGCCTGACACCACGCCTGGCTAATTTTTTGTATTTTTAGTACAGACAGGGTTTCACCATGTTAGCTAGGATGGTCTGGATCTCCTGACCTCATGATCCGCCTGCCTCGGCCTCCCAAAGTGCTGGGATTACAGGCTTGAGCCACCGCGCCTGGCTGTCAAATACATGTATTTCAAATACCTTCTCCCACTCTTTTCTTTCTCCTCAATGGCGTCTACTATGCAGTGAAATGTGCACTCCCCACTGCCCTCACCAAAATTCATTAGTTGAGGCGCTTCCCCCACCCCAACTATTTTGGAGATAGGGACTTTAGGAGATGACTGAGGTTAAATCAGGTCATAAGCGAAGGGCCCTAATCTGACAGGACTGTGGCTTTATAAGAAAAGGAAGAGAGATGGTGAGATCTTGCTGTCTATCTGCCACACAGACACACAGCAAGAAGCCTGTGTGCAAGCCACAAAGACAGTGGTCACCAAAACACAGTCATACTGGCAGCCTGGTCTCAAACTTTCAGTTTACAGAACTGTGAGAAAATACATTTCTCTTGTTTAAGCCACCAAGTCTATAGCATTGTGTTATGGCAGCCTGAGCAGACTAAGACGGTGTCTTTTGATGAAATCCAATTAATCAATTTTTTTCCTTTGTATCTAGTGCTTTTTATATTCTGTTTAAGAAATCTTCACCTATCTCCAATGTTTCTGCCTTTTCTTGTCATTAATTTCTAACTTGCCTACATTATGATCAGATATTATAAAGATATCAGCACCTTGGATGTGGTGCTCAATACTCCTCAATTATTAATATTGTTAATTATATTAAGTCTTCTAAATTAATGCAGTGCAAAAGTACTTTCTGTGCTGTCCAATACAGCAGCCATACAGCAGCCATTGTCACGTCACTAGTAAGCACTTTAAAAGTGGCTATTGTAACCCAGAAACTGAATTTTTAATTTAATTTTCAGCTGTAACCGTTTTGTCTTTTTAATTTTTCAATTACTGACAGAGTTTTGAAACTCCTCACTGTGGTAGATTTGTCTATTTCATCTTACAATTATGTCATTTTGTTCTTTGTACACTGAGGCAATTATTAGGTTCACACAAGTTTGGAATTATTTTTACCTTCATGGATAAATAAACCTTTTCTCATTGTTGAGGGTCCTATCTCTAGCTATCTCTTTCGTTTGAAAGATCATATTGTCTCATGCTAATATAGCTAGTTTACCTCCCTTTTGGTTAGAATTTGCCTGATAGAGTTTTTCCATCCTTTTGCTTTCTATCTTTCTACATTCATACATATTAGCTCTCTCTCTTGAAAATTATAGCTGGATTTTATGTTGTTTCAGTAAGTTTTTTTGCTTGTTTTTATTTATTTATTTTTTGAGACAGAATCTCACTCTGTTGCCCAGGCTGGAGTACAGTGGCATGATCTTGGCTTACTGCAACCTCTGTGTCCTGGGTTCAAGTGATTCTCCTGCCTCCGCTTCCCAAGTAGCTGGCATTACAGGTGAGCACCACAACACCCAGTTAATTTTTGTATTCTTAGCAGAGGCAGGGTTTCACCATGTTGGCCAGGCTGGTCTCGAACTCCTGATCTCAAGTGATCCACCCGTCTCAGGCTCTCAAAGTGCTAGGTTTACAGGCATGAGCCACTGCACCTGGCCTGCTTGTTTTTAAATAATCCAATCTGACATTCTTTGTCTGAATGAAGCATTTAGTCTACCATATATTTGATTTGATCTTTACATTTTATTTTTGCTTCCTCTTTATCTGACCTTTTCTGTTTTTCACTTCTTCCTTGCCTTTTAAAAATTGTTTTTCTGCTATAAATTATTCCTATTATTTATATTATTTTAGTAGTTACTCTGAAAATACTAATACACATACTTATCAAAATCTAAAGTTAATTGAATAGCTTTACCTTTCTCTTCAACACTATAAAGACCATAAAATACTTTAATCAGTCTTTTGATTTAGATGCAATTGTTATAAAATATTTAGTTTTTTTTTTTTTTTGAGATGGAATTTCGCTCTTGTTGCCCAGGCTGGAGTGTAAAGGTGTGATCTCAGCTCACCGCAACCTCTGCTTCCCGGGTTCAAGCGATTCTCCTGCCTGAGACTCCCAAGTAGCTGGGATCACAGGCATGCGCCACCATGCCTGGCTAAATTTTTTCTTATTTTATTTTTAGTAGACACGGCGTTTCTCCATGTCGGTCAGGCTGATCTCAAAGTAATGACCTCAGGTGATCCGCCCGCCTCGGCCTCCCAGAGAGCTGGGATTACAGGCATGAGCCACCACACCCAGCCTATTTAGTTCTATTTTTAAAATCTCCACATACATCATTTTTATAAAGCCAATATTTATTTCAATATATCCACAAATTTACCATTATCTTTACTCTTCAATCCTTCTTAAATCTCAGACTTTACATCAGTGGTGATGTAGCCTTCAGTAAATTGATCCGAACTTCCACAAGTAGGGAAGGTTTGACGGTTACAACGTTCGGTATTTGTCTATTTTAAAGTGTCTAATTTTGCCCCCATTCTTCACAAGATATACAATTCTTGGTTGACAATTATTTTCTCTAAGCATATGGAAAATATTATTCCCTGTCTTATGGCTTTCACTATTATAGACAGGAAATTAGCTGACAGCCCAAATACCTGTTGAAGGTAATATCTTTTTTCTCTGACAGCTTTTAAGACCTCTCTATGGTAGGTGTGGATTTCTTTTCCTTTTATCCTTTCTAGGATTTTTTAGCTTCCTAAATTTGTAGGTTGTTTTTCATCAGTTCTCTGTCATTATCTCTTCAAATACTGCCTTTGCTTCATTCTTTTCCATGCCCCTGCTCCCCTCTCCTGGAATTCTGACTAGACTGAACCGTCTTACTCTACCCTCTGTATTCTCTTAACTCTTTTATTACTTTTCATTTTCTTGCCTCTATACTGCAATTTTTTCAGATCCAGTTTACTAAATCTTTCTTTAGCTGTATCTAATCTGTTATTAAATTTGTACACTGGTCATTTTTGTATACTTGCTCCTCATTCCTATTTTAAATTTTTTTTCTATAAGCATATTAAATACATGTATTTATAATCTGTGTCTGCTAATTGCAATATGTGAAGTCTTTGCAGGTTCTGATCCTGCTCTTGACTGTTTCTGCTTGCTCTCATTCATTGCATCTTATTTCTTTCTGCATTTTGTGAATGTGAGATCATATTTCTTACAGCTTTATGTTTAGGAATTTTCTAAATCCTAAGATCAAGATGGGTTCTCCCAAGAAGCTTTGTATTTGCTGCTTTTTAGACATTCTTAGGCATTTTAAGGCATCGTCACTCTTGTATCACTTTTATATTTAATTACTGGCTTAAGATTTTCATACCATCCAGGTAATATAAAATCAGGATTCAAACCTGCATGAAGGTCAGCTTGTGGGTAAAACTTCTCAGGGAATTTCTGTACCCTTCCCATCACTACAAAAGCTTGAGGCAGGAATTTTCCTTTCTCATCCTTAGACAAGGTAAGTTTATTACTAGTTCTCATTTATTATGATGTATAGCCCCTTGGGGTACCATCTTTACCGGTAGAGGTAGGACGTTCTACCAGAAAACTACCAACTTTTATCTTCTGTTCTCTGAGCTTCTTGAAGACAAGCACAAGTTAACTAGGTTTTCCAAGTAAAGCCATTTGCAAATAATGTCCTCAAGGCAAAAGTACTTGGCTTGTATCTCTGGGTTTTCACCTTCACATAGTTTTTGGCCTGATTATTCCTTACTTTTCAGCCAGCTATCTCCATGCATGTAAGGTTTTTACTTAAAAAATATTTTATCTGCCAGGCACAACTGCTCACACCTGTAATCCCAGCACTTTGGGAGGCCCAGGTGGAAGAACTGCTCGAGCCCAGGAGTTAGAGACCAGTCTGGGCAACATGGCAAGACCCCATCTCCACAAAAAATAAAAAATTTTGCTGCACATGGTGGTGTGCACCTGTGGCCCCAGCTACTCAGGAGACTGAGGTGGGAGGATCGCTTGAGCCCAACAGGTCAAGGTTGCAGTCAGCCATGTTCACACTACTGCACTCTGGCCTGTGTGACAGAGCAAGACCTTGTCTCCCCTCCAAAAAAAATTTATCTAGAATTTTAAATTGTTTATTTGGGAAGGTCAGTCAGGGTACCTAATTAACTATACTGCAGGAAAATAGCTATGCTTTCTTAAAAGTTTGAAAATTGGATATAGATGAAGGTAGTAATGGGAAGAAGACGATAACCTTGAAACCCATCAATAACAAGGTTGAGTATACATTTGGAAAGAAATCTGGAAAAAATATCTTCAACAATGTATAAGGAACTAAATTGGAGAGCTCAAAATACTCAGTGAATGCTTCTCAACTTTAACATACATCAGAATCACCTGGAGAATTTATTGATAGAGAATGCTAAGCCCTACCCCAGGGTTTCTAAATTAGTCAGCCTGAAGTGGGAACTGAGAATTTGCTTTTCTAACAAGTTCTCAGATAATGCTAATTTGCTGGTCTGCAGAACCCACTATCACAATCACTGTACTAAGAGAAATAAACTTCATAAAACAGGAACACTGACAGGTTCATTTCATTACCTTCTACAAAAGAAGAGAAGAAATGTGTGGAAATGAGATTTCAATAACACTCTTGGTCCATCTCATCATTTAACTTATACTTAAGTTAATTTGGTGATTGATAAGTAGATTTATTGAAAGATTTATGAAAAAGGACTGCAGCGCAGCAGCTGTTTAAAGCTAGATCTATAATACTAATGATTTAAATAACACAATTCAATAGCTTGGCAGAGAATATCAAAATTTAAACTATAGATATTGTCAGAAGTGACAATTTACTAAGATGTTCAGAAACAAATGTCTTGTTCAATCATTCAGGATTCATAATACCCCATACCAGGCTCTGTTCTCAGCAATGGGAACTGTCTGCTATCGTCTCACAAAATTGTATCAATATTATTCTCTAGGAGAAAAATAGGCAGGATAATTAAAAATTTGACACAGAAGTTCATTGGAAGACTCAGAATTAGTGATAATTGCTAGTTTCATTGCTTGTCAAACCAACTACAAAAACGTTTATCAGCACACAGCACTAAAAACACTTTACAACTTTTTAAAAAACCCACCAATGCAGCCCTAAAAGTCTTTATTTTGTGGTGATTTTAAAAAGAAATGAATCTTGCATTTCAAAAATGACTAACTTATTTCTTACCTGAAGTTAATAATTTTCCCATTTCTTCCTCCACCAAAGATCTATATGGCTAGTGCAAATCTATCAGCACTTTAGCAGTTCTTTCTGAATTCAGCAAAAGACCAAAATACCCCGCATTACTCATAAACAGCTGATGCTAATTCATTTGGTTTCAAATCTACAAGGCACAAGTTGTGAGAAATTAACACTTTCAGCTTAAAGTCAAAGAAAAGGAGATCAGGTTCCTAAAGTTATTGAGCTGAATTTTATTGAAGTGCTCTTTGTGGCTGCCCCAATAAAATATAAGAGGAAAAATGTAGGTCAAAAATCAATAGTGGTAGGTTAAAAGTGTCTTTAAACAAACAAACAAACAAACAAACAGTCTCGCTCTGTTGCCCAGGCTGGAGTGCAGTGGCATGATTTCAACTCACTGCAACCTCCACCTCTTGGGTTCAAGCTGATTCTTGTGCCTCAGCCTCCCGAGTAGCTGAGACTACAGGCGTGTGCCACCATGCCCGCTAATTTTTGTATTTTTAGTAGAGACGGGGTTTTGCCATGATGTCCAGGCTGGCCTTGAACTCCTGGCTTCAAGTGATCCACCCGCCTCAGTCTCCCAAAGTTCTGGGATTACAGGCATGAGCCACCGCGCCTGGCTGTAATGTTCTATTTTTTAAAAGATAAATATCTGAAGCAGGTATCATAATATGTTAACATTTCTTAAACCTCAGTGGTAATCACACGGATATACGTTATTCACTGTACTTTTTGTCATGATTAAAATCTCTTAAAGTGTGCATGAATTATACTCATACAAAAATACTTAGGGCTTTCAGAAATAGTTACATCTACACAAGGAATATTTCGTGTTCACTATTAAAAAAAAGTTCGAAATTAGAAGTTTAAATCTAGGAAACTGAAGTCAGTATAAGGTAGCTCTCAGAGCAATATTAAGGGTATCAGTACTAAAATATGAAAGAGTATCTCACTGAGCAATTTTCACTTAAAATACCACAGTCAGAGGACAGATGCTTTAAAAAGCATTACAGCAAGTTCTTAGTGTATTGCCCAATGCAGCTATTTGCAAGGGTTCACTCTTCCGCCACTTCCAGAATTTCCAATGGTTAAGATAATTTACTTTACCTTATACTTCTGCACCTTAACTTAAATACTTGAAAAAAGAATCATCGTATACATAAATTCCTCTGGGTTTATCTAATGATGCTTTAAAGAATTGCTTTGTTTCCTAAAATTCATTGCATTTGAAGATACTTTTGAAAATATCCACTAAAGCGATATACAAAACCAATAACTACTGCATATACGACTGCAGAAAGTTGATACACTTTGGACAGTCAAACTTTCATTTAGGAAATGGACTACCAAACACTTTATAGTATTTGTTTTGATTTGTGGTACTGCACACGAGCTATCCCCAATTTACAGCCTGAGTTCCAAAGTTTCATCTGAAAGTTTATTTGGTAATGATGTCATTCACCCACAAAATGTTACAAATGACTAGGTTTCTAAACAAAGGCTACAAAAGCTTCTGATATTGATACTGATACTTAATATTCTGGCCTGCCCCAGTCAAAACACTAGATTCAATAAATTTTACCTTTAACATCTTTCCATAACCCTTTCAACTCCTAAGAAAGTTCTCCCTCGTTGGTTCCTATTTCACATTATCTTACTCCCATCTCTACAAAACAGATTACCTCGACTGGGTTTAAGGACTTATGAAGAAAGAGATCCACTGGTTTTATTTGCATTAAAGTACGTATATTTTCAGAAAGGGACTGCTGAATCTCCAGTAAGAGAGATTTCTGGCAATTTTAAAAGATAAGCATACAAAACAGTTCAGGCACTGTGGAAAACTTTTCTCTTTTTCTTTTCCAGTAGTGGGAAGGTAGTGGTATCTTCTGATGACCTATAAACTGTACACTGAGTAACATCACACATTATATTCTTCAGCCAATTTCCCAGATATACTATATACGGTGCTTCATTGGTCAGAGAAAGGAGAGAGCAAGACATACAAATTACTAGTGCTATCAATAGCAACAGTGACATAACCAAAAAAAACTTCAATTACATAGTGAATATAAATCTCACTTACAAGATGATGTCAGAATACCAAAATTAAGCAAATCAAAAGTGCAAGATCAAAATAAACTGTCCCCCACAAAAAGGAAATATAAAACCATTAAGAGTATGGCAACAGGCCAGGCGCGGTGGCTCAAGCCTGTAATCCCAGCACTTTGGGAGGCCAAGACGGGCGGATCACGAGGTCAGGAGATCGAGACCATCCTGGCTAACCCGGTGAAACCCTGTGTCTACTAAAAAATACAAAAAACTAGGCAGGCGAGGTGGCGGGCGCCTGTAGTCCCAGCTACTCGGGAGGCTGAGGCAGGAGAATGGCGTAAACCCGGGAGGCGGAGCTTGCAGTGAGCTGAGATCCGGCCACTGCACTCCAGCCTGGGCGACAGAGCAAGACTCCGTCTCAAAAAAAAAAAAAAAAAAAAAAAGAGTATCGCAACAGCCGGGCACAGCGCCTCACGCCTGTAATCCCAGCACTGTGGGAGGCCGAGGCAAGCAAATCACTTGAGGTCAGAAGTTCCAGACCAGCCTGACCAACATAGCGAAACCCCGTCTCTACTAAAAATAGAAAAATTAGCCGGGTGTGGTAGCACAGGCCTGTAATCCCAGCTACTAGGGACGCTGAGGCAGGAGAATTGCTTGAACCCAGTGGGTGGAGGTTGCAGCGAGCTGAGATATCACGCCACTGCACTATAGCCTGGGCAACAGAGAAAGACTCTGTCTCAAAAAAAAAAAAAAAAAAAAAAAAGAGTATTGCAACAACAACAACAAAAATCTGATAAAATTCAACATCCCTTCATGATTAAAAAACTCTCAACAAATTAGGCATAGAAGGAATATATCTCAAAATAATAAAGTCTATATATAACAAACCCAGAGCTAACACATACTGAATGAGGAAAGGTGAAATCTTTCTTCTAAAAGCTGGAATGAAGCAGGGATGCCCATTTTCACCACTCCTATTCACCACAGTACTGGAAATCCTGGCCAGAACAATCAGACAAGAGAAAGAAATGAAAGGCATCCAAACTGGACAAGAGCAAGTCAAATTGTGTCTTTGCTGATTATATATCTGTAGGTTTAGAAAACCTTTAAATCGGTAGCATTTCTATACACCAATAATGATCTAGCCAAGAAAGAAATTAAGAAGGCAATCCCATTTACAATAGCTACCAAAAACCTAGGAATACATTTAATTAAGGAGGTGAAAGATCTCTACAAGGAAAACTACAAAACACTAATGAAAGAAAATATAAAAAATCCTATGCTTGTGGAAAGAATTAATATCATTAAAATGACCATATTGCCAAAGCAATCTACAGATTCAATGAAATCCCTATCAAAATACCAATGTCATTCATATGGGACCAAAAAAATCGCTTGAACCCGGGAGGCAGAGGTTGCAGTGAGCCGAGATCACGCCACTGCACTCCAGCCTGGGCGATGGAGCGAGACTCCATCTCAAAAAAAGAAAAAAAAAATCCAGTGATAGGAGGAATAAGTTCAATGTTTGATAGCTGAGTAGATGACTATACTTACTATATTGGACTCATGTACCCTGACTTGATCATTACACATTATACACATGTAAAAAATTTTTCATGTACTCCATAAATATGCACAAATAAAAGTATTGCAACAAGGTGAACTATATTTGCTAAACATCACTCAGTAATTACTAGAAAACAAAGGCTATCAGAAGAAATGATAGACAATCAGATGGGACAAAGTTGTTCAGATTTTCCAAAAGGTAGAAGATAGTTTCTGAACACTATTATGTCCAAAAAGTTCTAGGTGAGGTAAACCTAGTCTTCATTACATTCTTGCAACTAAGTTGGTGAACTAGGTAACAGTACCAGGCTGATCTGAATTCAAATGCTGACCCAGCTTCTTGCTGGCTATGTGAACTTGGCAAGTTACTAAATCTCTCTCTCTCTCTCTCTGCAAAAAACAAAGATAATACTACCTACTTTGCAGGGTTGTTTTGTTGGGATTAAATGAGATATATCTGTACTTAAGCAACAGTACCCAAGTATATTAATGGGTATCAGTCTAGAGACAGGTCACTGGCAGCATATGCTCAAGGGTTATTTCTGACCCTGTCTTATTCTATCCTTTACCAGTAACACAAATGTAGAAACAGAAGTCACGATTATTAATCCTACAGAGCTAACCAAACTAGAAGAGACAGCTACTATGTTTCCTAACATGAAAGAACTAAGAATCCAGATTACCTCAACAAATAGCAGACAGGCAATGACCTAAAAAAATGAATTGTAAAAGGATAAGGTCTTGATTTAGGTTCAATAAAACGGCTCCAAACCTAGAATGGAGCTAGGGAGCTGATTTTAAAAGAACGTGAGTTTTCATTAACTACAAGCTCAGTTATGAGCCAAGAATGTGATTTACCGTAGAAAAAAACACTAATACAATTTTATCTGGCATGAATAACGGTAGTGTCCATCTCAAGAGAATAATAGCTCAAGTATATTTTTCTCTGATCACTGTGTTCCACTCTGGGCACATTTTAGAAAAAAAGTTGACAAAACAGTAACATTAGGTTACTTCCAGAGGAAGGTAGTCTAAATGATTAAGCGTTTGGAATATGAAATATGCTAGGAACTGGGGGATGTTTAACTTGTAAAACAGAAAATCTGAGGAGATATGTAACCTGTATTCAAGTAAACAAATAGCTTGAGTAGCTATTACATGGAAAAAGAATTGTGTTTACACCTTCCATATAGCTTTAAACAGCAGAAATAGTAACTACGTGTAAAAGTTACGTGGAACTCCAGATAACAAAGACGTAACACAGCTGTATGACATTACGGGCAAGCTTTAGGGTAATATACCATCTATCACCCAAGTGTTCAGAGATTGATTCATTTTTAACAACAACAAAAAAATCTCTAAGGAGAGGAATACAGTTCTTCAAGAGTATATAACAAAGGATCCTTACTTACAACGTGGGGTCAGAATAGGCCTCCCTTGAGTAGCTAAATGATGTCTGAGTAGGAGGTAAATGGTTGTGGTGAAGAACGTTACAAAGAAAGGAAACACCACTTGCAAAGACCTTGTGGTAAGAGAAACTACAGGCTGAAGGAATTGAAAGGCTCATTTACCATATAACCTGAGGACAGAGAGTTAAGAGAGAGAGTGGAAAGAAGCAGGAGCAGAACCACAAAGAGTCTTGAAGGCCTCATTAAGGATTTGGTTTTCTCTAAAAAGTAATGGGATGCTGCTGAGGAGGGGTTTAAGTAGTAATGGGCATGCGAAGGAACAATCAATGTCAGTGTCCAGAATGAATTGGAGGTGGGCCATACACTCTAAGAAGACTACTTGGGAGGCCGGGCACAGTGGCTCAGGCCTGTAATCCCAGCACTCTGGGAGGCCGAGGCAGGTGGATCACCTGAGGTCAGGAGTTTGAGACCAGTCTGGCCAACATGGTAAAACCACATCTCTACTAAAAACACAAAAATTAGCCAGGTGTCATGGCGGGCACCTGTAATCCCAGTTACTCAAGAGGCTGAGGTAGGAAAATGGCTTGAACCCAGGAGACGGAAGTTGCAGTGAGCCGAGATCGCACCATTGCACTCCAGCCTGGGTGACAAGAGCGAAACTCCGTCCCAAAAATAAAACCAAAAAAACAACAAAACAAAACAAAAAAACTACTTGTAAGCTTCCTGCAGTAGTCCAGACCAGAAATGATGGTAGTCTGGGAAAACGAGGTAAAAATGAAGATGTGGAAAGGTGGACAGACAGGAGATTTTTAGGTTAAAATGACAGAACCCATGTGACCAATCCAGCTAGTCCAGTGGGTGATTTGGATCTAGTTTAAAGCAACCATTCTCCCAAACCAGAGTCTTTGGCCTTAATTAAATACCTTTATGGGGGGCAGGAGCAGAACTCTTGACAAATTTTACCAGAGTATAGGGAAGAGGACACGGATAGGGCAGAGGAGAGATATAAAGGGTTACCCACCCTCTCCCTCCCCCAGATTCCCAGCCTATATAACTGGGTGGATGACGGTATCATTCAGTGAGATATTCCTATCTCACTGGGTGCAGTGCAATAGTGCAAAGGTGACAGGCATTCAGCAGAAACTGTACTTTGAGGACCTACACAACCATTCTGTTTTTCACTATCAGCACAGCAATAAATGACATGAGGTATTCAACATTTTATAATATAGGTTTATGTTAGATGATTTTGCCCAACTGTAGGCTAATGTAAGTGTTCTGAGGATGTGTAAGGAAGGTAGGCTAGGCTAAGCTATGATATTCGGTAGATGGGGTGTATTAAATGCATTTTCAACTTCTGATACTTTCAGCTTACAATGGGTTTATCGGAAGGTAACTACACCGTTAAGTCGAGGAGCATCTACACAAGTTAGGTGGGCTAAGATCCTGGGTTCCGAGTTGAAAAAGCTGAGTTTCAGGGGCCTTGATTTTAAATAAGCAGCTGGATGTATTAACCTGAAACTTAAAGGGCAGGTCTGGACTGGAGGTAAAATATTGAGAATCACTGCCATATAGACAGTCGTAGCTATGGACTTACAAGAGATTGCCTGAGCAGAAAATTGAGAGAAGATGGCCTTTGAGGAACACCAGCAATGAATAACAAAGTAGAGGAGGGTGAGTCTGCAAAAGAGAGGTCTGAGTCAAACCAGGAGCTAGGCATCCAAGAACACATGTAAAGAGTGCTTTCCGTCAAGGAGGCCACGGTCAACAACGTCAAAAGCTGCTGAGACATCAAATAAGGACTGAAAAGTTCAATTAAGTTGACGGACAGGTTTCAGTGGGATGATGGGACAGAAATCAGACTGCAGTAGGTTAAGGGGTGAGTAGGTGGTAAGCAAATGGAAGACAATAAATATAGACAACTCTATCAAATTTCCTGCTGTAAAGTGGGAAGGGAAAAGGTGACAGCTGTGGCGATGGGGGAAGGGTTTGTTTTAAGATAGAGAAGCTTGATTACATTAAGAAGGAGCAGATGAATATACAGATAGGGTCTGAAGTATTAGTAGGAGGACTAGCCTTAAAAGGAGAGACCACGGGGAAAAGGAAGAGAAAGAAGCCAAACTAAATGACCTTTAAGATGCCTTCTGACTCTAGAATCTCATGACCTACAAGTCCCTTTAGATAGGGCTTTTGCATATATGCATAAATCTATGCAAACTGATTCAAAAATTCCGGTACAAAGAGATCAGTCAAGCACATCTTTCGCCCCCAGTGACGCAGTTAATGTCCTCAGGTTTATAACCAGTGTAATCTCTGGGCAGGACTCATCCCTTGACAGCTTTTAGCTCAACGCAGACTGCAATACAGCACTCAACCAGCTCTCTCTCTCCTCGCCAAACCCATCCTACCCAGAAATCTTAAAGCCTAAAGGAGGAAGTAAATTTAAAACCCTGAAACTACAGCATATCCTGCTGCATTGGAAGCGACTGTCATCCATAAAAACAAAACGTGACAGCCCAAATCCATCCTCACTGCAAGCTAAAGCAAATTCCCGCCTGACCCGACAGTTGACAGGTCCCCCAGATGGCAGGGCTCTAACACTAAAAGTCATTGGCACCCCCTCCTCTTTCCCAACGACCTTTAATTTGTGAAGAGCCAGACATGGGTTCCTGATGATCCTTCCTACACCGCTCGCCCCGAATGCAGCAGACGTGCTCCCGGCAGTTACTCCGGCGCCCCCTAATAAGCCCTCGCAAGGGGGTGCAGAAAGACCCCCAGAGCCAGTCAGAAGGGGCTTCGGCGACCGCGACCCTGCGGCTATGTGGAGGACGAGGGAAACAAGCCCCAAGGGACGGAAGAGGACGACAGGAGGCGCAGCAGACGCGGGTAACGAGGGGGTCATCTCCCCTCGAGGGGGGTGGAGTTGTTGAGGAGGGCTAATCCTCTGCCACCGCTCCCCTGCTACCCTCGAGTCCCGCTCTGGCCTCGCGCCCCATTGCTCGGATTCACTCCCACTCCCCTGGGGCCGCCTGGACCCCGGAGTGCCCGCGAGCCCGGCGCCCCTGCCTCGAGCCTGGGCTCCCAGACCGGCACTCACCCGGCCCGCCATCTTCGCCAACACGTCCGGCTAGGCGGCTGCAGCTCTGCGTTCGGCAAAGCCCGCCCCCGCCGCGCGCGCGCGCCCCCGCCGCCCGGCCTCGGGCAGGCGTGCAGCCGCGGTGAGGACGCGCGCGTCCCCGGCCGCGTCCCAGGAGTCCTCGCTCCGCAGGGCGCGCGCGCGGGGCGGGCAGAGCGGCGGCGCCATTTTGGCCGGAGCTGCCGGGCGGCGGTAGGTGAGTCCGTTTCCAGCGTGCGCGTCCGTCCGTCGCTCGCTCAACGGCTGCTCCTGCGAGTCTCATGCCCCCTGGCCGTTTGCGCCGGGTTTTGCTAATTTGGTGACCCCACCCGCGCCCCCCCCCAAAAAAAAACTCTCGTCTGAGCATGATGCCGGCTCACACCTGTAATTCCAGCACTTTGAGAGGCCAAGGCGAGAGGATCGCTTGAGCTCAGGAATTTCAGATAAACCTGGGAAATATGGTAAAACCCTGTCCACCTGTAGTCCCAGCTACTTGGGAGGCTGAGGTGGGAGAGTCATTTAAGCCCAGGAGGTTGAGGCTGCAGTGAGCCGTGATTGTGCCACTGCACTTCAGCCTGGGTGACAGAGTGAGACACTGTCTCAAAAAAAAAAAAAAAAAAAAAAAAAAAAGACGGGCACTGTGGCTCACGCCTGTAATCCCAGCACTCTGGGAGGCCGAGGCGGGTGGATCACGAGATTAGGAGGTCGAGATCATCATGGCCAACGTGGTGAAACCCCCTCTCTACTAAAAATACAAAAATTAGCTGGGCGTGGTGGCGCACTCCTGTAATCCCAGCTACTTGGGAGGTTGAGGCAGGAGAATCGCTTGAACCCGGAAGGCGGAGGTTGCAGTGAGCCGAGATGGAGCCACTGCACTCCAGCCTGGGTGACAGAGTGAGACTCTGTCTCAAAAAAAACAGAGAAACACCTCATGTTAGTTTAATTTTCATTTCTTTGATGACTTGTTATTTTTCCAAATATTCACTAGTATTTTTATTTAATCTATTAGAAATGATATATTCATGTCCTACTGACTTCGAAGGCAAAGACAGAAAGTTGTTTGGCCAGCAACTGTGAAGGTTGTTTGTTTGAATGGAGTCATCATAACCTAAAAAATAGGTGAAATAACAAAGGTAAGATTTTTACTTAGCATTCTTTGTTCCTACAGAAGGAATGCTGGAGCTGATAATTATGAGAATTTATCCTTCCATCCCTCATAGCCTAAGAATATTCATTATTTTCCAAGATCTGCACTGAGCCTGTAAACCAAAATGTATCTGAGACAGGTCTCAATCAATTTACAAGTTTGTTTTGCCGAAATTAAGGACGCTCACCTGGGAGATAGGACGGTGCCTTTTTCCAAAGGTGATTTTGAGGGATTTGTTTTGTTTGTTTGTTTGTTTGTTTTTGAGACAGAGTCTCACTCTGTTGCCCAGGGTGGAGTGCAGTGGTACAATCTTGGCTCACTGCAACCTCCGCCTCCCAGATTCAAGCAATTCTCATGCCTCAGCTTCCCAAGTAGCTGGGATTAGCAGGCATGTGCCACCACTCCTGGTTAATTTTCATATTTTTAGTAGAGACGGGGTTTTACCATGTTGGCCAGGTTGGTCTCCAACTCCTGACCTCAGGTGATCCACCCACCTCAGCCTCCCAAAGTGCTGGGATTACAGGTGTGAACCACCGTGCCCGGCCAGAAGGATTTAATATTTTATTTATTTATTTGTTTATTTATTTATTTATTTATTTATTTGAGCGGAGTCTTGCTCTATCACCCAGGCTGGAGTGCGGTGGCACGATCTTGGCTAACTGCAACCTCCGCCTCCTGGGTTCAAGCCATTCTCCTGGCTCAGCTGCCCCTGTAGCTGGGATTACAGGTGCACACCACCATGCCCAGCTAATTTTTGTTGTTTTTAGCAGAGACGAGGTTTCACCAGGTTGGCCAGGCTGGTCTTGAACTCCTGACCTCGTGATCCGCCTGCCTCGGCCTCCCAAAGTGCTGGGGTTACAGGTGTGAGCCACCACGCCCGGCCGGGATTTAATATTTAAAACGGAAAAGCAGGCTGGACGGGAAAGAAGGAGAGTATGCTCACATTACTGAATTCACATATTGCAAGAGACAAGGAGCAGGTAGGGGAATAGTCAATTATGTATTACTCTCGTGCTTACCAGAAGATAAGGTGGACATAGAGTAGTTAGCTGCAGCCAGTCCTGCTTAGGAATGAAAGGAAAGGCAACTTCTTGCATGACTCAGCTTTCAGCTTCATTTTTTTTCTTTTGACAGAATGAATTGGGGTCCCAAGTTTTTATTTTCCTTTCACAAGCCTCTGAAGAAACAAAGTTCCTGCCCACATGGCATTCAATTGCTAAACAATTATAATCACATGAATACATACACATATACATATATGTTTTATATATATTATCTATCTATTTAATACATATGGCTGGGTGCAGTGGCTCACACTTGTAATCCTAGCACTTCGGGAGGCTGAGTTGGGTAGATTGCTTGAGCCAAGGAGTTCAAGACCAGTCTGGTCAACATGGTGAGATCCCATCTCTACCAAAAATACAAAATACAAAAATTAGCTGGTCATGGTGGTGTGCACCTGTAGCCCCAGCTACTCAGAAGACTGAGATGAGAGGACTGCTTGAGCCTGGGAGGCAGAGGTTGCAGTGAGCCAAGATAGTGCCACTGCACTCCAGCCTAGGAGACAAAGCAAGACCCTGTCTCAAAAAACAAACAAACAAAATACATACATATAGACAGAGAAAAACGGAGAATTTTATAATGATATGCATGAGGAATGTATAGGGGAGAGGCTAAAAATAGGCCTAACTTACTAGTGAATATATTCAGGAGGTAGGACTGTGATTGTTTTTAAGTGATCGAGGGAAAATGGTGTACTAATTTTAAAATGAAAACTCAACTTATTTTTTAAAAATTAAAACTCTTGACAAGAGGGAGGATTAATTGAAATCACAATGGTTGCTCAGGCAAGTTTATAAATCTCGAACTGCAATGACTCAATAAGCATGAATTGCTTATGATTGTATTGATTTAATAGTTATTTTTTCCTTAATAGAAAACACATCTTGTCAATATAATGTTATTTGTAAAGCATGGAAAGGACAAAGTGCTCTTGGGAGAAGCAGAAAGAGAATTTCACTGTGAGAAACCTATTTGGAGAAAACTCCTCATCTCTGGCTTAGACTTTAAAATTAGTTAATAGTGTAATTCGGATTAGTTGTAGTAATAGTGATATTGGTATGGTAGTTAGAGCTTAAATGGCACACAGAATATCCAGACCACCTTCCCCCAAGTGCCACTAAACTTATTCTTTTGATCAAACTTCTGCTCAAGGGATGACTTCTTCCTCTCTTGGAAAGCTGTGTTCCTTACCTGAGAAACAGCCCTCCATAAACCTGCCCTTAAGAGAATCCTTGGCCAGGCACAGTGACTCACGCTTGTAATCCCAGCACTTTGGGAGGCCAAGGCGGGTGGATCTCCTGAGGTCAGGAGTTTGAGAGCTGCCTGGTCATCACGGTGAAACCCTGTCTCTACCAAAAAATAAAAATAAAAAATAAAAAAACTAGCCAGGCATGGTGGTGCGTGCCTGTAATCTCAGCTACTTGAGAGGCTGAGGCAGGAGAATCACTTGAACCTGGGAGGCAGAGGTTGCAGTGAGCTGAGATCATCCCACTGCACTCCAGCCTGGGCAACAGAGCAAGATACCATCTCGAAAAAAAAAAAAGAGCGAGAATCCTTAAGACACATCTTCTTTGATGCCCTCCTGAGAAATGTCAAGAGTAGCCAATATAGTCACCCCAATCAGCTGTGGTGTCTGGGCCTCTAGTGTTTTAAGGTTCTAGGCAACTCAGCCTCTCCCAGGAGACGCTGATTTACTTTTCTCAAGATGCGTTAAGACTCATCAGAACAATATCTGAGAAATCCCTTTTCAAAGAGATGCAAGGAGCCTTCCAGCCCCATGATGTTAATACACAGGGTTAGGCAGCGTGGCAAGTGCATTGTGGCCCCCACTGAAGGATCATCTGGTTTCCATAGCAACAGTCCTTCCTTTTCACGCAGGATTCTATCATCTCTCCTGCCCACTCAGGCTTTCTAGAATGAATTGATTTTTGTGACTATAGGTGTTTGTCCTTGATCCTGCAAAGAGAAAATATGTATTCATTTAAAACAAACACCCCACCCCACCCCGCAACTGACTGCAGCTAGAATACTGCATTGCATCAGCCGGTCTTCCTTTCATTTTAAAATTCCGTGTCCTTTCTCCATTTTGCTCTGTTCTCTAGCTTTATCCATCATTGTAGAAAACAAGTTTCTCTGACAGTAAACAAACAGATGGCAACTCCATCATCCTAAAACTGGCTGTGACAGGGCTGTAAAATTAAGTGTCCATGGGGCTCCCAGAAAGCCTAGGCTTGCATGGCATGTGTGGCTGACCTGTGAGTTACAGTTGGAGGGGCAAGAGGAGGCTTTCTATACACAGATGGCTCCCCATACAGTGTCACAGTCTCTGAAGTGTTGCCTTTTGAGGTTTGTTTTCTTAGGTTAGTTAGGAGAATACTAACTGCTGTCCTGTCGGTATTCTCCTAAATTGCCACTACTCCTGGGAAGGGTAATACATTAGGTTACTAATGCTGAAAGAACTTGAGAAAGAGGGGAAGGGGTGCAGCAGGAAGGGAATAAAAGGTGCTCTGAAGACCACCTTTGTGTGCTTCACAGTGACATCTTCTGCAAGAGGGGAAGTGCAGGTCTTCATCTCTGTCTCTCTCTGACACACACACACACACACACCACACACACACACACAACACAGTGCAGGATGCCTTCTGACAATTACAATGCAGTGGTGAATTCACCAACCAGGTCTGTTCCCTGAAACACCTACATACAATCCCGCTGGAAGACCTTTGAAACAGCTCTGCAGTGACTAAAAACTCTGTACCCAGCGCCACTTGTTTAACCCTACACTTTCCACAGACTAAAGGTAGTTTTCCTTTGGTTAATATGAAAACACCAAATAGATTGCTTTGTTAAATAAAGTGGATTACAGTGAATCTGTTCACTTTTATGTTTCATATTGCCCTCACTCCACAAATCACAGAAGATATTTATTTTTCCCCCACGTTAAATTCTTTTACCACAGCCATTACAAACAAACGTCTATATAACCAAAATGTT
The DNA here is from genome assembly GCF_007565055.1 of Rhinopithecus roxellana. Lineage (NCBI taxonomy): Eukaryota > Metazoa > Chordata > Mammalia > Primates > Cercopithecidae > Rhinopithecus > Rhinopithecus roxellana. The sequence goes on from NC_044567.1 coordinate 74,128,243, forward strand.
ACTCAGCCTATTCTGATGGAGCACATGTTAAGTGATGTTTAATGGGACATAATTTGAACGTAAAATTCTATCAGTGCACTGTTTTCAAGTCTGAATCAGGCCTCCACCTACAGATGTTGGTTACCTATCAGGGAGCAACAGGTGATACTAAGGGTCACTTTGTAAAAGACAGGAATCTCATCCCTGTAATTGACAGGAAACTGACCATATTCATCAGGGTTCTCCAGAGAAACAGAACTAACAGAATGTATATACATTTAGGAAGAAATTTAGTTCGAGGAATTGACTGGTGTGTGATCGTGGAGACTTGGGGAACCCAAACTCTGATGGGAGAAGCTGGCATGCTGGAGGCCCAGGGAAGAGTTACAGTTCTAGTTCACAGGTAACCTGCTAGAGAATTCCTTCTTGTTCTGGATGAGTTTGGCTTTTTGTCTATTCAGGCTTTCAAGTGATTGGATGAGACCCACCTACATTATGGAGGGCAGCGTTCTTTACTCAGAGTCTACAGATCTAAATGTAAATCTCATCCAAAAACACCCTCACAGAAACATCCAAAATTATATTTGATCAAGTATCTGGGCAACATGGCCAAGCCAAGTTGATACAAAATTAACCGTCACACTGGATCACAAGGGCTAACTGACTGGTCAAACCCTGCCCTTGCCCCTATGCCCCACTCTTTTTCATTCTGGGTCCTGCTGTTTTCATTTTATCATGTCTTCATCTTCCCCCGCGACCTTTGAGGTACCTTTCCTTTCTGACCCTATCCCTAGTCTCACCTCCAACCCCCCACTCAAAGCCCTCCCTTCCTTAAAAAATGATGTTAGTCATTACACTTTCAGATTTAAATTAATCATTCTGTTAACCGTCTTACTAACTTTCTCACTGTAAAAGGAAAGCGTATTAAAAGAATTTCAGGGATCGATGAAGAGCTAAGGGAGGTATTTTTTTTAGGAAGAGAAAGTGACTAACTCACAGAAATCAAGACAAAGGGGGACAGTCAGATTTTGCAGACGACAGAAAGCAGGTGAACTCTAGAGATCTAGAAAACTAGCAAATGGTCTCTTCAGGGTGTCATGATTGCAATAAATGAGCTCTAGCAATTTCTGTCATTATTCCTCAGGGTACTCAAGATTACAATTACTTAGGAGAGAGAGAGCATCAGATTGATTGAACTTGGGTTCTGTACTCACTCTTGGGCCAGGGGGAGGCAGGGTTCCTGGTCTGACAATCCTTCCAAGACCGCATGAACTGAAAGAGCTGTTACCAGAAAAGGGCAGAGTGAATCTGGGGCAGCAAAAACATTTGTTGCTTATCGACTGTCGCTGCAAGGATTACTCAGAGGGTGATGCAGAATCAGCACCCCTCTATTTCTAAGATGACCTTGAATGTCAGAGCAAGGCACAAACAGGATGCAGAGACATGTGGCGTATCTGGAGCGATGTCTTACAATCCTTCCCCTCCTGCTGGATGCTAAGGACCTTAAGGACAGGAGCTATGTTTGCCTGCAATTTATTTGGCAGGCCCTGCAGGGCTGTACAAATGATTCTATTTAATTTTTACTACTTGTGAGAAGGCACGGAGGGCTTTGAGAGGGCACAGAGGGCCTCTTATAATGGGTAGATACGCACATCAGCTGATACACTGGAAATTTTCCAGCAGGCATATCCTTCCAAGATGATAAATATTCCTCCTTGTTGGAGAAATTGAAGACATTTGTACTTGCAGTCTAGCTTACCTAGTAAAACAAGACAAATTAACCAGTGATATGGAGAAACACGTTTGCATTATTTTCCAACCTTCAAAATAATGTCAGATTATTGGACTGAGAGCCAATGTCATTTTCTCGATCTGGTAATTATTTGGACAAAATCTCTTTGATTTCTAGGTTCAAATTCAAGGTGCCAAAAAAAATAAATAAAAGGAAAAAAAAAAAAAAAAAAGATGGAAACTAGGCCAGGCGTGGTGGCTCACCTCTGTAATCCCAGCATTTTGGGAGAACAAGGCAGGTGGATCACCTGAGGTCAAGAGTTCGAGACCAGCCTGGACAACACAGCAATACCCTGTCTCTACTAAAAATACAAAAATTAGCTGGGTGTAGTGGTGGGCACCTGTAATATCAGCGACTTGGGAGGCTGAGACAGGAGAATCGCTGGAACCTGGGAGGCGGAGTTTGCAGTGAGCCGAGATCGTGCCATTGCACTCCAGCCTGGGTGACAGAGTGAGACTGCATCTCAAAAACAAACAAACAAAAACAAATAAGGAAACTGGGCTCAGGGATATGAAGGTACACAGGTGACAGGCAGATAGGGACAAAGAAGAGAACCTAACCCTCTGGACTCCCCAAGCCATTCTAATATTTGTTTTTGTACGTTAGTTAACTTCTGCAAGTTAGTAGATCAGAACTCAACTAGTTTCCTGTATTTCCTGATAACCTCTGTGACCCACCCATGATTTAGCTAACATCTGATTTGGTCAAGGAAGCAACCTGGTCCTCAGGTTCAGTGTGAGACTTCATGAAATTGACGTGAAATTTTTTTTTTTTTTTTTGACACAGGGTCTGGCTCTGTTGCCCAGCCTGGAGTGCAGTGGCACAGTCTCGGCTCACTGCAACCTCTGCCTCCCGGGTTCAAGCGATTCTCCCACCTCAGCCTCCTGAGTAGCTGGGATTACAGGCGCCCGCCACCACACCCTGCTAATTTTTGTATTTTTAATAGAGATGGGGTTTCACCATATTGGCCAGGCTGGTCTGGAACTCCTGACCTTAGGTGAGCCACCCGCCTTGGCCTCCCCAAAGTGCTTGGATTACAGGCATGGGCCACCCCGCCCAGCTGGCGTTAATTTTTTCTTCTGTCCCTAGATATCTTCAGGTCACTGTCTGATTTTATTAGTTGTCAAATTTAAATCACTGTGCATGTTCAGCTCTTCTAGTTATTTCCCTTCTTTTCTCATGCTGGGGAATAAAAAAAACGGATTTATTCTAATTAACTGTGAGAAAAGAAAGACAACAAATCCTATCATTCCTTATTGTCTTGCGCAAATATGAAGAGAGATATGATAGTGGAGAAAATAAAAGCAAAAGGGAATCCATTCGACAGCATCTTTCTCCTCCCACGGTGCTTGAAGTTAGATATTCTGAGATTCCAGTGGTGGAACGGTATGGTGGAAACATCGAAGTTCAACAAGGCTGAATTTAGGGCATATTTTATTCAGATTCTACCTTATATAGTGTCTAAAATGAAACAACGCTGGGGAATGAACAGGTTGTCGAAGATACAAGTTGCCTTTATTAAAGACAAATATTTAATAAAAATAATCACAATCCGCTTTCAAATCTGAAGACAATACTGAGTTTTCCAGTAAAATAAAACTACACATAAATAAAACTGCCAACGATGACAATTCCAGCAACTAGGAAAACAAGTACGCCTACAAAGAAAAGTGAGAAAATTCATGGAGAATTTGAACTCAGAACCAGCTCCTCAGAGCTGATCTTTTCTGGGGGAAGCCAGGGCACGCGCCGGGTGCTCTTAACGGCAAGGCCATGTTAGAGAGTCTGGAGCCAGGCGCGGTGGCTCACGCCTACAATCCCAGCACTTTGGGAAGCTGAGGGGCGGTGGATCACAAGGTCAGGAGATCGAGACCATCCTGGCTAACACGGTGAAACCCCGTCTGCACTAAAAAACACAAAAAATTAGCGGGCACGGTGGCGGGCGCCGTGGTCCTAGCTACTCGGGAGGCTGAGGCAGGAGAATGGCGTGAACCCGAGGAGAGAGCTTGCAGTGAGCCGAGAAGCGCCACTGCACCCCAGCCTTGGCGACAGAGTGAGACTCCGTCTCAAAAAAAAAAAAAGTCTGGAAGCACAGAGCAAAATGGACATTCGAGGGCGAACAACTGCTGGCAAAGGGATAACAAAAAACTTCACCTTCAAAAAATAAATCCTTTTGTTTTGAGACAGAGTTTCTCTCTGGTCACTCAGGCTGAAGTACAATGGCACAACTCCGCTCACTGCTACCTCCACCTCCTGGGTTCAAGCGATTCTCCAGCCTCAGCCTCCTGAGTAGCTGGAATTACAGGCACCTGCCACCATGCCCAGCTAATTTTTGTATTTTTAGTACAGACGGGGTTTCACCATGTTGGCCAGGCTGGTCTTGAACTCATGACCTCAGGTGATCTGCCCGCCTCGGCCTCCCAAAGTGCTGGGATTACAGGTGTGAGCCACTGCACCCGGTCAGCTCATTTCTTTATCGTGCTGCATAATATTCCACTGTCTGGATATACCACAGTTTATTTATCCATTCACCCATTGAAGGACTTTTTGGTTCCTTTCCAGTTTTGGTAATTATGAAGAAGCTGCTAAAACACCGTGTGCAGATTTTTGTGACATGTTTTACTTATACCCAATTCTTACTCAGCTCCTTTGGGTAAGAGTGTTTAATTTTGTAAGAACAGCAAACTGTCTTCAAGAGTGGCTGTTCCATTTTGCAATGAATGAGAGTTCCTGTTGCTCTATGAAAATCCACTGTTTGAAAGAGCTGGCCAGACAAGGTGGCTCAAGCTGTAATCCTAGCACCTTGGGAGGCTGAGGTTGGAGGATTGCTTGAGTCCAGGAGTTCAATATCAGACTGGGCAACGTGGTGAAACCCTGTCTACAAAAAATACAAAAGTTAGCCAGGCATGGTGGTACATGCCTGTAGTCCTAGCTATTGGGGACGCTGAGGTGGGAGGATTGCTTGAGTCTGGGGACGCAGAGGTTGGAGTGAGCCAAGATGGTACTACTATACTGCAGCTTGGGTAACAGCGAGACCCTGTCTCAAATAAAAATAGAAATAAACCAAAATGGTAACAGTGATTATATTGGATGGTAGGATGATGGTGATTATTTGTTTTTCCCCTTTTCCTCCCCGACTCGTTTCTTGTCTCTCTCCCTCTGTCTCTCTGGTGAGGGGAGTGTCTTTTTCCCATGTACTTTAACAAATGACTATGTATAATTTTTTGTTTTTTGAGACCGAATTTCACTCTTGTTACCCAGGCTGGAGTGCAATGGTGAGATCTTGGCTCACCGCAACCTCCGCCTCCCAGGTTCAAGCGATTCTCCTGTCTCAGTCTCCCGAGTTGGGATTACAGGCATGTGCCACCATGCCCGGCTAAATCTGTATTTTTAGTAGAGATGGGTTTCTCCATGTTTGTCAGACTGGTCTCGAACTCCCGACCTCAGGTGATCCACCTGTCTTGGCCTCCGAAAGTGCTAGGATTACATGTTTGAGCCACCACACCCAGCTATGTATAATTTTTATAGTCAGAAAAAAGATACTTTACTTTTTAAGGAGTCATATGTATTTATATTTACTCTCAAAGATCAAACAAGCAGGTAATTAGAAGAGTAGTACAGCACTGTAATTGTAATAGTTTTGTTTGCCCAGTGCACAGTGAGTCAGCATACAGAGACGCCCGGCTGCAGCAAAGAAAGAGTTTAACAATCAGGGCATCTGAACGAGGAGATGGGAAGAAGCCTCAAATCCACCTCCCTGAGAGGTTTGGGGGACAGGGCTTTTAAGTCCTCTGGACAGGGGCTGTAGTGTGGGGATCGATGAGTGGTCAAGAAGTGAAGGGCGAAGTCATGAGACAGGGAGACCAAGAAACCTCATTCTTGTGCTGAGTGGGTTTCTTGGTGGGGTATGTCAGAATTCAGGATCTGAAAAACAAACAGTTCTTGAGCAGAAAGATCTTATGAGTCTAGCGTCAGAAATTCTTACTCATGGTAAGAACCGTGGGGAAACAGGTAGCAGGTGGTCTAGCATGCTGGGTGACGTTCAGTGAGTTAGCAGCTGCAGGGAAGTAGGTCAAAGTACACTTGTGCACCCTAGATAATAGCTAACTATATATAATGCTGTCTTAAAGCCAAAGCCGGGCTTGTACTCTCCTTAATCCTGTGAGGGCAGTTTCAATTCTGTATTTGTTAAAAAGATTAAGGTGGCTGGGCGCGGTGGTTCATGCCTGTAATCCCAGCACTTTGGGAGGCCAAGGTGGGTGGATCACTTGAGTTCAGGAGTCAAGACCAGCCTAGCCAACATGGTGAAACACCGTCTCTACTAAAAATACAAAAATTAGCCGGGCGCAGTGGTGTGTGCCTGTAATCGCAGCTACTCAGAGGCCTGGCAGGAGAATTGCTTGAACCGGGGAGGCGGAGATTGCAGCGAGTGGAGGTTGCAGTGAGCTGAGATCGTGCCACTGCACTCCAGCCTGGGCGACAGAGTGAGACCCCCGTCTCAAAACAAAAAACAAACAAAAAAAAGATTAAGGTGTGGAGTGGGGCAGACCCAGGTTACTTAATATTTTTCTGTAAAACACAGGGAAAATAGTTTCTAATCACTGATGTGACGGTCTGCAGTAAAATTCTTTTCTTATTTATTTAGTCAATTCTAGCAATACTTCTAACTTTGTTTGTTTGTTTGCTTGATAGGGTCTCACTTTGTCACCCAGGCTGGAGTGCAGTGGCGTGATCATGGCTCTCTGCAGCCTCGACCTCCCGGGTTCAAGTGATCCCCCCTGCCTCACCTCCCAAGTAGCTAGGACTACAGCCGTGTGCCACCATTCCCGGCTATTTTTAATTTTTTTTTTTTTTTTTTTTTTTTTTTTGTGATGAGGTGGGGTTTTGCCATTTTGCTCAGGCTGGTCTCGAACTCTTAGCCAAAGCCTTGGCCTTCCAGGATTGACCACCGTGCCGCGCCGGCTAAGTTCTTGATATAGGTTCTGGCACATAGCGTATGTTTAATAATATTTGTATTCTGATGATTTCAGTTATGTACCATTTACAGGCGTTTGTAACCTTTTTAGCTAACAAGGTGGACATTTAGGGAACTGATTATGGAAAGCATTGCTCAGAAACCACGAAGGGTTCTGCGACGTCTTAACGAGTGGCGGTGGCCAGTATTTTCCCCAACTGTTGAAAATCTGTTAGAGGTGGGAGGGCAGTCTAGCCTCAGGCGGAATAGGAAAACTTCCTTATGCCTAATTTCAGTATCAGTGTCTGGTATTTCCTACGCGGAACACCTCCCCAAACTAATTTCTACGTATAACTCAACTGCGGTAAACTTCCTCCATGGCACTATTAACCTGCCCTGCCCACATGTCCCTCCCGTTTGGTGTGAACGCTCCCGGGTTAGCTCAAACCTCAGCGATTTTCCCAGCGGAGTGGCTGTGCAAAGACAATCCTTTCCTTTTTCTGATTGGTCGCACGTGGCTGGAGGACGTGGGCGTGTCTCGCCGGAACTCGCTGAGCTGTCATTTGAAGATGAACAGGTAGCCAGAGCTTCGTGGCGTCGCCTACGGCGCTCCCCCCCTCCTAGGCCCTTGCTGTTCTTGCATTGGTCAGATGTGTCGTCACTCATAAAACTCCCAGCTCATTGCGGCAAAAGCTCCAGGAGGCGGTGGTGATTGGTTGGTTGCTGTTCCTGTCCCCAGGCCGGTTGTGGTTTAGCTGAGCTGAGCCGAAATCCTAAAGGCAGCGGAGTCGGCGGTGATGTAGGTAGCGGTAGCTTGAGTGGCAACAGGTGAATCTCTGGCTCACCTGGGGCGGCAGCACTCAAGACCGGCGGGATCTCCACTTCTTCTGCGGGCCGGAAACTGGAGGGTGGCGGTGGCTTGGCGGAAAGGTATTGGGCTCCCTGTTCCTTCTTTGCCCTCTCGACGGCGGGAGCAGCGAGGAACCGAAGGAGGCTTCGTAGGTTCCACGCAAGGCCCTCTCTCTGCTCTTCCAGGGCGCACAAATGAGAAGGAGCGGCCTGGCGGCCCGATAAAAAAGGCACTCGCTCCTCCCCGGGAGCCGGGCGTGCTGGCTGCCGCGCACGCTCACCTGGCCACCGCACTCGTTCGTGTTCTTGACGTCGTGCCGACGTTTCTCCCTAATGCACTTTTGGCGCTTGGGGCCGGGAGAGTGAGCGTGCCAAAAAGGCCCTGTAATTGGCGCCATCATACCCCAGAGGGTCTCCAGCGGCGCAGGGGTGTCAGGACGCGGGGGTCTGGGGCACATGATGTAGCAAGAAGAGAAAGAGAAAGGATGGGAGGTAAGGGTGTTGTCTTTGCGGTTGGCAGGGGAACTGGGAACTATCTCCTCAGGGCATCTGAGCGGGAAATACCTTCCCTTCCCCACATGTTCCATATTTGTGAATAGAAAAATTCTGGGCTTGCTTTCTCCATCCTAGAAAGGAATGTTGTGTATTTGGGCGTAATCCATGATATTAAGCTACTGCTGGCCACTGTTGAATTTCACGGCGTGAGGCCTGTGGAATTTGGTTACCCCCTCCCTCTGTGGTCACCAGAGTTCGAATGAATGGTTGATTGCCTATCCTCTTTGTGTCTTCCCCCTCCCGCCCAGGAGTAAAGCTTTCTTTGGTTAGCAATTTAAAAGGAAATAAATCACAGTCCTCGTAACACGGATGTAGGTCTTTTTTTTTTTTTGTATTATTTTAAAAATAGAGGCAGGGTCTGGCTATGTTGCCCAGGCTGGTCTCGTACTCCTGGCCTAAAGCAATCCTCCCTTATTTTCTGTTATCTTAGTAAGTAAAAAATAAAATGATCCTATTGCCTCGGCCTCCCAAAGTGCTGGAATTGCAGGGGTAAGCCACCCTGCCGGTCTGAAGATCTTTATAGACTTCCAAGAGCTTGGTTAGAGGTGTAGACCCAGCACTGCTTTTAAGTCTTTACTTAGAATGTCAAGTTCATATTTCAAGTAGGCTAATCTCAAAGAGACTGTAAATTTCTGTAAAGTTAGTCTAACTTTGCTATTGATGTACTTTATGTAAGCTACCATGATCTCTACTGAAAAATAAAATATTGAACATTTATGCTGTTAGAAGTCAATATAGTGATTACCTTTTATGGAGTAATGACTGGGAGGAGGCACAAGGAGACTTGATCTGATAATCATCTTTTTTTTTTTTTTTTTTGAGATGGAGTCTCGCTCTATTGCCCTGGGCTGGCGTGCAGTGTCCCAATCTCAGCTCACTTCAACCTCCACCTCCCAGGTTCAAGTGATTATTGTGCCTTAGCTGCCTGAATAGCTGGGACTGCAGCTGTGCACCGCCATGCCTGGCTAATTTTTGTGTTTTTAGTAGAGACAGGGTTTTGCCCCGTTGGCCAGGCTGGTCTTGAACTCTTGACCTCAGGTGATCCGCCCACCTTGGTCTCCCAAAGTGCTGGGATTACAGGTATGAGCCACTGCGCCCAGCCTGATAAATCGTCTTTTCTTGATTTGGTTACATAGGTGTGTTTGGTTCATGAAAATTTATTGAACTTTATAGTTATGTACGTTTATATCTGTATGTAAACTATACTTAAATAAAAAGTTCTAAGAACTGGTTGAGAGTAAGATGATAGTTACAGCAATAGAACACTGGATACTGGCTGGGCCTGGTAGCTCACGCCTGTAATCCCAGGACTTTGGAAGGCTAAGGTGGGAGAATCACTTCTTGAGCCCAGGGGTTCAAGATTAGCCTGGGAAATACAGTGAGACCTAATTTTCACAAAAAATACAAAAATTAGCTGGGCGAGGTGGCGAATGCCTGTGGTCACAGCTGCTCTGGAGACTGAGGTGGGAGGATTGCTTGAGATGGGGAGGTTGAGGTTGCAGTGAGTCGTGATTGTGCCACTGCACTCCAGCCTGGGTGACAGAGTGAGACCCTGTCTTAAAACAAAAAACTCAAATGAAAACTGGATGCTGTGGTGCCTCCTCAATTCTGCCAAGTTCTCTCTGTTGGCAGTGAAGCTTCCCAATGCTGAATTTCTTTGCCTCTGAAATTTCTTAGGTTATTTACTAGGCTGTCTGCTAGCCATAAGGAACTACTACATTTCCAAGGGATATAGTTGTTTAACCTGCCTTAAAGACTTTGTTTTATATTGCATAAAATAAACAGCTTCTCTGCTTCACAAATTCTCATTTCAGTACAGTTTAGAATGAGGTACAGTTGTATTTGTTGTATCATTGCTTCTGTACTTCTGTTTTTTTAAAATTTAATTAATTAATTAATTTTTTGAGACAGTCTTGCTCTGTCACCCAGACTAGAGTGCAGTGGCGTGGTCCTGGCTCAGTGCAACATCTGCCTCCCCAGGTTCAAGCGATTCTTATGCCTTAGCCTCCTGAGTAGCTGGTATCACAGGTGTGCGCCACCAGGCCTGGCTAACTTTTGTGTTTTCAGTAGAGGTGGGGTTTCACCATGTTGGCCAAGCTGGTCTTGAACCCCTGACCTCAGGTGATCTACCCGCCTTGGCTTCCCAAAGTGCTGGGATTACAGGCATGAGCTACCGCGCCTGGTCCTTACCTCTGTACTAAATTGACTAAAGGCTACCACTGTTGTAGGAGTGCTGAGGTTATGTTGTATATTCCACTTGGATGCTGCAGTGGAAAATAGAATTTTCTGGTAAGGCATTGAAAGGTTTAGTTGAGTTTCCCTTTGAAGATAAGACTCACTACTCATTGGCCAAAGTATACCTAAAATTGTTTAATTTTTCCTGGAAGCCATTTCTAATTGACACTTGTATTTTATGCATGTTGCTTCTATATCTCTGCAAAGAACAATTATTTGACTTGCTTTTCTTGTCATGTTACAGAATTCAGTTACAATGGGAAACATTTTTGAAAAGCTCATTAAGAGTCTACTTGAGGCTGGGTGCGGTGGCTCAAGCCTGTAATCCCAGCACTTTGGGAGGCCAAGACAGGTGGATCACGAGGTCAGGAGATCGAGACCATCCTGGCTAACACGGTGAAACCCCATCTCTACTGAAAAATACAAAAAACTAGCCGGGCGAGGTGGCGGGCGCCTGTAGTCCCAGCTAATCGGGAGGCTGAGGCAGGAGAATGACGTAAACCCGGGAGGCGGAGCTTGTAGTGAGCTGAGATCCGACCACTGCACTCCAGCCTGGGCGATAGAGCGGGACTCTGTCTCAAAAAAAAAAAGAAAAAAAAGAGTCTACTTGGGAAAAAAGAGATGCGGATTCTTATATTGGGTTTGGATACAGCTGGAAAAACCACCATCTTGTATAAATTGAAGCTGGGGGAGACTGTGCCTACCATCCCTACAGTAGGTAAGTTAATGAAAGACCTGCGGCAATTCCAGTTTACAATTTAGTATGTTATATATATTTTTTCTTTTAGGTTCTTTTTCACCAGAGAAATATGTTTTATTTTTACATGCTTCTTCTGTTACTGAATAATCCTTTTTAAAAATCTTGTCTACTCCAAGAGATACATTTTTAGAGGCCAAAAACCAGGTTACATTATATATCCTTTTTTTTTTTTGACTCTTGTCACCCAGACTAGAGTGCAGTAGCACATCTCTGCTTACTATGGTCTCAACTTCCTGGGCTCAAGTGATCCTTCCACCTCCCTCCTGAGTAGCTGGAACTACAGGCATGCACCAGCATGCCCAGCTAATTTTTGAATTTTTGGTAGAGATGGGGTCTTGCCATATTGCCTAGGCTGGTCTCGAACTCCTGGGCTCAAGCGATCCTCCTGCCATGGTCTCCCAAAGTGCTGGGATTATAGGCATGAGCCACCGTGCCTGACCAGGTTCTCTATCCTTTTCTATGGCTTGCACATTCTTAGGTTCATAAAGGAGATGTGTGAACACAGGTAGAGTAAGCAAATTTAACCCTATCGTGCTTGGCAAAAAAGAAAAAGATAATGGGCCAAACAGGGAGGGTAGTTCTGCCCCCCATTCCTCGCAGCTAGTGTCCCAGCAGAAGGCTGAGGTGGGAGCTGGGAATCTGCTGGTGCCTCCTCAGTCAGCTCTGTTCCAGCTGGCCTTCCTTAGCAGCAGCATCTCATCTCTCTACACCAAGTACACTCCCCATGCTTGGAGATCCGGAGTGTGATTCCTTTTCTTCACTCTGGCTCAAGCCAACTGCTTGAGATGATGTCCAACTAGAGAAATAGACAAGCTGGCTGTATTGCTCTTACTGTGAACCAGCAGTGTGTTTTATGCGGTGGCTCAAGCCTGTAATCCCAGCACTTTGGGAGGCCGAGATGGGCGGATCACGAGGTCAGGAGAGCGAGACCATCCTGGCTAACACGGTGAAACCCCGTCTCTACTAAAAATTCAAAAATTAGCTGGGCATGCCACGATCTCTTATTTGTTGATTGATTTTTGATTTTAACTTTAAATAGCCACATTGCTGGGCGCAGTGGCTCATGTCTATAATCCCAGCACTTTGGGAGGCTGAGGTGGGAAGATCACTTGAGACCAGGAGTTCGAGACCAGCCTGACCAACGTGATGAAATCCCATATCTACTAAAAGTAGAAAAATTAGTCAGGTGTAGTGGCATGCTTCTGTAATCCCAGCTACTCAGGAGGCTAAGGCAGGAGAATCACTTGAGCCCGGGAGGCGGAGGTTGCAGTGAGCTGAGATTGCACCATTGCACTTCAACCTAGGTTACAGAGCAAGACTCTGTCTCAAAAACTAAATAAATAGGCCAGGCGTGGTGGCTCACGCCTGTAATCTCAGCACTTTGGGAGGCTGAGGCCGGTGGATCACTTGAGGTCAGGAGTTCGAGACCAGCTTGGCCAACATGGTGAAACCCCGCCTCTACAGAAAATACAAAAAAAAAAGGGGTGGGGGGAGGTGTGGTGGCAGCCGCCTGTAATCCCAGCTACTTGGGAGGCTGAGGCAGGAGAATCGCTTGAATCTGGGAGACGGAGGTTACAGTGAGCCAAGATAGCGCCATGCACTGCAGCCTGCGCGACAAGAGTGAGACTCTCTCAAAAACAAAACAAAACAAAACAAAAAAAATAAATGAATAAACAAATAGTCACAAATGGCTAGTGACTGTATTGGACAGTGCTGGAGTAGACAGTTGTTCAATGTCATTTATTGAATAATTTTTCCATGCTGATTTGAAATGCCTTCTTTGTCACATACTAAATTCTCACTGGTATGTGTGTCTTTTTCTGGACAACTACCTTTTTCTGGACAACTACAGAGTTACATTTATATTTGAACTCTGTTACTTCAAGTGTTACTAGGGCTTGGCATATCTTTAAAAATAATTCATTATTCATTTTCAGAGATTTCCTGGTTGTGCTTACTTGTTTATTTCTCCAGGTTAAATTTTAGGTAATTTTGCTAAGTTTCCTGCCCCTGCCCCTACCATCACTATAGGATTGGAATGGCATTGTATTTATTTATTTAGCAAGAATTTAGATTGTTGCAATGTAATGAGTGTCTCTCACTAAAATAAGGCATGACTAGAATTGAGGTTTGGAAGGTGAGCAGGCCCAACTGACTGTGGGTCTTGACAGTCATGTTTGGGATTTGGGTGTGGGAAGCTGCCAAAGGGACATCTTTCCTTTTTTTTTTCCTTCCTTCCTTCCCCTCCCTTCCCTTCATTCTCTGTCTTCCCTTCTTTGCTATCCTTCCCTTCCCTTCCTTCCCTTTCTTCCCTTCTTTCCTTTCCTTTCCTTCCCTTCCTTCCCTTCATTCCCTTCTTTCCTTTCCTTCCCTTTCCTTCCTTCCCTTCTTTCCCTTCTTTCCTTTCCTTCCCTCTCCTCCCTTCCCTCCCTCTCTCCCTCCCTTCCCTCCCCTCCCTCTCCCCCTCCCTTCCCTCCCCTCCCTCCCCTTCCCTCCCCTCCCCTCCCTCCCTCCCTTTCTCTCTCTCTTTCTTTTCTTTTTTGGATCTTATTCTGTCATCCAGGCTGAAGTGCAGTGGTGTGATCTCAGCTCACTGCAACATCTGCTTCCCTAGCTCAAGCAATTCTCCTGTCTCAGCCTCCCAAGAAGCTGGGACTACAGGCACATGACACCAATGCCTGGCTAATTTTTGTGTTTTTTCTGTAGAGACAGGGTTTTGCCATGTTGCCCAGGCTGGTCTCGAACTCCTGAGCTCAAAGCAATCTGCCCACCTCAGCCTCCCAAAGTGCTGGGGTTACAGGTGTGAGCCACTGTGCTCGGCCTATTCTTTCTTTTTTTAATTTTTAATTTTATTTTTTGGGGAGATTATTCTTTCTTTTGTAAGTTTGAAAATATTCCAGTCAAACATAAATGTGTAGAGAAATGACGTGACCACACTACGTGTTTTTAAGCGATTGCTTTGATTAGAAGATGGTGACTGGATGGAGAGAGGGAGAGTGACTGAGGTGAAATTAGTTATATGGTTTCAGGAATTAAGGCTAGAAATGATGGTCTCTTGGGTTAGGGTAACTATTAGCTGTTTAAGAGGTTGAATTGATAGGCCGGGCGCGGTGGCTCAAGCCTGTAATCCCAGCACTTTGGGAGGCCGAGACGGGCGGATCACGAGGTCAGGACATCGAGACCATCCTGGCAAACACGGTGAAACCCCGTCTCTACTAAAAAATACAAAAAACTAGCCGGGCGAGGTGGCGGGCGCCTGTAGTCCCAGCTACTCGGGAGGCTGAGGCAGGAGAATGGCGTAAACCCGGGAGGCGGAGCTTGCAGTGAGCTGAGATCCGGCCACTGTACTCCAGCCTGGGTAGCAGAGCGAGACTCCGTCTCAAAAAAAAAAAAAAAAAAAAAAAAGAGGTTGAATTGATAAGATATGGTAGTAGGGTTCTAGGAGTGAGAGCATCGGATGTTTCCAGGGCACCTCTTAGGCAATCAGCTTGTGGAATGAAGTCAATGAGGGGATAACTAGCAGAGGAGGAGGTTGGGGAGTAGGGACCTTAAATTCCATTTTTGACTGATACCTTGTTTTGGGGCCTTGAAGACATTTGCCAAAGCTGTTAGATTATGAGCCTGAAGCTCAGGAGAGAGGATATAAATCTCAGAGCTAGATTGGAGGATGTAAATCTCAGAGTTAGTACAGAGATAGGAATGAAGTCGTGGCAGTGAGTGAGATTGCATAGGGAGGGGTGCAGAAAGAGGAGAATCGATGGGGCCAGTGAGCCAGGGGGACTCCATCATTGCAGGATCAGTTAAACGTGGCTGAGCTCACTAAGGAGACTGAGGCAGTACGTCCATAGAGATAGAAGGAAAAGGGAAGCTTGGGAAGAGTGTCAAGGAGGGAGTGAGCAGCAGTGTCAGATAGAAGATCAGATTATGGAAGAGCTGAAAAGGCATGTGTTGGATTTATTGACCTGGTGGTCATTGCTGACCTTAGTGAAAACCAGCTACCCAACATGGTGGAGCAGAGATAAGGTGCTGTTGCGTGAGAGGACCAAAGAAAGCTCAGTGAATATAGCCACACTTCTTTGAGACATTTGACTTTAAAAGAGCAAATAGACCAGGCATAGTGGCTCACACCCGTAATCCCAGCACTTTGGGAGGGTAAGATGGGCAGATTGCTTGACCTGAGGAATTTGAGGCCAGTCTGAACAACATAGTGAGACCCGTCTCTACAAAAAAAAATTATATTTAGCTAGGTATGGTGGCTCATGCTTATAGTTCTAGCTACTTGGGAGGCTGAGGCAGGAGGATTCCTTGAGCACAGGAGTTTGAGGCTGCAGCGAGCTATGATTCTACCTCTGTGCTCCAGCCTGGCCAGCACAGCAAGGCCCTGTCTCTTTAAAAAAAATAAATAAATAAAGAGCAAATAGAGGGTGAAGATGTGAAGGAAGGAAGGAAGAGGGTGAAGGAAGGAAGAAAGAGGGTGCAGATGAAGATGTGGGGGTCAAGGAGAGGTTTGTTCTGTTGCTTTTAAAGATGTAAAAGACTTAAGCATGCCAAGGTGAACAGATTGGAGATATTCAGATGTGGGAGAGAATAGGAAGAGTAAAAAGTTCCAGACAGTCTGGGTGGAGTGGATCTGGCTCATAGAGGGAGGGAATTGGTGAAAGAGAGTTATCCTCTTCTGTTGTTCCAAGAGGGAGGAAGAAAAGCATGGGTAAAGATGTAGACTGGCTTTTACACTGTATGGTGGAAGTGGAAGTCAGTCCCATCAGTGGCTTCTCTGCTCTGAAGTACACTGTGATAGTCTCCTGCTGAGAGAAAGGGCAGGTGCATGGCTGGAGATTGGGGAGTAGAGAAGGTTTGAGACACCTGTCCTGATGAATGGGAGAGGGGGCCAGCACATTCTCTTTGAAGGCTATAGATCTTTGACTAGCAGGCTGCTTTGTAAATTAAAAGTACTATCCACATGTTGAAATTATTTGGAATTGTTCAACCAGCACAAATCATAATTAAACATTTTCCCCCTATTTCATTTAGGTTTCCATTCGGAGATGGTAGAATATAAAAATATCACCTTCACAGTCTGGGATGTTGGCAGCCACTTCAAAATCAGACCTCTGTGGCAGCATATTTTCCAGAACACAAAAGGTAAAGATTATTCAGTCTATAGCCTCGATAATATTTCTGTGAAATGTCTCTAAAGACGGATGCTTGAAGTGATACCTTGTGGTGCTCTGCTCTATTGACACTGTCAGCCATTTCCCCTCTTAGGGTCTCCTTACACTTACTGGGGAGGTTTCTTTTGTGAGACAGAGTCTTGCCCTGTTGTCCAGGCTGAAGTGCGGTGGTGTGATCTCGGCTCCCTGCAACCTCCGTCTCCCGGGTTCAAGTGATTCTCCTGCCTCAGCCTCCCGAGTAGCTGGGGTTACAGGCATGCACCATCATGCCTGGCCAATTTTTGTATTTTTAGTAGAGATGGGGTTCTGCCATGTTGGTCAGGCTGGTCTTGAACTTCTGATCTCAGGTGATCCGCTTGCCTTGGCCTCCCAAAGTGCTGGGATTACAGGCATGAGTCACCGCGCCCAGCCCCCCGTCTACTTTAAATCACTACTAGATTCTAATGTCTACTAGCATGTAAATGCTATATAGTTAGATTGTATTGTTTTTTATTTGTATTTTTTTTTTACTGTTGCGTTACTATTTTTATTTATTTATTTATTTATTTATTTTTTGAGATGGAGTTTCACTTTTGTTGCCCAGGCTGGAGTGCAATGGCATGATCTCAGCTCACCGCAGCCTCCACCTCCTGGGTTCAAGTGATTCTCCTGCCTTAGCCTCCTGAGGAGCTGGGATTACAGGCATGCACCACCACGCCCGGCTAATTTTGTATTTTTAGTAGAGACAGGGTTTCTCCATGTTGATCAGGCTGGTCTTGAACTCCCGACCTCAGGTGGTCCGCCCGCCTCAGCCTCCCAAAGTTCTAAGATTACAAGTGTGAGTCACCGTGCCCGGCCTGCGTTATTACTTTGTAATATTTTTGGTTCAAGGTGGGTTGAACCTGGATACAGAGGGCTGACTATAGTTTTTACACCCTGATTTTCATGTAGAATATTAACCATATGGAATCTACAAATTACTCATTTTAGAATTTATTTGGAGTCTGTTCGTTTTGAAGGTTCTCCTGCATGTACCTGATAGTAAAGACTTATACATTCGTCAGTCTTTCCCGACTAAATACCCTAGTCGACTATCCCTCTATATTTTATATCATTGTTTTAGCTGTTACCTTTGGCAATTAACTCTATTTGCAGTTAGCTTTTCCAGGCTATAGATTTTAGAATGTTTTTTCTCAAAGTAGTGCATTTATTTTTTTTAACTTTTTTAGCGGAAAATCTAAAACAAATACAAAGACAGAGAAGATAACATAACGAACCCCCATGTACCCATCACCAAGCCTCAACAGTTATTAGCATTTTGCCCATCCCAGACATGATGCCTTTTATTCATACATCCTTTAGCGTTCGTTTCCAACTGATAAGGCCTCATATATATATATATATATATCTCCATTCCATTATAACATCTCCAAAATTAATACTAATTCTTTGATATCTAGCACCTAGTCCTTATTCTAATTCCCCCAGTTGTATCAAATGTATTCTGGCTGGGTGTGGTGGCTGACACCTGTAATCCTAACACTTTGGGAGGCCAAGGCTGGTGGATCACCTGCGGTCAAGAGTTGGAGACCACCCTGGCCAACACGGTGAAACCCTATCTCTACTAAAAATATGCAAAGAAATTAGCCAAGCATGGTGGTGTGTGCCTGCAATCCCAGCTACTCGGGAGGCTGAGACAGGATATTCTCTTGAACCTGGGAGATGGAGGTTGCAGTGAGCTGAGATCGCACCATTGCACCCCAGCCTTGGCGACAGGGCAAGACTCTATCTCAAAAAAAAAAAAAGTATATTTTCCACATCTGCTTTGTTTGCATCTGGATCAAAGTTCACACAGTGCATTTTGTCGTTTTGCCCCTTTAGTCTTTTATTCTACAGCAGTTGTTCTTTTTCTATGCCTTTTGTTTTCCTTATTTTATTTTATTTTATTTTTGAGACAGGGTCTCGTGCAGTGGCACAATCTCGGCTCACTGCAGCCTCTGCCTCCTGGAGTCAAGCGATCCTCTCACTTCAGCCTCCCAGATAGCTGGGACCACAGGTGCATACCATCACACCTAGCAAATTTTTTTATACTTTTTGTAGAGATGGGTTTTCCACCATGTTGCCCAATCTGGTCTCAAACTCCTGGGCTCAAGCATCTGCCCACCTTGGCCTCCCACAGTGCTGAGACTATAGGTGTGAGCCATCTTGCCTGGCCTCCCCCCCTTTTTTTTTTTTTTTTTTTGGTTGTTAACTGTTTATTCCACATTCTGGATTTGGCTGATTACTTTATTATGGTGCCGTCTAACTTTCTTGGCTATCTGTGGATTTCCTGTGAACTGGTTGTTTATTCTAGAGACTTGATTAAATTCTGGTTCATTTCAGAGGCAAGAATACTTCATAAATATTCTTCCTATCCTAACACGGAAGTTCAGTTGTCGCACTTAAACAGGTTTTAAAAATTTTTATTGTGGCAAAATATACATAATATAAAAATTATAAGTTTGTTCTTAAGTATACAATTCAGTGGCATTAAGTACATTCACCGTGTTTTATAACCTTCACCACTGTCCATTTCCACAATTTTTTCATCATCCCCAACAGAAACTTTGTTTAAGCCATAACTGCCCATTCCCCTCTCCCCCAACCCTTAGTAACATTTGTTCTACTCTCTCTCTATGAATTTGCCTATTCAGTGGAATTGTATATTAGTCTTTCGAAGTTCAGCCCCTGGCCTCTTTCACTTAGTACAGTGTTTTCAAGGTTCATCTATGCAGTAGTATGTATCAGAACTTAATTCCTTTAATGGCTGAATAATATTCTATTGTACAGATATACCACATTTTGTTTATCCATTCACCTGTTGATGGACTCTTGAGTTGCTTCTGCCTTTTGGCTATTATGAATAATGTTGCTGTGAACATTCGTGTCTGAGTATCTGTTCGAGTCCCTGCTTTGAGTTCTTTGGGTATATGCCTAGAAGTGGAATTGCTGGGTAACTATGTTTTAATTTTTTTTTTTTTTTTTTGAGACGGAGTCTGCCTCTGTCGCCCAGGCTGGAGTGCAGTGGTGTAATCCTTGGCCTCCTGGGTTCAAGCAGTTCTCCTGCCTTAGCCACCCAAGTAGCTGGGACTACAGGCGTGAGCCACCACGCCTGGCTAGTTTATTTGTATTTTTAGTAGAGACGGGGTTTCACCATATTGGCCAGGCCAGTCTCAAACTCTTGACCTTGTGGTCCACCTGCCTCTGCCTTCCAAGGTGCTGGGATTACAGGCATGAGCCACCGTACCCAACCTCATTTTTTTGTTGTTGTGGTAAAATACACATAACTTAAAATTTAGCATCTTAACCATTTTTTTTTTGTTTGTTTGTTTTGTTTTGTGGTAGTGATGTTTTTGTGAGATGAGGTCTCTATATGTTACTTAGATTGGTCTCGAACTCATGGGCTCAAGTGATTCTCCTGCCTCAGCCTCCTGCATAACTGGGACTACAGGTGTGCAGCACCACTGCACCCAGCTCTATCTTAAATATTTTTAAGTGTATAGTCAGTCATAATGTTCTGCAGCCATCACCGCTATTCATTTCTGCAACTATTTTCATCTTGTAAAACTGAAACTTTGTACCCGTAAACTATAACTCCTGTCGCTTCCCCCCTACCCAGTCCCCCCACTCCCTGGCAGCCACCAGGTTGTCACATTTTTAGTGATGCCAAATGGTTTCAGATGATATCAGCTTAATTCCCCTGAATTAAAATTCTCCATCAACTTTTCACCTGATCATTTTAGCATCCATTGAAAGCTATTGCCTAAACCCATTATTTTATTAGAAGTTATAAAATGGTGATTTTTTTCCCCTCCTAAATCTTGTTATTCCTCTCCATTTATTAGCTAAAATCTTTCTAAACAAAGAATTCCCTCATCAAATATTTGGTTTCCCTGAAATATAGTTTGTACAAGAAAGGCTGGAAAAATGCTTTATTCTTTTCCTTCATGGATTTTCAGAGAAACCACTGGATGCCCCAGCAACTCCCATGGTGACTCTTAGATGTTTGTATCTTTGTGTTTCGATCTGCAGATTATATATATTTTTTGATACTCAGAGCATCCATTTGTCTTGGACTGGCACTTGACAACTTGGCAAACCCTTGCAGTTTCTTAACTGCAGTAAAACTAGAGCACATGGGTTTGAACCACAGCTCTGTGGTGAAACCTTGACAGTTAGGTAATCTCATCTGTCTCAATTTCCTCATCTTAAAATGGAGATGATACCTACTGCCTGCATCATCGGGCTTAAATTAGTTATGTAAAATGCTTATGTAAAAAGCCATTTCATGGCTGGATGACAGGAGGCACTCAAAAGCCCAAATTGTTTGAGGTTTCACTTCATCATTTCTCTGGCAGAGTTCTTTTTTCTTACTCTACTGGGAGTTTTCACATTCAAATAACGAGATGAAAAAAATGCCTTTATTTCTTCACTCTTTTCTTCATAACAAGCCTAATTTTAGTAAGTTTCGGTGACTATTGCTTTTGATGGTAGGGAGCTGGCTAGGACCTTAGGGTGGGTAATTTGGACTTTTCATGAAATAGCAATTGGGAGCTGCTGGAAGAATGGACTTGCTGTGAGTGGTCTTGGATGCAGCCCCTATTTTTTCTGCCAGTTTCTAAAGATCAGGCTGTCTTTTAGTTTAAATTTTCTTCATCAGTATGTTGAGTATGATAGAACTTAATGCTTTTAGCTCTCTATTAAGACATTTAACTGTGTAGGTAGATTGGAATTTGAACAGTTTGTGATTTCTTTTTTATTTTATTTTATTTTTATTTTTTTATTTTTTTTTATTTTTTTTTATTTTTTATTTTTTATTTTTTTTATTTTTTATTATTTTTTTTTGAGACGGAGTCTCGCTCTATCGCCCAGGCTGGAGTGCAGTGGCCGGATCTCAGCTCACTGCAAGCTCTGCCTCCCAGGTTTATGCCATTCTCCTGCCTCAGCCTCCCGAGTAGCTGGGACTATAGGCGCCTGCCACCTCGCCCGGCTAGTTTTTTGTATTTTTAGTAGAGACGGGGTTTCACGGTGTTAGCCAGGATGGTCTCGATCTCCTGCCCTCGTGATCCACCTGTCTCGGCCTCCCAAAGTGCTGGGATTACAGGCTTGAGCCACCGCGCCCGGCCTATTTTTATTTTTTTGAGACAGAGTCTCGCTCTGTCGCCAGGCTGGAGTGCAGTGGCGCGATCTCGGCTCACTGCAACCTCCACCTCCCAGGTTCAAGTGATTCTTCTGCCTCAGCTGCCTGAGTAGCTGGGACTATAGGCACGTGCCACACCCAGCTAATTTTTGTATTTTTAGTAGAGACGGGGTTTTACCATGTTGGCCAGGATGGTCTGGATCTCTTGACCTGGTGATCCGCCCGCCTCGGCCTCCCAAAGTGCTGGGATTACAGGCGTGTATCACTGAGGTTTTTTTTTTTTTTTTTTTTTTTTTTTTTTTTTTTTTGAAATGGAGTCTAGCTCTGTCACCAAGGCTGGAGTGCAGTGGTGTGATCTCGGCTCACTGCAACCTCCACCTGGGTCAAATAATTCTCCTGCCTCAGCCTCCCGAGTAGCTGGGATTACAGGTGCCCACCACTATGCCCGCCTATTTTTTTGTATTTTTAGTAGAGATGGGGTTTCACCATGTTTGCCGGGCTAGTCTTGAACTCCTGACCTCAAATGATCCGCCCGCCTTGGCCTTCCAAAGTGCTGGGATTACAGACGTGAGCCACTGTGCCCGGCCGTGATTTCTTGATTGATATTTTTATAGAATGCATAAGATGGTCCATTAGTTATTATGGAGAAATATTTTTCTCCTTGATTGTAGGTTCAGTTATTTTAATTTGTTGAATTGCAGTGTATCTATCTGGTTCAAAATTCAAAAGTAAGAAAAGGTGTATACTCGTCCTTTGGTATCTGTGGGAGATTAGTCCAGGACCTCCCATGGATACCAAAATCCTTGGATACTCAAGGCCTTGATATAAAGTGGTGTAGTATTGGCATATAACCTATGCACATCCTCCTTTATACTCTAAATCAGTGATCCCCAACCTTTTTGGCACCAGGGACTGGTTTCGTGAAATATAATTTTTCCACAGACCCGGGGGCTGGAGAGGGGGATTGGGGATAGTTTTGGGATGATTTAGCACCTTGCCTTATTTCTATTACTATGACATTGTAATATATAATGAAATAATTATACAAACTCACCATCATGTAGAATCAGTGGGAGCCCTGAGCTTATTTTCCTGCAACTAGATGGTCCCATCTGGGGGTGATGGGAGACAGTGACAGATGATCAGGCATTAGATTCTCATAAGGAACGGGCATCCTAGATCCCTCGCTTGCGCAGTTCACAATAGGGTTCACGCTCCTATGAGAATCGAATGCTGCAGCTGATCTGACAGGAGGTGGAGCTCAAGTGGTCATGCTAGACATGGGAATGGGGTGCGGCTGTAAATACCGATGAGGCTTCTCTCACTCACTTGCTGCTCACCTCCTGCTGTGCAGCCCTGTTCCTAACAGGCCCAATTCTTAACAGTGCTGGTCTGTGGCCCAGGGGTTGGGGACCCCTGCTTTAAATCACCTCTGGATTACTTATAATGCTAAATACAACATAAATCCTGTATAAATAGTTGTGAAACTCTATTGTTCAGGGAATAATGATAAGAAAAAAGTCTGTACATGTTCAGCACAGATGCAGTTTTTTTCTTTTCTGAATAATTTCTATCTATGGTTGGTTGAATCCATGGATATGGAGCCCATGGATGTGGAGGGCGGACTGTATAGTGAAAAGTCACTGTCTCATTCCTGTCCCTTAACCATTCAGTTCCCTTCCCATAGACAACTTTTTTTTTTTTTTTTTTTTTCCTTTTGAGACAGAGTTTTGCTCTTGTTGCCCAGACTGGAGTGCAATGGCTCGATCTCAGCTCACTGTGACGCCCACCTCCTGGGTTCAAGCAATTCTCCTGCCTCAGCCTCCCAAGTAGCTGGGACTACAGGTGTGTGCCACCATGCCCAGCTCATTTTTGTATTTTTAGTAGAGACGGGATTTCACAATGTTAGCCAGGCTGGTCTCAAACTCCTGACCTCAGGTGATCTGCCCGCTTTGGCCTCCCAGAGTGCTGAGATTATAGGCACGAGCCACTGTGCCTGGCTGACCACCATTTTTATTTCTTGTAGATCTGTCCAGACATATTTTATGTATATACCAGCTCTATATACATACATTCCCATTTAAAAAAACACATTAATAGTAACATGTGTAAATATACTTTTATTTTTTGAGACAGAATTTCGCTCTTGTTGCCCACGCTGCAGTACAGTGCTGTGATCTCGGCTCACCGCAACCTCTGCCTCCTGGTTTCAAGCAATTATCCTGCCTCGGCCTCCCGAGTAGTTGGGATTACAGGCATGCACCACCATGCCTGATTAATTTTGTATTTTTAGTAGAGACGGAGTTTCTCCATGTTGGTCAGGCTGGTCTTGAACTCCTGACCTCAGGTAATCCGCCCACCTCAGCATCCCAAAGTGCTGGGATTACAGGCATGAGCCACTGTGCCCAGCCGTAAATATGCTTTTTGTAGGTTCTCCTAGTTCAGATGTAGGATCAGTCTGATGTTAGGTTCTTAGGTAAGGACCTATATAAAGACAGTATAAAATGGTACGTAATATTACAAAGCTTTATTAGGAATGGCAAAGGGATAATATGGCAGCTTCCTCCCTGTCAGTTCTGCATTGGTGACTAAGGATCTCAAATTTCTGGATAATCTGGCTTGCTTAGTTATGATGAGAGACCAGAACTGCTGATAGCATATGAAATCTTCAGGGGAGATTTGATTGTTTTTCATTTTTTAATCTGATATGATGTAGCAGACATGACATTGACTCACGCGTAAGCCCCAAACATGCCGAAGCCGCGGGAGCTCTCTATCAGCCATAGCAGGCTGCTCTGGAGCGGTGGGTTCAGGCAGCTGTTTAGTGGGCCTGGGAGGTATGGAGGGAAAGGGAAGAGGGCCAGCACTGGTTTAGTCTCCTGGACATAGTCTTGAAATCTCATTGTCAAAGGAAACCAAGAAGTCATCTTATCCTGCTACTGTTTTCCTTCCAGGGTCTCTTCTGCAGGGTCCCCATGAATTGTGACTGAAGCTGGGCACAAACAAATGTCTCCAGTGACAGGAATGCCTTCTGAGGCAGCCCACTGCATCTTCATCTGCTGACACTCTGTTAGGCTGACTTCAGTAGTTTTCACCACTGATCTTCAGTCCACCTCACAGAGCTCTGTAAAATGCTTGGATCCTCTTTACATCATAGACTTTCAGCTACTTGAAGATAGCCATCAGCCCCTCACGAGTCTTTTCTCCAGGTAAAATCTCCAGTTACAGCAGCTGGTCTTCATATGGCCGAGTGTCTAATGCCTTTGCTCTCCTGGTCATTTTTTGAATTTCTTCAGTTTGCCCACGTCGCAGAGTGTGGGGTCCAGCACTGCCTATGTAACGTTCCCAGGATGTTCTGCCTGATACAGAGTAAGCCTGGTGTCACCCATGTCCTAGGAACTGAGACCCCATCACTACTGGTGATGCAGCCTAGGATCAAACTGTTCTTTTGGTAGCCAGTTCACATTTTTGTGTTAAGGGCTTACTGTTAGCCAAACACAATTTTTTTTTTTTTTTTTCCGAGACAGGTTCTCACTCTGTCACCTAAGCTGGAGAGCAGTGGCACAATCTTGGCTCACTGCAACCGCTGCCTCCCGGATTCAAGCAATTCTTTCACCTCAGCCTCCTAAGAGGCTGGGACCACAGGTGCGCGCCACCACACCTGGCTAATTTTCGTATTTTTAGTAGAGATGGGGTTTTGCCATGTTGGCCAGGCTGGTTTCGAACCCCTGACCTCAAGTGATCTGCCCACCTTGGCCTCCTGAAGTGCTGGGATTACAGGTGTGAGCCACCACACCTGGCTGACAGATTGTTGTTATCATTAATGTCACGTGAACTACCGCCAAGGGCATCTCCCCTTCCTGTTCTTGGAGGATGTGTTGGATGCTTCCTGTGCCCCTCCCTGGAGATGCTTTTGGCCCCACAGCTTCCTCCAGCCAATGTAGCAGTGACTGGGTCTGTGCAGGTTTTAGTCACCCTCACTCAGGTGTGATGGGGTGGTGCCTTTCTTTGGCCTGCCCCAGGTATCTTTTAATTCCTGGGATGTATCTGATGCTATAGTATGGGATGCTGCAGAGACTTCCGGCACCAATGCCCTGGAGTTGGGCTTTATTTCACAGGTTGAGGGCACCATCCTCCACAAGAATCCCCAACTTCAGCCACCAGCTGGCAGTAGGTTTGGGGGTCCTCAGACCGCCCTCACTTCTGGCCAGATGGCTACGAATTTGGCGATTTCCACTACCCCCTCAGGTTTGATCATTTGTTAGAATGATTCACAGAATTCAGGGATGTACAGTTACATCCCATCCCTCATGTACAACTGTACAATTACAGTTTTATTAATTGATCAATAAAGCAAAAGGATGCAAATGAATCAGTCAAAGGGAAAGACACATACATCTGGGAGGGCACCAAACACAAAGCCTTCAGTGTTCTTCCCCGTGGAGTCAGGGGCCATTACCTTTCCAGCACATCGACACGTGACAATGTATAGAGTATTGCCAACCAGGGACATTCTCCTGAGCTTCATTATTCATCATTCTTATTGCGGCTGCATTGCGTAGGCACAATTGATTGAATCATTGGCCACGTGACTCAAACTTTAGCACCCTCATTTTTCCAGAGGTGATCTTGTTAGCATAAACTATCTAGGGGCCCACCCTGAGTCATCTTGTTAGCATAAACTTACAGATGTGGGCCCGCCATGATAACAAAGACACTCCTATCACTCTGCAAAGTCCAAGGGTTTAGAGGCTACTTTCTAGAACAGCCAAATTCATTACTATACAGATGCCCTAGGAATCTGTTGGTGTTCATACCAATGTGACCCAGAAGTGTGGGTGGCCTAACACCTGTTGAGTTGTTCTTGACTAACAGGGAATGGGTGCTGAAGGAGACTTGTTTCCTCTTTTGTCTCCTCAGTGGACAGTTCTGACGGGCATTTGATATGGCTTCTTAGAATGTCCAGCAACAGCGAGCACTGGTCCCACAGTGGGGGCCCAGCTTGATAACTCATCCTTCTATTGTCTGTCCCTTCTGCCCTGTTTTACTCCCTCAAGCCCTCATTCCTGCTCCCTGGGATCACTTTCCAAAGAAAGTACCTGCACTTAAGCTTTTGTCTCAAGTTTTGCTGTAGAGAGCTAGACTTAGAATGCTGTTTATTATAATAAACTTCACATGTTTTAAAAAACAATGTTTTGGCCAGGTGCAGTGCTCATGCCTATAACCCTAGCACTTTGGGAAGCTGAGGCAGGCAGATCACCTGAGGTCAGGAGTTCAAGACCAGCCTGACAAATATGGTGAAACCCCATCTCTACTAAAAATACAAAAATAAGCTGGGTGTGATGGTGTGCCTATATCCCAGCTAATCAGGAGGCTGAGACAGAAGAATTGCTTGAACCTGGGAGGTAGAGGTTGCAGTGAGCTGAGATCATGCCACTGCATTCCAGCCTGGGCTGCAGTGAGACTCCATCTCAAAATCAATCAATCAATCAATTAAAAAAATAAAAAACATGTTTTTTCCTGATGTGGAAATTAAGTGATTATAAAATGAGACTAATTTTTTCGGTATATATTCTTGTTGTTAATATGGTACAGAGCTGTGATGCTTCTGCAAAAGGTGAGTTGAGTGTGCAGCAGGCCTCCTAACTCTAGAGATGATGTATCCTTCCATATTGATTGCCTTTGTGAAGTCACACACATAAGCAGGGAGAAGCCATGAAGATACATAAACAGCTGTGTTTTCCAGGCTCAGATCACTAACATGCTCGTGATTTCTTTCTAGGTCTGATTTTTGTGGTTGACAGTAATGACAGAGAGCAGATTGATGAGGCCCGGGAAGTACTAACTTACTTATTAGAGGATGATGAGCTCAGAAATGCAGTTTTATTGGTATTTACCAATAAACAGGTATGTTGTTATTGACTTTCTGAATGCTGGAACTGAAGTTTACTGCCAAATGTCTCACTTATAAATATAGACATTTAAATGAGATGTCTGCCTCCCTCTCTCCAGTCCCAGCCATAATGTCTCCTACCATCTCCTTGCTAGAATATCTTTTTCTTACTGAAACAGAGTCTTACTGTGTTGCCCAGGCTGGAGTACAGTGGTGTGATCTCAGCTCACTGTGACCTCCACCTCCCGGGTTCAAGTGATTCTCCTGCCTCAGCCTCCCAAGTAACTGGGATTACAGGCATGTGCTGCCATGCCCACCTAATTTTTGTATTTTTAATAGAGACTGGGTTTTACCATATTGGCTAGGCTGGTCTTGAATTCCTGACTTCAAGTGATCCGCCCACCTTGACCTCCCAAAATGCTGGGATTACAGGTGTGAGCCATCGAGCATCTACTAAGTTCCAGACTTGGTTTTAGGCTTAAACCAAGACAGACAAAATCCTCGTGTTGATGGAGTTTACGTTGCTAGTGGGAAGAGAGTCAACCAATAAATAAAATGTAATGTGCCAGGTGTGGTGGCTCATGCCTATACTCCCAACACTTTGGGAGGCTGTGGCAGGGGGACCACTTGAGCCCAGGAGTTCAAGACCAGCTTGGGCAACATAGTGAAACCCCATCTCTACAAAAAAGTACAAAAATTAGCTGGATGTGGTGGCCTGCACCTGTGGTCCCAGCTATTCAGGAGGCTGAGGTGGGAGGATCCCTTAAGCCTGGAAGTTCGGGGTTGCAGTGAGATGAGATTATTCCATTACGCTCCATCCTGGGCTACAGAGTAAAATAAATAATAATACGTGTCAGATGGTAAGTGTTGTGGAAGAAGGAAAAGCATAGTAAGGGGGCAGGGTAGGTGTGGGAAAGACTGGGAATGCCTCTCTGATAAGATGACATCTGAGCAGAGACCAGAAGGCCAGGAGGAAGGGAGCCACATGGTTCTAGGAACAGCATGGCAGCCAGCGCAGCTGGAACAGAATGAGCGGGGGAGAGAGGAGATGAGATTGGATCATATAGGGCCTGTTTTGGAGGAGGAAAAGGGCTTGTGCATAAATGTAAAACAGTAAAAGAAACATGGGAGGAAGACCAAGCTTAGAACTATCCAGCCTCAGGACTCTGAGCTAAACTAAGCATGAAAAAGAAGGTAGAAAGAACCATGTGGAATTGTACCAGCCTGAGATGACCACTGTCACATTCTGACATCCTTCCTTCACTTTCTCTTCCATGAGTGCATTCATTATGTAATTGAGATCATACTGTTTTGACAATGTAGCATCCTGTTTTATCACTTTAGACTTACCTAAAGCATTGTCTCCTGTTATCCAACTCTTTGTAGACATGATTTTAAATGGTCAATGGATCATCATTTGTACAACCGTTACTCCACTGTTCAGGTTCAATGTCAGTCCAGAGTTTGCACTAGTGAACATATGACTATTAAAGAAAGAAAATGAATCTGGAGTGTGTGTGTATGTGTGTGTGATTTTTTTGTTTTGTTGTGTTTTGGGACAGGGTCTTACTCTGTCGCCCAGGCTGGAGTGGAGTGGTGTGATCACAGTTCACTGCAGCCTCGAACTCCTGGGCTCAAGTGATCCTTCTTCCTCAGCCTCCCAAGTAGCCGGGACTGCAGGCACATGCCACCATGCCCAGCTAATTTTTTAATTTTTCTTTTTTCTTGTTTTTTTGTTTTTTGACTCACGCCTGTAATCCCAGCACTTTGGGAGGCCGAGGCGAGCGGATTACAAGGTCAGGAGATCAAGACCATCCTGGCTAACATGGAGAAACCCCGTCTCTACTAAAAATACAAAAAGTTAGCTGGGCGTGTGGCGGGTGCCTGTAGTCCCAGCTACTTGAGAGGCCGAGGCAGGAGAATGGTGTGAACACGGGAGGCGGAGCTTGCAGTGAGCCGAGTTCACCCCACTGCACTCCAGCCTGAGTGACAGTGAGACTCCATCTCAAAAAAAAAAAAATTTTTTTTTTTTTGTAGAGCTGAGATCTTGCCATGTTGCCCAGGCTGGTCTCAAACACCTGTGCTCAAACTGTCCTCCCACCTCAGCCCCGCAAAGTGCTGGGATTTCAGGCGTAAGCTACTGTGCTTGGTGCCTTTGTTGTTTTCAATGATAAAAACAGAATGTTCTCATGGTATAAATACACATACAGTTCAGAATATTGAAGTGAAATAGTCTAGTGCTACTCTTCATTGTTAAATTTATTCTTTTTCTTTCCAGAAATCCAACTTTCTCTGCCTGTGTAAGCAATTGTATGATTGTGTTCTTTCACTTAGCATATCTTGGAAGTCCTTCCATATCAGTACATCTACAGCTACTTTGTTCATTTGTTTGTTTGTTTGTTTGTTTGTTTATTGAGATTGAGTTTCACCCTTGTTGTCCAGTCTGGAGTGCAGTGGCGCTATCTCGGCTCACCATAACTTACGCCTCCTGGGCTCAAGCAATTCTCCTGCCTCAGCCTCCCAAGTAGTTGGGATTACAGGCCTGCGCCACTACTCCTGGCTAATTTTGTATTTTTAGTAGAGACAGGGTTTCTCCATGTTGGTCAGGCTGGTGTGAAACTCCCAACCTCAGGTGATCCACCCGCCTCAGCCTCCCAAAGTGCTGGGATTACAGGTGTCAGCCACCGTGCCCGGCCTTACTTTGTTCTTTAATGCTGATTTATTCAAATTTAGTTTGAGCTTATTCTGTGCCACGCACATTTTGAGGCACTTGGGATACATCAGAGGACAAGATAGATCAAGATTCCTGCCCTCGTAAAGCTTGCATTCTAGTTAGGGGAGACAGACAGTTAATAATAAATATACTTAAGTAAGTAAATGTCATGATATAGTAACGTATGGTGAGTGCCATATTGAAAAGATGGAACAGACCACTTCGGTGAGGTCTCCAGTCCAGGAGGCTTTGTAGACCGTAAGGACTCTGACTTGTATCCTGAGAGAGCACAAGCTGTTGCAGTTTTGATAGAAGAATGATTCAATCGGATTCACTGGTGGCTTGGTTGAGAATAGGCTTCACGGGATCCAGAGCAGGGAGGGCCTCCAGAGTAGGGAGGCCAGTTAGGAAGTTATTTCAGTCATCCAGGTGAGAAGTGATGTGGCGTCAGGTTGGGGTGACAGTTGTGAAGTTAGTAAGTGGTCAGATTCTGGATAAATTTTGATGGTAGAGCCATTAGGAGTTCCTGACAGATTGGCTGTGACATTGAGAGAAAAAAAGGATAATTTCAAGCTTTTTGACCTGAGCAACTGGAAGGTTGGGGTTGCCATCAACAGAGAAGACTGTGGGTTTGGGCACATTTAGCAGGGAAGAGCATATTTTGCTATACGGATACAACAGTATACATTGGCTTTTGAATGTTCTTTTTCAAGGATCTCCCTAATACTATGAACGCTGCAGAGATAACAGACAAGCTCGGCCTCTATTCCCTCTGCTACAGAAACTGGCACATTCAGACTACTTGTGCCACTACCGGACATGGGCTTTACGAAGGCCTGGACTGGCTCGCCAACCAGCTCCAGAACCAGAATTGACCAGAAGGATCTATTCTTTGTGCCTTGTGGCCACATCGGTTGGCCTCTGCTGCGTGCATGTGTACCTGTGTGCTGGGAGTGGAGGCAGCTTTCTCACAGTGCCTTATCCATGCTATAAGAAAAGCAGTGTTACATTTTAAGAAACCCAGTGTTAAGTTTTAAACACCACCTTCCATTTCAGTAGCTTTGATGATCATTTTTGCAATTGATGGAGAAGTCCAGAGGGCTTGCGGGTGCTCGAATGCCAGAGCGGGCTACATGGTGAAAAGGAGGAGAAGAGTTGGAGCCAGAACTGAGTTCAGCTGTTGCAATCCTGGTCTGGCATCTGGAGTCCTGTTAGTCTTTGGCGTCCTTTCATAAAAAGGAAGGAACTGTCATTCTTTTTTTTTTTTTTTTTTAACCATATTTTTACTGTACCTTTTCATGTTTATTTTTTATTAAAAATTTTCTTTTTTTTTTGAAACAGCCGCCCACTCTGTCGCCCAAGCTGGAGTGCAGTGGTACGATCTCAGCTCACTGCAACCTCCGCCTCTCGGGCTCAAGCAGTCCTCCCACCTCAGCCTCCTACAGGTGTGCACACCACACCTGGGTAATTTTTGTACTTTTTGTGGAGATGGGGTCTCGCCATGTTGCCTGGGCTGGTCTCTAACTCCTGAGCTCAAGGGATCCACCCACCTCAGCCTTCCAAAGTGCTGGGATTACAGGCATGAGCCACTACGCTCCCCAGAAATCATCATTCTTTACCATCACTGCTGGAGCTAGCAGCTCACTCTTCAGTGCTTTAAAGCAAATGATCCTCAGGAAAGAAAAGGTACTTGCTTATTGCAGGTGCGAAGAGGTTCAGATTGGTGGAACTTTTCCCTGATGCTATATTTTAGCCCAGAGTTCCTGATGTAAGATGCTTTATTTAAAGGTATCAGTGAGCTTTTTCACTGGCATATCAAGACTTTGTAACACTAGGAAGGTATCCAGCCTTTTCCATATGCTAGTTCCTTCCCTTATTTGCCAGATGGGGACCCTGTGGGGAGGTGACCCAGTGTGAGGCCGAAGCTCTTTCCCAGAGCCCCGCAGGCCAGCGGAGGGTCGTGTTTGCGCTCTGGGCATCACCATCTGGGGTCTCGGTCCTCTGTGACTGCAGCTCCCACATCCCTGCTCTGAGATAAATGTTCTTCCCGTGAAGCAGACGGTTCACTTTTGGGATGGCGCTGTCCCCAGGTTTGGCTGTCTCAGTCCAGATGATGGTTTTGGTTACTTTCCATTCCCAGAACCACACGCCTGTGAGTTCTGAGAGTTTGTGACAGACTCAAGGGGCTAATTTGGGAGATGTGAGAGTCCCAGCTACCCCTGGTATTGCCCCCGAGTTAGTGGCAAATTTCACTATGGGAAACAGCTCTTGGCAAGACCAAGCTCCACCACATTGCCTCCCTCTTTTGGATGGCCATGGCATCTCATGAACCACTTGGAAATGTGTTTTATGTTGTTCTTCAAATATTAATAAAAATGTCCTGGAGAGGAGATTCACTAAGTAGTCTAGAGCTCATTTATCCAGACAACTGTTGGCCACATTAGTACCTAAGCACTTCTACTAGTTAACTTTTTTTTTTTTTTTGAGATGGAGTCTTGCTGTATCGCCCTGGCTGGAGTACAGTGGCGTGATCTCGGCTCACAGCAACTTCTGCTTCCTGGTTCAAGCGATTCTCCTGCCTCAGCCTCCTGAGTAGCTGGGACTACAGGCACCCGCCACCACGCCCAGCTAATCTTTATATTTTTAGTGGAGACAAGGTTTCATCATGTTGGCCAGGCTGGTCTTGAACTCGTGACCTTGTGATCTGCCCACCTCAGCCTCCCAAAGTGTTGGGATTACAGGCGCGAACCACCGCACCCAGCCTCCAAGAAATATTTAGATTGTACACCTCAAATGGGCAGGGACTGTGTCTTACACTTTTGTATTTATGCTACAGTGTACCTAGTACAGTGCCAGCCCTCATTAAATACTTATTGACTGCTCAGACAATAAAGAACTTGCTTTGGAAGGAGGAGAGGATAGCCGTGTGCTTCTGAATGTCTTGAGCTTTTTGAAATCTCTTTCCCCATCCAGTTTAGCAGAGTTTCTTTTTTTTTTTTTTTTTTTTTGAGGCAGAGTCTCACTCTGTCGCCGGGGCTGGAGTGCAGTGGCCGGATCTCAGCTCACTGCAAGCTCCGCCTCCCGGGTTTACGCCATTCTCCTGCCTCAGCCTCCCGAGTAGCTGGGACTACAGGCGCCCGCCACTTCGCCCGGCTAGTTTTTTTTTTTTGTATTTTTAGTAGAGACGGGGTTTCACCGTGTTAGGCAGGATGGTCTCGATCTCCTGACCTCGTGATCCGCCCGTCTCGGCCTCCCAAAGTGCTGGGATTACAGGCTTGAGCCACCGCGCCCGGCCGCAGAGTTTCTATTGAAACTCCTAGGCTGTGTTTATGGAGGAAAAACTCAGAGGTGCTGTCCTGGCCTTGGGCCCTGGTAGTACACCTTGCTGGGACTTTTCACAGCACATCCACTACAGCCTTTCCCACACTGTGATGCTGGAGCCGGTGAGTCAGATTAAGTATAAGTGGGGAGCAGTTTTCAGTACAATAGTTTTGAGGAAAGACTTGGGTCCCTGAAAGCCATGTTTGCATCCCTGCCATGTCCCTCACTGGCTGCTAGCCTCAGGCCACTAACTCTTAGCCTCTGTGTCGCGGAGCCTCAGTTTGCCTAACTGTTAAATGGGGATACTGATTCCTGCCTCATAGGGTTATGAGGATTAAATGTCTCCTACCTTTGAATGTCTTGCTCTGGTGTTTCCCTGGAGATACCTTGTCCAAGTATGAACAGCAGTGCTGGCCACAAACTCATCAGCACTTTTATTATTATTATTTATTTTTTTTTGAGAGAGAGAGTCTTGCTCTGTCACCCAGGCTAGAGTGCAGTGGCACGATCTCGGCTCACTGCAAGCTCTGCCTTCTGGATTCACGCCATTCTCCTGCCTCAGCCTCCCGACTAGCTGGGACTACAGGCACCTGCCACCATGCCCAGCTAATTTTTTGTACTTTTAGTAGAGATGGGGTTTCACCGTGTTAGCCAGGATGGTCTCGATCTCCTGACCTTGTGATCCACCTACCTCAGCCTCCCAAAGTGCTGGGATTACAGGCGTGAGCCACCACACCTGGCCTATTATTATTATTATTGAGACAGAGTCTCACTCTGTTGCCCAGGCTGGAGTGCAGTGGCACAATCTCAGCTCACTGCAACCTCTGCCTCCTGGGTTCAAGCGATTCTGCTTTCTCAGCCACCTGAGTAGCTGGGATTACAGGCATGCACCACCACACCTGGCTAATTTTTGTATTAGTAGTAGAGACGGGGATGTACTATGTTGGCCAGGCTGGTCTTGAACTCCTGACCTCAAGCGATCTGCCCACCTCAGCCTTCCAAAGTGCTGGGATTACAGGCGTGAACCACTGTGCCTGGTCACTTTTAAAACATTTCTGTCACCCTGAAAAGAAACCCTGTACCCTTTAGCGATCACTCCTCATTTCCCCCATCCCCCGTAGCACTGGGCAACCACTAATCACCGACCTACTTCCTATCTCTACATCTGGTGGAGATGCGTTTTAAACTTTTTTTACTACCCTGTGGTCCCTGAGGAGCATTACACTGAGAACTTTTCTCCTGTTTTTTCATTCTCTCCATCCTCTCTTGCTCTAGTGCATGGCATGGGAAGCCCTCTCTAGGAGGATGCTGTGGTCACACAGGCACTAGACGAACAGCTGGAGTAGGTGACTTCCAAAGTGTCCTAATGTAGCTATTAGACAAACTCCTGCATTTATTTGGCCAGTAATTAGCGTGCTGCTGCACATTGCCACTAGGTGGTGCTGCTGCTCCATCCCAACTAACCCACATGCACTCCCTGGCTAGGGTCAGCCTTGGGGGGTTCCCAAGTGTAGGGGAATCCATCTCTGTGCCTATGGTAAGGGCTGGACACCAGGAGAGACCCAGAAAACAGGGATATTCCTAGAAGAGAAAGGCAAAATAAGCACTCAAAGCAGAGGACATTTGAGTGTCAATAATGAAGGTGGCAGCAGTAATCATGGCTACCATTTATTAAAAATAGTGAATACTGGCCAGACATGGTGGCTCACACCTGTAATCCCAGCACTTTGGGAGACCAAGGCAGGTGGATCACTTGAGGTCAGGAGTTCGAGACCAGCGTGGCCAACATGGTGAAACTATCTACTAAAAATACAAAAATTAGCCAGGTGTGGTGGTGCACGCCTGTAGTCCCAGCTACTCGGGAGCCTGAGGCAGGAGAATCACTTGAACCTGGGAGGCAGAGGTGTAGTGAGCCGAGATCGCGCCATTGCACTCCAGCCTGGGCGACAGTGCAAGACTGTCTCAAAAAAAAAAAAAAAAAGTAGATATTGTGCTAGTCACTTGATACACATCATTTCATCATTTCTGATCTGTGTACCGAGCAAGGCATGTATATTATGTCTGCATTACAACGGCAAAAATTAAGGTTCAAGAAGATAAAGTGGCCAGACATGGTGGCGCATGCCTGTAATCGCAGCACTTTAAGAGGCTGAGACAGGCGGATTGCTTGAACCCAGGAGTTCAAGACCAGCCTGGGCAACATAGTGAGACCTCGTCTCTACAAAAAAAAAATAAATAAATAAAATTAGCTGGGTGTGGTGGTGCGTGCCTGTAGTCACAGCTCCTTGGGAGGCTGATGTGGAAGGATCACTTGAGCCCGGGAGATAGAGGCTGCAGTGAGATGAGACTGAGCCATTGCACTCAGCCTAGGCAACAGAGTGAGACCCTGTCTCAAAACAGAAATAACAAATATAAGGTGACTTGCTGGAGGCCACATGACCATGAGCCAAATACAGCTCTGGGGTACCAGGGCTCACATACTTCTGAGTACACCCTACTGCCTTGGAATCTGCTGAAGACCAAGCCCCTGCCCCCACGCCATGGCAGAGAAGGAGGGAAGGAAGCAAAGGTGCCCATCGGAGACACCTTGGGTGGGGGGAGGCACCCAGGGCCCAGGAAGGCCAAGCAGCATGTGGCAGGGCAGCATCAGGTGACACCCAAGAAGGAATGAGGAGAGGATGTGAGGCGAGAGCCACAGCACAGAATCCTGCTGTTAGGTTTGCGGAGACCACGGCCCATGGGACCTGGATCTACCCTTGATGCTAATAATGTTCTTTGGGGAAAAAAAACTATAATCACAAAGTTTCTGCAACTGGACCGTAGCAATGATTGCAGAGCTGTATAGATTTACTAGGAACCATCAAATTGTTCACTTACAATGGATAAATTGTACAGTACATAGGTTATCCCTCAGTGAAACTGTATGAAATTTATAGTGAAGAAACCAATAGTGACAAGGGAGCTGAGAAAGTAGGTCTCAGCCGTGCTATAGGCACTTTGAGAAGAGGAAGAGTAGATTTCAGGTTTATTGAAAGCCTCGCCCATGACATCCAGCTTCTGCTTGAATACTTTCAGTGACCGGGAGCTCAGTATCTCAAAGCAGCCCACTCCGGTTTAGGATAACTCTCTAATTCTTTGAATGTCAAAATACATCATTACCATTATTCTTATACTGCTATGAAAAATAAATGTCTGTGTTTTGCCACATAACATTTCTCTGAGAGCTTGAGGACAGTTATTGCATTTTCCCAAGTCATTTTTATCTCAGACAGAATTCCCTGATGACCTGTAGGTTTTTTGTTTTTGTTTTTGTTTTTTTTGGAGATGGAGTCTTACTGTGTTGCCCAGGCTGGAGTGCAGTGGTGCAATCTTGGCTCACTGCAGCCTCCACATCCCGAGTTCAAGCAATTCTCCTGCCTCAGCCTCCCAAATAGCTGAGATTACAGGTGTGAGCCACCACACCTGGCTAATTTTTGTATTTTTAGTAGAGATGGAGTTTCACCACATTGGCCAGGCTAGTCTCGAACTCCTGGTTTCAGGTGATCCGCCCTCCTCGGCCTCCCAAAGTGCTGGGATTACAGGTGTGAGCCACTGCACTTGGCCCTCCCTGTATTTCTTACAGGACAAGATTTCCAGCCTCTCCCATTCTCCCATTCTCCTGGTAGTGCTCCAGGAGCTACCCCCTTGATCTGTCCACATCCTTCTTAAAATGTGGGGACCCAATCTC
This sequence comes from Rhinopithecus roxellana, assembly GCF_007565055.1. Lineage (NCBI taxonomy): Eukaryota > Metazoa > Chordata > Mammalia > Primates > Cercopithecidae > Rhinopithecus > Rhinopithecus roxellana. The sequence continues at coordinate 74,165,350 of NC_044567.1, forward strand.
AGAACCTGAGATTCTGCAGATGCCAGCCCAGTGCTGTGTGGTTAACAATTTGGATCCTAGCATTAAGACTCTGGGTTCAAATCCTTGCTCCACTGTAGGCCAGCTGTGTGACCATGGTTAAAAACATCTACCTTTCTGAGCTCTAATGTCGTCATCTAAGTTATTGTGAGGATTGTACTGACCCACACTTTCTACCTGCCCAATCCCTTGAGGTGGGCTCAACCTGGTTTGGCAATAGTTGGGCAAGGAAGAGCGATCCAAACAGCAAGCTGTCACCCTGCTGCTAAGCCAAGCAGACACACAGCCACCATTAGGAGAAGGGCCTCTGCCATCTCCACCTATCAGGCTTTTCTCCCATGGAGCTGTAACCCCTGGTAAAGGAGGTGAGGAACTTGTCGGGGGGAGCACACAAACACCTGCTGATGTGCCGGACTTGGGTACCCAGGAAGTTGCTGGCTTTCTCTTCCTTTCCTCAACAGTTTTGTTTGTTTGAGACAGTCTCACTCTGTCACCCAGGCTAGAGTGCAATGGCGTGATCTTGGCTCACTGCAACCTTTGCCTCCTGAGTTCAAGTGATTCTCCTGCCTCAGCCTCCTGAGTATTTGGGATGACAGGCGTGCACCACCCCACCTGGCTAATTTTTGTATATTTAGTAGAGATGGGGTTTTGCCATGTTGGCCAGGCTGGTTTCGAACTCCTGACCTCAGCTGATCCACCCACCTCGGCCTCCCAGAGGGTTGGGATTACAGGCATGAGCCACCACGCCTGGCTGGCATTTTTTTTTTTTTTTCTTTTTTTCAATGGAGTCTCCTCTTGATCTCATCCTTTGTCTACTGCACAAACCCCTCCCTAAAACTATTCCCAAGGCAGAGCCAACTAGACCACATATTACTTCAACCCTTAATAGGCTTTATTATCACAGGCTTTTCTTATTACAATCCGTTCATATAAGGAAGGGCCTCCCGAACTGGATCAGCCTAGGGTGGGCCTACCCAGTCCAATCTTAGCCGGGTCTATGGCACCATCTGATTGAAATCTAACTTGACTTCTCACCAACCTCCTCGGGGTCCCAGGGTTGTAAACATCCTGCAGCCTTCTGCCAGCACTGTCTCTTTTGATGTTCCCCTCCATTCACTGACTGTCCTCACTATATTTCGACTAACTTACTCTTACATACAAAACAGATCTTTTCCCCTTTCTGTACATCAGATATCATTTTGGATCAATACTACACCTGAGGTTGGGCATGGTGGGTCACACCTGTAATCCCAGCACTTTGGGAGCCTGAGGCAGCAGATTACTTGAGGTCAGGAGTTCAAGACCAGCCTGGCCAACATAGTGAAACCCCGTCTCTACTAAAAATACAAAACTTAGCCGGGCGTGGTGGCACACACCGGTAGTCCCAGCTACTTGGGAGGCTGAGGCACAACAATTGCTTGAACTCGGAAGGTAGAGGTTATACTGAGCTAAGATCGCGCCACTGCACTCCAGCCTGGGTGCAAAATATACTATATTTTATATATATATATAATTAGATGGGGACATACCATCAGAAACTTCCCTCCAACTTGATTCATTTGTGTAATAGTAACAGATATTTACTAAGCACCTGTAATGTGCTCTGTAGTGGACACTGTTCCATTCATTAGATGTGGAGGTTCAGCCATCTATGAAACTTGGCTAATCATACTTTAAATCTAGCCCTTATTTCTCCATCTTACCCACCAAGAATCCTGAAAGATTCTATCAGGTGCTTTGCTAAAATTAAGTATGCAGTATGTGTAGCAATGCCTTCATGTACCAATCCCTGAGCAATGGAAATAAGGTTAATTTGACTAATTACTCTTAGTAAGCCACTTTGACCACTAGTAACATCTGCCATCTTTTATAAGCCTATCTGATTGCAGATCAACCTCAGATCTACATCTGTATTTTCTGGAATCCCCCTTCTCTCTCTCACAAACCTGGGCAACATTTGCTCATCTCTAATTCTTCCCCGCCCTTCTCAGCTTCCTGACTTCTCAATATTTACAGTAGGGGTTTGCAGCCACACAGTAAAGGTCTTGGATATATTTAGTGGGAGTTAAGAGCGTTGGGCTCGTATAAAGCAGAAGGGCTCTCCTTGAGTGCCGCGTCATCTGTCTTGGGTCCCGATTTCCCCATAATCATGTTTATTATCCTTTCCAGGTTGAAGATTATTCTCTCTTCTAAAGAAAATAGAAGAATATTAGGAGAAAAGACACCTTAAAATGTTCATTCTTTTATTCACATTACATCATCTGTCTTGAATAATGGGTCTATCTCTTTCCTGTTACTCTGGCCCTGAAAAAAAAAATTAGCTTTTTAAGACTGCTTTTGTTATGTGTGCATGTTCCTGTAATCTCGTCATTCTGGGATTTAATAATAATAGTATTAATACCACCTACCATTTGTTGGTTACTTACTGTGTTTTAGGCACTGTGCTAAATGACTTACATATATTCATCTCATTAGTAAACATTTCTGAAACTATTCTTGCAATTTGTCCTTTTTCTTGTTCTTGTCCTCTTAAAATCTGAGTTTAGCCATGAGCTCTCAGTGAAGCTGCTTATGTTTCTTTAAAAACCCCTCTTTGCTTCCTCCGAGTGGAGTGGGTTGTACTTCTGAGGTCAGGACAAACTGGGCACTGGAGGAGTTCAGCCTTCCAAGGCTGCAGGAGGGGTGGGTTCCCTGAGGCGAGCAAGATGATGTAAGGCCTTGACTTGGGGTAACGGACAGCCACAGACGGGAAGAGAGAAGCCTACATTTAACCACGGAAGGATGCGAAGGGTGGAGAGGTGGGTTGAGCATTGGGCCCCAGGTGCAGGGAGTGGGAAAAGGTCCAAAGGTGAAACCTGGGAAGCCTGGGCTTGGGTCTGGAAGTGGAGAGAAGGAAGTCGTTCCAGGCGGAGCTGTGAACAATGAGAACCCATGATTTCTGTTTTCACCAGCAAGGGCGAGAATTGAGTCCACAGGAGTGGCTCCCTCCTCTGCTTCCGCGACCTGTGGAGGGCTAAGTGGGCCAACGAGCTGGGTAGAACTTTACAAGATGCTCTGCTCTTAGCAGAATGAGCTGTTCTGACCATTTCCCAAGAGCCAGATTTCCTCATCAGTCCTGAATGTTGCCTCTGTTCTATGATTTGCATTTAAAAAAAAGATACAGTCTCCCCACTGTTGTCAAATCTGAAATAAGGGACTGTGTTTTTGCAAAATTCTCTTCCAGGGCCAAGCACAGGGTCAATGTTCAGCAAATATTTGGTGAGTTAATGAATGAAATGAAAGCACTCTCCTTATGCTCCTCGGCTGGGTGATATAGAGAAGAATTCCAGAACAATATAATTTATGTTTCTTTCTCCTTCTAGCCGACCCTAGAAATTCTCCACAAGGCATATGCAGATATCCCAGACGTGTGGGTTTCCAAGCATGTGTTTTATGTACAAATACTGCTGCATATATATGATTTTTACTTTTTGAGACAAGGTTCATTGTCCACGCTGGAGTGCATTGGTGCCATCTCGGCTCACTGCAGGTTTGACTTTCTGAGTTCAGGTGGTCCTCCCACCTTAGCCTCCCAAGTAGCTGGGATGACAGGTGCACGCCTCCATGCCCAGCTAATTTTTTGTATTTTTAGTAGAGGTGACGTTTCACTATGTTGCCCAGGCTGGTCTTGAACTCCTGGGCGCTAGCAATCTGCCCACCTGGGCCTCTCAAAGCGCTGGGATTACAGGCATAAGCTTCTGCTCCATATATGTTACTTGTTCATCTGACTGAAGTTCCCAAAAGAGACCAGCACCCCAAAGCAGCATGTATTTCTCTTTGGAACCGGAAGCAACCATCCTTCTGTTTGCTTGGGATGCATGGGATGTGCATGCAGTAGGTGTTTAATAAATACTTGTTGACTAATTAGGGGGCATAAATATGTAAAAGTGGTAAATTAGCAAGAAAGAGCTATAGTGTAGATAAATAACAAAGCTGTCTAGAACAAGATAATCTATCTCTGAGGGCTCTGTGTAGGGGGAGAGGCAGTGCTGGCTAGCGAGGCAGATGTGCCTTCTCATTAGGCTCCAATCAGGATAATATTGCAATTAGCTCGGGATATTATAGCAGTTAGCTTCTATTCTTGGAACAAATTCCTGGGAGATTTAAGTTGGGTGGTAAAAGAAGGTTGTCCCAGGAATAAATTTGCTGTGAACCGCTTCTGAGTGACTACCTCATATGTGTCTAATTGAACCGCCAATGTAAACCTGATTGGATTGTTTCTTTCTTTGTCGGCGACACTTAAACATGAGCTCAGGAATTTGGACAGCCACTTAACAACAGAACACAGCTCCGGAAATTGCAGATTTCAAATTTCAGAAAAATCGATGAATTTAGACAACTTGAGTGTCTTCTTTTTGTCAGGGTAGTCAGCCTTCGGCCTCCAGGATCTGGCTGGCAAGTGCTTGCTGCTGAGACAGGCACTGAAAAGAGTAAAAAATATAATGTCCTCAATTATCTTCCCAGTCATTGAGACATTTAAAAACTCCACCCCAGCCCACCCTGACAGTCTCCTGTAAGGAGCTCGATTTTCTCTCTGTCAACCTGATGACAGACCCAGGAGGATGTTGTGTCTGGGAATGTTTGCTCTTCCTGGCGGGGGTGAGTAGGGCTTGGCAGCAGAGACAGTGCGACAAAACTAAGCCACGAATCCTGACTCTCAGTCCGTCCAGCCAGTGGCTTTCGCTTCATCCTTTACCCTCCATGCTTCTTCTCTTTCTTCTGCATCAGGAGAGGCAGACGTCAGAGTTTTTTGTCAAAGCCTGAGTTGGAATCCTGCCTGACTCCACCCTTGGGGGGTGACTGTGGCTTTCTGAGGCCCAGTTTCTTTGTCTATAAAATGGGCATGCTAGTATCTGCCCATATCATTTCAGGAGGTTGGTTTTTGAGAAGGGGTGGTGTCTGTACGACTGCCCTAAGTTTGAAAGGACTGCAATCGGTGCCGGCTTTGTAGCTCACAACCTTTACCTTAATGCTGACCATCACAGGGTCTTGGGACAGGCCCCGGGACCCGCCCCCGCTGGTGCAGGGCTGCCCTGCAGATGGCGCTGTGGCCTGGAGAATGCAGCCAGCAATAAATCAGGGCAGCTTGATTAAACATGTCCAAGTCTAGTCAAGCCAGACTAGACGTGGGCGTGTTTGGCACTATAGGTGGATCCAGTCTGGATTTCCTTTACCTGCACGTCCTGGGTGTGTATCCCTCACAAAAGGTCCCCCCCCATCACATTTGTACCTCCCCAATTTAAGCCACCCAGCGCCCACGTGGCCCCAGGGAACCACTGCGGCAGGCAGTGTGTTTAATCCCTGTGAAGCATTTTAGCATTAGATGAAGATGACACCTTTGGGCTCCCATCCGCCTGTGCAGAGGCTGCCAGCTCCACTCTTGGAAACACCCTTGTTCTGACTTAGTTTCCCATCCAAGATGAAGGTAGGCAGGCTGAAAAAGCCAATGCTAAAAGAAGACCCCAAGACCCCTGTGTGAAGCTCAGAAAGCAAAGCCAGTCTTCACAGACCCAGCTAAAGAGGTGGACTTTGGCACCAACACCTCCTGTTTGGAATCCAAGCTCCACCATTTAGCATTTGTGAGACCAGGGACTTGTTAAGGAATGCCCCAAGGCTCCCTTCCCTGGCTATAGAGAGAAGAGATGATACCTGCTTTATAGGATACAGTGGTGAGGGTTCAATGAGAAGAGGCATGCAATAGACTTGGTATAGGGCCTGGCACATGGGGATACTCAAATAGTGGTGACTATTAGATCAGGAGCAGACACTGGGGTAGGAGGTATCAGCCCAAGGAGAGCTAGGGAGGGAAGGATGTGCCAAGGAAGAGACGGTGGGCTCTGCAGAGAAAGGCTTCTTGGTACCCCTTGAAAGCTGCTGTGGGAACACATCTTTACTCTGCTAACCTTTTCAGGCAGCCGTGCTGGCAGGGATCTGGGCATCTGGCAAAGCAAGCTGACCATCTGGTCAGCTGTTTCTGCAACAAAAAGAGATGGTGTCAAAGGCTTTGGGAGCTGGGCTCCTTTGACCCACAGTTGGCACTGGAGGCCAAAGAAGTCCTCCTCGAGACCATCACCTTCTCATCAGCAATCTTCCATCCAGCACACTGCAGCGGCCAGTGAGTGAGTGCAGAATCGTCTCCAGGAAGCCAGTGCCACGGCCAGAGGTCCAGAGCCTGCACTGAGCAAATCGCCAGGAAGTAGTGACGGCCCTTCCCTCCTGGTCAGTGCTCTTGTCCCCTGGGGCTACTCTCTCCTCTGGATCCCATGAAGACTGCTCCCTGCCACACCCATGATTACCTGTCACACTGCACAGCTAGAAGTGCAGGTTCTGAGGCCAGGCTGCCTGGGTTCATGCATTAGCTGTGTAACCTTGGGCAAGTTACTTAGCCCCATTTTGCCTGTTTTCTGGACTGCAAAATGGAGTTGTGAGAGTTCAAGTTCACGCTTAGAAAGAGATGGCAACACTGCCTGGCATTTAACCAGTGCCCCACAGGTATCATCTGGGGCTGCTGTCATCTCTGTGGCCAATTGTGCCGCGGTTCCAGGTCTCGGGGTCATGTCTGTGTATCTGGTGCCGTCAGTGCCCCAATATCTGGTCTCTTTTTCTCCCATTAAAAAATCAATCTCGCTTCTCTGTCTCCCTATCTTTCTCGCTTTTGTCTTCCCTTTCTTAGCACATTCATTTAACAAACACGGATGAAGTCCCTGCCCTGCGCCAGGCTCTGGGGAGGGAGAGGATGGGGGGATACAGACATGGAATAAGCAGTAAGCCCTGCACAGGACCCTCTGAGTGCCCACAGCTATGCAGAACAGCAGTTAGTCCATGCTGCTGCAGGCTTCACTATCGTCAACGGGGAGCCAGCATCTGGAGACACCCCGGCCCTGAAGACGGAGCCTGCCCAGGCCCCCACTGAAGAGAGAGCTGCTATTGGCCTCAGCCTCCAGGAAGAGCTGGGTGATTCAGCAGGAGGGAGATCCTCCTTCCCCAGACAAGATGGGGGCACCAGAGGTGAGATTCTGGCTGGGGGTGAATCGGTCTGCTAGCTGACAGCCTGCCTGTCACATTCAAAAGCTTATCCGGGGACAGTGCCCCTCTGCCCTGCTAATGACAGGGCTGTCACTCACAGATCTCCCCTGAATTGTGCTGAACCAGACATTGCTGCCTGTGCCCCGGCAGGGTGATAGACGTCACAAGGGCTTGGGAAGCTTCGGGGGAAAGTCAGGCTATCGACCCACCCCTCAATCTTTATGCCACGCATCCCTAGAGTCACACAGAAATGTTCTTACACACCTCTTATGCCTTGGCACGGCCGCTCCCTCTGCCGAGCCTGCCCTCCCCTAGATCGGGCATTCTCCATCTGAGTGTCCCACGTGTCCCCAAGCCTCAATCCCCAGGAAGCTCTGGGAGCCTGCAGTGCTCCAGAAACGCAGAAATCCCTACCTCCCTTGAGTGGCCCTGATGCCTTCGGCATGCTTTTACTACCACATCGTCACACTGGGAGGTCATTATTTGTTTAGTTGTCTTTCTTCCTTACCCTAGACCTTGAGTTTTTGAGGCCACGGACAGCCACGGCTCAGCTTTCTCTGCAGGGCCAAGAGCATAGTTGGCACTCTGCAAACGCGTGCTGAGGAATGGATTGTCATTACTGATGTGTCTAGAATTGGTTCCTTCCGTTGGGTTCTTGGTTTTTGCTAACTTCAAGAATGAAGCCAAGGACCCTCACCGTGTTACAGCTCTTCAAGATGGTGTGTCCAGAGTTTCTTCCTTCTGGGAGGTTCTTGCTGACTTCAGGAGTGAAGCCGCACACCTTCCCAGGGAGTGTTACAGCTCTAAAAGTTGGCGCCTAGGGAATCGTTTGTTCTTCCTGGTGGGTTCGTGGTCTCGCCCACTCCTGCGATGTTGTGGTCTTGCTGACTTCAGGAGTCAAGACGCAGACCTTCACAATGAGTGTTGCAGCTCTTTTTTTTTTTTTTTTTTTTTTTTTTTTTGAGACGGAGTCTCGCTCTGTCGCCCGGGCTGGAGTGCTGTGGCCGGATCTCAGCTCACTGCAAGCTCCGCCTCCCGGGTTCCCGCCATTCTCCTGCCTCAGCCTCCCGAGTAGCTGGGACTACAGGCGCCGCCACCTCGCCCGGCTAGTTTTTTGTAGTTTTTAGTAGAGACGGGGTTTCACCGTGTTAGCCAGGATGGTCTCGATCTCCTGACCTCGTGATCCGCCCGTCTCGGCCTCCCAAAGTACTAGGATTACAGGCTTGAGCCACCGCGCCCGGCCGAGTGTTGCAGCTCTTAAAGGTAGCGTGAATCCAAAGAGTGAGCAGCAGCAACTGTTATTATGAAGAACAAAAGAACAAACCCAACACTGTCTGGAAGAGAACCCCAACACCTTGCCACTACTGGCTTGGGTGGCCAGCTTTTATTTCCTTATTTGGCCCCGCCCACATCCTACTGATTGGTCCATTTTACAGAGCGCTGATTGGTTCATTTTAGAGTGCTGATTGGTCCGTTTTACAGAGTGCTGATTGGTGCGTTTACAAACCTTTAGCTAGACACAAAAATTCTCCAAGTCCCCACTCGACCCAGAAGTCCAGCAGGCTTCACCTCTCACTGACGTCACCATCCACGTCTGCACAAGTCTGGACCCGGAGCAGCCTCCAACCCCTGCTGGAAGCCTGGCCTAAGTGACACACCTGCTTTAGTGAGGGGTTGGAGTTTGGAAGGCCCGCTGGATGTAAGGATCTAGAATGAGAAGGGCTTTTCCTGTTGAGGACCAAAGATCTCAACTCTTTTTGCCTAATAAACTAGGAGGGACCAGTTTGGAATTGTCTCTAAATGTACAGGATGAGTTTGAGCTTAGAGGTAGGGGAGCCTCTTGTTCCCAATTGAAGGCACTGACAAAACCTGAACTGCACCCACTTGGAGGAAGGTGAGACGGGGCTTCCCAGGGAGATGCCTCAGAGGCCACAGAGGGAACAAACAAAAAAGCAATTTAATTTAGATTTTTTAATGCAGAAATGAAGTGTTCCGCTTGTTTGCTTTTCAAATGGAGAACAGAGAACATAAAATGATTTAACAAATGAAGGAAGTAATTAGAAAAAATTTCTCCAGTTCTACGTGATGGCCAGTAAAGAGAGAGCACAGAAAAGATAGAATGGGAAGGGCAGACAGAAAGGAAGGAGAGTAGGACACAGAGATGATGACTCAAAAAGAGAGAGAGAGTGGAGAAGAGATAAACATAGAACCCCCATCCCTCCACACGCACATATTTTGATCTTATGAAAAACTTGGTTTGTAGAATTAAAGTTTGTCTTTTGTTGTTTTTACACTGTAAAAAGAGATTTGAATACATTTCTCTATTTTCTGACTTCTAGAATAAGAAGTTGCCAGTGAGAAGTCCAATGCCATTCTTAGTCTTAATCTTTTTTTGTAATCTGTTTTTTTTCTCTCTGGAAAATTTTAAGTTTTTGTTTTTTGTTTTTTTTTTTTGAGTTGGAGTTTCACTCTGTCACCCAGGCTAGAGTCCAGTGGTGCTATCTCAGCTCACTGCAACTTCAGCCTCTCGAGTTCAAGCAATTCTTGTGCCTCAGCCTCCCAAGCAGCTGGGATTACAGGCATGTGCCACCACGGCCAGCTAATTTTTGTATTTTTAACAGAGATGGGGTTTCACCATGTTGGCCAGGCTGGTCTTGAACTCCTAACCTCAAGTGATCCGCCTGCCTTGGCCTCCCAAAGTGCTAGGATTACAGGCGTGAGCCACTATGCCTGGCCTAAATTTTAAGATTTTTACCTTCATATACATCACTATGAAATTAGCGTGGGCCTTTTTTCATTCATTGTATTGGGTACGCAATGGACTGGTAAACTGCAGACGCAGGTCATTCAGTCTTAGGAAGTAATTTTATATTATTTCTTTGATAATGGACTCTCCTCCGTTTCCTCTTCTCTCTGTTTCTTTTGCTGGGCCTCCTAGATGGATCTTCTACTTTTCTATTTTCTCTCTGATTTTCCATACCTTTATTTTTTTCCACTTCCAGGAAGATTTCCTTGACCTTATCTTCCAAATCCTCTATTAACTATTTTATTTATGTGATCAAATTTTTCAGTAGTTTGCACTGTTTTTCTGATTTTTTTTTTTTAAGTTTTATTGGAGGTACACTTCACATACTCTAAAATTCACTCATTGTAAGTGTCTAATTCAATGATTTTTAGTAAATTTACAGAGGTCTGTAACCATCACCACAATCCCATTTAAATTATTCCTTTGTGTATAATTGTTTGTTCTGGTTTCACGGGTGAAATGTCTTCTCTTATCTGTGTCTGTGTGTGTGTGTGTGTGTGTATGTGTGTGTATGTGTGAGATGGAGTCTCGCTCTGTTGCTTAGGTTGGAGTGCAGTGGCACAATCTTGGCTCACTGCAACCTCCACCTCCCAGGTTCAAGCAATTCTCCTGCCTCAGCCTCCCAAGTAGCTGGGATTACAGGTGCCCACCACCATGCTCTACTAATTTTTTTGTATTTTTAGTAGAGATGAGGTTTCACCATGTTGGCCAGGCTGGTCTCGAACTCCTGACCTCAAGTGATCCGCCCACCTCAGCCTACCAAAGTGCTGGGATTACAGGCGTGAGCCACTGCACCGGGCCATCCTCCACCTGTTACAATGCAGCCAAAAGGCCCTCACTAAATGGAGTCCCCTAATCTCAGACTTCCCAGACTCCAGAACGGTGAACCAAATAAACTTCTATTGTTTATAAATTACCCAACCCCTGGATATCTATCCTTGCAGATCCCTAAAAAAAAGAGTTCCTGGGAGTTGATGGATCTTTAATACCTGCTTGAAGGATAAACCAGATACTCTTTTGAGAGCCCATCTAATTCTGGGATTCTACCCTAAAGTGGGTTGAGGGGCTCAGTGTTTGCAAAGCTAGAGAGTGTCAGGACCAGGGACAGATCCAGGTTTTGTGAAACCTGAAGCTTACACAATTTTGGGTACTTGGTATAAGAAAAATAATACAAAATTATGGATGCCAGATTAGATACAGGGCCTAGGAAGGGGCTCGTAAACTCTGCAGTAGTGGGCCTTAAGCATAAGCTTATTAGCTTCCCAATAAAGCCTCCTCTGTCTAGGACAGAACTGTATTCCTTTGGAGCCAGTAGATTTCAATGTATTTTCCCCCAACAGACTTGCTCTTCCAGATTCTACATCTCCCTCATGATTTCCGCCCCCCACCAAATTTCTAACTCAGCAAAAGCTTATTGAATGCCCACTGTCTGCAAGGCATAGGTTTGTGCCCCTTCATTACCTGCGTCTATGGTGGGACTGTGATGATCACCCATCCAGGGAGAAGCACATCTGACTCAAGATGCCCCTGAGTCTGTGCAGGTACCATCAAGGCAGAGGAAGAGTAGGATGGGCACAGAAAAGCAGATGGGAAGCAGGGCCACATCTGATCTGAGGACACAGGTGGTCTTCTGAGGATGTCAGGCCCCTGTGCTCAGAGGACAAATTCATGCTGCCCTCTGTCTCACTTCTGAAAGGAATCATCCCACAGAAACTGCACAGAGACCTCAGAAGCCTGAGTTGGAGTGGAAGGCTCAGCTGTTTTCCTGCTGCCCCTCTGTCAGACACATCACCCCTCTTGTGGGACTGGAGTCAAATGTCAAGACTCAGAGTCAACAGCCCTGCACTCGGACACTTGGTCTGGAGCCCAGCTGCCAGCCCTGTCCCCCCATTTGTCCCTGGCCCTGTCTGGGCCTTTTTGAGCTGATTGAACTACAGTGTCTAGAAAACTCCAGGCCAATTCTAGGTCCTGTCTACAATCTCTGAGTGTTTTCTTTTCTCTTGGAATGTTTAACCAGCAGAAAAGCACACACCTGCAGAGGTTTCTGAGGCCCTCTTCACCTTGCCAGATGACCAGGCCTTGCCAGGGACCCACTGGGTCTCTGTCATCTCCCCAAGCCTTTTTCCTCTTCTGTAAAACTGACACGAGAACCCCTGTGAAGGGATAGTTTTATGACTGTAGTCAAGGTCAACCTGGGTCTGGGTGTGGGAAGGGGCTACTGATATCTCACAGTCTATCTTCTGGTCTAGCTGTCCAGGTGATAGCCACAGGTCCCCACCACTTAGATGTAGTGGTGGAGATCATCAGGCAGGTCAGGGCCCTCGGATGCCCCACATTTGCTTTATGGTTTATGACATAAACCATGACATTTGCTTTATGGTACTGACAATGCTGGGTGGGAAGGAATAAAAACAGCCAAACTTCTTAAGGTGATTTGCCTGAAAATTTTTATTTTGAGACACGCTGTACTGAACACAGACCTGAAAATGCATTTTAAAAGGCTTTCTAATGAAGCAAATACAAAACAACTCACATTAGACAAGCCTCTGTGGTATAGCCATACTGGGGAGAGCAGAGGCTTTCTCAGAGAAGGTGGGCCAAGGAAGAGGTGGGGGAGATGTGAGGATGGCCCAAGAAGGTTTAGGGAGGGATGATTTGGGCTCCCCTCTGAAGTTCAATGTGACCCCTATTTCCACCCAGAGAGCTCAGTGCTCCATCTGTTATTTACACTAGTTGCTTCCCAAGCTTCCTGGGCTTTTCTCTAATTTGGGGTGCAATTTAGGGACTCCATTGATGAACTTTAAAATCCATTGATAGTGGGCCGGGTGCGGTGGCTCACACCTGTAACCTCAGCACCTCGGCAGACAAAGGTGGGAGGATTGCTTGAGGCTAAGAGTTCAAGAGTTCAAGACCAGCCTGGACAACATAGTGAGACCCGCATCTCTACAAAATTTTTTTTTAAAAATTAGCCAGGCATGGTGGCCTGAGCCTGTAGTCCCAGCTACTTGAGAGGCTGAGGCAGGAGGATCAATTGAGCCCAGGAATTTGAGGCTACAGTGAGCCAAGATTATGCTACTGCACTCCAGCCTGGGCAACAGAGCGAGACCCTGTCTCTAGAAAAGAAAATCCATTGATATTATATGCAAAACTTTATGGGTGTGAAAATATCTCATATGGTTGGGTTTAGAATTTTTTTCTGGGAAGAGGGCCTGAGCTTTTACCTGCTCTCCAGTGGGTTCAGCACCCACCACGGAAACCATCATGGTAGACTGTGCTAAGGCAGGAAAAAGTGGGCCAGCACATGATTCCAGCAGGGCCACTGAGAGAGTGGGGAATGCAGACCACCTCCAGTTTCGGGGTGGGCTGGGTACCCAAAGGAAGATGGAGACTCAAAACCCCAGGATGTCGTTTCCCTCATGAGGTTTGTACCCATGCTACCTGGCCAGTAGTCAAGACCCTTCTACAGATGATCCTATTCACAGAACCTGTTTGGCACCCCTGATGAGCCTGGCACTTGTGGAGGACATGAGGAAGGTCAGACATGACCCTCGTCAGCCTGTTTGGCACTCCTAGTTGAGGGGGCTGGGGAAACAGGCACCCAGAGAAATTACAGGATGCTGTGGTGTGTGCTGCATATGAAGGTAAAATAACTAGGCAGCACCGAGGGAAAGGTTAGCTCAGCTCATTCTGGAAGCTGGAAAGCCACCCGTGGGCTTTAAAGTGAAACACCAGCCACCCACGGACCTTCGCATGAAGCGCCAGGCTGTGTGACTTCTGAGGACCTCAGTTTCCTTATTAGTACCATATAGCAACAACTATTCATGGAGTTGGGAGGGTCACATGATGTCATGTCCACACAGTGCATCCATGGATTGGACTTTCAAGCAGAATTTGCCTTGTGGAAAGATCTAGGACACCAAAAGCAGCAAGGGCAACATGGATTGAGGCATGGCTCGGCAGGGCACTTTGTGCCAACTCAGCGATGGGTCCATGCTGTGATTTGGAGAGACTCACTTTTGATGGTCCAGCAGTGTTCAGATTCAATGACTCAGCAATTCTTGATTCAATGATGTGGTCATTTGAAGATTTGTGGGTACCGGCGATTAAGTAAGCAGAGCGTTTATGAATCTAGGCTGCTGATAATCACAATAATAATCGCTGCTAAAAATGATTGAGAGCTTACTATGTGCCAGGCTGCACACAGCATTTACAGATTAACTCCCGGAATCATTAGGTGATGCTAATGGAAGGGTCTTGGGTAATCCCTTCACCCAGGGGCCACCTGTCACCTTTAGTTTCAGTTTATTCCTCCCCCTCCCATTCTTACTCAGGCCTCCCTATCCTTACCTCCCCATAAGTCATGACCCTCTCCTGAAAGTCCTAGAAGGTCAGAACCAGAAGGGACCTGGGAGATCCCAGTCCAGTTACTTTTTTTTTTTTTTTTTTTGAGACAGGGTCTCACTCTGTTGTACAGGCTGGAGTGCAGTGATGGTGAGATCACAGCTCACTGCAGCCTCGACCTCCTGGGCCCAAGTGATCCTCCCACCTCAGCCTCCCAAGTAGCTGGGACTATAGATACATGCCACCACACCCAGCTATTTTATTATTATTATTATTTTTGTAGAGACAGGGTCTTACTATGTTTCTCAGGCTGGTCTCAAATTCCTGGGCTCAAATGATCCTCCTGCCACAGCCTCTCAAAGTGCTGAGATTACAGGCATGAGCCACTGTACCTGACCTCAGCTCCTCATTTTATACAGGAAGAAATTAAGCCCACAAAAGGAAGGGACTTGCTTTTCTAGAGTACAGAGAAAGGGCCTCTGAGCACCTGTGTAGGTGCTTGGTGAATCCAACCAGGAGGCCTTGGTTATCCTTCATTGACTATCCATGCAATCTTGGGTGAGGTTCAGAGTAAGTCAAGCCAGTGCTCAGCTGGGTGTGTCCACATGCTCCCTGGGACTCGCATGCACTCTGCTCTTCTTCTGGCTGTCCTAGGTCACCTAGGGACCTGGTTTCCCCTCAGGTCAAGCAACTGAGGTAGGGAGTTCAGGCCTCTCCAGGGCTGTAGCTCAGACATCAGGAGATGCACGAGACACCTGAGAGGTTCAGAGAGGCACAGTAACTTTAGATGTGTCCTGGTGTCCTTAAATAGCCACTGAGCAGTGCTGTGGCCCTACCCAGGCCAGTAGTATGGCCATCCTGACAAGCTAAAGCTTTGAGACTAGCTAAGTCAGGATTGCAGTCTGTTGTCCCCAAATCCTTCAAACCCAGAACCATCCCAGGCTGGAGTGCAGTAGCAAAATCATAGCAGCCTGGGCTGTCTTCTTCTGTCTAATCCCTTGACTGTATTCCAATGTCTTTGACCCTGAGATAGACTTACTGATGGCCCTGAACTTACACCTTCTCCCCTTCTCTGTCCCTCACGCCTGCCTGGCCCCATCACTGTCTCTTACCCTTCCCAGTTGAACCTCAGCTTTTGCCTGGCTTCACAGGGGTCTCCTCCCTGACTCCTATTCTCACTTCACAACCACCTGTAAGTCGACCCTGCCTTAATCTTCCACCAGGAGAATTTGCGTGGGAAAATAGACATAGCATAAAATTTACCATTTACCTTTTTAATTTTTTTTTGTTGTTGTTTGTTTTTGTTTTTTGTTTTATTTTTGAGACTGAGTCCCACTCTGCTGCCCAGGCTGGAGTGCAGTGGCACGATTTTGGCTCAATGCAACCTCTGCCTCCTGGGTTAAGCCATTCTCCTGCCTCAGCCTCCTGAGTAGCTGGCAATACAGGCGTGTGCCACCACACCCAGCTAATTTTTGTATTTTTAGTAGAGATAGGGTTTCACCATGTTGGTCAGACTGGTCTCGAACCCTGACCTCAAGCAATCCTCCTGCCTCGGGCTCCCAAAGTGCTGGGATTACAGGCGTGACCCACCGCACATGGCCCATTTTAATCATTTTTAAGGGGATAATTTAAGGGCATCAATCACATTTATGATGTTGTGCAATCATCACCACTATTTATTTCTGAAATTTTTCATTGCCCCAAACAGAAACTCTGAACCCATTAAGCAATATTTCCACATCCCCCACACCACCCAACCCCTAGTAACCTCCAATCAATGTTTCTGTCTCTACAAATTTGCCTATTCTATGTACCTCATATAAGTGAAATATTTGTCCCTGTATGTCTGGCTTCTTTCACTTAGCATAAGGTCGAGGTTCATCCATGTTGTAGCCTGTGTCTGAACATCATTCCTTTTTATGGCTGAATAATATTCCATTGTCTGTATATACTTTGTTTATCCATTCATTTACTGATAACACTGGGTAGTTTCCATCTTTCGACTATCGTGAATAATGCTGCAGTGAGTATTTGTGTACAAGTATCTTGTCTGAGTTCCTGCTTTCTTTTCTTTTCTTTTCTTTTCTTTTCTTTTCTTTCCTTTTCTTTTTTGAGACAGAGTCTTGCTCTTGTCACCAAGGCTGGAGTGCAGTGGCATGATCTCAGCTGCCAGCAACCTCTGCCTTCCAGCTTCAAGCAATTCTCCTGCCTCAGCCTCCCAAGTAGCTGGGATTATGGGCATATGCCACTACACCTCGCTATATGCCTGGCTAATTTTGGTATTTTTAGTAGAGACGGGGCTTCTCCATGTTGGTCAGGCTGGTCTCGAACTTCTGACTTCAGGTGATCCACCTGCCTCGGTCTCCCAAAGTATTGGGATTACAGGCGTGAGCTACCGGACCTGGCCTTGGGTTCCTGCTTTCGATTCCTTTGGGTACATACCTAGGAGTGGAATGGCTGGATCAAATGATACTTCTATGTTTAGCATTTTAAGGAACCACCAAACTGCTTTCCCCAGTGAGAGCACCATTTTACATTCTCACCAGCAACATGTATGGGTTCTGATTTCTCCATCCTGACCAACTCTTGTTATTTTTGAAACAGGTTTCTTCAGGTTTCTTCTTTTTTTTTTTTTTTTTTTTTTTTTTTTTTTTTTTTTGAGAAGGAGTTTCGCTCTTGTTGCCCAGGCTGGAGTGCAATGGCATGATCTCGGCTCATCACAACCTCCGCCTCCCCGGTTCAAGTGATTCTCCTGAGCAGCCTCCCGAGTAGCTGGGATTACAGGCATGTGCCACCATGCCTGGCAAATTTTGTATTTTTAGTAGAGATGGGGTTTCTCCATGTTGGTCAGGCTAGTCTTGAACTCCCAACCTCAGGTAATTCGCCTGCCTTGGCCTCCCAAAGTGCTGGGATTACAGGCGTGAGCCACTGCACCCAGCCGAAACAGGCTTCTTATTCTTTCTAACAACAGCCTCCTATGGGTCATCTTCAGGAGGTTTCTGTTCTCTTTAGAACCTGACCTCAAATGGTCCCATCGCACTTGAGTCTCCTTAGCCCAATTGCTGCTGCAGTAGCCCAAGAAGTGGGGGTGCTGAGATGAAGGTCTACATCAGCAGGTCTGGGGTGGGGCCCTGGAATTGGCATTTCTAACAACTTTCCAGAAGATGCTGCTGCTGCTGCTCTGGGGATCACTGGAGAACCAAGGCTTGAAGGCGTCACATTTTATGTTTTGCCCTAGGAGGTTTCTGCTTAGTTCTTTCCCTTCCACATTTGCATGAAACAGAAGCCCTGCAACTCAAGGTCTTGTTAAGCTCCGGGGAGGAAGTCAGGGAAGGGATTCCTTCCTTTCCTCAATTCCCAGACCCTCTGTCCTGCTCCGTCTGGAATATGAGTGTCCCCTGTTCTGTCTCTGCAAACAAGTCAGGGCCTTTGCTGGGGCCAACAGTGGCACAAGAATTAAAGTTCCAAGTTAGTCTTGGATCAGCTTCAATCCACTTTTCACTCCGGAACTGTTGTCGTTGAGGGATTGGCATTTTATTCAGTGTGTTAAATGGCTGACAGGCATTAAGTCTGGTGAAAGATCGCCCTGAAATACCTCCCCAAGGCCTGGTGTGGGAGAAAAACAATGGAAGCCTGGCCTCTCCTCTGGAGTGGAGGGCCTTTTATCCAGGTCCCAGAGCCTTCCACTGAAGCTCTCTCCAAGGTAGCCAGCCACAGGGTTCTCTGCTTCAGAGCTCCCAACCCTGGTTCCCTGTGACCCGCCCCTTTCTCTTTCTCCCAAACTCTAGCTTTGGAGACCTTTGCCTACTCTTGGCCTCTGGTTTTGGCAAACAGTTTCCAACATCTTAGATTTCCCCATTTTGCATACAAATCACTTCCCTTCTGTGGGCCTCAATTTCCCCATTGTTCAAATTAAAGAAATGACGACAGTAATGATTTTGTAACCATGTTCCACAGAGCCCGAGGATTCACTGAAGGTCAAGGTATATCCCGAGTTCACCACCTCCTCTTTATTAGAATGACCTCATTTGTATTTGATATCTTAAAATTCTATGTAAACATCTCATTTGGAAGACAAAGTTCTGCTGCTAAAAAGTAGTTTGGAAATCAACAGCCTAGATGATCTTGAACATTTTCCCCTCTGGTTTCATCTTCTATGTTCTATAGTTCTTTGACCATTACATCGTTTCCAAGTCCCAGCCTGCATGCGTTGTCAGCCTTGAGTTTTCCTTGAGCTTCCGAAACTCAGTGCTCAGGAACACATGTTTCTTCCATGACAGGGAAAGGACAGCCGCCGGCTGGCCTGGTGGTGACTGCTGCAGCCCTCTGGCCAGTCTAGCAGGGCACCTCCAGCCAGGTGGAGTGGGGCTGAGTGGGGGAAGGAGATTTGAGTGGTCACTACGAGCCTTCCTGGGTGTGTTTGTGTGTGTGTGTTTTCCACTTGGAAGATGCCACCTGCAAAGGAGTAGGAACCCATTTCACAGTTCCTGTGACAGTCCTGTGTGAAACACCGGTGAACTCCCAGGCCCACTGGAGGGTGAGAAGGGAGGTCAAGTGGGAGCCACCCACAAGGATGTTTTCTGGCTGTCAAATTGACCTCATGGGCCTGAAGGTGACACACGTCAGCATGACGAACAAGCCTGCAATACCTGATCATCAGGACAGAAGCAAGCATCCCTGGGATGCTTCTCTGGGAGCCAGAAAGGTGATAGGAAGAGGGTAAAATATGCAGAGTTGAAAGAGCTGAGGCTGTTTCTTCTGGAGAGAAGCAGGCAGAGGGCTGGGGTGGGTAGACGGGGGACTATCTATTTATCAGGCTCAGGTACACGTACCCTTATTGCGGCAAATGTGATGTACAGGCTTCTGGATTTATGGTGAGGGAAAGGCAGGAGTCTAAATCATTTTGAAGACCCTGAAGCCCTGACTGGAGGCTTCTCAGGCTAGAATACATTACGTGGTGGGAGCTCCTCCAGTGATGCACCATAAATTGTGGCAGCGTGGCTACTCCAGAGGGACTGGAAATATTCAAAGGGAGGAAGGAAGATGGGAACTGTTCAATGGCATTTTATGTGTAAACGGAGTGCCCAGGCGCCTGGGGTGAGGGTGAAGCTCCCACTGGAGTTTCCACAGTTCTAGCTGTGCTCTGGCACTTAGCTCTGTAAATCTGCCCAAAGACCCTGACAATGGAGTAGAAAGGGCTTTGCAGCCAGATGAATTCGGGCTTGAATCCTAGCTCTACCGATCTGCAGCTGGATGACCTTGAGCAACTTATCTGAAAACTCTTAAATCTGTTTCCTTAGTTGTAAAGTAGGAATAATACCCAAGGATGTCACTGTTTGTTTTTCATCCACAAGCCAATCTCCCTTTCTCCTTTGAGTTTGTTTAGATGGAACATTAGGGAAAGAGGCCCTCTCCTGCAGCTTCAGCAAGATAAACTGCAATTGGTCAGATCTAAGCATAATCATGTCATTTTCTTTGAGCTATTGATTGGTTTGGGAGAGGGCATGTAACCTAATTTTAACCAATGAGATTTTTCTTTCTGATTATGTCAAAAAGTCCTACTGTCATCTTCCTACCATAATGTGGTTGGGTGAGGATGTGATGCTTGGAGCTGTGGCAGCCATTCTGCAACCATGAGCTGATAAGCCTAAGAAAGAAAAGACAACACAGCAAGGATGGTGATGCAGAGAAATAGAAAGAAGCTGGGTCCTTGAGCATTTTGCTGAGCAGTGGAACTGTAATAGGTTCATTGCTCAATGTGTGAGGCAAGTCAATATGCTGAGACACTAGGTTGCGGCAGAGAAAGAAGTTTAATCATAGGGTCACTGAATGAAGAGAGGGGAAGGAACTTCAAATTCATCTCTCTGAGGAGTTTGAGGCTAGGGTTTTTAAGGATTTTGGAGTGGGCCAAAGTGTGGAGATCGTTGATTGGCTGAAGAGTGCAGGATGAAGTCGTGGGACAGGGAGATGAAGAAGCTGAATTCTCTTGCTGATCCCATTCCTCTGTGAAAAACATCCGAAGTGATCCTTAAAGAAAAGACTTACGATTTTCTTTTGGAGGGGCTGTTAACAGCTTTATTGAGATATATACTACACATACCATACAATTCACCCACTTAAAGTATTCCTGGTATCTTCACAGAGTTGTGTAAACTCCACTACAGTCAATTTTAGAATATTTTCTTCACCTCAAAAAGAAACTCTCTATGCTTTTGCTATCACTCCCCCACCCCCTACATCCCCCAGCTTTAAGCAACTATTAATCCACTTTTTCTCTCCATGGATATAACTATTTTGGATATTTCACCTAAGTAACCTAATATATAGTATTTATGACTGGCTTCTTTTACTTAGCATAATGTTTCCAAGGTTTATCCATGTTATAGCATGTATCACTACTTTATTCATTTTTATGGCTGAATATTATTTCATTGTATGGATACACTACATAAAATTTTAGGATTTGGCCAGGCAAGGTGGCTCACACCTGTAATCCCAGCACTTTGGGAAGCCAAGGCGGGTGACTCATTTGAGGTCAGGAGTGCAAGACCAGCCTGGCCAACAGGTGAAACCCCATTCTCTACTAAAAATACAAAAATTAGCTGGGTGTGGTGGTGTGTGCCTGTAATCACAGCCACTTGGGATGCCGAGTCAGGAGAATTGCTTGAACTTGGGAGGCGGAAGTTGCAGTGAACCAAGATCCTGCCACTGCACTCCAGCCTGGTGACAAGAGTGAAACTCCATCTCTCCAAGAAAAAAAAAAAAAAAAGCTTTAGGACTCTGATGTCAGAGAGCCTGTCTATAAGGAGCAATGGGGATGCAAACAGTCAGGATCTAGTGCTACCTGACCTTTAGCAACAAGAAAATGGGCCCAAAGTACAGCCTGATTCGTGCTGAATTATAACTACATTTCTGTCCAGAACTTGCCATGCAACCCTTGCCAACCCTCTGGGGGCATTGTCAGTTGCTGCATGGACTCTGGGATTATGTGTGCCTCCAGACTTCTTATCTGAGAGTGAAGTGTCTTTATTCCATATGACATTGGCAGTTGGGTATTCCATTGCCTTCACCTAGTGCATTCCTCCCTATAATAGAGCAATCTCACAGGGTTGTTGTGAGCATTAAATAAGATAACAAATATGCAAAAATTCCAAGCCTAGAACTTGGTTTAGTGTAGGTGTTCAATACATGCTAATTTCTTCTCTCTCCTCTATTTTAATCTCTTAACTTTAGATTTTTTTTCTACCAACCTCACAAGATTGTGCTAAGAAACAAATGAGATCATTGTTATTTATTGCCACGATAACGCTGTATAACAAATAGCCACAAAACCTCAGTGGCACACCACAATAAACATTTCTTTAGCCCACAAATTGGAGGCACTGTCAACTTGGGTAACAAAGGGGCGGATGCACAGGCCTGTGAATCTACTAAAAGCCATTGAATTAAATGGGTGAATTTTATGGTACGTGAATTACATCTCAACAAAGCAGCTGAAAAGAAAAAAAGAGGATGATTGCAGATTAAGGAGAGGAGGAACGAATTACTAGGTGGTGGTGATACCACCCATTTCCTATAAGGCTGCTGGGGCCCCATGATGCAGGACCATTCACAACCCTGCTTGTTAAGGTCTTCTCTGCCATCCTTGAAAATAATCTCTAGTTGCATAATGGATGCTGTGGGGAAAGATTCTGTTGATAGCAATTCACTCTGTGGCTGACTTTGCAGGAGCACAAGCCCCCCTATCCCATAGGCCCAGACAGGAGCAGGGATCTCAGTGCATAGAAGGAAGTAGAGGCACCAGAAGGAAGGTGGGAACATCAGCCCAGGGCTCTCCTTGGCCAGAAGGTGGCATTAAGGGCTTCTGTCCTGCTGTGTATTTGCAGAGGCAGAGGCGTGTGGGAAAGGGAGAAAACGTTAGCATGTAACAGCGACGAAGGGGCTGAAGCACAGGACCTAGAGGGAAGGATGAAACGAACCGGGGTGAGGAGCTAGAGAAGAGCAGGATGAGGGGCAGTTTCACAACTATCTTTAGGAAACAGTTGGGTTATTAACTGCAAGGTGGCCATGACAGGTTGCTCTCCTGGCTCTCTGAACTTGCGTCCTTAGGAAGCAAAGTTGCTTTCACAGGAAACTGGCAACGCCTGCAGCAGGTGCATAGGTACCTGGTCCATGTTGACATGAGGCTCCCCCTTCCTCTGGAACATTCCCACCCCCACTGAAAAGCAGCCACAGACAACATGTAAATGAATGGGCATGGCTGTGTTGTAATAACACTTTATTTATAAAAACAGGTCCAGTGAGTGTAGACTCCTGGAGAAGGACAGAACTAGGAGAGTCTCAGAGACCAGTGATTTCTAGCCCTGCCTGCATAATAAAGTCACCTGAGAAGCTTTCAAACACTACTCATGTCTGGGCCCCACGCAGAAAGTCAATTTCATCAACTTTCTGGGGGCCGACCCTGAGCATAGGCATTTATTCAAGTTCCCGAGGTGGTTCTGACGTGCAGTCTTGGGTTAAGAGCCACTGCCTCAATTCAACTGCATCACTTTAAACATCAGGAAACTGAAGCCTGGGGAGAGTAAGCAGGTCTACATTCTCAGTCAGTCTGATTTCAGGGACTCCTCCAAAGCGGCAAAGTGCCATTTGGGTCAGACCTGTGACCTGAGCTGCCTCTCAGGACTGTCATCTTTCTCTCCTCCTGACAGGTGGATTTTCCCATGTAAAGTTTAGATTGGCTGATCCAGGAACTATAATGAAAATGGGGCACCCTGAGGACCCACTGGGGAACAGAGTTTGGGAGGGAACATGGAGGGCAGTTCTTCGTAAATGTAGGTTTTAGAGAGAAACAATTCAATTTACTAGCTTTGTGTGACATGGGCAGGTTACCTAATCCAAGACTTTGTTTCTCCATTTATAGAATAGGGCTGATCATAATACCTGCTTTGTGAGGGTGTTGTAAGGATTAGAAGGGATTATCCATGTAAAATGTTTAGCACTGTTCCTGGCACACAACCAGTGCTAATAAACGGCAGCATTTACAAGTATTTTTATTTTATCTTGGTATTAGATCCATTGCTGTGGGTGCACTTAGCAAAGTGAGAAGCAGGAATCCAGCAGGAAGATAGAGGGCAGTCCAGGCGTGGGCAATGGCCAAAGAAAGGCCATGAGGTGGGGGTGAGCAAGCTGTGATGAGTCCCAGCTCTGGGGACCCATTCAAATGTCACCTAACCTGCCTGTGTCCAGACTGCCACCTGGTACCTGCTCCTCCTCTCCCCCAGCTCCTGAGCTTCTGTTCCACTGTGGTCAGGGTCCTTACTGCACCCTGCCAGGTTGGGGAAACTGCCCCTGGTGAGGGCAGGCATGCCCTGTGTGTGGGTAGCCTCCAAGGGGCCTTGTACCTTGTGTGGCACACAACAGGCATAGCCAGTTAGGCTGAAAGGAAGCAGCTTCTAATAAACATTGAAATAAGAGAGTCATGGCAGGGAAAAGCCGTGGCAGGATGGCCAAAGAGCTTCCGTTTGATGCCATGGGAAGCAAGAAGCTGTACTTGGCTGGAGCTCCCCACGTACCCCTAAGGGATCCCGTGCTGCTCTGACCCAGGGCCATTTGCTCTGGGAAGAGAGTGCCTTGGCACTGGGCTGGGACAGGAAGTCTTCCCTGCCCATCACTGTCACATCCTTCCATGTGCTCTGGCGACGGCAGCCCCTCCTTCAGAACTTGCAATCCACCCCCTCCTCACTGCTAAGGCTGGGCCCAAGGTGTCCAAGCCCACCACAGCCACCCTACCTGACACCTGGGCAGCCTTCCCATAGACCAGGGAGCAGGGGAGGAGAGAACAGACCAGTGGGCCTGGAAGGGGACTGGATAGTTGATTTGGGGTCCACCCAATTAGGTTCCAGATGACTAACAGCATTCAGAATCCTGATGCCACCCCACCCAGCTGTATTAACATAGCAGCCTCATGTTCACAGGTGCTTTCCTGTGACTTGCCTCACTCCAGCTTCTCAAGCCATGCTCTTAACCTCTGTTTCCTTTCTCAGGGTTCAGAGCTCTTTTCCAGGTGGGTCACGTCGGGGAAAAGGTTGATTTTTCAGCTGATGCTGATGTGCCCTAGCCTACCATGCCTGACTGACCCCACTGAGATAAAGGGGACAGAAGAGCCCTTGTCTCCTGGCTCCCCAAGGCTCGCCTGGAGATCGGGGTGTCATGGGGAATGGCACAGAAAGCACACTAGGTGCTTTATCTCCAAGGCTGCAAACCCAGCCTGGGGGGCACCCCGTTCTCTTAGCTTCAAGGATTGTTCTTCTCCTCCAAGGACCCTCTCCCCAGGTCAGTGTTCCTTCCTCCTTAGTCCCACTCAGGGTGGGGAGGCTGCAGAATCCATCTGGAGACAGGGAGCGTGGGACTGATGTGCTGTTTTTAGTTCCGTGGGAGAACTCACAACAAGGGGTTGTAATTTCTCTGCAATTTCTCTCCTTGATGAGACATCTGTTGGCATGCTGTGAGGAGATTCTCATCGGAGCAGACAGGGCATGTCTATGGAGCCACTTGCATGGGTGTGACAAGGCCTCATCACTGCTTCTGCCTCACAGAGGTCCTGTGCTTTGCTCTGAATCAGAGGATCTGATTTGGGGACTGTCCTTCTCTGCCTCTGTCCTCCTCCTCTACCACCTTCTCTGCCTCCCTCTCTGGCTGACTCACATGTGGCCTCCAGCTGTCTCTGCCATGGGTGGCACCTGCCCGTGCCTCGGTCACCTCTTGTTTCTTGCACTGTCCGAGCCTGATGGTCTCCTCGATGGTGACTCTGAGCTCCAGCACATCTGCCAGCTCTGCGATACTCCAACCCATACCATCTCCTGGAGCTCCAGGGATGAACAGGGAGCCCCCCTCTCCACCCACTCACCTTCGGGTAGCTGACTGCGTGGGTGGGAGGGAAGGCAAGACACTAACATGAGATGCCTGTGCTCATGGCAGGATGCCCATTGGAGTTTGGGAGCTCAAAGAGGGAAACCCTCATCTCTTGGAAGCACAGTGATTGGCAGAGCTGGAAGTCAGACAACTGGAATTTTGCCCCAGGCCAGTCAAATACAGAGGCTATGACATTTGGGGGAAATAATTATAGATGGTGTGATGGAGAATGTTACACTTACAGGCTAGGACATGCTTTCCCATGCAGTAAGTGCCTGGCAGGAATGGTTATTTACAATAGGAAGCTCCCAGGCAGTGCACTTAATACTATTCTGCTCCTCACTGTCCCCCCAGCCACAACCAGGCACTTCCAAGCTGATGTGAGGCCACCTTTATTGTCCTTGTCCTGGGCATCAAGGTTGCCAGTTCTAGTTCTGGTGGCTCAGGGTGCACCAGGGAGCAGGTGATGCTTCGCCTGAGGCTGATGGGTGGGCAGGGGTTTGCCAGGCAGGTGAGGGGGTGGAGTGCAGGGAGTTCCAGGTAGGGGATGGAGGTGGACACCATATTTGGAAGAATACACATGGTTTGACCTGGCAAGGGCTTGAGGGTAAAAGGGCAGGAGGTGTCCTCAAATGCTGGGTGGAGTCAAACCCTGAGGTCCTTGAATGCCACAGTGAGAGATCATGGCTTTTCACCTCCAGGCCTTTGCTCATCATAGACTGTGCCCCCTCAGGAGTAGGGCAAGAGAGGTGCAAAATTTATGGAGACATTCTCAGCCACACCAGTGCACATCCGTACCTGATAATGACTGCCTCCTTATTTTGCATTCTAGGTCCCCTTCCTAGGTCACCCTACACACAGCCCTGCTTAGAAGGGAGGTCACTTTCTATTCGTCTTTGAGCTTGGGGCCTGAAACACTGCCCGACCAGAGGAGGAGAGCAAGAAATGCTTATAGAATGAACAAGTGAATGAACAAATGTTGTTCTGTCTGGAACATGTTTACCTTCCTCTTGCCCAGTCAAGGTGTGTCATCATTTTTTTTTGCAGCTTACCTCTTCCCTGCAGCCCCTCCAGGCAATGCTGCCCTGGCTCCTCAGCTCTTACGTCGTGTACATGTCCTGTTTCCCAGCTGGGCGGTGTTCTTCTGTCTGGAAAAGGACCCGTAGACGCAGCAGGTGCCCTGTAACATCTGGGCATCATCAAACGTATCCCGGGCCCTTGGGTGGGAAATATCCGCCGCTGCTGCTGCAAGTTTGGGCTTCCCTCCCTCCACCTTCCTTCCCTCTTCTTCATGGGGCTAGGCTCAGAGAAGGCTCCTGGAGGTGGTAGCTCCAAACTGCCCCTCCACAGGTACAATGCATTTGCTCAGCTCAAGTTCCTGATTCCCCGCTTTGGACGGCTCCCAGCCGGCTGATGCTCATGCAGTCTGGAAGGCTCCAGAGGTCTTCTGATTTGCCCACACCCCTCATCCTCCAGATGGCACTCCTCATCAGGAATGAAACCCATGGGGGTCTTGGCTAAAAAAACAAGGTTAAACATGACCACTCCTGGGCTGCAGAAACTCCGGGGATGATCAATGATGTTCCCTAGGAGGGGTCAAGACATTCACATTTTTTGTCCAGTAGAGCATCCGTTTCAATCAGGAAGCTACTCTTGCTGTCCAGAAAAGCGGATCAGTCCCCTCCCATGCTCACCTCATGAGAACAAGGACGACAGGCAGAGGGCATCACATGGGTAGCATAATTACAGAGTACCCAGGTCAGGGCGCTGAGCCTTTACATCAAGAAGGCAGCCATGCCTTGGCATCCATCAGAACCTGGCATCCTGCATACTACATCTCAGAGGGCACAAACCTCCTTGGGAATGCTGTTGCTACAGAACCAGTGCTCAGGTGAACTCGAAGCAACTGCAGACAGACAATGAGCAACAAAGGGCTTAGAGACAGTGCCAAACCCCAAACCTCCTGTGCAACATAAAGACCTTGGAGCCCCAGAGGAGGTCCAAGCTCCCCCAAATAAGGAACAAACTCTAATTCAATCAGGGAAAGAGCTGGGCATCCACTTAGCCATTTTTTTACTAGCTGTGTGCTTATTAATTATGCCTGAGTTGCGAGGAAGTTTAAAGCATTGCTAATGAGCTCTGCCATTTACTAGCTCTGTGCCCTCAGGCAAGTTATCTAGCCTTGCTGGACCTTAGTTTCTCCATCTGTAAAATGGAGATAATTCTATCTCCCCTCAAAACGTCTGATGATTCAATAAGTCCTTAGAAAGTCTGACACATCGTGGATACTATTAAGTATTGCCTGATAAGCAAAATCAAAATATTTTCCATATAGTTTAATTACATTGAGCTCTCATTTTGAGTCTGGGAGGGTTAAGTCATTTAAAATATCAATCATTTGTACTTTTCATAAAGTCCAAGTTCAAGAACATGAGTAGGTATTAAGGCTACCTGAGCCAGGGGGACAAACCTGACTTCCAGAGCCAAGATTCTGAGGCCCAGGAGGGTAGAACCAGGTAAGCAGCGTTCCCTCCTTCCTGGATCCTGTCCTTTTACGGTCCATCCCCGCCAGGTTGGGTACAAGTCACCACAGACACAGCCCACGTTGACTCTTTGGACCAGGCTGAAGGCAGCCCTAATGTGTCCGGAGTTGGTTCCTTCCAGTGGCTTCATGGTCTGGCTAACTTCAAGAATGGAGCCGTGGACCTTCAGGTGAGTGTTGCAGCTCTTAAAGATGGCACGGGACCAAAGAGCGAGCAGCAGCAACATTTATTGTGAAAAGGGAAAGAACAAACCTTCAACAAAGCTTCCACATTGAGGAACGAGGACCGAACAGGTTGCCTGCGCGCTGTGTGTAGGGGTGTGTGTGTGGGGGGGGGGGGGGGGGGGGGGGGGGGCGGGGCAGCTTTTATTCCCTGATTGTCCCCCTCCCATGTTCTGTTTCTGTCCTATCAGAGTGCCCTTTTTTCAGTCCTCCCTGCAATTGGCTTCTTTTAGAATCCAGCTGATTGGTGCATTTTACAGAGCGTTGATTGGTGCGTTTTACAGAGCACTGATTGGTGCGTTTTACAATCCTCGTGTAAGACAGGAAAGTTCCTGATTGGTGCGTTTCTACAATCCTCTTGTAAAACAGGAAAGTTCCCCCAGTCCCCACTCGACCCAGGAAGTCCAGCTGGTTCACCTCTCACTAGACTCGGCTGTGGGGATCCTGCTTCACTGTTCTGAGTGTCTCCTTCTCTTGGCAATGGCAGAGAAGTTTATCTCCTCTGCTGTGGGGCAGTGGCAAAGTGGAAAGCAGAAAAGTTCAGTATCTGGCAGGAATGTGTTTCTTTTCCATTTCTCTGTGCCAGAATGGGAAGAGTGGTGCTGGGATGGGTTTTCTGACCTCACTGCTCAGGGCCTAAGAGCCAGGGTGGAGTGGCCCCCTTGTCCTGCCGGTCTCGTGAAGCTGAGAATACCACAGGCAGCGGTTGGAGGATAGGGGAGGGAATGAATGCGGTGGTTTGAAGAAAGCTGATCTTGGCCCTGCTGACCCTGCTCTGGGCCAGGCAGCTTCCCAAGGGCATTGTATTATAACTGTTGGTAGAGGAGCTGCTAGATTGTGGGAGCACCCCCACGATCAGGTTGTGTCCAGAAAGTGTTCCCACCCCTGCCCTTTTTTTTTTTTTTTTTTTTTTTTGAGACTGGGTTTTCTTATGTTGCCCAGGCTGGTCTCGAACTCCTGGGTTCAAGCGATCCTCCTGCCTCAGCCTCTGGCGTAGCTGGGACCACAAGCACGTGCCACCACGCCCAGCTTTCCCACCCTCTTCTTCATCATTTTGCTTTCCTGGCCACAGGAGCAGAGGCTTTTGTGCCTGGCATCTCACCCCTTGGCCCTCTTCCAATCCCAGCTCCAGCGGCTGCCCCTCACTGTGCCTTTTCTGCTCAGTCCTTGCACAGGTGCAGCCTGGAATGGAGATGGGGGAAGGGGGAAGTGGGAGACGAGAGGAGGGGGATAGGTGCTTCAGTCTCCCGGCCTTTTCGATTCTGACGTACTCTACACGGTTTCAGGCCCACTTAAGCACCACCTCATTCACCCTCCACACCCCCTCATTGCTTCCCATGGTTGCCTCCCCCATTAACCACCTGCATCCAAGTTGTCTCTGGCCCTGCTTCCTGGGAACTGCACGCTCAAATTGCACGTGACTGCCATCCCTGCAAAGGCAACTGGCCAAAAGATAGAGTGTGCCCTCAAGCAGGGCCAATCAGAATACTCCTCTGGAAAAATACGAGCCACTCACGTGTGGGCACTGCCAAGGCTGCAGGGGTGACCCAGCACGTGGAGACGGCAGGATCAGGGATGTGAGAGAGAGGGCAAGACCCCCGCTAAAGAAGAGACAAGCAGACGTGAGAGACTGGGGGAGTGTCTTGGGGTTTTGAGTGCCTGAGGCTGTGGTTGCTTCCTTGGGTCTATGAGCCAGAGCCTTCCAGGCCACATGAAGCCTAACTCTCCTGGAGCTGGGGTGAACTAGGGTCTGTTACTCAACTGAGAGAGGCCAGGTTAAGATGATGTTTCTCTCTCCCCTGCAGGAATGAGGGCTCCTTGAGGGAAGGGACTGGGGCTCCTTCACCTCTATTGAAAGGCGAAGCAAGCTGGACTTCCTGGATAAAGGGGGCACTTGGAGAACTTTTCTGTCTAGCTAAAGGAATGTAAATACACCAAGCAGCACTCTGTGAAAACGCACCAATCAGCGCTCTTTGTATACCTAAAGGTTTGCAAATGCACCAATCAGTACTCTGTAAAAACGGACCTATTAGCACTCTGTAAAATGGACCAGTCAATGCTCTATAAAATGGACCAATCAGCAGGATGTGGGCGGGGCCAAATAAGGAAATAAACGCTGGCTTCCAGAGCCCGCAATAGCAACCAGCTTAGGTCCCCTTCCAAGCTTGGAAGCTTAGTTCTTTCTCTTCGCTCTTCCTAATAAATCTTGCTACTGCTCACTCCTTGGGTCTGCACTACCTTTTATGAGGTGTAACACTTGCTGCAGAGGTCTGCCCCTTCCCTCCTGAAGTCAGGGAGACCGCGAAGCCACTGGAAGGGAGAAATTCCGGACACATCTGAACATCTGAAGGAACAAACTCTGGACATGCCATCTTTAAGAACTGTAACACTCAACGGCGAGGATCCGCAGCTTCATTCTTGAAGTCGGCGAGACCAAGAACCCACCGGAAGGAATAAATTCTGAACGCACTAGTGCAGTGCCTGAAGGCATCAGGTACGTCATGAATGAACGAACGAAGGAGTGAATGAGAGAGTGGATACATCATGGGTGTCTTTTGCTGTTCTTTCTCTGTGCCATCACCGGGCCTACCTTCAACAGTCTCTTTTCCTATGAAACGGAAGCAAGATAATTAGGCTTTAGATTGTGAAGTACAGAAGAGTAAAAATCTTGAGTAAATGATTCAGGTCCCTTGTATAGGAGAAAAGGGGGGGCAAAGGAAAGGTGGAAACCGAATGCACTTAGTATCTATTCGATGCACACGCTTGAAACATTACTTTAAACGTTTTTGACAATATCCCCACGGAGAAGACATTATCCCTCTTACAGCTGTGTAAACTGAGACACGGAGTCGTCAAGTACTTTGCCTGAGGTTTTACAAATAGTAATCAGTAGACCTAGGGTTTGATTTAAGCCATTCTCATAGGTGTTAGGTGGTATCTTGTAGCTTTAATTTATATTTTCCTAATGTCTGATATTGTTGGGCATCTTCTATGTCCTCATTTGCCATCTGTAGCTCTTGTTTAGTTCATACGTGTTCAAATTTTTTGTCCATTAAAAATAATTGGTTGTATATTGGGTTGGTTCTTTTTTATTGGCTTGCTATTGAGTTTTGAGAGGTTTTTTTCTAATTTTCTGGATACTGGTCCTTTATCAGATACATGTTTTGCAGATAGTTTCTAGTTTTTATGTTCATTTTTAAAATTATACTTTAAGTTCTAAGGTACATGTGCACAACGTGCAGGTTTGTTACATGTGTATATATGTGCCATGCTGGTGTGCTGCACCCGTTAACTCGTCATTTACATTAAGTATATCTCCTAATGCTATCCCCCCTTCCCCCACCCCAGGACAGGCCCCGGTGTGTGATCTTCTCCACCCTGTGTCCAAGTGATCTCATTGTTTAATTCCCACCTATGAGTGAGAACATGCTGTGTTTGGTTTTCTGTCCTTGCAATAGTTTGCTCAGAATGATGGTTTCCAGCTTCATCCATGTCCCTGCAAAGGACATGAACTCATCCCTTTTTATGGCTGCATAGTATTCCATGGTGTATATGTGCCACATTTTCTTAATCCAGTCTATCATTGATGGACATTTGGGTTGGTTCCAAGTCTTTGCTTTTGTGAATAGTGCAACAATAAACATACATGTGCATGTGTCTTTATAGCAGCATGATTTATAATCCTTTGGGTATATACCCAGTAATGGGATGGCTGAGTCAAATGTTATCTCTAGTTTTTGCAGATAGTTTCTATCAGTCTATAGCCTGTCTTCATTTTCTTAATGGTATGTCTTGAAGAGCAGAAGTTTTTTTTTTTTTTTTATCTTGATATAGTACAACTTATCCATTTTTACTTTTATGCTTGGTCCTTTTTGTGCCCCGGACCTGGAATCTAAACCCAGATCTGTGAATGTCAAAGTCCTTCTTCTTATTACATCTAATGTAGTGTTGCCTCAAAGTCTATTCTAAGGCTAGTGCCAGGCACCATGAGAATCACCCAAGGAGCTTGCTTGTAACTGTGGAGAATCTGCTTCCATGGGCCTGGATAGACCTGGGAACCTGCATATTTTATCAGCTCTCCAGGTGACTGGGTGATCAGCCAGGTGTGGAAGGGGCTCTAATGCATGGACTCTGGCACCCCTGAGCCTTTAGACCTGGTGGCTTCTTGGCCTCGCCTCTTCTCTTCTCTCTCATCTCTCCTCTCCTCTTCTCTTTCTCTCTTTCTTTCTCTCTTTCTTCCTTTCCTTTCCTTTCCTTTCCTTTCCTTTCCTTTCCTCTCCTCTCCTCTCCTCTCCTCTCCTCTCCTCTCCTCTCCTCTCCTCTCCTCTCCTCTCCTCTCCTCTCCTCTCCTCTCCTCTCCTCTCCTCCCCTCCCCTCCCCTCCCCTCCCCTCTCCTCTCCTTTCTTTCCCTTCCTTTCTTTTTGATGGAGTCTTGCTCTGTCACCCAGACTGGAGTACAGTGGCATGATCTCTGCTCACTGCAACCTCCACCTCCTGGGATCAAGCGATTCTCCTGCCTCAGCCTCCCGAGAAGCTGGGATTATAGGTGCCCGCCACCATGTCTGGCTAGTTTTTGTATTTTTAGCAGAGACAGGGGTTCACCATGTTGGCCAGGCTGGTCTCGGACTCCTGACCTAGGTGATCAACCCACCTCGACCTCCCAAAGTGCTGGGATTACAGGGGTAAGCCACCGTGCCTGGCCTTCTTGGCCTCTTTCTAGCTGCATCCTGCAAAGTGCTGCTGATGGTGACATTTCTAGATCTGTTTCTTATGTGTCCCTTCCCCTGTCTTCCTCCCCAGCTCCTTAGCTCAGTATTTGACATTCAGCAGATGATGAAGACATGCTTTTAAACCAAGCGACCCACTCTCTACCAGTAGGGGGGAGTGGCAACCTCACTCCACAGCTGGCACTAAGTGGAGCCAAATAGAAACCGTATAATTACTGACCTTGGTTTAGAGTGCTCTCCTGTAGCTCCTTCCCTCCCCAGCCGTGGGCGGCCACTTAAGCCAGTTGCCTCACCCTCTGGCCCAGCCAGAGCTTCCCCACCTAGAGAAACTGTTATTTTAAAGTAGCTCCAAGATCGGCTCATCGGAGTTGAAAAGGATACTTGTGTAAGTGAACAGCTATGGCAGCCTCCAAATAAAAGAAAACTGGATTAATTGGGAATAGGGGATGGGACTGGGGAAATGGAGTGTGTTTTGGCTTAGGAGCAAAACAGGCACCTAGAGGTTTAGCAACTTTCTCTGGCATGTCAGATTGTGACATGTCATAGGGTCAGAAGTGAATACTGTAGGATGACAAAGATGGTCACCTGCTTTCCCCCAGACAACTGGGACTTCTCCCACCCTCAAAGGGAGCAGCAGTAAGAAAACTAAGATCTATTGTCAGGGTTTTATATTTTATTTAATCCTTTCAATAACCCACAGGGTCAATATTATTCACATTTTTCAGCTTGGGCAAACTGAGACTCAAGAGATTATAAGGATAGCCAGGGTATGCTGGAGCCAGGATTGGGAATGTAGCAGAGGCTGAGCCACTGTAATAAAGAGGCCTCAAAATACAGTGCTTTAAAGAATGTTGACAGTTATTTCTTCCTCATAAAACATCTCCAGGTCAGTACAAAAGCTGTGTTCGAGGCAGTCACTCAGGGACCCAGGATCCTGCTATCTGTGGCTTCACAGGTTTCTGGAACTGGGGTCAGCAATCTTTTTCTATAAAGAGCTCGATTGTATTTTAGACTATACAAGGCACGTGGTCTCTGTCCTGACTACTCAACTATTGTATTGTAACAGTAGACATAGACAATATGTAAATCAGTGGGCATGGCTGTGTTTTAATAAAACTTTATTTACAAAACAGTCTGGATTTTTAGTTCAAGGGCTGTAGTTTGTTGATCACCATCCTAAGAGGGTGATTCTCAAAGTGTAGTGCCAGGGAACCAGCAGTATCAGCATCATTTGGAAACATATTAGAAGTGCAGTTTTTGGGGTGAGTCCCAAGGCCCTACTGAATTAGAAACTCTGGGGTTGGGACCCAGTGATGTGTGTTTTAACAAGTCCTCCAGGTGATTCGTATGCATGCTGCAGTTTAAGCATCATCACTGTTCTGGAGTCCTACCTCTCAGCCCAGGCTGCATCTGAGCATCACCTGGAGAGTTTTAAATTAAAATTCCTAGTGCCTGGGCCATATCTCAATGCC
This sequence comes from Rhinopithecus roxellana, assembly GCF_007565055.1. Taxonomy (NCBI): domain Eukaryota; kingdom Metazoa; phylum Chordata; class Mammalia; order Primates; family Cercopithecidae; genus Rhinopithecus; species Rhinopithecus roxellana. Next base: position 74,199,454 of record NC_044567.1, read on the forward strand.
ATTACCTTGGACTCTCTGGGGGTGGAACCAGAACTTTTAAAGCTGCCTGCTGATTCCAGAGTATTGCAAAGCAGTGGCCTAGAGCGGCGTTATCACTGGTGTGGTTAGAGCTGGCTTGCCACCTGGCCTCCAACCACACCTGCTTCTCCAAGGTGGGGCACCCAGTGCTCCCTGAGATCTGGATTTTGGTTTTTTCCTTTGTCTTATCTCCCAAGACCCTGGCACCCTGGCTCCTTCCTGGGAACTCTGTATGGGGCTTTGTGATTAGGGAGGATCTCAGTTCAAGTTTGTCAACTGACTGATCTCTGGTTAGCAGTGTTGCAATACGGGGTTGGGGGGATGACCTGTGTGGGTGAAGGAGTGTGGAATGGAAACAGACTAGGAGAGGAAGGAGGGAGGGGACAGAGCAGGAGGAGGACTTGGATGTGGAAGCAGCTGGCACAGTGGTCTGTCACCAAGATTCAGTGAAGGCCAGTTCCCTTCCCCACCTTTTCCTCCCCAGCTCCATCCAGCACCTGGCAGGTGCACAGCCTTCTGGAGGGAAGGGAATGCTATAGGGTGACAAAGAACAGTCCCTGGGTACTGCTGAGCCTTCCTTTATATGGTGAGCACTTAGCATTGACAATGTGCCTGGCAGTACAGTTGTCCCCCAGTATCTGTGGGAGATTTGTTCCAGGACCCCCATGAACGCCAAGATTCTCAGGTGCTCAGGTCCTTCAGTATCCTAAATGCTTTATAGGAATTAATGCATTAAATCCTCACAGCAAGCCGTAGGGTAGGCACTATAATTACCTCCATTTTACAGATGGGGAGACTGAGGCTTTAAGAAGTTAGGTGACCTGCACACGGTTACACAGGTGGTAAGTGGTTGAGCCAGGAGTCAACTTAGGAAGTCTGGCTCCAGAGCTAAGCTCTGCTGTCTTCTTGTCATAACTGCAATGGTGGCATTTATTTATTTATTTATTTATTTATTTATTTATTTATTTATTTTTGAGATGGAGTTTTGCTCTTGTCGCCCAGACTAGAGTGCAATGGTGCAATCTTGGCTCACCGCAACCTCTGCCTCCCAGGTTCAAGCAATTCTCCTGCCTCAGCCTCCCAAGTAGCTGAGATTATAGGCATTCGCCACCACACCCGGCTAATTTTTTGTTTGTTTGTTTATTTGGTTTTAGTAGAGACAAGGTTTCTCTGTGTTGGTCGGGCTGGTCTCAAACTCCCAACCTCAGGTGATCCACCCACTTTGGCCTCCCAAAGTTCAGAGATTACAGGCGTGAGCCACCGCACCTGGGCCCATGGTGGTATTTTTATTCCCGTTTTACAAATGAAGAAACTGGGGCCATGCAACTTGCTCAAGATCACAGAGCCAGGAGGTGGTGGAGGCAGGACTCGAACCCAGATCTCCCTGCCAACAAAGCCTTTGGATTTGCCAGCTTGCCCCACAGCCTGCATCAGGTTCCCCTCCCTTCTTCCCTCCATCTGTCCACCCAACTTATTCTGGGTTTGCACGTGTGGGGCTGACTCATAGGGAGCAGGAGAGCCCATCCTCCGGAGTGAGAAGGCAGATTTTATTTCTGTTCAGAGCATCTTGGGCTGGTGCTGGGAGAGCTGCCAAGCCCAGCTGACACATTTTCTTCTGCCAAGGCTGCTGAGTGGGTGGGCAGCCCCAGGGGGCTCTAGAGGGCCCCAAAACACTAACTCCTCAGATGTGTGTCAGCACCCAGGGGAAAGATGGGGATGCCTGCTTCCTCTGCCTTAACTGCAATCTCTTTCCCTAAGGGAGTTTCCTGGAGCTAAAATTCCAGTTGCCAAAATCTTCCTCATTTCTTTGCTCTGGTCCAAAGCTGAAAGGAACCCCAAGAAGCCATTTGTTCAAGGCTTGCCTTTAGGCAATCAAGGTAATCCTGGTTGTTCCCATTTTACAGATCACAGAAGCCAGCTGTGGTTCTCATTGGCTTGTCCTCCTTCCTGTTAGCCTTATGATACTTCCCAGATGTCCTTTCTCCTATCAAATCATTTCTCCTATCAAATGATCGTAAGAATCCCAGGGCACTTACTAACTTTCTGGATCACCTGTTCTCTGCTGTAAAAAAATAGGAAGCAGTCGGTTACAGCTGGGGCCCTTTACCAGATGCAGTGGCTAATGCCTGTAATCCCAGCACTTTGGGAGGCTGAGGCAGGTGGATCACCTGAGATCAGGAGTTGAAGACCAGCATGGCCAACATGGTGAAACTCCATCTCCACTCTAAAAATACAAAAATTAGCTGGGAGAGGTGGTGGGCGCCTGTAATCCCAGTTACTCGGGAGGCTGAGGCAAGAGAATCGCTTGAACCTGGGAGGCAGAGGTTGCAGTGAGCCGGTATTGCACCACTGCACTCCAGCCTGGGCGACCGAGCGAGACTCCATCTCAAACAAACAAACACAAAAGAGGTGGGGCCCTTTAACGAGCACTGCAGGTGACTCTCATCATCTGGGATAATGGAAAATACTGGCACCCAGAGACCTCCCAATGGGTGCCAGGATTCTCCCTCATTTAAGGTACAAACCCCGACTGACTGTCTTAGCTGTGCCCCAGATTGTTACAATTGCCCCCCGCCTCTTGGATGAGTCTTGTGGGTTTGGCGGCTCATTCCCCTCCTAGCCCAACCCAGGTCATTAGAATGGGGTTGCAGGATGGTGTGGTGTGCCTGCATCCTCCCCCGACCCTGCTCCCCGGCCAGTCCTGCCTTATTCTTCAGGGGCTGTTCGCTGAGGATCATGGAGACCTTGGCAGTGTCCTCAGATCTATGGCTGTCTTAGCCTCACTTCAGCCAGACACGCCAACACTCAGGGCTCCCCATTTGCCAAGGGTCCCTAGCCCAATTGTTTCAGTTCTGTGTAAGAAAAGCCAAAAGTCACTGGAGAGGACATTTGTTTCAAGTTGTGGTTTCGTAATAGGTCTAAAAATTCTTTGAGCCTCCTTCCTGAAGTGGCAGAGCCTAATTCTCCTCGAGTGTGGGTGGACTCGATGACTTCCTTCTAATGCATAAAGTGGAAACAAGAGTATGTGACTTCTGAGACTAGGTCATGAAAAGGCACCATGGCTTCCTTCTCTTTCCTGGATTACTCACTGTAAGGGAAAGCCAGCTGCCATGTTGTGAGGACACTCAAGCAAGCCAGTGGAGAGATGGTGAGAAACTGAAGCCTCCTGCCAATAGCTAGCAAAGAAACGAGGCCTTTTGCCAAGAGCTGTGGGAATAAGCCATCTTGGAAGCCGACCCACCATCCCCAGTCAAGCCTTTGGAGAACCGCAGCACAGGCCAATGTTTTGTCTGCAACCTCATTAGAGACCCTGAGCCAGAACCACCCAGCCAAGCTGCTTCTGAATCTCTGATTCACAGAAGTTGTGAGATACTAAACATTTGTTGTTTTAAGCTACCAAGTTGTGGGTCATTTTTTAAATGCAGTGATGGGTAACTAACACACAAATCAGGAGCCACAGCCTTCGTCCACAAGCTGAGTGGGTAGGTGAGAGGACTGAGGTGGGCGTGGCATCCAAAGACCTGGACAGAGAACCAGCATTTGTCAGGATGGAGTGCAGTGCTTGGATGTGTGTCCTTCCATTTACTGTTAGTGCTATTACGCCTATTGCCCATGTCCAGAAACTGGGGCTCAGACAGGTCAGATCGCATGACCAAGGTTGCCAAGCTCATCAGTGGCACAGCCAGGATTTAAGCCCAGTCTGTCTGCTCTGGTCCATACTTTCCCACTCTTGATGATCTCAGTGATTTTTGGGCAAGACTCACCCCTTTTGGGGGCTTGCATAGAACTTGAGCCAACTGCATGCATATCCGATGAGAAGGTTGAACCTGGTGCTCTCTGGCCCTGGATTCTCTAAGGTATGTGAACCCTGATCTCATAGTCTTTGTCCTGTAGGGTGCCCCGGGTAGGTCAGCTCTGTCTGCTAAAGATCTAGTGAGCCAAGGATGAGGACGTGATAGTGTGGCTTTGAAAGCCCCTGTGCAAACGTGTAGCTTCCTTCAGCAATATCATCTCCTGATTCTCCCTCACAGACATGTGTGCCCAGGTCTGTTTGCAGTGACACCAACATCACCCCCTGCCCTTGGCCTTGCCCCTCTCTTCACCTCCGTCCTGATTCCCGCTCTCCAGCCATACAGATGCCAACAGCTGGCACTTGTCCAAGAAACATGTGCTCAAGGTCATGTGCAGTGGCTTAGGCCTGTAATCCCAGTGTTTTGGGAAGCTGAGGAGGGACGATTGCTTGAGGCCAGGAGTTCAAGACCAGCCTGAACAACATGGGGGCCCTTGTCTCTACTAAAAAAAAAAAAAAAGCTGTGCATAGTGCCATGCCTGTGGTTCCAGCTACTTGGGAGGCTGAGGCAGGAGGATTGCTTGACTTGAAGAGATTGAGGCTGCTATGAACCATAATCATGCCACTACACTTCAGCCTGGGTAACAGAGCAAGACCCTATCTCAAAAAAGAAACGTGCTCAGGGTGATGTACATTGACTCCATCTTGTCACCGAGAGCTCAGCAGGAGGTGCCTTCCTGGGAGAGTCAGATCAGGAGCACACAGGGCTGGACACAAGCACCTGGGCAGCCTTGGGAAGGTACTGCTTAGCAGCACCGGAAGTTCTTGCCCCTCTCCCGGGGCCTGGGGCACTGCGCTTGGCATCTGAAGCCTTTCCTCCACACCTCCTTCTGCAGGCGGGCCCAGAGCCCGCTCTGGGATGCCTCCTTCTCCACAGCTCCATGCTTTGATGGGACATTCCCCTGCCACCTCTCCCAGCCACAGCTTCTACCATAGCCATGACCAACAGCCTCCATTAGCCCATGCTTGCAGGGCAGTGGAAGGGCTGCCTGGAGCTTCCTGCAGCTCCACCCTCATCCTGCTCCCTCTCCCTGAAGAACCTCCACAGGCTCCTTGGTCCCATTCATGAGGAACCTGGCCCGCTTATCCTGCTATTCAAGCCCCTCAGGCTCTTTCCCAGGCCCTACACCGCACCATCCCTTTTCACAGCAGCCTCTTCCTAAGTGGTTTGAGTTTTGGGTCTCCAGGCCTCCTCCAGCTGAAACCCTGTCTGTAGACACCCTGATTCCCCTCCACCCACCTCCCACACTAGAAGTAGAGGGAAGGCAGATGGATGGGGTGTCTGTCCAGCCTGAGGGGCAAAGTGTGGGGACAGGCAGGGAGGGCAGGCCCCAGGATGGACAGATGGACAAGGTATCCGGCTCTCCCTTTTCCTGAATGACCACAGGAGGAATGAGGTCGCCACCCCATGCCTCTCGCAGAGATGCTGTGAGTGTGAATGAGAACAGCTTGTGAGGGGTTCTGACAGGCATAGCCTGGTGTGGAGACCTTTTGTAACCTTCCGGACCTGGCATTGAACCAGAGGACGGGTCATGTGACCCATGTTGCTCGGCCCTTTTAGCCTTCCTGGCTTATGGCTCACATCCCAAATACCCTCACACTCTGCAGGCGCTCTTAACCTGAGGAGGGCCATGGATTTGTTTGAGGGTAGGAGATGCGTTGCCTGTGTTACATCTACAGCTATATGCACGTGTACTTGTAAAAAATTTTTCTGGAGTGTTTGCAGCTTTTCAAAGGTTTTGTGATAAATCTTTGAAATGGTCTAACTAACTTGGTACCAGCTTTCCAGTCTAGGCCCACCTGGATGTTTACTCCCAGCAAATCTGGTTTCCAAGCTTAAGGCATCCATCCTGATGAAGCGCTTGCCTCTTCACTTTGAAACTCTAACACCTAACCTGCTTCAGGGAGATGTGAGATCAGATCGGCACAGCGGGTATGTCCTCTATCCTTCTCCTCCTCCCAGGCTGACCTCAGTTTCCCGCATCCAAAGTGGATCGGCATTGGGTTACAGTTACACTCCAGGCTACTGGCCATGTTCCCAGTGACAGGTAAATCTCCGTCCCATGCAAACATCCTGCATCTGAGCAGCCCTTTCCAAAGATACTTTGTTTTGTTTCAAACACATGGGCTTCTGCCTTGTACAGGAGTTTTAGTGTGTTTCCCAGAACAGAATTCAGCCTCCTAACCTTTAGTATAAATAGGGTTGTTCACAAGCTAATGACTCTGATGATGGCAAGATGACTTCTATCTTGATCTCACCTAAATTCCTCCTCAATCCGTCTTTAACCTGAGGTCTGAAAGCTGACCACAGCATGCTCACAAAAGCTAAGCAGCAAAGAGAAATGGCTTCCCCAAAGACTGTCCTATCCCAGTACAACTTTGTCTTATTATTATTATTATTTTAGACAGAGTCTCACTCTGTCGCCCAGGCTGGAGTGCAGTGACGCAATCTCAGCTCACTGCAAACTCCGCCTCCTGGGTTCAAGTGATTCTCCTGTCTCAGCCTCCCGAGTAGCTGGGATTACAGGTGCCCACCACCATGCCCTGCTAATTTTTTGTATTTTTAGTAGAGATGGGGTTTCACCGTGTTGGCCACACTGGTCTCGAACTCCTGACCTTGTGATCTGGCTGCCTTGGCCTCCCAAAGTGCTGGGATTACAGGCGTGAACCACTGCACCCAGCTGTTTTTTTTTCACATGTAATAAGTTCCTGGAAATGTCTTAAGAATATCAAATGTGTCAAAGTTAGATAATAATCTTACACTATGCAAGAAGAAGTAGAGCCTGATGGTTAAGAATGTGGTCAGTGACCTACCTACACGGGCATAAATCTGCCACTTCCTAGGTGTGTGCCTGAGACTTCTCTGTGCCTCAGTTTTCTGAAAGAGGGAATGATTATAGAAACCACCTTATAGGGTTCTTGTGCAAATTAAGTAATATATATATAAAGCTCTCAAAACAGGGTCGTATGCACTAAATATGTTAATAATTATTATTGTATATTTTAAGGTGGATTCCATACTCAACTAAAAAGAATGACAACTCCCTAATTATATTTTGCTTCTAAGAATATGATCACTGATAATTTATTTCTAAGGCCTTATTTTCTGGCTGAGTGCAGTAGCTCAAGCCGGTAATCTCAGCACCTTGGGAGGCTGAGGTGGGAGGATTGCTTGAGCCCAGAAGTTTGAGACCAGCCTGGGCAACATAGTGAAACCCCATCTCTACAAAAGAATAAAATAAAATAAATAAAATAAAATAATTAGCCCGGTGTGGTGGCACATGCCTGTTAAGTCCCAGCTACTTGGGAGGCTGAGATAGGAAGATCATTTGAGCCCAGGAGGTCAAGGTTGTGTAGGCCATGATCGTGTCACATCACTCCAGCCTGGGTGACAGAGTGAGACCTTGTCTCAAAAAAAAAAAAAAAAGAACAACTTTTTTTTCGCCTCACAAATGAATCCAGTCAACCAACTTAAGTGAACACTGAGCTAAAATGAAAACAACTTTCCTTTTATTTTTATTTTTAATTAATTACTTATTTGTTGAAACGAAGTCTTGCTGTACCCGCCAGGCTGGAGTGCAGTGGCATAATCTCAGCTCACCGCAGCGTCTGCCTCCCAGGTTCAAGAGAGTCTCCTGCCTCAGCCTCCCGAGTAGCTGAGACAACAGATGTGTGCCACCATGCCCAGTTAACTTTTGCATTTTTTAGTAAAAACCAGATTTTTCTATGTTGGCCCAGCTGGTCTCAAACTCCTGACCTCAGGTGATCCTCTCGCCTCGGCATCCCAAAGTTCTGGGATTACAGGCATGAGCCACCGCACCCGGCCTCATTTTAATTTTAATTATATTAACTTTGTGAGACCCTTTCTTGTTTATTACCTAGTACCTACACTTTTATTTTCCCATTTTTGCTCATTTTTACTATCAATAAACACAACAACATGTTCAAACAATGGCATCAACAGGCTGTACAATATGAGCCAAGTGGAATGGAGATACTTCCAAAATGGGGCTGCTGGCTGCTAGTTTGTGTCACCTCATGACATCCCAACATGTTTGCCAATGGATGTGAAAGAGCCCAGAATTGGTGAAGAAAAATTAGTTTAGGAATGTCAAAGCCCAAACCTATAACAGTGGTGATGGTTCAAAAGCCAAAAATCCTTGAGGCTGGGACGTATGTCTGGGTTCATGTCAATGATCTTGTTGGAAGAATAATTTGTTACCATGAAGTAGGAGACAAGACAGTCTTCACTTTAATAACAGACCCATTCCAAGACAGCTGGCTATAAAGAAACTATTCATGTTGTGAATCACATTTTTTTTGAATTCCATTATAAAACTAAGACGGTCTTCTAAAGTAAAATGGAGAGCTTTGAAAAGTTTTGGTGGATAGGGCCAGGTCTTTGTCATGCTGGGATTATGGTGAGAGAGATTTGAAAGCACTTTCAGTAATTGCTGTTCCTTCCTGTAGTAGAAACTTCAAGGGGAGCTTCTTAAATGGAATTATGGTGAAATTTACGGCAGATTCTGTCTAAGTTTACAAGGAGCAGCAGATACTCCAGGCTACCTCCTCAGTGTGGTCTGATCCCTCTCCCTTTTATTCTCCTGGAGAGTGTCTTACATTGTAGCTGATAACACTCACTAATGTCTCCATTTCTTTTTCCTTTTCTTTTCTTTTTTTGGAGACAGGTTGTTTTGTTGCCCAGGCTGGAGTGCAATGGTGCAATCATGGATTATTGCAGCTGTAATCTCACAGGCTCAAATGATCCTCTAGCCTCAGCCTTCCAAGTAATTGGGACTGCAGGCATGAGCCACCAGGCCCAGCTAATTTATTTTTATTTTCATTTTCATGGAGACAGGGTCCCTCTATGTTGTCTAGGTTGGTCTCCATCTCCTGGGATCAAGCAGTCCTCCTGCCTCGGCCTCCCAAAGTGCTGGGATTACAGGCGTGAGCCACTGTGCCCGGCCTTCACTTCTTCTTCCCCACATTTTGTTGTGTCCTTTTGCGACTGGGGTTCAGATAGCTAGAGGTGGAGTTCTTTACTTTCCTGACAGTTAGGATTTATGTAGTCTTGGTATGCTCCCTACGTTGATGGCTACATTCTGGAAGCTGGGGAAGACATGTGTAAGTCTGAGCAGTATGTCTGGCACTGAAACATCAAGAGAGCCCTGATGCCACTCAAGGCCTTCACACATTGACGGGATGGCTATGTATACACAAGGGCTCCTGCCGTGGGCGGAGTGGGGGATGCCATCACCAGATAGAACTTCATAAGGACAAAACATCAAATTCCTTCCTTCCCCTCTCTTAGTAATAGTCCTCCCTATTTAATCCCGGGATGTGAGTTCTTTTGGTAATGGGGGTTTGCTGAATTGATAGGGAATGGTGCCGATGGTAGTGTCCAAGTGGCACTGAACCATAGAAACATTTCTGAATGTTTCTTCTATTTCTATACCCTAATCTTTTCACACCGCTAGGCATGTGAGGCCAACATGGCGTTCTAAGCTTCTATAGTCAGCCTGGCTGCCACTGTCCCTACATGATCCTGAGGACTCCAAGGAAGTCCCAGAGACCAAGGAGAGTCCAGTCTCGTGGTCCTGGCCAGAACTGAAATTTCACCATTGACTTTGTCATTGAGCTGCATGCTTCTCCAAACCACATGGGTTCCTCCTGCTTCTGGGGGCCTCAGCTCTATCCTTGCAGCTCTCACGAGCCTCAAGTTCTCATGCAGTTTTCAGATTTGGTGGTTCCAGGAACTCACACCTATCTCCTTTCTCCTGTGCCATTGTCAGAGGTGGTAGCAGATCACGTTCCACAGTGAGAATGGCCGGTTAACATATGCAATGCTTCCCTTTGAAAGCACCATAAGTGGAGAATTCTAGAAAATAAACCAGGCTGGGCGTGGTGGCTCACGCCTATAATGCCAGCACTTTGCGAGGCCAAGGTGGGAGGCTCATGAGGTCGGGAGTTTGAGACCAGCCTGACCAACATGGTGAAACCCCATCTCTACTAAGAATACAAAACTTAGCTGGGTATAGTGGCACACGCCTGAAATCCCAGCTACTCAGGAGGCTGAGGCAGGAGAATCACTAGAACCTGGGAGGCGAAGGTTGCAGTGAGCCAAGATCACACCACTGCACTCCAGCCTGAGTGACAGAGCAAGACTCCATCTAAAAAAAAAGAAAAAAAAGAAAACTGTTTCCCACTTTCATCCATTCTGGAAGCTCAGACCTTAGTAAAATTTATTTATTTCAAAGAAGGTGCAATAAAATTGTTCAAGCCCACTTGGAAATCCGTTGTAAGGGGTGCTGGCATTTTGAAAAATCATTTTGCTGATTGCGAGAGTAATACAAGCTCATTGCAAATAATTAAGAATATACAAAAAGGTACATAGAAATAAAATCTCCCAAGATGTCACTTCTCAGAAATAACCATTATTAGCATTTAATGTGCCACTCCTTTTTCTGTGCGCAACAATTTATAAAATTACATGGTACTTTATCTACAATTTTTCACCTTGCTTTTTTCACCTTAAACAACCAGAACATTCCCCCCCCATATCATCGTCTACTCTTCAAAAACACCGTTTTAATGACTACGTAATATTTCATTGTCTGGTTGTACCAGGATTTATTTAGCCAGTTCTCTATTTGCAGGCATCTAGGCGGTTTCTTATTTTTCATGATTATAAATGATGCTGCAGTGAATATTCTTGTCCAGGAAATCTTTATCTGGGTTTCTGATAATTTCCTTAGAAGAGATTCCAAGAAGGGAAATTATGGAGTCTCAATTCTGCTGGGTGTTACCTGTCTCCTGTGGATGCTTAGAAAGACGGAGTGGCTCCTATTACCCTGAGTGGGTAGCGTTTCCTGCCACTAAGGCCTCCTAAATGCCTGGACCAGAGAATTTTTATTCCTACTGGAGAGAGATGAAAAGAGGGCTCCTGAACCTCCCCAGACAGATCCCAACTAGTCACCTGAACCTGCTCCATACAAAGCAGAGCTTCCCCCTGCAGGACTCATTTCATAATTAACTTAGAGACTAAAGCATATTTAATTAACCATGGAAACCCTCCCAGCCATCTGCCTCTGTTTTTATTTTGAGGAAAATGGCAGATTTTTTTTCCCTTAGCTCCCTCTTTTTGGGGATGGAGCTCATTTCCAGCATCTTCGTTGTTGTATGGATCTGGGTCCTCTCCCTTGCTGGTGGCCACTCCAGAGTGTCAGAGTCGGGGGTTAGCTTGAGGTGGGAGGCTGGGTGAGAGGTTGCACAAGGGCCTGGGCTTGGCCTCTAAGGCCAAACCCCTGCCTGGGGTGAGCTCAGCCAGGCAAAGGTGGCACCCACACACTGCAGCGTGGGCCTTCAGGGACCTAGCCTCAGCCTCTTGGCTGCTGTCCTAAACTTACAGGGCTGCAGAGAGGGGCAGAGCTCAGAGAAAGAGGCCAACACTCTCATTCCACAGGTGAGGAAACTGAGGCCCAGACAGGCTCCAGGTCAAGCCTGAGCACAGAGATTTTCAGGCCCCTTGTTTGCTTCTTTGTTGTAGCCTCAAAGGAGCGGGGACAGCTTTGATTTCACTGGACTCCAAGGTCAGGGGATTTAAACGGAGTCCTGGGGGCTGTAACAGCCCGCGACATTGGAGCACTTTGAAATGTGCAAAACGTGTTCGCAGATCACATCTCACTGAATACTCAACCGAGGCTCTGGAGACTCCAGGGTCACGTGACATGCATATAGTCACACAGCTGGTGAGTGTTGAGGCTGCGATGGAAACGAGAAGTGCTTTGGTCTGAATTCCCAATGTATCAGGATGGCTTTTATTTGCACGGTATTCGTCAGAGGCCCTGGACTGGGAACCCACAGCAGAAAGGTCTGAAGGAACATTAGTCCAGTTACTTCTAGTGACATCACCTCCTCCAGGAACCCTTCCTGGGCTATCGCCCCAGGCTGAGTTGGGAGGGAGAGCTGGATCTCTGACCCTTTATCAACCCACACACACCACAGCATTATACCCTAGGGTGCTATACTTCATGCCTCTTCTCCAGGTTCTAGCAAAGGGTCTGGCTTATACTAGTCGATCAATAAGTGGTATTGAATTGAATGAGATCAAATGTGGACGCAGGTGTAATTGCTTCAGCGCCTCACTTTTCCTTCCCTCAGGGCATCATCTGAGATCTCTCTGGGAGTGGATGTCACATGTGCTTTGGAATGGTCCCCAAGGGTTGCCATATGGACCCATCTATGTGCCAGGCTGGCCATGTGCCCCGGATCCTGGAGCTGTCAGAAGGGCTGGAGATCTAGCTCACAGACCCTGGCCAGGTAGCATCACCTTTAATAGATGTGTGACCAAGCCTGGCAGGGGACTGGGGACATCTGCAACCTCATGCTTTTAGTAAACCATGCCCACCCTCTGAGACTCATTTGCTCCTCTGTCAGATGAAGGCAATTTGATTGGACCCTTCCAGCCCTGATGATCCATGTCCTTTGACTTTATTTATAATGTCCTCAGGCAGGGGCCAGGAGTGGCAGAGAACAAAGCCTCCCAAATCAGTCTTGGGGGGACAGTCCAGGAAAGCTTTCTGGAAGAACAGATCTTAGAAATAACTGGACTCATGTTCCATTGGACCTTTCCTCTGTGAGTTCCCAGCTCAGGACCTCTGCTAGGGGCCAGGGCAAAAAGATGGAGAGTCAACTCCAGCCAGAAGTCAGGAAGCTGGAGCTGCTAACCAAGCTAAAATGTATCCTGCGTAGAAAAGACAGGAAAGTACCAGGTTTCCTGGAGCCACTTTCATGTTCCTGCCAGGCTGAAAATCTCTCTCCTTTTAAGATATAAAAGATTTGCTCCCTGACACTCATCTTCAATCATTTTCTGTCTCTCCAGCCACTACAGCCTGCAATGAAGGCAAGGGAATCCACGGTGATGAATTAGGTAGCTATAGCTATTTCTCCAGAGCTGCATCTATTAAACCCAAAGCAGGTCTTGGCTCCACTGAAATCAAATTCAACATGAAAAGCCCTCAACGGGGCACCCCCAGCCCAGAGCCACGCTGCAGCCTCCCCTTCATCCCTCCTCTGTGGCCCCTCACACATCACCTGGGCCACTTATTCTGTGAATTACTGTAAAATTTGAGTTGAGAACTTATCTTTTTTCCTATCAAGAGCATGACCTACAGAATGAGAAAAGAATTCAATGGAGGAAGATGAAAGTAAAATGCAGCTTCATTCAGGGAGATTTTGGGAGAGAGAAATAGAAAATGCCTCTGTCATTTTCTTTTAAAAATCAAGAATGGGGAGCATGTAACTCTCTCCAGTAAATACAACTAGTAATAAAAATGCTCTGTAGTTCTCTGCTGTGGCCAGTTCCTGGAGAGAGGCTGAAGGGGGAGAAGGAGGAAGGGGTTCAAGGAGTAGGGCAGGGGGAGAGAAGCAGCCAGAAACAGGTGACTAGAAAGAAGGAAAAAAAATCGAAACTGTAAAAGAGAGAGCATGAATGACAGTCGCATGCAAAGCAACACAAAATTACAGACAAAAAAAGAGAAGCATGCACACATCACAGCCCAGCCACTCAGTAGGAAGAGAGACAGAGATGGGGAGGCCAGAGTAGGAGAAACAGACACAAAGAGGGACATGAGAGGGAGACAGGCAAAGACGGGCTCAGCAAGCAATGCAGCTATTTAAGAATAACCAACACCACAATCTAGGCTTGTTTTTGTTTTTAAAGAAGCAAACATTATCAGAATTACGTTCTTTTTCCCAGCATTACTTTTTAATGTGTTTGCATTCCTGTCTAACTTGGAGAAGCACAGGCATTCTTAAAAATCCATTCTCCTCATTTGTCACCCAGAGAACTCCTCGTTAACAGCTCCTGGCACGAGATCTCACACCTTGTGCTGTAACCTTTTCGGATGATGCCACTGAAAGCCCTAAAGTGGTGTTGTGTTTTCACAGCTCAGGACCTATGTGGTCACGCCTCTCTGTGCTGCTCAATGGGCGCCTTTTGCTCACCCCATCCCGCCCTTGCAGAGACCACTGATTCAGAATCGAGGATGATCCAGCCAGGGCCAGACCTGACCATTCCACGCTGCTTGGTGACAAAGTTTGCTGAGCAAATAAGTACTGAAAATAAGATGACAGCAGATGTGTAGAATTAATGAAAAGAAGGAGTGCCAGGCCCTCCAGCCGCATCATACCCAGTGAAAGCTTCCCAAACCTGCCAAGCACTCTCACACCTCGCTGCCAGAAACTCCTCTTTCCTCCCCTGCCTCTGCTGTGGGAAATCCTTCCCACCCGTCATTCATCAATCAATTCATTGTATTAAGCATCTCCTCTGGGAATTCTTTTCCAACCGTCCTCCTCCCTGGGGGTTAATCCTTTCTTCCTTTGGCTTCCTGTCTTGCTACCTCTGCCGTAGGTCTTAGCATATTTCATTAGAGCAAGATTTTTTAACCTTGCACTATTGTTTTGGGCCAGATACTGCTTTGTTGGAGGACAGGGAGGGGCTGTCCTATGCATTGTAGCTTCAGCAGCATCCCTCTCCTCTACCCACTGGATGCCAGCAGCCCCACTGTCCCGGTTGTAACTACCAAAACAATCTCCAGCCATTGCGAAATATCCTCAAATCACACCCAAAGACACCGAGCAAGAGCAGTTGTTGGGGGTGTCAGCCTCAAAGACAGTGTGGCCTCTGGAGTCTCAGTGTTAGAACAGTAGATGGCATAGAGGAAGCACCTGGATTCTGTAGAAGAATCCAGATGCTTGAACTCTGCCCATGGGCGGTAGATAATGAACTGGCCAGTTGCACATGAGCGATGTTGATCATTGAAACAGGAGTGTGTTGGTGCATTAGGTCTGAAAGTAAATCCACCAGTCTATTGAATGATCTGTGGGAGACACAAGGAATAAGAAAGAAAGCATCTCTGTTTAAGACTTTTGTGATCTAGTTAATCAGAAAAGGCCTACAGCCACGGGATGCTGATGTAAGAATAATGGGCAGTTTGTAATGAGTTCTAAAGCGGTGCAGGTTCCTCTACATGGGTTTAGGCATTTAGAAAAGGGGAAACCAGGGTGGGCTGCTATTCCTGTGGAGAGCCTAGGGGGCTCCATGGAACTTGACCAGGGCCTTTGAAGATGGGATGGACTTGAGGTTGAGGGGTGAGTGTGCTGTGGCTTACAGCAGAAAGTGTTCGCTCCAAGGGCCAGATCCAGCCAGGCCCGTAAGTTGGGTCTTGATGCCAGGAGGCCAAGTCTCTTCAAATATGTCCTGAACAGCCTGTAGCAGGGTTGCCTGGGGTTGCTGGTCACGAATGCAAATTCCTCAACCCCCCAGGCTTAGTGACTTGCTATCCCTGGGGTGGGCCCAGGACCGTGTTCTGTATTTTTCACATGCCCCCCACCCAGCTGATTCTGATGCTCTGTGAAGTTTGAGACCTACTTCCTTGTGGTTGGTGGGGAGTGATTAAACAGTCCTGGTAATAAACTTGCTCTTCCATTGTGTGCAGCCCGTAGGGTTTACATGGTCCAGCAGAGCAGTTAAGTACACAGGTGGTAGTGCCACGCTGCCAGGGTGCAAATCTTGGTCCTGTCATTTCTAGCTGTGCAACCTTGGGCCAGTCACTTGAAATCTCTGTGCCTCAAACTTTTCATCCATAATATGGGGTTAACGAGATCCCTATGTCACAAACATATAAATGCTTAGCATGGAGCCTGGCAGATAGTAAACACTCACTCATAAATGTAAGTCATCACTATCATCATTATTTTAGCATTTGAGGCTTGTTAAGGGTTTCACAAAGCTGAAGTCTCCTTTCTGTCATCCATGGCCCTCCTCTACTCCCCTCAGCTTGCCTCCAGTTCCTCCAAAACCTGAAGTTTAATTGCCTGAGCCCTTCTCCAGGAGGAAGATGGACCCTGAGGTGCTCTGAATGGAGGAGCAGTGTTGGGACGAACAAGGGAGTGTCCCTGGCAGCATCAGGATGCTCCCAGTCTTTGGCTCAGAGAGGAAACACTTCTTGCCTCCCCAGCCCTGGAAAGGACATATTGGAGGCCCAGAACATCCTTTTGCCACTGCCAGATGGCCGTGCCACTCCTCAGCAAGTCTCTCCCAGAGGGAGGCCTGAGCCAGGGCAGGAAAGAGGGAAGAACAGAAAACAGCTCTGTCTGCGGCAGATTCTATACCCCAGCCTTCTGGGTTTTTTTGTTATTTATTTATTTATTTATTTATTTATTTATTTATTTATTTATTTATTTGAGACAGGGTCTCACTCTGTCTCCCAGGCTGGAGTGCAGTGGCACGAACTCAGCTTACTGCAAGTTCTGCCTCCGGAGTTCAAGTGATTCTCTCACCTCAGTCTCTTGAATAGCTGGGACTACAGGCTTGCACCACCATGCCTGGCTAATTTTTGTATTTTTAGTACAGATGGGGTTTTACCATGTTGTCCAGGCTTGTCTCGAACTCCTGACCTCAAGTGACCCACCTGCCTCGGCCTCCCAACGTGCTGGGATTACAGGCATGAGCCAGCGCACCTGGCCCATATCCCAACCTTCTAAGAGTATAATGTGGTGTTCAAAACCTGGCACACATGCCTTCCTTATAGTCTTACAATGACCCCAGAAGGTGGGTGGGGAGGCCTTGCCCACCCATTTACAAAAATAACAGCTTTTTGGAGATAAAATTTACATACCATAAATTCATCCTTTTGAAGTATTCAATTTAATGGCTTATAGTATATTCACAGAGTTGTGCAGCCGTCTCCTCTAGCCAATTTTAGAACATTTCATCACCCCCCAAAAAGAACATTTTAGTCACTCCCATTTCCCCCTCCTTCCAGCCCTTGACAACCATGAATGTCTTCTCTGTCTCTATGGATTTGCCCACTCTGGACATTTCATATACAAATGGATTCATGCAATATGTGGACGTTTATGTCTGGATTCCTTCACTTAGCATAGCATAGTGTTTTCAAGGTTCATACATGTTGTACCATGTGTCAGTATTTTTGTTCCTTTTCTTTTTAGTACTTTATTCCTTTTTATGGCTAAGTAATATTCTGTTGTATGGACATATGACATTTTGTTTATCCGTGCATCTGTTTATGGACATTTGGGTGGTTTCAACTTTTTGGCTATTATGGATAATGCTGCTATGAACATTCGCATACAAGTTTTTATATGGATGCACGTTTTCATTTGTCTTGGGTATAAACCTAGGAGTGGGATTGCTGAGTCGTAAGGTAACTCCTATGTTTAAACTTTTGAGGAACCACCAGATTGATTTCCATGGTGGCTGCACCATTTACAGTCTCAACAAAAGGGCATAAGCATTCCTGTTTTTCCATGTTCTTGCCAATACTTATTACAGGTTGAGCACCCCTAATCCAAAAATCCCAAACCCCAAACGCTCTAAAATCTGAAACTTTTTGAATGTTGACATGATGCCATCAGTGGAAAACTCTCATGTGACCTGCCTGCAGTCAAAACAGTCAAAACCTTGTTTTATGCAAAAGATTATTTAAAATATCGTGGAAAATCACCTCCAGGCTATTTGTATTAGGTGTGTATGAAACATAAATAAATTTCATATTTAAACTTGGGTCCCATCCCCAAAATATCTCCTTACGTATATGCAAAGTTTCCAAAATCTGAAAATTTTTGGTCCCAACATTTCATATAAGTGGTACTCAACCTGTATCTGTCCTTTTGATTACAGCCATCCTGTTGGGTGTGAATTGGTATGTCATTGTAGGTTCACTTCTTATAGATGAGGAAATTAAGGCTCAAGAGGCAAAGCAACCTTGCCAAGTACACTCGGATAGCCGGGGCAAAGCCAAAATTCAAACCAGACACATCTCACTTCTACATCCATTTTTTTTCCTATTACATCAGGCAGTTCTCCAGCTGAATGATTTTTGTCTGCGCCTGTCCCAGTCCCTGAGTCCAAAGTGGTTCTTAGGATTCACACTGGTTACAGGACAGGGCCATGGTCTGCCCACCTGAAGCTGACCACCTGGTCACTGTTCACTCTCCCAGCCAGTCTGCTGGCCAATGTTCATTGAACGCCTATTGTGTGCCGAGCTTAGGAGCTGTAAGTAGATTAGAGAAGGCACAGAGCCCACTCTCAAACATGGACCGATTGCTTTTAACATGTCTCACCAAATGAAAGATGAATTTTTAGTGTCTAGATTTACACTGTGCCAGAAAAGAGCAGAAAGCTGACCCGAGAGGAAAGGTGAGAAAGAAGAATAGCAAGGGACCCCCAGCAGGAGAGTTGAAGGGCGATGTCCTGAGCCAGTTTCAAAAAGATTTGTTGCCAATACTGAGGGCCATGGCCAGGAAGAAGAGGACCACCTTAGAGAGATGGGTTGGAACTGCTTTCAGGGATGGGGTTTAGCAAGGAACTGAGGAGCAATTAAGAGGGAAAGATAAAGAAAGGAGTCAGAAGAAGGAGAGGAGAAAGAACAAGGGCTGATTCATGTAATTATACGAATATACAGCTTCTATTTAGCAGGCCTCTCTGAGGGGTAGGACCTGTGCTGAGCGCTTTGCATACCCTGCAAGATACATTGTTAAT
This sequence comes from Rhinopithecus roxellana, assembly GCF_007565055.1. Taxonomy (NCBI): domain Eukaryota; kingdom Metazoa; phylum Chordata; class Mammalia; order Primates; family Cercopithecidae; genus Rhinopithecus; species Rhinopithecus roxellana. The sequence continues at coordinate 74,217,888 of NC_044567.1, forward strand.
ATTCTTATTTTATAGACAGGAAGCTGAGGCTCAGAGATAGTAAGTGCCTTGGCCAAGGAAATACCATTGGTAACTTTCAATCAGACTTTAAACCCTATTCTCTTAACCACCCGAACATCTACTGAGTGAGTAACCAAGGGATGCTTATGAGGGAACGTGCCATCAGGGGTGCTGGAAATAGGAACCAGGCTCAGCTTTCCCTCTGGAAGGCTGGTATTTTTGGAAATAGAAATGCTTTGGAGCTAATGGTTTTTCCTGTAATGGTTTCAGCCTGTTTGGCGTTTTCACACTTCAGTTTACAGTCTGAGCCACTGGTGTGTACTCATTTATTCCTTTTTACAGAAAAAAAAAAAAAAAACAACCAATGAATTTTTAATCAAATTGAGCTTGAGTATTTGACCAGTGAATCAGAAAATCTTCCAAGTCTTAGGAAGGAGGTGGAGGTGAAGATAGAAAATGTATACCCATCTCTCTTCAAGAAGGTAGAGTGAGGGAGGCCCCTCCTGGGAGGTCTGGGACAAAAGAAGTGAAAATTAATCCCACAGGTTGTCTGCAGCGGGATCTCCAAGTTCTCTAGGGCATTGCGTCTCTCAGGGGATAGCAACTGGTAGATCAAACATTCAGCTGCATGATGATGGTCTAGACCAGGGAAGCACGTTTTTCTATAAAGAGCCAGGTAATTGTAAGTTTTGCAGGACACCTATGGTACCCATCACACATTCATGTCTTCTTCCTTCCCCTTCCTAATTTCCTTCTCTTTCCTCTTCTTCCAGAACCATTTAAAAATGCAAAAAATATTAAAACAAAAACAAAAACATTCTTAGCTCGAGGGCTATACAGAAAACAGACTGTGCGTCAGATTTGCCTGATAGCCGTAATTGGCCAACCCCTGGTCTAGATATCTTTTGGAAACTAGCATGGATGAATTGCTTAACTTTCTGGAGTATTACATAATGTATCTATTGAACACCTACTGTGCGCATAGCTTTATGCCAGTTGCAATAGAAAGAACACAAAGATAAATGAATGAAGCTTTGCTGTAGCTGCAAAGCCCGTTTGATGTAGGGGAAACAGCAGCAGACCTAGAGCCAGAAGACTTGGATACCAAGCCTACCTCAGTCCCTGAAGAGCCTACAGAGCCACATCTGTAAATGGGGGAAATAATGCATCCTTTGCTTGATTAAATAAGCTCAAGAGTAAAGTAATTTGGAAAGCATTACATAATAGGAGCTATATTTAGGAAGTTAAGGTTACACATGCCTATGACTAGTTGACTGACAATATAAAGACTGTATAAAGCTATGGTGTCAGAGATGTTAAGAGAGAAAAGAGATTGACACACTGTCATGTAGGACTCCCGATGCCAGGCACTCTCACCTGTGTTAGCCTGTAAGTGATTTAGGCAGTGTATCCATTAGAATTGGGTTTGGCTGCTTCCCACAGGAAGCCCAAAGTAAAAATGGTCTAACCAAGACAAAAATATAACTTAACCTGGGCAATAAAGTGAGACCTTGTCACTATTTTAAAACAATTTAAAAATAGCCAGGCATGGTAGTGCACACCTGTGGTCCCAGCTACTCAGTAGGCTAAGGCAGAAGGATCACCTGAACCCAGGGGCTGCAGTGAGCTTATTATTGTGCCACTGCACTCCAGCCTGGGTGACAGAGTGAGACTGTCGGAAGGAGGCAAGGAGGGAAGGAGGGAAGGAAGGAAGGAAGGAAGGAAGGAAGGAAGGAAGGAAGGAAGGAAGGAAGGAAGGAAGGAAGGAGAGGAAAGAGAAAAAGAGGAAAAAAGAAAGGAAAGAAAGAAAGAAAAAGAGAAAGAGAGAGGGAGGGAGGGAGGGGAGAGGCAGGGTTCATTTGAAGTGGAGGTAAGCAATCCAGAATGTGGAGAGCATCCCCACAGTGTCAAGAACCCAGGGTCCTTCTCCTTTGCTCCATTATATAGCATGTAGCTCCCATTCAACAAAGACATCTCATAGGCCAAAATGGCTGCTTGACCTCCAGCCATTACATCTGCATTCCAGGCACATGAAAGGAGAAAGGAATAAAGAAGAAAGGGCTAAAGGACATATGCCAGGAGCCTTTCACAAAAATGTACTGGAAGCTGGCTGCAAATACTGCTCTTTATATCTAATTTGCTATACTTAGCAACAAAAGAGACTGTGAAAACAAGTCTTTATTGTGGGTGGCCATGTGCCCAAGTAAAACTACAAGGTTCTGTTTTTAAAGAGGAGGATAATGAACCGTGGGATAGGCAACTAGCTATGGCTATCATAGGTAACAAATTCATAGAAAGGACAAAGTCAGGGAAGGCTTTATTAAGACAGTCAGACAGCATGGCTTGAGGAAATGGGTTGAAGGTCTGGAGGGAGATAGCGGGCAAACTCGTCTAGTCTAGACTACTCCTGTGGGGGAGGTTTGAGAATTAATGCTGGAAAAGATACTAATTAAAATAATACTATAACTGGGGACCCTACCACCTTGGGTGATGCACCACCCCTTGATGACTTTGTGACTCCTCAGAAGCTCCTCCCCTTCTCCCCCTCCTCTTCCCCTTCCTTCAATATGTCACCCACACAGCCTTCTGCCAGGGCTGCCACTTCCCAGGAGGTGGTCCTAAGGTCTTCCTGAGTGGGTCCCTCAATGCAGCTCAAGCCCATCCACCTTCCCCTGCATCTCCCAGTCCTTGGAGAGACTTGGTATCTTTGCTGCACTAAACTCTGCAAGTAAGGATTATTTCCTGCTCAATACTCTCTTTCTCTCAGCTTGACACAGGCAGCTCCAGTTCTTTTGACTTGAGACTCTTCGGGAGGTGACCGGTTGGGCCCTAGACTCTGTGTTCTCCCAGCTCTCTGTGGGTTGCAGGTCAGGTTCTTCCATATATCTCTCATTCCAGCTCCATGATGGCATCTGGCCAGTGGGACACCCACACTTAGCTTGGGGAGATGGAGATGGGGAGGCCCATCCCAGGCCTCACTACTAGCTGAGAAGTCTAAAAATCCCTACCTCCCTCTAATCACCTTGATGAACCTTTAGCCTTCTTTTTGGTATGGGCTAAGGTGATGGGGCGGGGGATGCAGAACCAGTGAGGGACCATTCTCAGCAAGTCCTACCTGGATGGTCTGGCATCTCCCTTCACAGTGTGTGGGCAATTCACACCTGAAGTTCTCAGCCTTGGGACCTCAGGTGAGATTCTAAAAAAACAGGGCAAACCCGTGATGAATGTCCTCTTAAATATATTCCATTTATTGACTTCTAACTATGTGTCAGGCACCACTAACCCACTACCAATGAAGCCTTTACAGGTAAAGAGACTGATGATGGTGGAAGGGCAGGTGAGGGCCAGATGATTCCAGAAAGAAGTCATGAGAAATGAGGCCAGGAAAGAGAGGTGGAGGCAGATGGCAGAGGCTTTAGTGTGGGACTGAGAAACTCTGACCTTCTCCTCTAAGTGTAGGGAACCAACGAAGGATGCTAAGCATATATGATGTGGTCTCAGTTGTGCTTTTGGAAACTTTATCTCCAAGTAGAGTGTGGGAAGGATTGGAAAGAGGGGGCCAGATGTCTTTCCATTAGAGTGTGAGTCCTGGGAAGCAGTGGAGGGGGAGTAGGTATGGGGAAGAGAATGAGGAAGAGGAAGGAAGGAAGATATAGGGGAAGAGAGGAAGGAGAGGGGACAAGAGAAGGAAAGGGGAAGAAGAGGGAGGAAGAAAGTGAGATTTGGTTCCTCTCTTCTCTTTTCTCTCTTCCTCTCCTCTCCTCTCCTCTCCTCTCCTCTCCTCTCCTCTCCTCTCCTCTCCTCTCCTCTCCTTTTCTTTTGAGACAGAGTTTTACTCTATCGCCCAGGCTGGAAAGCAATGGCATGATCTTGGCTCACTACAACCTCTGCCTCCTGGGTTCAAGCAAGTCTCCTGCCCCAGCCTCCTGAGGAGCTGGGACTACAGACATGCACTACCATGCCCAGCTTTTTTTTTTTTTTTTTTTGTATTTTTTTGTAGAGATGGGGTTTCACCATTTTAGCCAGGCTGGTCTTGAACTCCTGACCTCAGGTGATCTGCCCACCTTGGCCTCCCAAAGTGCTGAGATTACAGGCATGAGCCACTGTGCCCAGCCTGGTCCCTCTATTGCATTTGCTCAACAGGAACATACAATTTCTGAGCACCCACCACATGTGAGAGGGGCTTGGACAAACAAGGTGGACCATCATGGTCCTTGCGAGAGCTCATAACATGGAAAGGAAGAGGGAGGAGGATGCCAGTTGATGTGTATAGGGTCCTCTGGAGCTGACAAATGGGCTTGACAAATACTATCTCCCTCCATTCCTGCACCTGTTCTGTAAAATAAGCAGGACAGACATGCTTATTTCATAAATGAGAGAACTCAGGCACAGGTTATCTTACTCAGAGTTCTACAGCTGGGACAAGGCGGAGCTGGGATTCAAATCCAGTGCTGTTTCTGCTGCATCAAGTACACACAGGAAAGGTCCCCAGAGCTCAAGGGGAAGGTAGAATTTGGCAGAATGGTTAAGGGCTGGATTCTGGAGTCCGACTGTCTGGCTCCAAAGCCTGGCTCCATCTCGCTGGCTGTGTGAACCATAGGTGAGTTTCTTAACTCTCTCTGCTTTAGCCCCTTCACCTGTAACATGTGAAGAATGTTGCCCACCTCCGCGGGTCGCATGAGGCTCACATGAGCTATAGTTCAGGCCTGGCCCAAAGTAGGCACTCTGTAAGGAATTCTGCCATTAGCATTACATTTTGAGGTGGGTGGGACAGGGAGGTGGTCTAGGCAGAAGCAATGAGCCATCTCAAGGGGAAGTGCAGGGACCCAGGCCACTGTCAGGACCTCCTTTCTGGGCCCAGACCCCCTAGTTGCCCTGGACCTAGTCTTTTGCTTCCTCTCCTGTATCCTTCCCCATTGTCCTCTTCCTCTCCCTTTCTTTGTTCCATCCATTTTCCCTTTCTTCCCTGCTGCTCCTTGCTCAGTTCTGTTGAGCCCTGGAGGCTGAAGACTGTGCTAACACTTCCCCACCACCTCCATGTGACTATGGGCCAAGAACTAGCCTTCCAGATTGCTTTGACATCCACCAAGGAGCATGTTCCAGGAATATCAGCTGTTCACCAGGTCTGCTAAAGGGCATGGCCAGAGCACTTGGCTTTTCCTGGGGGGAGAGGCTTCTGTAGGCAAACGCCTCTCCCTCCTCACTGCCCCTTATCTTGATTCCCAGTCTACATGGTCTCCTTTTTATTAAAGGAGAGGGGGAGAGAGGCTGAGAGAGAGGGAGGGAAATATTAGAAATATTGTCACAACCTGCTCCCTGGCTTCACAGAAGGTAGTCAGGAAAGAGATGAGGAGAGAACTGGGCTCTGTGGTTATCACAGCTATTAGTGGGAGATTATTTGTTCATCAGCCTGTAAAAAGTTCCCAGCTCTGGCAAAGGTAATTACCAGCCTAGGTGGCTGGCCAGGTCAGGACATGCGGGGAGGTGAAGCTGTCATTTCCAATTCACCAGCCTCCATTTGCTGTTTGGTCAAGAGGTTCAAATGAAAAGGTTAATTAAGAATCAGAGGATTTGCTCGTCAGGTTAAGTCATGTATACACAGCACAAAGGGCATGTCTATACATGAGAACTGCTTCTAAAAAAAAAACCAATTCAATTCAGCATGCATTTGTTGACACACTCACCTCCCCCACCTCCCCCAACACGCTTACAACCTCTCAGGGTTAGGTGTGTGCTAGCCTGTTTGTTTGTTACAGAGGATATGATAGCCGGTGAGGTAGGGGTGCTTGCTTGGGATCTATGGCTCCCTCTGCAATGGAGAGCAGCCCACAAATGCGGGTGCTCCAGTCAAACTAGCTACTTGCCTGCTGTATGTCCCTTGGGCAAATAACTCTCCATCTTGGAGAAGGTTAGAGTAGATCTGCATTCCTAATCATAATAGTCTGCAGATGAGGGGAAAGGGGATGCAATAGAACCATTTTGGACAACTTTTTTAAAAAAAACACTCCCTACAGGAATTCTGATATTTGCCCTTCTCCCAATTTCATCCTCATCTCTTGGTACATGTAGTGGATGCTGTAGAATGTCAACCTTGTCCCTCCTTCAGGATTGAGGTCCTCAATTCTCCAGTTGCAGCTAGGAGTATTGGTAGATGATGTCTCTCAGCTGGGTCCCTCTCTAGGAATTGCCTCAGCCAAGGAGAGCCAAAGTCATACCACCTTCCTTGGGGCAGCCTGCATCAAACTATGGATGTAGGGGTGTAAATACCCATTCCTTTTTCTTCAGGACAGGACAACTTGGAAGGCCATCTTAGCTCCAGAACTCCCTGTAGGCTTGGCTGGGACCCTCATCTCAGCTCAGCTTCTCTCTCTGCTTAATCCCATTTCCTTCCCTCTCCTCTACACTCCCTTCCCTCTCCTCCCCACTCCCCACCCCAAGTTGTTGATGCCAAAAGCACCCTCAATAAATTTCCTGCATGAAAATATCCATTTCAGAGTCTGTTTCCCAGGAAACCCAACCCAAGGCAGCACACACAAAAAAATGAGACTCACCAGATCCAGTGATCGGCAGGAGCCGTTCTTCCATTCAGCAAACGAGTGTTTGGCACCTACGTTAACTCTAGCCCTAGAAGACGTCCTGGGTGAGGAAGGATTCCAAGTGGGCCTCAAAGAGTGGGCAGAGTGTGGAAGGAGGAGGAGAGGCAATGAATTTAATGGAATCATTGTGTGTTTTGGAGCGCACACATAGAGTGACCAACTAGATATCTGAAATTATCCTAGAGTGCCGAATTACTAATTCCAGCTCTGGAGTGACCCTGTCTGACCTTTAGTGGGTGCAGGATTACTGCCTGTGGAAAATTCCGTCTTGCTCCTGCCATGTGTTACGTCCCAATGGCAACCTGTCCTCACACCCTACCTTTGAAGAGGTGATCCATCTCCATCTCATAGCTGACATCAACAATGGAAAACTCCTACCTCCCTAGTATTATTTGCAGCCTTTGTCCAGAACCTGTCAATCACTTCACCCTCTTTGAATCTTCTCTGAATTGTCCCTGAGGCCTCGGCTGCCAGCCTCTTGCCCTGCCCCTTGACGAGGGCCTTGCAGGCTCTCCTTGACCCTGATGACTGATGTTTCGCTCCCAACCCTCAGCCTTTGACTCCCCACTCATTTATAATGCAGACACATTCTTCATCACATCTGTCTCCTGCCATGCTGGGGTCTCCCCAGCCTAGCCTGTCCCAGGCTTTACCTCAGCACTGCCCCAAATGGTCAGGTGCTCTGAAGGCCTATAAGCCCTGTGACCTCAGACTAACTGTGTAGTGTTTAGAGGGAGACCTGGAGCTCTAAGAGGAGTTGGGGATTGTTACTCTGACTGGGGCACATGACTGAGATAGTCCTCTTATTCTAATAACAACAGGAAATGCTGTGAGGTCACCTCCTTTCCAGGGTTCTGCGTCTTTACTCCCACCTGGCATAGTTTGGCTTCTGGCTTCCAGTCAAGTATCCCCAGGAGAGAGACGGACTTGAGCAGAGCTGAATCCTCAGTGAGGCACTGGCGACTTTGTCTTAAAGGAAATCAGGAAGGAGAGACGCAAAATTGAAAAGAGCCTGGGAAGAAGGGGTTCTGTCCATGGTTCTGAAAAAACAATCCCAGGAATGCTGTGATTACTTGCTGACCTTCCACCTGAGGCTCAGCGCTCAGCTGTGCACTGTGAGGAGCCCAAAGGACATGGGATCCCAGTTCCTGCCATAAAAGGTCCTTCAGGCAAGTTGGACACAGTAAAACACCTACGTGAGAACACACAGGAATAATCCTGAGCAGTCCAAATAATGATAGGTTTCAGAAAACTGCACGCAGGAGAGTTCTGGCTGCCTTGATAAAGGGGACCTTGAAGCAAACCCCATTTCAGGCTCTAGGCCCTTTGAAGAAAAAACCACTTTGTAATGAAATGCTCTTTCGTTAGTCACCATACCATTCCATGCAGTATTTAAAACCTAAAGGTCTTGGATATAAAACTAGTTTATCTAAATGCAGCAGTGCAGCAGTTTAAATTTAGGTGCTAATGCTATGTTTGAAATGTAAGCATACCATTGGCTTTTAGCTATGTCTTTAAAAAAGGATTGGTGAGTCATTTTTGTCTGGATGCCCCAGCTCCAGGCCATATGGCCATGGTCTCTCAACCCTTGCTTGTCACAGTCACACAGACCTGACCCTATAAGAAAGAGGCTCCAGAGCCTCACTCTCCAGGGCAGCCTGAGGCTCTGGGACATGTACACAGCAGCGTGTCTGCCACACCCACTGCTGATGGGAGTGTGCTCCCTCCCCAGGCACTGCTCTGCCCTCAGCATTGTGAGGATCTTAGTCTGCAGGGGCAACGCATGGCCTCCCTGCTCTGCTCCCAGCAGGTGCCCTCCCTTGCCTTGCATGAGGAAAGGCTCAACTTTGAGCTCCCTCTTTAGCTAGGGAGCCTCCCTTGCCTCCCCGACTGGGTCTCAGGAGGAATAAGCTTGCGTGCATCTTCATCCAGCCTCTGTATCTTTGTGGAGGTCCTCTCATTCACAGACAAAAGGAACTGCTTTAAGTCTATCTTCAGAATTGGAAAAAATTAATATTCATAAGACAAATACCCTGATCCCTGACCAACTTGATGTCTGAGGGGCAGATCACACATCTATTGACCTCAGTTTCTGCTTTAAAACAAGAGGAGCTGACTGGGTGATCAAACAGGGTTTCTGCTGAGTCATCCTAACAGCCTCTGAATCAGAAGGAGCGGGATGAGTCCTTCTTTACCTTAGATAAATATGTACCCTATCCATCCACCCCACTCCCTGAAGTCTTACCTCTCTGAGAGCCAATACTCAGGGAATTCTCCGTCCATGGGAACACCTCTTTTTTTCCCCTCATCTGGGACTGTTTTTCTCTATTCCATTTGATTTACTACCAATGGAACTGGGGTAGAAAACATGGATCCTCAAGGAACCCTTCACTTATCTCTCCTGAGATCTTCACTAGAGCCAGGCTCTCTCTTGAGCTCTCCTTTAATTTCTTCTAACTACCAAGAAGAAGGGCAGAGGGCATGTCCTGCCCCACAGCCTCATCACCTTGGGAAGATAAAAAAAGAGAAGAAAATGTCAATTTTCACTCTTCCAGACAAATCCCTCATGTCCAAGGCTTCAGAAAAGAACTGGGTGATCCCAGGAGGAGGCTGGCACACAGGGAAGGGCATGGGAAAAAAAGATAAACCTCAATTCAGTGGGTGATAAAGATTACCCAAGAAGGTTTCTCAGAGAAGCTTTCAGAACAGGCATTGAATGAGGATCTGCAGAGATACAGAGAGAAGACAGAGGCATACGTTGTAAAGACAGAAGCAGTAATTGGCAAGTCACTTGTATTTGGGGAGCAGGAGATTTCCAGTGGGCTCCAGCAGGCTGCAGGAAGAGAGTGAGATGTATTTGGTGAGAGGCAGGATTGTGGGGCTGACAAATGATGAGGACCTTGCATGCTGGAGTCTATTTTCTGCAATAGGAACAAGAAGGACGTTGATCCTGATGCCAGGTCTCTGCAGGTTGGGTGTTTGTCCTGGGACTCCCAAACTTGGGGAGAATGTAGGGCTCAGACGTAAGTTTGTGTAAGTATGTGAACATGCATGGGAAATGCAATGGAGACGGAGTTTCATTTGAGCCATTCTGGCTTGGTCCAAGTTCATTTTAATTTGGTCAAGAGTATGAAATCCGCATTACTAGTCATAGGTAACTCAATCCAAGGCTCCAGGGACTGACTGTCAGGCTGCGTGATTGCTTCCCTGCCAAAGGAGAATGAAGCTTACATGCTTGGTAAATATTGGCTTGGGGAAGAGAAATGGATGCTTTTTCTTTTCAGTCCATTGATTTTGTTATTCTCAATTGCTGTGCCAGTGGACCCCACACACTCCACACATCCCTGAAAATTCTCGCACATCTGGCATGCCTTGGGACAGGAGCGGAAATGCTGGGAGGGGTATCTGGAGAAGAGTCTGGAATGCTTCTTGGAGGTTCAGCCACGTTTGAATGTGCAGCAGGACTGCACCAGCCACTCAGGGCCAGTCATCTCTCACTCTTGCCTCCAGTCCCAGTTTCTGCCCTACTTTCCAAATGTGATAGTTGCTTTTAGCAGAAATCCACAAGCATTTGCCTTCAGGGTCTCCAAGAGCTCCCCTTCCAGTCTCCCACTGGCTCCCTCTCCACCTGCAGCAACACAGGAGCCAAAGCTGGGATTCACCACTGCTGCCCCATCTGCACCAGGGGCCAGTCTTGGGACCTACAGGAAGGGTGGGGAAGGTATGTTGGGCCTGTTGACATGAGTGAGTCACTCTGAGTGGGAGCAGATGACAGGGAGAGTATGACTCAGTGAAGGGAATACAATGTGGGTGAAGACAAGGGGTTTGCAAATTTTTACCTGCCCAAGGGAATGTGGAAACTCAGGGGACTGGGTCCGGCCCAGCTGGTGCTTACTGATGCCATGTTGGCCCCATGGTGCTGCTGTCTTCAGGTTCTCTCTGGGTTACCAATATGTCTGGGGTGGTCTTCCTGAGCTTGTCTCATCTGCATTCTTTGGTGCTTCCTTGTATCTTGATCCCTTTAGTCCTTCTTTGTCAGGGAGCTTGGTGAACAGAGGCCTCAAGGAATCCTCAGCCAGTGTCCCAGATACTGGGTCCACATCCATCAGAGGAGCATGGAGCTGGGACCAGTGTCCTGCTCTGAGTTTCAGAACAGAGTCTGCCATAGGGAAAGGCTCTTAAGCGTCTGACTTAGTCACTGAATGTGGTGATGCTCTGCATAGGTCTCTCTTTTTGGAATATGGGAAGAGGGACAGTATCCTGGGTGCTAAGGGCTGCTGCCTTCATTCTTTAGCCAGCAACTTGTTAGGAGCAGGAGAGTAAAGTGGTCAAAGCTGTACAAGGAAGAAGAGCAGGGGAACGCTGCCACAAGCCTCATGGCACTGGCAGCCACCTGCCTCAGGGCCTTTTCACATGTTCTCCCCCTTCCCTTCACGTGGAACGCTCCTCCCCATACACCTGGATGGCCAGTGCCCTCATTTCCTTCAGGTCTTTGTTCAGATGTCACATTTTCAGTGAGGCTTCCCTGACCACAGTATTTAAAATGCCCACAGCATTTTCTTTCTTTTTTTTTTTTTTGAGACGGAGTCTCGCTCTGTCACCCGGGCTGGAGTGCAGTGGCCGGATCTCAGCTCACTGCAAGCTCCGCCTCCCAGGTTTACGCCATTCTCCTGCCTCAGCCTCCCATGTAGCTGGGACTACAGGTGCCCGCCACCTCGCCCAGCTAGTTTTTTGTATTTTTTTTTTTAGTAGAGACGGGGTTTCACCGTGTTAGCCAAGATGGTCTCGATCTCCTGACCTCGTGATCCGCCTGTCTTGGCCTCCCAAAGTGCTGGGATTACAGGCTTGAGCCACCGCGCCTGGCCAAGCATTTTCTATCTCCCTTTCCTGCCTTATTTTTTTTTCCCATATGCCTTCTCACCAACTAACATACTGTTACTCATTTACTATGTTTATTTTATACCTCCTCCTATTAGAATGCAGGCTTCATGAGGGTAGGCATTCAGTCTGTTTTGTTCATTGTAGTATCTCCAATCCCTATAACAGTGCCTGGCACAAAGAAGATTCCCATTAATCTTAGTTGAAGATTTAGTGAATTAACCAAGAATATTCTGAGTGCTAGTAGGAAAGGTTTTATGCCCAGGCAGGGGTTACCCACTGCAGAGGATGGAGTGGACAAAAAAGACTCAGACTGAGATTCAGGAGAGCTGGGTGCAAACCCCAGCCCTGGCCCTTGCCAGCAGCAGAGTGGAGATAAGCCAGCCCACGCTGCATCCTCTGGGTAGTGGAAGTGTCACTATGTAAATTATAAAGAACTGCCTTCATGGCCCTCATCCTGACTCCACTGTGGTGTCTGGGCTGACCCTGAGTCACAGCGTGATCAGATGGAGTTGGGGTTAGTAGAGAAGGTTTTGTGGAGGAAGTGCGTCTTGGGCTAGGCTCTAGACATGCAGGGAACCGCACTGGCAAAGGCCCAGAGGAACAAGGAGTTTGGGGTGGGAGAGAGGCAGGGCCTCTGTGGAGATTGTTCTGATGTTAATTCAGAGGCACCAGGGACTAGGGAAGCTTCTGCCTTTTGTGGCCACAATTCTCAGGCTAGTTGCCCTGGTGTGAGCTGTAGTCTGCTCAAGCTGTGCTTGTTACAGGGAACTGCGACCCACTGCGCTGCCTTGAGTGAAGGGGTGTTGCTGATTGGCAAATGTGACAAACAGGCAGCCTCAAGGCCATGGAATGGGCTTTTGGAGGCTGGAGCTAGATGAGCAGGGAGCCCTTCTCCTGGACCCCCTCAGCCTACTCACTTTTCATAAGGTCCAACTTAGCGGCTGCTGTCTTTTCCCCCTGTTTAGTTTCAGTCTCCGTTCCTGACTATGGGTTTCTATGTGTCTTAATGTTCTCAAAAGAGAAAGCATTTCTAATGCCCTTGAATCAGCCTATGGATGGGAGAGTCACCTGCCCACCTCTCATCCATCTCCTGTAGCCTGGAGGGGACAAAGTCACATGGTGCATGAGGAGAGGGCTTCCCTCTTCAGTGTCAAGGGAAAGGAGTATTGATCTAGGAAGGCAGTTGGGCAGAGAAAGCCAAATGGCTGGGACTTAGGCACAAGTCCTAAGACCATCCTTGCAGACCAGGGCTCCCAGTGTGGATTCGGGAAGAAAAATAAAAGGGCTGTTTTCATAGTGACCCTGTCTGAACTTTAAGGTGTATCTTATTATTTTTTTTTTAAATTTATTTTTCTCTTTTCCCCCCTCACTCTTGCTATCATCTTATAAGCTTTATCTTTGTGGTCTTTTCACTCCAGCCCGACTCACCCACTCACCAGCGCCTACTTCTGCCCATGTCCTCTCCCTGGCCAACTCTTCCATTGATTCAAATCCTACTTGTCCTTCCAAGCTCAGCTGTGCCCCATCTCCTGCCAGGATATTGCCTTGATCACTCCAGCCCCTCCATCTCCCCTCCTCTCTTCCTCTCATTCTTATGTCTCTTCCAGGTTATTTTCAGCTTCCCTGACCCTTCACGTAAACTGTCTGGTGATAGATGGCCTTTGTAGGGTCGTCTTGTATTGCCACTTAATTCTGGTAATTTTTCATGCCTTGCTTTCCAATTGGTCAACAGGACAAACATCACATACCCCCTCAGGTCTTTGCTGGGCACATAAAGATCCTTGTAGACATGCACAGCCATTTGCCTTTGGGGCAAGAAGTCTTTAACCACCATCAGGTCAAATCTGAGAGATGAGGAAACCGAAGTCTAGAGAAGAGGAGTATTTTGCCCCAAATCACATAGTCAAGGTCAGTGTGGAATTCAGGTCTCTTGACTCTTTATCCAGGCAAGAACTATGAGAAGCAGTTTTGCCTGTGAAGTTGGTACCATAGTGTTGCAAAGTAAACCGGAGCCGAGATGGCCAGCGGCAGTTGGGGAGGTCTCATGCATCAGAGAGTGAGTGGCTGCCCACCTGGGTGGACGCATTCCCTGCTTCCTTGCAGGGGCTCCAAGCCTCATATTCTGCCAGGAGCCATCTGTTCCTTTGGGAACAGCCATTTCCCCCACTGTTTCCTCTTTTAAAATGCAAACTCCCAAGAGATGGCTCAAGAGCACATGCTGGCAGGGAGTACTGGCTGGGTCCCCCTTGGAAGGAGATGGGGAGTGGTGGCAGAGGAGCCTTACAACTTTGCCGTGGCCACTGCCAAGGTGCATATTTCCTGATTGGCAGGAGGACCAAATGAAAGCCAGCCCAGGGATCTGGGGAGAATAAATCTCAATGAAATGTTTATCAGGGTTCTGCTGCTCTATGAGGAAGATGTGCAGGTTAAGCTGGACATATAGCAGGCTGAGTGCGGCTGGGCTTTTCCCAGCCTCCGGGGAGGACTCAGGATTGAGCTGCAGGGCCTGGTGATCATCCCAGCCTCAAGGCAAGGGCACAGCTGCGATCCTGCTTGATCTCACCCTGCTTTCTCTGCTTCCTGTGGAGAGCTCCCTGGAAGACTTTGAGGGTGGGAAGGAATGTGTGATTATCCCCATTGTACAGAAGGGAAGAGTGAGACTCACAGTGACTAAGTGAATACAGAGAGAATGAGGAAGCAGAAAAGGAAGTGGACTGGGGTCTGGGCCTCTGGTCCAGGCTCCACCCTAATCTGCTATGTGATTTTGTCCACACCTTCTATCTTTTCTGGTTTCTTCACTGGAGTGTGAACTTTAGAGCAGATCGGTGACTTCCAGATCATTTTTTCTAACCACAATGGGCACATGTTAACCCTTTCCATGGGCCCAGGGCCCCTATAGGGGCTGTAATGCAAACACTTATTTCTTCTCCAGAAAGATCATCGAACAGAGAACCCTGAGAATTGCACTGCAGGGATACCCTTGCCTCTGTTCTAATTTATGTAACACAATCCAAAGCTTTCACACTCAGTATTCAGGAATGAATGACCTACAGGGCACCTGGGTCACTGTCTTGAGAATCTTTAGCTTTCCTGGGTTCCTCACTCAGGTGCTAAGATGCCAGGATCCTGGGTGCCTGAGTGTACCCTGAGGTCTGGTCTCATCCACTGAGGCGGGGAGGCAGAGCTCGGCAAGCCTGGGTGTCCAGCCTCCATGCCCCTCACTGATTGGGGTCACTGTGGCCCCTCACTCTACCTGCCACACCTTTCCCAGCAGATGGTAGCTGAGAAAGCAAGTCAAATGCCCAGCTTCCTCTGGTGGGCTTGGGCAGATCATGCTCCGAGCGCTCCACAGCCCTGTTCCCTGGGTCTCTGAGCTGGCTTTCTCCAGATCTCCGCCTCCCTTTCTCTGCATCTCCAGTGAATACTGCCACACAGGGAGTCTGCTTTACCAAGCCTTACTTGAGTGTTGAGATGCTAATAGATCCCCTGGGAATGGCAGGCTGGAGTGGAACCTGGCACCAGGAAGACAGACTGTGCCAGGCAGCTCCCACCAGAGCACTGAGCACTGCAGCTCTGGCACCACTGAGACCCCTGATCAAGGTCATTTCTACCTCTGGGTGGACAAGCCAGGCTCAGGGGCACTGCTGGATTGCCCTATGGGGGCCTCTAGGCAGTACAGAGGGCCTTCCTGCTGAGCCCAGGTTGGGAATTCTTCTTGCCCTAGGCCCAAACCAGCACTGATTTCTGTCTGAATGTGGTGACTGCAGTGCAGGGCTCACCGTTCTGATGGAACCTGAAGCCAGAGGAAGAAGGAAGAAAATGACCACTGATTAGTACCTGCCAGAGGACAGCGACCTCTTCAGGGATCATCTCATTCATTCCTTACCTCCCAACAGCCCTGTGCTGCAGACAGTACTATACTATTTACAGGCACAGAGACTGCAACTCAGGAGGCCAAGCAGTTGGCCCAGGGTCACACAGCCGGCCAGAGGCAGAGCAGGGATTCTGCCAGGCCTATTGCTCTTCCCACTTCACCATATCAGGGGTCTAAACCACAGTAAAGAAAGCCAGGAATTGGAACCCCATTGGCTGGTGACCGTTTCTTCCTTCCTTTGCCCGGGGTGGGTGACGATGGTGTTTCTGCACTACCCCACAACTTGCCGCCCCTTCTAAGATCCCAGCCAGGGCAATGTCTACCGTTCAAAAAGAACCCTCATCTCCCACCAGTAGAAATCAATAATTTATGAACTACTGCTTTAGCCGGAGCAGAGAGTGATATTGATTAACAAGCCAGCAGGGGAGCCGTCCCCTGAGATGGGCAGGGGGCTGGCTGGGGAGGTGGGAGATTGTTGAACCGGGGCTGGGTCAACCGCCCTGAGGCTCTAAGCCGGAAGCCACCATAACTCAAAAGGGATGTGCCCTGGGCAGAGTGGGTGCAGAATCGCACTCCACAAAGGGCCCCCAAGGGCCTCTATGCTAGATACCTGTTGGGCAATGGCCAGGGGTGTCGAAGTCTAAGACTACTGTGGTCTTTAAATTCTGCCTCTTGGGACCTGCCCCTTTAGAACAGCTGGTCCTCCAGGCCTTCCCGCCCACGGGGCTGTAGGCAGGATCACCCTCTATGCTCAATTATGTTATTGTTCAGCAAATATTTACTGTCCCCTCCTCAGTGGGCAGCTTGAGTGGACTGTCTGACCCTACAGACCTCTGGGCTGATGGAATGTGGAGGGCAGGCACATGACTAAGGGCTCCTCCAAGCAGAGGCCTTGAGTGAGTTTGCACGGAAAGCTGGGGGCTCTTGGGCTCCAGTCCTGCACTCTGAGAAGGCTGTGCCCCAGGGAAGTCAGTTTCTTCCACCTGGATCTGGGATGAGACATCTGTGGGGCAGAGCCAGGAGCAGTCACCACAGCCAACCTGCAGGCTCATGAGTTCATTGGTGTAAGACACTGAGATGTAGAGTTGTTTGTCATAAGGCATCGTCACAGAAAAGTCAGCACACCTTCCCCTCCCCACCACCTCCACGCCCGGCAGGAAAAGCATCTCCTGGCCCCTTATCCAGGCACTTTGTTGTCAAATTCATGCCCTTTGAAGGGTACCTGCTTTCCTGCCAGACATGCTCCCCGCAAGGAGAGCAGAACAAGCTCTCCAACTTTTTCCATTGTCAAAGCCCATTTATAGCATCCAATGTTGTCTCTGCCCCCCAAGGTTCAGTGGTTATATTTTCATAGCCATTGATTGGGACTAGGTGTGGGGAGGCGCACAGTGAGAAAAAGCAACTATGAATCAGTTACCCTTTAAAATTGATTATGCTTTAATTTTATTTTATCCAACAGAACAACAGTTTACAAACATTTGAAAAGCAGTATATGAACATAAAAGGTGTAGCATTTATTCCCTCACTGCTGCTTACCCCACAGATTCATGGATTCCTCGCAATCTGAGACTCATAGGGACTGTGGAAAGACAGTGAATTTTGTTGTGAGACAGATTACTTCCCAACAAGCCACTTAAACTGCCTGGATCTCAGTTTCTTCTTCTGTAAAATAAACACATCTCTGTTGCAGGGTTTTCTTAAGTATTAAGGCGAGCACAGGAATGGTAACGCACATGGCAGACATGGGAAATACTCAACAGTCACATCCTTTTAATTTTGTCTCTGCTGTTTATTCTGCCCTGTGACATTGGGCCAGATTTGGAGCTGACTCTCAGCCTTAGTTCCTTCCTCTGAAAAATGAGGAGCATCATACCTATCTCAGTCAGGGGAGACCCAGAGTCCTGAATGGAGAATGCACCTGGAGCACGGTCGGTGCTGAAATAATTTTCTCCTTCCTTTCTTCTCTGCCAGCCCCTCCTGTCTTCCCATGGCCACATGCAAGGCACAGCTTCTCCAACACCCTTCCCAAGACCCCCACTCCATTCAGGAGTCTCCTTTAGGATAAAGCTCCTCTCCAGAAGTGCATTCATCACAAGCTAAACACGCGACAGCTGATATCAGTAACAGAGGCCTGAATGACAAATTAATTAAAGATCCTGTTTACTCGCCTGCCTCCACCGTGTCATGTGCCCCTTCGACCTACAGCCCTACACCTTAATTGAAGCAATGAGTACACAGCAGTGAGGGACAGCCTGGATTTCTCAGACTTCTGCCAGTTTCACACTTGCTTGCATTACCCAAGACAGGCTGAGCCAGCCTGTCCACACCTGGTGGTTCAAATGTGGCCAGGCTCTCACCTAAGCCACTCGATTACTCTTCACAATGGAATTGGAAATAGAATCCTACCAAGCTGGGGCAAAACAAGGCGGGAAGAGTATTTGATGAAAGCAGGGACCACACCTTTTTTTTTTTTAAGCACCAATCTTGTGTTTTTCATGCCAATAACCAGGCCATAGTGACCACCTGCTTCAGTCTCCTGGGGCCAGGACATGTACTCCTCACCTATGAACCCTTGACTGTATCCTGCTCTGCACTTCTCTGACTTTGGGCCTTTGCAACAGCTTGGCATTACTCAGCCTCAGTTCCCTTGTCTGCACAATGGGTATGAATGATGCCTACCTGTGGTAAGGATTATGTGAATGCTGTGTGCAAAGCAACACAACACCATTGTGCAGCAATGTATATGTCGCACATAGTAGATACTCAAGAAATGTGAACTCCTCTTTCTTCTCCCCTTAAGGTTTTGGAGTTGGGGGTCCCTCAGTCACCCAACACCACCCAGGCTGCCTCCTACTCTGCTGAAATGCCAGCCCATCAATCCTGGGCACTTCTGTGGGGCCTTTGGTCTGTGTTCGGCCGTCCTGCAGCACAGGCTTGACTGTGGGTGACACTCTGCCAGCTCTTTTCTGGCTCTCTGGCTGACCTTGGTGAATCACTTCTTCTCTATGGGACTCAGTTTCCCTACCTGCCCATAAGTGGCTCAGCCTGGTTCAAGACCCCGGACAGCACCTCTTGGATAGGCTACATCAGCATCGTTTGGAAAAATATTTAAAATGCTGAATCCTTGACCCCACTTTCTGGAGGCTCTGCTTCAGTGGATGGAATGGCGCCTGGGAACCTGTATTTTTAATGTTTGGGACCCATCAGCCTGGTCTCTCAGCCCCCCTGCAGTTCCTTAGGCTGTTCTTCCAAGTGAGGACCGTGCGACTTGCCTCTGTACGCTCCCCTCCCTTGAGTGGCACCCTGCACCCCAGCCTGAGCTAGGTGGTCCCAGCAAGGGATTAGGGAATGCCGATGGGAAGGAGGAATGACTTTCCAAGCCAAACAGGAATCTCGCCAGATGCCTCAGGACAACCATAAGCTTCATGGGACCTGTTCCCATTTTCTACTTGTGATGTGACACTTCTCAGCTAGGAAAATGCACACTGATGTGGGTGGATTTCCTTCTCCTTTTGCCCCCAGACCTGCCTCCACACACACAGGTGCGAGCACACACACGCACACGCGCGTGCGCACACACATACTCACATTCACACCACGCACACACCAAGGAATCTAATCTGAGGGATTGTCCTAGTCTTGGCCTTGTCCACCCTTTGAAACAGCCGGATGTATGGAAGTTGCTGGGGGGCAGGGTGGCAGGAGGGGGCAGCTTGACTGTCTCATTTGTTTCAGTGGCTGTGGCTTCATCTACCTGCCAGGGGATGTTGGAGGAGGCCTCCTCCAGAGGGGAGTGGTGAAGCCCAGGAGGGTTCCAGGAACTCCCCCATGGGAAATGCATGCTTCTGTTTGTTTGTTTCGTTTGTTTGTTTTTAGAAGGAGTCTCGCTCTGTCACCCAGGCTGGAGTGCGGTGGCGTGATCTCGGCTCACTGCAACCTCTGCTTCCCAGGTTCAAGCGATTCTCCTGCCTCAGCCTCCCAAGTCGCTGAGACTACAGGCATGAGCCACCACGCCTGGCGAATGTTTGTATTTTTAGTAGAGACGGGCTTTACCATGTTGGCCAGGCTGGTCTCAAACTCCTGACCTCAAGTGATTCGCCTGCCTCGGCTTCCCAAAGTGTTGGGATTACAGGCCACTGTGCCCATCCGGTTTTTTTTTAAATTTTTTTTTGAGAGTGGTGGGGATGGATCATCAGAATGGGCTTTGAAATGAGGCCAGCAGCAAAGAATCATCAAGAAACAAGGATCCACCATACCGGGAAAGCTCAGGGAGACTGCAGGAAGAACTGGGTTTTGTTGCTTTTAAATGATTTCATTTGTTAGAACAAAATCTAAAGCCTACAAAAGGGTATCCTGTGGAAAGTGTCCTTTTCTTTCCAGACACATGGCCCCACCCCACATTAGCCACCATTCCACTTTCTCACAGATCCTTTCAGAGACAGCCTATGTCGATAAATGCAAATGTGTGAAAATTACTTTCATTCTCCTGGAACAGGTAACACAGTTACACACCATGCATATGCTTTGTGGGTTTTTTTGTTTTTGTTTTTTTTGCTCATGACAAAGTAAAGATTTTTTCACTTTACTTATCCTGAAGATCTGTCAGCACACAGAGAGAGTTGCCACAGTTTTTATTTATTTATTTATTTATTTATTTATTTATTTATTTATTTAGAGACAGAGTCTCACCCTATTGCCCAGGCTGGAGTGCAATGGTGCAATCTCGGCTCACTGCAGTCTCCACCTCCTGGGCTCACTCGATCCGCCTGCTTCGGTTTCCTGAGTAGCTGGGACTACGGGCGTGCACCACCACACCCAGCTAATTTTTTTTTTTTTTTTTTTGAGATGGGGTTTTGCCATGTTGCTCAGGTTGGTCTCAAACTCCTGAGCTCAAGGGATCTGTCCACCTCGGCCTCTCAAAGTCCTGGGATTACAGGTGTGAGCCATTGCACCTAGCCTAGTAGCCACAGTTTTTAAACAGTTGCTTGTATTCCATTTTACAGATAATTCATTTAGTCAATTCCTCCCTTAGCCATTTATTTTGTTTTTCAAGAGATGCTTCAATACAACAGCCCTGCATATACACCCTTTTACATTTAATCTGTAGGATAAATAACCAGGAGGAGAATTTCTGGGTCAGAGGGCATATACATTTTTAATTCTGATAGAGCCAACTCACCTTCAGAGATTGTACTAATTCACAATCTCACCAGCAATGCATGAGAATATGTTACTTTGCTGATTTGATAGGTGAAAAAACACTATCCCCTTGTAGCATAATTTGCACTTCTTTTATGAGTGAGGTTGAACGTTTTTTCATGTTTAAAAACCACTGATTCTTCTTTGTGAACTCTTCTCCTCCTCCTCCTCCTCCTCCTCCTCCTCCTCCTCCTCCTCCGCCTTCTCTTCCGCCTCCGCCTCCTTCTTCTTTGCTTCTTGTGAGGTTTTTCCTTTTTTTTTTTTTTTTTTTTAAAGACAGGGTCTCACTCTATTGCCCAGGCTGGAGTGCAGTGGCATGATCTCAGCTCACTGCAACCTCTGCCTCCCAGGCTGAAGCAATCCTCCCACTTGAGCCTCCTGAGTAGCTGGGACTACAGGCAGTGCCACCAAGCCTGGCTAATTTTTGTATATTTTGTAGAGACAGGGTTTTGCCATGTTGTCCAGGCTCGTCTCAGACTCCTAGGCTCAAGCAATCCACCCACCTTGGCCTCCCAAAGTGCTGGGATGAGCTACCATACCCCACTGTGAACTGTTCTTATGGCTCTGGAGGAATCTTTATATATATATATATATATATATATATATATAAACCAAACCCTTTCCCTGTTCTAAGAGATGCCAGTTTGTTGTTTGCTTATGATGTTTTTTTTCCCTGGAGGAAATCTTGACTTTTATATAGTCAAATTTGTCAACTTTTTCTTTATGCCTTCTAGGTTTTGTACCCTATTTTTTAAAGGTCTTTCCATCTCCATTTAAGTTTTAAAATCTCTCGGTAGTACTTTTATGACTCATTTATATATTTAAGACTTTCAAGCATCTGAGATTTAGATAAGGTATAATGTTTGGGCAAGTGCTTTGTATGTTTTCAAGTATTTTTTCTTTAATGCCAATTAGTTACGAAATTCAGCCCCATAAAAATTCTTCGGGGCATGCAAATGAGATTGCATTTGCTCTAGTTTTTGGGTAAAGAGAGACTTTTTTTAGAGCAACTTTGTTTTCCAGATAACTACTGAGTTGCTCAATTTTTTAAAGACATAATCCATCGTATCCCCAGCGATTTGAAACACAATCTTTACTACATGCCAGACTGGTGTTTCTTTCTGGTTTCATTCTATACTTTTTTTTTTTCCTGTTCCATTGATCTGTCTACTCATGTTGTTTTAATTGCCATTGCTTTATACTGTTTTAAATATCTGGTAGGTCTGGGCCCCCTCACTATTTTTTTTTTAGAGCATGCCTATTCTTGCTTGGTTATTTTTCTCTATAAACTTTAGAATGGGCTTTACTAATTCCAAAAAGGAAGAACTGGTAGAGCTGGTGTGGTTGAGCAGGGGATGCCACCTGAGTCCTCTGGTCCTGGTATGCAGAGTCCAGCAGAAAGGATGATGTGGCACTGGACTGTTACAGGTGGCTCAGGAATGTTCTCCTTTCTCTCCTGCTTAATCAAGGAGGGCTTCCTGGAGGAAGAAGAGGTGGAAAAGGCAGAGAGGGGAAGAATAAGCAAGAGAAAGAGGCAGAAGATAATTTTGAAGCAAGGAAGAAAAGAGGCTTCCTGGCAGAAAGGACCGAAGACACTCTCTGGGGAAGAAGAGACAGAGTGAGATGAAGCATCAGAAATCAAGGCTGCAGGGAGGGTTCCTTGCAGAGACTGGAAAATGGTGGGTGGGAGAGGAGGTGGAGGCCAGCTGGAAGGCTTGAGCCCAGGCAGGTCGGGGGTGGCCTGGAACTGATGAAAGATGTGGTTAGAGGGAGGCAGTCCGCCTCTGAGTCATGCGCATAGGACTTCAGTCAGCAAGCTGCCGGGCTGAGTGGAAGACAGACAGAAATGGAATGAAAGCCAGAAACTCCAACTGTCCTCTCAGGCTGGCCACCAGAGGTGCAAGTCTCATTTTCCTTCTGGTTACAAATGGTCCCTACCTCCCAGGAAACCACAGTGTGGGGTTTTGAATAGACTGCTGTGCATTTACTCATAGAGAAGAGTCAGAAGCTAATTTTGAGAGTGTATGAAGTAGTTTTACATCCTGGGCTACAACAGAAGCATATCCTGGTGCGGGGGTGTTGTAGCTGTGTTTCATTAGGAGTCATCATTTTCCAGACCAAAGAAAGTGGCAGGGAGCTCAGCCCTGGGAACAGCGAGCACAGAGTCAGGGGATGCCCGGGATGGGGGAGATGCTGGCACTGCGGAAGGAAGCTAGGCCTGCAGGAGCCCGAGTGTGGGCCACGTTCAGCCTTGTCAGGGTTGCAAGAAAGGGTGAATGATGAGCGCATGGGCAAAAATGGGCCTACGGGTTCTCTGTCAAGAGTTTCACTCACTTCCAACTAGAGCCCCTGGCAAATGACTTCTCACACCAGGAAGACACCTGTGCGGGACCGCACTCCTGGCCCCAGCAGGCCCACGTGCACTGCAAACGGACCCTGTGCCACAGTTTTTCTCTGCTGCAGGGCCCAGCTTCAGAGCCCCCATACAGGGTGGCTGGGATGACTTCTTCCCTGTTCCCCTCCATGAAGCTGGCTCTTCTCTCTGCTCCTTTCTGGGCTGGGCTGGCCAGGAAACAGGGTCCTGCTTGCCTGCCTATTGGCCTTAACAGGTTTCCTTCCTCTGCAGTTAGAATCATGGAATATTGCCAAGTCCAAATTCCTCTGAAATTTCTCCCTGAAACATCAAAGCTCAGAAAGGGCTCACGAGGGTCCCACAGCCACACGAAGTTATAGATGTGACCTGCGCCGAAGAACAAAATTTTAACAAGTTGAGTTTAATAAGTGTAATAACAACACTGTCGTCTAATTGGCTTTTATTAGGGATTTGTGCATCAGGCCGTATTCCATCTAGGAAATGTATAGACAGGTGTTCCACCCCATTGGCAGAACAGTCGGTTGAGATTTTGTTGTTGGTTGTTTTGCTTTGTTTTGAGACAGGGCCTCATTCTGTCACCCAGGATGAAGTGCAGTGGCACAATTATGGCTCACTACA
Organism: Rhinopithecus roxellana; assembly: GCF_007565055.1. Classification (NCBI taxonomy): domain Eukaryota; kingdom Metazoa; phylum Chordata; class Mammalia; order Primates; family Cercopithecidae; genus Rhinopithecus; species Rhinopithecus roxellana. The sequence goes on from NC_044567.1 coordinate 74,241,430, forward strand.
GCAGCCTGGAACTCCCGGGCTCAAGTGATCCTCCCACCTCAGCCTCCTGAGTAGCTGAGACTGTAGGCACACATCACCACGCCCAGCCAATTTAAACATTTTTTCTCTCGTAGAGACAGGGTCTCACTACATTACCCAGGCTGGTCTCAGACTCCTGACCTCAAGCAATCTTCCTGCCTTGGCTTCTCAAAGTGCTGGGATTACAGGCATGAGCCACTGCACCTGGCCAAGGATAGTTGGTTTTTGTATGGTAACTTCAGCAGGAGCAAGAAAACAACATCGTACAAAAAGGAAGATTGGTTAACATTAGGTTACTTCAGGTTACTTTCCTTGTAAGGGTTAATGCAGAGGAGACTTTCTTCTCCAGCCAACTAAAACCGGCCCGTTTGGGGATTTGGCTATCATCTCTCTCCTGATTTTTTGGAAGGTCAGATCTCATAAGTTAACAAGTTAGGTTTCAGTTTGGTCATGTAACCTTAGCATGAGTGACTCCATTTTGGGTTGATCTATTAGGGCCTAGTGCAGGAGCTTAGTCCAAATCAATGCCCTCCCATATATTTTATTTAACACCAGAATCCAGGTCACTGGCTTCTAGCCACAGGTCTGTCACCTAGTCTGGGTCTCCTCCTGTGTACTACAGGGCATGTTCAGCCTCCCACCAGGGAGTGGAGGTCATCGTCCTTCCAGAGAGTCAGGAAACCTTGCTCTTAATGAGTTCAGGGGCCAGAATCTTGAGGGCCTGTGTTTATTTTCAGTTAGAGTGGATGGAATGTTGTTTGTGGTTTGCTTTTTTAATAAAAAGTGGGCTGTGGAAATGAAGCTGCCTATACAACTCTGTAGGGAGCTGGCCGGCTTTAGCAGAAAATGTTCTTGCCAGGGACCTGAGACTTACGCTCTATCTGGAAGTTCCTTCCCCGCTCTCGGCCTCAGTTTCTATTCTGTAGATGGAGAAGGCTGGATTGAGGAGTGTCTGAAGGCCCTTTTGGCTCTGACTTGCTTTGCTTTTGTGAAAGGGCTATAAGGCCCTTGACATTGTCCCCAGCACCACAGTGGGGACACGGTGAGACCCTCCAAAGTCTTTTCCCATGGATGGAGTTGGCATGATTTGTATGAAGCACTCTCAGGCCTCCCCAGGGGGGCCACTCCTGTGCCTTCCGCTCAGCAGGTCATCCTGGGGTGGGGCTGACAGTCTACTCTCTTGGCACTTCACGCACAGCTCATCTTGAGAAGGAAAGTAGCTTTAGAGAGTCTCCCTGGGACCCAGCTTGAGACCACTGTCCAGCAGGGGGAGACAGCCCAGAGATGGAAGCGGCCAGTGAGAGCAAAACACTCCTCACTGCCAGGCTGGCCCAGCTGGACTCTTCCTGCCCCAGCACTGCCCTCCGCCATCCGTCATCCGTGTAGCGGGGGAGTCCCCAGTAAAAACACATGCCTTCGAAGTGCCTCACAGGGAAAAATACAACACTTCACGACTGTTAGAAACGTGAGAATGATCAGAAGTACATAAGTCATGAAATGAAAGTCCAAGTTCTATATGTGTTGAAATAGTATTTTTAAAAAAAAGAAGAAAAGAAAAGAAAAAACCAGCCAGGCGTGGTGGCTCACACCTGTAATCCCAGCCTTTTGGGAGGCAGAGGCAGGAGGATCGCTTGAACCCAGGAGTTCGAGACCAGCCTGGGCAACATAGTGAGACACCGTCTCTACAACAAAATTTAAAAATTAGCCAGGCATGGTGGCGTGCACCTGTGGTCCCAGCTGCTCAGGAGGTTGAAGTGGGAGAATTGCTTGAGCCTGGATTGTGCCACTGCACTCCAGCCTGGGTGACAGAGTGAAACCTGTCTTATGAAAAAATAAAAAGGAAAAAACCATATTAGGAAAAGCTGTGACCCCTGCAGCAGCATAACACAGGCAACAGTGACACTTCTATTACATCAACCGTGACAGACCCCTTATCCTGCATGGATTTTGGTTCATGCCAGCATGTTGTAGAGCTTTGCATCTGACTCCCACTCAGTAATCAGCTGGGGATTTTCCTTGGCGTATTAGTATAAGCCAGGCTGCTGTCACAAACCCACCCAACAAAAACTCAAAAGATAGAAATTGAATTCCGTCTCCTCTAACCAGGTGGATATTCCAAGTCAGTGGGTGACTTTGCTCACACAGAAGTACAGGGAGCCAGATTCCTTCTGTGGTGTGGCTCTGTGGAGCCCTAGTCTAGGTGTCCATGGAGGCATACTCACTGTCTTTGGGCTTGTCTTAGTCCATTCATGCTGCTGCACAAAAATACCTTAGACTGGGTAGCTTATAAACAACAGAAATGTATTGCTCACGGTTCTGGAAGCTGGGAAGTTCAAGATCAAGGTGGCAGCAGATATGACGTCTGGTAAGGTCTCACTCTCTGCCTCATAGATGGCACCTTCTCACTGGCTTTGCATGGTGGAATGGTGGAAGAAGGGAACAAGCTCCCTTGGGCCTCTTTTATAAGGGCACTAATTCCTTATAAAAGGTGGAGCTCTCATCACCTAATCATCTTCCAAAGTCCCCAACTCTTAGTACTATTGTATTGGGGATAAGGTATCAACACAGTTCTGGGCAGACATGAACATTCAGGCCAGGGTTCCAGCCTGGAAGTGAGTACCCTGTTTGCTCACATTCTATTGATGAGAACTTAGGGCTGTGGTCACATCTAACTGCCACGGAGGCTGGCTAATGTGGTTCTTAGCCAGGTTCGCACATGCTCAAATCCAACTTTATTACTGAGGAAGAAAGAGAATGTATAATTTGATGGATTGCCAGGACTCTCTGTAGCTTTGAAAACTATGTCAACCCAAAAGTTTGTATTTTTCCTCTGCCAGTCCCTTCTTGTGATAATGCATTTTTAGCAGCATTTCTCCACTATTTACCATCTCTCGCTCGCTCTTCTTTCCCCTGCTTCTTTCTTTCCCTCAGCACACCCCTAACTCTCACTGTTTCACCTCTTCCCTCACTGAGTACAGAATCCCTAGGATAAACAGGATGGAGTTTCCAAGATCCATGGGTCAGGACATACCAGACTGGGTTATGGATAAGGACAATGGTGTACATTCCTGCCTTCTTTGCCTACACTAGCCCATGACCACTTCATCCGTGCTAAGCCATCTTCAGCCCAAATGGCCCTTGAGCATGCATTTGAAAAACAGGTGGAAGATAAAACAAGAAGCATGCATTGGTTTTGCAGGTGGGAGACCTAGATTTCATGTCCTGCCAGTTACTGATTATGTGGTCCTGAGTAGGTCTCCTCACTTCTGGTCTGAGTATCTCTTCATTGAAAAAATAGAGTAAATGCAATTTCACCTGCAAACCCCAAAGAGTTTTTATGAGGCTGAAGCAGGATAATGTTTGGCAAGAGCTTTTTATATTTTCAAGTATGTTTCTTTAATTTAAGCATATTTGCTTTATAGTCTGAATTTTATAATTTCAATAGCTGAGGTCTTCTGAAGGTCTAATTCTGCTGTTTGTTTTATCTGCTAATTTTTCACTCAAGGTGGTTTATTTTATTGTGTACCTTGTAATTGTAGATTGTGAGCTCATATTCACCTAGGCTTTCCTCTCTGTGAGAATCCTGTGAAGTGCGAATCAACAGTGTCAGCTTCAGGGCTGGGCGTAGTGGCCCATGCCTGTAATCCCAGCACTTTGGGAGGCCAAGGTGGGCGGATCACTTGAGGTCAGGAGTTTGAGACCAGCCTAGGTAAGTGAAACCCTATCTCTACCAAAAATACAAAAAAAAAAAAAAAAAATTAGCCAGGAGTGGTGGCACATGCCTGTAGTCCCAGCTATTTGGGAGACTGAGGCAGAAGGACTGCTTGAGCCTGGGAGAAGCAGGTTGCAGTGAGCTGAGATCGTGCCAGTGCACTCCAGCCTGGGTGACAGAGCGACTCTGTAAAAAAATTTTTTAAAAAAGTGTCAGCTTCAAAGAGGATTAACATTAACACTCCTGAGTGCTACCAACCTGATTCCACTTTAAGTAAATTTCTCGGTTTGGAGTTTTCCAAATCACATATGCAGTGTACTTTTAAACTCCAACCCTCAGAGGAAAGCCTATGATTCCAAATTCTCAGGGAAGGCTGGTTTTTTTTCAACTCAGAGCCCAGATTAAGACAGACATATTTCCTTCAGTCACTCTTTGCTGATGAGTCTACTTTTCCCTCCAAATATAACCCTTCAAGGATCTAGATTTGATGCTATGGTCTCACTTCCATCTTCTCACATTGCTTGAATCCCCATGTGGACTTTAAAACTCAAGACTCTGTGAAGTAATTGAGCTAATGCCTTGAGGGAAACTTTCACCTTCAGTGTCATCTTAGCATTTTTACTTCCTGTTCTCTTCTCATTTGGGACCCCTGAAGATTGCTGTCATTTTCCTGTGAGTTTAGCGCTCGCAAGAAGGGTGTTTGCTGTATTTTGTCCAGTATTTCTAGGCGTTGTGCAGTGGGAGGGCTTCTCAGGATGGCCAGTGGACTCTGAAATCTCACTGTCTTCCACATCTTCTTTAATTCCTTTTTAAAACTTTTCCCCTTTCCTCTCTTGTCCTTCCCTGTCTCTTGCTCCTTCTCTCCACCTTTATCTGCCAGATCTCAGCTGCTGGTGCTGTGTGTTCTCAGGGGATACTCTGTCAGGTGTTTTTCAGGGCTCCTGGCTGACCCTCTCCAGCTTTTCTCCTTGGTTCTCTAGCTCCAGCCCCCTAACATGGCCACTAAACACCCCCAGCAGGCACCCCACTGCCCCAGATCTATGCCTTTGGGTTTTATCTTCTGTGCAAACTTGTCAGCATGCCTTTTTATTCATCCAGAGCTCTTCATTCCATCACTATTCAACTTGTCAAAACGTGCTTAGCTGGCAACAGGTTTAGGTCAGAGCTTTTAATAATCTCTTTGGAGCTTTCCTCCTTTGAATCATTGTGAATATTATGTATCAGAAAAACTCTAGATTTTGAGCCTCAGACTGTGAGGCACAATTAGGTGCTCAGAGAGGCCAGAATTTGGCCAACTTCTCACTCTCCAAATGGACTCAAGCAATATGAGAGAATTCTGGATGAGAGAGCAGGCAGAATTACCCAAGAGGGAAAGAAGTTCTTTGGCTCTAATTTGAGGGTCATTTTTCTTCTTGCTGGCATTTCTCTTCCCACCTGGATTGGGCCCCAAGACCATTTAAGCAGGCTTCTACGAAGGGTTCACTGAAGTGATTTCCCTAGAGGATTGACAGGGACTTTGAAATGTGCTGCCTCTTTTAGAGACTTTGCCTGGTAACAGGAGGCAAAACCTTAAACCAAAAGGACAAGGGAAAGGAAAGTCAAACACTGGAGATCAGGGGCCTCCTTCCCAAGGCTACTAGATGGTTGCCTCTGGATCCTCCAGTGCAGAGGCACTGTGACCCCAGCCCACTTCATCTGCAGTGTCCCATCTGACACTCACAACCACCCTGTTGACATCATGTAGCTCACACTTTGTGGGAAACAGGCTGAGCAAGGCAACAGAGGTCCTGTATTTGCTAAGTGCTGAACCTCAATTAGACTCCAAGCCGACTTTGAGAAAACCTGTTGATATGGTCAGGCTTTGTGTCCCCACTCAAATCTCATCTTGAATTGTTATCCCCACGTGTCAAGGGAGGGAGGTGATTGGATCATGGGGGAGTTTCCCCCATGGTGTTCTCACGATAATGAGTTCTCATGAGATCATATGGTTTTATAAGTGTTTGACACTCCCTCCTATATGCTCTTTCTTCTCTCTCCTGCCACCATGTGAAGGTCTTTGCTTCCCCTTCCCCTCTCGCCATGATTGTAAGTTTCCTGAGGCCTCCCCAGCCATGTGGAACTGTGAGTCAATTAAACCTCTTTCCTTTTTAAATTACCCAGTCTTGGATATTTCTTTATAGCAGTATGAAAATGGACTAATACACTTGTCCTCTACCTACCATGCCCAGTCCTCTCCAGGATGCCAAAAGATAGGTCGGAAGGCCAATTACTGCAATTGTCCAGGTAAGAGCTGACATCTGTATATCACACTCCAGAAGGCAGCAGACACAAAGGTGAAGCCCAAGGGCTCTAGAGCCAGATGGTCCAAGTTCAAATTCCAAGTGTACCACTGAACTAGCTGAGCAACATTGGGCAATGCTTTACTCCAACCACCACTCCTAGCCTCTCCTCCCCCGCAGCCCGTGGAGACTGTAAAACACCAACCAAATCATTTCACTCCTCTGGCCTCAACTTTCCAACAGCTTCTCATCACTTCTAGAATAAAATCGAAGTGCCTCCCCAAAGCCTCCCAGGCCTGCAGCAGAGGCAGCCAATGCTCACCAAACTCTGCATTCTCCAATTTGTCCCAGGCTCCCTGCTGTGCTGCATTTCTCAGCCTCTTTGCATGGATGGGGTGATGGTGGGTGTGGAGACCTGTGCCTTGTTCTTGCCAATGGAGTGTGAGTGGAGGTAACATATATTACCCCAGGTCAAAGTGGTTGAGAGCAGTGTGCCTTCTCCATACTTTCCCCACATGCCAGCTGGATGGACATCCAGTGAGGACCCTGAGGAGATGGCAGAGCCACACAGTTGAAGATGCCTGGATCCCCAAGCATGTAAAACAGAACCCCTGTACCCATCTTGTGACAACACTAACTGAACTACTACACAAGCAAAAATTGATTCTTTATTGTGTCACGTCACTGAAACTTGGATTTTTGTTGTTGTTGTTGTTATAGCAGTTGGCTTATCCTGACTAACACAAGGCCCTACATCAGTTAACCTCACTCCAAACCCATGCCTGCTCTCGCTGTCCCTCACTGTGCCCCACCACACCACCTTCTCATAGCTCCTCAAACTCCATCCTCATTCCCATCTAGTGCCTTGGCCAGGCCATGTTCCCTCCTCCTGGAATGCTCTTCCCCAAAGCTTTACATGATGTTCTTTCTCAGTTTTGCCAGATTTCTGGTCAAATTTTATCTCCTCAGAGGGAGAAACCCTGATTCCCCTTTTAGGCAGGCCCACCCTCACCAGGCATCACCTTCCCTGTGCTATTTTTCTCCAGAGCAGTTATCCAGGACTTACCAGTATATCAGAAATGTTTCTTTGTTAATATATTTATTATATAGCTCCTTCCTGTGTCTGTCTATCCTGGTATCTAGAACAGTGACTGGCACATAGTAAGTACTCAATAAATATTCTTTGAGTGAATCAATGATCACTCTTTTCTCTGCGTCTTTATCCATTTCTCCCTCCTTTTTCGCCTCTGTAAGATGAGTGTTGTGCGCTGAAGACAAAAGGGGATAATGCAGGTTAGTGTAGAACATCCTGGCACAACAGATGCCTGGGAACTGCAGATTCTGTCTTATGTAGGGATATCTCCACAAGAAAGTCCAGGCTAGTGTCCTTGGGCTGCCTGCAGCAGAGTCCAGGAGGGTGGTTTAAGCAGGAAATTTCTTGTTGCTGCTGTCCCAAGAGAGGGAGTGGGGCTGAGCCAGCTGTGGAGCTTGGGGCTGGCTGCCAGCTGCTGAGGCTGACAGCCACATGGAACTTCACCAGGGCAAGTAATTGAATTAATGGGGTGAGCTGACCAGGAGGAGGGGAGCGTTCCCAGCATTGAGGTGATGAGCCATGGAATTGGTATTGAAGTGGCTGTAGTCAAAAGTGGAAGGAATTCATCTGCTGGCACATCCAGCCTGCAGGGAGGGGACCCAGGGGCACCTGCACTTGTGGCCTGGAGGGAGATGGACAACTTCTGGGGTGCCCTCTGGTTGTTGGAGATGGAGGGGATTGAAGGAGGAGGGGACGGCACATGCAAAGGCATGGAGTTGTGAAATGAGTGCTTGGCAGTTAGAATGGTGAAGGGAGGTAGTACTGGTGGCCTTAGGATGTAGGTGGAATCAGGACTTGACCCCAGAAAAGCCACATGTGTGGAAAGGGTGAGCACTGGGCTAGGAGCCAGGAGACCTGACTCTCCACTCCCAGGTCTACTATGATCCATGTATCCTTGACCTCAAGTGTATCTATGATCCTGCTCAGGTGTTTCACTGCATGACACACAGGTGAGGAAACTGAGGCACAGAGAAAGTGACACACAGTTGCATGATCACTTTTTCTGTGCCTCAGTTGCGTTATCTGTCAAACTGATGATTGTTCCCCTCACATGAGGATGAGGAGAAGAACAAAGAGTGGATGCCTATGCAATTTTCTCATCGCAATGTGTTCAGTTATAACTGAGGGGTGGCCAGGAGAAGCTGAGAAATTCCCCTAGGACGTGTGTGCTGGGAGGGCCAAGGGCCAACTGGAAGTGACCGTTGCTGAGAAGAGAGGGGGGGAAACAGCAGGAGGAAAGCCAACGTGGAGAGGTGGGGGAGGGGAGGAGCTGGAAGCAGTTCCAGCAGGAGACCAAATGTGGGTGGTGGCAGGAGTGTTGATGTTTCCTGGCAGGTGCAATCCAGTTGCTTTCTATGCCTGCAGTGTGCAAGTGGATTGGGTCCTTGTGCTTGTCCATGGGCCAAGTACAAACATTCTGGTTGCATCTCCATCTAGGTACATGGTAGGATTGCATCCTCCATGCCTTTGAAGTTCTGCCTGCCCATGTGACTTGCTTTAACAAATGATGTGAGTGGAAGTGGTACATGTCACTTCTGGGTGGAAGCTTGAAAAGCCAGTGCCTGATTCACCTTTGAGGCTGACTCTGTCAGTGTCCCTTGGACCCTTCCTGCTGAATTCTACCTGCCAGTGTCTGCATCTCTGTGCCTGAGGGATTCCTCCAGGCCCAAAAAAGACAGCTCAGCCTACATGCACTGCCAGCCAGAATTGCAGGGGAATTACACATCATCACCTTCATCAACTCTCAGTCAGTGACTCTGGGGAATTGAGACATAAATACCCAGGTTCCCTCACCCCATGCTGCAGGTGGGATCACCCTGCAGTATGTGCTCCTCACTCTTTCCCTGGGGTCTCCCATGGGATTCATTCACCCACAGAGGTAGCTGGCTTTATATGCATCTTTTATTAGCTGTGTTCCCTTCCCAGTTGCACTTTTCTACTTGATACCAGTGTTTCCTGTAAGTCCTAAATAAACGATTGCACTCACACTGTTGTTTCTGGATCAGCCATGTTCCTCTTTCCTGCTGTCATGACAGTCCATTGGCCAACCAACTGGCAATTTCCCTGGGGGTGGCTACTCTGTCATTCCAGACCTTGGGGTAAGGATAAGTAAAAGCTGGTGGACTCATCATGGACAGGTGGCATGAGTCAGAAACCCATTGAAATTTGGGTGCTGCTTGTTACTACAGCCTAACCTCAACCACCCTGACTGACACAGCCCCTGGCTTCTCACCAAACACAAGAATGATGCATCTAATTTAAGGCATCTTATGGGAGGGAGGGAAGGAAGGAAGGAAGGAAGGAAGGAAGGAAGGAAGGAAGGAAGGAAGGAAGGAAGGAAGGAAGGAAGGAAGGAGGGAAGGAAGGAAGGAAGGAGACGGAAGAGACAGAGCACATTTGTGAGTGTGCACGTGTGCATATGTGTGTGCATGTGTGTGTGCACACTGGGGCAGAATGGAAGAGAAGAGAGGGACAAATTTGAAGGGAAGACTGGGCCAGGAAAAGAGGTGCCCAAGAACCCACTGGAGAGGAGAGTTAGAAAGGATAAAAGAGCAAGAGGCCTAGATATGCAGTGAGAAGAATCCCAGGTCACACAGCAAGTTAGGGGTTGAATTAAGGCTAGGACTTGGGCTTCCCAACTTGGAATCCAGTGCTCTTTCCTCTGAGCTCACTTCCTTCAGACGGCCCATGGCTGAATGTCCTTTCTGTCAAGCTCCCTGGGATTGTAGAAAGAAGCAAGCACATGGCCTGTGGTTCTTGGGACCCTAATTACCTCTAGCTTCCACTCTGTTCTCACATCTGGATGACAGGGACACATCTGCATCACACTGGGCTATAGGCTGGCCCCTGAAGGGTACATGGGAATGAAAGTTAAGGTTTTTTTGGCTTGAAAACAGCATAGATAAACTTTAGTCAGCTCAAACCACAAGAGGGGATGAACTGGAGAGTGTATTGTAGGCCATTCTTTGTGTTGCTATAAAGAAATACCTGAGGCTGAGTAATTTATAAATAAAAGAGGTTTGGTTGACTCGTGTTTCTTCTGGCTGTACAAGCATAGCCCCAGCATCTGCTCAGCTTCTGGGGAGGCCTCAGGGAGCTTTCATTCATGGCAGAAGGCAAAGCAGAAGTAGGCACATCATAGGGCAAAAGCAGGAGCAAGAGAGAGAGTGGATTGTAGGGTGTGCCACACATTTAAACAACCAGATCTAATGAGAACTTACTATCACAAGGACAACACCAAGCCATGAGCAATCTGCCCCCATGACCCAAACACCTCTCATGAGACCCCTCCTTCAACACTGGGAATTACAATTCAACATGAGACTTGGCAGGGACATATATTCAAACTATATCAGGGAGATACTGTAGCGTTTAGCTAATAACATAGGCCTTGGGAGGAAGAGCAACAGAAGCAGCTCCAGAAACCGTGGTGCTCTTGTAATCACCTGATGGGTGCTGCTTTGCCCACTGCACAGATAAAACCAATTCACTGAGACAGCAGTACTGCAGTAGAGAAAGAGTTTAATAATCACAGGGCTAGTTAAGTGGAAGGAAGGGAGTTTATTACTCAAATCAGCCTCCCCAAAAGCTCAAAGGTTAGGGTTTTTCAAAGACAGTTTGGCTGTCAAGGGACTAGGGAATGGGGGATGCTGATTGGTTGGGTCAGGGATGAAATTACAGAGGTTTGAAGCTGCCTTCTTGTGTTGAGTCAGTTCCTGGGTGGAGGTCACAGGACCAGCTGAATTGGTTCCTTGATATGAGTTATGGGCCCAGGTGAAGTCAATCTGTTACCAGAATGCAAAAGTCTGAAAAATATCTCAAAGACCAATCTTTCATTTTTGTAATAGTGATGTCATCTATCAGAGCAATTAGGGAAGTTACAAATATTGTGATCTCTGGAGCAGTAAATGATTATAGAAATTCAAGCTAGGGAACAATGACTGGTTATCATTTAACTACACCTGTGTCTTAGCAGAATTCAGGCCTCTCCTATGATCCTAATCTTGTGGCCTTTCATTAGTTTTAAAAAGGCAGTTTTGTTTTGTTTTATTTTGTTTTTTGAGATGACGTCTTGCTCGGTTGCCCAGGCTAGAGTGCGGTGGCACGATCTCAGCTCACTGCAACCTCTGCCTCCTGGGTTCAAGTGATTCTTCTGCCTCAGCCTCCGGAGTAGCTAGAATTACAGGCATGCACCACCATGTCCAGCTAATTTTTGTATTTTTAGTAGAGACAGGGTTTCACCATGTTGGCCAGGCTAGCCTTGAACTCCTGACCTCAAGCAATCCACCTGCCTCAGCCTCACAAAATGCTGGGATTACAGGCATGAGCCACCATGCCCAGCCTTACAAAGGCAGTTTTGGTCATCAAGCAATGAGGGGTTAGTTTTGGGAAGGGATTGTTATCATCTCTGTTTTCAAGTTAACAACGGCAGTTAGCTTGTGAGGTTGGAAGCAAGGTGGAGTCAGTTAGGTTAGATTTCTCTCACTGATGCACTTTTTGTGAAGGTGGTTTCGCCCTGTGCCCATGGACCTTCCTTCCGAGGGTCACCATTTATGCCTCTCACCTGCTATGTCTCTCAAGTTAAAAGTTCACATTCCTAGGAGAAAAGAATCTGACTGGCAAGCTTCAGTCAGATGCTCTTTGGTCCAGTGAGCTAAGCCCCGGGGGTTTTAGCTGGGACCCATGGTTGAGGATGGCCAGTTCCTGGAGAATGGGAGAGGGCACTGTGTGCAGGGCAGACAATGAGGTGTCACGTTTGTGAATGGAGTCTTCCACCAGTGACTCACATCTCCTCTCAGAAAGTCCTCCTCTCCATTTTTTCAGACAGCAGGGTTTTCTGTCACTTGATTCAACCCTCACTGAGGCTCTAATTGATGTCTCACAGGTACCGGCCTCTGTGAAGGATTCTGAGATGAAGACAGTCCTCACCCCCCTTTGAAGATGAGTGAGTTCACCAAGCACAGCCACACAAGGTGGAGGGGCCTGAAGCCCTGGGAAAGCCTGACTGTGGGGGGTCTGTTGTTGCCAGCTCTGCCTCTTGGTCTCTCCACCCAGATGGGAGATGATCAGGACTGACCAAACTGAGCCACCCAACACAGTCTCATGTGGACAGGGAAGGCTTCAGCTTTGCCAAGAATTCCAGAGCTGAATTTTATTGACTCATCATACTTATGATTATGTCAATGGAGTTCTTTCTGGAGAAGGAGGCCTGCCCTTTGACCTAGCTGTAGAATTGCCCCAGCATTCCCTTAAGCTCAATCCCTCCTCTGACCCCCACCCCCTTGGGACTCTCTGTGGCTGTCTTTAGACCAAAACATCCTCCCACCGTTCAGGAGGAGCCTGGCCAGAGACTCTGTTGTTATTTTCACTCCTGTTCTTATAACAATCCCTGTGGAAGGAAAGAAAAATGTCACCTAGATAAAGACACAAAGCATAAAAAAGAAAAAAAAAATCAGAGTGACATTTGGAAAAGTTTAGACAAGAATGGCCTGGCCAGGGCTGAACTTGGGAAGAGGGAGGTCAGAGGTGGGGGTTAGGGACATCTGAGGGTTGACTTGGAGAAAGGGGGCTCTGGGTTTCTCTTTCATAAGGGCCAGAGGCTGCTCATACATGCTAAGCACCTTTCATTCACTGTCTCACCAACAACCAGAGGGGGCAGTTACTATTATTAACTCAGATGGAAATAGGGAAACCGAGATTCAGGGAGGTTAAGTAATTTCCCAGGGTCTCATATTCAGCCTGGACACTGTCTCATATCTGGCTCTAAATAGTAGCCTCTCAGGCTCACTGGATTCACACTTGCCTCCCAGGACCTCTGTGGTTATGAGATTCAGAGTCCTGAGATGTCTGAGCTGGTCAAAAGCTTTGGGTAATCTTTAAATAAGCAGCTGAGCCTTGCTAAGAGAATGGGAGGCTCCTGGAGAACAGGGTGGCCAACTAGAAAGAAACTAGCTTGGGCTGGGCACGGTGGCTCACGCCTGTAATCCCAGCACTTTGGGAGGCTGAGGCCGGTGGATTACGAGGTCAGGAGATCGAGACCATCCTGGTTAACATGGCAAAACCCCATCTCTACTAAAAATACAAAAAATTAGCTGGGTGTGGTGGCGGGCGCCTGTAGTCCCAGCTACTCGGAAGGCTGAGGCAGGAGAATGGCATGAACCTGGGAGGTGGGGCTTGCAGTGAGCCGAAATCGCGCCACTGCACTCCAGCCTGGGTGACAGAGAGAGACTCTATCTCAAAAAAAAAAAAAAAAAAAAAAAAAGAGAGAAAAAAAAGAAAGAAACTAGGCCGGGCGTGGTGGCTCAAGCCTGTAATCCCAGCACTTTGGGAGGCCAAGACGGGTGGATCACGAGGTCGGGAGATCGAGACCATCCTGGCTAACACGGTGAAACCCCGTCTCTACTAAAAAATACAAGACACTAGCTAGGCGAGGTGGCGGGCACCTGTAGTCCCAGTTACTCTGGAGGCTGAGGCAGGAGAATGGCGCGAACCTGGGAGGCAGAGCTTGCAGTGAGCTGAGATCCGGCCACTGTACTCCAGCCTGGGTGACAGAGCGAGACTCCGATTCAAAAAAAAAAAAGAAAGAAAGAAAGAAAGAAACTAGCTTGGAAGTAAGAAATGACTGGGTCCCATACGAAGCCTGCCTCTTACTACCGTGTTACCTCGAGCAAATGACTTTACTTGTGTGAGCCTCAATTTTTTCCTCTGAAAAATGGATGAATAGCATCTACACTGGAGTGTGCTATCCAGTGCAGCGAGGTCCTCCATAAGTGAGAAGATGGTTCCTGCCTTATTGCTTCCTTAGCATCTTCTTCCCCAGCACGTAGGCTTTCAGAGCCTCAGTACCATCCCTGATGACTTTTTTGCCAGGGCTCATCAGATGGGATAGAACTTTCTGATCAGGAACTCACAGCACACACATGCACACACACGAGCCTCCCCTCATTCTGTACACAGCCAGCTTTGCTCGGGCTTCTGGAAAAGGGTAGTGTGGGGATTACTTATTGACTCCAATATCCAAACCACTGGCTGGACAAGAATGCAGCCAGCCTCAGGCGTGACTCAAACCAGGGACTGTGGGGCCACCAGGCCTCCCTCCTACTATCTGCTTCTCTGGGTGTCAGCACCCTGCTTAGATAGCTTCTCCCATGCTGCTGGTCCAAGGCCTAATACTCTCAGTTTCATCACTGTAGACAAAACTCCAATTCCAGTTACCAACTAATCAACCAACCAATAGGAGAAGGCTCCAATTGGCTAGGCTTGAATTACCCATCACTTTCTCAACCAATTATTGAAATTCAGGGGTAGAAAAGTACTATGATTGGTCAGGGCTGAATTAGGTGATCACACCTAGGCCAATAATTGTTCAAAAATGGCCACTTTACATTCAGATCACCTAGCTAGAATGGGAATGTACAGTGCTTTGCAGAAAACAGTAGTGAAAGTTCATGACCAGCCTGGGCAACTGATATGGTTAGGCTTTGTGTCCCCACCCAAATCTCATCTTGAATTATAATCTCCATAATCCCCACATGTCGAGGGAGAGAACAGGTGGAGATAATTAAATCATGGGGGCAGTTCCCCCATGCTGTTCTCATGATAATGAGTGAGCTCAAACAAGATCTGATGGTTATATAAGGGCCTCTTCCCCCTTCGCTTGGCACTTCTCCTTCCTGTTGGCTTGTGAAGAAGGTGCCTTGCTTCCCCTTTGCCTTCCACCATGGTTGTAAGTTTGCTGAGGCTTCCCCAGTTGTGCAGAACCGTGACTCAATTAAACCTCTTTCTTTTATAAATTACCCAGTCTTGGGCAGTTCTTTATAGCATATGAAAACAGACAAATACAGCAGCATAGTGAGATGCCATCTCTAACAAATTTAATTAATTTTTAAAGTGGCGAAACATTCTGCGCAAACGAATAAATATCTTTTACCTTTCAAATCTCAATTCTCTTTCTTTCTAATCATTCCCATCCAATCCTGTCCCCTACCCTGGTGCTTAAATCTCTCCTCTCTACCTATTGGGCACAGCTGGCCTGATCAATCAACCCAGCTTGCAGGTCTGATGGGTTTTCAGAGTTCAAGGAAGTTCTTACTTTTCCAACTATCTTAAATGTCTTCCTACCTCTGCCTGCTGTATCAGCAATTTCACTATTGGTGGTTCATTTTTTAGCTTAACAGGACTTGTTCCCATTAAAATGCACATCTCTTTGTGAGCATGCACTCACTGTCTGAACAATTATTTAGGATTTAGTATTAGTGCTTTATCAGCTTTTTTACATTTTGGTAGGGGAAAGGAGGAGAGGTTACAGAAGGCTTACTCGTGTTGGAGGGAGGAAGGGAGGCTGTAGAACATGGAAGCCAGTTCTCCTGATCCAGTGAGTCCGTTTCAAGGAAGTCCAGGTGATTGTCTGGAAGCCATGGCCATTCTTATTTTACCTTGGAGAAGCAGCAGCTGTTTTCTCTTTTTTCTCTCTTCAAAGTTTAAATGTTCTTACCTAAAATTTTAAATTTTGAGGTAATTGAGGAATCCCATGTGTCCTCTACTCAGTTTCCCGTGGAGGCATCTTGCAAAACTATAATATTACAACCAAGATATTGATGTTAACACAGTCAGGCTACAGAACGTTTCTATCACCATGAGGAGCTTCATGTTGCCCTTTTATAGCCATATCTACTTCCCTCCCATCCCTATCTTCTCCTTAACTGATGGCAACCACTAATCTGTTACCCATTTCCATAATGTTGTCATTTTCAGAATGTTATATAAATGGAATCATATTTATGTAACTTTGGGGGATTGGCTTTTCTCACTCAGCATAATTCTCCGGAGATTCATCCAGATTGTTGTGTGTATCAATAGTTCTTTCTGAGTGTATTAGTCCATTCTCACACTGCTATAAAGCTACTACCCGAAACTGGGTAATTTATAAACAAATGAGGTTTAATTGACTCACAGTTCTACATGGCTGGGGAGGCCTCAGGAAACTTACACTCTTGGCAGAAGAAGAAGCAGGCACATCTTACATGGCAGCAGGCGAGAGACAGTGAGCAACAGCAGGAAAAACTATCATATAAAACCATCAGATCTCATGAGAACTCACTATCATGAGAGAAGCATAGGGGAAACTATCCCTGTGATTCAATCACCTCCTACCAGTTCTCTTCCTCAATACCTCGGGATTACAATTTAAGATGAGATTTGGATGGGGACACAAAGTCTAACAGTATCACCGAGTAATAGATCATGGTAAGATATACCCCAGTTTATTTAATCATTTCCCTGTTGAAGGACTAGTGGATCATTTTCAGTCTGGGGCTAATACAAATAAATAAAGCATCTATAAACATTTATATACAAGTCTTCATTTATCTGAGATAAATGCCCAGAAGTACAATCGCTGGGTTGTACAGTAGTTGTATGTTTAGTTTTTGAAAGAAACTGCCAAACTGTTTTCCACTATGCCTGTGCCATTTTACATTCCCACCAGCAATGTATGAGTGATTCAGTTTCTCTGAATCATTGTCAGCATTTAGCATTATCACTGTTTTATTTTAGCCATGATAGGTATGCAGTGATTCTCAATGTGATTGTAACTTGCATTCCCTTAATGATGAACAATGAGCATCTTTTCATGTGCTATTTGCCATATGATGTCTTCTTTGGTGAAATATCTCTTTATGTCTCTTTCCTGTTTTCTAATTGGATTGTTTGTTTTCTGACTGCTTAGTTTTGAGCATTCTTTATATATTCTACATACTAGTTCTTTGTTGGATATATGGTTTGCAAATATTTTTTCCCAGTATGTAGCTTTCTTTCATCTTTTTAATGCTTTTTAATGGGCCTTTCACAAAACAGAAGTTTTACATTGTGATGAGGTCCAATTTATTAGTTTTTCCTTTTATGGGTGATGCCTTGGGTGCTGAACCTAAGAAATCTTTGCATAGACTACATCCTGAAGACTTCCTCCTGTTTTTTTCTAGACGTTTTATAGTTTTATGTTCTGCATTTAAGTTAATGATCCATTTTGAGTTAATTTTAGTATAAGACGTAAGACTTAGAGCCTTTTTTTTTTTTTTTAGCACCATTTGTTGAAAAGGCTATTTTCCTCCATTGAATTGGTTTTGTACCTTTGTCAAAAATTAGTTGAGCATATTTGTGTGGGTCTATTTCTAGTTTCTCCATTCTGTTCCATTGATGTATGTCTCTCTGCCAATAACATACAGTCTTGTATGTTATCTTGTATTTTGTATGCCAATAACATACAGTTTTACTGTAGCTATACAGTGATTACTGTAGCTTGATATGAGATGGACTGATTCCTCCCAATTTATTCTCTTTTTTCCCCCAAATTGCTATTCTTATGGTTTGGATGTTTGTCTCATCTAAACCTCATGTTGAAATTTAATTCTCGGCTGGGCGTGGTGGCTCAAGCCTGTAATCCCAGCACTTTGGGAGGCCAAGACGGGCGGATCACGAGGTCAGGAGATCGAGACCATCCTGGCTAATACGGTGAAACCCCGTCTCTACTAAAAAATACAAAAAACTAGCCGGGCGTGCTGGCGGGCGCCTGTAGTCCCAGCTACTCGGGAGGCTGAGGCAGGAGAATGGCGTAACCCCGGGAGGCGGAGCTTGCAGTGAGCCAAGATCACGCCACTGCAATCCAGCCTGGGCAACAGAGCAAGACTCCGTCTCAAAAAAAAAAAAAAAAAAAAAAAGAAATTTAATTATCAATGTTGGAGGTGGGGCCTAATGGGTGTTTGGGTCATAGGGGTAGACCTCTCATGAATAGATTAATGGCCTTCTCTGGAGTCAGTGAGTTCTCACTCAATTAATTCCTGTGAGATCTGGTTGTTAAAAGAGCCTAGCACACCCTCCTTTTCCTCCTCTCTCTCACAGTGCCATCTCTGCACACTCTGGCTCCCTTTTGCCTTCTGCTATGAGCAGAAGAAGCCTGAGGCCCTCATCAGATGAAGATGCCCAATCTTGAACTTCTAGCCATGAGGATCATTAGCCAAATAAACCATTTTTCTTTATAAATTACCCAACCTCTAGAATTTCCTTATAGCAACACAAAACAGACTAAGATAGCTATTGTAGTTCCTTTGTCTTTCCACATAAATTTTAGAATAATATTGTCTATAGCTACAAAAATTTTTGCAAGATTTTCAAAGGAATTGCATTAAACTCATATATCCTTTTGGGGAGAACTGATATCTTTACTATGGTGAATCTTTCAATCCATGAACATAGTACATCTCTCCATTTATTTAGCTGTTCTTTGACTTGTTTCATCTTATTTTTGTAGTTTTCAGTATACAAATCCTGTAGATTTACACTTAAGTGTCACTTCTTTTTCTTTTTGTAGTTGCACATGGTATTGTATTTTTAATTTTGGTATCCAGGTGTTCATTTCTAGTACATAGGAATACAATAGATTTTTGTATGTTTATCTCGTATTCTGTG
This sequence comes from Rhinopithecus roxellana, assembly GCF_007565055.1. Lineage (NCBI taxonomy): Eukaryota > Metazoa > Chordata > Mammalia > Primates > Cercopithecidae > Rhinopithecus > Rhinopithecus roxellana. Next base: position 74,259,995 of record NC_044567.1, read on the forward strand.
ACCTTGCCGAATTCACTTATTAGTGCTAATACTTTGTATATCCCTTAGGAACTTCTACAAAAACAATCATGTTATTTTCAAATAGGAACAGTTCTTATTTCTTTCTTTTTAATATATGTGCCTTTTAATTTCTTGCCTTATTGCACTGGCTAAAACTTTCACAGCACTATGTCGTATAAAAGTGGTGACAGCAGACATTCTTGCCTTGTTTTCATCTAAGGGGAAAGCATTCAGTCTTTTACCATTAAGTATAATGTTAGCTGTAGGGCTCTTGTTGATGCTTTTTATCAAGTTGAGGAAGTTCTCTTCTATTCCTGTTTTGCTTTGAATTTTATAATGGATGAGTATTGAATTGCTGTTTAATGGGTGTTGACTTTTCAGCATCAATTGACATAATCATGTTAATGTGGTGGACAATTGGTAAATAGATAAACAAACTGAACAGTCATTTATACATTGTATGGATGTACCAGTTTGTTTATCTGTTTATCAGCTGAAGAACATTTGAGGAGTTCCCAGTTTTTGGTGATTATAAATAAAGTCTGTATAAACATTCACAAACAGGTCTTTGTATGTACATGGTTTTCGTTTCCCTTGGGAAACGAAATGCTACTCAAGTACCTATGAGTAGCATTGGTAGGTTGTATGATGAGTACATGTTTAACTTTATAAGAAACTGCCAAATTGTTTTCAAAACTGTGTGTCATTTTGCATTACCAAGCAATGTGTGTGAGTTCCAGCTTTTCAGCCAGCACTTGATATTGTCAGGTTATTATTGTTAGTGTTGTTATTTTAGCTGTTCTATTTGGTGTAAGCCTCAGACGTTCAGAGCCCTTCTTTCTATCTCTGCTGTCTCCCCTCCCTGAGTGCCAGAGAAGAGTGGGTATCGTCACAATAGCAATTTTCCAGAAGCAGAAGGGCTGGCTCTCATAATTCCCCTGTATATTACGAACTTCAGAACTGCAGCTTTTAGGAAGGTATGACAAGTGTGTTGAGCAGAATTAGGACAAGGGCTAAGGCAGAAGGAGTAGTGGGGGCATAGGGTTGGCAGTGAAGGGTCTGGGTGGCAGCAGTCCACAGTGGCAGGACCTGGAAGACTTCATCTGCTCAAGGCTTATTGGTAGTGGGAAAGGATCACTTGGGGCCCAGGAGGGGGCCCTGCTGCCTCAGCACCGTCCCTATGCCCTCCTAAGGTTTCCAGCCATTTCTAACAGAGCAAACTGCAATCTCTTGAGATTCCTGCAGGCCCCAGGGAGGGAGAGAGTGGCCTCAGAACCAGAGGCCTGGCTTGGGGCCCAGTTATGTGACACCTGAATCTTGGGGAGAGTGGCTGTGGGACCAGGCCCCTGGGGCCTCCTGGGACAGCTGGGGACAGAGAGGGGCAGCTCAGGTTTCATCACTGCTTGGTGTGTGACCTGGGCTCCACCCAGGCAGCAGAATAATGCCAGGCCTTAGCCCCTGCGGTATAACACCTTTCACCAAGAAATTGCTGTCCCGCTCCTGTTCCACAGGGACTGCTCTGGCCTGGACTTTGGGTCCTGTGGCCTAGAAGTAAAGGGACCAGATTTTAGTCAGGCCTCAGGACAGAAGCCGAGCCAGTCAAATCAGGAAGAGGTGCGTGAGGTATGTGTGTACGTCTGCGGGTGGGGAGAGTTGTCATGTGGGGACCAGGAGCTGCCCAATATTGAATTTCAGTTGATTAGCTGTATGTCCTTGGACAAGTAATTTAGCCTTTTTAGGCCTGGTTTTGCCTGTTTTTGACTTAAAGGTTTGGACTAGTTGGGTGATTTCTCAATTGCATTGAATGTCAACATTACTTGGGGCTTGTTTTTATAAACTACAGATCCTTGGGCTCCACCACAAACCTATTGAATCAGCATCTGTGGGCCTGGGGTCCTGGCTTCTGACTGTGTAACAGGCTCCAGCCGGTTTTTGTATGGCCAGCGTGTCACTGATATCTCCAGACCCACTTACCTAAAAGTTCACTAAGTCCAGCAGCCCAGGGCAACCTCTGGTGGAAGACAGAAAAGGCAGGTCCAGGGAGGTGGGAGGAGCCAGAGAAGGGGAGCCAATCAGTGGCCAGTAAGGTGGGAGGAGGCGCCACTCAGTGGCCTGAAAGAAGGAATAGGAGCCAAAGAGGGAGAACCAATCAGGAAAAGAGGATGCAGCAGGCTGGGATTCTTCTTGCAAGGGAAACTGAAGCTTTAGTCTGGGCAGGCAGCGAGCTGGACTGGTATCGGAGGAAAAGAAGTCTCTACTTTGGCTGCTGCTGTTTGAGTGTGTCTCCCAGCACCATAAGGCAGGTAGAGAGGGCATCACCTTTGTGGTCAGGAGAAGGGTTAGCACATCCTTTGTCTGTTTGGAGGCTCAAAGTGGGTCTAGGAGAAACTATGTCTGCCTAGAGGGAAAACATATCCTGCAAACCCTAAAGAGCCATGGGGAATAAATAGCACTTGGACCCCGGCCATTCCACCCCCTCTGTGTCTGACTCAGCTTGGAGGACAAAAGAGTCCCCGTCTGCTGCTTACTGGCTTTGCGTGTGTGAGCGAGTCACTCAACCTTTCTGACTCTGTTGCCTCCTCTGTCAAATGGGAATAATAATCACACCTGCCCTACCCCCGCAAGGCACTGCTCTGGGCATCACCTAAGACAAGGGAGGCGATAGTGCTGCATCACCTGCAGCGTGCTGTGCAGTCCATTGGGGCTAAGCACTACCAGAACCCTAGGGAAGAAGGGATGGATGGATAACCCTCCCTTGTCCCACAGTTGGAGCATCTGTGCTTAAAAGAAAACCACTCGAGTGATTATCTTTTATAAATTGTTAGATGGTCACAGATAATCTTCCCTCTGACAACCCACCTCAGTTTCAGAGGCAACAGGTACTATAAGAATTTGGTGTGATCCTTTCACACTTAAAAAAGTTTTTTCGCATATATGCATGGGCTCATGGGAAATACATATTGTGTGTCAGCATGTGTGTGTGTATGTGTGGCTTGTTTTACACAGAGGGTGGCGCAGTTACATATCACACAGCAAAACGCTTTTTTAAAACTCAGTTTGTATGTTTGAAATCTAATTAGGTCATTTCTTTTATGTGCCATGTACTGTTCTACCTTGAGTCTTTCTCACATGTCATCTGTTTTGCCTGATGTTAAAATTGTTATGGCGCTAAATCATGTCTTTTCTTACCCCAGGCACAGCCAGATGGGCTGCCTTTGGTTGCAAGCCCAGAAGAGTCAGAAAGAAACCTGAGGTTGTCAAGGAAGCCTGAAGGTGGGTCTTCAACTCTGGGCCCAGAAGGAGCATCACCTCCACCTGGCCTTGTCTGGTTCATCTACAGCCTGCAGGAAGAGGGGGAGGGGGAGAGGGGGAAAGGGAGAGAGGAAGAGAGGGGAGAGGAAGAGAGGGGAGAGGAAGAGAGGGGAGAGGAAGAGAGGGGAGAGGAAGAGAGGGGAGAGGAAGAGAGGGAGAGGAAAGAGGAGAGGAGAGAGAGGAAGAGGGAGAGAGAAGGGAGAGGAAGAGAGGGGAGAGGAAGAGAGGGAGAGGAGAGAGGGGAGGAGAGGGGGGAGAGAGAGGGAGAGAGGGAGAGGGAGAGAGGGAGAGGGAGAGAGGGAGAGGGGAGAGGGAGGGGAGAGGGAGAGGGAGGGGGAGGGGGAGAGGGGAGAAAGAGAGGGGAGAGGAAGAGAGGGGAGAGGAAGAGAGGGGAGAGGAGGGGAGAGGAAGAGAGGGGAGAGGAAGAGAGGGGAGAGGGAGAGGGAGAGAGGGAGAGAGGGAGAGGAAGAGAGGAGGAGGGGGGGAGAGAGAGAGAGAGAGAGAGAGAGAGAGAGAGAGAGAGAGAGAGAGAGAGAGAGAGAGAGAAAATGAATGTGAGTATGAGAACACTGCCCTGCTCCAAGCTCACCTCACACCTCTGTCTGGGGACAGTGGAATGGGAAGAAGCGGGTGGCATCCCCATCATCCCAGGGTGCCCTGCTGCCAAGAAGACCTTGGGTGTCCATCCTTCTAGTGCAGTAGCACCACCACCACCGCCCCCCCTCCCTTCAGGTGAAGGTTGCAAACTTTGAAATCAGGATGGGCTACATAATTTGCAGAGCCCAGTGCAAATAAAAATGCAGGGCACTTGTTCAAGAAATATTAAGAATGCATTAGGCCAAAGGCAGACTCCTTCTAAGCATGTGGCTCTGCCTGACTACACATGTGCCATTCCCATGAAGCTGGTCTGGCCTGAAACTGTCCTCCAGGGGAGTCCTGTTAAGGTGTGGGAGAAAGTGTGCAAAGCTCTGCAAAGGGAAATAACTGTCATTTTGGAAGCCATCAGGATCTTTTAGTGCAGTCAAGCTGAACCATGGATGTCATCACAGTTCCAGACAGGTTGAGAAGCTCTGATTTGTCCCCTCTAGGGTGGGAACTAAGGACTGGAGAGGCTGCAGAGCCAGCAGGTAACTCAGAAGGCCAGGGTGCAAATTCTCCCTCTGTCCCTGATGAGCAGAATGACCATGAGTTTGTTGCTTAGCTTCTCTGTGCCTCAGTTTCCTTATTGAGATAATGTCCTCTCTTCACAGGATTGCTTAGATTATTAACCCTAAAACTATGGAGAAACTGAGGAACCCAGTCCCTTTTCCTGGCACGCAGTGCTTGATAGTCTTGGCTGATGTTAGATATCCTTTCTGTGCACTTTGGTTTCTTTCCTAGGAGAATACAATGGGGAAAGGTAGAGGGCGAACATGAATCTAGAGTCAGGAGTGCTGGGTTCTCAGCTACTAACCACCTGCTTACCAAGGCAGGTCGGTCTCCCCCTCAGAGTCTCACTTCTAAAATTTAAAGGCGGGGGTGAGGTATGACTTTCCTTCCAGCTTTATAATTCTGTTTCCAAGGAATTCCACCTGTTCTTCTCATTGGCTTATCCCAGTATATTAGTCTGTTTTCATGCTGCTGATAAAGAAATACTTGAGACTGGGCAATTTGCATAAGAAAGATGTTTAATTGGACTTACAGTTCTACGTGGCTGGGGAAGTCTCACAATCATGGTGGAAGGCAAGGAGGAGCAAGTCACGTCTTACGTGGATGGTGGCAGGCAAACAGAGTGAGCTTGTGCAGGCAAACTCCAGTTTTTTAAAACCGTCAGATCTTGTGAGCGTCATTCACTATCATGAGAACAGCACAGGAAAGACCCACTCCCCATAATTCAATCACCTCCCACCGGGTTCCTCCCATGATGTGTGGGAATTATGGGAGTTACAATTCAAGATGAGATTTGGCTGGGGACACAGCCATACCACATCACCGGCATTTATTTTCTCTGAGGTTTAAGAAATTTCTCCTCTTATCTGACTGTAAATCTTTCTTATTAGTTAAAGTCCACTTCTTTTTCTGCTTTTGTATGAAAACAATAGGTTGGTGACCCATTTTATAGACTCAGAAACTAAGGCACATTGAGAACCATCTGCTCTCCAGACGGAACAACCCCAGTCCCTTTAATATTCCCTTGCATTGGCCTTTCGCTTCCCTGTGACCTCTGCCCACTGCCTGTCCCAGGAATCTCCACCTTTCCCGCATTTAGACACCCACATGGGTCACTCCTACCAGCCAGGCACAGAGCTCGGCCCCTCAGATCTGTCTAATACTCTCAGTGCCTGTAGGGAAGCAGATCTTGTTACATATCTTGTTTTCCAGCTAGAGAAGCAGGCTCCTGGAGCCCGGACTGAGGGTGGAGCGAGGTTCCAGTAGGTAACTTGTGAGACCCCCTAATGCGGTGAGGCAGAGCCCCAGACCCTGCAACCCTGTGGGGGTCAGCCTTTCCTGGAGAAAAGCTTTCCCCCAGCACTTACCAAGCCTCTCTCCCGGCAGCTGGCATGAGGGATGTTGCTCCTCTGCCAAACCCACACTCTGGGGTGAACACAGCTCTGGACATGCCAGTTGCTGCCCTGGCCCCTTTACTGCTACTCAGGAAGACACACGTGAGTGCCATTCGGTGCCAGTGTCCTTGTCAGGGGGCCAGCCTCAAACCTGTCCCCTTCCTACAGGCCCCTGCTCAGCTCCAGCACTAGCACAATGCGGAATCAATATCTATTGGGGGGATTATTGAATGTCCATCTCCTCCACTAAAATAAACTCTTTGGGTGGTGTGGGGGCATGACTTGTTCACGGAAATATGCCCAGAGCCTAACACACTGCCTGGTACATGCAGGTGCTCAGTGCACATTCAATGTGCTAGCAACATGGATCTGCTGTGATTTATTTATTTTTTAAAATTTATTTATTTATTTATGTTTTGAGACAGGGTCTCACTCTGCCACCCAGGCTGAAGTGCAGTGGCACAATCACGGCTCTCTGCAGCCCCAACCTCCTGGGCTCAAACGATCTCCCACCTCAGCCTCCCAGGTAGCTAAGACCACAGGGGTGTGCCACCACGCCCAGCTAATTTTTGACTTTTTGTAGAGATGGAGCCTAGGCGGGTCTTGAACTCCTGGGCTCAAGTGCTCCTCCTGCCTTGGCCTCCCAAAGTGTTGAGATTACAGGTGTGAGCCACCACGCCTGGCCCCGCTGTGATTTATTGAAAGTCAACCTCTGGCCCAGGCGTGGTGGCTCATGACTGTAATCCTAGCACTTTAGGAGGCTGAAGTGGGTGGATAACCTGAGGTCAAGAGTTTGAAATCAGCCTGGCCAACATGCTGAAACCCTGTCACCACAAAAAATACAAAAAGTAGCCGGGTGTGGTGGTGCACACCTGGAATCCAAGCTACTAGAGAGGCTGAGGCAGGAGAATCGCTTGAGCCTGGGAGGCGGAGGTTGCAGTGAGAAGAAGGAGAAGGAGAAGGGGAAGGGGAAGGGGAAGAAGAGGAAGAAGAAAGAAGAAGAAGAAGATCATCAGCATCTGGCAGATACTGGCCCTTTATTAGCAAATTCCTAGAGGCCCATGTTTCACAGGATTACTACAAGGGGTGCTGATTTAGAAAAGTACTATTTTATGTGTCGTGCTGTGAGGGTTCATTCATGCAGGTGGTGTGTACTGAGCACTCACTATGCGCCAGGCCCTGGGGACACAGCAGTAAAGGAGCCGATGTCCCTGCCTGCATGGAGGTCCCATCCAAGTGAGGAGACAGTTAAAATGCAAACACAGCTGCACGATATTGTCAGGTGATGCTTTGTGCTGAGAAGGATGAAGTGGCGGGTGGGGGTGCGGGAATGGGGAGAGTGGGGTGCGTGGCGCGCTATTTCGGATTGAAGGGTCAGCGAGGTCCTGCAGAAGAGCTTTGATTTAAATGAAAGCCGACGCTGAGAACAAATAGGGGGGATTTGGGGTGTCCCAGGTGAGGGGTGAGATTCAGAAAGAAGAATTCCTTGACATCCCAGGCTCCTTGGTGAGCCAGTGGGGACACACTCCGCTTGCCATCAAAGTGAATTACAAACTCATCCAGCTCAGAGCCTGTGCCAGAGCCATCTGGGCTGCAGTGGCCTCTTTCAAAGAAAACAGTTCGCCAACAAGAAAGCGGTATGGCATCCCGATGAGGACCAGGGCTTTAGAGTTCTAGGCAGAAACATGTTGAAATCCCAGCTTGGGCACGATCGAGGTTCATATCTTAATCGCTGTGAGCTTTGGTTTCTTTATATGTAGACGGGAATGATAACAGCGCCTCTCCCAGAGGGTTGTTATAAAGCTTCAAAGAAACAGCCTGTGTGAAGTGCTGAGCACAGATAAACAGTGGCCTTTACTGCCATTGTCATTCTCTTGGCTCCCAGTGGGGTTCTTTGGTTCTCTCTCATTCATTCCACAATAACTGAGCACCTACTCATTGTCAGGCTCTAGATGCTAGGGTACCCGGAGGAGGAACACCTGAGCTATCCAAAGGTGAGCCAGAGAGTGCACCCATCCAAGAGGCAGGGCCCTGGGCATTCCTGCCATTCCAGCTGTGTGAACTCGGCCTTGTGGTTTCATCGCCCTGGGCCTCAGCTTTCCCCACTGCAGATGGAGGACTTGGCTTGCCAACCACTAGGTAATTCTCCTGCTGAGCTCCTGGGCTGAGGCTGGGGCACAACTGTGGAGGGATCATCTGTAGCTCCAGGTGACCTGAGCCTCAGAGACAGCTGACCTGCCTGGCCCAAAGGCTCTGCTGGGAGTGGGATGGGAAGAAGCCCACGTCTCGGAAATGGGCCAGGGTCAGTACTGGGGCCTGCCACCTCCAAGGACCCTCCCACATCCGCCAAACCTCCTTATGGGGAGGCAGAGGGCACAGCCGCTGAACATGCCTTCTGAGGAGAAGCGTGCAGTGTACTCAGGATCCTCAGCAGATACTGGGGGTTCTGAGGAGTTGTAAGAGGGACCACTAGGAACAGGGCTTCAAGGGGCCTGAGGAAGCTGGAGACAGAGGAAGAAGATCTCTAGAAGAAGGGGTTTGTCCTATTTCCTCCTAAGTGCCATTTGCACTTCTAACACTGGGAGTCATTCATTATACAGCTGATTTGGGGCCACCACACTTTCCTTGCCCTTCTCCTCCTTTCCTACCCCTCACCCCAGGAGTGCTTTGGACCCTGGGATGACCCCTTCTAATTTCTTCTCCTTCCTCTCGTATTAAAACTTACCTTTGCTGGCTGGGTGCGGTGGCTCACACCTGTAATCCCAGCACTTTGAGAGGCCAAGGTGGGCAGATCACCTGAGGTCAGGAGTTCGAGACCAGCCTGGCCAATATGGCAAAACCCCATCTCTACTAAAAATACAAAAGTTAGCTCAGCGTAGTGGTGGGCACCTGTAATCCCAGCTACTCAGGGGGCTGAGGCAGGAGAATTGCTTGAATCTGAGAGGTGGAGGTTGCACTGAGCCGAGATTGTGCCACTACACTCCAGCCTGGGTGACAGAGTGAGACTCTGTCTCAAAAAAAAAAAACAAAACCAAACCAAACCAAACCAAACCAAAACAAAACAAACAAACAAAAAAAATTATCTATGCTGTGTACCTGCTGTCTGTGTTATGGGAAACTAAACCCTAAATAATCTATATAATTCGTTTTATTCAAAAAAGCTTTTTTTTTTTCTTAGAGACAGGGTCTCTGTCACCCAGGCTGGAGTGAAGTGGCACGATCATAGGTCACTGCAACCTCCAACTCCTAAGCTCAAGCAATCCTCCTTCCTCGGACCCCCAAGTAGCTGAAACTACAGGCAAGTGCCACCATGCCCAGCTAATTTTTAAAAAAAAATTTATAGGAACTGTTGACCAGGCTAGTCTCAAACTTTTGGCCTCAACCACTCCTCCCACCTTGGTTTTCCAAAGTGCTGGGATTACAGGTGTGAGCCATCACGCCTGGACTCAAAAAACATTTAATGAGTTCTGTTTAAGGGACTCTTTGGGTGTGACGTAGTAAACAAAACAAAGAAGAATCCATATCCTTGTGGAGCTTGCATTTCAGAAAGTGAGTGGACAATAGTGGCTTTAGCGCAGCACTTCTCCAACCTAGAGCTGCATATGGGATCACTTGGGCATCTCGTTCAAATGCACATTCTCATTCAGGAGATCAGGGATGGGACTGAGATTCCAACAGGTGATGCCTAATGTCGCTGGGCCACAGTTTGAGTGGCAAGGGCTCTTATGTGATATCCCTCCCAGGGGGATTAAAGTCTTAAAGAGAGCTCCCTGAGAGAGCAATGACATATTCGAAGGAATGACTCTCTAATATGGAGCCCTAGGGAGGTGTTGGTGGAGGTGGGTGAGTGTTGAGGACACTGGGGACTCTGGACTGGCCTCCTGGGTGGCTGCCTGCCTGTCTATGGAGAAGGCTGGCTCTGCTTTCCAGCCCTGGCTTCTTAGCTCCCCACTGTTCCTCCTCAGCCAGGCTGTGGGTGGGAACATCTGGAAGGGATCCCCCGGAACTGGGGGAATTTCCAGGCAAATGAGACTCTGTCAACCCAGCCAGGAACACCCGCCCCTGCCATCTGCTCCAGACATCATTGCAGAGTCTGTGAGAGAGGAACCCAGCAGTTTCCAGCTCTTCCAAGGAGCGTCTGTCCATGTCTCTGGGTCCTGCCCTGGGCATGTGAGGGGCCTGCCCCTGCTACTGCTGGGGGAGTCTGTGGGGGGCCTAAGTTCCCAAGTGCAATTCCTGTCTTTTATCTGCTGGGAGATGAGGTGCCTCTGAATTCCAAAGATGCCCTAGGGGTCTTCCCAAGGACGATGATGGAGGGAGAAGCTGCCCTGGTTGTGGAGAAGCCTGAGCCCAGATTTTTCTCACCCTCATGAGGCAAATTTGTCCGACACATCCTGTGCTCTGCCCTGTGCAACATCTTAGTAATAAATGCCCAGTTTTGTGCACTGATGGCCTGTGCACCGGGGTCTTTACAGCTGGACCTCACGTAATCTGCATGGAAACTGTGAAACTGCTCTTATTCTCACCTCCATACCGATAAGGATGAAGCAGCTCAGAAAAGTCAGGTTACCTACAGGAAGTAGCAGAGCCAGGATTTGAAACCAAAGTCACTTGATACCAAAGCCCAGTGTTAACCCCTCAGTCATATTGGCTCCCTACATATCCTCTAAGAGCAGTTGCTAGCTAAGAGCAGGACTGGATGGAACTCGTCCAGCTGAAAGTCTTGCCTCTTCAAACTCCAAGACTTCTCCTGGAGCTTCTCCTCCAGCCTTGTGGGAAGCTCCTGGTCCAGGGTTTGGGGTGGGTGTGCCCAGCCCTGTTCATCACATACAGCTGCATGACTGGGCAGCCTCGCCCTGTTAATGAGAGTGGCGAATGACTGTCATCAAGTCTGAGAGCTACTCAGCATCAGAGATGGGTCTCTGGATGTGACTTCCTTCTTAAGAGCAAATGCAACGAGTGGAATGCCTAATCCCAAAGCAGGAGGCCCGGGTGCTCGCTTGGGAACTCCCAGGGGACTAGGAGCAGCTGGCCCAGTCATGGGACAGTGGGGTGGGACAGCCAGGGCTTGGGGTCTGCTCTCTAAGGGAGCCCAGGCTGAAGTGGCTGTCCTCTCCATCCCCTAGCTCCACCAGGATCTGACGGGGAGAGTATTACCTGATGTTAAAGCCCAGTGTTTATCCCTCTGTTACGTTTCATTCTCTCTGCCACCATCTCTCAATCCAGCCTCTTAGCATGGGTGCCCCTAGCCCAGGAGCCCTATGCTGAGCTGGCAGGCAGATGAACAAGTCTTCATATATAGAACTTGTGCCAGCCACAGTGCCATAGACCCCGCAGGCCTCCAAACGCCTGCCTGCCTCCCTACTCCTATCACAGGTCAGGCTGGAACTGCAGGACTCAGCAGGCACCATGGTGGCTTGGTCTGTGCCCGTGCTGCCCTCTTTGCTGTGCCCTCAGCTTTAAACCTGAGCCGGGACGGTGTGACAAGGGAAGAGGGATCCTTGACTATGATTTGCCAAGAGATGAAGGGTCCCTGAGGAAAGGCTTTTATTTCTGTATTTCAGTTTCACGGCTTGGGGAGATAGGAGCTAGCTCATGTTCCCCTGAGGCTGCAAAGGTTCTGTGAGAGCCAGTCAGTGAGGCCGTTTCCAGTAATGGGAAGACAGACATTGTCATTGTAGGGGCTGTGCCATCTCGCCTCTGGGGGAGGATGAGGCAGCAGCCCAGCTAGGACACAGGGCAGGGGATGGAATCTCATCATGTCCAAAGGCAGGTCAAGGCAATAGACTCGCTGTGTGCCCGGGCCAGTGAGGCACCTCTCTGAGCCTCAGATCCCAGTGGGAAGAAGGAGGGAATGATGTCAGAAGTACAGAGAGTTGGTGAGAGAAGAGACGCTGGGGAGGTATCTGCGAGATGGAAGGGAGAAGGACAGGAAACTGGGAAGCAGTCAGCAGGTGAGGACTGAACAGGCCGGGGTGTGCTGTCCCGGAGGGTGAAGGGCCTCTCTCCATTGGCCCCACTGCCTCCTGCTCCTGCCTTCTTCTCCTGCCTCCTGGTACAGATGCCCTGCTCTGAGAGACCATGCAGAGATAGCAGGTGGCTGAACAAGTCTTTATGTGTAGAACTTGTGCCAGCCACAGTGCCGTAGATCCCACAGGCCTCCAGAGGCCTGCCTGCCTCCCTGCCCCACCCGACAGTGGGGGCCGATCTGCTTCCCACCTCAATCCTATTTCCAGATCGAGGGCATTTCTGGGGGTTGGTAGATTCTGTATCCAGTCACCTGTTATCTTCTTAGTTCCTTTGAAACCCAACCTTCACCTTGGTCCCAATTCCAGTCTTGGGTTTGGATCCCAGCTCTGTAGCCATCTACGTCTACACCTATCTTCTGCCATGAACCCCAAGTCCCCCCTTTTTTTAAAAATGATTATGGTAGTAGTGCTGCTCTCTTATGGTTCTTTGAGGATTAAATGAGATAACTGGAGCTCCCAGCAAAATACCCAGACATAGGGGTTCCATGATTGTTAGATCACTTCTTCCTCACTCCTCTCAATTAGCCTCTTTGGATTGTGCTTGTTTCCAGAGGCCCGGGTCAGGCAGTTCGTAGTTAGGGTATGTGGAGTGGCTGCCCACTGCCACCTTCAGCAGTAAAGGTGAGGGGAGGAACAAGCGCTGTCATTTATTGGACACTTTCAGAGAGCCAGACCATTGGCATGCAGGCATCATCATCCTCACACCAACCCTGTAAGGAGGGTTTTATGAGCCCCTTTTTAGAGATGAGCAAACAGAAGCCCAGGCTTCTTGAATACCCTGCCTGGGTCCCATAGCTAGTGAGTGCTGGAGACTGAATTCAGATCCAGCCCCAATTCCCAAGCCCGCTGGGCCCTTGCCACTGTCCCACTCAGTAAGACACAGTGACACTCAGGGGCTGGGTGGCCAAAGGCCACCCGGACCAGGTGAAGAGCACCTATTCTGGAGGCAAAGTCTTCAAATTGTCAAAGCTAGGGCAGCAAAGCATGCTCAGATGAACACAGAAACCCAGAGGGGCACTAGGCAAATGACCGCAGGGAACCCAGAGCTGCAGGGATGGAAGACTGGTGGGTGGAGACCCAGGTACAGCAGCACCCGCAGGACACGGTGCTCACTGTAGTGCAGGGAAATGCTGGAGAAGCCAGGCCAGCGTGCCCGGGAATGAAGAGGGAGGGAGGCCTGTGCTCTTCCTTCTGAAAAACACACAGTTTCCCCAATCTCATAGTGGCCAAAAGGAAAAACTATGTACTCTACAAAATCCACAGTATGCACATGAGCTGTCAACATTTCAACATCATCTCTCCAAGAGATTTCTCCCAGAATCCCGCGAAAGGGCCAGGCAACAGGCAGACTTGCCCAAGGTCAAAGACACTATTCCAGGTATGAATTTTATGGGTAACCAGGTGACATTTGAAGCGGCTCAGAAGTTGGTGTGAGAAAAGTCCCCAGTTGTTATTATTTAGTGCGGCCTGGGAGAAAGAAAGAATTCTTTGTAGAGCTATGAAAAGGATCCAGATAGAGGCAAGCCCCTGCCCTCCCGAGCAGAAATTGTCTCTTCCATCAGCAGTTTCTGCTCTGCACCGCCCAGCCTCATTGTTCTGCAGCATTCCGCCGCCGGGGGCAAGAATACACTGGGATGCCTTGCCTTCTCAGCACACGACTGCCTGGATTTCTGTGCCAGGACTTGAATGTAGATCTATCCTAGTCATCATTATTTAGAAATATTTTCACAAAGTAGTTTTTTTAAAGGGACTATGAGTCTCCTCCCTGCTTTTTGCTGTTTATCTTTTCTTTTAAATTTTCTCCCGGAAACAGTGTAATCCTCTAACACAGTTTGCATTGTAAGGCCAGCACAACGCTGAAATGCAGTGGTGGGGGCCCGGTAAACAGAGAGGGCATATATTCCGGAGAGAGGCATAAATCCAGGTGGCCAGCAGCACCGAGGGCTCCAAGGCCTGCCATGGCCGCAGCCCCTGGGGTGTGCTCGTCTCCATCCTCCATCACCGTCTGGGCCAGCACCTGGGCTCTGGTGGTGAGGTGCTAAGACCTCTTTCCACTCACTCTAGAGGGTCGGGGACAAGGATACTCAATAAGGATGTTTTGGGGAGCTGAGGGTATCTGGTGCAGAAGATCGATGAGACCAGTCGAGGAGAGCTGATTCAGGAAACAAAACACCCAGAATGTCAAAGCCAGGACAGCAAGGCGTAAAAGAGACTGTCTCAACCTTGAGGGGTTTATATTTCCAGCTAAGTAGGTGAGACAAGCATTTTGACATATTACTGAGGCTATGGCCTCCATGCAGAAGGCCGTGACAGTGACAGGAAGGTTGTCAGGTTGACTAACATGGGAGAGGGGATAAAACACACAGCTGCTGCCCTCAGGTGAGTGGCAGGTGGCAGGGGGTGGCACGACCCCAGCATGGCTGCCTGCCATTCTCTCCTTTTCAGTGTCACTTGTCACTCCTCCCATTAAGGGGTGGAATCTGTGCCTCCCCTCTGCTTGAATCAGGCTTCTCCCTACTGATTTGCTCGACCTATAAAATGTGGCAGAAGTGATGTTCAGGATTCCTAAGGTAATGTTCTAAGAACCTTGCAGCTTCTGCCTGGAACACTAGAGACTCTTGGCACCCAGAGACCTCCATGCAGTGAGGAAGCCCAGGACTGTCACGAGGAGAGACCATAGGGGGAAGAGGGTGGACACCTGTCTGGCCCTCCGTTCCAGTTCCCAGCCATTTGAGCCATCTGAGCTTCAGCCATAAACATCAGGGACAGAGAGGAGCCATTCCCTCTGTGCCCTGTCCAGGTTCCTGACCCACAGAATCGTGAGACATGATAAAAACAAAGTATTGTTTTAAGGCACTGAGATTGGGGTTGTGTGCGCCATACATCCACAGATAACCAGAACTGGGTCGGGGGACATATGCCAGGGTCAGGGACTCTGTTGACCCAATGCTTTCTCCTTGAGACCACACCTACCCTCTCTAGCCCCAGACTCCTCCACCATGGCCTCCCTAAGTGCTGACACTCCCATCCCTGGGACCAATCCCAATGCCTGTGCACTTCCCCTTTGAACCCCAATTTGAAAGAAGATTTGCTGCTGAGGTAGGGGGGAACTAGGGGAACCCTGGGATGGGGCAAAGATTCTGGGTGACCACCTCTGGGGCAGGTGTGGGGAGACTGGCCAGGGCAAGGAAGTGGCTGCATGGGGGAAGGAGTGAGCCATGTGTGCATGGACGTGGGAAGGAGTGAGCTGTGTGCTCGTGGCTGTGTGCCTTCCTCCATGGAAGAGCTCCCTCATGCCTCCCTTCCAGAACTCAGGTCCAGCGTTTCCAGCCGCCTGGTAGACTCTCCTCAGAACCTCCCACAGGTCCCCCAAATCCAGCACATCCCAAACCAGAGCCTTCTCTAAACCCACCCCCAAGGCAATTCCCTGTCATTCCCTATTTCTGCCTAGGGTGCCGAAGTCATCAGGGCCCATCCAGGTGTGGGCAGCCAACCCTCCAGTGGAGCTGGAGCAGCAAGAGCTTGCCCATGTGGCAGGTGGAGGTGGGGGGACCTGTGGGTAGAGACTGAAGTGGGAAGAGCCTGGCCAAGATCATAGGCAGTCTTAGGATTCCTCCTGGAGAGGTGAGGGGCTTTGGGCTGTGTCCTGGAGGCTGGAGATGCCCACAGGAGGCTACCAATAGCTCATCCAGCCTCAGCATCCTCTCTGCCTCTTTGCCACCCCCTTTTGCTCCTGGAGCAGCCATCAGGAAACACTGCAGCTTCCAGCTCTGTGGGGCCCTCATTCCCCTCCTTCCCCTTCCACTCCAGCCATCACCCACCCCCACCTCCCCTGAACCCAGCGGCCCACTATCCCCACACCCATTTGACCCTTTCTCTTCCCGCCTTCCCCTCAAGGCTGCCGACCCGCTGCCCACTGTGGGAGCCAGCTGCCACCGTGGCTGGGGGCACTGGGAATGGGGCTGGTGCCACTGGGGGACTACACTTTTAATTTGATTTGCATTAATCTAAATTTTAAAACTGATAATTAATTCAGTTACTGAAAAACTTTTAGGCTGGGTGTGGTAGCCTAAAAGTTGGGAGGATTGCTTGAGGCCAGGAGTTTCAGACCAGCCTGGGCAACATAGCATGATCTCGTTCCTACAAAAAAAAAAAAAAAATGAGCCAGGCATGGCGGTGCATGCATGTAGTCCCAGTTACTTGGGAGGCTGAGGTGGAAGGATCTCGAGACCAAGAGTTTGAGGCTGCAGTGATCCCTGATTTTGCCACTGCACTCTAGCCTGGGTGAAGAGCAAGAACCTGTCTCAAACAACCACAACAAAAACCCTTTTAAATATGTTTGGAACAACGTGGGTATGTGAACCTACCTTCACGACTGTAAATTTAACAAAATCTAACTGCAGATCTAGCTTATCCAATGAAATCCTTGTGTCTGAATTAGTGACGCATTGAGATGTGCTGTATGTATAAAAGATAGTAAAAAAAGAATAACATTCTTATTAATTTCATTGATTACATGTTGAAATGATCATATTTAGGATCTGTTGAGCTAATATAATGAACAAAAATATGTCTTTAAATTAATTTCATCTGTTTTCTGTTTACTTTTTAATGTGACTACTAAAAAATTTAAAGTTATATACATGGCTGGAGTTCTGTTTCTATCAGACAGCACTTCTCTAGACCATGGATCTGTACTCTGTCAACAATTCAGCCCTGCGCTGTCCCTGGCTAACCCTTTCCCACCTCCGCCACTTCCTCAGGCTCAATCGTCGGCCCCCTTGGACTCATGTATGGCTGATACCTGGGTGCTGACTTTGGTATAACACACACGTTTGCAAATTACATGTGTGTATCTGTGTGTCATGTGCACACCTGTCTCTGTCCACATGCTCATGTGCGCACATCTGCATCCAGATGTTATCCTGTTCTCTGTGTGTGAGCACACTCGGGTCGGCCCCTGCTGGAAGGTGTGCACAGGCGGTGTCTGAATGGGAGCCCGGTGCCCATGAGGAGTTGACATGGGGACAGGGCCTCAGGCATAAAGCCTTGGGGCCAGTCATTCATCCCCAGGGGAGACTGGAACAGACAGTGTTTCCTTGGCAAGTTGATGAGAATGTCATGTAGGACAGAACCCACAGCCGCCCCGAAATCAAGATCGATGACAGCTCACTTCTCGTCCCTCACTGATGAGGCCCGTCACTCTATCATGGGAGAGAAAATTAAATTGGTCTGGCAGAGTTTGCTGTTCCTAAAGCCAATTTGGTCGCCACTGTGTAGTGTGTTATATACTTCTGGGTGGCATCTAATTGATCATTTGGTTTATTCATAAATTTCCAAGATATGGTCTGCAGAGCTAACCACACCACAGGAAATCAGGGGGAGGTACTTGTTCCTCTTCTAAAGATAGGAGGCAACCTATCCATCCACCCATCCGCCAGGCCACCCAGCCATGTATCCATTCATCCGTTGGGTCATTCAGTTATTCAACCCATATATACAGAGCGCCTCCTCTGTGCTGGGCAGCTTGTCAAATAGAAAGAACCGTGGAATGAGATAACAGATTCCAGCACCCAACCCTGGCCAGGTCTCTGGCCTCTCCAGGCCTCAGTTTCTCTCTGTTAATAAGGGAGTTGGACCACAGAGCTCAAGGCCCCTCCTAGCTCTGGCACTTCAGGGCCTGGGGCTGATTTTCCAGGCAGAGAGAGGCCCTCTCCTGGACTCCAGGGGCTGCTTGGGGTGAAGAAGGAAACCGAGGAGGACCCCAGGACCATGGGCATCACTAACTTCTATGGCTGAGGTCCCGACTGACAGGAATGGGGCCCTGGAATATAGAGGAAAAGTTCCCTCGTGCCTCCCTTCCAGAACCCCAGTTTGAGAGCAGATTTGAATTGGCTCAAGTGGGTGTTTGTGGGATTGGCTATGTCACAGAGATGTGGGGGATCAGGCCAATCATCACACTCTGAAATTCGTATTTTGGAGGCTGTGTCTTGGAGTCCCCCACCCTCCAAGGCTGGAGGGTCTCTGGAAGTTCTTTCTGGTTCCTCGCCATCTCCACAGCCAGTGTCGGTGTTTGGGCAGTTCCCAGGTCCCCTACCTTCTTGTACCAATAAGCATTCATCACTTGTGGACTGGTCTGGCACTGCCTCCTCAGCCTCCCTGCCACCCTGGACCTGCCCTCATTTCTGGGTCTGCTTCTCCGTGTCCCCATGTTGGCTGGGGAACCCACTCCTGGACTCTGGCCATCTCATTCAGCTGGCAGTCCCAGGTCCCCAGGACCAATGAATTCCAGGCCCTCCCAGAAACCTTTTGCTGCAGCCTGGTGATTGGTGGGGAGTAACAGGGCTGTGTTGATCTGGTTACCAAGAGCTCTAAATTCCTACCATCAAAATCAGACACAGCAAAAGCTTGTGCAGGCCCCTGTCTGGTAACATCAGTCTTCATAATGAAGGTGCCTGATTGCAGGCTGTCTGGGCTGTCGGTGGGCAGAAGCAGAGGGACAGGGATAGGGAGAGAGGAGAGGCTTTGTTTCTGAGCTTCGCGGCTTTGATCTGCCAGCGAAGAGCAATTTCCTCTGACTTCTCGTCCAACATTCAACCCCCTGCCAGCAAACCCACAAACACAACCCGGGAGGATGATGGCATGGGGAGCATCTCTGAATTCAGGGAAAGGATGGGAGGAAAAAAGGTGTTGAGAGTGTCTACACTCACCTCCCTGAGAATCCCTCTCTCCACCTGACCCCTCGCCTCTGTAATGTGGACCATGAATGGACTCTGCTTTAGTCCTGATATCTGCTGCATCCTCTGAGCCTAGCTCAGGGCCTGGCATAGAGAATTTCTATATATATTGTTGAACAAATGGATTTCTAGCTCTAGGATCACTCTAAGAAGATTCCTGGGCCAGGTGTGGTGGCTCACGCCTGTAATCCCAGCACTTTGGGAGGCCAAGGTGGGCGGATCACGAGGTCAGGAGATCGATACCATCCTGGCTAACATGGTGAAACCCCATCTCTATTAGAAATACAAAAAATTAGCTGGGCATGGTGGTGGGCGCCTGTAGTCCCAGCTACTCGGCAGGCTGAGGCAGGAGAATGGCATGAACCCAGGAGGCGGAGCTTGCAGTGAGCCTAGATCGTGCCACTGCACTCCAGCCCGGGCAACAGAGTGAGACTCTGTCTCAAAAAAAAAAAAAAAGAAGAAGAAAAAGAAAAAGATTATTCCTGGTAATGATCCAATGCAGGAGTGGCTGATGGTATCATTTCTTCATTTAATAAACATTTCTTAGGCAGCTCTTAGGTTCCTGACACCGTGCCAGGTGCCAAGGACTGAGATGACCAGAAAATCAAACTGTTCAACAGGAAGCATTGAGTTCCTGCTCCACATCAGGCACTGCGCTGGGTTCTGGAGACAGAGATGAACAGGACAAATATTCCTACCTCTACAGAGCTCACACGTTCCTCTCCATGGGAGACAGACAATAAGCAGGTAAATAGATAAATAAGCAAGATGGTTCTGGATTGTGCAGGTGCCATAAAGGAAATACACAGGATGCCGTGATGAAGAGCAGTTGGGCGGCTTCCTTTGAACGGGGGCAATGCAGGGAGGGCTCTCTAGGACCTGAAAAGTAAAGAGAAAGAGCCAGGAGCCAGGAGAGAGCACAGCAAGTGCAAAGGCCCCAGGGCTGGGAACAGCTCCATAGGTTTGAGGAACCGAAAGGAGGCCAGTGAAGCAGGTGTATAAGACCGAGCGCGAAGCGGTGCACGCGGAGGTTGGTTAAGCCACTGTCCTCCAGTGGGGATGGCAGACCAGGACTATCAGAGCAGAAAGGCCAGTGCTCCAGTGGAGGTAGAATGTGCAGGGAAGCCTGGAACTCAGCCCAAAGGAGGCAACATTGGCACCGAGACCTAAGATTGCATGGAATATCCCTAAGACTGCATGGAATATCTCTTAGGCCCAGCATAGCCTTCCTTCTTGCCATCACTTCGGACATTGCTTCAGGGACTGACTTCCTCTCCCTCCCAGCCAGGAGCAGGCTCTGGGGCAGTGCCAGCTGGACCCTGCTCCAGCCCAGAGGGACTCCTTCATATGACTTCCCTGCCCTGAAGTTTCTGTCAGCCTCTGCTGCTGCAGACAGCTAATGGGTGGCGGTGGCTGGAGTACTCAGGATAAGTGCTTTTGGCAGATGTTGCTGCGGTAGGGTAATGACACTAACATGGCGAGGCCCTTTCTTTCATCTCCCTGGTCTCCCTGGAGCTTTTACTATCACTGAGCCCAGCATCTAGCAAATAGCCTCATTGCTGTCTTTTATCTAGCTGGCTTTCAACTTGAGACACTCTCTCTAAGGGCCTTGCCTGATAGCAGCACCAGAACCATCAGAACTACAGTCCTCAGAGTGGGCTGTACCAGGCGTTTGAGTAATAATAATAATTATTATTATTGCTATAATAATATATACAATTATAATATCTATATATTTACATAAATTATTGATATAATAATTATTGATGTAATAATTCTTGTTGATATTATTGATGTAATAATAATTGATATAATTATTGATATTAATATTGATATAATAATTATTATTATTGATGTAATAATAACTGCAACATCAGCTTCCTATTTATTAGGATCTGGGCATGCCAGACCCTGTGCTAAAAAGTTTCTATGCATCATTTTATGTAATTCTCACTACCACATTATAAGGCAGATATTGGTATGAGGCTCGGAGAAGTTAAGTAACTCGGCCAAGGTTTCACAGCAAATACGTGCTGGAATTGACGTTAGAGCTAGGGTTGTTCAGGTCCACAAACTCCTTCCTCTGTATTATAGTGGTTCCTGGTGTCGGGCTGACTGCAGTGGAATCAGCAGGGGAACTTTTGAAAAGTAAGATTTCTGGTCCCTCATCCTCAGAAATTTTGATTCCGCAGGTTTGGAGGAGGGCCCAGGGATCTTGTTTTTCCTGTTTTTGTTTGTTTGTTTCTATTTTAACAGTTTCCCTCATGGGATTCAGATATAGGGCCAGATGTATTTGGGTGCAAGGCCAGGTACATTTACCTCCTGGAAGTATACACTCCTCTTTTGAGAGTAGAATCTACCTCCTGGAAGTACACACTCATCTGTTGGGAGTGGAAGGCAGAGAAATTAGATGGGCTGGGGGAGGGAGGTCTCCCCAAAGGGCACATCTGCCTCTCTGACATTTCCTCTGCCCCAGTGGAGAGCAGACGTGAAGTCTGGCCTCTCTCCTTGCAGTGGAGCACAGAGGAGTGAAAAGGCTTTCAGGGAACATGGGAGGGGACTAGAGACAGGAGGTCTAAAGTTGAAAGCCAGCCAGATAGAATGCATGAGAGGAAGTGAGTCAAATGATCTGTGGGGTCCCTGGTTGAGTGTCCCCAACGTAAAACACTGAAGAACCACCGAGATCATAGACTAGCATGACTTTCCAATCATAGAATAAATATTTATGAAGCAGCAATATGAACCAATACCACCCCGGAAAGGTGTTGCAGGGCAGAGAGGAGAATGACACATTGCCTTTACCCCAAGCCTCCATCCCAGCACCTGGCATTCCAGTTGGTACATATTAATCCTTCAACGCAATTTTGTCAAATGAGTGAAGATCTGCAATTCTAGTAGGAAGGCAAGTCCAATGTCAAGGAACAGCAGAAATCACTACCGTGACTATATGAAATTAATTGTTAACACCCGCAACAACCTGGGAGAACATTATGGGAGGACGTTATGCTAAAGACAAATACAAAAGACAAATACTGTATGATTCCACTTAGATGAGGTACCTAGAGTAGTCATATTCATAGAGAAAGAAGTAGAATGGTGGGTACCAGAGGTTGGGGGAGTGGGGAATGGGGAGTTACTTTTATAGAGTGTAGAGTTTCAGTCTTGCAAGATAAAATGCTTTCTGGAGGCTGGGCGAGGTGGCTCATGCCTGTAATCCTAGCACTTTAGGAAGCCAAGGTGAGAGGATTGCTCGAGCTCAGGAGTTTGAGACCAGCCTAGGCAACATGGTGAAACCCTGCCTCTACAAAAAATACAAAAAAGACCTGTAATCCTAGCACTTTGGGAGGCCAAGGTGGGTGGATCACCTGAGGTCAGGAGTTCGAGGCCAGCCTGGACAACATGGTGAAACCCCATCTCTACTAAAAACACACAAAAAATAGCTGGGTGTGGTGGCACATGCCTGTAATTCCAGCTACTAGGGAGGCTGAGGCAGGAGAATCACTTGAAGCCAGGAGGCAGAGGTTGCAATGAGCCAAGACCATGCCACTGCACTCCAGCCTGGGTGACAGAGCAAGGCTCTGTCTCAAAACACAAACAAACAAACAACAACAACAACAACAAAAATTGGCTGGGCGTGGTGGCTTGTGCCTATAGTCCCAGCTACTTGGGAGGCTGAGGTGGAAGGATTGCTTGAGGCTAGGAGGTCAAGGCTGCAGCCTGGGTGATGGAGTAAAACCCTATTTCAAAAAAATACAAAGCATTCTGGAGGTGGTTGCAAACAATGTGAATGTACTTGATGCCACTGAACTGTACACTTGAAAATGGTTAAGATGGTAAATTGTATGCTATCCTAATAAATTTTTAAAAATTGTTTAAAAAGGAAGAGGTAAACTAAGTGTTAAATTGTGTGGGGATGGTAGACATTGTCAGTTCCCCAGTATTCATTCTCCCCCCCTTTTTATTTACTTATTTTTAGAGATTGCTGTGTTACCCAGGCTGATCTCAAACTCCTGGCCTCAAGCGATCCTCCTGCCTCAGCCCAAAGTAGCTGGGATTGCAGGCATGAGCCACTGTACCCAGCTCTCTCCTTTTAGCTGAATACATGGCTGCCCAGATTAGACACTACATTTCCCAACATCCTTTGCAGGTAGGTATGGCCATATGGCTAAGTTCTGACCAATGACTATAAGTGGTAAGGTCCTGTGAGAGCCTCCAGAACCTTCCTTAAGTGACAGTGTCTGTCTATTCCTCCATTGGCTGCCAGGAGCATGGGTGCTGCCATTTTGGATCCTGAAGATGGAGTCACACTTGGCAGAGCAATAAGATGTGAGATCCTAAAGCTGACACACCCTATTATCTCTTAATTACCTGCTGGGATGCATGAAAGAGAAACAAACTGTGATCTCCTCCAAGCCACACTATTTTGATTTTCTATTATGTGTACCTAAACATAATCCTAATGAATACAGAGGGGTAGAATGAATGCTAGTGGGGTTTCAAGAAACAGAAAGGACCAGGAGGATTGGAACATTCAAAGAAGGCTACATGGCTAAGGTCAGCCCTGAGCTGTCCTGATGAATGATGTGCTGCAAGATGAATGAGGCATGGCCCATGTCTTTGAGGGGCTCAGGGTCTAGTGGGAAAACATAGGAAGACAAATAGCTATAGCCAGGGCCATTGCAATTAGCTGACATATGGGCAGCCCTTGGCATCCACCAGGCTGATTACATGGCTCATTTTTATTTTATTTTATTTTATTTTATTTTATTTTATTTTATTTTATTTTATTTTTTGAGACAGAGTCTCGCTCTGTTGCCCGGGCTGGAGTGCAGTGGCGTGATCTCAGCTCACTGCAAGCTCTGCCTCCCGGGTTCAAGCAATTCTCCTGCCTCAGCCTCCCGAGTAGCTGGGACTACAGGAGCCTGCTACCATGCCCAGCTAATTTTTTTTGTATTTTTAGTAGAAACGGGGCTTCACCGTGTTAGCCAGAATGGTCTCTATCTCCTGACCTTGTGACCTGCCTGCCTCGGCCACCCAAAGTGCTGTGATTGCAGGCGTGAGCCACCACGCTCAGCCTTTATTTTTATTTTTTTGAGACAGAGTTTCACTCTTGTTGCCCAGGCTGGAATGCAATGGCGTGATCTTGGATCACTGCAACCTCTGTCTCCTGGGTTCAAGCAATTCTCCTGCCTCAGCCTCCCAAGTAACTGGGATTTCAGGCATGTGCCACCACACCGGCTAATTTTGTATTTTTAGTAGAGATGAGATTTCTCCATGGTGATCAGGCTGGTCTCGAACTCCCAACCTCAGGTGATCTGCCCGCCTGGGCCTCCCAAAGTGCTGGGATTACAGGTGTGAGTCACCACACCTGGCCCATGGCTCATATTTAACCTCCACAACTATTGTTTTCATCCCATTTTTCAGGGGGAAACTGAGGCTTATTGAGGTTCAGCAACTCCCCAAGGTCCTAGGGGGCAGTGGTAGGGCAGAAGTGGTGACCCAAGCAGTTTGATCCACAGCTCATGCCTCAGCCACATCACTGGCAGAGTGTCAAGGGACTCAACAGGAACATTCGTGCTAACTTGGCGGGTTCTGGAAAGCTCTATGTGGGAGGTGACGTTTGTTCTGAGTCTTGAAGAAGGCATAATGGGGAGGGGCATTCCAGGGCAGAGGTACACAAGAGGCAACAGCGTGAGGTACACAAGAGGCAACAGCTGGCGGCGGCTCACCCCTATAATCCCAGCACTTTGGGAGGCTGAGGCGGGTGGATCACCTGAGGCTGGGAGTTCAAGACCAGCCTGGACAACATGGTGAAACCCCATCTCTACTAAAAATACAAAAATTAGCCAGGCATGGGGGTGCGCGCTTGTAGTCCCAGCTACTCAGAAGGCTGAGGCAGGAGAATCGCTTGAACGGGAGGCAGTGGTTGCAGTGAGCCGAGATCGCGCCACAGCATCTCTGCACTTCAGCCTGGGCGACAGAGTGAGACTCTGTCTCAAAAAGAAAAAGTGTGGTGCGAGAGACCTGGCAAAGCAGAACACTCCACCCCTGCACAAGCTGTCTGGGGCTTGTTTACAGGAAGCCATCACAGGGGCCTGAGAGTGTTCCTGATGAAAAGGAGACTACACCTGGGATGATGGATCTTTCAGATACATGATTATTTAAATGTTTTCTTAAAAAGGCCAAATTCTTCCTGGGAAGAAAGAATTGGCAAGCTGTAGGGGAGGCAGGTGAGGTCCTGCTTAGATCGTTAGAAGTCACTGACTCTGGTGGCATGGCAGGGGAGAGGCCTGCAAAAAGGCCTTTAAAAAAGAAAAATTGCAAACGGTTTGCAAATGTTTATGGATAGGTCCAGAACCATGAATTTTGACAACTAAAGGATTTCCAGAGAGGCTGAGGGAGAAGCCAGAATTGAGTTAAGCAGAGATTTATAACAGTTTCTATTGGACGGAAGGCCCCCATCTGTACTCAGAGATCTGGGTTACATTAAATCTCACTTCCAATGAGATCTTGTCTTAAATTTAATGGGCAAAAGAGAGGAGTTAGATAAGTATTTGTATCGTTATTTTAACAAGTCTCTGCTTTATGAGAGAAAAAAAAAATCAGTTTAAGAATAGCAGTGGGTAAGTTGTCACAGTTCAGTTACCTGTTCCTGAAGAATCGACTCTCCCCTGGCTCAGGCTCTGTGGTGGTAGCTACTTGATTTACAAACAGGTGGCCAAAGAGAAAGTAGCCAGCCCCTCTAGGGCACTGTCCCACCTTGCAAATTCCACCTCCGCTTCCAGAACGGAACATGGGTGGGATGAGGACCAGCGTGAAGGAGAGGGAGGAGGTGCGTGTGAGTGAGGGGGCATCTGACTGGGGAGAAGGCCTGCTCTGCAGAGGGATGGGTATTAACGCCCTTTCATCCTCCTCCCTTGCCTCTTGGGGAGACTTTTAGATTCTGCATAATGCTTTTTTAAAAACAAGAAAAATTAAACGGTTATCACAACTTCCTGTGGAGTAGGCAGAAGCATCCACAAAGTGGTATTATTCCTGGTTTGCAAGAAAGGCAAGCATCAGACAGGTGATATGGCTTCCCCAGGTCTAATAGCTGCCAGGCGGTGCAGCACCAGGCGGGGGAAGGTGGGTCACATGAGGGAAACCTGGAGCCTGTGCGGACATCCCAGCAGAGGCATGGCCAAGGGCAGCAGCCTCTGCTGCCACTCAGGGGGGCTCGTGGGAGCGAAGGAGTGGCAGAGACTGAAGTCTGAGGTCCTCTGCTCTGCCTTTCTGGCCCCTGTGTCTTTCTCATGCCTGTTCACCCACCCGCAGTGTCCTCCTTCCCCAGTGGGGAGGGGCCGCCCCTTCCTCCCGGGGCCCGTGCCCAATACTAAACAATTTCTGCCAAGCTTCTTGTCTCCACAGGCATCCACTGTCATTATTCTTTTTTAAAAAAATATTGGAATGGATTTTATTAAGAGAAAATCAATACACACAACATAACCTGCAGCAGATAAAGCAGAGAAGCTTCCGTGCAGTCTCGGTACCTTTCCCCAGGTGAACCTTCCACTTCCTTAGCCTTTGTCTGTGGGTCTCTGATGAACCACTTCTGGGAAGCCAGCCTCTCCGCTCCTCTTGCCAGCAGTCTTGTTCAGCAACCCCTTCCCATCTCCCGTCTCAGCTCTGTGCTCCATCCTGGCGGCTATCCCCAACTCCAGCCAGACCAGCCGCCTGCAGACTCGCTCTTGTCTTTGGCCTCTGGTCAAGGGTCTCCCCAGCAGGCCAGCCCATCGCCGCCTCCCTCCATCACTGCATCAGTGTCACTCCTCCAAGAAGCAGCCACTTTGGGGTCAATAGCCTCTGGTCTCCATTCACTCCTGTGTGACCTTGGATCCGTTGCATAACCTCTCTGAGCCTCAGGTTCCTCATAGGTAATAATCTAGAAAATAACACTCTTTGACCTGCATTTTGGGACCAAGGAAATTACCTGGTATATGTAGCAGCCCTAACCTGTGCTCAGCACATAGTAAGTGCTTGGTAGTGTTTAACTTCCTTCTCGGGGTCCACCTGTGTACCTGCTCCTTCATTCCACCTCTCTGAGCACTGAATTGCCAGAGGGTTTGTCCTCAGAACAGAGCAGCCTACCCCTGTCTGCTCTCCTTGGTGTACCAAGTACAGTGGGCATCAAGCTCCCCATGAAAGTCCTTGTGCCCAGAGTCCCCTTAGGAGGGACAGGGCTGGAATTTGGATGTAACGAGCACTCAAAGCATGCCAACGAGAGCCAGGGACCAGAAAGTTAGAAAAGGTGAGGGGGAGAAGGAATGAATAAAGGGAGGAGAAAGAAAGAAATCACGGCGGCAGGAAAGAAAGGAAAAAAATCTTTTTTTTTTTTTTTCTTTAAGAGACAGGGTCTCACTATGTTACCCAGGCTGGTCTCCAACTCCTGGGCTCAAGTGATCCTCCCGCCTTGGCCACCCAAAGTGTTAGGATTACAGGCGTGAGCCACCATGCCTGGCCGGAAGGAATCTTTCATTAGCAACAGACATCTTGTTAATTATACAGTGACTGGTAGAGAGGAGGGACTCAAGGCCCTTTGTAGTAACAAATGATGGATGGATGGATGGATGGATGGATGGATGGATGGATGGATGGGTATATGGTTAAATGGAGGGAAAGAAGACAAGGAGGAAAGGAAGGAAGAGGGAAGGGGGAGGGAGAGAGAAAAGGTGGAGCTAGTCTGTGTTCTCCCAGTCTGGGCTGCCCTTCCTGTCCAGCTCTGCTCTCCCTTGAGAGGAGATGGGGCTTCCAGGTAAGAGCTGCTCTGAGGAGTCCTGTAGCAAGGACTCCAGTTTGATTTTGACTCACTGCTTCCCAAACCTCTATCATCATGTAACTTTTTTTTTTTTAATTAAGAGCACTTTACATCTTGAAGATACTAAAGTTTTGTAGAGTGCAGTTTAAAAATGTTGCTGTGGACTAGAGAATAGAATTTTCACTCTGGAATATTGAAGGGGTCATTGAGGTCTCTCTTGAAAACTCCTACTCACCCTTTGAAGCCCACTTCAAATGCCCTTGACACTAAGTGGTGTTCCCCTACTTTTCCCCCAGGGAGAATTAACCAGTGTCTTTATTTGTGCCTCTGTGACCCTTATACACTATTTATTCTGTTTCTTTCACATGGAGTTGGCTGGTTGTGCCCGTCCCTGCCAGACAGAAAACTCTCTGAGGGCAGGAATTGTGTGCTGCTCAGCTGTTTCCCTAGCATCTGGCATGTAATAGGTGCTTTTGAGCTTTGCGTATTTATCAACTGAATTAGTCCCAGATCTTTATTTTATAAAGAAGTAAACTAAGACCTAGGCAGCCACCAGGCCTGGCCCCAGTGTTAGCCAGCTAAGCTTGGCAGGGGTGTGTGCCAGCCTAGGTTCCAGCTCCCTGACTCTGAGCTGGCTGTCACAATTGCTGGATTTTCTCTCAGCATTTCTGTTATCAGTCAAGTAAAGAAAGGACTCAGGTGGGGATAGACTGTAGCTAACACCTCACCTTGGTTAAGCAGATGTCAGGGTGGCTATTTCTGTTCCTACATTAACACCACGTTTGTTACTGGAAGCTGCAGGTTTGCTTTAAGGGCTAATAGGCCTTGACTAGGGTCCTGCCCTGAGCCTGGTTGCGTAGAGGATTGTGCTTTCTCTTATTATTCTGTGTCTCTGACTGCTAGTGCCCTAGTGAGGACAGTAGCCCTCAGTTAAATAAGCTGACGGCTAGTGCCCTACTGAAGACAGTAGCCCTCAGTTAAATAAGCTGACTGCTAGTTCCCTAGAGAGGACAGTAGCCCTCAGTTAAATAAGCTGACTGCTAGTGCCTTAGTGAAGACAGTAGCCTTCAGTTAAATAAGCTGACTGCTAGTGCCCTAGTGAGGACAGTAGCCCTCCGTTAAATAAGTTAGGTTGGGGGATAGCATCTTGAAGATGAGAGGAGGCCACAGAGAACCTAGTCAGCAACTCCCTGGGCTAGGAGGCCAGGGCTGATCCCTATAGGACCCACTTCTCCCAAGTCTTCCTCATGGACCTTGGGGAGGGGGAGCCTGGAGCTCTGAACCAGCCTGGTGGGGACAGGGTTAGGAAAGCAGATGTAGGGAGCTGGAAAAGGGTCCTGGAGCCCCGAGGGCCAACACCACCCCCAGACCTGGTCCTGCCCACCTGCGGAGCCTTCACCCCAGCCTGGGCTGGTTCCTGGCATCTATGTCTGTGCCCCAGTGAGTGTGGCCTTGTCCCTGCATGGAGTTCACATGCAGGGTGTGGCTTCCGGGGCACAAGGGCGGAATCTTACGCTCAATCGGTTAAACAATTCTGGAGTGGGCATGTTTTGTGCGATAGCTGGAGGGTGGGTGGGGACGGAAACAAAGGTTGTACCACAGGTAGTTTCCTTTTAGGGCGTTTAGGGTCTTGTGACCCCAGATGTGCCTCTGTACCTTCCCCAGGGCTTGGCAGCTAGGAGGGACCCTGCAGGGGCAGAGTGATCAGTGCCAACCTGGGGCACAGGCTGTCCACGCACTGGGGTGAGATGGGGCCCAGGGAGGGGTGTGAGGGGAAGGATGATCAGATTTTCCCAGAGTGAAAGTGTGGGGCAACAGAGACCCCTGCATTTCCAGAGGAGGGGATGGCGGATGTTGCCAGTGCCCTACCCTGGTGCCCTCCACTGGGATGACTCTGAGCTGGGGGTCCCACATGCCTCCCTGAGTTCCTTAATGGGATTAAGCTCCAGTCACCAGGCTTTCTTCCCTCCCCTGTCCCCCTTCCCCACCTCCCTCCTGGGACTTCCTGGGATTACCTCCCAAATAAACAACCTACCCTTGAATCTTTTTCTCAGGTCCTGCTTCTGGGGAAACTCAAGACAGTATAAATTGGTGCAATCTATTTGGAGAAAGATTCAGCAATAAGTATCAAAATTACAAATGTACATGTTCACGGACCAGCAGCTCCACTTCTGGGAATTTATGCTACCAATATAACCTTTCGTATGCCATATGATCTATGAATGAGGTTATTTATCGCAGCACCTACTTCCAAGAGCCAAAGATTGGAAACACCTAAACGTCCATCACTGGGGATGAGTTTGGCAGATCAGGGTTCATTCAACTGGCAGAATATTATGCAGTCATTAAAAAGGAATGGAGGGGGCTACACTTTATGGACTGATTTGTAACAATCTCCAATATAAATTGCTAAGTGGGAAAAAAGCAAGGTATAGAAGAGCACATTTGTATAAAACAAAAAGAATATATAGCTGTAATTGCTTATTTATTGGAGTGACAATCTCTGCAAATCTACCAAGAAACTGATAACCTTGGAGCCTGTGGAGAGAGGAATTAGGTGACTGGGAGTAGGGAAGGGAGGGAGATATTCAGGATATTTCCTATGCACCTTTTGATTTTTGCATCATGTGCAAGTTTGCATTACCTATTAAAAACGTAGTCTATACAACTAAAAATAATTATGAAGAATAATCATATACCTGGTGCCTGCTGTAAAGATAAGTCCAATTTTAGCTTGTCTCAGGAAAGTCGAACCCATGGCCAGCGGCATTCAACCTTCCCTTTCTCATTTAGCATTCCCATAAGGTGGCTCTGCACCATTACTCCAGGGCTTCTAAATAAGGAAAGTAGGCCTGAGTCCAGCCTTCCCCCAGGATGCTGAGAGTCCAAGCCGTCCTTCCCCTACCCCCTGCCTGAGACATCAGAAGCTTCTTAAATAGTACTGACTATGTAAGGGAAGAAGGACGGTTGCAGCCCTTCCTTTCTCGAGTGTTTTGAAATGCAGACCACCGTTTTTGGAGAGGAAGAGGTGAGGCAGGAGGCTGGATGAAATGATCTTTTCACATCAGTTCTTCCTGGGTGGGTACCTGTATTCCAGGGGCCTGGCGCAGTACCTGGTGCATTTGTTGGCTGGTTGGCTGGCTAGCTGAATGTCTTTTTGTCCCGGAATTCCAGGCATGCAGGAACAAGGGAAAAGAGGACCCCTCCTTCCAGTTCCTGAGGTCCTAGTCAATGATGGTTGGTGAGCAGAGCTCTGAAGTTGGACGCATTTGGGTAAAAATCCCAGCTATAGCCTCCTTACTGCTATGAGACCTTAGGTGAATATCTACCCGAGCCTCAGTTTCCTCATCTATGCAATGGGGACAGAGGCCCCCTCTGCAGGGGATTAAATAGGGTCCCATTGGGGTGCTGCAAAGTGTGCCCAGCACATAGTAGGCTTTGCTAGGTGTCTACATATCTCTCCCCCTCCCTTGGCAGAAGGATGACCACTGCCACTGCTGAGACCAGACACTGTCCCCTCTTTGTCTCCATCACCCTCACATCAAGGAGGTCCTCCTTCCATCTAACTGAAAACTCTCTGCTGTTACCCAGGCCCGTGCCCTCCTATGCTACTGTCATGCACAAGAGAAAAAGCTGTCAGCTTGTTCCCACTGAGCCTCTTCCAGATCTGAAGCTCCAAGGAAAGTCAAGGTTGAGTCTTGTGGGCCCAACTGTGGGCAGCCCCAGGCCCTCTCTCTTTGCTTCCAATCCACTCCATCACTTTTCTCCCCTCTGCCCGGGGCAGAGGGACTCGGTGCAGGGTCGGCTGTGAGCTGTCCAGGGTCCCAGGGCACACTCCTGCTCCTTCTCTGCCCCCTTCCCTTCCCCTGCACCCAAGGAGTTGCGAAATAGCTCAGATTCCGATGACAAGGAGACTGGGCCCC
The DNA here is from genome assembly GCF_007565055.1 of Rhinopithecus roxellana. Lineage (NCBI taxonomy): Eukaryota > Metazoa > Chordata > Mammalia > Primates > Cercopithecidae > Rhinopithecus > Rhinopithecus roxellana. The sequence continues at coordinate 74,291,333 of NC_044567.1, forward strand.
AGGCAGAGCAGTGGTTGACAAGTTGCGTGTTACAATAAATCCTCACAATTAGACACTGCAAAAAACACTGCTGTCGCATCCCTAATATACAGCAGAGAGTTGGCTCAGTGTTCCTGGCAACCAATTCTTGAACTAAAAATAGTTGGCTGTGGCCTCACCTTTCCCTCCTCAGCATCCAGTCTCCATAGGTACCAGGGAGGGAATGACCTGGTGTCCAGGTCCTGCCCAGGTGCTAAAGGGCAGAGCACCAAGGGAAGATGCTCACTTTCACTAATGTGACTGTCAAGGAATTGCCCTGCAGAGTAGGGAGTGGGGACCTTCTGTGGGGGACGGGAGCCGGCCTGAGCTGTTTTAAAGCAAGTAAGAGGCTTTTTGAGTAGGCAGCCACCTCCTGAGGCCTCCCAATCCCACCTCTTCAGCACTCTCTCCACCCTCTCACATCCCCACCCGCCCAGCAGCAGCACAAAGGGGCCTGAAGTTGCAGCTTTAGGGAGTCTAATGGCCTAAGGAATAAGTTCTCACCCACTGTGACACCTTGGGCCAGTCACATCTCTGGGTTTCGGCTTCCTCATCTGCAAACAAAGGATTAAATAAGTTGATCTGTTTCTGTCTAGATCCTTAGGCATGGTGAGCCCTCACAATGGCAAATACTCTGTCCCAAGTGTGCTCACATGCATCAAAGTCTCTGAAATGCCAACACGTGGGTGTGCGACCCCCCTCGCAGAGCAGTGGTCAGCACATACAGAGAAGCAGCCCTACGTCAGACCCTCTGTCTTAGAACCACTTGCCAATAATAAATCACCCACCACCCCTATGAAACAGGTGGTTCATGAAGTCTTGTCAGTCAGTCATCCCTTAGTCTAAATGAGTCTAAAAGTCCTTTCCTGGAAGACAGGGGGAAGCATGGAGTCTTGGGGTCCCTCCTGGGGCTGTTGGAATATCAGAAGCCTTACCTGGCTTCCCACCATCCCTGTGCAAAGCCCCTAAGTGGAAACCATGGGCTGCCACAAGATGTGGCCCCAGCCCAGCTTTCCAACCTCAGAATGTCATACCCTGTCCTGGAGTCCTAGGACTCCTCACTGTTCCCCAAACAGACGGAGCACAGTCCCACCTCCTGGCCTTTGTTCACAATGGTGCCTCCACCTGGAATGCTGTTGTCCCTTCTCCCCTGTCTCTCTCCCCTCTGTCCCCTACATTTATTTCTCTGTTGGTAGAAATCCTACTCATCTTTGAAAGTACAAATGTCACCAAGTCTTTGATGAAGTTTTCCCTATCCCGTGGCTAGAATGAGCCCCTCAGGGCCCCTCTTCTAACAGCATTTGAAACGATGTAGTGTTGGAACCAGAAGAATCTTAGGGACCATGTTCACCAGCATTTCCCAAGATATTTTGACTGTGACTCATCGTAAGAAATCTACTCTGTGTTGTGACCCAGCACACACACACAGACACACAAGTGCATAAAACACACGTGCATATACATATAGTCCACACTCAACCATAGACACAAATAGACACACGTACACATACATGCAGGTACCTGTGGAAACATGTACACACATGCACAGCCAAAAGAAGTGGTTTTTTTTTGTTGGTTTGTTTTTTGAGACAGGGCCTCGCTCTGTCACCCAGGCTGGAGTGCAGTGGTACAATCTCAACTCACTGCAGCCTCAACCTCCTGAGCTCAAGCGATCTTCCTGCCTCAGCCTCTCGAGTAGCTCGGACTACAGTCACGCACCACCATGAGCGGCTAATTTTTCTATTTTTTGTAGAGGCAGGATTTCACAACATTACCCAGGCTGGCCTTGAACTCCTGAGCTCAAGCAGTCTGCCCACCTCGGCCTTCCAAACAGGCATGAGCCACCATGCTGGCCCAGTAAGTTTCTTTGCGTAATACTTACCTCTATTATGTGCCGTGCTCTGATGCAGTTGCTTTAAGTTTTTTTCTTTCTTCGAATGTTGGTTCTGACACTAAATTTATTTCCCCATCCTGTAATGGGTTGCAAACTGCAGTTTAGAAAATACTGAACAAGTTCAACCCCTTATTTGCAGATAGAAGCACCAAGGTCCAGAGGGAGGAAGGGACTGGATCAAGGTCATGCAGCCAGTTGGTGGCCAGACTCAGACCAGAGTCCAGTGTCCTTGATTCACAGCAGTGACCTCTCCTCTGTCATGGAGCCGCTGATGCCACAGCTACTCCTGCGAGGTTGCAGCTCCACAAGTGAAAGGACCTTGTCCCCAGCACCCCAACCCTGCCCCAAAGTGCCCAATGAACGGCTCCATTGGACTGACCGCACAATGATGCAAAAGTGGTTTGGAAGTCAATGAGGGCTGTGCTGGAGTGAGGGGTTAATACATTCAGCTGCTGCGGCCTGGAGACAAGGTCAGCTTTAGCTCCTTAGTGGGGCTGGTCTTTCCCAGGGCTTAGGAATTCTGAAATTCACAGTGGAGCAGAAATCCTGCTGCTGAGCTGAGGGGGAAGGGGCAGAGACAGGGAGGAAGGGAGGCTGGAAGAGAGGTGGCGATCGATCAGCAGGGAGGGGACATTTTGGGGAAGGAAGGTGGTCAGAGTGGCTGTGATGGTGACAGCGGGTGGCAGGATATGATGGGATATGAGGGGGGCTACAGCTCATTAAAAATCTGAACAAGCTCCAAAGAGGATGGAACTCAGTCTCCCTCCAGCTCCTCCTGTCTTCCTCTGAGAAGTGGCAGGGGAGGTCGGCGAGGCGATGTGCTGATGAGCACAGAGAAACAAGGGGCGGCAGAGATGCAGAAGTGAGTAATTTCGACACAGCTCTGCCGAGTTAATATCAGAGGCTGCGCTGTTCAGAGATGGCCGAAGAGCCACTTGAGGCCTTTACAGCCCCCTCCTTCCTGTGACACTCCCCGCTTCCACCCATCAGAGCTCAGGACGCTCATCTGTTAATGAGACAGGCAGCTGGTTCCCCACACCCATCCTTGGATGGACAAGGACTTGGAGCTGGCAGGCATGGACGACTCAGGGGCTGGGAGTGCTAGGCTATCCCCTGTGACTGCCCCTCTGCTTCCCAATGAGGGGTGTGATTGGCACAAATCACAGAGAAAGGAGACAACTAGGGTGGCCTGACAGGAGTAAAGGCCTGGCCATTGGTTTACTCATTCATTTGGTGAGTATCCATTAAGCTCCTGCTGTGTGCTGGGCCCAGTGTGAGATGTGCAGAAGTGTAGCTGTGAACAAGACAGTTTAGAACATAGCAGAGAAGGCCGGGCGCGGTGGCTCACGCCTGTAATCCCAGCACTTTGGGAGGCCGAGGCGGGTGGATCATGAGGTCAGGAGATCAAGACCATCCTGGCTAACACGGTGAAACCCCATCTCTACTAAAAATACAAAAAATTAACCGAGCATGGTGGCGGGTGCCTGTAGTCCCAGCTACTTGGGAGGCTGAGGCAGGAGAATGGCGTAAGCCTGGGAGGCAGAGCTTGCAGTGAGCCAAGATCGTGCCACTGCACTCCAGCCTGGGTGACAGTGCGAGACTCCGTCTCAAAGGAAAAAAAAAAAAAGAATGTAGCAGAGAAAATGGGCTTTAGACTTTGCTTCGAGCAAGGGAGAGGCCCACAGGAGGCACTGGTGAAGGCTTCCTAGAGGGAGTGAGATTTAAGGCAAAATTTCCAAAGAAGTTGAGGAGCCTAGAATTCAGGTGAGGAGTTGAGATGGGATGGGTGGCTGAGGAGGCCCCTCATATATGTAGTTTGGTGGGGCCTCCTCCACCCTGTGTCTGGGCCTCAGCTTTGCAGCATGGAGAAATCTGTTATTTCAGTTGCCTTTAATGGGAATTCGACTCATAATAAACAAACCTTCCAAAGACTGAGTCATACATCAAAATGTCAATTCATTTTTTTTTTAATAGAAATATATTTGACTAGCTAAACCTTATCAGCAACCTGCTTCAGGATCAGAAACCCAGAGTGTGAGCCTCAATGCAACATCACACCAACTAAGAAACTCTGGGCAAACCTTTCATCTTCTGTGAGCTTCAGTTTCCTCATCTGAAAATAGGGATAATCATCGCATTTACCTAGGGGCATGAGGAGGATTAAGTGAGCTATTACGTGTCAAAGTACCTCATCTCTACAGAAGGACTATACACAGGCTGGTGATTTCATAAATTTGCATTTATTTATTTATTTATTTATTTTTATTTACCATTTTGAGACAGGGTCTGTGTAACCCAGGCTGGAGTGCAGTGGCATGATCTTGGCTCACTGCAGCCTTGATCTCTCAGGCTCAAGTAATCCTCTGACCTCAGCTTCCCAAGTAGCTGGGACCACATGTGTGCACCCCCATGACTGGATAATTTTTTTTTTTGAGGCAGGGTCTTACCATGTTGCCCAGGCTGGTCTCAAACTCCTGTGCTCAAGCGATCTGCCCACCTCGGCTTCCCAAAGTGCTGGGACCACAGGCATGAGCCACCGTGCCCAGCCTGCATTTATTTTTTAGTAGATGATGAATGCACATGGTACAAATTCCAAAGGTACCAAAGGACATAAGTTGAACAGGGAGTCTCCTCCCTGGTTCTCACCCTGCCTCAATCATTAGCTACCCAGTTCCCCTCTTTGGAAGCAACCCACATTATCAGTCTTCGTGTATAATGTTTTTTCTAAAAAGTCTCTTTTATATTACAATAATAACTTGTTGTATACAAAAATCCAAAGGGAATACAGTGAACACCTTTGATTCCTTCCAGGCTCCCACCCCAGAAGTAACTGTGGGGCAGTCTCTTGTTTAAAGGATAACTATTATTGCTAGTCCTGGATGTACCTCTCAGGGGACAGTCTACTCAGGAGACCAGATTATAAATGAGAACATGCTGGATTTGCCAGGAAATGGGTGGAAATGATGTCAAGTTCCCAAGGGATATTTTTATCAACTTAGTGAGAGGTGAAGCCAGCTGGACTTCCCCGATCCAGTGGGGACTTGGAGAACTTTTCTGTCTTATAAGAGGTTTGTAAAATGCCCCAATCAGAGCTCTGTAAAAACATACCAATCAGCACTCTGTAGCTAGCTAGAGGTTTGTAAAATGCACCAATCTGTGCTCTGTAAAATGTACTAATCAGCGCTCTGTAGCTAGCTAGAGGTTTGTAAAATGGACCAATCAGCAGGACATGGGCGGGGACAAATATTGGAATAAAAGCTGGCCACCTCCCCCTGCCCCCAACCCCCCCACCCCCTACTCCACCAGCCAGTAGTGGCAACCCGCTCAGGTCTCCTTCCATGCTGTGGAAGCTTCCTTCTTTAGCTCTTTCGCTCTTCACGATAAATCTTGCTGCTGCTCACTATTTTTGGATCTGTGCCACCGTTAAGAGCTGTAACCCTCACCGTGAAGGTATGCGGCTTCATTCTTGAAGTCAGCGAGACCATGAACCCACTGGAAGGAACAAACTCTGGACAATTAGGGCCAAGGAATGAATGGCCCCTGGTCACTCTAGAGAGATTTATCATCCATCCAGTCCTTCTGGTGGGGCCCTCTACTAGGTGCTGTGGAGAACACAAAGATGAATGAGAGAAGCATGCATCTTTCATCTTTTATTAGTAGGACAAAGGACTTAGGTCCATGGATTCATCCAAGTCTGAAAGGAACAGGAGAGTTCCCCTAACGTACCTCTCAGCACCACTACTATTTCACAGACCAAGAAACCGGATCCAGAGAGAAGACATGACGTGCCCAAGGCCACAGAGCAAGGGGATGGCTGGGTCAGGTCTGGCAGGCAGATATGGGGACATAACCCTAAAAAAGGTGGCAACTGATGCATGAGAGTGGGGGACCTGGAGTGTGTTACAATCCAGGAGAGAGGGAAGGAAGGCTACTCCAGGCAGAGCTTGAGGATAAGCCCCAGGGCAGGGGGCTTGGGAGTGTGCAGGATTCACTCTGACTTCCAGCAGGACGTTCACAGCAGAGGACCCGGAGCAAGGCTGGAAAGGAGGGGTAGGCAGAGATTCTGGTCCAGCCAGGGGGAGTCACCGTGGGAATACAGCAGTCAGAGATTCAGGGACCCTGGTGCTGCCAGACTCCAGAGAACATGTTCCTTCTGCAGCCTGCATGGGCGCACCTCTGGAGTCTGCACCACACCACACCCGCTCTGCACAGTTGGCACAGCTGGAGAGGCATGGCCAGAGCTTCACCTTCGCTGCTTTTCTTCCTTGACCCTCTCCACCTCCTGCCTCTTTTGCCCCATAACAACATCCTTCCTGTGAGGGGAGACTCCCAGGTCACCTCTGTGACACCCCTATCAATAAGTCCTCCACTTGGATTTCCTCCACGGGAGTCTCTGCTCATTTATTTGGGGCGACTCCCATACTGCCTTCATCCCCTAGACTTGGGACTGTCCCATTAGGCCCCCTGGGGTGGCCTCCCCATCCCTCCAATTTGCTGGAATCACAGGCAAGGAAAGCCTCATCATACACTAGCATTTGCAAACTCAGCTCCCAAGCAGCCTGCAGTCGCCAAGGTCTTAGTGGGAAGGGATGGCCCAAGTCCACTAGTATCTGGATAATTTGAGAAGGTCTTGTTACAGGGACTATTTACAAATATGTGCACAGAGTGGGGAGACCTCAAGGGGACATGCAACATCTTGAGGCCAGTGAGAACTCAGCTGTGACCTTTGTGAGGTCCAAAAGGAAAAGGAGAGGGAGAAGTTCCCAGACCCTATAGAAGAGCCATGGAGAAAGGCTGCCACTGGACCTGCAAGGACCTCAGTCAAGGGACACAGCCAGCCCATGGCCAACCTACAGGGAGAGAGTTGGAGGGATAAGTACCCGACCTCACCCTCCTTGCTCCAGCATGGACTTCCTTACTGACTGAGCCCAGCCAGAGTGGGAAGGTGATGGAGGACTTAGATAGCCCTGAACACAGAGCAGATGGGGAGGGTGGAGGGTGGATGTGGAGGGGCAATGGGAGAGCCCCGGCATAGCCACCTATTTCCTTCACCATGGACTGGTGTCCATCCTCCTTCCATGTCCTCACAAGCCCTACCAGGCTGTTTGCAGCTAATGGATACCCATCTCACAGGTAACACCTCTTTTCCCTCCTCTCCTTGCCACATGACTTAGGAGCCCTCTGTGCTCCTCCTGCAGCTGGCCTGCAGGTGGGAACCATAATCTGAGCCATTATCACCCCCTTGCCCCAACCCCATGGGGACAGAACCATCTGGCCAGCCTCAGACCAGTCCTCTCATGCATGAGGGACTCGGGAAGGGGGCGGCATGAGGCCTTCCTCTTCTGGAATGAGCTGCTGCTGTGTAGCCAGTGGACTGAACCCTGGTCAGTACTTCCCTGGCTCAGACATGCCTGGGAGGTGCTGGCCCCCATCCAGTTGAGCCACTGGGGCCTGGCCAGATGGCAGGCAGCAATGCTAAAGCTGGCTCTGAGCCACAGGCCTGGCTGTGAAAATTGAGCAATGGGTGGCCCAAGGGAGGCAGATGCCTTTAGCCACCTAGGGCAGAGCCCCAGGTGGCCAAGTCCCATCCTGCTGTGGTTCACCAGACTTAGACTGCAGGTCCACTGAGTCCGGCAGGGGCCCTGGGGTGGCAGCCATGCCCTGGGAAGGCGGTGTGGTACAGAGCCAGGGAGGCTAAGAGCTGGGAGCCCGGGCTCGGCTCTGTGCTGCCCCACACACATGGTCTTTGGAAAACTGCTTCCTCCTCTGAGCAGAACCTTTCTCCCAAAATGAGCTCTCCTATAGAACTCCACTATATAAAACTGGTTGAAACAGAAGTGCACCCCCACAGCCCCCTCCCTGGGCTCCCCTTTACCATCCCCTCCCTGCACCCAACCTTCAGCACCAGTCCTGAGGCATCTTTTTGGAATCTTGGGTTCCGCAGAAAACGGTTTGGACACCATGGTCTGCGTGCTCCCTGAGTGGTCCCAGGCAGCTCTCACAGGCTGTAAGATTTTTAAATGCATATGAAAATAGGCAAAATGTTATAAACTCCCCATGTACCCATCACTTGGATTCCACAATTAACAACTCACAGCCAACCTTATTTCATCAATATCCTTATCTGCTTCCTCCTTTCCTGTATTATTCAGCAAATTCTGGACATCATGTCATTTCATCTATAAATATTTCAGTCTGTATCTCTAAAAGATAATGACTCATTTTAAATACATAACCACAATGCCATTATTACACTTTAAAAAATTAACAACCATTCCTGAAATTGTCAAATATCTAATCAGAGTTCATATTTCCAATTGTCTATTTATAGGTTTTTGCTTGTTTTTAAAAATCTGTTAAAGAATCAGAGTCCAAATGAGGTCCACATAACATATTGCTGCTGGTTGATAGGTCTCTTTGGTCTCTCTTTGTCTTGCTCTTTGAGTTAGAAGTGGCCACTGAAGGTCAGGGTGGCCATTTGTGTGGGCTTCCTCGGGGGCAGTGAAGACATTCCCAAGAGGCTGGAGGGGGGATTTGTCCTGCCCTGAGCCCTTTGTAAGGCCAGAGGGGAAAGGAGGGGAGGGAAGGAGTGAAGGGTGGTGAAGCTGCCACTGCATCTTCCCACCAGGAGGCTGAAGCTGCCTGACCAGGGTCGGTGGGGGGGCTGTTCCCATCCAGGACTGGGTGGCCTTGAACCCCAGAAAAGGGGGGTGCCTCACTGTAGTGAGCAGGATGCAGAAGAGGATGGGTGCTCAGAGAGTGCGCTTTCCTGGAGGCAGGAGCCTGGGGCCAAAGTCACTGATAAAAGTGACCATTAACTGAAGACATTTCATTGGCATCTGCTGAGACATGACTTTGCCAGAGGCTGGGACTGCAGGGATGACTGGAAAGCAGTCTCTGCCCTCTGGGAACTCGAAGCTCTTAGGGGAATCAGCTAAGCACATACCCTGTGCATTTAACCTCTAGATTTCAGTATACCTATCTGTAAAATGGAAAAATAGCATCTCACCTATTAGAGCAGCTGGTTTCGACCAAAGTCCTTTCTGGCTCTAAAGTGGGATTTTATGAAGAGGAAAACAAGGGACAACCTATACCTGTAGTAGAAATGAGGGGAGGGCAGGGTGAGGAACATTCTCACAAAAAGCCCAGAGTCTCAGGCCTGGGCTTGCCTGACTACCCGCTGATGCTCCACCATGGCTTTCACCCCAGTGCCTTCCCATGGCCCCAGTGCTCTAGAAATGATGGAGTCCAGGAAATGCACCGTGGTAGACTAGCCTCTTCAGACAGAATGGGTCTGGATCACAGCCTCACGGAGGAGCTGCATTTCTGCTGTCCATGGTGCCACACTGCTGTCAAGGCCAGATTTCCTCAGCCTCAGCACATGGATATTTTGGGCCAGATAATTCTGTGTCGTGAGGGCTGTCTTGTGCACTGTAGGATGTTTAGCTGGACCACAGCCTCTACCCACCAAATGCCAGTAGAACTCCGTCAACTATGACAACCCAAAGTGTCTTTGGATATTATGAAACGTCCCGCCTGGAGAGAGCCACTGGTCTGGGCTGGGAGATGCAACTTCTCTGTAAAGATAAGTGGATGTGTGTAGGTCCTTTCCACGCTGATCTTCCGGCTGACATCTCTGATGTGTTTTCACTTCCAAGACGCCTTCTCATTCGCCCAACTCTTCTTATTTCAAATTCACCTTTAAAAAGTGTTTTTTTGTTTTCTTGTTTGTTTGTTTTTTTGAGACGGAGTCTTGCTCTGTCGCCCAGGTTGGAGTGCAGTGGCGAAATCTCAGCTCGCTGCAGCCTCCACCTCCCAGGTTCAAGCGATTCTCCTGCCTCAGCCTCCTGAGTAGCTGGGACTACAGGCGCCCCCCACCACACCCGGCTAATTTTTTGTATTTTTAGTAGAGACGGGGTTTCACCGTGTTAGCCAGGATGGCCTCGATCTCCTGACCTCGTGATCCGCCCGCCTCGGCCTCCCGAAGTGCTGGGATTACAGGCGTGAGGCCCCGCGCCCGGCCAAAAAGTGTTCTTGACAACAGCAACAACAAAAAGTAACAAACTTCAATGGCCCTCTTGGCCACACTTAATAAATGCAAAATATGGTAATTGTGCCCAGGGTAAGTTCACTCGCCCTTGAGTGGTACAAGTCCGACTTGGAGGGAGGAGGAGCCCTCTGTGGCCCTCACCTATTGTCACTGCCAACCTCTATCTCATGGCTTGTCTCCACTCCCCACTTTAGCCCATCCACTGGAAAAAGCAAAAAGGGAAGACTAGCCCCAGAGCATCATTTTCCTGGAGCCGGGGCCTCCTGAAGGTGATAAAGGTGATACCTCAGCTCCCCAGAGGACTAGGCTCAGGTCATCTCTCCATGACACTGAAAAATATCTGGAGTGGGAGTTGGGGACATGGGCTCCGATCCTGTCTATGCCAAAGCCAGCTGTGTCACCTCGGACTCAGAGGTATTGACCTCTGAGCTCAGCCTTCTCATCTGTAAAGTGAGGCTGTTAATACCTCCTTCGTGGGGTTATTAAAAGAATTAAATGGGAAAATGTTTGTGAAGGAGCTACATAGTGCAAATTGCAAGACAAATCTTAATTATTATTATTATGTGTTGTTCTAAGTGAGAGAATGAAGATCACCACACCCCTTATCCAAAGGCCTGGAAAACCCACAGGCCCTCCCCCGCAGCCCCCAGCCTCATCCCATCTCCTCTTCCTATCAGACCGGCCCCTCCCCCGCAGCCCCCAGCCTCATCCCATCTCCTCTTCCCATCAGACCGGCCCCTCCCCCACAGCCCCCAGCCTCATCCCATCTCCTCTTCCCATCAGACCGGCCCCTCCACTGCAGCCCCCCAGCCTCATCCCATCTCCTCTTCCCATCAGACCGGCCCCCTCCCCTGCAGCCCCCAGCCTCATCCCATCTCCTCTTCCCATCAGACCGGCCCCTCCCCTGCAGCCCCCAGCCTCATCCCATCTCCTCTTCCCATCAGACCGGCCCCTCCACTGCAGCCCCCAGCCTCATCCCATCTCCTCTTCCCATCAGACCGGCCCCTCCACTGCAGCCCCCAGCCTCATCCCATCTCCTCTTCCCATCAGACCGGCCCCTCCACTGCAGCCCCCCAGCCTCATCCCATCTCCTCTTCCCATCAGACCGGCCCCCTCCCCTGCAGCCCCCAGCCTCATCCCATCTCCTCTTCCCATCAGACCGGCCCCCTCCCCTGCAGCCCCCAGCCTCATCCCATCTCCTCTTCCCATCAGACCGGCCCCCTCCCCTGCAGCCCCCAGCCTCATCCCATCTCCTCTTCCCATCAGACCGGCCCCCTCCCCTGCAGCCCCCAGCCTCATCCCATCTCCTCTTCCCATCAGACCGGCCCCTCCACTGCAGCCCCCCAGCCTCATCCCATCTCCTCTTCCCATCAGACCGGCCCCTCCCCTGCAGCCCCCAGCCTCATCCCATCTCCTCTTCCCATCAGACCGGCCCCTCCCCTGCAGCCCCCAGCCTCATCCCATCTCCTCTTCCCATCAGACCGGCCCCCTCCCCTGCAGCCCCCAGCCTCATCCCATCTCCTCTTCCCATCAGACCGGCCCCCTCCCCCGCAGCCCCCAGCCTCATCCCATCTCCTCTTCCCATCAGACCAGCCCCCTCCCCTGCCCTATACTTGTTCCTTGGGCTCTGTCTCTAAGCAACCCTCCCGCCTTGAAGGTCCCACTCTCTCACATGTCCATACCCACTTCCTTCAATACCCAGCTCCCAACCCACCTCTTCCAGGAAAATCTTTCCTCTGAAAAAGGGGGTGGGCTCAAAGCCAGATCACCTCTTTCCCCAACTGAATTACCTATTGTGACCTCCACAACCCCATGCCAAACTAAGCACAGTGCCAGGCAGATCTAGGTGAATAGTAACAATGACAATGACGATCATTCATAATATTGAATAATAAAAATAGCAAACATTTGAAGCATTTACTATGTGCTAGGTACTGTGCTAAGCACTTTACATATTTTAATTCCTCTGTCGAATGCCGGCTGGCCGTGTGGGATTAAACACCTGCCTCTCTGCCTCCAAACCCCAGCACAAGCATCACCTCCCTGTAGAGTCTTCCCCATTGGTCTCAGGCAGAATTAATATTCCTGCCTCCACACCCACAGTGCCTGGTCTATTGTTGACCTAATTTCACCAGCTCTTCATTATTTATCAAAGTGGTTGCTTCCCATTCCAGCCTGTGAACATCTTGAGGGCCAGGACCCTGTTATATTTATCTTTATTAGCTTCAGTCTCCAACAGTGACTGGTACCTAGTTGCTCCTCATTAAATGTTTGTTGAATGAATGCACAGATGAATAGTGTAATTAACACAATATCCTCCGATGTTCATGGGATTTTAAAGAGGCCACTTTCCTAGCCTCATACTTCACAAACATTCCAGACCAGTGCTACTCCAAGCATGATCTACAGACCGGCACCTGTCTGCAAACTGCGTGTTGCCAGTTTATGACCAGGTAAGTGCAGAAACTGAGAGTAAGCATTTAGGGTTTTTTTTTTTTTTTTTTTTTTTTGGAGAGGGAGTTTTGCTCTTGTTGCCCAGGCTGGTGTGCAATGGCGGAATCTCAGCTCACTGCAACCTGCGCCTCCTGCGTTCAAGCAATTCTCCTGCCTCAGCCTCCTGAGTAGCTGGGATTACAGGCATGCGCCACCATGCCCAGCTAATTTTGTATTTTTCATGGAGACGAGGTTTCTCCATGTTGGTCAGGCTGGTCTTGAACTCCCAACCTCAGGTGATCAGCCCTCCTGGACCTCCCAAAGTGCTGGGATTATAGGCATGAGCCATGGCACCGGCCCATGGTTCATATTTAATCTCCACAACTATTGTTATCATCCTTTTTTTCAGGGGGAACTGAGGCTTATTGAAGTTCAGCAACTCCCCAAGGTCCTAGAGAGCAGTGGTAGGGCGGAGGTGGTGACCCAAGCAGTTGGATCCACAGCTCATGCCTTAGCCACATCACTGGCAGAGTGTTAAGGGACTCAACAGGAGCATTCCTGCTAACTTGGCGGGTTCTGGGAAACTCTATGCAGGAAATGACGTTTGTCCTGAGCCTTGAAGAAGGCATAATGGGGAGGGGCATTCCAGGGCAGAGGCACACAAGAGACAACGGCGTGAGGGGAGTCTGGTGAGGCTGGGCTGGGTGCAGTGGCTGGTCTTGAACTCCTGACTTCAGGTGATCTACCCGCCTCGGCCTCCCAAAGGCTGGGATTACAGATGTGAACCACTGCTCCTGGCTACATTTTCACATTTTTAAGCCATTAGACAGAATAGCTTTATGTCCATTTGATGTGCTAGTGTTTAAACTGGGCTTTCATTTTGTCTTTTTTTTAAAATTGCTTTCTCTCCTTCCTTCCTTCCTTCCTTCCTTCCTTCCTTCCTTCCTTCCTTCCTTCCTTCCTTCCTTCTTGCTTCCTTCCTTCCTCTCTTTCTCTCTTTCTTCTCTCTTTGACTGAGTCTCACTCTGTTGCCCACGCTGGAGTGCCACAGCAAGATCTGGGTTCACTGCAACCTCCGCCTCCCAGGTTCCAGTGATTCTCCTGCCTCAGCTTCCCAAGTAGCTGGGATTACAGGCTCATGCCACCACGCCCAGCTAGTTTTTGCATTTTTAGTAGGGATAGGGTTTTACCATGTTGGCCAGGCTAGTCTCAAACTCCTGACCTCAAGTGATCCACCTGCCTTGGCTTCCCAAAGTATGGGGATTATAGGCGTGAGCCACCACATCTGGCCTTTTATTGCATTTTTCTAATAATTCATTCCCGCAGTGTTTTGCAATCATATTGGCCTGTGACAGATTAGAAATTTTAAAATACAGAACCAGTTATTTGCCACAGTTGTCTGAGAAGTATGGTTCCAGACCAGCAACCTCCCCAGGATGGTTAAGCCAGTGGAACCCCACAGGCAGGAGGTACCTACTGAGCCCTGCCTCCCTGGGTCTCACCCATCATTACATCAAATCTGTCTCTCCTACTGTTTGGAAGGACATGCGATTGTCTTTTATTCCTGTTTGGAATCCTCACATTTCTCCTTTCTTCCAAATCTGGCAGATTAAATGAATGAAAGCCGATTCCGCTGCCGGCCTGGACAGGAAGGGGAGAGGGCAAGGGAGGGATGGGATGAGAAGAGAATTTGGAAAAGGCCATGCTGGGAAAAGAATGCTGGAATGGAGTAGGAGCCTATCCTGAGGAGGGTGTGCAGAGGCTGCTTTGGCTGGGGCTGAGAGGGGAGGAAGGGTATAGAGGGAGGGACAGGACAGACACTAGCATCTTCACCAAGCCCAGCAGATGACAGCCAGGCCCTTGAAGGTGAAAGGAGGTAGTTTCAGGACAAATGAAAAGGGATATTGAACCTTTTTACAGAGGGAATATTGAACACCAAACTCTCATAACCTCCCTGAGGCTGCCAAGGCCAAAACTATAAATAAGTAGGTTGAGGAATTAGACAGAAGCCTCCCTCCCCTCACCTGTCAGTCGGCGGAAAGTGGTGGGGTGGAGGTTAAGTCAGTGAAATCAACACAGACAGGATGAAATGAGCTATCTGTAGATGCCACTTCAGAAAGCGAGAAGGTCTGACTCCTGGGCGAAAAAGTCAGGAAGAGCAAGACTTGATTGCAGTCCAATCGATGGCATTAGCATATTTAAAGATCACGTCAAGGGGAGGATAATGGGGCTCAGAGAGGCAAAATTTGATGGTGTTTATTAAGCAGAGAGAAACACAGAAGCTGGAGCCATCTAGTCCCTAGAGAGCGTGCTCCAAGGTGGGGCCAGGGAGGGAGTGAGGCCTTGGCTGGGCCTGGGCAAAGCTGCCAGAGGACCAACCGGCTTCCTCTCCTCTGATTCCACAGCCTACTGCTGCTGGTGAATTTCTGATCAAGAATTCTGCTCCCCACAAAGGATTGCCTAGAGGGTGGGACCAAGCTGCCCCTCACACTTCAGCATCCAGTCCACTCCATTGTGATGATGATGATGATGATGATGATGATGATGATGATGATAGTATTGGTGACTACAGCTAACCCTCATTAAGCTCTTGCTATGTGCCAGACTCCGTTCCAAGCGCTTTACAAATATCAACTCCTTCAAACTCCCCAACCGCCCTCAGAAGTAGCGTTTCTACCCCGACTTTATAGATGAGAAAATTGAGGTATTATTAAATAATTCTCCAAGTTTATACAGCTTGTAAGTGGAAAAGCCAAGATTCCAACTCAGGCCATCTGACTCCAGAACCTGCAGGACATCAGACTGCCCCGCACTTAACTGTTGTTGGGAACAGTTAGTTGTCGATCTGCTTAGCATGTCCACCCCTTCCGGGGTTGGCTGGGGCAAGCCAGTGCCCACCTCGGCACAAACAGCTCCGGAGCACTAACCTAATGCGGGTTTTGCGACTCGGGACTGTGTGCTTCACCTAGAAAGTGCCAGGTGTGTGGATAAGCCATGTGAGCAGCTGGCTTCCTGGGCAATGCCCCTCCCTACGTCAATGTCCCAGGCCCCCTTAGGGCCCAGCCCTCCCGGCACTGTGAGCTGGGAATCAGGAGAGGAAGGCCTAGGCTTACCCTCTGTGTGCCTCCATTTCCAGTAAACTGTGTGTTGCATCTTATGATCTCTTAAAATAACTCCAGCTCCAAATGAAGGCCAGTGGACCCATGAACACGCTGGCTCTTGCCCAGTGTGCTGAGAAGTCGGCAGGAGAGAGGAGTAGGGTGGGCACGGCAGGGCACAGGGTGCAGGGCAGGTGGGTTCAGTTTGATTTCAAAGCTGGCTGCCCGCCGCTCCAGGTGCTCTGGTGTACCCCACAGGGGCTGCATTGGCCAGGCGGCCGAGGCTTTGCGGGTGGAGTGAAGATTTCTCTACCTCCCAGTGACTCCTCTTCTCCTATTCTCCCTTTTCAGCTCTGGTAGGAGAGAGGAAGAGCGAAGAGGAAGTCAAAAGTTCTGTTCATCTGGAAGGGCTGGGAGTTGCTTCCTGGGATGGGGAGCTCCGGAGCCAATCCAAAAGACGGCCCCGGAGTCTGGCGGGGAGGCCCACCGCTGCCCTGAGGGCTCGGCCGGGAGGGGGCGCTGTGTCCTCCCCACGCCCTGCCCGCGGGCTCCTAGCGGCGTTCGCCGTGCTGCAGCGCAATGCGCGCCCGGCTTTCCCCTGGGCAGCGTTCAGTGCCCGCTTGTCCTGCAGGGCACCGCCGTCTCCCTTTCATCTTGGGGCTCCCAGGTCCAAAGGGTTCCCAGATCCAGCCTCTTGCCTGAACCAAAGTGGCCAGGCACTCAGTTTGTAAGACTGAACGAATGAAGGAAGAAACCAACGAATGAATAAGGGCTCATCCTGCAGAGTGTTCGCGTCTCAGCGCGCACCAGGCACATCAGTGCCAAAGGTGCTGGGGGTCGGGCCCAGCGCCCGGCGCGGCTGAAATGGGGGCGGCGAGGAGCTCCTCCTAGCCAGCCGCAGGGCGGGAACTGCCCAAACGCAGGTCGCAGCTTCACCGGGTTCCGCGGCGGCTCCGCTCAGTAGGGACCGCCCTTTTCCCTAGCCCCCAGTAGCCTCGCCCTCATAAATTCACCTGAGCACCCCTGCCCAAGTGCCCCAGATCCCTTGGACTTCCCAGGCCCCGACCTCGGCCGGGCGAGAGGCTGACCCTCTACCGCGGTCCCCTTCCCCCATCCCCGGCTTCTCCCCGGGCTGCGGCGGCCGCCACCGCTGCCAGCGCGCCCGAGGACTGCCGCAAACGCGGGCGCAAGGAAAGGGGATCCTGGCGGCGGGACGCAGGGAGCGGGCCGGGGGAAGGGGAGGGAACGGAGGAGGCGAGGAGCGGGGAGGGAGCCGAGGGGCGAGGCGCGGAGGAGGGACCGAAGGGGAGCGGAGGGGAGAGGGAGGGGGAGGAAGGGGAGGGGACGAGCTGGGCGAGGGGGCGGGGAGCCGAGGCAAGGAGCGGCGCGGACCGTGGGGGAGGCGGCGGGGGCGAGGCCGGCAAGAGGCGGCCGCGGGCCAGGCTGAGTCGGGAAACGGCGGCCAGACTTCCCTGGGAAGGGGCGAGCGAGAGCTGGGCCAGGCCGGGCCGCGGGGCCGGGGAGGGCCGAGCCGGGCACTTCCGCACCAGGCAGCGACCGAGGAGCCCGGCCGCCCACCCCGTGCCGCCCGAGCCCACAGCCGCCCGCCGGCCCCTCTGGGATGTCCGCGGGACCCGGGCATTCAGGACGGTAGCCGAGCGAGCCCGAGGATGGGACGACACCCGCAGCTCCGGCTCGTTAAGGTAAGAGCCCGCCGGCCAGTCCTCGAGCGCTGGCGTCCCCGGCCCCTGGCTGACGCGGGACGGGGTTGGGCTGTGGGTGCGATGGGGGCGGGGGCGCTGGGAGAGCCGAGCTCAGGTCCGGGAAGGCTGGGCTCCGGGGCAGTCTAACTCTCGGGACCTTTGGAGCCGGGGTTGGATAGGCAGGGGGAGACTCAGGTGAGACAAGAAATCGTGGCGAAGCCGCCGGGATGTTGGCGGAGGAGGGGGTCCGCCCACCCGGGTAGCCGGCTCCGCGCCAAGAATCGGTCTAGGCTTTGGGGCAGACGCCTAGGGGAGGGGAGGTTCCACCTCCCACGCCCCCCCCTGCAGACCCCGGCCCCGGGACGGGAGGCTCTGAAGCGGGGCTCCCCACCTCGCCCCAGAGCCCCGGCACAGCTCCCTGACTCCGCACGCCCCCGCCTTAGTCCTGGGAGCGCGTCCTGCCCTTTCCCCTCCGCGGCAAGCTGCGAGCCCGGGGAGCTGAATGCCGCCAGCGCCTGCGAGCCGTTGATCAATATCGCAGTCTCAGGGGAGGAGACGGTGCCTCCGGCGGCGGTTCCTGTTCCCCCACCGCGGCCGGGAGCGCGACGCTCGCTCTCCAAGCCTGGGCACCCGCAACCTCCGCGCTGCGCGGCCGACCCTGCGACGCGGATCAGGCGCTGGAGTTTAGGAAAGTCGCCAGACCGCACGTCCAGCGTCTGCCGGCTGAAGTTCGTGGGCGGCGGGGGCGGCCCGCGGGTTGTGTGAGCCCGGGAAGGACTGGGAGGCCGGCAGTCCGGCCCGCCGCCCGTGCCAGGCGTCACTTGCAGCCCCGAGCGCTTTCCAAAGCGTTTTGGTCTTGTAGAGTACAGGCGCGCCCGCTGCAGTCGGCCGGAGAGGCGGGTGGGCCTCTGCGCGGCTGCCGGGAAACCCCGCGCCGCGCCAGTCTGGGCATCGCCTCACCCGGGGCTCGGGACTCCGCACGGTCCGCTCCAGCCACAAACATAGACACCAGCTTGACCCGGCTCAGGGCATTCAGAGCGATTACATTCAAGAGACTTCGGTGGATTTGGGGGAGGGGTGCAGATTGGCGGAATTTCATTTTTCCATCAGTTATTAAACCAACTGGTTTGAGTTAAGCCACCAAGATTTTTAAATGCAGCAGCTGCTGCTTCCTTAGTTGAGACGTTACAAGTTACTGAGATTTTTCTCTAATCCTGCCCCTCCCCAAATATTTATAAATTGATTCTTAAAATGACCGAGGTTTGGTCTCATTGAACCCACATCCCCTCCCTCATCCGTTATCTGAGGGCTAGGGATGAACTCACAGATTATTTTCTGGGCGTTCGAGGTGACAGACAGGTGAAGAAGGTAGAAGTAAAACATCCAGAGAGGTCGAATAGATGGCACTGAACGGTAATATTTTCCAAAAGTCTCGTGTGTACCGAAGCCTGGTCTAAATGCACAAACCAGTTAGACCAAATAGTCAGTCTTTTAAATGGATTCAAAGGATTGAACTGTGGGTGTTTTCTTTCTTTCTTTTCTTTCTTTCTTTCTTTCTTTTCCAGGTTTACACGGAAATAGATCAATGTTCTTTTTCTGGCCTTTCTTAGAATTGTGTGCAAATCTCTGTTTAGAATGATCATGTTTTCCTTTTTAAAAAATATTTTTATTTCCGTTGTTCCTACTAGATGACAGGTATTTGCCCTTTATGCCTAGCCTAATAGACTCAGTAGGCATTCAATAAACACCAGATGAATGTGGGGCAGTGAGTGAATGGCCAGCAAATGCTGGTTTCAAATGTTGGTTACAATTAAATAGTTGCTTTTGTTCTTTTATTTATGTAGCATGTACAATTCACTGAGCATTATTCTAATGTTGCTTATTTGCTTTGCAAATATTAAGTCACTTAGTCTTCCTAACAGCCCTAGGGAAGTAGGAATTATTCCTGAGACACAGAGAGGCTAAGTAACTGGTTCAAGGTCACACAACCAGTGAGTAGTCAGAATTCAAACCCAGACACTCTGATAAAAGGCTTTGTTTTGTTTGCTTTTACCAGAAAATATCCTTTTTTTTTTTCGAGACAGGGTCGAACTCTATTGGTCAGGTTGGAGCGCAATGGTGTGATCGTAGTTCACTGAAGCCTCAACTTCCCTAGGCTCTAGTGATCCTCCCACCCCAGCCTCCAGAATAGCTGGGACCACAGGCATGCACCACCACACCCAGCTAATCTTTGTATTTTTTGTGGAGATGGGGTTTCCCCATATTGCCCTGGCTGGTCTCGAACTCCTGGGCTCAAACGATCAGCCAGACTCAGCCTCCCAAAGTGCTAGGATTACAGGCCTGAGCCACTGTGCCTGGCCATTACGAAAAAATATTCTAAGCCACTTAAATTTCACTCTAGAGCTCAGCCAGATAAGAGCTCAGGTAGTTTTGTCAGCATGAGAGTATGAATCTAGGGGATTTAGGGTTAATCCCAAATCCAGCTCTGTCCCCAACAAGTCAGCCAGGGTTGGGAAAGGGTTCACTCTGGGGCCTATATTGTGGGCCTCACACTATACCGCTTACAGAGTCCTGGGGGAAAATGTGTGTGAATGGGGAGAGACAGGGTGTGTGAAAGTGTGTGTGTGAGTGGGGAGAGACAATGTGTGTGCAAGTGGCCATGAGTCAGGAGAAGACAGACAAGACATTGTCTCTATCCCCAGGGAGGGGCAGGGGCCTGAGCACCTCGGAGTCAACCACACACCCACTGCAGTTCTTTGTAGGGAGATGGAGTGTGGCTCTAAACATGGGCCCCAGTGTCTGTGAGGGGTGCAGAAGGCAAGGCCTCTCCGTGGGTTCTAACAGGAGAGTGAGCTCCCAGGAGGGAGCTGGTTTTATTGCTATTGTTATTCTTATATAAGCAATTTAGCAGCAATAGGCAAAGTTTGAAAACCAGAATGGAAAATGATTGCAACCTCACTCTCTTAATCCAGCTGCTGTATAATTCATTTAAAAAATAACCCCGACAGGTCCCCTTCTCAAGCACCTGTCTGGGCACAGCTGTGGCCGTTGGGCAGCCCTGTCCCCAGTGTCACAGCCCAAGTCTGTTTCATGTTATTCCCGAGCCTCCGCAGGAGACTGTCAATGTCTGCGTGTTGCCTGTGAGTGAATGGACTTTGCCATCCCTGTATCGGTGCATATCTGGGCCATTTCCAAGTTGTTTCTTTGATTGAATGATACGGAGCCAGGTTTTCCAGGGGAGCGTTGGCAGGAGGCATGAGGAACGTGAAACAGTGAGCCCAGGGTGGGCCAATGGGCTGCTGCGGCGTGCGGGACTGCTGGCCTGGCCACAGACTGGGGGCCAAGATGGGGAGTGGCCGAAAGCCAGGCTAAGCCCCTTAGATTTGAAATGACCAGCCACAGAGAGGAGTGTGTAGGTTACGGAAAAGTAGAACACTTACCCAGAGCCAGTGAGGACGAGCTCAAGTGGAAAATCCATTTCTCACTCTTAACACTGGCTCCTCAGACAGCATCGGCCTCCAGCTGAGTTCAGCCACACATAAGGAGTTTGGGGGTCAAAGGTGCCACCAACCCAAGTGCCCATGTGGCCTAGAAGCAAGCGGTTAGGTGCCGGGCTGATAATTTCAGCAGCCATTGAAGGGGAAAGACCATCAGGCTGGGAGTCAGTGAACCTGACTCTGGTCCCAGCTCTGCCTCCAATCAGCTGTGTGATGACAGGTAGGTCACCTTCCCTCTCTGAGTCACAGTTTATCTGTCTGTAAACAGGGGTACTGGACTGGATTCTCTGTTACTTCTCATGTCTCTGTGAAAGGTCTGTGTTTTCAAATACTCCTTAGGGACATGACCTCACATAGAAAGAGGCAGGTGCCACCGATTGGATTCCCAGCTCTGCTCAAGCTAAAGGACCTTGGAACATGGTACTTGGACCTAAGTACTCTCTCTGGGCTTCATTGTCCCCAGCTATAAAACGGGGGAAATGCCTAACTCAGGAGGTTGAGGTAAGGACAAAAGGAATTAATACATGGAAAGTGCCTGGAACCGTTCCTGGCACAGTCTGCTTTCAGAAAAAGCTGCAAGGTGGCTACTCTCAGCGGAAATAAGTTAATGCAGGAACAGCAACTGGCAGCTCCTGGACATGCAATATATTATACATTTTCTGCGTCTTTTACCCTTCACGGCACTGGGCCTCCTGATCCATTGCACACAGTAGGTGTTTAACAAATGTTTGTCGACTTCATGGATGGTTTTGCTGTTGCTTCTTCTGTTTGGTATTGTACAACTGGAAAGAACTCGTTTCTGTTCCCACAGGATGCAGATGTCATGTCAAAACAGAAGGTTGACAGATACTCACACCACCCTAGCAGAAAAGCCATCTCTGATGCAGAAAGGACTAGAACTCCCCCTTAAGCCCACTGTGGTTATTTAAAAAGAGAAAACAACAGCCAGCCAGTGCAGCACCCCAGTGATCTGGAGAATCCCTTGAGGGTAGAGCCTCAGCCAGTGAAACTCCAGTGCTTTTGCTGTCTGGAGGAGGGCAGGTCGCTAACAGTGATCTGGGCTGTTTCTTCCTCAGTGAAAAGAGGGAGTAGGGTGATCTCTCCCAGCTCTGATTCTATCCTAACCACTCACAGTATCAATCAAAGAAGGGTGAGCCCATGTTGAAGGTAAGGCCAGGTCGAGATTTCAGCTGCAGTTTTAATAGTCAAAGAATGAATTCGTTAACTACAAATGATTCTTGTCTACCTAAATTCAGGGAGGTTCCTGTCAGCAGAGTCCCTAGGAATTTTTTTTTTTTTTTGAGACAGGGTCTCACTCTGTTGTCCAGGCTGGAGTGCAGTGGTGTGAACACAGTTCACTGCAGCCTCAACCTCGTGGGCTCAAGTGATCCTCCCTCCCACCTCAGCCTTCCCAGTAGCTAGGACTATAGGCATGCATCACCACACCTAGCTAATTTTAAAATTTTTCGTAGAGACAGGGTCTTGTCATATTACCCAGGCTGGTCTCGAACTCCTGGCCTCAAGCAGTCCTCCCACCTCAGCCTCCCAAAGTGTTGAGTTACAGGTGTGAGCCACCGTGCCCAGCCTGCATCATTTTAAAATGCTTGTCTTTGGACTTGCTGCTCTCGGCCAGCCATCCCTCACCCCACCCAGTGTGGCAGTCAGCATCTTCTTATATGGGTGGGAACCGCAGATGAAGCCAATGTGGGCCTGAATCCTTACTCTGCCCTGAAGCTGTGGGCAAGTTATCACTCTGCACCTCAATTTCTTCATCTGTCTAAAGCGGGGAAAATAATACCTACTTTATGGGATAATCATAATGACCATGAGATGCCAGGTGTGAAATTACGCACAGTTGCACAGTGTCTGGCACACAGTAAGTGCATAATAAATATTAGCTATAGTAATCACTTAATAAATCTTACCAACTTCCTCACCTCAGTCTAAGAAAGGCCATGGGCTGGGCGCGGTGGCTCACGCCTGTAATCCCAGCACTTTGGGAGGCCGAGACGGGCGGATCACGAGGTCAGGAGATCGAGACCATCCTGGCTAACACGGTGAAACCCCGTCTCTACTAAAAAATACAAAAAACTAGCCGGGCGAGGTGGTGGGTGCCTGTAGTCCCAGCTACTCGGGAGGCTGAGGCAGGAGAATGGCGTAAACCCGGGAGGTGGAGCTTGTAGTGAGCTGAGATCCGGCCACTGCACTCCAGCTTGGGCAACAGAGTGAGACTCCGTCTCAAAAAAAAAAAAAAAAAAAAAAGGCCATGAAAAGGAGGAGTGGTGAGGGATGGGGGTAGAGGAAGGGTACTTGGTGTACAGAATCTCCTGCTGCCTCAGAGCACTTTTCACAGTCCCTGGGGAAAAGGGATCAGCTACCAGCCATCAGCTGAGCTTGAAGGTCATGGACAGACCTGAACATCTCTGATACGGAAAAACCTGACAATAAAAGTAGATACGTAGGGAGGATAATACAAAATGATTCACTCACTGATGCAAACGATCATTTTGAAAATAACTAGCTGGATTCTATTAGACAACAGATTCTTAATCACTTGTTTTCTGAGTACGTGGTATCCGCTTCAACAAAATTGAAAGGATGGCAGGAAGGGAGGGAGGCGGACTTCATGAAACGGGCATGTCAGAATCTGGCTGTGGAAGACGGGTCCCCTTCACGTGGAACTGCGGATTCAAATGCTTTAGCCAAACATGTTCTTTGGCGACTGTCCACCCAGCAGCCATAAAACTGTTTCTGGGACAAATGAAGATGTTTGTGGCTGTTCTTTCTGCCCGTCAGCACAGGCAATTTGTCCGTCTCACCTGCCTGGCGCTGCTGGGCCCAGAGAGCAGCCTCAGCGAGGTGCTTTGAGATGGGATTTGTGGGGTATACACCTGCCACCTCCACATGTCAGCTGGTTTCCAAGCCCCAGCCAGTCTGGTTGGGAGCCAGTGCGCCTAGGTCAGAGCCCAGAAAAACCAGCTAGACGGGTCCAGTCACTTCATGGCTGCAGAGCCAGGGAGGCAGGGCTTGTTCTAGACTGACCGCTATACTTTGGAGTCTACCCACTGGAGTTTTAAGAGGTAGTGGGAGCTGTCAGGAAGCACAATGGGAACCTTAGTTGAAGCTTTGAGTGCTGGGATGTCAGGGGCTTTAGGAGAACTGGGACAATATGTTGGTCATCATCCCCGGTCAGTACCAAAGCCCACAGAGCTGAAAGGCACCTGCCCGGGGTGAAAGGCTAGGACAAGTGATGGCTGCAGCATTGCCGTTTCCAGTGGAGAGTGTTCTCCTTCTGTGATCCATCCATCTCTCCCTGCCTGTTTTCCCAGCCTCTTTGGCAAGGTGTGTGAAGGGCTCATTTCTAGAAAGCCCTTCCTAGCTTAGCAAGGGCCAGAGGTACCAGGCTGGGTGGGGAGCCTGTGCACAGAGACAGGGAAAAGGAGTGTGGTTGGGGGACAAGAGGCTGGGCTGTGTGGGCTGGAAAAGCAAACCGGGTCCAGGAGGGGTTTTACCCTGGGGGAAGGGCTGCAGGAGAGTCTAAGGCCATCTTAGGCACAGTCCTTACAGGTCCAGGCTCCCCGCACTGAGGACCCTGACTGCACTGTCAGAGCACGGGTCTAGCAGGGTGCCCAAGAGTCCACTCAAGGTGGATGATTTCATTCTTACAGAAGATGTGGAGAGACAGACAGACAGACAGTGAGAGAAGCAGAAGGGGAGGGAGAAGAAAAAGACCTGCCTGCCTTGGTCATTCTTGCTTTTTTCCTTCTCCCTAGCCTCCAAGAGAGCCTGTGCCTGCATTCTGAGGCCACTGGTGGCACCTCCTGGAAACTTCCTCTCTGTTTCTCAAAAGAATTCCTCCACCCATCCCTATCCTGGTGCCTGGGTGCCCAAAGCCGCCCTCAGCTGTCAGGAGAGCCTTAGGCACAGGGATCCCCTGAAGGAGCTCTCCCCACGATCCCAGTCCCTCCCACCGCCCCCAGGGCTGCTCCTCCTCCCCAGAAGCAGGGTGCAGAAGGCACAGGATCTGTTGCCTCTGTGGGCCTACATGTTTCTCAGTGGGCATTTTCTCTCTCTCTCTCTCTCTCTCTCTCTGTGGGCCTACATGTTTCTCAGTGGGCATTCTCTCTCTCTCTCTCTCTCTCTCTCTCTCTCTCTCTCTCTCTCTCTCTCACACACACACACACACACACATACACACACACACACATACACACACGCTGGGACCCTGGCGAGTGAGCTACTTTGCAGTGTTCATAAAACCGCACCTGCCACCCCCTCAGAGGCCACTGTGTGGTCACCACCTCACCTCTCCTCTAAGCACAGCCAGACCTGCACGGCAGGTGTGCAATGCCACCTCAAGGCCAGGGTTGGAGGCTGACTTCCAGAGGAGCAGCTGAGCACCCGGGGACCACGGGCTTAGCCAGGTGAGTGGCTAGCAGGTTAGACAGCCTCCATGGCATCCCTTGGCTGCCCGTGCCTGGCTGGGAGCCCGAGAGGCTCAGCCACTCCTTCATCTTCCCAGACAGGCAGGGCAAGGCTAGTCCTTGGAGTGAGGCTGGTCCTTGTGTCCTGGGTTTGGTCTTGGCCTGAGCCACGCCCTTCCCCTTCCTCTTTCTGCCCCCGACTCTGCTCCTCCTGTTCCTTGTCCGTGACACTCAGGTTCTTTTAACCAGGTACACTGTTTACTGGCCAGGTGCACCATTTACTGAGCTGCTCTTGCACTAAGGCCCACACAAGTGATCCCACTGAGTCCTCCCATCCCCTTCTAGAGGGGAAAGAACCTGACTCCCCAAATCTCTTGGCCCTCTGCCTGAGTTGCACTGTTCTCCTTCCTTCCCTGCCAACCGCCACTCAATAGAATATTCATATCTGACACTTCTCTTACAGGAGCTTCTGTCCCCAAGTCTCTCTGTCCCAATATTCATCTGTCATGTCTACCAAAGTCTTCCTGAACTGTCCCCACCTCCTCTTCTAGGAAGCCCTCCAGTCTAAATCTGTGTCTCACTGGTTGTTCTTTTGTTCTCACCTCGTCCTGTCCCCTGGTGTGAGCCTCTAGCTCATGGTGGATCCTGGGCTGTCCCACAACATGGGGTCTTACAGCTCTTTGATGTGTCCCCCGCCAGGGGGTTCAAAAACACCTACTAACCAGATTCTACATGGATCCCTGGTGACCCTCATCTAACCTGAGCCCTTGTTCCCACCGTAGATTATGAGCTCTGCCTAGACTAGAAAGATTCTCTTATAAAACAAAACAACAAAACCTCTGTGTGCCCAGAACTTAGTCCAGAACTGTGCACACAGTAGGTGCACAATAAATGCTAAACTAAATGGAGGGCCTCTCTCTGCTCCCACTCCCCAATGAACGTCTGTCTGAGTGTGGAAGTGCTATGGCGATAGAAGACACAAGTGACAAGCCAGACAGGTCCCTCTCTGCCTCCGCGTGTGGATTTGTGACTCAATGGCTTATCAAGGGCTACACTGCGGCGCGGCTTAGTAACATTAAAAGATTCCAGCACTGCCTTGCGTTCCGCCTCCGGTCCCCACGGCACTGAGGGCGTTGTCCACGTGCATGCAAGGGCAGCATTTTGCTTCATGAACAGTTGTGGACAGTGATGGTGGGAGATGTTGCTGGAGGGAATTGTGGCTCTGGGCTTAGAAACAAAGGGGCAAGAAGGTCTCAGAAGCTGGGGCCTCCAGAGAGCAGGGCCAGGGCACTGTAGCCCCCGAGTGGGGACTGGGGAGGCGGCCTTGGTGGCATCCTGGGGTTCCCTCCCTGGTGCTGTCTTGGTTCTGCTGGTCATGAGACAGGAATAGCCAGGCAAGGCAGGGGTGCCAAGAGCACCGGCATTCCTGGTACCTTCGTGAGATCCTGTCCGTTGGCATCCCACCCCTCCAGCTCCCTGTGAGTCGGCGTTGGGGGGCAGCCTGGGGCGTCTTTCTCTCCTGATGGCAGGGGCCTCATGGCCTGACAGGAAGCTGCTGCAAGGCTGTGAAATGGCAAAGGCTAGGAGTGGTGGGGGCTCACATGCACCCTGGAGGAAGGACCACTGTCCCTAAAAATAACAGGACAGGAGGCCTGGGGTTAGAGCTGGCTCTGCCCCTTCCTGGATGGGTGACCTTCGGCAAATCACATGACCTCTCTGGACCTTTGTGTCCTCTTTACTGTACCGACCACAATGCAGACTGAAAGAGAAAATGCCTGTGCTGCTGCAAGGGGCCTGCTCCCACCGAAGGTCAGTGAGACCTGCTGTTTTCATGGGTGGGAGTCCCACCCCAGGACTCCCCTCAAAACTTAACCCAACTGTCACTCAAGACCCGCCTCCTCCATGAGGCCTTCCCCGGTGAGCCAGGCATCACACTCTGTCCTCCAGCTAAAGCAGGGCTCTCAAACCAGCTGTGAGGAAGGACCACGTGGATTTTTCCAATCCGTGGCAGACTGGCATGTGGTCCTGCTGTGCAGCCTGCACAACGGGATTCACCTGGCAAGTCTGACAGCATCTGAATTGGTCTAGACCCTGTTTGACGAGATGAGTCCTGACTACATCCTCGGATGTCACCGCAGGGACAGATTCACATCAAATGCTTACTTTCCAGTTTTGTACTTCTCAAGTTGTAGACCAGGAACCAATCGTTGGTTGGTTGGCAAACTTGACCAATTGGACCAGTCCTCACCACCCTTTGAAGAGTGTGGGCCTAAAGCCCTCCTTTGGGGCCAGAATTCACTGCCTGGCCCAGATCTCTGGTTCACCCTTCACACAGCCTGGCCCTCCTGCCATGCTTCTTGCACTTGTGCGTCTCCATTGCATGGATGTGAGTGATGTAGTGGCTCTTTCTGGCAGCCAAGGCTGGGTGACGGAAGAAGGAAGAACCCTTGTCCAGGAGGAGGAAACTCTTTGATTTACTCAGACCCCTTCCCCAGTGGCGGGTTCTGAGCAGGCCCCTTCCCCCTCCTTGTCACACTCATCAATCTGCACTTGTCACCAAGGTGAGCTGAGGAGCCATGATGAGTGGTCGCAGCCCCTAGTGGGGCAAGGGCAGCCTTGATCTGTGTGGGTTCCCTGAAGCTCACAGGACTTAGCCCCACACTGGTTCTACCCTTTGTCCCCGCATTCATCCAAGGTAAAGGAACCCAACTTCCCCAGGGCCCAGGACCTGGCTCTGCCTCCTGCCTCTGAGGTGCCGGCCCTGGGGAGGCTCTGGTGGAGCTTTGGCTGGGTGAGCTCAGCTCGCTGACTCTGGGAAGAGGCTGCTGTTTGAGTTCTTTCTGGGCTGCCTCATTCCTCAACTTTGGCTGCATCAGCAGGCAGACCTTCCTGCATCTCCCGGGAATCCCCTACAGGAGGAGATCTGGAGGAGCTGGCCCAGCAGGGCCAGGACAGAGTGAGTGAGGGGGAAGGAGTTCCCATCTACCCAGCTGGCTAGGAAAGGTCATTTCCACCAGCCCGCTGCCTTCAGACTGAGGCCAGGAGGTGGGAGACTGACTGATCCAAGGTCGCACAGGGCCTTCACCGAGTGCAATCCAGGTCCTCTTCCTGCCTTGAAGGTGCCTCCCTCTTGTAACCCCACACACTCTTCCCAAGGTCCCCCCTACAGCCACCTTCCTCCCCCGCCCCACCCTCATAATGGGCAGGCAGGCAAGTGTCTTCAAAGCTGAGACGGAGCATTGCAACCCTCCAACCCAGGGCTTCCCAACCTCAGCACTATTGACATTTGGGGCTGGATAATCCTTCACTGTGGGGGCTGGCCTGTGCATTTTAGGATGTTTATCAGCATTCCTGGCCTTTACCCATTAAATGCCAGTAGCACCTCCCCCTTCCTGATTATAGCAACTAAGAATATCTTCAGACATTGCCAAACGTCCCCCGGGAGGCAAAATGGCCTCCAGGTGAGAATCTCTGAGCTGGCTGAGTTATCTTCACTTCTGTTGATGCTTCAGAATCACTGGAGAGCATTTTAGAAATATGAGGGCCCCTGAGCTCCCCACAGGCCTACTGAACCCCGGTTTTGGGGGTGAGGTGTGAGAAAGGGGTTCTCTGTCTCCCAGGTCAGGTGTTAAGCACTGTCTGGAGATTTTGATTCTTTCTAAGTCACTGCCTGTACAAGCAGAGAATCAGAGGACGGGGCCGTTGCCTGTTTTATGGACGACTGTCTGGTTAATCCTAATTTCTGCCCTAAATATCCCTGTTCAGTGGGGCTTGGTGGTCTAGCAGCCCCCTTTAAACTGACCTCTGGCCTTGGAAGGCAGTCGTTTCTCCAGGAAAAACAGCCCCAAAGACTTCAGCATTTTTAAATAAAATAGAACCTAATTTCCAGCCACCAGCGTCACTCTTCCTTCCTGGCCCTCTGTAAATCCCTTTTAAAATGCAGTTCCATAGAGGACATCTTTTCTTTGCCGACACCGAAATCCCCCTCACTTTACACTTGTCAGAGAGCGGCTGAGCTGAGAGCACAGCTGATAGTGTCACCTGCGTAGCTGGTGTCTCTACGGCTGTCCCCACACCTCAGCTCTGCCTCCCACCCCCTCAGGGATGGTTTCCCAGTGTCTGGGAGCCACTTACAGCTAACAGCTCCCAGGGGCAGGCACTGGATCAGAACCCCGGGCTGGGCTCCCCTCTTTTGTGAGAGCCAAACGGAGCCCTTCCTTGGTCCCATCCATTGGCAGGGTCCTACTGGTGTCTACCCCCCATTCCCACTTCCAGCTCTGGGGGAGCTGGGCTGCAGCCAGAAGCCAGAGTTTGAAAGGCAAAGGAAACCTGTACTCATGTGTCTTTTGGAGGATCCAGGCTTGTGACGAGGAGGAGGAGGGAAGGGAAGGCAGGTAGGGCAGGCGGGGAAACAGGCTGTACTGCCCAGGGACAGGAGCATGGCTCCAATCCCAGTCCCTCCATCCCTCTAGTTACTGCAGTCAAAACCCTGGGTAAGTTACCATCTCCAGGTGCACCAGTCTCTCGTCTGAACAGTGGGGAGATAGTAAAGGCTCTGGCTTGCAGGGATCGAGAAGGATTAAATGAAGAAATTCACAGGGCCTGGCACTGTGCAAGCCTTCAGTAAAAGCTGAAAAAAGAAAGAAGGAAGAAAGGAAGGAAAGAAGGGAGGGAGGAAAATGGAAGCCAGGGAAGACCGAGAAAGATAGGGTGGTTAAGACAGGGAGAGAGGGAGATGGGGAGGAGAGAGGCAGGAGGCCGAGAAGGCACGGGCTATAAGAACATATCCATGAGTGAATCTGAGAGCAAATCATACTAAGATGGGGAGCAAGCGAATGCATGAGAGGCAGAAACGGAGGGAAGACAAGGAGGATGGTAGGTCAGCCATGCTCCGGGCACCCCCTGCTCCCATGCCCAGCAAATCTGTATCATTGACCCGGATGTACACTCCACTTCTGTAGGTGACCGCTGCTGGCTTCTGGGAAAGAGTGGTGCTGGAAAGTGGGGTGCATGCCCTGAGTGGGCAGGGGGCTGGGCAAAGGGCACTTCTGGGGAGAAAGGCCCAGTCAGGAAGGAAGAGCGTGCAAGGTTGAGTAACAGAGCGGCGTCCATTGGTGCCGCCTGCGCACCAGCCCCATGCTGTTTTATATGCACCACATTGTTGAATCTCTCCAGGAGCTTTGGGATGTGAATATTTTATCCCTGTCAGCCCCGTTTACAGATGAGGAAAATGAGGCTCGGAAAAGTTTAGTGATTCTCCCAAGGTCACACAGGTAGGAAGGGGCGGATAAAAGATTCCAACAAGCATCTCTCTAGCCCCAAGTTTAGAGATTTGAATTTCTACTCTCCTGT